>NC_069799.1:43933539-45162914 GCF_027406575.1 Nycticebus coucang | reverse complement strand
TCTTGTTTGGTTTATCAAAGATTAGGTGGTTGTAAGATGTTAGTTTCATTTCTTGGTTTTCAATTCGATTCCAAGTGTCTATGTCTCTGTTTTTGTGCCGGTACCATGCTGTCTTGAGCACTATGGCTTTGTAGTACAGACTAAAATCTGGTATGCTGATGCCCCTAGCTTTATTTTTGAGAAATTAGAGAACTGCCTTAGCTATACGGGGTTTTTTCCGGTTCCATACAAAATGCAGAATCATTTTTTCCAAATCTTGAAAGTACGATGTTGGTATTTTGATAGGAATGGCATTGAATAGGTAGATTGCTTTGGGAAGTATAGACATTTTAACAATGTTGATTCTTCCCATCCATGAGCATGGTATGTTCTTCCTTTTGTTAATATCCTCTGCTATTTCCTTTCTGAGGATTTCATAGTTTTCTTTATAGAGGTCCTTCACCTCCTTCATTAGGTATACTCCTAGGTATTTCATTTTCTTTGAAACTATGGTGAAGGGAGTTGTGTCCTTAATTAGCTTCTCATCTTGACTATTATTGGTGTACACAAAGGCTACTGACTTATGGACATTGATTTTATATCCTGAAACATTACTGTATTTTTTGATGACTTCTAGGAGTCTTGTGGTTGAGTCTTTGGGGTTCTCTAAGTATAAGATCATGTCGTCAGCAAAGAGGGAGAGTTTGACCTCCTCTGCTCCCATGTGGATTCCCTTGATTTCCTTGTCTTGCCTAATTGTATTGGCTAGAACTTCCAGCACTACGTTGAATAGTAAAGGTGACAGAGGACAACCTTGTCTGGTTCCAGTTCTAAGAGGAAAAGCTTTCAGTTTTACTCCATTCAGTAAAACATTGGCTGTGGGTTTGTCATAGATAGCTTCAATCAGTTTTAGAAATGTGCCACCTATGCCTATACTCTTCAGTGTTCTAATTAGAAAAGGATGCTGGATTTTATCAAATGCTTTTTCTGCATCTATTGAGAGGATCATGTGATCTTTATTTTTGCCTCTGTTAATATGGTGGATAACGTTTATAGACTTGCGCATGTTAAACCAGCCTTGCATCCCTGGGATGAAGCCTAGTTGATCATGATGAATGACTTTTTTGATGATAAGCTGTAATCTATTGGCTAGGATTTTGTTGAGAATTTTTGCGTCTATATTCATGAGTGAGATTGGTCTGAAATTCTCCTTTTTGTTTGGGTCTTTTCCTGGTTTTGGTATCAGGGTGATGTTTGCTTCATAGAATGTGTTGGGGAAGATTCCTTCTTCCTCAATTTTTTGGAATATTTTCTGCAGTACAGGAATAAGCTCTTCCTTGAAAGTTTGATAGAATTCTGAAGTGAAGCCATCTGGACCAGGGCATTTTTTGGTTGGAAGATTTTTTATTGTTTCTTTGATCTCAGTGCTTGAAATTGGTCTGTTCAGGAGCTCTATTTCTTCCTGGCTGAGTCTAGGAAGAGGGTGTGATTCCAAATATTGATCCATTTCTTTCACATTGTCAAATTTCTGGGCATAGAGTTTCTGGTAGTATTCAGAGATGATCTCTTATATCTCTGTGGGATCAGTTGTTATTTCCCCTTTATGATTTCTGATTGAGGTTACTAGAGATTTTACTTTTCTATTCCTCATTAGTCTGGCCAATGGTTTATCTATTTTATTTATTTTTTCAAAAAACCAACTCCTTGTTTCATTAATTTTCTGAATGATTCTTTTGTTTTCAATTTCATTGATCTCTGATTTGATTTTGGATATTTCTTTTCTTCTACTGAGTTTAGGCTTAGATTGTTCTTCTTTTTCCAATTCCATAAGATCTCTTGTGAGATTGTTGATGTAGGCATCTAAAGCGATGAATTTTCCTCTCAAAACTGCTTTTGCAGTATCCCACAGGTTTTGGTAGCTTGTGTCTTCATTGTTGTTATGCTCAAGGAAGTTAATGATTTCCTGTTTTATTTCTTCCTGCACCCATCTGTTATTCAACAGAAGATTGTTTAATTTCCATGCCTTTGGGTGGGGTCGAGCATTTTTGTTAGAGTTGAGTTCCACCTTTAGTGCCTTATGGTCTGAGAAGATACAAGGTAAAATTTCAATTCTTTTGATTCTGTTGATATTTGTTTTGTGTCCCAGGATATGATCAATTGTGGAGAATGTTCCATGGGGTGATGAGAAGAATGTATATTCTTTATCTTTGGGATGGAGTGTTCTATATGCGTCTATCAAGCACAGTTGTTCTAGGGTCTCATTTAAGTCTCTTGTATCCTTGTTTAATTTCTGCTTAGAGGATCTGTCCAGCTCTGTAAGAGGAGTGTTAAGGTCCCCTGTTATTATGGTATTATCAGATATCATATTGCTCAGACTGAGTAAGGTCTGTTTCAAGAATCTGGGAGCATTTAAATTGGGTGCATAGATATTTAGAATTGAAATGTCTTCTTGTTGTATTTTTCCCTTGACCAATATAAAGTGACCATCTTTGTCTTTTTTGACTTTAGTTGCTTTAAATCCACATGTATCTGAAAATAAGATTGCAACTCCTCTTTTCTTCTGAATTCCATTTGCCTGAAAAATTGTCTTCCAACCCTTGACTCGGAGCTTGAATTTGTCTTTTGAAGCCAGGTGTGTTTCTTGCAGACAGCAAATGGATGGCTTGTGTTTTTTAATCCAGTCAACCAATCTATGTCTCTTCAGTGGGGAATTCAAGCCATTAACATTTATTGAGATAATTGATAAGTGTGGTAGTATTCTATTCGTCTTGTTTTGTGAGAGTCCATTGCTTAGTTTTATCTTTTGCATCAGTGTGGAGGTTAGGTTCTGTCCTTTAATTTCTGAGTTCTTACTTTGCTGCTGATCCATTGTGGTGGTCAGTGTGCAGAACAGGTTGAAGTATTTCCTATAGAGCTGGTCTTGTTGTGGCGAATTTCCTCAATGTTTGTATATCCGTAAATGATTTGATTTCTCCGTCAATTTTGAAGCTTAGCTTAGCAGGGTACAGAATTCTGGGCTGGAAATTGTTCTGTTTAAGTAGATTAAAGGTAGATGACCATTGTCTTCTTGCTTGGAAAGTTTCATTAGAGAAGTCTGCGGTCACTCTGATGGATTTGCCCCTGTAGGTCAACTGGCGCTTACTCCTGGCAGCTTGCAGAATCTTTTCTTTTGTCTTGACTTTGGACAGGTTCATCACAATGTGTCTTGGAGAAGCTCGGTTAGAGTTGAGGCGACCTGGGGTCCAATAGCCCTCTGAAAGCAGTGTGTCAGAATCTTTGGTGATATTTGGGAAATTTTCTTTTATAATATTCTCTAGTATGGCTTCCATTCCTCTGGGGCATTCTTCTTCCCCTTCTGGAATTCCTATAACTCATATGTTGGAACGCTTCATAAAGTCCCATAATTCTGACAGTGAACGTTCTGCTTTCTCTCTCTTCTTTTCTGCCTCTTTTACTATCTGAGTTATCTCAAAAACTTTGTCTTCTACCTCTGTAATTCTTTCTTCTGCATGGTCTAACCTGTTGCTGATACTTTCCATTGCATCTTTAAGTTCCCTGATTGACTGTTTCATTTCCTTCAGCTCTGCTATATCCTTTTTATATTCTTCATATCGTTCATCTCTTATTTGATTCTGTTTTTGGATTTCCTTTTGGTTATTTTCCACTTTATTAGCAGTTTCCTTCATTGTTTCCATCATTTCTTTCATTGTTTTCCACATGTGTATTCTAAATTCCCTTTCTGTCATTCCTAACATTTCTGTATAGGTGGAATCCTCTGCAGTAGCTACCTCATGGTCCCTTGGCGGGGTTGTTCTGGACTGGTTCTTCATGTTGCCTGGAGTTTTCTGCTGATTCTTCCTCATGAGTGATTTCTTTCATCTGTTTCCTTGCCCTAATTTTCCTTTCACTTCCTCTTGCTCTTTAAGTTCTTGTGCCTGTAGAAGTTGCGGGCGGGTTTAGACGGATTGAACACACGCGACCACTTGCCGGTTTTCTGCTGTTTTAGTCCTCCTCTTGGGGTCCAGAAGTCTCTTGCTGACTCCCTGTATCCTCTCAGGGGTGATGATAGGCAGATCCCACCAGCCAGAGATGCCTGGAGTCCTATATCCCCAGACTCACGGTGCCCAGATGCAAGGAAGCTGTTACTAGGCTGCCATCTTGCTCCGCCTCCCCTTTCTACTTACCTTTAATAATAGGAAATTTCTACCAAATTCTGTGTTCAGTCCCAGAAACATGACTGACTTGACTATCATTGGTCACAGGCTACTTTGTAAGTTCTCTGCCTAGGTGTTAGGCTGATTAGCATTTATTACACTAAGTATCTGTGTTCAGCAAGTTCAACGGCCTTCAGTGTCATGGACTTTATATCATACACACGCATGCACACACACACACACACACGTTTATTATTTGAACTTGAAAACAGAAGAATTAATGAACCTATGTTTGTTCCGGTGTTGCAGAGAGGTAACCCAGTAATGGGACATTGAAGAATAAATCTTTGTTATAATAAATTTTTGTTTGACACTTATCAAGGGGTTATACACATATACCTCTCTAGAATGGAAGAATGGAGGAAAGACAATGGTTTTGTTTTGTTCTTTTCCATTTGACAGGTGGAAGAAAAGTCAATAGTTTTGTTCTTGAACTGTTGAGTGTGAGGATGCAACAGGGTTTGATAAGCCAGAAATGGCAGTTTGCTATGGTGGGATTTGGGGAGAGAGCAGAGGTGTGCTTTGTGAGGTTCTGGGGCTCTGCCTGGGTAGGGGTGATATCCCAGCAGAAAAAGGGATGGTTTGTAGGAATGGTGGTGCACCAGCTTTTACACTGGGGTCGTTGGCCTGATGGCTACAAAGATATATATGGGAGAAAGACTCTTCTCTCTCCTGTCCCCAAAGATGCCCAGATCCAATCCCTGGAAGCTGGGAATATGTTAAGTTACGTGGCAAGCAGGAATTAAGGTTGCAAGTCAGCTGTCCTTGAGATGGGGAGATCATCCTGGGTTATCCAAGTGGGACCAGTATCATCACAAAGGTCCCCAGAAGTGAAGAAGGGGTGAGTCAGAAGCATCAGTGTCAGAGTGTTGCTGTGTGATGACAACAGATGCTGCCTTGAAGACGCGGGAAGGGAACAGGAAGGGAACGGGGGTGGCCTTTAGAAGCTGGAAAAGGCAAGTATGAAGATTCTTTCCAAGAGCTTCCCAGAGGAACGTGGCCCTGCCTGCACCTGACCTTTAATCATCTACCCCAGCGAGACCCACTTCAGATTTCTCACTTTTGGCCCTATACGATAATAAATTTGTGTTGTTTTAAGCCACCACGTATGTAATAGTTTGTTTTAAACCATAGTAAACAATTCAATATGGAGACCTATGACCCTCTTGATTATATGTGGAATATAATTTAATAGAAAATTTAAGGACTATAAAGAACTCAAAGGAGAACTTGTCACAGTTGATTCTGAGATTTTTGTAAACTGATTTATTTCACTAGAGTAAGGCTAGGAACATTATTACTTCCCTATTATACCCTCTCTGCCTAGATCAGTGCCCAACTTGTTCCTATTTGAATGAATGAATCTCTTTTTACCTAAATCCATAAAAAAAAAAAAAAAAAACAAACAACCAAAACCCAACCAGAAATTATTTTATACTAAAGTGTATCACTACTATTAGAAATACTAAATTCAGGGCTCTTGTTATATGGAATGTCATACTTTGTATCCACAGTCAAAGATGTCAGGCTTGGTTAGAGAATTTTTTATAGTTGGGCTTAATCAAGAGTCATTCTTACTTCCTTGGGGTCCAAGAGCATCTTGGTTCCTACACATGGTTGAAATATTAGCCTTCCTTTTTGCTGCTTAGGAAACCTATTATAATAAGTAGGAAGCTAAGACTTTAAATCAACAAAAAAAAAGTATTCCTTATTTGTGAAACTCGTTTTAGAAAATCTGGTATTATTTACTAATACATTGATAATGATCTTTGCATGATATATTTTATTTTATTTTATTATTTATGTATTTATTTATTTTAAGACAGAGTCTCACTATGTCACCCTCGGTAGAGTGCGGTGGTGTCACAACTCACAGCAACCTCCCAACTCTTGGGCTTAAGCGAGTCTCTTGCCTCAGCCTCCCAAGTAGCTGGGATTACAGGTGCCCACCACAACTCCCAGCTATTTTATTGTTGTCATTGTCATTGTTGTTTAGCAGACCCAGGCGGGGTTTCAACCTGCCAGCCCTGGTATATATATCCAGTGCCCTAACCACTGAGCAATGGGTGCCAAGTCTATTTATTTTTTGAGACAGAGTTTCACTTTGTTGCCCTTGGTAGAGTGCCATGGAATCACAGCTCACAGCAACCTCAAATTCTTGGGCTCAAGCGATTCTCTTGCCTCAGCCTCCCAAGTAACTGGGACTACAGGTCCCCACCTGTAGTGCGGTGGGGGGGATAAACAAAGATTTCTTCTTCAATGTTCCATTACTGGGTTACCTTTCTGCACCACCAGAACAAACATATGTTCATGAATTCTTCTGTTTTCAAGTTCAAATAAACACTCGTCTATTTTTAAAGACGGTCTTCTTGCTCAGTCTGGTCTCGAACCCATGAGCTCAGACAATCCACTTGCCTCAGCTTCCCAGAGTGCTAGGATTACAGGCATGAGCCATTGCGCCCAGCCCTGCGTGATATATTTTAAATTAAGAATTGTCTAGGGTAGGGCTGCGCCTGTGGCTCAGTCGGTAAGGCGCCGGCCCCATATACCGAGGGTGGCGGGTTCAGGCCCGGCCCCGGCCAAACTGCAACCAAAAAAATAGCTGGGCGTTGTGGCGGGCGCCTGTAGTCCCAGCTACTCGGGAGGCTGAGGCAAGAGAATCGCCTAAGCCCAGGAGTTGGAGGTTGCTGTGAGCTGTGACGCCACAGCACTCTACCGAGGGCCATAAAGTGAGACTCTGTCTCTACAAAAAAAAAAAAAAAAAAAAACGGGCGGCACCTGTGGCTCAGTCGGTAAGGCGCCGGCCCCATATACCGAGGGTGACGGGTTCAAACCCGGCCCCGGCCAAACTGCAACAAAAAAATAGCCGGGCGTTGTGGCGGGCGCCTGTAGTCCCAGCTACTCGGGAGGCTGAGGCAGGAGAATTGCTTAAGCCCAGGAGTTGGAGGTTGCTGTGAGCTGTGTGAGGCCACGGCACTCTACTGAGGGCCATAAAGTGAGACTCTGTCTCTACTACAAAAAAAAAAAAAAAAAAGAATTGTCTAGGGTAAATTTATTTCTTCACCCATTCTCTAAAGAAATTTTTTGTTAAGGTCCTGCTGTGTGTAAAGTCCTGGGGAAGAAACAAAAATCAATAAGGTATAGCTCTTGTTTCAAAGAAACCCGTGTTCTAGACAGGAAGAAAGACAAGTAAATAGACAATAAGAATGTGGGAAAGCCAGTGTTAAAATAATTTAGGGAGGAGAAAACTTTCAACTCTGCAGGAATCATAGAGAAGAGAGGAGGAGACATTTGATCCAAATACTGATGGATCCAGAAGAGCTTGGCAAGTAGAAGAGATGGACACGTATTAATCACCTACTGAATACCAGGCATTGTGCTAGGCACTTTTGTGTGTAATTTTGAAAATGTTTACCCTGAGGAAAATGATGTTCCAGCTAAGTAACTTTGTCCAGTACCGCACCGAGTGGCATTTCCGATTATTGTCTGAAGACAATATTCAATAGTTATTGATTTTAACTCTAAAGGGCCAGATGGTAAGTGTTTCAGGCTTTGTGGACCATACAATCTCTGTCACGACTAGTCACCACTGCCCCTAAACCATGAACACAGCATAGGTATTATGGAAATGAATGAGCATGACTATGTTCCATTAAAACTTTATTAGCAAAAACCAACATTGGAAGGATCTTGCCCATGTGTTGCAGTCTGCTGACCTCTGTTCTAGAATGGCGATTATCAGTATCATTTTGATGGGGGATATTTTTGGAGCGGGAGCCTATAGGTTTCATTAGCTTCTCAAGGTCAGTAACAGTTTCAGAATATATCCTAGAACCAAATTCATGCAGAAAGGGATAGCAGGCTGGATTAATAATGGAGATTCAGACTAACCCAATTTTCTAACATTTCACATCTTTATGTGATGAATATGTAACAGACCCCTGAGAATCCAGATTTAAGACATCTTTAAGTCATTACTGAAGAGAGTCCAACGAGAAAACGACACTAATTCGGTCTTGGCAGGGGGGTTGACCTTGTGTGGGGATGTGTGTGTTTTAACTCTGAGATTTCACAAAAAATAAGAATAGAGATATTTGTCTAGAGCCTTTGGAAAGAAATAAGATAAATATCTAAATGGATGGCCTGGAAGAAGCTGGAGCCTAAAGCCTTAACCCTGCTGTCTTCTGGAAAAAGGCAGAAACAGCTGGTTAGTGTAACAAGGAGGAGAACGTGAAAGGAAGTCCCAAGTCCAGATTAGGAAAGCAGCCTGCATCTTGACATCTTAAAGCAACAAGCCAGGAAAATCTGTCTTTTAGAGCTGACACTGTGGGAAAAGTCACTAAGTCCAGAAATTTGAATAAGGAATCCTGTAGAGAAAAGCAGTGAATTAAAACAAAATGGGTCTTTCCAAGAATATATCCTAAGAAATATCGTGTGGTAGGAAAACTCCTGGAAAACTGTTAAAGGACTACAAAAACAATGTCAGGAAAAGGAACATTGGGACGCCCTTTAAGTCAGCCTACGCTGGCCCCCTGTGACTATGAGGAGGGTTTTCTCTTGGCTGATCATGGAGAGGGGTGGATGGGTAAGGTTACTTTGGGGAGCTAATTTCTTTTGAGTAAAACTTTTAAGAAATGAAAAGCAGATGATGTTTATAAGCTGGTTTCAAGTGTGGATGGTTCCAACCGGTCTGGAACTTTTTCACTCCAGTAGGAATAGAGGAAAAGAGAAGTCGGTGCCTGTTGTCTCTGGAGGGCCCTGCGCCTCTGTGTTCTGAAGTGGGCTTTGATCTGGTTCCCCAGCAGACTCCATGCTATCGCCCCATGGGTTGGACTGGAGGGAGGAAGGAAGAGGGAAGCAAAGATTGGAAAATATGGGAGCTGATAGCTTCCTGGAAGAAGTACACATTAGCAGGCTACAGTTATTCCAATCTAAACAATTTAAACTTTTCCTCGTGTTTTGAATCCTGGACATGAATCTCGTCTTGGACAAGACATATGATCTGGGGACGTGTGCAGAGTCCCCAACCGTGGAGGCTGAGCCCTGCTGGCTCTCCTGCAGCTTGCACCTCACTCCAACTGGTAGGAATCCAGCTCCCTCCAGTTGCACATCCATGTGTTGTTTCTGGCCTCTTTCTAGGTTAGATGCAGTTTCATAAACTCAGATGCAGTTTCCTCAACATATAAATCTTAGGGCAGCTAAAAAAAAAATCTGTAGAGCAGATAAATGCTATATGGATTATGTCAAACAAACAGTGTTTACATAATAGACCAGGGTTGGGAAACCTGGGGCCTTAAGGCCACATATGGCCTTCTAGGTTCTTAAGTGTAGCCTTTTGACTGAATCCAAATCTTATAGAACAAATCCTTTCTAAAAAATTAACATATTTAAGGCCAGGCCCGGTGGCTCACGCCTATAATCCTAGCACTCTGGAAGGCCAAGGCGGGTGGATTGCTTGAACTCATGAGTTTGAGACCAGCCTGAGCAAGAGGGAGACCTCGTGTTTAAAAAACAGCCCGGCATTGTGGCGGGCACCTGCAGTCCTAGCTACTCACGAGGCTGAGGCAAAAGGATTGCTTGAGCCCAAGAGTTTGAGGTTGCTGTGAGCTGTGATGCCACAGCACTCTATCAAGAGTGACAACGTAAGGCTCTGTTTCAAAAAAAAAGAAAGAAAGAAAGAAAAACCCCAAAATCAACAACATATTTTTGTTCATCGTTTATATTTTTATTTTACTTTTTAAATGAATGTATTTAAAATGCCAAAGAATAAAATAAGTTTTACTGAAATCATCCTCCCAGGTTAGACAATACAATTAGAACCTTAGTAAGCCATGGGGCTAAACTGACAGCTGCTACCCTCATGATTTAGTTCTAACTTTCCGTACCTGACTGACGCCACTAACTCGTGAGGCTGGTTGGTGAGAGTTTGTGGGGTTGAGTACGCCAGTCTCTTACCAGCTTTTGACAGTGGTGCACTATGTTTTTGTTTGAAGTGGAATTTGTGAATAGTTGCACAGCCCAGCAGTATTTTGTAATTCTCTCTACTTAACAGCTGATCATGTCAAAGAAGACCAAGAAAACACTGAAGGAAGAAAATAGATTTTTTAAACAGGATTGAGAATTGCAATGTTATCTTGTTTCCACCAAAGATAGGTGATTTTCTTGCTCTGTGGCACTGAAATGTCAGAAATTCAATGGCTATCAGCATTGTAACAGTCATAAGGACCACAGATACTTTACATTAGAAGGACAGGCTTGAAAAATTGGATTATAGAAATTAAAAAATAAAAATCAAAAGCAAAGACGATTCTTTCAGGCAGCAACGAGACCAGGAAATAATGCCACTGAAGCGATTTATACCATAGCTTATATACTCAGGATGAAAGGGAAGCCATTTGGTGATACAGAAATTGGGAAAGAATGCGTTGTCGAAGTTGTAAGATGCTTAGACACAGATAACGTTTCAAAGGAAATGGTAACTGATCAGCAACATGAATTAGCCTTCAACTTAACTTCATGCAACACTTCGAAAGGAAGACATATTTTTCAATCACCTCGGATAAATCAACTAATGCTACTGACTAGACACAGGTTATAGACTTCATTCAGGTCATAACTAGATTTTCTTTGCTACAAAGAGTTGCTCCCTTTTGTGAGCAGAACACGGGGAATATATATCTTCAAGCACTTTCAAAATAAATGTCATGAAGTTGGACTGCATATGGTAAATTTGATGAGTATATGTATACATGGTATAGATGGTCCCCCTTCCAAGACAGAAAAACATGAAAGGTTTATATCTTCAAGCACTTTCAACATAAATGTCATGAAGTTGGACTGCATATGGTAAATTTGATGAGTATATGTATACATGGTATAGATGGTCCCCCTTCCAAGACAGAAAAACATGAAAGGTTTATTGCATCAATAAAAAAATGACTAACAAATCCAGAAGCTCTCATTTCTTTCCATTGTATTTTGCATCAGGAAAATCTTTATGCTAAAGCTACTATTTTAAGTGACACTTTGCAACAAGTTAGAAGTATTGTTAACTATGTTTGTGCGAATGTAACATGGTATTCTCAGTTTCATAACATGCTACAGTTGAAAAATGAGGTATTAGCAGGTTGGCTATTGTAGGGACAGGTATTAGCCAAAGTGTTATCTCTACAATAATAACAGATAGTTAAATTTTATGAAGAACAGAATCAGCAACGTGGGATGCAACATTTCTGTCATTATGTCACAGCAAAATTACTTGTGTGTTGCTTTACAAGCTAAAAATAAGTCTACATATGATATGTGGACAAAAAATAATCCACCCATTTGGGGAGTGGGGGAAGCCATCTTTTTTTCAAAACACTTCTTTAAAAGGAAATTTTGGATGAACATTTTTCCCAGTTAGCAAAGATCATTGGTGAGCAGGAAGACATATGCAAATCATTTGAAGACTATCCAGCTGTTACAGACCTATTCATTGGAGAATACAATGAAAGCTTCTGCTGACTTTGAGAATCATGACCTCACACACAAATTAGCATTCCAGCCTCACCTGGTTGGTATCACCAAGGTACCTAAAGAACTACAAATGGAATTAATTGAGCTTTCAGTAGGTGGCATTTTTTTAGGTCATTGTTTGATGCTAAGAAAGATTCAATTGAAATATGAAAAAATGTAGTAGATTACCCACACCTTTAGCAACATGCTCCCCAACTGGCTCGGCACCTATAGCTCAGTGGTTAGGGCGCCGACCACATACACTGGGGCTGGCAGGTTCGAACCCCTCTGGTGGGTCTGGGAGACGGAGAGAGGGCAGAGGCATAGAGAGAGGGCGGGTAGAGAGAGGAGGGAGCAAGAAATTCACATGCAGAGTTTTTCTATCTAGATCTGAGGGACCAACAGCTTATCAGCCTGTAGTGAGGCAGATAGGTGCCGCCCTGAACAGGAGCCTTTTATTAGGACTTTGTGGGCGGAGTGTATATATACAAAGTAACAAAGTGAGAAGTTAAACAGTCTCTTGACCAATTAAAGGGATGGTCTTTTGTTTAAGGAAGAGGGCTGTTAGGGTGAAGGACAGTGGGTGGTCTTTTGTTTAAGGAGGAGGTCTACCAGGGTCAACGACAGTAAAGCACTAAATCACTGCCCTAAGGGCTTAATGAGGGAAAGTTACAGCCCACAGCCTAGAGATCTTGCTGCTTTCTAACTCTGCTGACATCCTGGCTCTGCTAAGCTGCCGATTTCTATCTAGACATTTCTCAGACTGGTTTCTTATCTACTCTGCTGAACATTCCAACCCCCCTTGCCCCTGTAGGTATGCAGAGCAGGGTAGGGGGCTGCTGAGGCCTGCAGTTCCTGCAGTCCTCTGGAAGGCTAGCCTATACTGTGCTTCTACCCACAGCCACAAACCACTGATACCCATCTAGAGGATTAAGTTAATATCTAAACTGGTCCTGGGTCAACTATTTCCATTGCAACACTTTCTTTTTTTTTCTTTAGAGATAGTTTCACTTTGTCACCCTCGGTAAAATGCTGTGGCGTCACAGCAACCTCCAACTCCTGGGCTTGGGTGATTCTCTTGCCTCAGCCTCCCAAGTAGCTGGGACTATAGGTGTCCACCACAACGCCCGGCTATTTTTTTGTTGCAGTTTGGCCGGGGCTGGTTGGAACCTGCCACCCTCAGTATATGGAGCCAGCGCCCTACCCACTGAGCCACTGAGTCACAGGCGCCACCCATAACACTTTCAAAGTCTTAAGGTATAATGCTATTTAGGACAAACTAACTTTATCCTAAATCACATTATAAACTCCCTGATAGTAATGTAATATACATTTCCCAGCAACCAGATGGCTGCTATTGAATGTGGAACTAAGCTGCTGTATTCTAGCATCTTCCATCTCAGTCCCTGGTGCGATTATTCACCCAGTCCCCCAGTCTGACCCCTTCTTGTCAACTCAGCTGTCACCACCCAGCCCAGGGGCCGCCGTCTCTGCTGGGATGGCTATGGTCACCTTCCGTTGAGTTCTCTGCTTCCTCTGTGTCTCAAAGATTGATTTTCCTTGGAGTCAGTCTTTGAAACTAAAGCAAGACCATGTCACTCCCTTGCTTTCATCCAGCTGGGCTCTCCCAGTAACTCCTGGAGTAAAATCCAGAGTCCTAGCACAGAGTGTAGGCCCTCTTCTTACCACTCATTCCTCTCCGGCCAGACTGGCCACTTGGCTAGTCCCTTGGACACACCAGTTACACTCCCATCTTAAGAATTGAGAATTGTCACTTGTTCTTCCCCTTAGCCTGAGCCCTCTGACTCTAGACCTCCCCCAGTCTTCCTTCCTAGTTCTCCCAAATCTCTGCCTATCCAAATAATATTTACCTCTCAGAGGCACCTGACCGCTTTGTCTAAAGTAGAATACCCTCATCCTTTCACTCTGCTTTTTCCTCCCCAGTCTGTTATGGATCAATTCGTTTATTTGTCCATTCCCTTATTTATAAATCATCGGTTTCTCCCAGGAGAATGTGAGCCCCCTGAGGACAGGGAGTTTGGTTTACCACTCTATCTCTGGTGCCTGGAGCAGGTCTCATTACACAGGGGCCATCAGGACTCCTGGGTATTGAATCAAGGAAAGAACCAGAATCATTCCCATGATTTTTGGTCTGGGTTTGTAGACCACATCATGGTTCAGTTGTATTCTGTTTTTCCATAGTCCTGTAATTTTTTTTCCATCTTTCTAATCCACTGACAGTTTGCCATTTAATAGTCAAGATTGATCTTAGGTTCAATTCTCACTAAAGATTTTAGCAGGAACATAGGTTTACTTTGAACACAGTTCAGCATTTGTATTTCAGCACCTGGCTGTGTCAGTGACTTAGCGGTTTTGTAGTGATATTTCGTGTAGACAGAGCTGTTGGATTCTTGCGTTTCTTCTTTCCTTAGTGATCTGCACGTACATTTGTAGCATGAGGAGAAAAAGCCACACACTCATCTATTTTTTTTTTTTTTTTTAATTTGTCCGGGGCTGGGTTTGAACCCGCCACCTCCGGCATATGGGACCGGCGCCCTACCCGCTGAGCCACAGGCGCCGCCCACTCATCTATTTTTAATACGAGAGAGTTCCCATTAATATCTAAACACTCAGAGGTTGCTTTAAGAAATTTTACAACTAAAGGAGCTTTTTCACTGACAAATGAGTACCTAATAACCTTCCTGTAAATATTGTGTAAGGAGATACTGGCAGTGGGAGTTAGTAAAGGAATTTGGATACGTGGTTTGTAGAAGATAACAATAGCCCCATTCCATGAGATAATTGTCAGGATGGCTCTGAGCTGCTTTTTGAAAGTCAAAGTCAGATTCATTGCTGTGTGATTTATGCATAGTGAAATTAACTCTTTTTAGTATACAGCTAAGTCTTAATAAGTGCACACTGTTGTGTAACCACCACCGCAACCGATATTTCAATATCCATCACCCTAAAAAGGTTTCTCATGCCTCTTTGTAAGCCATCTTTCCACCTAGCCCCAAGCCTTGGTAACCAACTGCTATGTTTTCTATCCTTATTATTTTGTCTTTTCCAGAATGTTATGTAAATGGAATCATACAGCGTATAGCTTTTTGAGTCTGGCTTCCCTCACTCAGCATAACTTGAGATTTAGCCATTCTTTTTCATGTTATCAACAGCAGTTTGTTTCTTTTTATTATTGCTAAGTAGTATGCCACTGTGTGGGTGTAGACTTTGCTTATCTACTCATCAGTTAAAGGATGTTTGGTTTGCTTCCATTTTTTAGCAGTTATGAATAAAACTCCTATGACATTCATGTGCAGGTTTTTATGGAAACTTACGTTTTCCTTTTTTCTTGGGTAGATACCTAGGGGTGCAGATGTGGGTTTATACGGTAAATACACATAACGATTGGAGGTCTGGAAAGAATCCAGCCATGCACTCCAGATACTGTATAACTTTATTTTGAAAACCTGCCAAACTGTGTTCCCAAGTGGATGTACCATTTTGCATCCCCAGCAACAAAGCATGAGAGTTTCATAAACTGCTTTTGAATCCTCAAGTGCTAATACCTAGTGTGATTTTCCTCCCTGAAAAGAATCCCCGAGCTGGGTTCGGTGGCTCACGCCTGTAATCCCCAGCACTTTAGGAGGCTGAGGCGAGTGGGTTGCTTAAGCTCAGGACTTCAAGGCCAGCCTGAGCAAGAATGAAACCCCATCTCTATTAAAAAAAAAAAAAAAATAGAAAAACTAGCTGGGCGTTGTGGCAGGTGCCTGTAATCTCAGCTACTTGGGGTAGGGGGGCGCTGAGGCAAGATAATTGCTTGAGCCCAAGAATTTAAGGTTGCTGTGAGGTAGGCTGATGGCATGACACTCTATTCAGGGTGACAGAGTAAGACGGAAGGAAGGAGGGAGGGAGGAAGGGAAGGAAGGAAGGAAGGAACCTAGAATATGTCTCTCGCTTTTTCTTCCCTGAATTTTTTCTTACAATCCCTTTTACTTGGACTTTTTAATTACTTTCATTCAAAAGTCTTTGAAGCTTCACTATTGCCCAAACTTCCTTTTCCCTTCTCTGCACGTAATGCAGCGCCGTGTACTCTGTGGATGCTAAGTGCACATCTGTTTGACTTGGATGCAATATCCGAATTGAACTGAACTCAAAGGTAATGGCCACACTGAGTGGGACTCGGTGCATTGGGCTCACGGGCCATCTGCACACGGTGGTTGAGCCCTACCCCCAAGGTCTTGGGAGAGAGTTCTCTTCTTTCTCTTCAGGCAAAACGGTATTGCCAGATGTGGGATAAAAGTGTTGGACTTTTATGATGATGAAGAGCCACTTTGCCCCAGGCAGAGAAGTCAGAATCAAATCTCTGTGATTTTTTTTTCTTGGAGTTACTAGGAAGTATGTAGAATCTTATGAAAGAGTTTATATTTATATTATATATATATTTTATATTATTTTTTAATTAGTAGAGCAATATAACATACTGGTTAAGAGTAAGAACTCTGGTACCAATCTCTGCTGCCAACCACTTACATGACCTTGGGCAACCTTTCTTGACCTCAGTTACCTCATCTGTAGAATGAGGATGATGATAATAATAATAATAATAATGATAGTAATAGCTCGTAGTGATTTTAGTGGTTAATGTGTATTCAGTGCTTAGAACAGTGCCTGATAAATATCATGTGTTGTATGAGTATTAGTGGCTGTGGTTATTGTTAATTCAACTTTAGCCCCATTGCTCCCCAAATGTGTATTTTTTATGCATTTACCATCTTTTTTTAATTAAATCATAACTGTGTACATTTATGGAGTACATTGTGCTGAATTGATATACAACGTGGAATGCTTATATCTAACTGATGAACACAGCCATCACCTCACTTATTTATTTGTTGTGGTAAGACTTTTATACTCTGCTCTTAATAGATTTGAAATGTACCTTTGCACATTTGTGCACAATAGGTGAGGTCCCACCAAATACCCTCCCTCCTTCCGCCCTCCCCCTTTCTCCTCTTCCCTCCTTCTTTCTGGACTATAGTTGTGTTTTAACATTCATATGAATGTGTAGGTGGTTATATATTGGTTTCATACTAGTATTGAGTACATTGTATACTTCTTTCCTATTGCTGAGATACTTTACTAAAAAGAATATGTTTCAGTTCCATCCAGGTAAATAGAAAAGACGTAAAATCTCTATCCTTTTTTATGACTGCATAGTATTCCATGATATACATATACCACAGTTTGTTAATCCATTCATGGGTTGATGGGCATTTGGGCTGCAGTAAACATTCTGGTGCAAATGTCTTTGTCGTAAAATGATTTTTGATCAGCTGGATAGATACCTAGTAGAGGAATTGCAGGATCAAATGGTAGGTCTACTGTTAGTCCCTTGAGAATTCTCTAAACTTCTTTCTAAAAAGGCTGTATTAGTTTGCAGTCCCACCAGTGGTGTAGAAGTGTCCCCTTCTCTCCACATCCATGCCAACATCTGTAGTTTTGGGATTTTGTGATGTGGGCTAATCTTACTGAAGTTAGATGATATCTCAACATTTGCCATCTGATTCAATTTCAGTGACCGATCCAACCAGTGAGAACTTATTTTACAACATTACTGGGGCTAATGTCCAGTTGTTTACTGTCCTCAAATGTGTGTCTTTCATACACACATGAGTGAATTTGGCCACATATTTTTAGATGGCAATTGTTCTGTGGTCTTCAGCACACGATTTTTAGTATTCTCTCCCTCCTTTCCTAAGAGTGCCAAAAAATGCATACACATTTTAAGAAGGGAAAAATAGTATTAAAATTGTACTCAATGAATACCAATAATAAAAGATGAATTCGAGTTATGTCAAATGCCTCTTTTGTTTGGAGAAGTCAAACAAAACTTGAGTATTATAAATTTAATACAGTTATTTTCCTTTCTTAAAATGTGTATAGTTTTGGGGGGCACCTTCTATATATATCTCTGTACAAAAATGAATTCTTTTTGCTGGGTGAGGTGGCTCACACCAGTAATCCTAGTACTCTGGGAGGCCGAGGCAGGTACATTGCTTGAGCTCAAGAGTTTGAGTATATTCGGGGCTCATCACCTTAACCTATTATGAGGGTTTATGAGCAGAGTAGGTGGAAGTCTGAACTTGAGCCCTTAATGTGTATTTTTCTTTTCAAACATACTTTGTACATGTATAGCAATAAGTATATCAAACCGTAAACCAAAGGGTTTTATTTTTCTTCAATTTTTGCTACTTATGCATTCATTTTTGAGGTTGCTGTTAAGCAAATAGAGCCACCAAAAATACCACATAAATTTTTAAATATTTATAAACATAATTTTAATTTTATAAATATAAATTTTGAAAAAAAATATAAGGGAACTTAAAATTGAGATCGCTGCCTATTAACTTAATTCTTCTGCTTATGATTTCAGATAATGCCCACGCGTATACAGGGTGGACGTAAAGGTCATGTGCAATTTTAAGTAGTTTAACATAGTAAATTGCACATGAACTTTATGTCCACCCTTTGAATTTTGGAGCAGAACATCTCCCAGGGTTTTGTGGGAGTGCACTTGAAAGTGTGTAAAGACCTGACGTTTCCTTCTAAGAACCATTGATTCTGGGCACAGTGGCTCACACCTATAATCCCAGCTACATGAGAGGCTGAGGCTGGAGGCCAGGAGTTTGAGACCAGCCTGGACAACATAGTTAGACTCATCTCTACAAAATAAAAATAAGTTTGCTGGGCATGGTGGTGTGTGCCTGTAGTCCCAGCTACTTCATTCAGAAGGCTGAGGTGGGGAGATCCCTTGAGTCCAGGAGTTTGAGGCTGTAGGGAGCTGTGATTGTGCCACTGTACTCCAGCCAGGGTGACAGAGCAAGACTTTATCTAAAAAAAAAAAAAAAAAAAGCCCTGTGTTGTCATTGAATATATGGGAAGGTCACCCAATAACAGTATAAAGGCCATAAAGTGAGGACCGTGTCCCTGTAGGAGGCTGTCCCTAGGTATGGGGTGGGATGGGGTGAAGTTTCTGGACCTCCCCAGCCAGGACCGTGGTGCTTATTTTAGCTCCCTCTCTTTTGTGTGTCCTTCGTGTCACTTGCTATTTTGATGGTGACCATCTTCTTGTAGCTGGTGGCGTGCCGGTTGCTGGAAGCTGGCACAGGGAGAACAAGTTGTTCTGCCCACAATACCCAACTGGTCTTCCAGCATCTCTCTGTTGAGCACTGGACTCACGCCTATGAAAACTGAAACCGTACCATACAGGAGAAGAGTCCTGCTCCAGTGCATTCTAGGGGAAAACATACCTGTGAAATATATTTATCTTTGTTTTGTTGTTGTTGTTGTTGTTGTTGTTGTTGAGGTAGATCTCATTCTGTTGCCCTGGGCAGAGTGCTGTGGTGTTATAGCTCACGGCATCCCCAAACTCTTGGGCTCAAGCAATCCTCTTGCCTCAGCCTCCCACGTAGTTGGGACTACAGGCACCCACCACAACGCTACGCTAATTTTTCTATTTTTCGTAGAGACAGGTCTCATTCTTTCTCAGGCTGATCTTGAACTCCTGAGCTCAAGCAATCCACCCACCTCAGGCTCCCACGTAGCTGGGACAACAGGCACCCACCACAACGCTAGGCTAATTTTTCTATTTTTTGTAGAGACAGGTCTCGTTCTTTCTCAGGCTGATCTTGAACTCCTGAGCTCAAGCAATCCACCCACCTCAGGCTCCCAGAGTACTAGGACTACAAGCATGAGCCACCACCCCAGCTAATATCTGGTTGAAAGGTAAAATGCCGAATGGTGGTCCCTATTAACTTGAATATAGTCTTCTTAGTGAAAACAACCAGCATTTACTTAGTGAAACATTTAGTATTTAGGAATGGATTCACTCTTCTATAGATGCTGTTTTCATGTGTAACAATATTACAAGTCCAGGCTCACAAAAAAATCTCCTATAAACAAGTACCTATATGACTAAACCTCTTCCAAAATGTAGAAAACACATTCTACGAAGCAAACATCACCTTGATCCCCAAACCAGGGAAAGACCCAACAAGAAAAGAAAATTATAGACCAATATCACTAATGAATATTGATGGTAAAATACTCAATAAGATCCTAACAAACAGAATCCAACGACACATCAAAAAAATTATACACCACGACCAAGTGGGATTTATCCCAGGGTCTCAAAGCTGGTTCAATATACGTAAATCTATAAATGTAATTCAGCACATAAACAAACCAAAAAATAAGGACCATATGATTCTTTCAATTGATGCAGAAAAAGGTTTTGATAATATCCAGCATCCCTTCATGATCAGAACACTTCAGAAAATTGGCATAGAAGGGATATTTCTTAAACTGATAGAGGCCATCTACAGCAAACCCACAGCCAATATCGTATTGAATGGAGTTAAATTGAAATCATTTCCACTTAGATCAGGAAACAGGCAAGGTTGCCCATTGTCCCCATTGCTTTTTAACATTGTAATGGAAGTTTTAGCCATTGAAATTAGGGTAGAAAAGGCGATCAAAGGTATCCACATAGGGTCAGAAGAGATGAAACTTTCACTCTTCACAGATGATATGATCGTGTATCTGGAAAACACTAGGGATTCTACTACAAAACTGTTAGAAGTGATCAAGGAATACAGCAATGTCTCAGGCTACAAAATCAACACCCATAAATCTGTAGCCTTTATATATACCAACAATAGCCAAGCCGAAAAAACAGTCAAGGACTCTATTTCTTTTCAGTAGTGCCAAAGAAGATGAAATATTTGGGAGTATACCTAACAAAGGACGTGAAAGATCTCTGCAAAGAGAACTATGAAATTTTAAGAAAAGGAATAGCTGAAGATGTTAACAGATGGAAAAACATACCATGCTCATGGCTGGGAAGAATCAACTTTTAGTCTATACTACCCAAAGCAATATATAATTTTAATGCAATTCCTATTAAAGCTCCATTGTCATATTTTAAAGATCTTGAAAAAAATAAAACTTCGTTTTATATAGAATCAGAAAAAACCTTGAATAGCCAAAACATTACTCAGCAATAAAAACACAGCAGGAGGAATCACGCTACCAGACCTGAGACTGTACTATAAATTGATAGTGATCAAAACAGCATGGTATTGGCACAAAAACAGAGAAGTAGATGTCTGGAACAGAATAGAGAACCAAGAGATGAACCCAGCTACTTACCGTTATTTGATCTTTGACAAGCCAATTAAAAACATTCAGTGGGGAAAAGATTCCCTATTTAACAAATGGTGCTGGGTGAACTGGCTGGCAACCTGCAGAAGATTGAAACCGGACCCACACCTTTCACCATTAACTAAGATAGACTCTCACTGGATAAAAAATTTAAACTTAAGACATGAAACTATAAAAATACTTCAAGAAAGTGTAGGGAAAACTCTTGAAGGAATCGGCCTGGGTGAATATTTTATGAGGAGGACTCCCCAGGCAATTGAAGTAGTAACAAAAATACACTACTGGGACCCGATCAAACTAAAAAGCTTCTTCGCCAAGTATCTCAAGAATGGAAGAAAAAGTATCCAATGTACTCAGTCTTACTATGAAACCAATTTCTTCTTATGAAAGCTATAACCCAATTACAAGCCCAAGAAGAAGGGAAAATGGGAGATTGGGGGGGAGGGGAAGGAAGGGTGGAAGGATAGTAATTGGTGGGACCACGCCTACGGTGCATCTTACAAGGGTACAGGTGAAATTTACTAGGTGTAGAATATAAATGTCTTAACACAATAACTAAGAAAATGTCATGAAGGCTATGTTAACCAGTGTGATGAAAACATTTCAAATGGTACATAAAACCAGCACATTGTACCCCATGGTTGAATTAAGGTACACAGCTATGATTTATGGGGGCAAGACATGATTGCAAGAGGGACTTTACCTAACAATTGCAATCAGTGTAACTGGCTTATTGTACCCTCAATGAATCCCCAACAATAAAAAAAAAAAACAACTTTGAACTAAAAAAAAAAAAAAATCTCCTGTACATTACTTGACAAGTAAAGCAGACCAGTGGTTAGTACTCTTAAAATGTTGTTATTTGTTGTTTCTCCAAGTGTTTTCTAGAGCTGTGTGCACACACCTGTGTACATGGTATGGTAATGAACGCCAGCCAGCCATTGAGAGCTCTCCTTTCACTTTCTAAAGGAATCGCAGAGAAGCAGTGATCTTTGAGGCGGGCACTGTCCCTGCCGTCCTGTCTCCCAATGGGATCATTCCACTGTTGTTGCTTCTAACCTCGGCTCCTACATGTGACAGTTCGGTCACTGACCAGTGGCTTTTCCATCCACTGGTTTGCTCTTAGGATTAACGCTATCAGGATGACAAGCCTTGGGGTCAACATAGTAATTACCTGTCTAAAGAGTGATGGGATGGAGCTGTCCCCTCACTCCTCCAGCCCATAGCAATGTCTGCAGGTCATTATGTTATTTCTGGTCCATGGAGACCTTCTGGTGGGTGGATGGTTTTGTTGATTTGTAGGCATTTTACTTATTTATTGTACACAAATGTTCAAATAATCATAATGATTTTTTTATTATTACCGTGGCTAATGGAACCTTGGATGGTTGAGAATTAACTACAGTGATCATTTATAATCATGTCTTTGGCACAACTTCAGGAGAGAGAGAGGTCTCTGGGAAGAATGGAGCAGTCAGAGAAGGTCTCCTGGAAGCTGGAGGCATCTGACGTGAATCCTAAAAGATACCCTGAGGTTTGTGTGAGGGTAGGAAGGAAGTATTCAGAGCTCAGTGCAAATATCTGGAAGAATGTGCATTCCTGGCTCTGGGTGTCGAGGGAAATAGATGGGAGAAAATGGCAGTAAAAGTTGGGTCTCATGGCAGCCCTGTCCCCAGGGCTTGTAATGGGAGGCTTATTGGGCACCTGGTGGAGAGGGGACATTCGGCCCACAGCTCTGAACCTAGAGGCACATGGTATTATAGGCGTTCAGTAGCAGGTGAATTAAACTCAGGAGATACATCCATTCAATGTGGACACTTCCCTGGGCACCTTCTGTCAAACCAGAGATTTGAAACATTGACATAAAAGGATGTCTTTCTTTCCCCTCCAGGGAAATGGGTCTAAAATTAGTCACAGAGCATTGTCAGAGTTTTCACACTTGAGTTGTGAAAGTCAAGGGAACGTTTGTTTTGAACAGGAAGAAATACCCTGGAAAAGTCGAGAGAGCCCTGGAGTGATTTGACAAAAGCTTTTCTTCTGGCCTTGAGCTTCGCCTCTCTTCCTGTGGCCTTAAACCTGATTACTGTCCATGTCCATTCTCTACTGCTCTCTTTCCCTCTGAAAGTCCCCCCCACCCCATTTTTATACCTGTTTAACTAGTTTCCTCAATTTTAACCTGTCACTAAATGTGGACCCTTTTCCGGTTGCATTCTTGTTCTTTGCTTTTTCCTAAATTATCCCGACTGCATGAAAGCTTATCATTGTGTTTTCCTGTCTATATATTCTATTCTCAAGTTCTATTATCTAGCAACTGAGGTTTTCCCTTTGTCTTAGAGCAGTGTTTTTCAACCTGATTTTATCTCACAGTACACTTGAACCTATAGTTGAACTTCTGTGGCACACTTAAATTATGTTGATCAAAAAAAAGAAGAGTAAAATAAAGAATATACTTACTGTGCTTTGAACTTCACTTGAAAATAATTAACGATCTTTAAAAATTTTTCATGGCACCTAAGATCCTTTCACGGTACATGGGTGTGCCTCGGTGCCTTGGTTGAAAATCGCTGTCTTAAAGCAACATTGCAGTGTTGCAAGTCCAGGCCTTTTAAACTCTTTCTTGGTCCTTGGGCTCATGATTTGCACTGTAGATTTTCTTCTGTCTCTACCCACAGTTGTAGACCCTCCAGAAGAATCTTCTGAGCACTGTGGGTATGAGACCTCCTACTCTAGAAGGGCACCAGGAATGTGGACCAGGGACAGATGTACGTGTCCGGGCAGAGAGTGGTGCTTTCTTTAAGAAGAAAGGGCATGCTGGGTGCAGTGGCTCACACCTGTAATCCTAGCAGTCTGGGAGCTGAGGTAGGTGGATCCCTTGAGCTCTGGAGTTCAAGATCAGCCTGAGCCAGAGTAAGACGCTATCTCTACTAAAAATAGAAAAACTAGCAGGTCTTGTGGCACATGCCTGGAGTCCTAGCTCTTCAGGAGGCTGAGACAAGAGGATCACTTGAGCCCAAGAGTTTGAGGTTGCTGTGAGCTCTGATGCCATGACACTCAATCCCAGGGCGACTGAGTGAGGCTCTCTGTCTCAAAAAAATAAAAGATAAGAAAAGGGGAGCATGAAGGCACCTCTTCGACTTACAATCTCTTCTCTTTCTCTTTCCTCGGCCTCTGTGGTTCTCATGGCCTGTTCCCTATCCTCATAACTTAATTTTTCCTTCCTTCGTGGCTGCCACAGTAAGAGGGTGTTCTTTCCCAAAGCAGCCAAGGGATTACAAACGAGTTGTGAGTCCTGAGAAGGAACCCTAGGGGGAAAAGAGAGGCTTAAATTGAGTCCTCAAGGCTCCAAAGCTTCTTTAGTAATAAACAGTTTTATGGGAGCAAAGGGAATGTGATTATTTTTTAGGCACAAGAAACAGACTCCTTAAACCCAATAATTTGTCTGTGTTTACCGCAACCATCTTTGCGGCTTCACATAATGAGTTGGTGGCTGTCTGAATGTCACTGGGCAGTGGTGATGATAATTTTTATTTTTTTCTCCTCGTGGGAACTTCACATGGGTTGAATCCTCTCCCTCCCCTCGCCCACCACAAGATGATTTCCTTGTAAGTTGCCTCTGGGTCTTGGGAGGAGAAACCCATATTCTTTACACTTGATAAAGGAGGCTTCTGGCAAACATCTCAATATTTATAAACCTGAGAACCGAGGGCTGCCCACTGTGGTCCTCTGCAGTGCTGGTATTCTTGCTGGCTTGTGTTCAGCTCAGGGCCTTGTGTGCTTAAGTGAATTCTTTCCTGGCTTTGTCAAAAGGTAATACCCGGAAGTGCTGAATTGACCTGTGGGGAACACAGAAGGAAGTACCTCTGTAGCCTAAAACAAAGGATTTCCCAGAGTCACCCGTCTTAAGCTAACCAACTGGTAAACCTAGGGGCTTTCTTCTGTTGTGTGGGAGCACAGGGAGACCTCTCCCAGGCTGAGTCATAAAGTGTCACACAGATTGTCTGCTATTCTGAGCCTAAGGGATCTCACTATTAACATATTGTCAATCTTGATACACACTACCTCAAGTCAGGCAAACCACAGGGGGACACGTATGTTTGTCTTCTATTCTGTTCCATTCCAGGGCAGGTGCGGTTTGCCCTCCCCCCTTAGCCGTTAAGGAAAATACATGTTACAGATGTATACAGGTGCCTAGAATTATTGTCATAGACCAAGTTGTATTAGAAACACTCATCCTAGGTGCCTTAGATGGGTTGGCCTAGTCCCCTAACTTCTTGGTCAACTTCTCTCCTTTTCTAAGGAACTAGGCCCTAGTTAGTTCCTTCTGGCTGTGGACCGCCAACTCCCTGGTGAGTCCCAACCTGTTTCCTGTCTTTGCTCAGCATTCCCTGTTTCACGGTGCAAATGCCCAAGACTCCCTATTTTGCACTGATGTAGATTTGAATTGAGAAAGTACTCACAGTCACCAAAAAGGACTCTTGCCCATAGACCAAAATATATAAAAATTCAGTCACCACAGAAAAATAAGAGCTTTGGAGAATGATTATGTAGAAATGACTTTATTCTCTGTGTTTAAGATGAAGGAAATAAAAATGCATTCTTTTATTGAGTACTTTTTACAAGAGGTTTAAAAAGATACTCTAGGCTTGGTGCCTGTAGCTCAGTGGTTAGGGCGCCAGCCACATGCACCGGGGCTGGTGGGTTCAAACTCGGACCAGGCCTGCTAAACAACAACAAAAATAGCTGGGCATTGTGGCAGGTGCCTATAGTCCCAGCTACTAGGGAGGCTGAGGCAAGAGAATTGCTTGAGTCCAAGAGTTTGCTGCTGTGAGCTGTGATGCCACGGCACTCTACCGAGGGCAACGTAGTGAGACTCTGTCTCAAAAAAAAAAAAAAGATACTCTAACCACAGCCTGTAATTTGTAGGCGATGTTGATGAATAATATTGAGAGGTAAAAAACTCTCCAGAGACAGCAAATTAACCATAGCACAGCGCAGGCTTCTGCTGTTCCTGCCTGAGGTTGTGTTATATTGTTTGCTATTTCCTTAGATCTTAGAGATTTTTCTTCCTCCCTTTTTCAGAGAGCATTCAAGCGATGACCCCGTGCCCTCAGGAAGCTGCGATGTGATGAGTTTGAAGTCATTCCACATCGAAAGCCATGATTTAAATATCAGCATTAAGGTGAGTATTGAGGAAAGCAATGTAGCAGCTCTGTGGTCAGCGCGCCGCTGGTTTTGCCTGTGCTCCCAGAACAGGCTGGAGCACATCGTGAGGAGTGATTTTGTTTGAATCACGTTCAATAAACCAGAGCTCTGAGAAAATTCCAGCTGCCTCTGTGATGTGGGATGAGACCACAAAAAATACAGGGGGAGTCGAGCCATTCCAGGGAGAGTTGGAAAAAAAAGATCTTCATATTTTCTCAGAGTCATGTTTCTTAAGGTGTTTAAGGGAAGAAAAGGAAAACACAATATTGTGGATTTTTTCCTGAACTGAGCTGTGGCTATGAAGGATGAGCAGGGAGCCAGCCCAAAGTGGGGGCAGAAGCCTCTTTCTGGGAACTGTGCTGTTTGACCTGCCTCTCTGGGGCAGTTATTTCTCCAAGTGTGTTCCCTGGAACACAGCTCCCCTGGGCTATTCACGCAGTGGGAACCAGGGTCAGAAGATGGGTCTGTCCGGGCAGCGCCTGTGGCTCAAGGAGTAGGGTGCCGGTCCCATATGCCGGAGGTGGTGGGTTCAAACCCAGCCCCGGCCAAAAAAAAAAAAAAAAAAGAAGATGGGTCTGTCCATGAGCCACTGGATTAAAGTTGAACGACCTTCCTCAAAACAAATGTGCCTTGTGAATCTCCATGGGTGCGTGTAATGAATGGGCAGTGCTCTCATCACAGTCCTGAGAAGCTCTTTTCTTGTGGGGCATTTTGGGACTGGTGTTATTTGTTCATTAAATAGTTTATTGAACACCAACCATGCGTGGCATTAGATGTTAGAGATACAGGGGAAAAAATGGGATTGGTAGTGCTTATGTATAGATGCTTATGTATAGAGCATAGTATCTATCCTGCAGATGTGATAGTTGCGAGGACTAAAATTCTGGTTACCAGCCTGAGCAAGAGTGAGACCCCTTCTCTACTAAAAATAGAAAAACTAGACAGCTGTTGTGTTGGGCGCCTGTAGTCCCAGCCACGTGGGAGGCTGAGGCAGGAGAATCTCCTGAGCCCAGGAGTTTGAGGTTGCCGTGAGCTATGACGCCAGGGCACTCTACCCAGGTGACAGAGGGAGACTCTGTCTCAAAAAACTGAAATAAAAATTAAATAAAGGTTACATGCTGGCAAATGCATGTATGACAATACAGGCGTCATCAGAATGTGCACATATAATAATAATGGCTGAGCGCTTTGAAGGTTAAACGATATAGTTGATTGCCTGGGGAAGATTTGGTGATGAGTGGAGGCTTTTGAATAGGATGATCCAGGAATGGCCTCAAGTAGAAACCTGGGAAGATGAGAAGTAGCAAAATATAGGGAAAGCATCCGCAAGTGCACAAAGACATGTTCTGTGTGGAGAGAACATTTGACAAAATCAAATGCCTCTTCCCATTTAAAAAAGAAGAAAGAAAGAAGAGCCCTCAACAACAAAGTAGGAGTAGAAGAGAATGTCTTTAACCTGGAAAGGGCATCTGTGAAAAACACACAGCTTCCATTATACTTAATGGTGAAGGGCTGAAAGCTTTTTCCCTAAGATCGGGGATAAGACAAGTATGTCCACCCTCATCCTTTCTCTTCAGTAGCCATGGTGATTCCTTTTAGGTATCGACTGGGTTGAGGTGAACCTAGAGAGCCGATAAAGAGTTTGGTTCAGGTATGTCTGTGCAGGTGTTTCTGGAGAGGATGGATATGAGAAAAATTAACTTGAAATGGATCAGAGACTTAAATGTAAGTGCTATGACTTTAAAACTCTTCAAAAAAAAAAAAAAACATGGACATGAAATGACCTTGGATTGGGTGTTTATTTTTTAGATGTAACACCAGAAAGCGCAAGTGACAAAAGAAAAATACATTAATTGAAGTGAATCAATAATAAACACTTTTGCACATCTAAGGATGCTATCAAGAAAGTGAAAAGACATCCCACAGAATAGGAGAAAACACATCCCACAGAATAGGAGAAAATAATTGCAAATCACGTATGTGATAAGGGATTGTATCTAGAATGTATGAAGAACTCTTATGACTCAGGAAAAAAAAAGATAATTCTGTTAAAAAGGAGCAAAGGATCTGACTAGATATTTATCCAAAGAAAATAAGCCAAGAAACACAGGAGAAGATTTTTAACATTGTCAGCCATCACCATAACACAGATTGTAGCCACGATGAGTTACCCTTTCATACCCACTATGAAAGTCAAATAATGACAGGTGTTGGTGGGGATGTGAAGAAATTGGAACTTTCACATTTGGAAAACAGTTTGACAGTTGGAAAACAGTTTGACAGTTTCTAACACTATTAAGCATACAGTTTATTTTGTTTTATAACCCAGGATACCCACTCAAAAACATTAATGTTTATAGTGGTATTATTCATAACACCCAAAGAATGGAAGTGACCCAAGGGTTTGTCAACTGATGGATGGGTAAAGAAAATGTGATAATATTTTTACATACCATAATAAAATATGATTTGGCTATAGAAAGGAATGGGGTGCTGATATATGCTAAAACATTGAATATGCTGAAAAGAAAGAATCCAAACACCAAAGAACGTATATATTATATCACTGTTTATATGAAGTTACCAGAACAGGCAAATCTATAGACAGAAGGTAAAGGAAGGGTTGCTTTTGATTGTGGGTGTACAGGGGTGAATTAGGAGTCGCTGCTCTAGGGTCTGTGGTTTCTTCTGGGGATGATGGAAAATGTCTAAAATTAATTTGGTAATGATTTACAACTCTGCAGATATCCTATGGACTGTTGAATTCTACACATTAAATTGGTGAATTCAGTGGGATGTGAATTATGTATCAATAAAGCTTGTGTGTGTGTGTGTGTGTGTATGGACATGTGTTGGAGATTTAACCCTCGGCACTTGGTGATAGATGAAATTTAGGGTGTGAGGCCAAGAGGGAGACTTAAGAATGACTCCTAAATTTTGGCCTTGGGCTGTTCCTGAGAAGGAGATGAAAATTAGGGGTGGAGGGTCTCATGTAGAAATTTTGAAAAATGCACTGGGCATGGATCCTACCATCTGCGTCAGGCCATTCTTTCCTCATGCTTCCTTACTAATTTAGAGTCTGTGAAAACAACTTTATAAGACAGATTTCCCATCAAGTAACAACCCAGGCCTTCCCTTCTCTTGAGAAAATATTACTTAGGCTACAAAGCCCGTTGGAAATGTTTTGAGCAAACATCATCGTCTTGGTCTGCTTGGTGCTGCCATAACAGAATACCACAGGCTGGGTAATTTATAAACAGTATTAAGTTTATTTGGCTCATATTTCTGAAGACTGGGAAGTTCACGATCACATCTGGTGAGGGCCTTTGTGCTGTGTCATACTATGGCGGGAGGTGTTGGGTGGTAAGAGAGCTCACAAGCGTGAGCAGGAGAGGTCTGAACTCTGTTTTTAGGGCAAACCCACCCTCAGGATAAAGAGCCCGCTCTGGCAATAATGAAGTTAATCCATTCATGAGGGCAGAACACTGGGGACCTAATCACCTCTCAAGCCTCCCAACACTGTTGCACTGAGGATTAAGTTCCCAGCACATGAACCCTGTGGGGGAGGAGGACTTATTCAGACCATAGCAGCCATGCTTTGAGCATGTGACTGAACACACACACACACACACACACGTGCTCCTGATGGATGAGTCCAGGCAGTGTGTGTATGTGTGCACGCAGGCACGTGCAAATCTTGCTAAGTCAGTTTTTAAAAATTATATCTGTGTGTTCCTAGTTAAATTGTTTTCCCCTTTTCTTGCATGGGAATTTAAATGGTCTATCATAAAACAATATTTTAAAAGTTTCTGGGTGGTGCCTGTGGCTCAGTGAGTAGGGCGCCGGCCCCATATGCCGAGGGTGGCGGGTTCAAACCCAGCCCCGGCCAAACTGCAACAAAAAAATAGCCAGGCGTTGTGGCTGGAGCCTGTAGTCCCAGCTGCTTGGGAGGCTGAGGCGGGAGAATCGCGTAAGCCCAAGAGTTAGAGGTTGCTGTGAGCTGTGTGACGTCATGGCACTCTATCCGAGGGCGGTACAATGAGACTCTGTCCCTACAAAAAAAAAAAAAAAAAAGCCAGTGTTTTGTGATCGGCTTGTCATGAAATTAGAGAACATCCTTATTTCTTTTTTTGTTTCTTTGTTTTGTTTCGTTTTTGAGACAGAGTCTCACTTTGGCACCCCGGGTAGAGTGCCATGGTGTCACAGCTTACAGCAACCTCAGTCTTGCCTCAGGCTCTTGAGTAGCTGGGATGACAGGTGCCCACCCCAATGCCTGGGTAGTTTTTCTATTTTTAGTAGCGATGGGGTCTCACTCTTGCTCAGGCTGGTCTCAAACTCCTGAGCTCAGAGAATCCACCCACCGTGGTCTGCCAGAGTGCTAAGATTACAGGCATGAGCCACCACCCCCAGCCAAGAATGTCCTTATTTCTTTAACTTTGACTAAAGACTCCTTGTAAGGGTTTTTCTTGTGCATTTTTTAAAAATTATATGGGTATAGCTGTTTGGTTGTGTTTTATTGTACCTGTAAGGAAGCTTACAGGTGGGCTTTGCAGATGGAATTTTTTAGTATTACTTTCATTCAAACGCTCTTATTCTGAATGAAAGAAGCATCTTCATTTGTTCTAGAGAAGGCAGATCCATGGGGTCTTAAAATTTATTTTTCTGAGAAAATGATCAGAAGTTAGACTGTCATCCATGAAGATGTTTCTAGGTTAAAAGAAACGCTGACTTTCGAACCCTATTTGTTTCAGCTGTCCTCTGCCCTAGGTTTAGAACTTGCACTCACTTCCCTCCAAACAAGGGAGAATTAGAGTGGTTATATGGAAGGAATCATTTGAACTTCACCCTGTTATCTTGGCTACAAGGCCTTCTTGGCCACAGGGCCGTGCTAAAGTGCACTTTTGATTTCTTGACTTTAAAAGAGCAAAGGAAACTGCTTACCAAGAGAAGGGGTTTGGTCTGCTCTGCTCTCAACTAACCTCCTTGGAACGAAGACTGCAGGAGGGGATCACTATGACTAGGGTCGCACCAGGTCAGTTTGCCTTGTCTTCTGATTACTTTCCGAGCTTCGGGCTATAGTAAGCAGGTGCCACTGACAACATTTCAGGTCGTTTTATGGAGTATCAATTCCATTCTTTCTGCTTAGGGTGGATCTGTGCAAATAACTTTTCTTTCTCCAAAACGTCTTATTTGTCTTGGGAGGCAGCCAGGCCTCTCGTGTGATGGTGTGTGCTCTGTCGCAAACCTTCAGCCCTGAAGCCTGAACTTGGCTTTGGCCGTCAGATAGACGAGTGTGTAGGAAACAGGCAGGAACTTCACCCTGTTCAGGCTTGTTCAGAAGACTTGGGAGCAAACACAAAAGTGATGTTTGTGAATCCGTGTGGACAGAGCCTTTGGGCATGTGTGAATGTAGGTGTGAGGAAGAGTGAAGACAAAAGGGGACAGGTAAGGGACTTGTAGATTTTCTAAAATAATTCCAAGTGTGGCTGCATTTAGAAACCTGATTAGCTGGGCTGGTGGGAGCCTCCTCTTTTTCCCCTATTGTTTTTCCAACAATGATTTTTGGACATTGATAATGAAATTAGTGTAGAATATTTCAATTAAAAATACGGATTTGACTTTTGTAAGTAAAATATAGGTTTTTATTTTTGTTTTTGTTTTAGCTACCAAAAAGTCAGAGGTATCCTGATCTCTGAATTGGAAAAAAAAACAAAAAACAAGAATATAACAATCCTGGGTACATGTCAAATCTATTAAGTGTAGAGTATAAATGTCTTAACACAATAATTAAGTCAGGCGAAGCCTTGTTAACCAGTTTGATGTGAGCATTCCAAAATGTATATAAAATCAGCACATTGTACCCCATAAATGCTTCAATGTATACAGTTATAATTTAATAAAAAAAAAAAGAATATAATAATCCTAAAGGAATCTCTTTGCAATCTTCTATTTGACTTAATGCAAGCTGTGGGCCTTATTTAAGATAAAATTTACCGGGCGGCGCCTGTGGCTCAGTGAGTAGGGCGCTGGCCCCATGTGCCGAGGGTGGCGGGTTCAAACCCAGCCACGGCCAAACTGCAACAACAACAAAAAAAATAGCCAGGCATTGTGGCGGGCACCTGTAGTCCCAGCTGCTCGGGAGGCTGAGGCAGGAGAATCGCCTAAGCCCAGGAGCTGGAGGTTGCTGTGAGCCGTGTGACGCCACGGCACTCTACCGAGGGCAATAAAGTGAAACTCTGTCTCTACAAAAAAAAAAAAAGATAAAATTTACCATAGCAGGAAGGAGAAGCCGTAGAAGACTCTCAATTCACCTGTGTGCTCCTCTTTTCCTCACTGGTTCTCTCTCTCTACACACACCTGCACACACACACACACACCACCCTCCTACCTATATTTACAAGAAAAATAGCTGGTAAAATCTAAAGGGAAAACAGAAGGTACACGACACCCAAATACGAGGCTGAATCTAAATTGGAGCAAGTCTTAATTTTTTTTTTTATTTCACTTTCATTTGGATACTTTGACTAATTCTCCTTGCTGGGTTTAAGACTTTGCAAACATTCTTTGGCCCTGGGAGAGAGTTGTATAACCATAAAACTTGAGAATCCTGGCCCTAGAATAAATGTTCCTTTTAAAACCCCAAGGACAGAAAATTGAATACAGCTGTGCAAAACAAAAAATAAATAAATAAATAAATAAAAAATAAGCCAAGTGATGGTTCTGGACTGCAGGCTTCCTGACCAACTTTCCTAGTGCACTTGAGCTGTGGTTTCTTGGAGCTGGGTGGTGGGGAAGCTTTGGTGTTCTTTCTGAAGGTTTTAGGGAAAGGCCAAGACTTCCTTTAGAACTGTGTGTTTCTGGGATGTGGCAATGAGCATCTTCTTGTTGGCATGCTACTCTATCATTGTGCTTGCCCTATGCGTGTTCTTTTGTTTTCCCATGCAGAGGATTGGGGTTTGTAGGCCATTTTCTGAGATGCCACGATCGATTCCACAGTCCTTACAGTTCCTGCTTATAAGTAAGCTTCAGAGCTCCAGCAGTGTTCAGTAGAGTCACACCTGGAGTGATTTCTAGAGCCAAATTCCCACTCCTTCACTCTCAGTTCTTGAATTTTCCTCAGTATAAAAAAAGCTTTTATGCATGGTCCTAAGCACATGGCACCGTTGTTCCATTCTTCTCTTCCCTCTGGGATGGAAACCTGGATGTTGCTTCTCCAAAGTTTGTTCCCCAGTGGGTCCCTCTGTTGGGTTTGTAGCCCACGGGAAGCTGTCACCGTGGCTCCCTAACCTCTGTGCACCCTGGCATTAATCTTTGCTCTTTTTTTCAGACTGTGTAATGATGATTCATACGTCTTCCTCTGCTAGATTAGATTACAGTGATTTTCATATCCTGGACTGCCCACTAGGGATTTGAATTAAGACTTGTTGGTATAGAAAAACAGTATCATGTTTCTGGGCAGAAGGGACTGAAATTTGCCCACTTGGCCATCATCAGAAAACATTAGGGAGGGCCTGACTGAAAAATAATCCTACCTTTGGGGCTTACCACATCAATTAACTTCCCATCCAGGCCAGCGGGCCCCGCCTCTGTGTGCACAGGGTCCTTGTACAGCAGATTTACGTGAGTGATGCCAAGACTTCAAGAGCAGAATACACAGGAGGTTTTGCAAGAGAGTCCTGTATTGAAATCACACACTGCTTAATAAGGAAAATCTTTCCCAAAGAGGTATTTGAGAAGGAGGTTAATTGATTTAGGCATGTGGAATAGTCTACTCAAAACTAGCAGGGATTAGGGTCGCAGATTTGGAGAGGAAACAGTGCAGGAGAGAGTCATCAAGGGGGTAAAGAGGCCTTTGGAAAAAAGTCAATGTTTTGTTCTTCCCCCTATAGAATATTTATGATTCATTCTATGTACTCAACCAACACATATGGGGCCCTCACTACAGCTAAGCACAGTCCTGGGCACTGGAGATTAATAGCAGTTCACAAAACAGACAAAAGTCTCTGTCCCCATGGAAATCACATTTTAGGGACCCTTGTCACTGAAGGCACAGGTGTGGGCTGAAGAAAGGCACAGGGAGGACTTAGGAGTACCCGGAAGGACTCCTAAATACCTGTAGTTATTTGAAAACGTATTTGCTTATTGATTTCCCCCTTCCCTGTGTCATGGTGTGCACTCCCTGTCCTGCTAACGAAGTAACCAGCCATCTTTCAGTAAAGCCCCGGGAGGGAATTACTCATCCCTGCTGATGAATAATCTACTTGGGTTTAAGGAGTCCAACAGATAATGTCAGGGTCTTTGTAGGGTAGTCTGCTACAGCCTGGGCTTCCATTAGAGGGAAATTGAGTGCAATCAAATATTTTTACCTTTGTTTGCTCTCCCACAGTCTAACTCTCACTGCAGAATGCCCTGCATTAATATATTTTATTTCCCTTGAATTCCTTCCTTTCTTTATTCCTTTCCTTCTTTCTTCCCTCCTCCCCCTCCCTTAGTTGTCAGGGCTTTTCATTAGGGAATACGAGATAGTTTGTCTTTGCCTTGTTTTCTTTTGTTTGGTTGGTTTATTTATTTATTTATTTATTTAGAGACAGAATCTTACTCTGTTGCCCCGGGTTATAGTTCTATGGCATCATAGCTCACAGCAGCCTCAAACTCCTAGGCTCGAGCAATCCTCTTGCCTCAGCCTCCCTGAGTAGTTAGGACTACAGGCGCCTGCCACAATGTCTGGCTAGTTTTTATTTGTTTGTTTGTTTGTTTTTTGAGACAGAATCTCCTTTTGTTGCCCTCGGTAGAGTGCCATACCATCACAGCTCACAGCAACCTCCAGCTCTTGGGCTATGGTGATTCTCTTGCCTCAGCCTCCCAAGTTGCTGGGACTACAGACACTCACCACGCCCGGCTATTTTTGTTGCAGTTGCCACTGCTGTTTTAGCTGGCTGGGGCTGGGTTCAAACCCGTCACCCTCACCGGCACCCTACCCACTGAGCCACAGGTGCCACTCGGGTTTTGTTTTTTAATTTTTGTTTTTTTAGACGAGACGAGATCTTGTTCTTGCTCAGGCTGGTTTAGTACTCATGTGCTCAAATAATCTATCGGCCCTAGCCTCCCAAGTGCTGGGATTACAGGCATGAGCCACCACACCCAGCCAGTGCTTTGCCTTAGAATTATGGAGTCTCAATGTTTGAGAACTTGAAGGGCCCTGATTTAGTCCATTACATGCAGCTAGCATGAAATACCCAAGAGTGTGTAATTGATAAAGGGAAGAGATTTATTTCGTTCATGGTTCTGCGGATTGTACAAGAAACACAGTGCTGGCATCTGTTTCTGGTGAGGACTTCAGGGAGCTTCCAGTCAAGGTTGGAGGTGAAGGGAAAGCGGGGGGGGGGGTGTTACATGGTGAGAGAAGGAGGCAGAGAGGGAGGAGGCAGTACCAGACACCTTTAAATAATCAGCTCTCGGGTGGTGCCTGTGGCTCAGTGGGTAGAGCGCCGGCCCCATATACCGAGGGTGGTGGGTTTGATCCCGGCCCCACCCGAACTGCAACAAAAAAATAGCCGGGCATTGTGGTGGGTACCTGTAGTCCCAGCTACTCGGGAGGCTGAGGCAAGAGAACCAACTAAGCCCAGGAGTTGGAGGTTACTGTGAGCTGTGACACCACGGCACTCTACCGAGGGCAATAAAGTAAGACTCTGTCTTTAAAAAAAAAAAAAAAAAAAATCAGCTCTCTGTAAACTAACAACATGATAACTAGCTCATTCTCTACCAAGGGCCCCAAGCCATCCATGAGGAATCCGCCCCTGTGCTCCAAACTTCTCCCACCAGGCCCCACCTCTAACATTGGAGATCAAATTTCAGCATGAGATTTGGAGGGGCAAACATCCACACTGCAACAGGCCATTAGAGTTTTTTTTTTTTTTTTTTTTTATTGTTGGGGATTCATTGAGGGTACAATAAGCCAGGTTACACTGATTGCAATTGTTAGGTAGAGTCCCTCTTGCAATCATGTCTTGCCCCCATAAAAGGCCATTAGAGTTTTAACCCAGATCAACAATTACCAGTTCCGGGACTGAAACCAAGTCTTCGCTTGACGGCTGTACAAGGAGAAAGCTAAGAAAATGAACTGAGTGTTCCATAAAGCTAAACTTAATTGATTCCTAATCTTTCCATTATTTTCTTTTCTTGAACTTTCCGGTGGTTTAGCATCTTCCACCTGTCCCATAAATGACTCATCCTGAACTCAGGCCCCTGCCCCCTACCATCCTGTTCCCACAGCTGGCTCCTGCTGCCCATCCTCCATTCTGTTCTCCCACACCGGCTTTTCAGAGGGTCCCCTCTTCCTCGGTTTGCTAGCCCGGCCCTCAGTACAGGAGTCACTGCCTAAACCTCAGGGTAGGGAGTTTCCCCTTGTACTGTGAGGGAGGTGAGTTCCGTAATCCCCATCTGGAGCCACAGAGACATGTTAAGATCCAGTCTCATAGTGGCTCAGTTTTATAGAATTATCGGTCCTGTGGTTTCACTTTATTACAAGCTTATCAGCCTTCTGTGGGTTGGCCAAGTGTGTAGCCACCATTACTCATAAGTCTGGTTCTGGAGGAAGATAAGAGTGGAATCCTCACTGGGCTGGGGGGGGGTGCTCCCTCCCCCCACTGCCAGCGCAGGGTAAGTGAGGGGCTGGGAGACCATGCTCAGAGCAGGCCTGGGTTGTCTTGAGGTGTGGGGTACTTCCTGAGAAGAAGCACCCAGACTTGGTGTTTGCCATTCAGGAGTAGAAATGGCTCATTCCCTCTTGATGCTTGGGATTAGCAAAGGAAACCACTTGTGGCGATGCACTTGGCGACATCAGCAAGAGCACAAGCCTGGTGCAGTGGCTCACATCTGTTATCCCAGCACTTGGGCACTTGGCACAGGCTCGGTGTGATGGCTCACACCTGTTATCCCAGCACTCAGCTCAAGCCCAGTGTGATGGCTCACACCTGTTACTGCAGCACTCTGGGAGGCTGAGGTGGCGAGATGAAGCACTTGAGCTGAGGAGTTCAAGACCAGCCTGAGCATGAAGGAGACCCCCATATGTACTAAAAAAAAATAGAAAAAACTAGCTGGGTGCTGTGGGGGGCACCTGTAATCCCACCTACTTGGGAGGCTGAGGCAGGAGGAGCCTAAGAGTTTGAGGTTGCTGTGAGCTGTGACATTACGGTCTCCCTCTGTAGCCTGGGTGACAAAGGGAGACTCTCAAAGAATGAAAGAAAAAGTATCCAATGTACTCAGCCCTACTATGAAACTAATGTATGGCTTTCACATGAAAGCTATAACCCAATTATAACCTAAGAATAGGGGGAAAGGGCAGAGGGAGCGGAGGGAGGGGGGAAGATGGGCGGAGGGAGGGTGATTGGTGGGATTACACCTGCCATGCATCTTACAAGGGTACATGTGAAACTTAGTAAATGTAGAATATAAATGTCTTAACACAATAACTAAGAAAATGCCAGGAAGGCTATGTTAACCAGTGTGATGAAAATGTGTCAAACGGTCTATAAAACCAGTATATGGTGCCCCATGATCGCATTAATGTACACAGCTATGATTTAATAATAAAAAATAATAATGAAAAAACAAGCAAACAAACCAAAACATAAGAGCATGGACAAGGAAGTGCTACCAAGGGTCTTCTCAAGCCCGACGGCCTCATGGTCTACAGCTTACATCACCTGAGCAGTAACCCCTGTGGCCCTGCCATGCCATGATTCGCTGCTTCAGAGCAGACAGAAATCTCACGTTTTTAGATATCTACTGGCCTAAATATGGAGCAGGTCACACTTTGTACATCTCTGATTACCCACAAGACTCTGGAACTGGTGTCCAGGAATGTGATGTCAGTCCAGTCGTGTGAGAGTCTGCGTCCCTGGTGCCAGGCACGGTCCAACCTCACCCCTGGCAAACTCACATTTCATTTTGACCAGGAAGCCAGCAGTTCTGTTCATGCTGACCTCTGCTACACACCCATTGCTCTGAAGCGGCAGCCTGGGAGAAAATAAATTGGCTCGATAATTGGTTATTTAAGCCAGTGACCTACAGATGACCATAGAGCTCAAAGATTTTCATCTAAAGCCAGTAAAATTCTCCAGAAGCTTTGAGAAAATAAGAGACCAGATGAACAGACTCCATTGATTAATTGATTGAGATTATTTGGGAGAAGAGTTTTGTTGGTTGAAAAATATTAACTGAAAATAATATCCCTTTTTTTATTCTTTTTTTTTTTTTAATCCACCCATAAAAAAAATTACTTGCCCAGGGCATGGAAGGCTACAACCTTAGACTCATATGGGTTTATCAGATAGTTTTTAGGTATCAGGAGACCATAGCATATCTCTGTCTTCTCTCATAGATGATGAAATCCTGAGCTCATTAAGGAAATGAAATGATTCCAAGTCTGGTCCCATCACAGATGAAATTAGGGCAGAATACAGGTCCTGGTGGCCTGGACTTTCTGTCCCTTGGAAATAAGCAGCCTAAAAAATACTCCCAGCAATTGCTCACGTTCATTGCCATTTGGAAAGCAGAACTTTGCAGAAGACAGGAGCAATTAGCAGCTTTGCTGTCCCACTTTCTCTATACTGACAGTCCTGGTCAGCACACTGTGGTCTACCCTGGTCAGTGCCCTGGTCAGAGCTCTGTGTAGCGGCTTCACTGTCCGCTGCTCACTCCTAATTCTGGAGTAACGATGATGTCAGGGTGCTGACCAGGACTGTCAGTATAGAGAAAGTGGGACAGCAAAGCTGCTAATTGCTCCTGTCTTCTGCAAAGTTCTGCTTTCCAAATGGCAATGAACTTGAGCAATTGCTGGGAGTATCGTCTCATCAAACCAAAGGGAAGGGGAGAATGTTGTAGCTGCATTCAAATGAGAAAAAGAGAGCTCACTGCAAGCTGTTTTGATTTTAGCTTTCTGTCTGCACATCACAAACATTTATTAGATTTTCAGAGTGCCAGATATTGCCAGGTTCTGGGGAATACAGAGATAGGACAGGGTCCCTGCTAACTGTCTAGAGGTTGTGGAATCAGAGACCATGTCAGAGTTGATAGGAGAAATACAGTCAACTGAGCCTTGAAGAATGATGAAGGATTTTCTTTCTTCTGTTTTTCTTTTTCTTTTTTTAGAGACAGAGACTCACTCATTCACCCTGGCTGGAGAGCAGTGGTGTGATCATAGCTCAGTGCAGCCTCCAACTCCTGGACTCAAGGGATCCTTCTTGCTCAGACTCCTGAGTAGAGTAGGGGGCTCCTAAGTGAGAAGGAAGGAGAAACATTTTGAGCAGCCTGGATATAGCAAGGGTGATCAGTGTGGCTTCTCAGGCTGGGTGAAGGTCACTGGCTGTGGGAGCGGCAGAGCAGGGGGTAAGTCGGAGGGGCAGGACTTTGGAGTTTATCCACCAAGCTAGACATCTTTGACCTTTTGTTTTCTGGGGTTTTCTTGCTTGTTTTGCTTTCCACCAACACAAGTACTGTATAGTGGTTGATACCCAACACAAGTCACATACCTCTCAGGTTTATCTAAATGTGATGTTGCTATAAATCAGATCATGACAAGTCCTTGTAACCTCTGCCACTCTAGGAATACACCATTAAAAGTAAGTCACCACAGATCTTAGTCAATACAAAATAATCTCTGGGTTAAGTGTCATTTCCAAAGTATTTATTTATAACCAGATACCCTTTTTCTCCTACTGATCAGTATCTAAATGCAAGAAGGTAACAGTGAGTTTTTGACAGGGATATTGTGACATTTGCTCTTGAAAAAGTTTAATCCAGAGAAAGAGAGTTAAAGGAAAGAAATTTAGCAAGTAACCGGGTGGATTAGAGCTGCACCAAGAGAGAAGGTTGAAGAACACACATCAACCCCACTGAGGCAAGCTGCGACCCCAAGGATACAAACAAAAGGTACAAAATCCATCACCAAGCAGACGGGAGTCCCCTCCCCCATGAGAACAGCTTGGAGTGCCCCACAAACAAATGAGCAGAGTTCAAAGGTCCTCCCACTACATTCCACGGGAGACCCTCGAAAAATGGACCTACCTCCCATACTAGGGAGCCACGGCGTTCTCCTGCCAGGCATCAAAGTGTATAAAACTATATATTCTCTGCCTGCAACTCGGACCTCCCAGCACTCCCCTCCACTCTCACTCTGAGGTCTGGAGGCCTGTCCCCCAGGAGTCCAAATTCTTGGGTGATTTCTCGAGGGGTGTGGACAGGGCCTAAACTGCAGCTGGTCAGTGCTGACTCTGGGGCATGGGACCAAGGAGAAGATGGTTGGTTGAGAAGGAACCACACCGGAGCAGCAGTGCCCCAAGGCGCAGAGCAGCAGCTGTTTTTGGCAACAATAGGGCTCACTGCTGGATATTCTGAAGCCACACCCCCTGTCTCCCTGGGCAACCAGAGGAGGCCGGGCATCTACTCAGGTATCAACCACCACAGAACAGATCTGGGACAGAAATGCAGGCCCCATGAGTAAAGGGTTTGCCTGAGGCGGTACCAGCCTGGGTGGAGCGCAGGGACTAAAAATGCATGCGCAGAGCCAGGAAGTTCTCAGGGCAGGGCTGACCCAGAGGACCGCTTTACTGAGCCTAAAATGCACCCGGCCCTCAGGGGATCATCAGCCTATAGACAAAGGAAGACAGGAGGCTAGAACTGACAGGTAACCAAATACAAACCTGCAGGAGCAAAGACAGGGCCTGAGGTGCAGGCTGTGGGAACTCAAAACAGCTTCTCTTCTGCAGGGGAATTTAGCAGGGACAGAAACAAATTCCTGCAAAGTTATTCTGTTCTGTTCTGTCCTTAACATCAATCAGGGGCAGGGCTGGAACTGAGTGAACACCCCCCAGCCTCCATCAAGCGCCCGAGGTTGTCAGGCCTCACCTCCCCCTGTTGGATAGAGGCAAAGCGCAGCAGCCTGGCTGAGCAGAAATAGATTTCCTTGTGATTCAGGCAGGTGCAAACCCCTGGAATATCTGTTCACTACAGGCAACTGGGTCAAAGCCCTGCGGGACTATCAGTGACTGGGTGTGACAGAGGTGCAAGGTGGGGAAGGAGGCATCAACCTTCCCAGACTGATCTATTTGCTGGGTGGGTCCTCCTGACTCCACAGAGCACTGGAACAAGCCATATCTGAGTAGTCACCAGACCCCTGCGATCCAGTTGCCAGAGACCTGTTAAACTCAACCACCTGAGACAGGTGCTGACTGAGACAATTGATTTGGACCTTTTGAACTGAGCCAATTGCCAGAGGACTATTCAGGTGGTGCCCTGAGTATATAGTTGTAGGAAGGTTTGATTTTTCCTTATCCAATTGTTGCCTGTGGGGGACGGGGTGAATTAATTGCTGGTATTTCTCCACAGCTGAGACTTCAACCCAGAGTAACTGTTTCACTAGGGTCGAACAGACTCCAGCTGAAAACAAGACAGAAACACTTAGCCCTACCACACCAAATAGGTCCCCAGTTTCTCAGGCCATAGCACTGTATGGGTCCTCAACAAAGCTCCGGAGGAAAAATCAAACAGTGTAAAACAATCATGGGATGGAATCAGTAGAAAAACTCTGGTAACATGAATAACCAGAATAGATCAACCCCCCAAGGAAAGATATGGCAGATGTAACTGAAGATCCCATTCGTAAACAGCTGGCCGAGATGTCAGAAATCAAATTCAGAATTTGGATTGCAAACAAGATTAATAAAATAGAGGAAAATTTGGAATTAAAAATTTGAGCAGCAATTCAAAAGTCAGAATTAGAAATTTGAGGAAAAATTCAAAAGTTGTCTCAAGAATTTAACGAATTTAAAGACAAGACCACCAAAGATTTTGACACACTGGAGCAAAAATTAGCAGCCCTCAAAGATCTGAAAAATACAGTAGAATCCCTCAGTAACAGAGTGGACAGCAGAAGAAAGGATTTCTGACATTGGAAACAAAGCCTTTGAATGCTCCCAAACTCTCAAAGAGGAAGAGAAATGGAGAGCAAAAATGGATCATTCTCTCAGAGAGCTCTGGGATAATTTGAAGAAGGTTAATATCCACCTCACTGGAATTCCTAAAAGTGACAAAGTGGCCTCACAAGGCACAGAGGCCCTTCTCCATGAAATTATGAAAGAGAATTTTTAAGACATGCCAAGAGATTCTGAAATTCAGATAGCAGACAGTTTCAGAACCCCAGCACGGCTCAATCCCAATAAGACATCCCCCAGGCATATAATAATTTACTTCACTAAAGTTAATATGAAGGAGAAAATTTTGAAAGCAGCCAGATGTAAGAAATCCATTACCTACAAAGGGAAGAATATTAGAATGACTGCAGATCTCTCTGCTGAAACTTTTCAAGCCAGAAGAGGGTGTTCATCAACTTTTAATCTCCTAAAGCAAAATAACTTTCAACCCTGAATCCTGTATCCAACTCAACTGAGTTTCATTTATGATGGAGAAATTAAATACTTTAATGACATTCATATGTTGAAGAAATTTGCCATAACCAAACCAGCTCTTCAGGATATTCTCAGACCTATCCTCCATAATGACCAGCCCAATCCTCTACCACAAAAGTAAACTCACTCAGAAACTTTTGATCAAACTCCAACTTCCGCAGTGGTGAAAGGATTAAAAATGTCCACCAGACTTTCAAAAAACTCGATACCCAAAATTTTACCATACTTCTCAATATTCTCCATTAATGTGAATGGCTTAAACTGTCCTCTAAAGAGGCACAGGTTAGCTGCCTGGATACAAAAACTCAGGCCAAAAAAAAAAAAATAAAACTCAGGCCAGATATTTGCTGTGTACAAGAGTCACATCTTACCTTAAAAAAAAAACAAATATAGACTCAGGGTGAAAAGATGGTCATCCATATTTCAGGCAAATGGTAATCAGAAAAAAGCAGGTGTTGCAATTCTATTTGCAGATACAATAGGCTTTAAACCAACAAAAGTAAGGAAGGATAAGAATGGTCACTTCATTCTAGTATTATTAAGGGTAATACTCAATATGATGAGATCTCAATTATGAATATCTATGTACCCACCTAGAATGCTCCTCAATTTATAAGAGAAACTCTAACAGACATGAGCAACTTGATTTCCTCCAGCTCCATAAGAGTTAGAGATTTCAACACTCCTTTCGCAGTGTTGGATGGATCCTCCAATAAGAAGCTGAGCAAAGAAATTTTAGATTTAAACCTAACCATCCAACATTTGGATTTAGCAGACATCTACAGAACATTTCATCCCAACAAAACTGAATACACATACTTCTCATCAACCCATGGAACATACTCCAAAATTGATCACATCTTTTTTTTTTTTTTCCCCGAGACAGAATCTCACTTTGTTGCCCTTGGTAGAGTGTCATAGCTCACAGTAACTTCAAACTCCTGGGCTCAAGCGATTCTCTTGCCTCAGCCTTCCAAGTAGCTGGGAGTATAGGCACCCACCCTAATGCCCAGCTAGTTTTTAGGGATGGGTCTCACTCTGGCTCAGGCTGGTCTCGAACCTGCAAGCTCAGGGCAATCCAACCACCTTGGCCTCCCAAGTGCTGGGATTACAGGTGTGAGCCACCACGCCTGGCCCTAGACAGGAACTTTTTTTTTTGTAGAGACAGAGACTCACTTTATGGCCCTGGATAGAGTGCCGTGGCATCACACAGCTCACAGTAACCTCTAACTCCTGGGCTTAAGTGATTCTCTTGCCTCAGTCTCCCAACTAGCTGGGACTACAGGCGCCCGCCACAACACCTGGCTATTTTTTTGGTTGTAATTCAGCCGGGGCCGGGTTCGAACCCGCCACCCTCGGTGTTTGGGGCCGGCACCTTACCGACTGAGCCACAGGTGCCGCCCCAAAATCGATCACATCTTAGGTCACAGGTCTAACCTCAGTAAATTTAAAGGAATACAAATTATTCCTTGCATCTTCTCAGACCACCATGGAATAAAAGTTGAACTCATTAACAACAGGAATCTGCATATTCATACAAAAACATGGAAGTTAAATAACCTTATGCTGAATGATAGCTGGGTCAGAGATGAGATGAAGAAGGAAATTGCCAAATTTTTGGAACAAAATGACAATGAAGACACGAATTATCAGAACCTCTGGGATACCGCAAAGGCAGTCCTAAGAGGGAAATTTATAGCACTACAAGCCTTCCTCAAGAGAACAGAAAGAGAGGAAGTTAACAACTTAATGGGACATCTCACGCAACTGGAAAAGGAAGAACATTCCAACCCCAAACCCAGTAGAAGAAAAGAAATAACCAAAATTAGAGCAGAATTAAATGAAATTGAAAACAAAAGAATTATACAACAGATGAATAAATCAGAAAGTTGGTTTCTTTAAAGGTCAATAAAATAGATAAACCTTTGGTTAACCTAACCAGGAAAAAAAGAGTAAAATCTCTAATCTCATCAATCAGAAACGACAAAGACGAAATAACAACAGACTCCTCAGAAATTCAAACAATCCTTAATGAATATTACAAGAAACTTTATTCTCAGAAATATGAAAATCTGAAGGAAATTGACCAATACTTGGAAGCACATCACTTTCCAAGACTTAGCCAGAATCAAGTGGAAATGTTGAACAGGCCCATATCAAGTTTGGAAATAGCATCAACCATACAAAACCTCCCTAAAAAAAAAAGCCCAGGACCAGATGGCTTTACGTCAGAATTTTACCAAACCTTTAAAGAGGAATTAGTACCTATATTACTCAACCTCCTCCAAAATGTAGAAAAAGAAGGAAGACTACCCAAACACATTCTATGAAGCAAACATCACCCTGATCCCCAAACCAGGAAAAGACCCAACAAGAAAAGAAAATTATAGACCAATATCACTAATGAATATAGATGCAAAAATATTCAACAAGATCCTAACAAACAAAATCCAGCAACACATCAAACAAATTATACACCATGACCAAGTTGGTTTTATCCCAGGGTCTCAAGGCTGGTTCAATATCTGTAAATCTGTAAGTATAATTCAGCACATAACAAATTAAAGACCATATGATTCTCTCAATTGATGCAGAAAAAGCTTTTGATAATATACAGCATCCTTCATTATCAGAACACTTAAGAAAATTGGTATAGAAGGGACATTTCTTAAACTGATAGAGGCCATCTACAGCAAACCCACAGCTAATATCATATTGAATGGAGTTAAATTGAAATTATTTCTACTCAGATCAGGAGCCAGACAAGGCTGCCCATTGTCTCCACTGCTCTTTAACCTTGTAATGGAAGTTTTAGCCACCACAATTAGGGAAGAAAGGCGATCAAGGGTATCCATATAGGGTCAGAAGAGATCAAACTTTCGCTCTTCGCCGATGATATGATTGTATATCTCGGAAACACCAGGGATTCTAATACAAAACTCTTAGAAGTGATCAAGGAATACAGCAGCATCTCATGTTACAAAATCAACATTCATAAATTGGTAGCATTTATATATACCAACAATAGTCAAGCTGAATAAATAGTTCAGGACTCTATTCCATTCACAGTGGTGTGAAATATTTGGGAGTTCATCTAACAAAGGACGTGAAATATTTCTATAAAGAGAACTATGAAACTCTAAGAAAAGAAATAGCTGAAAATGTTAACAAATGGAAAAACATACCATGCTCATGGCTGGGAAGAATCAACATTGTTAAAATGTCCATACTACCCAAAGCAATATACAATTTTAATGCAATCCCTATTAAAGCTCCACTGTCATACTTTAAAGATCTTGAAAAAATAATACTTTGTTTTATATGGAATCAGAAAAAACCTTGAATAGCCAAGACATTACTCAGCAATAAAAACAAAGCAGGAGGAATCACGCTACCAGACCTCAGACTGTACTATAAATTGATAGTGATCAAAACAGCATGGTACTGGCACAAAAACAGAGAAGTAGATGTCTGGAACAGAATAGAGAACCAAGAGATGAATCCAGCTACTTACCGTTATTTGATCTTTGACAAGCCAATTAAGAACATTCAGTGGGGAAAAGATTTCCTATTTAACAAATGGTGCTGGGTGAACTGTAGAAGACTGAAACTGGACCCACACCTTTCACCATTAACTAAGATAGACTCTCACTGGATTAAAGATTTAAACTTATGAGACTATAAAAATACCAAAAGAGAGTCCTGGGAAAACCCTTGAAGAAATCGGTCTGTGCGAGTATTTTATGAGGAGGACCCCCCAGGGCAATTTGAAGCAGCTTCAAAAATACACTACTGGGACCTGATCAAACTAAAAAGCTTCTGCACAGCCAAGAACACAGTAAGTAAAGCAAGCAAACAGCCATCAGAACCTATGTCTCCGACAAAGGTTTAATAACCAGAATCCACAGAGAACTCAAACATATAAGCAAGAAAAGAACAAGTGATCCCATCGCAGGCTGGGCAAGGGACTTGAAAAGAAACTTCTCTGAAGAAGACAGGCGCACGGCCTACAGACGTGAAAAAATGCTCATCATCTTTAATCATCAGAGAAATGCAAATCAAAACTACTTTGAGATATCATCTAACTCCAGTAAGATTAGCCCACATCACAAAATCCCAAGACCAGAGATGTTGGCGTGGATGTGGAGAAAAGGGAACACTTCTGCACTTCTGGTGGGAATGCAAATTAATACATTTCTTTTGGAAAGATGTTTGGAGAACACTTAGAGATCTAAAAATAGATCTGCCATTCAATCCTATTATTCCTCTACTAGGCATATATCCAGAAGATCAAAAATCACATCATAACAAAGATGTTTGTACCAGAGTATCATAATTGCTAAGTCATGGAAAAAGCCCAAGTGCCCATCGATCCACGAATGTATTAATAAATTGTTTTATATTTACACAATGGAATATTATGCAGCCTTAAAAAAAGATGGAGACTTTACCTCTTTCATGTTTATATGGATGGAGCTGAAACATATTCTTCTTAGTAAAGTATCTCAAGAATGGAAGAAAAAGTATCCCATGTACTCAGCCCTACTATGAAACTAATTTATGGCTTTCACATGAAAGCTAAAACCCAGTTATAACCTAAGAATAGGGGGAAGAGGAAAAGAGAGGTGTGGGAGGGGGTTGTGGGTGGAGGAAGGGTTATTGGTGGGATTACACCTGCGGTGAGTCTTACAAGGGTATATGTGAAACTTAGTAAATGTAGAATGTGAATGTCTTAACACAATAACTTAAAAAATGGCAAGAAGGCTATGTTAACCAGTGTGATGAAAATGTGTCTAACTGTCTATAAAACCAGTGTATGGTGCTCCATGATCACATTAATGTACAAAGCTATGATTTAATAATAATAATAATAAAGTTTAATCCAGTATGTTTGCCCCACGAGCTTCCATGGATGAGGGGTGACTGGACGCAGCTCAAGAGCTCACGAGGAGGGTCCAGTTGAGAGTGAACAGCCCAAACTGGTCAGTTTAAAGGTCATCTTGGAAGCAGTGGAAAGGAAGGACGGGTTTAGGGAGGCAGAGGTAGGAGGCAGAGAAACAGGGCAGAGATTCTGTAATAATCCTGACATGAGTCCATGAGAACGTCAACAGAGAATGGAATAGAGAAGGAGGCTGAAGTTAGAGTGGCCCTGGTTTCTGGATTGGCTGACCACGTTTCTGATGGCGAGGTTCTGGTCAGTTTGGAAAACACAAGTTCCCTGATGTGAAATGATGAGCAAAGAATTATTTGTCTTGAATTTCATGTTCCCACAAGATGATCCTGGTATTCTGAGCTCCAAGGAATTACCAGCATCTGGATTTCTGCTTCCAGAAGTGACAGAACTTACCTGGTAGGACTCCCAAGGTGTGTGTCCTGGGAACTAGATGGACATTTGAGGGAATCAGTAGATGCATCAGTGAAACAACTAAGGGGAGTGATCAGGAAGACCTGGGCAGGGCCCAGGAAAGAAATTTTTATAAAGTGGACTTCCCATGAAGGCAGACGTGGTCAGAAAGTGTCAGACTCGGGGAGAGGCCCCGTCCGAAGCAGACTCCCCTCTTGGAAAGCAGTTCTGAGGCCTCGGGGGATGGCATCTGATGGCAGGGAAATGGTCACTGAGGGAGAGGAGAGAGTGGTTCTGGAAGATTCGTGATGATAAAGAGTAGAGAAGGTAGGGGAGAGCTTGGAAGGGGAGCTGGGACTGAGGAATTTGGGGAGCAGGCGACAAGAAGCAGCAGCATGTGCCTGGGCTTGCTGGGATCCCCACCGCAGTGAACTGGGAAGACACCTCACCTCTTTGTGGGTGTCCTGACATTCCCAGAGCTAATCATCTCCAAAAGAAAAGTCCAGCTTCGGCTGTTATTTGACCCTCAGATGTGGCAGTTCAAGATGTTTGGATCGAGGTTTTATGTTATGGAATTTGAGAGAAGAAAGAGCAGTGAAACGTTCTCCATCCACCCACCCGCCCCACTGCGTGGAAGGCAGAACTGTCATATTATCTTTTTATTACCAAAAGTGACATCTCTGAGATGATGGAAGTCAAGGAGTTCAAAAATGTGTTTTCTGTGAGATTTGAAGCGTATATTGTAGTCCCAGCTAGTCGGGCTACTGAGGTGGGAGGATCACTTGAGCCCAGGAGTTCAAGTCCAGCCTGAGCAACATAGTGAGACCTGTCTTTAAAAAAAAAAAAAAGAAATGACCTAGTATCTTCTCCTTTCGAAGAGTTGTTTTCTTACTATTTTTCCAATGTAGGTCAGGTTTTGAAAATGAATAATATGGAACAGTGGGTTGAATTTCTGAAAATTCTGTGGAGGTTTCATTTTCTCTTATCAGATAGGCCCTGGGTATCAGAGGGGCTCTTTGTAAGTATCCACACAGCCAGCAAAATAAACACATTCAGTTGGAGAGAAATGCTTGTCATTTCTGTATCAAATATTTTACTTTGGGTCAATGACTTTCTTGCAGGGAAAAAAAAAATATTTCTGACTTGAAGTTTTTAAGATAGCATGGATAATAAGTCAATATTTATAGATTTATTTAAAGTAGAGTGAGAGTAAATAGACCATTGACCAATGGATGGTATTGGAAAGTTTCAATTGAAGTAGGTTTGTATGTGTATCTTTTTACCCAGTTTCCTCCCTGGTAATACCTTTATGACGTGTATAACAATGTCACAACCAGAATATTGAAACTGATACAATATCAATCCAAAGAGGAATTCCAGAACAAAGAGCTGTCACGTTGCCTTGTTGTAGCCCCTGACCTCTGACAACTACGATCTATTCCCCATTTCCATGTTGTCGTTGGGGGAATGTTATGTAAATGAGATCATATAATAGCTAACATTTTAGAACTGGCTTTCTTCCACTTGGGGTAATTCCCTGGATATGTATCCAGGTCATTGAAGGTATCAGTAGTTTGTCCTTTTTTATTGTTGAGTAGTACTCCATGGTATGGATATACCATATTGAGGATTAAGTAGAAGCCCCTTTATTTTCTCTTTATGATTTATTTTGCCTAGGGATGTCCCATTGCTCTCACGCTGTTTGTTGAAAGCTGTGAAAACGAGTTTGGCACATTTGTGTGGGCCTATTTCTGGGGGCTCTAATCTGTTCCCTTGATCTTTATGTGTCTCTCTCTCCATCAACCCCTCATTACCTTGATTACTGTGCTATGTACCAGCATTAAGCCTTAATGTGGGGTAGATCGATTCCTCGCACTTTATTCTTCCTTTTAAGATTTTTTTAGCTAGTCTAGGTGGGCCTGTGCCTTTACATATAAATTTTAGAACAAAGAGGTGGCCAACATGTAGAGAATATTTTCATAAATATTTCATAAATTTTGTAGTGAATATTTTATAAATAAAGGCACATTTAGCTAAAATTTCCCATTTTTCCTATGTATGGCTACCTTGTGGGTGACTTTGGGGATACCCTGTATAGCTACCAAAAATCCTTGCATGAATTGATATCTTTACTATGTTAACTTTTACGATCTACGATTATCATTCTTTGGGAAAAAAAGTGGGTGTGACAAGAGTTTCCTGAGTTAAGAAGATAGCAAAACAATTTAGATAAGTGTTTTCAGCAGGTCACACTGACAGAATAAACTTGGAGTCAAATAATCAAACCCAAAAAGTATGTAAAAAAAAAAAAAAAAACGAGAAGAATTATCCTATTAGAATCTAATGCATTAATCTAGGACAGTTTGGTTGCTTCCGGGCTACAGTTGAGAAAAAACTTGAGAAGCGTACCAGTGAGATGTTTATTTTGTGGGAGTGAATCTTTTTTAGGAGAAAAGCCACACTATTGTGGTAACAGTGATTCATTTTCTCCTCCTATCTTTTCTTTAAAGACCCAGAATCCCAGGTAGTCAACTATCTAGAATTAATTAACAGATAAGTGTTATTTTTACTCTGCTTTTCTTCAGAAAGCGTTTTGAACAGCTTATAAAAGGTATAAAATTATACACCAACTTTAAATGGAGGGAATAGCTCAATTAGGCCTATAAGATGACGGCTAGGACTAAGATTAAGATGCAAACGTTACCCCAGGGAAGTTTTATTTGTCTTGAGGTGGGTAAAACATTTGGCTTAGACAAATGGTAATTTTTACCTCTTGCACAAAATACAATAGAACCTCTGTAAGTTGGCCACCCAATGGACTATAACAAACTGGTCATCCCAGGGGGATGGTCAACACAAGGAACCAGGCCTGCTGTACTGATACATGTGTGGTGCACGTCCGGTCTCTGAAAATTAGGTCAACTTCTTGAGGTGGTCAGTGCAGGGAGGTGGTCAACTTTGGAGGTTCCAGAGTTGTCACGAAGCCACTGTTTAATTATGATGCCTATACTGGGTATCTTTTCACCTAGCCACACGGCTGTCCATTTACGGGAAGGCATTGTCCTGCAGGGTTATTTAGTAACAGGAATTCAGATCTGCCTCGTGAAGCCTCCCTTCTCTGACTGGTGCAGCTGGTGGTCTGGGAGCGCTGACATCCAGTGACATACCACCCGGAGGCCCTGCACAGCACACAGCTTTTGCTCCAGCCTCAGAGTTACGGGGTTTGTAATGGACAATTAAATCTCTCTGATATTCTCTGCAAACAACAGAGGCACCTCTAATGGTAAGTATTTTTGTGAACAGGGCCGTAATATTTAATGTTTTTTTTTTAAGAGTCCTTATAATGTTTACAAAATAGCAGTGGCTTTTGAAGAACTGGTGCTTAAGAGGTTTTTTTTTTTTTTCCACTAGTTAAGGTTCACCTGGTTTTCAAGAGAGGTGACCCACCTGAGGTCTGTAGATCTTACCAGCTGAGAGTATCAATATTGAACATAAGAAAAAAAGTTTGCCTAGTTTTAAAGAAATTTTTTCCAGCACAGTTTTTTCTTTGATGATTCGCTTCCTACAGTTATTGGAAGAGTTAGAAACCCACAGAGGTCTGTAGCATTTGTAAACTTGAAAAGAGACACATGTCACCACAAAACACTGTTTCATAAATACACATCTGTAATACGTATGTTCTTTCCTTGTGGGATGTCCAGTGTCGGAGTTTTATCAAGGATTGTCTGTTCATTTTCATTTTCTTTTTTTTTTTAAACCTAAAAATGAAGTTAGAGAAATGTTTGCCCATCCAATTCTAGGTTGTTTCTTGTACACTGCTCAGTATAGACTACTATTGTATTTTTTTATTTCTCTATAAAACAAGCTGTGAAAATGGTGCAGATGGGCTAATTGCATCTGAAGTAGCTGCTGGCCAGCCCTGCTGCAACAGCTGATGGGTTCCTCTCAGTTTTCCAGAGCTATTTCTGGTAGATTAGCTGGTATCAAGGCTCTCGAGTTCAGGCCATAAAAGGCCCGTCCCATGCAGAGTTTGCTCCACTGCTCTGCCCGCGTCCTCACAGGCTAAAGCATCCTCAGGTTTCACGGGGATTTGCCCAGTAATGGATGGCTCTACCAAGGCCAGGTTGGGGAAGTTCAGCCTCAAGGACACCAGGGGACGGAAAACTTCAAAAAGAAGACTCTTTTTATTAGTATTTTGGCGTTCTTTTTGGAGAGAAACTCTTGGGATGTAGCCTTCACCTATTTCCTGAACTTGACAGCCAAACGCCTTTTTGGAAAGCACCGTTCTAAATTTATCCTGTTCTGAATCATCGCTTCTGATAGATGCAAGTTGCCTTGTTTTGTGTTCTGATATTTGGTTTTGTACAACGTTATTTGGGCTTAGCTTTTGATATTCTACTTTTTGTTTAGCATTTGGAAGTAATATTCCCTGAAAAGAGGCTCAGAGAAAATACTCCAGGACATTCAAAGCCGGATTCAAGCATATCACGTGTTTGTTTTGTTTTGTTTTTAATTAGAAAAATAAGGAATTGCAGTGTGATTGCCCCTCCCCCTTTAATTTAGAGGAACAAGAATTATACAGAAATTTGAAGTAAGTGAAAAATCTTCCTATAAATCTAAATCCATGTTTTTTAAGTGCCATCTGTTTAAGCATGCTTCCTAAGGATCTGTTGACTGCAAACATTGGAATATTCTTGCCAGTATTTTGCTAGTTATTACAGATTCTCCTGTAGATAGATACCTTTTGGCATAATTTTTATATTTGGAAGGATTTTTTTTTACCTGACTTTATGGTACAGAAAGATTTATTACTAACACTTTGATTAATATAACTTAGCAAGTACTTTTGTGTAAGTATTAAAGTGCTTGAAGTCTTGGAATTAAAGTATATTCACAATACAAAAGGACTTTCATAATTATACTCCAAGTGTGGGGATGGAATTCAGAAGGGCAAGTTTTATTTCACAGTTATTATACATAGGAGAGAGACATCACCAGTGATCTTTTGTATAATCTTTGTTTTAAGGGTTCTTTATCTTCATAGTCAGATTCTTCAAGCTTAATGTTAACAATTTCCGACGTTCCTGAAGACATAAGAAAAATCTCCCTTCGGTTTCTAGGTTGTGAATTGTATTTTATTTTTCAATTCGCCAAGGGAGGAAAAATGCCTACGGAGAGCTATGGTCTCTTTGTAATTTGCTTCTGCTGAAAAATAGCAATGAGCTGTAGAACGTTGAATGTTTGTTTGACATTGCTCCTTTTAAGAAATAAGCATGTTTCTTTATACCATATCAGATGGACAAGTGTGGCAGTATTTATTTTTATCAGGTAGGCAAACAGAATATATAGAGAGAAGAACTTCATCGGTGAATACTGCTCTTTGGGAATGCTGGGGTTGGGGGGGTTGCATCTGGTTTTCCCATTAACTGCCAGTAGCATTTGAGGGAACGTAATTAAGAATTATAAATGCCCCCTTGACATGCTATAGGGGAAAGGAAGTTGCTTATAGCACCACCCTGGCCAAAATGCTTGTGGTACTGCCAGTTGAAAAAAGTGGCAGGGCATAAATTGTCCCCTCTGTCGCCAAAGAGAAGCAACAAGGTGCTAGGCTTTATTTGAACTATGTCTTCTCACCAAACTGAGTGAAGTCTTAAGAAGCCAGGAAGTTGATTGATTGTTTTGCCAGAATGGAACCTTCAGATCCCTCCTGTGGAGATGAGCAAAGGTGGCCCAACTGGGCAAAGAGAAGGGGGTTTGCTGTTGATGATTCCTTCAGACAATGCCACTTGGCCTCCATGGTAAAGCTTTCGTGAGATTAGTCTTACAGGTGTTATACACACAACCTTCAAAGTAAAATTTGGTTAAAATAACTAGCCTATAGCAAACATCAATCCTCCATCCAACAAACACTTACTTGCTTCTATTTTTGAGACAGACTGTTTCTATCTCCACCTCCACGGTGGTTCCTCACTGCTTACGTGCAAAAGTCTTGACTCCTCAGCATCTCCTTCTGGCTCTTTCCTACCACTGTGGTTTTGCTGGAAGCTCTGAAATGTTCTGCCTTCCTGTGCCCACCAAAGAAGTGATATCAAATGAGATGTGTCCAGAAGCATCCTCTGACTTTTAGCCTCTGGCCTGGAGGGTCTTGACTCCAGCCTTTACTTTAAGGACATTGGCGTGGGGTCCTGGTCTGGCATCTCACGTCCTCTGCACAGGTGAGAGGCACCTGACCTCAGTCCTTCCGTCTAGCCCAGTGCCCTCTCCCCAGTGGGCACTCCACAAATGTGAGTTGATTGCATTGGATTGTAATGACTTGTGGGTTCTTTTTTTTTTTTGGTTATTATTCTGTTTTTAGTAGAGATGGGGTCTTCCTCTTGCTCAGCTGCTCTTGAATTATGAACTCAAGCAATCCACCCATCTCGGCCTCCCAAAGTGCTAGGATTACAGGTGTGAGCCACTGCGCCTGGCCAACTTGTGGGTTCTTGATGTCAAAATTTGGTAGGTGTGTTTCCTCAAATACTTTTTGCCATTGTTATATATGATTCACTGTATGGGCAGGTGTTGTGTGTTGTAAGTTCTCTCCTTTTTTCTCATATCTAATAATACAAGCAGAAAGGTGAGTCTTGGTATAACAAGCCTGGTGAGCTTTCTATAGATAAACTTTTTTTTTTTTTTTGCAGTTGTGGCTGGGGCTGGGCTTAAACCCACCACCCCAGGCATATGGGGCCGGCGCCTTACTCCTTGAGCCACAGGCGCCGCCCCTCTATAGATACACTTTTGCCAACACCAGAAATGAAGCTGTGTTCGACGAAGTCAGGTACTTCATTTTGGGGCCCTTGCCTATGGTGAAGAAACTCAGATAATGGTACAATTTGACCCCGGTGCTTTTCCCAAAACATCAAACTTCATCTTAGATAATGCCTCTCCAGACTGATTGGCACTGTTGACCTCGTAAAATACCTTGATGGGCTCAGACAGATCTGTCCCTCCTGGGGACACTCCCCACTGTTGTTTGGCAGGTTTTGAAAGAGGCCCATCTTTTGTCTCATACTGTGCTTAAAGTCTTCCAAAAGTTGATGCTTTAATCCCAAACGACTTCATAACTTCTGTCTAACTGGTTTTTGTGTAAATAGAGTAAAAGAAATAGTTATAATATTTGCTTCAATGTCATTTGTTCACCCCTGTCACAGTCCCTGGATATGTTGTGTCAGCATGCGTTTACTAAGCACTTTACCTTTGCAGAGCTCAGAGTTGGGAATCCTGGAAGGCAGAATACTAAAGCATGTCCCCTGTGATGGAGACCTCATTCCCTGCAGGGGTTCCAAGAGGAACACAGTGAAGTTATTACCGCAGTCAGGCTGGATGAGATGAGCAGAAATAACATGCCATCCCTTACTGCCCTGGGTGAGGCTCAATGCCACGTTCTTTATTTATTTACCTCTCTATGTCATATCATTTCATTTTTGTAATAGACCCTGAGGAATTTTAGTAGCCTTGTCCCCTTTCTACTGAGGAAGAAACTCAGGCTTAGAGAGGCTTCAGGGACAGGCAAATCTGAACCCAAATCTTCCCGACTTCAGTGCCCATATTCATAACCACTGTTTTAAGTCTGGAAGTCTGGGATATGGCCAGAGATTCAGCAAATGGGCTCCAGGTGATGCTGACTCCTCTGGGCTGAGGCCCAACTTTGAGTAGCTCCGCTTTAAACTGCTTCCTTGGTGGGGGAGACTAACCAAGTGGTGCAGGGGCTTTTAGAAGGCTTCCCAGCGATGGAAGGGAGGGTCTTCCGAGGCTGGTCCACTCCTCTAGGCTTAACATGCCATTTCTTCCCACTCTTTGCTTACACAATTATACCCTATTTGTCTTATTTCCAACTCTGGCTTCCTCCTGGCTCCTTCTCTTGATGTTATAAACATACTCAAGTTTCCTCCATTCTAAATACAGCTCCCCTTGACCTCCAGCTGTCACTTTTTCTTCCTTCCTTGCCCATTTATCCACTCAGCTGTTTTGTTCTCCCCTGTCTGAGGCCTTTGGTGATTCCCGAGGGCTTTGACTGGCCCGTAGGTCTGCCAGAGATGGAGAGCCTCAGGGTGGGAATCTCATCTACGGTCTAGAGTTTGGTGGGGCGCTGCCCTCTGCACACAACGTCCACAGACTGCTGTGATCATGAGGTCTCCTGGCAGCTTTATTTTTAAAATCATTGTCTATCTCTTTGCTTGCCAAGCCTTTCCTTCTTACACTTCATTTAAGATATAGATCCTTGGAGCTGGTCTTTATAAGGTGAATTATATGATGGGTCTGTTTCAGCTGGAATGTGTTCATTTGGCTTTCAGAGCTTATCTTCTCTTTGTAATTAGAAGTCAACTTCTAATTAGCTGCGTGAGGGTTTGTATCCTTTACAGCTTTTGTATTAACCTGGATGGAGCTGAAACACATTCTTCTTAGTGAAGTATTATTAAGAATGGAAAAGCAAATATCCAATGTCCTCCATACTAATACGAAGCCGGTAGATTATCCAATGCATGCCCAAATAGGAGAAAAATTCATTTCAATTCAAGTTGGGAGAGGGGAGACAGGGAGGGGGAATGAGGTGCTCCCACTTAACAGGCACAATGTGGTGCAACACAACTACAAGAGGGACTTTACCTCACAAATCCAAATATTGTGACCTGGTTATTTGTACCTTCACCTTAACCTGAAATAGGTATATATATAATATGTATATTGCATATACATACATATATATAAAGAACAGTTAGGTTCTGGGTGAAGATACAAAGGACTTTTTATAAATGATGCACCTGTCATTTGTAAACAGCATTTTGGTTAATCAGAGTAATCTCTGGATTCTCAGTTATGTTCTGAGTATGGAAAGTTGGCAGATACCTTAGGCTCAGAGATACACAGTCATTGAACAGAAAAACTATATTGACATTTTTAGATTTTAGATGCTTTAAATATTTTAAGATTTTAAATATTCTTCTATTCTTCTTCCTGTATTCTGAAACATGGGACCCTAATCTTACCTCATTTTAACAAAAACATTTAAACACACGCACGTTGTAGTGGCCCGTGTTACACCCTCAACAGAAGCAAACGAATCACTCTTATTCACTAAAAAGTAAATAGGAAGGCAGCTGATTTTATATTTCATATTGGCAGCTGGAAAATAAAAGTAGGTTATGAAAGCTAAAATAACCTTTGCAAGTTTTGCACTCTTTGTGTCTACAAAGTTTCTTAGAATTTCTTGATTTGATTTCAGCTAACATTTTAGCTTGCTACCTGCTGGGTTGACCACAGAGTTCAGCTACGGTCATTTATTTTGCAATTAATTCATTCCTTGAGCAGTTGCTATTATGAAACCCAAAGACAAATGGCATTTTGAGATCATATTATTTGTTTGCAAATATGACTTCAGATATCTAACCCAGCTAAGGACTCTCTAGATTTGAGCCAGGCTAGAAAAAAAAGAAGAGCATGAATGTGTGATTAAAAAGTACATAGCTCTCCAAATTATGCGTGTAGTCTTAATTTCCACCAGATGTTCACTTCAGCCACACACACACATAATCACTTGGCTTTATGATTTCATGCATTTTTGATTGAAAGTGTTGAATATTTAAAAGTTCCATGATTAAATAAAATTGGTGGTAGTGCTTCAGACTGAGGTGACTAAGCTCTGTGCAATGCATTCTACCCCCAACACAGGAGCCTCCCATTTGAGATGGAATTTATTTATTTGGATTTACATCAGGTTTTCTCTCCAGAGGCTCAGGGAGCTTTCCATTTAAGCTCACTGTGCTTAAATATTTCAAAAGGAAGTTGCAGTAAGAATGTGGAGTGGGGAGGACAGTGATGTGGACACAGTGACAGCAAACAAGCTTTGCCCTCTCACCACCCCTAGCGTATCTCCCCCAATTCTGAAGCAGAGTTTTTATGCGCTCAGGGGAGTATGAAGGTGTCACGCCCTGAGGGGTGTTTTGCAGTCATGGCTAGAGGATTAAGGAGCAGCACTGGTCTTCAAAGAACCTGCTATGTGACCTTGGGTGAATTCTTTTTTTTTTTTATTGTTGGGGATTCGTTGAGGGTACAATAAGCCAGGTTACACTGATTGCATTTGTTAGGTAAAGTCCCTCTTGCAATCATGTCTTGCCCCCAGAAGGTGTGGCGCACACCAAGGCCCCACCCCTCTCCCTAACCTCTGTGAGTCGGCAGTGGTCTCATTCAAATGAGGGTTGAATGGGAGGATTTCTAAGCCCCTCCTATTTGTTTGGATTCTGTAATTCCACAGATTTCAGAGCCTGAAAAGAGGATGTCTTCCCTGGAAAGAGGACATCCTGTATCTGGAAGGTGGCTCAGAGGGGAAGAGCAGAAGCAAGCTAGAAACTCCTGGAGGAAAATCATTTAAAAACAATTCTTCTCACTGCTCTGTCCCTTCTTTCCCTGTTAGCCTGATTACCATTCTTTGCCTTTAGTCCTTTATTTTGGAAAGTTTCTCCCATCTCTTTAGATTAAGCTCTTCTGGTTTCTTTGTGTGCATTTAAGTATGTAAATTTTCTTGCCTCCAGCTTGATTTATTCTTACCTTCTTTTGGACTTTTGATTTTTCTCCTGATGTGAAACCCCAAAGCAAGCGCTCACCACAAACACCAGCAGGGATTCCTGAGCCAGAATGTTCCTGTTCATAACAGGATAGGATGTGCTTGGCTTTCCCTTCTCTTAAAGTTCATTCACTATAGTTATTTTCTGAGCATTTACCATGAACCATGGCTGGTACACTATGTTGGGGAAACAGCAGTGAAAACAAAATCCCTACCCCTGCTGGAGGTTAAGTTCAAAGAGAATGGTGCTCAAGTACCCCGAACAGGATTTAAAATACCTGCCATGGCTTTACATCCTTATCTTTGTATGTGTGTGTGATGAGAAATCTTAAAATCTAATCTCTTAGCAAATTTCAAGGGTGCAATGATTAGTCACATTCAATCTTCAGAACTTAATTCATCTTGTAACTGCAAGTTTATACCCTATGACCACCATCTCCATACCCTCATCCCTGGTAATGATCCTTCTACACTGTTGTTGTGAGTTTGACTTTTATATCATAAAATCATGTTGCACACCCTGAGTAGATGCAATTTTTGTTTGTCAATTACACCTCAAAGCTGGGGGGAGGGGAGGAGAAAAAAAACAAACCTGCTGTGGTTCCTAAGCCAAAGAAGGTAACTAGGTTTTGTTTCTACCCACTGTTTATCTTCTGAAATTGTCTCTTCTCCTATCATTTGTACTGATAAAGTTCATAGGCTTTTTAAAACATCTATTTAATTTAGGTAAGTCCACCTCAAATACTCATCTTTATCATTTTTTTTAAATGCATGTTCTCTCTGCCATCATAAAGCACTATCTATAAAATGTTCATTCATTGCTAAGGCAAAGGTTGACCTTGATGACATTCAACCAGGATGTAATAGAGAAGTAAATCATTTAATGATTTACTTCTTTCTTACTTTCAGACTTCATCTCAAAGCTTTATAAGACTTAAGAAAAAATAAAGGTAGTTTTACCTGAAGACTTTGAAATGATTAGATGAACTATTGTAGTATCAGAGAATCTGTCTTAGAGTTGAAACTTCAGAATCCGTAATCTTGCAGTAAATTTTTCTTATTAAGGTAATTCACCTTGATCACCTCTGTTACTGGGTGAAGTTGGTTTTATACAAGCTAGTACATTAGCTGCTGTTCTGCCTACATTTATGTGGGTGCTGTGTTTACATTTAATTTTGCACAAGTTGAAAGAGCTCGCTTGGTTCCTAGGACTGTAAACATTTCACATTTGTCCTTCACAAGATAATTATTTTATTAAAAGTAAATTGCAATTCATTTAGTAGCTCTAGATGAAAATAATATTGTAATCAGATGGCAAATGAATGCTTTAAGATTTGAGGAGAACAAATTGTCTTGGTATTTTTTTTTGTTGTTGTTTGCTGCTATTTATTTATTTTATTTTATTTTATTTTTTTTTTTGCGCAGTTTCTTTTGGCCGAGGCTGGATTTGAACCCGTCACCTCCGGCATATGGGACCGGTGCTCTACCCCTTTGAGCCACAGGCGCCGCCCTTGTCTTGGTATTTTAATGGGAGAATTTTCTAAGTTAATATTTTTGTGCACGTAGCCTCTCTCTGGCTAATGTGAGAGCGGAAGATGATTTCTATAACTAATGAGTTCAAATTAAAAAAGAAGAAGAAGACCAACAGCTAACTCAGGGCAGGCCAAAATTGTTTTTGCAGAAAAGTTGTATTTCTGTTGGCCACTGGAAATGACGTTTTTTTTTGAACAGATGTTTTTAAACTGTGGTTCATGAACAGGCTTTAGAAGGTTAGATAGAATATCTCCTAAAAACTGAAAAAGAAAACTTTTTTTTTTGAAAGCTCATTTAGTGGAGAACATCCATTCTTTTTACTTTTCTTACAAGGGGCTGTGACTCAAAAAAAGGCAACACTTAACAATGAAGCAACACTTTTTGAGAAATGTGTCATTCAGCGATTCCCTCGTGGTGTAAAGGTCATAGAATGTTACTTCTAACCTCCTCACCTGGAGGCTCTAACCTACTGCACACCTAGGCTCTATGGTACAGCCATTATCATCTAGGGGACCACAGTCCTATAGCCTGTGTGTGGTTAACCGTTGACCAAAATGTCATTATGCAGCTTTTGACTATATTTATAGAGAAAAGAGGGTCTCAGAAATGCCTGGGGTCTCTAGATGGTGTCTGGCTGAACCTCAGAGCTCTTCAGAGGGCCCTGTCCAGTGAAGTAAGGTCAGGGCAGCTTGTGGGTCTGGGCCAACACTGCCCAATAGAATGGGACAATCTTGGTTGATGGGAGTGTTCTCTAATTGGTGCTGTTGGGTAGCCACTGAGTGCTTGGAAATGTGGCAAGTGCCACCAAGGGATTGGGCTTTACCGTTGATGTCATTCTAATTAGTCCAGTTTGGCCAGGGCCGGGTTTGAACCGCCATCCTTGGTATATGGGGCCGGCACCCTACTCACTGAGCTACAGGTGCCACCCCTCTAATTAGTCCAAATTGCAGTAGCCCTATGTGTTGGATAGAGAAGAACCAGGGAAAGGGGATTTATACTTTATGCGTCTGTCAATGGGACAACAGCGCCATGTAATTTGCCATGCTTGGAGTACAGAAGAAAAGTTTAAAATTTTGTGTTTTGTAAGTGAATTTGAAGCTTGTTACATCAGGGGAAATTTTGTTATGGATTCCCCATTCTTTCCACCAGAGCAAACATATGCGCCCTGGTACACGCGCGTCGCGCACACACACACACACACACACACACACGCACACACACACACACAAGGTACAGGTTCACAGTAGGCTCTTCGTGGCCCTGAACACATTAGATGTGCAATTCCACATTTTATTTTTCTTTGTTTGAGGCGGAGTCTCACTCTGTCACCCTGGGTAGAGTGCCATGGCATCCTAGCTAACAGCAACCTCAAACTCTTGGGCTCAAGTGATCCTCTTGCCTCGGCCTCCCGAGTAGCTAGGGCTAAAGGTGCCCACCAACATGCCCGGCTGGTTTTTCTGTTTTGTAGAGATGGGGTCTTGCTCTTGCTCAGGCTGGTCTCAAACTCCTGAGCTCAAGCAATCCACCTGTCTTGGACTCTCAGAGTGCTGGGATTATTTATAAGCATGAGCCAACGCCCCAGGCCTCAATCCCACATTTTTTAAATCACATATTCCAAAACCATGCTTTGCAGTCTTACCATCACTGGTAACACTGAGTCACGTCCTCAAGCTAACCTCACAAGGCAGCTCTTGCAAAGTGAGCGGTTTGCATGGAGGCTTTGAAATCAGGGCCAAGGTGGCTGCAGGTGGGGGCGGGGAGGGATTTCAGTTCTCTAACTTGTTGTCAGCACACCCCGTGACTGCTTTGCTGTTCTTTCCTACGTTTGCCTTTTGGCTTCAGATCATGGGCTTTAAAATTAGTGTAAGCGGTCTTTTGTTTATTTTTAACTTTTTAAAACTTATAGATATAAACTAAAGTTGTGCTTTGGGAGGTAGGGCTGTGATGTGTGTGATGAGGACGCTCTTCTATGGTGATGGCTTGTGTGAGAACTTGTTCTCCTTACCAAGCGAACCATACTAAATACTCATCATTTATTTATTCATTTGGGTTATTTTTGCGTACCTGCTGTGGCTATTAAAGACACTGGCATTTTCTCCCCACGTGTCTGCAGCTCACATACCTCTGACGGTTTAGAATGTGCGTGGAGTCGGGGCGTGACTGTAAAGACACTACCCATGTGCTCCTCTACAAGTCACTTAACCTCCCAGAGAGTTTTCTCACCTGAAAAATGAGGTATTAGTCCACACCATCTAGAAGTTTCTTTGCTGCTGCCAAATCTCAGGTGTGTGTCAGTGTATGTATGGGTGTGTGCATTCGATTTTTCCTCCTAACTTTTGTTACTAAAATGAACCCACAATGGAAGAGGATGAGAATGGACCATGTAGGACATGCAGAGCTGAAGGGGGGATGTTAGGATGGAGAGGGCCAGGCTGGCTGGTGGGGCTAGACCTTCAAGGTTGTAGACTTCCCCCCTCCCCATAACCCCACAGCCCAGGTTGTGGTTGTGATGTCTTTTGGAGGCCTGCTGAATACTGAAATCTGATATTTGACCATCATTTCACTTTATGGAGAGAGACTATTTCAGAGTGAGTTGCTGCTCTTTTCTTCTCTGTTATCTTTGTTTATGCTCTCGTGGCAGTGACCGCAGTGGCAGTCCCGCTCCCATGTGCCAGGCCTTCCCCTCTCTGCCTCTGCATCCTCCCCCTCTGTCTGCAATGTCCTCCCTGCCAACCCACAGGGCTCCCCAGCCTCCTGGAGCTCACTGCCTTGGTGGGGAAATTCCCTTTGGGATTAAGCCTTCCCCCTTTCAAGCACCCACAGCACTTTGGTAATTCTGAGCAGGCCTCTAGAACATACTAGTGTCCTTGTGTGTAGAATAACATGAACAGATGGGATCATTCTCCACTGCATTTCTTTTCAACTAAAATGAACTGAATGGATGAAAGAGAGTTTTCCAGAAGTACAAGACTTGCCTGTTTCCTACAAGAATGTAGAACTCTGTTATTAAACACACAGAATATGAAGGCAGGGGGGAGGCCTCACGTCCCCCATTTCACCCTTGCCTCAAGAGTAGATGAATAAATGGGCTGAATCAGATTAGGTGACTATGTAGCAGAAACAGTTTAGCTCAGCTGTTGAGCTGAATGGATGTGTTTAAAATAACCAAGGCAGTTGACTATCCCAGTTAGCACCTGACCTTATTTGGTCTCAGAAGAGTGGGTGAGTATTTAGGGTTACTATAAGGAGAGTTCTTTTCTTTCCATCTTTCTCCTTTCCTCTCTTTCCTTTCTTTTCCTTCTTCCTCTTCTTTCTTTCTCTCTCTTTCCTTCCCCTTTTCTTTTTCTCTTTCCTTCCCTATATTTTCCTCTTCCTCTATTTCTTCTATTTTCTCCTGTCTTCTTTCTCTTGTTTCCTCTTCCCTTTCCTCTTCGGCCAGTAAGTCAAGACCTAACAACATGGCCATGGATATCCGTAAGTTTTCCTGATTTTAATGTGTGCAATGATACTTTAAAAATCATATATGTTTATGTATATGTGTGCGTGTCTCCCCTTCACTTCTAAGAAAATTATAATTACATTCCAAAATGTCCATTACAAAGTCTTCTTTGTGGAATGAGGCTGTCATTTATTGTTGGAGTGAACTGGTCATCTTCCACTCTCTATTGACCTTGTTTCTGTATTATACACATCGGTGTGCATATGGATGAGTAAAAAACAAAAAAAGAAAAGCTACGGACATTTGTTTGAAACGTAGTTTGCCACTGATACCAAGGAAAAAATGAGGGCATGACATTCTAGTTTAATTTTAGGAGAGCAAAAATTAAAATCAAACCTCACCCTCTGCTTTGTTGTTTGTTAAATCAAATTTAAAATTAGAAAGGTGGTAATTCTCTGGCAGTTGTGACTTTCTAAGGGAAACCATATCATATTGTATGGGTGTTGTGTGGTGGCCTCTAAAAATAGAATTGCCACGAAGAGATAGACTTGGTCATCTGTCTTCATGGCTCAGTCCTGGGAAGTGGTGGGCTTCCAAAGTGGTGGCCGCTGCGACTGTACGACTCTTCTAAGGAGTGCTGAACACCAGCTCTGGCTGCATTCAGTTCATCTTTGGTCAAAGCTCTTTTGTTTTCAAAGCTAACTGCTGAAGAGTAAACACTCTTGACCCTGACCATAAATATTTGTCATCCATCTGGTTAGTGTCAGTTCTAACTGAACAAAATCATTGTGGCAGAAGAGTCATTAAAAGTTTGACAGCCCAACAAATTACACAAAATCCTGCACTTCACATCCCTGGTTTTTCTCACCCAAGCATCAACTGTGACCCATGGTTCATTTGAAACCATTTCTTCTCTGGTGTTGGAAAATCTCCTTGAACGTACATTCTTCTGCAAATGAAGTATATGTGGGAACATAAACATGGGTGACTGGAAATATACGTGTGTGCGTGTGTGTGTGTGTACACGCGTGTGTGTAGTATCGTCTGTCAATCCTCTGCACACTTCAAAAAGGATCATTCATTTTAAGAGTTTTCTAGTTTTAAGTTCTGGAGCATCTGACCATGACCATTATTCATCTTGTGTTTGATTATCTTTCCACTGAGGGATTTGATTGTTGGTTACCATTCTGGGCTACTTTAGTTAAAGCTACCTGGATCTTGAGTTGCCACATTTAGCACAAAATCATCACCCTCCCACCTGAATACAGGGCAGTGGAGCCCTTGGAGGCCATACCAAGTCAGTTGAAAGAGTGGGTTTGGGGCAGAGCCTATTGTCTTTGAAAATGCCCAGTAGTTCTCTGGGGTCTGCCTGGACCATCTGGATGGTCCCCCTTGAGTAGAACGAAGGCATTTGGGCTGTCAGTGGTTCAGAGGGTCCAGGCTGGGCCAGGCCTGGTGGATCTATGTAAGAAGCAGAGCAGAGGAAGGCTTGGGGGTCTGAACACGCTTTGACGTTTGCTTTGTGCAAAAAATCCAGAAAAAAATCCCACCTGAGGCTACAAAGGCCATGCCTCTCCTCTTTAGCAGGGTCTGGTTTTGTCAGGGATTTGGGAACAGCCTGTTGCAGTCAGAAAAGACAGTATTTTTCTTTCCATGGCTTTATGGCCATGGAGTAAAACTTGAATTTGACAAACAATACAATAAATCCCCCTTCTCCCAAGAATTATGAGTTGAGGTCTTGATTCTTCATGTGAACTGTGTGCAGCTGTTGGGTTTTTAGCTCTTCACAGAGTTTTCCCTAAAATCAAACTCATTAAACATTCTCTGTTGCGAAGAGGGCTGGATTAGCCAACCTCGCTGGGAGAACATTCCTTTCCTGACTGTGTCATCAAGCCCCTTGCAAACAGTCCCATGTCTCCGTGATTTCTACCCCACAGCAGTGCCTGAAGATCCTTTCCTAAATATTGCTCCCTGATTGACTTCAGTTTAAATAGCCAGACAGCACTGCAGAGAACATCACGCGTGGGCCCGAACTCACACCTTTTGAAGATCTCGGTGCGTGAACGAATATTCTAGTGATCGTTTTATCACTAATTAGAGGCTGGCAGGACGTATTCATATGGCTCATGACAGTATAATGGTGACTGTTAGAGGACTAAAAAACCTCTTAACATTGTTCTAGGAGGCATCAGCCTTTTAATCAAATATCCCCATTTCCTGCAATGGCCAGATTTGTTGTTTCCTTTGTTCCATAGAGAGCAGCACAGGACTCATTTAAGAAAAGCCTAATCCGTGTTGAGAACATGGAGCCCACCATCATACCTTGGAGAGTCCACAGAAACCTCATGGTCACTGTCACCTCTTAGGAGCCCCCCTAGGAAGGGATGACTTTTACATACTTTATGGAGATTTTCTAGCTGTGGGCAGAAGTTCTTGATGTGAATTTGAGTGTTCTCTAGTTGACTTAGATTTCAATAGTCAGACAGTGTCGTGGTGAACATCGTGCCAATGCCCATTACATACCCCTGTTGAGGATCTTAGCACATGAAAAAATATTCTAGAACCAAACAAGTTGCAAGCCCTCCCCGTGGACCTGGCCTCAGGAAGAGGAAGAGCTTTTGCTTGCGTGTTCTCTGCGTGTACCATGGCTGTGAGCCGTACTCTGCCAGTTAAGGATTGGGCAAAAGAACTGACTATGATTTGAAATGTAATATAAAGCCTATCGTTCTTACGAGAAATACATGACCTGCGCTCATTTGTCAGGAAAGAAAGACTCTTGCTTTACCTTCTGAAGTTCAGTCTGGGGGCCTGATAAAAGTCAGATGAGCAGCAGAAAAGAATACAAAGTCTTAAGGATTTTTTATATGCTTGAGAGTTCACAGAAAAGAAGCGAAGCTCAAGCAGCTGGGCTTGAGAATTTACATGTCCTTCTTAATCAAGGAAAGAAGATTTAGGCTTTAAGAGATGATAAATTTAAGAGATGATAAATGGAAAGTGAGTAGGAATTAAACAGGGGGGACGAATGGAAGATAAGGGTTATTTTAGTAGTGTCTGTTTATGTGGGCTCATCTCTTTGGTGATAAGAGTTGCCCTCCTCTTCCTGGTGTGGGGGCAATGGGGGAGTCTGTGCAGAGGAAAGTTGGGCAGAGAACTCTTCTGTATTTGCTGATTCTTAGTTGCTCATAATAATCCTTATGTCAAAGGGGCCTGTTCAGGTTGGCATATCCCAGACCCCTTCACACTTTACATAAAAAACATCAGTGCAGTACAGTAAATCCTAACGTCAGATTCCCACATTTGCAATGTTAGATTTATTTATGGGGAATCTGCCTTGTATATCAGTTTATTGTGTATTTTATTTGATTTTGGAACAACTTGCACTCATATATTTGCCCATGAACTCCAGTGTTATAAAATAGGTTTACCCATTTTTGTCTTAAGAACAGAAATACAAGCCAGACATAATAGTTCATGCCTGTAATCCAAGCAGGATTGAGAGGCTGAGGCAGGTGGATTGCTTGAGTTCAGGAGTTCAAGACTAGCCTGAAAAAGAGTGAGATCCCATCTCTACTAAAAATAGAAAAACTAGCTAGGTGTTGTGGCAGATGCCTGTAGTCTCAGCTACTCAGGAGGCTGTAACAAGAGATCACTTGAGCCCGAGAGTCTGAGGTTGCTGTGATCTGTGATGCCACAGTGCACTACCCAAGTGACAGAGTGAGACAGAGAAAAAAAAAAGAAAGGACAGTGAAATAGTAACAATTTAATAAGCCACATGGCTGCATGCTGAAATAACCTTGAGTTGGTAAAGACTTAAATAAAAACGAAATTTGTTCTTTTGGGGAGACATATTGTTTAGATGGGGTGTTAAGTGATGTCATTGCAAACCGTATTGGAAAACAACCTTAGTTTGCACTTGCTAGGCCGAAATGAATGTGATTAGGTCAGTGTGGAAATTTGAAGTATGGTGAGCTTTCAGTTATTCTGAGAATAGGATATTTCAAACAGGCAGATATCTTTAAATGAATCTACACTGGGTTTGGGAAATGGTTTTGTTCTTCTTTTCAACATTACATCCGATAGTTAGGAACTTCTAACCATTACTGTCCCAATGCCTGGCACACAGCAGGTGCTCAATAAATATTTATGGAATGAAGAAATTAATGAACGGAACACACACACACACTCACTTGAATGAGCTGAAAGACTTGGAAGTAGAAAGAGCTGAAGGCCTGTTTGATTTTCTCATCTGTCAAACTCCCTAGTGAAAATTTGCTTTGTAACACTTCTGATTCATTCAAACCTTTTCCAGAAGCAAAGTAATTACATAGTTTTGTTTTAGACAGCTCCATTTTTTTTTTTTATATACTACAGGTGACAAGTCAGGAATAACCCGTTTTAGCTTTTAACAAAATGAGTAATTAAACGCAAAATGAAATTGAAATTGTATCTGTCATTTAATGCGGTGATATGCTGAGTTTGCTTTATAAATTGATGGGGAAAAATATGGTAAATAATGCACTATTGAATTTTAAGAAATAGCTGAGAGAATTAGGATAATTTAAAAAGATTTAGAAGTAAGGTGGCAAATGTCTAGAAAATTGTTTAATTAAAGCGAAAGCAAGTGAGATAAGATAAATCCTTAGATTGTGGTGTGATAGTTTTTTGTTTTTTTTTAAAGAGTAATTGATTGGTCTCTTTCTTAAATAGATGCTGTCATTTACCTTAAAAGTCTTACTAATTGGCTTGGCACCCATAGCACAGTGGTTACAGCACCAGCCACATACACCGAGGGTGATGGGTTTGAACCTGGCCTGGGCCTGCTAAACAACAATGACAATTGCAACGAAAAATAGCCAGGCACTGTGGCAGCTACTTGGGAGGCTGGGGCAAGAGAATTGCTTAAGTCCAAAAGTTTGAAGTTGCTGTGAGCTGTGAGGCCATGGCACTCTACTAAGGGCGACATAGTGAGACACTGTCTCAAAAAAAAAACTCTTACTAACCTGATGTCTGACCGTAGGCTTTTTTTCTGGCCCTGTTCATATTCCACCACTTTTAGTTACTACCAGTATTAGCGTGGGCAGATAACTTAACCTCTGCCTCAGTTTCCTCATCTGTAAACTGGGAATAATAACAGGATATACCACATAGGGTCATTACGCAGATCACATGAGAGCAGCATTTGCCACATGACCCTTGTTTATTGAATAATGATGATTAATATTAATCCTCATTAGGATAAAAATGATTCCTGGGTTTTATTTTTGGACTTAAGCTGGAAAGATATTTTTTAAACTAACATTTTATTGTAATTTTTTTTTTGTAACTTTGGTTTTAAAAGTAGATGATGCGAGGTGGCGCCTGTGGCTCAGTGAGTAGGGCGCCGGCCCCATATGCCGAGGGTGGCGGGTTCAAACCCAGCCCCGGCCAAACTGCAACAAAAAAATAGCCGGGCGTTGTGGCGGGCGCCTGTAGTCCCAGCTACTCGGGAGGCTGAGGCAAGAGAATCGCGTAAGCCCAGGAGTTGGAGGTTGCTGTGAGCTGTGTGACGCCACGGCACTCTACCGAGGGCGGTACAGTGAGACTCTGTCTCTACAAAAAAAAAAAAAAAAAAAGTAGATGATGCGAGGCTGTGATTTACATGAGGAAATGAGTTAATATGCTTTAATTTTGTAAATGGCTTAAAAATGGTTTATCTTGGTAGCAATAAGAGAAAATTCCTCCTCCTGATGACTTAGTGGCCATTCCAAAGCCAGTTTCATGACAAGGGTAAGCTGAGTGCCTAAGTAACAATCTGCAGCTGTTTCACAACCATCTTATACATCCCACAAGGAGAAAGAGAAACTTTCCTACTAACGTGGAGTTGGTTGGGTTTTTGGAACTCATAAATAATAGGATTATCTGGATATTAGTGCCCTTAGACGGGTCCTCTAAAACATACATAAAAGAAGAGAATATTCTTCTGGTTGCAGTGTTGAACTGTGGATAGATATCTTCATATTGATGCCTTGAAGGGAAGTTCTGCATTAATTGAAATATTTCAACTAGAGCCATATAACTATGGGTTTGGAACAGATCATAATTCACCATGGGGATTGTTTTTCAAACTGAATGATCACTACCATTGTTTGATAAAGCTCTTGAAAAAATAGTTTGCTGGAACCCACCCAGGCTTATTCATTCATAGCCAGAGGATGGGGATCATATACCTCTCCCAAGCAATTCTGATGTGCAATATGGGGGGGGAGGGATCACTGTCATTGGCCACCCATCCCTCCCTCTATAGCATCTTAGTCCAATATCATCCCGCTGCCCCCCTCACATGAAGGAACACACCCATCAGAAAAGCTTTGTGAGCATTATTGGAATTGTCCTGTATAGCAGCAGTCCCCAACTTTTGGGCACCAGAGACCAGTTTCATGGAAGATAATTTTTCCACAGACAGGGTGGGGAGAGATGATGGTTTTGTGACAACTTAAATGCATTGCTTCACCTCAGATCATCAGGCATTAGATTCTCATAAGAGTGTGCAACCTAGATCCCTGGAGTGCCCAGTTTACAGTAGGGTTTGCACTCCTACAAGAATCTAATGCTGCTGCTGATCTGATAGGAGGCAGAGCTTAAGTGGTGATGGGAACTATGGGGAACGGCTGTAAATACAGATGAAGCTTTGCCTGACGGCTCACCTCCTCTTGGGTGGCCCAGTTCCTAACAGGCCATGGACTGGTACCTTAGCCGTATAGTCCAGACATTTGTGACTAGAAAAAACACACTTATTAAGGATCTAAAGATATTAAAAAAATTTTTTCCTTTACTAAGATTTTTTTTCCCTTAACTGCATAATGTCAATCTCTTAGAAAAATCACATTTAAAATCCAAGAGGACTCATAATGTCCTCTTCTTATTTTTCCTGAGCCTAAAGCTCCAGAGCTGTTGATTGAAAAGACAAATTACTTGTCGGGATGTGGCGTACTTGGGCACAGCAACTAGGGATGACGTTGCTGCTCCCAGTGCTGTACTCACAAGGAGAGAGATCATTTGTCAGTGTGTGAGTGATTCTGTTGTAATCCTGCCCAGATCGTGGAAGGGCTCACTTCCATCACTGCTATCATGGATGACATAAAAAATGGTCAGTCATTTTATTGCCTGATGTCACTACCAACACACAAGCAGCTGCAAGGGAGGGAATGGAGAGCAGAAAACTCTAAATTATTTTCCCTGAGAATAACTGGAAAGAGGGGATTGATTACCTCTCTGCTGGCCATTGAGAACCCGTAGTCATTTGAACTGTCCATAGCACTTCTCTGACTCCCTGGGGTCCTTTACAGATGACTTCACCACCTGACTGGCACACACATGCCATGTGGGGTGGGGTTGAAGCAGATTTTCTTCTTATTTGTAATGGGAAGAAGAGATGAGAATTGATTTTTTTTTTTTTCTGGGACAGCTGAGAAAGTGAGTTTTGCCAGCATCTGGGCTACCCCCTAGGGTAGACAGAATATTTCTAGAGAAAAATGAGCCAACATCTTGCTAACAGATTTCACACCTTTCCAAATCCCCACCCCTCCCACTGGGCCATTAAGTATCTCCTGGAGCTTAGTGTCCATGGCATGAGAGATTCTCGCCCTTGTTCTGGCATGGCCCCTTTTTCTTAAAATATCTATATGTAACCTTGAACCTCTAGGCTGCCCCAGGTGTGGGGGTTTCAAAGAACCAGCTGGCTCTAGTCACCTTGAAGGACTCACTGTGAGTTCTGACTGGTTGAGAGCAGAGATTCTCCAAGTGACGGATTTGCTTCTGAGACATTCCTTTTCCCCTTCAGCAAGATTCTACAGATGTGTGGCCTTGCCTGCCTCGTAACCACCTCTAGCATCAATCAACCCTATGTTGATACCCCTTGAATTCAGATGTCTCCACCTTTGACATTAGTTTGTTCCCTGTTCCTCCCCCAAATATTTCAGGATGTTATAAAATAATCAGGGGGTGTCCAAGCTGTGGCCTTTGGGCTGCATGTGGATTTTTTTTGAGGACTATTTTGCTTATTTGTGGTGTCTGATATTGCAGAAATTATGCACGGCTCTTTTATTTTTGCTCATCAGCTCTCATTAGTGTTTGGGTACTTAATGTGTGGCCCAAGACAATTCTTTTTCTTCCAATGTGAGGCAGGGAAGCCAAAAGGTTGGATACACCTGACCTATCATAAGTCATACGAGCACTCCTATAGAACTAAACCACGCCTCATGTCACATCCAGTCCAGGCTTGTGAGCAGTTGGGATATCCACTTGACATGTGCCAGCAGTCCTTCTTCTTGGTCCCTATCTGAGACAAGCTGGAGCATCCAACCCATCTGAAAACAGATCAAGCCTCTAAAAAGAGGGGCTTTCAAGTGTTGTTAGAAATTTTTTCAAAATGGGAAGGAGCAGTAGACTAAAGACAAAGCAAAATTACTTCTCAACAAACAAAATTAAACCAAGAATTGGGTAAGGCATAAGGGGACGGCAAGATTGTAGACTGTGCAGCAGGTGGGTTGGTAGATTGTGCGTCAAGGATAACAGTTGACTGAGAAAGAAGCAGGTGCCACTCCCCATGGGCACTAAGTGAATGGGATCTAAGCATTACTTATTGTTATCCAGAAAGGCCAAAAGAAATCAAGATGATTCATGTGAGGAGAACAAAATAGCATCCACAACAAATATGAAGTGGCTGATGGCTCTGTGCGCACAGGTGAACCGGACATTTTTATGACCAAGCTATGCATTGAGTACCAGAGAGCCTCCTTGGGTAGCTCGGAAACTCATAGCTGAGGGCACACACAAATAATCACAATTTGATGAACGCTGAGTCGTGAGAGTTGAGGAATAATAGGTTCTGGAAGTCCAGGAAGGTTTCAAAGGCAGAAAGGATGGGTAGGATTTGGTAAGTGGGAAGATGGAGTTGATGGGTGGGAGGGAAAGACAAATGAAGCCAGAATGAATAGAGCTCATCTGTGTAGTGGAGAGCCTTAATCACGAGACAAGTGGTATGGGTTTGTGGGTGATGGCAAACCTTAGGGGTTTGGAATAGGACAGGTGCTCGTGGCCACGTGGAGGAGGAGGCCATCAGGTCTTGAACTCTGATGATGGCAGCAGGAAGAGAAAGGGAGGGCTGAGGGAAGAATAACCCAGGTTGAAGGACTGATTGGATATAGAGATCTGCAAGAATCCAGTGGGACAAACCACTCAGATTGACAGGGAGCTGCAGGATATAAATGAGCAAAGGCGGGGGTCACTCAGCATCACAGAGAAGAGCTTGTTGCATCCTCACCAGTCACAGTCAGCAGAAAAGCAGGCTGAATGTGGTGTCCTCACAGAGAATTTTGCCACAGAGGTGACCACCAAACCTACCTCAGCCTCCTGTGCCCTTCTCACAATAGAGAAACTGACCCTGACCATCTGGCCATCGGGAGGACACCTGGAGGCAGGGAGTGGGATATTTGGCCGGTGGGACGGCAGGAGGTAGAGAGTCTGATACTCAGAATGACTTTGAAATGCAGTGTTGAGTGTTGAGGGCCTTTCATGGGAAACCACAATTACTGGGTGGATGCGTGTCTTGCAGTATAGTTAGTCATGTAGCAAATTCTTTGCTGCATATCTGAGAGAGTTTAGCTTCCTTAAAAGCTTGGCAGACGAGAAAGAAACTCACAGCTCCCAGAGTTCGCTTCTTCACAGCTGGTTCATGGCTTCTGCTTACTCCAGATTCCCACCTCCTTGAACCCTCCTGGTGAATGGTATGGGAGTGAGGATGGGGAGGTTTTGAGCTGCCTTGACCTGGTCCCAACTCAATGCCCTGGTTGTCACAGCACAGGTGAGTGAGGCCTCTGGGCATCTATTTAGGCAGAGAAGCAAAAACTTGATACAACCGCCCATTCAAAAACTTTAGAAGAGGCTGGACACAGTGGCTAATGACTGTAATCCTAGCACTCTGGGAGGCCAAGGTTGGTAGATCCCTTGAGCTCAGGAGTTCGAGACCAGCCCAAGCAAGATCAAGACCCCTGTCTCTACTAAAAATAGAAAAAACTAGCCTAGCATAGCCTGTAGTCCCAACTATTTGGGAGGCTGAAGCAGAAGGATCCCTTGAACTAGGAGTTTGAGGTTGCTGTGAGTTACAATGATGCCGGGGCACTCTAACCAGGGTGACAGAGTTAAGACTCTGATGAAAAAAAAAAAAGAAAAAAGGGAAGGAAGGAAGGAAGAAAAGAAAGGAAGAAACAAAAAAAAATTAGAGGAAGAAAAGACCACATTTTCTACAGTAACAACATGGGTTCAATGCCAAAGGATCAATTTACTGTGAACCTTGTAAAATCTCTGGATAGACAATTGTAAAACACTACTAAAGAACACAAAAAGGAATTTGAAAAAAAAAATCATGTTCTAGAATAGGAAAATTCAAGATTGTTAATATATGAATTTGTCCTGAGTTAATTTATTAAATTTAATACATTCCCAATAAAATACCAAACATTTAAAAAAATTAGACAAGTAGATTCTAAAGTTCACACTGATAAATAAATAAGAGCTACTAGTTATTAAGTACATTACTCAGCCTGAATAATTAAAATAATGTGGTACTGGTGAGTGAATAAATAGGACAGTGAAATAGATTAGAAATCCAGAAATAGTCCAAAATATTTATAGGAATAAATAAATGAGCAGAAAAGGTCATTTAAAATCAATGAAGAAAAATGGACTACCCAATAAATGTTAGGAAAACTCTGTAACCATATGAAAGACTAAATAAATTATACCATACACCCAGATAAATTTCTAATAGATCAAATATTTCCATAGTTAAGTGGTATCAAAAGTGAAAACACAGATGCATCATTATCTAAAGAAACCAACTGCAAAAATACATTTTTGAGGCAATTGCTAAAAATTGAATATAGATCAAGCATTAGATGATAACAAATAGCGTTGTTAATTTTGGTACATGTAATAATAGCACTATCATTTTGTACAGAAAATAGCCATAATTTTTAAATGCATATTGAAGTATATAGTGGTAAAATAATTTGGCATCTTGGGTTTTAAATAACTTTAAAATAACTCTGTAGAAAAAAGAGGGGAGAGAGAAAGAGAGAAAAAAGAAATATGGCAAAACCTTGAGAGCTATTGAATTTAGGTGGTAGATGTGGGGGGGTTATTATAGTATTGTCTCTATATAGATTCAAATTTTTTTGAAATCAAAAAAAATCAAGAACCATAGCTGTGGATTTGACAGATCTGTTAACTGATTTAGAATTCAGAAAACATGAAAGAAAAGATAAATAAAAATTAACTATGCACACACACATACTAAGTATTGGAAACTACAGTGCATCTATAAAGAATCAAAGATGCTGTGTAGCTATATGGGAAGATCTCCAAAGAACATGTATTTGTTCCTTATATATATTTTGCATACTTGTATATAAATAAGTACAGTAGAACCTCTGTAAGTTGACCACCCAAGGATCTGTAACAAATTGGACTTCCCAAACTATAACATGTGGATGTGGTCAACATAAGTAACCAGGCCTACTGTACTGATAACATACACGTGGTGCATGTCTGGTCTATGAAAATTAGGGCAACTTAAGGAGGTGGTCAGTGTAGAGAGGTGATCAACTCTGTTTATCTGTGTTTGCTTGCCTAAGGAAACTCTGTAAGAATAGACAAGAAGCTAATATAGTTAGTCATCTGCCCCCTTATCCTCTGGAAGTATGTTCTAAGATACACACCCCACCCGTGGTGGATTCCTGATTTCACATTTAATTCTGAACCTTGTATACGCTCATATCCTACGTTTTTTTCCATACTGTACATAGTTACCTATGATAAAGCTTAATTTATAGAGTACACAGTAAGAGATTAACAACAATAACTAATAATACCTTGCCTCCTGTCTGGTGGGAAGGTCCTAGGCTGCATGGCCCTCAGGGCTGAGTGCTTCATTCATGCAGTTTTTTTCTTACTGGAATTCTCGACTTTGGACATAGCCCTATGGTCTATTTCATGAAACCTCTTCTCAGACCAATTTTCTAAATGTATATTGAGGAAAAAATAAAGCTATTGATTTTTCTTAAGGTAAAAAAATAAATAAAATAAAATAGAACAATTATAATGATCTACAGTAATAAAAGTTTTATGAATGAAGTCTCTCTCTCTCTCAAAATATCTTATTGTAGTACAGCCTGGGAAAGGGAAGGTTTGGATAGGAGGAACCACTGCAGTTGGCGACACGTGAATGCGGAAGGAGACTGGATATTTCATCGTGAACTTGCTTGATTCAAGTACATGAATCAAGAAATTACATACATAAATTGGATTTTAAAAGACTGTACTGGGCTTATTATTTAATACATAGAGTCACCCTTGCAGATCACATCCTGGCTTTATGTATAACATCCATTAGCTGCCTAATTTTATATGAATGGAATAAAATTCCAAAAATAACACGTCATTTGAAAACATATGCCTTAGGTGCCCATTAAATGTTCTTTTCAATATCTGTTTTGTTCAGAATGTGGTCTGACCAGCCCTGGATGGGTTAGTTCCATTAAGTAAGAAATTGGGACCTCTTTGGGAGGGAAGGCTCCCTTTGCTTATTCCTGTATCATTTCATCACCTTTCTCATGATCCCACCAGCTGCTCTATTAAATGTGAATACCAAGTGTGCTCTAAACCTACAGGTGAAGAAATCAGATGAGCCATCTGGCCATAAATTATATCATGATTCTTGGGAGAGTCTTGTGGCCTGGAGCCAGAGCTGTTTCACTGTGTTTGAAACTGAACTTCAAGCATCTGCTTGCTGAATGCTTTTCCATTTTCCCTTTAAAAGCTGCGTATTAGCACCTACAGTATTTTATTTACTTCACACCATACTGGACAGGACACTTTTTTGGAAATGCAAAGATTCTTATTTTTGGTCTCTTAAGAAACAAAATTACTAACATCTCCCTCTGCCTACCATTGTCTTTTTTCTAAAGGAGAATGAGAAATCTTATTTGCTTTTCATATTATTCCATTGGATAAGAGAATGAGGGAGGGAGGGAGGCTGGGTTTGTGGGGCGCCTTCACAAAGTTTTTCTCACCTGGGACTAAATACCATGCACTCTACAACCTCCTGCTGCTCTAAGCTTGCTTTTGTTACATACCTCCAAAACCAGGCAGGTAGTCAGGATGGAGAGAAGCCTTTCATTATAGTCTTAAAGGGGGCGGAAAGATTTTTAATAATTTTTCTACCTCTTCCTTCTTTCTTTTTAAAATTAGATTTAGCTCCCCCCCCCAACTTGACCATTTTGCATCTTTAAATATTATATTGCAAAGCGACTTGAAAACTGCAGTTTGCAAAATCACACAATTTATAGGTTTTGTGCAGATTTTACTTTCAGTGCCTGACTCCATAAGCATTTATACTCATCAATGGAAGCATCTGCATGTTCCTTCTTAAAATCATTCTGCTGGTGAACATTTCAGTTGCCTAGACCTTTTATGGAAGAGCCTAATCCTTCTGAGGTTTTGGGGCCCCAGTGATCTGGGCTGCCTCACAGCAGGGAAGGTGAGGTGAGTCAGGTTAGATGATGTAGCATGTACTGGAGGGGAGAGATTTAGTGAGTGAGCCATTGTTAAGTTTCTCCTTATTCTCCCTGTCTTTAAGTTATTGAAAAATAATCACAACTTTGCTGGCATGGACAACATTTCTTTCATAGGTGTTTAGAATTGCTAATAGTTCCATACATTGTTCAAAGCAAAAGATGGAAATACAACCCAATAATTCAGAGCCCCAAGTCTGGAAAGAACACTACAAATCTATCACTCAGATACCAAACACAATGTCAAATTTTGGCTATGTTGAATTTACAGTGACCCCAATAAGCAATGAACTGATAAAATGAGAAATGATTAGAAGAGTTAAAGGACTCGGCAATCAATAAACTGGATAACGATCAAATGGATAACTGTACAGGTGATGGGGAACCAAGCAATAGAAAGGTAAAAGAAAGAGTTAACTTTCTCAGCAGAGCAGCCGATGATGCCACCTGGTAAGAGAATCAGAAGCCTGCATGGGGCCCGGTGTTCTGTTACAGATGAGAATGTCATCAATTCTTAGAGCAACTTTAAAATCATCATCAGGGGGATAACTGGGCTGAGACTCACATCGCTAGAAGATACCAGAGTTGGATTTTGAACTTGGGTCTATCTTAAGAGCCCAAGCTCTTAAGCTCCAGGCTGGTCTTTACATTAAGTATCATTTAGGACACATCATTAGTCACCTAGCTTTACATTAGACCTGAAAGCCACAAGTGAATTCTGAAATGGGCTCATGACAAGAACCTCATCATATACGGTAGTTGCAGACTATACCTCAAGCTTAAATCCTTCCCAAAATTGAGGTTAAAAGTGGCCAGATGCTAGGGAAGAAGAATCTGGATAGCTCAGTTTCAACACATTTCCACTCTCAGGGAAGTACTTTGGAATGCAGTAACTCATTATTCTCCCTAATATGTAATGGTTTAGAAGCATTGTTTTCATAGATAAAGAGAAACATTTCGTTCTTTATAATTACTTTTAGCTCCAGCTTCAGAGTTTGGTAAGTCTGCTGTGCGCATTCATTTTAGATTAAAACATGGCACGTAGCATTTTGCAAAACAAAGTAAACAAATAGAAATATACAGAGTATGTTTTTAGTGCTTTTTTAAAATGCCTTTGCTCCAGGAACTTATTTATGCTGGTATTGTTAGCTGTTTTCCTTGGATGAGCAACTTGTATAATTGTAGTAACATGTCTCTGAGATAAAGAGGATGAAAACCGCAACAAAATTCAAACCTTTCAAGTTAGCACATGAGTAATGTGTATTAATGACACAGAGAAGTACAGCCAGGAAAATTGGTTTTACAGAAAGAACACTGCAGACATCAGGGGAGTGTCCGTGCCTGGGGTTACATTAGATCTGCCTTTTAGAAGCGAGTTGCTCACCAACAGAGTCATAGAAATAAACCAAGCTTCATGACAATATGTCTTGACTGTAATTTGGGTCAGACAAGCGGTCCCATACCGTGGGGCCCTTGGAGGGGGACTGTGTCCATGCTACCGTGGGATTTTAGTTAAAATGGTCTCTCATTCCTTCTCTTGGTTCACTGGAATTTGTTTTGGTGTGTTTTTATTATAATTCTACTCCTTAATTTTTACATAAGACCCTTCCTCCTAATCCCAATATTTCATATTCTGGGACTAATAGACTTTTTTTGAGACAGAGTCTCACTCTGTTGCCCTGGATAGGGTGCCTTGTCATCATCACTCACAGCAACCTCAAACTTGCACTCAAGCAATCCTCTTGCCTCAGCCTCCTGAGTAGCTGGGACTACAGGTGCCTGCCACAACACTAGGCTAGTTTGTCTATTTTTAGTAGAGATGAGATCTTGCTCTTGCTCAGGCTGCTCTTGAACTGCTGAGCTCAGGCAATCCACCTGCCTCGGACTCCCAGAGTACTAGGATTACAGACATAAGCCACTGTGCCAGGCCTCCTAATAAACATTTTAATTCCCTAGTAATATATGTTTAAAATGCATCACAATGAGACAGACTTTACTTAAATACTGCTGGTGTGGAAAAAGAAGAAACTGTGAGTTCTTACAGTGTTAACTTTGCTGATGACAGCACCTTAGCCAGCCTGTGGATTCCCCCAGCAAAAGTGGAGGTTCGACAAGCCTGGGCTGTTGAATCACCTGAGGAGCTTTAAGAAAAAATTCCCATGCCTGGGTCCTTCCCAAAAATACTGATGTCATGGGTCTGGGTGTAGCCAGGCCACAGGTGGGTTAAAAATGTTTAGGAGTCTTAACAGTTCTCAGCTATTGTTGAGTATTATACAAGCAAAGAATTGCTAAAGCCCCTTGCAATCTTAAATTTAATTCTATCATGAAGTCCCAAATAAATTTGACTTCCCCTTTCTGATTTCTAGTCTGTAATATATGTAACTGATGATCAAAAATCAGCCATAAAATTTCTTCTGCAATCCTTGTAAGAATCTCATCCATCCCAAAGCACTAAGTTAGAGTATCTCTTTAGCCAGGTGTAGTGTATCTTATAATTTTGTTATTGGGATGCTTTTTTCTGATTATCTTGTCCCCTCCCTCCACTTCTTCTATTAGAACAGTAAACATTCAGAAATGCAAACCAAACCAAAGAGCGGGCTCTAATTTAATGAGGCCCTGAGTTAATATACAAGGCCTGACAATTAAGTTTATGAACTCATCCTAGAAAAAGTGCTGTGTACCTCATTGCTGAATATCACTATGGTCACCTTTGAAGTATTCCCCTTGGGAAGCTATGCACCAAGGTAAAGTGTCTAGTCCACCCTTCAACACAATTTTGAGACTCTTTTTCTGGAACGCTCACCAGAGCTGTCATTCTACAAGAGGGCTGACAATGAAGTTGGCAAACTTGCCACAGTGTGCTTATGTTGGCAGCACCATACAAACAACTCAGTGAGGTTTTGTAACCTTGGTCTATCAATGTCTCACAGCTGTATTTGTGTTGCTGTGTGGCAGTGTCTTGCTGAGTGGTCTTCATTATTGTTGTTGCATGTCTTCGTATTCTGTACAATGACAGGTCTGATGGTCATTCCAGAAAAAGAGTTCCAAAATTGCTTTGAGGGGTGGACAGGGCACTGTCATTGATGAATAGCTTCCCAAGGGGACCAAGGGGAGCAGTTAAAAAATGATGGATAGTGATATTCAGCAATGAGGTATGTAGCACTTCTTATAGGACAAGCACATGAACTTAATTGTCAGACCCTGTATACTTCATAAACATCTTTCACATTTTCTGTAAATTATGAGCCACCCAAATCTCATCTCTCTGACCTCAGGGGAATTGGTTTTGCTATTCTTGCTTCCCCTTGGAGTGCTACAAAAAGTTGTAAAACAAAAAAGGCAAGACTGAACAATCCAAACAAACACAACCCTGAAGAGCAAATAAAAGAAAAAAAGAACTCACACATTCTCATGATTTAGATTTTGTTCTATGTTTTCCAGACAAGAGGAAAAAAAAAAAAAAAAAGCAGCTGTTGTATTGTGAGTTTGCCTGAAGATCAAGGTCAGGCATAGGAGTTAAGTGCTGTCCCAGGGGGCTCCAAGGCCAGTCTCCTGTCTGCCTCTCATTCATACTTGCCCAGACTAGTTATTGTAGAGGTGAAATATTCTTGCTATAGAAAACTTTTTTTCTTTGCTAAATCAGCATGATCAAATATTTCTAAAGCTAAACAAAATGACATATGGCTTGTAAGGAATACTCACACCCTTGCTTTAATTAAAAAAAAAAAAAGAAAGAAAGAAAGAAAATAAAAGAAACTACAGCTGGGAGGGAGTGAGGAGAGGCTATCTGGTACTCAGAAAGATGCCCGAGGCTGCTGCAAATTACATTGTTTTCCTTAAACTCTGGCTGAGCTGTGTGTTCATTAGCTCTGGTTTAAAATCTGTCACCAGAAGAATCTTGTTGCAATCTTCTTTGCTTACTCACTTCCCCCTTTCCTGAGCCAGAGTTCAGCTCTACACAGTCACTGTGGCCAGTGCTTGAAAACCTAAATATTGTGGCTCATGCTCATGCTCATCCTAGCACTCTGAGAGGCTGAGGCAGGTGGATTGCTTAAGGTCAGAAGTTCAAGACCAGCCTGAGCAAGAGCAAGACCTGGTCTCTGCTAAAAATAGAAAAACTAGCTGGTCACTATGGCAGGTGCCTATAGTTCCAGCTACTCAGGAGGCTGAGGCATGAGGATTGCTGAAGCCCAAGAGTTTGAGGTTCCTATGAGCTATGATGCTGCTATGGCATTCTAGCCTTGAGACTGTCTCAAAAAAAAAAAAAAAAAAAGGAAAGAAAGAGAGAGAGAAAACAACAGCTTTGAGTAAAAGCTCACAAGCTTTTCACATTATTTCTAAGAAAAAATAGGGGCACTTATTCTTCTAGCTTTGACACGACTTCCAAGCCCTGTTTCCCACTCCTGCCAGAGGTTGTTATCGCTGGTGAGTTTTAGAACGTTCAGAATAATCCTTTTTTTGTATATCCAAGAGTCTCCACCAAAACCAGAGATAGCAGAGGGGTAACTGGTGGGCAGCAGCCTTGATTACCTGGTGGACTTTGCAATTCAGGTTGGTCATTTCCTCCCCCAGAGACACAGGAGGGTCCAGGGATTTTGTGCAATCTTCAGTTACCAAACAGCCCCTCCTAAGTCTTAGCTGTTAACCAACTGTTAACTATTCATGTCTGCTTTCTTCATTTCTCACTAGCACTGTGGGTTTTATCTCCTCAATTTTTTATATTGTAGTAAAATACACATAACATGAAATTTACCATTTTTATCATTTCCTTGTATACAGTTCAGTGGCCTAAAATATATTTATATTGTTGTTCAATACCAGCCATCCCCCAGCAACCACCATTCTTTCTATGTTTCACCTACTCTACAATTCTCGTGTATGTGGAATCATATAAGATTTCTCTTTTTGTTACTGGCTTATTCAATTTAGCATGATCCATGTGGTAACATATATCTGAATTTCCTTCCTTTTTAAGGCTGAATAAATATGTCATTGAATGGACATACCACAGTTTCGTTTACCCCTTCATCCATTGACAGACACTTGGGTTGTTTCCCTCTTTTAGCTATTATGAGTAAGAGCTGCTAGGAACATGGGTGTACAAATATCTCTTTGAGACCTTGCTTTCAATTATTTTTTTATTTTATTTTATTAATTAATTAATTTGTTAGTTTGTTTTTTTGGTCACTAGCCTTGTTTTATCCCCCCAGAGGTCAGTCTCCTCATCAATGAAATAGTAACAATGATACCCTGTTTCCCCGAAAATAAGACAGTGTCTTATTTTAAGGTGTGCTCCCAAAGATGCGCTAGGTCTTATTTTCAGGGGACGTCTTATCTTTCCTGTAAGTAGGTCTTATTTTCGGAGGATGTCTTATTTTCGGGGAAGCGGGGTATTTACTTTCATTCCAGCAGATTCACGCAAAGCTGCCTTGACTAAAGCAATTGGTAAATTATAAAACAGTGTCCATTTTTGTGGAGTGAGCATTAAATGAGATATTGAAAGCATTTAGCATGCAATTAAATACCATATAGATGGAAAATGCTAGTGTTATTCCTTTATGCCTACTGTCTGATGAATTCTATACTTAGCATTGAGTGAGAACTTGGTTTCTATATGTGATGAGGTAAGAAAAAGGAGGTGCTGGAGGGGATTGGAGTGACCGTCCCATGCAGGATGCTCAGTGGGCTATATCCTGATATTGCTTGAGTTGTGGCATCATCCCTTACCCCAACATTTTCCAAACCCCATAACTGCTCTGTTGCTGGGTGGCTTACTGGCTCTTCCTGTGATTGCTGTGTCCAGAGGGAAAGAAATTTTCAAAAGACACATTACAGCAGTGCACAGGTCAGAGCCTGCTTGACATCACAGAGCTCTCTCTGAGGAAGGAATCCCTGTAACAAAAAGAGGTGTGGGGTACATCCTATGTTTACAGATGGGTCACCTGTTCACATGCACGTAGGCTGGCCTCATCATGTGTGACTGCAAAGACATTTTGGCTAACATTTCAGAAAAGGAAGTGTCAGGATTGTCCCCTGAGCATGTCCTAGAAGCAGTGACCCACAGGCTACATGGCCCAGGCCAGGCCCTGCCACTTCCCAAGGGACACAAACTCCAGTCCAGGGTCAAGGAAAAGAGGCTGTGCTCGTGGAATGGGCCACTTCCTCTGCTCCCCATGACTGGTGGCCTAGTGCCCTGGTCCTGTGGGGAGGACCTGGATGCTGAGCACAGAACTGCCAGACCCTGGAAGACTAGATGGGGGTAGAGGGGCCAGCTCCCCAGGCTGGAAGCAGACAACAAGCACTGAGACTAGGGACTTTTTTCCCCTGGGCCACATGGACTTTTTCCTTAAAAGATGAGTTGTAAGGATTTGCCTGTCCAAAAGCTACTTTGTTCAGTTATTACATTATTAGTTCTTCCTCCATCAAGAAACTGGCTAGTAAAAGGAATGGGGGTCTCCTTCTTTGCTCCCATTGCCCTCGTGTTCCAGCGTCACTATCCTTTGTAAATAACAGCATTTTGCTGTCAGGATGCTTGTCCCTCCCCAGGCATGGGACTGGGATCCAGGCAGCCTTTCTGTGTCATGGCCAGCCAACCACTGCCAGGTGGGTACACCACCTGCCTCCCAGCCCCACCCTGCCATGTCATCTCTGAGGGTGCCTGGATCATACTCCGTTCTGGCCCTAGCAAGCACCCTGGAACACAGAGGTGAGATTACTACAGCTCCATCCATAAGCACCCCAAATTCCACAGCAGGGGTCCATTGAGCGTGGACTTTGGCCTCCTGGGTGAGCAGATGTGGTGTGGCAGAAGCCTCACTAAGGAGATGTAACTGCCCTCCAGCACCGAGCAGTTCCTCCTCCCATCTCCTATAGGATGGGGTCTTTACCTTCCCGGAGCTGTGCAGAGTAAGGACCGCAGCTGGGGCTGGGGAACTCTAGAGCCAATGTGGTGGGGAGTGTTGTGTTTTAAATGTATTTTAGAACAATTTTAGGGTCAGCATTGAGCAGAAGGCATAGAGATTGGTCACATAACCCCACTGCCACACACGCACAGATTATCCCCCCATTATCCCCATCCCCCACCAGAGTGGTACAGTTGTTACAGTTGGTGAACCTACATTGACACATCAGTGTTACGACTGTCCCTACTATTTACGTTAGGATTCACTCTTGGTGTTGTACATTCTATACATTTGGATAAATGTATAATGTATCTGTCATTATATGTACAGGTCGACTATCCCTTATCCAAAATGCTTAGGACCAGAAGTGTTTCAGATTTCAGACTTTTTTCAGATTTTGGAATATCTGCATACATGTAATGAAATATCTTGGGGACAGGACCCAATCTAAGCACAAAATATATTTATGTTTCATGTACGCCTTATACACATGGCCCGAAGGTCATTTTAGGCAATATGTTTTTTTCATAATTTTGTATGTGAAATAAAATCTATGTACATTGAACCATCAAAAAGCATAGATGTGACTATCTCAAAAAGCTTCGGATTTTTGGAGCATTTCAGATTTCAGATTTTCAGGTTATAGCCTGTAGTATCATGCAAAGTACTTTCACTGCCTTAAAAAAGTCTTCCGCACACCACCTCCTCATCCCGCTCTGATCCCTGGCAGCCACTAGTCTTTTTCCTGTCTCCATAGTTTTACCAAGATTTTTAGAATCAGATGTATTAAGAATAAAAGGCCTCAACCAAAAAAAAAAAAAGAAGAAGAAGAAGAAGAAAAGGCCTTTTTTCTTTTTAGTCTGCAAGGATAACTAAGGCTTTATTCATTTAACAACATCATTGTCTTTTTGATAATTAATAGCATTGATTTATTGACTTTTTCCTAAGTTTTGGAACACTGTGTAAAATACGGTGTGGCTGATTTGGGAAGTTCTATTGTGTATCATTTTTCCTGCCCTAACGCTGAGAATTCTTGTGCAAGATAAAGGAGGCAAGGCAGGAGGGAGTGATGGACATTTGACATATTTGGGTTTTGATAACCTTCCTTGGTCGAGTTTTAGTGAAGACAGCCTAGTTTCTAAGGACCTGAGTTAGGTCCCTCATGTCCAGGTTTTCCTTGGCCTGGAATCTTTCTTGTGCATAGGTGGAAAGTGAGGAAAGTCCTTGGGTTCCCAAATGAAATACAATAGACCTTGTCTAGTTGACCACCTCCCTATACTGACCACCCCCATATGTTGACCTGTTTGTTATAATTCCTTAGTTGGTCGCCTTATAGAGGTTAGAGGTTCTATCTATAGGGGGAACTTCAGGGATACCAGGCTGTATCTTTCAGAGCACCAGAGGACTATGGGAAAGATTGTGCCTCGTTTGTATTTTTCTAATAGTGTACAATTTTGGCAAAATATTTCATTATGATACAGTTTTGCTATTTTTTTCACAAGTGCCCTCCAACTATACAAATGTCAACACAGCTGCTATCAAACAAATGTTAAGCATAACACAGAGATTAGGGCCACAATCTCCTTGGTAATATTTAAACCCGTATCGCTGTATTTGACAGCTTTCAATCTGACCTTGACTATCCAAAGTCTTACTTTGGTTTAAAACTTCAGTCCAACAAATCAATAAAATAGGACTTTGGAGACTTTTTTCTCTTTTAAATTTGGAAACTGCATTGAAATTAAATCTCGTTCCACTACCTCTTTCTTTAGCCCATAAGCCAGTAGGATGAACTTTTATTGAGACCACCATGAAGGAAATAGATAAATTATTTGAATTTTGTCCACACTTACAGTGTAGTGAATGTCATAAAGATTTTGCTTGAAAATCAGCCAGGCTTTTTTTCCCCCCCAAGAATAGATTTTACCTAACAAAGCTTATCTGCATATTTTAACATTGGTTGTTTAGCTTGGGATCAAATATTATGGGGGGGGGAGGGACCTCCCCCTTTCCTACATAACTATCAGAGACCTCAGACTGTGTAACTACGGATGCCCAAATACTGAAGGGTTCATTACAGGGCCCTCACTGTCACCTGCAGGAATCTCAGCCAGAAACTGTGAACAGCGCGGGGGCAGATCGGGAAGAATTTTAAACAGAAAATAAGAAACCTACCTGTATTCAGCTTTTGTGAAATTTTATGCTCCTAGGAGACTCTCTTGCCCCGGTCTTATGAAATATCCAAGTGGCTTTGTTTTCTTATTTGTAGATTTGAAATATGTTGGAAATTAATATTATTATTAATATTAACATTAATAGAACACGCATAGATCACAGGCAAACACTTAAAAGAGTCATATACCAATGGGGGGTGTCAGGGACAGTTTGTTTTCCCATATCCCTAAGCGCACCCCCCCCAATTGATTTGTAACTATGCAACACAGTAGCATTGTTTCAGAGGAATTTGTTCACCTGTGATGAGCATTACAGCAGCATCTAAGGCCAGAATAAAGTACCAAACAACCATAGTAAATAACCAGTCTGGCTCTTGGCCTTTCTCCCTCTGGAGTCTAGGACAGACCAGTCACCCAGAGCCTTTGCCCCATGGGCTAAGATCCCTTCTCGGCGTGGAGCTTCATGTAGCCAAGAATAATGATTTACACTGGCCTGAGTCCTACTTTCTGCCATGCATATCCTATAGCTCGAAACATACTGTCAGTACCCAAGTAGTTAGCAACTCTATTAGTTCCAATAGTGCCAGTTTAAAAAAGCAAAAGCAAAAAAAAAAAAAAAGACAGAGGGTGTTTAGGAGAATTGGTGTTCTGCGGCTTATAAGTTATGATGATTGCTTTGTCCCAGGTGAGATTCCGAATAAAATGTTCACACAGTTGTAATGTTTACGTACAAAATTTTTATTATCGTACATGATTGCATTGGTTTTTATATATAGACTTATTACTTTTTTATGGGACTGCCTCACTTTTATTGCTGTCAGTATTTTAGCTTATAATATAGGCAGCAATTGAAAATAGCAAAAGCCCTTTTATGTAGCTGATAATAAAGCTTCTTAATTTGGATTCCAAAGGTTTGGATTGCATGGTCCACAGAAGTCTTATTCAACAGTCTCTTCCTGAGGGCAGGGTGGGGAAGCTCTGGACTGGCCTGGGGAGAAGGGAGAGGAAAAGGTAAGAATAATGACCAAGAGTTAAAGAAAGAAACCAGCAAGGTAAAATCACTGGCATTTTCAGAGTATTTGCTATTCCATCCACATAAAATAAATTCCACTTCACATGCATTAAAAGGCCAATGGGCATGTTGGATGTTATATTATACTTTTGTTTTATTTGTTTATTACTAGAACTTAAGTTCTTGTGGGCAGGGAGTTTTCTTGGCTGAATCCTTAGCCCCAGAAAGGGCTTGGCCCATAGGGTACTCAACGAATATTTTTTTGAGTGAATGAATGAAATAATTTGCTAACATTTAATTTCTTCCCTATCTCAGAGATATTCAAACTGCTTTAAACAAAAATATCCCAGCTTCAGGATTTCTATGAAGAGTAGTGTTTGTAAAGTTGACTTTGGGAAGTGCATCAATTCTCTTTTGCCACCAAGGGGCGATATAGTGCAGTTAAGGAATTGAGTTTTTAATGAATTCTTTTTGAAAGGAAGATTAGTAGTACTCTAGCTGATTCTCTGAGACTAAGTTAAATGGATGCTGTAGGATGAGGTTTAAAGGTCTATCAGCATATTCGCAGCTTCCCACAGGGTAAGTTTAAAAATAATATCCATAAAAATTGCCTGATAATGTGCTTAAAAATAAGAGTATTATATAAATAGGTAGTAAGTGATGATTTAACCTTTTATCATTTTAAGATTGCTTTCTGCTACCCAAACGGAACATGTAATCCTTTTGCCAAAAGGTGCACAGCACACGTGAAAGTGAACAAACACTCCTCTCCAGAACAAGGAAACATCAGATACAAATCCATCATTCTGTCCATGTAGTTGGCACATTTTTAATGTCAAGGGGGGAAATCAGTGGATCTAGGTCTGTTACCTGGATAGTGATTAAATATATATCTTCAAAACTGAGTATCAGGTGCTGGCTGGCTTAATACAGTCAAGTGTATGAATAGTTCTTTTGTGCTGGAAACCTGTTAGGCAGCCTTGCTTAAATGCCAGGGGGAGGGTAAGTCTGTAACATCCTTGTTATTAATGAAGGAGTCACAGGGACTGGGAGGGAGGCATTTTCTTTTACAACATTACATTTAATTAGAATAAACTGAATATTCATGGAGTTGGCATTGCCCACTATTTGGTGTATCAGCTTAGTCCTTTATTACTATCTACAGTTTGCAGCTCCTGTGGTCCTGAGGTTTGGCCCGTATAGGAAGAGTGGGGAAGATCCAGGTCCGTGTGCAGCTCCAAACCTCCTCTTCCAGGAGTCTTGGTGGCCAGGGCTTGCCGGCAAGAGTTGGTAGCCAGCAGCTAATGTAGTTCCTCTTTTCTTTTCCTTGCCTAGGCTGTAAGTAGAAGTGGGAATTAAGAATCAAACTACTCCAAAAGCTTGCAGCTGAAGAAGAAACGGAATAAGATGCTTCTGTGCTAACTTGATCTTAAACAGCAGGAAAGTAGCCGCTTGTGATTAAAATAAATACAGAAGCTAACCAGTTCAGTGGCTGCATGCTGCAGGCTGCAGGGGGCTTGTGTGTTCCCTGAAGTTTGGGGGGGTTACAGTGGTCCTAGAGCACCTGTCCACTCCTTTGCATTCTTGCCACACCTGTTGGCCACCTGTGGTTCTTCTACTTGGCCCAATTTAGAGGAGACAAAAGAAGGGCACCCTGCCTCTTCCAGCCTTGCAGGTGGTTCTAAGGGCAAAGGCAGCAGGAGGGTATGGGGGTGATGTTACTTTTTAAAACTATTTAAAATTTTAAAATTTGAAGCTGAAGGCACAAGCTTTGGGCATCTAGTGTCCCAAACCTTGTTCTTTTCTTTGCCAGGAATCTCAGGACAGGAAAATCACCTTTATGAGACAATCCCCAGATATCTAGACAGGAAAGTCACCTCTATGTGGGGAACCCCTGGGGTACTATTTTGAGTTGGTAACCCTCCCTTAGTGAAAAACCAAGAATTGATCTGCTATTTACATCCCCAACATACTAGCAGGTCATGAGGCATCCCCTGTTCATAACTTGTGATTCAGATACCTCAAAGTCCATTCCCCAGGAAAGCAAAGAGTGGGTGTTGTTTGTTAATTGTGGGGTCCCCAAATGATATGTTAACATGAGAAAGAGTTAACATGGGACAGGAGCACAGAGGGAAGAGGGAAAGGATGAAGTTGTCACATGCATCTCAGCTTGCCACCTGCAACGCTTTGGCTTCATGGAGGATTCTGAGCTAGTCCACACACAAGTTGGATGAATACTGCCCTCCAAGTGCCTCCAAGGTATTGCTAGTTTATTCTCTCTGCCCCTTCCTACTTTTGCTACTTTCAGCATTGCCAGTCCACTGTTGAAACTTGAAATGCTGGTAGTGTTCCCGACTCCATTGGGATATATCAAATTCTGGTGAAGCAGTGGGTGGAATGCCTTCTGAATGACAAAGGGGCCTGTGGCTAAGAGCTAAAGGAAGTGTGCAATGATGAATGTGCTGCAATTTATCACCATGAATCTGTTCTTTCCCTTATATGTGTAGAAAGAAGAACTGTACAGGGGCCAAAGGCTGGGAAGAGCCTCTGAGCCTAGACCTTAATAGAATTACAGCAAAGATAATGAATGTTCCTCTTCAAGGAGCATTTGATCAACAACTCAGCTTCCTTAGTTGAAAATGCTTTTCATTTTCTCGGCATTTTCTGGAATGTTGAGAGTCGCTTGCTGCGCCTGACCTAGTGACTCCATTTTAAGCATCTAGGGCATGCAATCTATTTGCAGACAGAAGGTTGCTATTTTGGAAGTAAAGGCACCTCAGAGAATCCAATATATGCTAAATAAGCTCCTTCAAAGATTGACTTTATGTGAGTTCTCAGAGGCAGCTAGGGAAGAGGCTGGGATAAGGCAAAGAGGAAAAGAAATTTCTCAGTAACAGCCTAACAGGGCTAAAGTTAAGCTTTCTTTAAAGTTAAGCTTTCTTCTACTCTGTAAGCTGGACCCTGGGGCTAGAGTCTGGCCCACAGCACCACAAGTTTCTATTATTATGCAAATGTACACACACCGCTGCCTTACAAGAGTTTTTGGCAAAGAGTAACCCTTTGTCTGCCAAAAGGTAGGCTGTCCATTTGCTTGCAAGCCCAGCGTTTACAGTGGGCGACCTATAAGCCAGCCAGTCAACTTGCAGATTGCCTTATTAGGCAGGCTGCAGAGGCCGCTGTCTGGGGACAGGCTGGCAGAGTCAGTGACAGTGAGCTTGAGTCCTGTACTGAACCCCAGAGACATGGCCTAGTACTGCTTAATTAATTATAGTGCCCTGCAGTGACCAGAACATGCACTCTTCTCAGCAGGCGAACTTGATGGGATGGTTGGGAAAACAGAAGGTTTGCAGAGGAGATGACTTCCCGAAGGACAGAACAGTATAAGTCATTTTCTTAGGGCCTTAAACTTGTAGCTGATACTCTTCAGTCTTGTATCAGGATTTATTCTAGTGAGTATGGACTTTATCAGGAAATTAAAGGGGAAAATGTTTAATGTTTTCCCTTCAATCCAAGATGTTTTGCAGACTCTTGGAATCTTGTTCATATCATGAAGTCTTTTGTAATGGTGAAGTCATATGGGTGCTGAGGAGGAAATGTCACCAGAGTAAGGCGAAATTAACAAGAGGAAGGAAATGCCTGTGTTCTCTCTTTTAGGAAGTAAATCCTTATTATAATACTGCACTGACGTTTGTTTCAGCTGGGCTTGGGCTCTATCTCTTGTACCTAGGAAGAATTTCTCACATATGGGGAAACAGATGGGGAAGCATCAGTAGACAACCAAGGTGGTAAAGGGTCTTGGTATTGATGTACAAAAAGGCATCCTTAATTTATATATTAGCTGACTTCCTTGTCTACACTGTGAACTCATGGAGGGCCAGAACTTACTCGGCATTCTAACTGCCCTGTGCCTGATTCTGCTCGTCCCTCAGCAAATGCTGTGTACCAAAAAGGAAGGGGTTCTGGAGACAGGTGACTGGTAGAGTCAGACATGTGCAGGAGGAACAGCTTTGAAATTTGTTCGGGTGCTGCCTGAGTATCTAACTGGAAAGGACATGCGAATAAGAGAAAATACCTGCCTGCAATTCACATCTTGCTCTCAACATTGAAATCCCCCTATAACTTACCTTCTGGGCAACTACCTTGTTTCATCAGCTTCCCTTGGTCAGAGACATGATGGCTGGATGGTCAGGTCTGGTAATGGAGACTAAAACCCAGCTAGAGCTGTTGTCAGCCAAAGGGCTATATTGTGACCCATGAAGGGGGTCCCAATAATGAGTTTGTGAGTATACACACACACACATATATAAAGTTGGCTTTCATGTGCCTTTTCATTTCATTTTCTAAAATCCCAATTTACAGGTTGAAATGGCCAGAAGCATGCAAGCCATGTTTAGGAAATGACTGGGGTAGTCATCAATATTCCTAAGACGGTGTTTCCTCACTACCCAAAGACCATGCAATACAATGTATTTCATGATGGTGTCTGGGTGTGACAAAGGTCTGAAGTTCCTGTCTCTATTTGGGCTTCTAGAGATGGCTCTGGAGTTTTCCTCATAGGCTGTCCAGGGTCTCCCCTCACACCTCCCCCTCCAAATAGTCTGGTCTTTTTTTTTTAGAGACAGAGTCTCACTCTGTCGTCCTCAGTAGAGTCTTCACAGCAACCTCCAGCTCTTGAGCTTAGGCAATTCTCTTGCCTCAGCCTCCCGAGTAGCTGGGACTACAGGCGCCCATCACAACACCCAGCTATTTTTGTTGCAGTTTAGCCAGGGCCAGGTTCGAACCCGCCACCCTGGGTATATGGGGCCAGCACCCTACTCACTGAACCAAAAGCGCCGCCCACAGTCTGGTCTTTTAAGCTCAGGCCTCCTTTCGGCAGGATTCCCATTCTACTCCCATGCTGTGGCACCCCCCTTCTTGGTATGTCCATCCCTCCCCTCTCTTCACCTGTTACCATCACTTCCTTCACAACCAAGCTTTTAGTCAACTCCTCCAGGAAGCCTTCCTTCATCACACTCAACCCATCTAATCATTCTATTTTCCTGTTTCTTCCTGGACTTGATATCATAAAGGGCTTGTACTAGGGGTTTTCAAATATTAGAGCCTGTCATAATTATGTTACAGTGGGACCTTCATTTTTAACAAGCATCCCCTGCGATGAGGGTCACGTAAGTTAGATATCATTCACCTATGTCAGATATTATCCTTATTCATTAGTGTTAACGCGTCTTGTGTCATTTAAGCAGTGTAGAATGTCTTTTTTTTTGTCATGGCCTTCCCATGACGCCCATGCTGCACGCCATGTAGTCTGCCTTCCTGATGCTGATTATATATGAAAAGTCACCCCAATCATGTCTCATTGACACCCCTCTTTTCCCCATCAATCAGAAGTGTACTGGAAAGCGGCTCTGAGGGCCTGGTTGGTTCTCTGGTACCAGTTAATGGAAGGTGTCTGAAGGCCCTGGCCAAGATGGCAGCAACCACCGCTTCCCGCCTGCTCTGCTTCCGCTCCGGGAAGCTGTGCTGGCCTGAGATGTGCACCAGAGGGGGGCTGCTGATGGTGAGCAAGCACTCAGCCAGCCAGCGCGATGAAGGCTGGAGCTGTGGTCCCCAAACCTGCTGTGCTTCCCCGCAGCAGGGGCGAGTATCTGGTGGCCAAGCTGAGCCATCTCATTAGCTGGGCCTGCCGGAGCTCCTGGTGGCCCATGCCCTTTGCTTTGGCCTGCTGCCCGGTGGCGATGCACCCGGCCTGACTGGGACCGCCTGGTGTGGTCTTCCGCCAGGCAGATGATGATGGAGGCCGCCACGCTCAAAAACGGCATGGCCCCAGGTCTCCCTAAGGGCTACGACCAGATGCCAGAGCCTGGCTGCAGCACGTCCCCAGGGCTGTGCCGATGGAGCAGGGTACTACCCCTGTTTCTACTTGGTCTTGAGGGGGTGTGACTGCATCGTGTCCATGGACAGCCACGTCTCCGGCTGCAGGCACCGCCGAGCCCTGCTGGACAGCATCCTGTCGCTGCAGGGGAAGATCAGAGGCAGCAGGGGCGCAAGGTCTGGTACCCTGATAGTGCCGCCGCCACCAGAGCTGCCAGAGCCGCGTCTGTGTTCTTGTCCCACAAGACTGTCAACAAACCCACCCTAGAGAGAGACCAGTTAATGGAACCTGTAGAAAACCTGGGCTGTGAGTGACAGGGGGGATGGCACCTTGCTGAGCTTTTCTTGGATTTTCATGGTGATTGGTGTTGCTGAGATTACCATTGTTTTCATTTTATTAAGATGCCCTTCTGAGGACAGGGAGGCCCAGAAATGACTTTGTTGAGTGCTTTTTCCTTGGAATCGTTCCAGTATGACCCTAGAACAGCTTTAATCTATCGGATATCAACAGTCATTTCATATACTGACTTGTCTGCCATCTGGACTTTGACACTCAGAGAAAGTTCTCATATCTGATGATTCAATGTTTCCCTGCTTTCTGTTCACGGGAAAACTATCAAATAGTTGAATGATGGGAGGTGGGAGACGCCTTCCCCGCCTTCCTGGAATGACTCTAACAGTGTTAGTGCTTTTCCCACTGCAGGTTGTCTTGTAGGTGAGAGGAGAGGCTTGGGCCCCTGCACCCATGAAGGTCTGGGGTTCAGGGACCCCCAGGAGCAGGGGCCTCACCTTGCTGGTGCGATGTTTGGCACAGTGCCGTTCCTGGAAGGCTTAGCATTTGCCTGCAACTTGTGATTTGGCTTCAGGGCACATTTTACTTTCTGTGGTGTTAAAATATATATAAAATAGAAGTCATCACTTTAACCCTGTTGGAGTGTATAGTTTGGTGGCCTTGAGTGTGCTTACATTGTTGTGCAACCATCAGGACCACCCTTTTTTCTGCATTGCCAACTGCGGCTTTGTGCCCATGAAACGATCACTCCCCATTCTCTGCTCCCCATCCCTTGACAACCACTACTCTACCTTCTCTATTTGAATTCGCCTATTCTAAGGACCTCACATAAATGGGATTATGCAGAAATTTGTTCTTTGGTGACTGGCTTCTTTCACTTAGCTAGTGTCCTCAAGGTTCATCTAAGTTGTAGTATGTGTCAGAATTTTCTGGCTTTTTAGGGCTAAATAATATCCCACTGTGTGTTTATTTCAATATCTGTTTGTTTGTTTTTTGTAGAGACAGAGTCTCACTGTACCGCCCTCGGGTAGAGTGCCGTGGCGTCACATGGCTCACAGCAACCTCTAACTCTTGGGCTTAGGCGATTCTCTTGCCTCAGCCTCCCGAGCAGCTGGGGCTACAGGTGCCCGCTACAACACCCGGCTATTTTTTGTTGTTGTTGTTGTTGCAGTTTGGCCGGGGCTGGGTTTGAACCCGCCACCCTCGGCATATGGGGCCGGCGCCCTACTTACTGAGCCACAGGCGCCGCCCTTCAATATCTGTTTTAAATATAAACCAACTTTTGCCTTTTTGTCTGACCATCAGTCGACCATCTTCTCCACCTGGATTTTTCATCCTTAAAAACATTAGCTATAGATTCAGAATCAGCCAGAAGTGAAAAGGTTAGAGATAATTTTCAGTACAAATATTAGCGTTACTCATTTGAACATTTATTTTAAAGGCATTATGAGATCTTTTAGGGGACTGCAATAAGACTTTTCTTTAAAAAAGAATTCTTCAGTATAATACAGGGTGGACACAAAGTTCACGTGCGATTTAAATTACTTTACTATTTAAATTGCACATGAAGTTTGTGTCCGCCCTAGATATAGAAAAGTTGGCGTGGTTTTCTTTCAGAGCATCTGATAAAAAGAAAAATAGCCATGAGTTGTAATATTTCTTGCAGAAATTACTTTCGCCTTTTCATCTCTGCCTTCATGGCCTGTTTTAAATTACCTTGTGAAGTGATGTAATGCAAAATTTTATTTGCAGACTTGTCCAAAAGATTGCTGCTAACCAAAATTCACAAAGCATTTCCCAGTGAACACAGGAGGAGAATTAGACTGAAGGAAGGAATCTGGAATGTCTGCATACCCCATATGTGATAACAGGGCAGTGAAAAGCACTAAGTGGGCTTTCCACGGGGGGGATTACCTCATGTCAGGCAGTTCTGCCTCAGATTAAGGGTCTACACGCATAAATAAAATCCACCAAAGAAAACGAGAACACCATTTATGGCTGTTTCTGGCATACAAAATACTCCTTTACTAGGCTATAAAAATATATCCTTCACTTTGGCATTTCAGCCCAGCCATCATCTTTGGGAGCTTCGAGTAGATTTCATTAAAATCGCTTCTGTGGCACTTCTCAATTTTAGAAATGCATCAGTATCTCACCCCAGTCTGTATTCAGACAACCGGGAGTTGTCATTTCACACCCCTCTGTATTGCCCCCCATTAAATCCCAGCTCATGTGCCTGTAGACTGGGAGTGCTTCCGGGAATGTTCAGTGAGCAAACGGGGGAACACAGCGTGGCTTGATCATACAAAGCTCAGATCTCTTTTCCACGTGTAGTTCCTTGCATGGGCTAGACAATGCACTCCAGTTTTCACAGTATTTTCATGTATGTGCGTTCATTTCTTTCTGACCTCACCTTTGCATTTTCCTCTTTGCTTTGATTTTGGCTGGTCGAGGAATGGCTGTTTTGCTCTTCAAGTTACATTTTAAACAGTCTAGGCTTGAATATTTATTCTAGTTCACACCCTGGCAGTTTTCTCTTCTGCAATTGGGAATAGGCACAGGATCTCCCTAGCGGGCCTGAGAGGACTACATGAATATAATGGCCCTGTTCATGACGATGATCCCCTGGCAGTGAGTCAGTCAAGGTCACAGGTGTCAGTCTCCTGTTTATATCACTAGCTCAGTTGTAGTAGAAAATGGCTGGCTGCTGAGATACTCAGCCTTTCCCCTTTTCATTGGCTTTGCTCCTGTTTTCTCCTCGATGAGGATGACCCCCAAAGGACAGTTGCCATTCCTATTACCTCGGTCCTTCAATGTTGTCAGCTAGAACAATTGACAGAGGACCAGCTTCTCAGATAGCCTCCCTGTAGAGGGACAGGTGCAAACGGCCCTGGACAGTCCCTGAAGAGTTTCAGACCGTGATCCTTTGTCATCTAATGCCTTATTCTTTGGCCTTGGCGATTTGTGAGATGACACTTCTTCCACAAGCTCATACCAACATTGTCACTAGTCAGACTGTAAGAATCCTCTCCTCTGTTCTTACACAGTGTCCCCAGCCTATCTTCCATATTTTCTTCCTATCTCTCCCTGCACACAAATTTTTGTGTCTGTGTCACCATTTCACATTTTAGAAAAGACAAGAAGACTTTATTTAGAAGGAGTCGCCATGGAATACTTTTCCTTTATGCTACCTGCTTAAGAAATAGCATCGGTTAAAAATTGGAGGAGCTTAAGAACAGACAGGATTTCATTCCTTGCCTGCTTGCTTGAGTCACTCATTCAACCAATACTTAGAGTTCGTTTGTTCGGAGCCAAGCACTGGGCTAGAAATGCACCCGGAAGTGTGTCTCAGGTTTTGCCCCTTGTGTTCTTAATCATCTTTTAGCTTGGAGACAGTGAAGGTCTTTGGCAGGAAAGCTTTGGTAACAGAGAAGCACTAAGCAAGAAGAAAATTTACAAAAGGCTTTAGCAGTTTTGGTAGTAGGAGGAGCTGATCCAGGCCCTTCTGTGTCATCATGGCCCATGGCGTTAAGCTTGAGAAATGCTGTATTGCACGTTATCAAGATGTTTGGTGATTGTCTACTCCCCAGTTTATAGCCAAGAAAATGCTTCTTTCTGTGGGGAGAAATGAGCAGGCTGGTGTTGTGTCGTGAGTCCACGGGCACAATTCATTCATCACCAGGATTTTCCCAGGGATTCTTAGTCTAAGTCGAAGCCTTGAGCATTTGAAGAGGTCCTGTTTCCTTCTTCCTCGTTTGTATTCAATTATTTTGGTTATTATAGAAGTAAATCGTGCTTACGGTGGATACCTTGGAAAATCGAGAAGGAAACATAGCAACAGAGTTATCTGAGCGGTGAGAGAAGCAACGTTTCTGCCTGTTCACTGTCTTCCTCATTAGGAGAGTGTGTGTACGTCTAATACAACATTCAGAGTTTTCTCCGTCACTACTAATTGAGTTTCAACCCTGCTTTGCTTGTGTCATTTCTTTGCTCAATCTTCTATATGTCCCCCATGTCAACTAATTGCAGTTTTATTTACAAGCAAAACCGTGGTAAACATCCTTGTGTTCATTCATCATTTCCTTCTGTACGGTACCAGAAGCAGAATTGCTGAGTCATCGTTTCCTACACACACCCCCAAGTCCTATTAGGTGGGAGCATTGGGAAGGACAGGAAACGGCACAAAGAAATCAATGGCTTCCTTTTTTACACAACCCTCCTCCCACCACGGACGTTGGCTTCTGTCTTGGCCTTCATGCCTCAGTTGTGCACTAGTTCTCACATCTGGGGTCAGTCCTGGTTTTGAGGAGCATTTAGAGAACCAAAACTGGAACCTAGAACTCATGAGGTTTAAGGAAAGCCACCAGCAGCTGCTCTGACTTCTCCGTCTCGGGTCAGGCTGTGTTCTTTTCCAGATAAGCCAACATTGGGCTATAGGACTAGACGACTCTATTACTTCAATCCAAGACAGGTTCGCAGCAGTGGCCCTGGCTAGTGTCTACGCTGATCAGGAACATGAGAATTATCCTGGGGAGAATCAGAGGATGTGGATTTCCAGTCTTGCACTGCCACACCACCATGACCTTGAGGGAGTCATCTAACATTTTGTTAAATGAAGACCAGGTTATCTCCATCTCTTGGACTCCATCTTCCCAGATTCCAAGGTTTTGGATTTACCAAGGCCTGTTCCACTTGTTCCAATGATACCACTTTGGGTTGTCAATATCTCTGTGGTCCATTCATAGATCCTTCTTGGTCTTCCAAGTTCCTGCAAGCTACCACCTGTGTACCACAACACAACAGGACGTGTGCCGTGGCCATGCTACTACGTATGACCATGACCTCCCTTAGCCCCTCCCAGGCACACATTCATGCCTTTCCCATTAAAGGATTTTTGCATGCCTATCTACAGGAAACTTCATCAAAAAATATCTTACTTTCATGAAGCCATAGCTCCTGAATATTGAAGACTATTGTGCTTTGAAAGAGGAAAAGATTAGTGATTCTAATGGGGCACAGTGGCAGAGAACTCTGCATCCCCTTTATTCATGCTTAGCTGGTGGTTAAATGGTTGTGTTGGGAAGGGAATACACAACTATCAAAGCACGCAATTAAAATGTCCTCTCCTTAAATGTTAAAGAAGATCACCATTACAACTTAGAATTTCCTCTGCAGATAAATATGTTACCCCCCAGAATGATATGAGGTATTGTTTAACTATTTTGTAAGTCCCCTGTGTGAATAAGCTAGCTTAAAATAGTAATAAAAAATAATAATAACAACTCAATAATTTTTGGAGAGTAAATGAAAAATTTTCATGGATACTTTCTATTGGTGTAAAATGTAGATTTTTTCTTCACAGGCTTATTTTGTTTCTTCTGGGTGGGATACTTAAACAGTAAATTAAATTTTATATCCATCATTAAAAAAATATGTGCTTTTTTTCTTTCAACAAGCAAGTCAAGATTTAGATCAGTTTGCTTTGTGTCATAATTGATAGCTGAGGCAAATAATTCCAGTAAAACTTCGTTACCAACTTAAAGAGACTATCCAGATTGTTTTGTCTACTCTATTTGAATTTCATTTTAAAAATTTAAAATAAGGCTGGGTGGGATAGCCCAGTAGTTAGAGTGCCAGCCCTGAACAGCAGGGGCGAAGGGTTTGAACCTCACCCAGCCCTGCTTAATGAAAATTTAAAATAGACTTATTCCTTAATAATAATTCAAAAGAAGCATTTAGATTCTTCTAGGATATTTATAATTGAGTATTTTATAGGAAGAGTAGTTTTCAGGAGCATATTTGGTGATGAGCAAGTGGTACTGGGTTAAGCAAGTGATACTGTGTTTCATTAACTGTTTAGTTCCTTATGGTGCCACTATTTGTCAACATACATATTATTTCATCCTAACTTTTTATTTCCAGAATCAGTTTCTTTCATTGTTTCTTCCTCTTTCTCTTCTCTTTCCCAGGCACTCTCATTCCTTTTTGTTACTAATTATCTATGACCTTACAGTAAAGTTTTGACCTTACACTACAGTTACCCAGAGTACTTACGTTGTTCCTGGCTGAGTTTCTTTAACTACCCTATTCACTGATTTTAAAAGATTAAAATAATCAAAAATTCAGGGAAAAATGACAAACGCGACCACCAACCCATGGTCCAACCAGTGTTGATATAACTTACATTTATGCCCCTTCATGAATTTGGTGTAAAAGTCTTCATTTTCACCTTAGGTACTTATTTTCCTTTAGAAATCCATCCAAGTCCATCTGATTTGAATGCAGGATGTTATCTCTTATCTCATGAAGTCCTTGGTCATTCAGCAGACGTTTACTGCAGGCCTACTGTGTGCTAAATACCCTGTTCAGGGCGAAAGATACAAAGACAGACACACTCAGGGGTCCCTGCCTGGGGGCAGGGAGGTAAATCAGATCTTGATCTCATCTCCCAAAGACCCACTGACTCCATCCCTCCGTTGTCTACCCAGGAGTGAGTTACCTATCCAGCCCTACTTCCTTCACTTACAAATGAGACCATTTCCCTTCATTCTCTTTCGTGTCCCTTTTAGCTATAAAATTGTCAGCCTGTAATTATGGCATCGTTTTCCTGGAATCACATTATCCCTGCTTGGTCCCACCAGCTACATGTTGTGATTGCAGGTAAACAAGTGATGTTGAACAAGGCAAAACTTCACAACTCCTGTCTCCAATTAAAATGTTGGAAGCTCTAATAATATCTGCCCTTTGTTTTCCCAGAGTTGCACTCATGTGTTGTTCATAAATCTTAAGGCTGGGTTTTTGGCTCCCTGTTAAGTAACATATTTCATTGAATTTCGCCAAAGCCAAACTTGGAGCAGCCTAGGAATGGTTAGGCAGCTTCCTTTGTTTCCAGTACAGCAAGCGTCTCTCTGCAGGTTTTTATTTTGTGTGTTTGTTTTGGGGGGAAAGGAGGTGTTGTTCTGGGCTCCTCCGATGGTGGTGAGGTTGTCTGCTTCCAAGACACGTGCTGTAACTCAGTCATGGCTTTGCAGTGGCATCGGCGTCTCATCCCTGCACTCCAGTCTGTGGCAGCACCCTTGGGCCTAATTTCTGCTCGTAATCTGATTATGAGGTTTCAGCTCTTCCAGCCTGCAGCCTCTCGCTTTGTGTTCACCATACGCTCAAGGACACAAGTGCCTGGTCGCTCCAGCCCAGCACTGTGAAAAATCTCAACCTAATTTTGCTTAGAGCAGCTGACGGTCCTTGCTGGTTGAGAATTAGCTGTAGAACAGGCTCTGTTTCTGAACCTCCTGTGTGCAACCATGTTCAGAAGCCCAAGTTTTTCCAGCTATATGGGAGCTTTCAAATTCTCTGAGAAACAAGGTAAGACAAGAAAAAATACCGAGTGTATTTATGTGTGGATTTTATAACAGAACGAATGCCCTGTATTCCTCCTGCGTCTAATTAGTCATATACTTTTCTCAAAGGACACTTCGCGTATCTAGTTGAATTTCAAAATGAGTTTATCTTGTGATTGCTGATAATGTGAATTTTTTTTTTTTTCTGTTAGTTACTGTTAAATCACTAAAACCTTTATGTAGGAAAACCTGCAAATAAAACTGGAATGTCCAAACTCTGGATCAAATTCTGGTCACGCTGCTTTTAGCTAAAATATTTTTCTAAAGCAAATGCTATCTATGCTTATTTCCAGTAGGGAATGGTTGAGTGAGTTTCTTTTTATTAACTCTTCATGTGAGATGGTTGGGAACAGGATGCTGTCTTTTTTAGTGGATTTCTTCTAGCACAGAGGAATAGATGTGCTTTCAATTTATCTAGTGAAGTGGTATTGCATGTCCAGTTTAATGATGGAACAAAAATGAAATGCTGCTGTTATTTTGAATCTCATGTTTTGAAACTCAGCTATTCTCTAGCAAAAGTGTTTTCTACTACAAATGCACTATTAGGAAGTTAACTGAACAATTCAGAAAGCAGATTCAGGAGTTTTCTTTTACAATATTTGATAGCTCTTTGAACTCAGTGCTCTTTTCTTTAAATACAAAGCAAGATACTTATATAAATAGGAGAAAAGCCTGGATGTTTAATTGGCATCAGTCTTTCATTTTATTCTATGTCTCTGGTTGGCCAGGATTCCAAATTCCAGGATTGAGGATGTATTTTGATGGATAATGAAGTGTCAGAATCTGGTATATTTTTGTGTCTCTTTTTCTCCAGGCTTCTGCTCCTAAATCTTAAACAGTAAAAGGCACTTCCTTAGGGGAAGAAGTTTCTGGAAGGGGTCAACTTGTGGTTTTCTTAGTGGACAAATGGTTACTATGCCAAAAGCTTATAAAACAGATTATTTGCCATTAGACTGATTATAAATTTTGTCTGTGCCTGGTATTGATTAACCCATTCACTCAGGATGTGTGTTTTTCCTGTATGAGATTGTTACCAGCTGTCTTTACGTAATATATATCTTGTCTTTAAAAAATAAATAAAAGGTTATTTTGATGTGTTATTATTATTTAGATTTTAATGAAAGCCGTAAAGGACCCAACTGAAATGTCCTTTGCTTTTAAGACCCCTCCTTGCCTTCTTTTTTTTTTTTTTTTTTACAGTTTCTGGCCGGGGCTGGGTTTGAACCCACCACCTCTGGCATATGGGGCCGGCACCCTACTCCTTTGAGCCACAGGCACCATCCCCTCCTTGCCTTTTTGAAGTCATCTCAAACATAGCAGGCAAATCACTTTCAACATTTCTGGTTACCTTGACCAAAATTGCTGAATTATTTTCTCCTTCTTTTCCTGAGTATTATTAGTATTATTATTGTGTTATTTGTTATTTAATTCCTTGAGTTATTCTTATTGCCGTAACAAGTTTAAGCATTGAACTGTGTCAGAATATTTTTTTTCTTTTTAACCCCTTGAGGTTGGGGAGACTTGCCCAAGTAAAGGGAGCTTGAAGAATGTTTTCCTCACTGAATACTTTTTAACTTATCGTGTAACTATTTTAATGTTACTTTCTCTCAGATTTCAACAAGAAAAACTTAAGCTTCATTGGATTCCCACGTCAAAGAAAAGTTCCAAGGTAAAGTCGCCTCTGCTCAAGAAATCTTAACATTTTATAAGGTTTCGGAGTAGCTTTTTGCAAGTATTTTTTTAAATTCCTAATGCATGAGTTGAAATCTTCATCAATATGTGTTCTCCCCAGAGTTTGATTTATTAAAATATATAAAGCAAACTATTCTTTTTGTACTTAACGCCACTTATGAGAGTTTTTTGGAGAAGAGAATGTTGGTACGTCTTGTGATTGCAGACTTGTGAAGGGCTATTTTCTTTCTCACACCTGCCTCTAAGCATGGCCTGTCCTTTTGCAATCTGTCCATCAAGGAAGGCAGCTAGATTTTTTAGAAAGGGTTTAGCCTCCTCGGCCCCCCCCTTTCTTCATCTGCCCTTGGCCGCATCTGTCCAGCTGTGCATGGGACTTCTCATTGCCTGGTCCGATCGTCTCTCTTAACCTTTCTGTACTTCCAGTTTCCTTGCCTACAGGATCTTATGGGTACTAATTTGATTTATCTATGTCCTAAAACTCCATGACACATCTTCACTGATGCAAGACAATGTGAAAATGAATGTCTGTGCCAGGCCCCACAGCTGTGTCTCAGCTGCCCCTTAGTAGATCGCTGTCGCTGATAGAGTTTGATATTTTCAAGTAGCGGCGCAAAGTTAACTTACCCTTCCCACTCCGGCATGGATCTCAACTTATACTTCATTATGCTAGAAGGACCCACCTCCTCAATGCACTCAGATACTCTTGTACCTAACGGTAACTTAAAAGGGTTTACACTTTTTTTTTTTTTTTTGAGACAGAGTGCCACTCTGTCACCCTGGGTAGAGTGCCATGGTATCACAGCTCACAGCAACCTCAAACTCTTGGGCTTGAGCACCCCTTTTTCTTTAGCCTCCCTGAGTAGCTGGGACTGCAGACATACACCACTACGCTCAGCTAGTCTTTCATTTTTCTTTTTTCTTTTTTTCACTCTTGCTCAGGCTGATCTCCCTCTTGACCTCAAGCAATCTGCCCACCTAGACCTCCCAGAGTGTTAGGATTACAGGCATTGGATGTTAGGATTACCCACCCCAGGCTGGGTTTGCACTTCAGTAACATTAGAATAAACAGTTGTCTGGTTCCTGTTCTCAGCAAGTGAGCCTGGCTTTTCTTTTTAGATAGAGTCTCCATTTGTTGCCCAAGCTACTGGGCTAGAGTGCAGTGGCATCATCACAGCTCACAGCCCCTCACACTCCTGGGCTCAAGCGATCCTTCCAAGTAGCTGAGACTACAGGCACAGGCCACCACACATGGCTAATTTTTCTATTTTTTGTAGAGACTTGGGGTCTCGCTCTTGCTCAGGCTGGTCTAGAACATGCTGGTCTCAAGGGATTCTCCCACCTCACCCTTCATAGTACTAGGATTGTAGGCGTGAGCCCCTGTGCCCAGCTCTGGCTCTGCATTTGAAAATGGCAGAGTTGGTTCTGTGAACACACTAGATAGGACAAATCCGTGGGTTACTTCATCCATGTAAGTGTATAGTAGTAAATTGGAGCAATAAGTGATCTGGGTATATCAATAAAGTTGTCTTAGTTGACTCATTCCTGAGTCATTCCACTTACTTTCCTAGAGCTTGATGCAACCTTATTTCTCATCATTGCCATGTTTTTAATAGAGTACGAAGCTTATTTCCTAATATATCACCAGCACGTTGGTTTAAGTCTCATAGAGCTAGTAAGTGGCTAAGAAAAAGAGAGAAAGGAAGGCATTGCTTATTCAAGGACAGAAAAAGCGTGAAATAGGAAAGTCACATGCCTCAGTGGACAGAGGATCAAAGGGCCGCAGCTATTCTAAAATCATAGGTATCATTTTAGGTGTATGTATTAAATTTACCACCTACCCCACATGGTGCGAAGTGTGAAGTGAGCGGGAGTGACAAGAGCCTGCCTCCTTCAGAGAAATCTAGTCAGCCAGACACCAGATCACAAGAGATAGAAACAGGAGCTAATGGGACTTTATCTTCCCATATCTTACAATTTAAACTTCAATAGCAGAATGAACAGCTTGTAATACAGTATATCCTACATCCCTGCGAAAGATAAGACATGATAAACGGGGGAGTACCCTGCCCTGCCTTTAATCACATTCCCCCTTGTTACTACTGCCAGGCATTTAAGTAGGTTAATGGGACACATTTAAAAGGAAATGATCCTGGAAGCAGGGGGCAATCTCTTCTTAGATTACTGAAGCAGAGGGAGGTAGGTAATGGTATAAACAACTAGTCCTAAAGAACGAGTGCTGTCTCAGAGGAGATAAAGATAGTTGGATAAAAAATCCACAAGGTGTTTCTTATTATGAGAAAGTGAAAATCATAATGGAAAAATTATGTCTGCGGCATCTACTTCAGTGCCATATGGGGAAATGCTTTTCGACTGAAATACAACCTCATCCTTTTGGCTGAGTTGCACACCAAGGCCCACAGAGTTGTCCCTGGGGGAAGCCTTGTCCCCGGGGTGGGAGGGGTGACAGAAGAGGAGCAGAAGCCAGCGTCCCAGAGCTCTGCGCTTTGGGGGTTCACCAGCCCCAGGAGGTAGGAGTGGGCTCTGCGAATCACATGGCTCTGCTGCCTCTGAGTCAGAAAAGCAAAGACGAGGGTGATGTCAAAGACCTTTGGGGTATTGGGATTTCATCTTTGGAGTGTTTGTCTTTCATCAGCCATCAGATGATCAGAAAAAGTCACTAGTGAGTGGTCCAGAATCCTTGACTGGTACACGGCCCTTGTGTTTTCACTACGGGTTAGTGCCCTATAGAAAGTCCAGGGAAGAAACATGATTTGTCTTTTTATTTTATTTTATTTCATTTCATTTCATTTTATTGTTGGGGAATCATTGAGGGTACAAAGAACCAGCTTACACCGCTTTCATTTGTTAGGTAAAGTCTCTCTTAGAATTGTGTCCTGCTCCCAAGAGTGTGTCACACACCATGAACCCCTCCCATCCCATGATTTGTTTTTTTTTTGTTTGTTTTTTTTAAAAAACTGGTTTCACATATTGGTTTGAGGGGCCTTGCATACTCACAGCTTCCCATGCCTCCTTGAGCCAGAGCCCCGGGTTGGGTTGCGACACGGTCTCCTGGACCCTCCCACCTGCTCCTCCGCCTTCTCAGAGGAGAACAGGGTGAGAGACAAGAGAAATAGGAACAAAATGGAAACACGGCCATGTGAGTTCCTGTCATAACATTCACCTTGAAGCTGTAGGTTTAAAAACATGATTCCTTTATAAGCATATGCAAATAGGCTAATATTTTCACATAGGTGTGCAAGGTGAGCAAAGGTAATGAGGAGCAGGGTGCTCCTAATTGTGTGCTATTCCAAAGATGAAAGGAGGCAAGAAAGAAAGAAAAGAAAAGAAAAGTAAAAGAGAGGGGCAGGGAGGGAGGGAAGAAGGAAGAGGCTACTAGCTGATGTTGTTGAGTCTGTGCCCTTCTTTTCTTTTCTTTCTTTTTTATTTTTTTGTCCGGGGCTGGGTTTGAACCCGCCACCTCCGCATATGGGACTGGTGCCCTACTCTTTGAGCCACAGGCGCCGCCCTTCTTTTTTTTTTTTTGTAGAGACAGAGTTTCACTTTATGGCCCTCGGTGGAGTGCCGTGAGGTCACACAGCTCACAGCAACCTCCAACTCCTGGGCTTAGGCAATTCTCCTACCTCAGCCTCCCGAGTAGCTGGGACTACAGGCTCCTGCCACAACGCCTGGCTATTTTTTTGTTGCAGTTTGGCTGGGGCTGGGTTTGAACCCGCCACCCTCAGTATATGGGGCCGGCGCCCTACTCACTGAGCCACAGGCGCCGCCCTGTGCCCTTCTGATTATTCTCAGTATCTGCACTGAGTTTTGTCCCTGGCTGTCATGTCCACATTGTATAAAGTGTACACAATAAAATGCTTCCGAGTGAATGGTAGTGCACTTTAAAGTGTTTTATAATAGTCATTTAATCATTCACCATGTATTTATTAACTTTTTTAAAAAGCATTTTTAAAATTAATCATTTTTAAATGAAATTTAATTTTCTTTTGTTTTGAGACAGTCTCCTTCTGTCACCCAGGGTAGAGTGATGTGGCATCACAGCTCACAGCAACCTCAAATTCTTGGGCTCAAGCCATCCCTCTTGCCTCAGCCTCCCCAGTAGCTGGGACTACAAGCCCCTGCCATGATGCCTTTCTATTTTTAGTAGAAACAGGGTGTCGCTCTTGCTCAGGCTGGTCTCGAACTCCTGAGCTCAAGCAATCCACCTGCCTCAGCCTCCCAGAGTGCTGGGATTACAGGTGTGAGCCACTGCTCCCGGCTTTAAAATATTTTTTAAATTATAAATTTTAAAACATCATACAAATTATCTACTGGCACTGGAAATACACAAAAAGGACAAATAGGAAAAAAACAGGATAGTCTGAGAGGGATAAATAGGGGTGCATAGTACAGATCTGGTGCTGGTTGGGATAGGCAAGGGGGCAGGGGCTGTGCCCAGAGGCCAGGCCAGGAGTAGCTGAGCTGAACGTCAGGAGGCCAGAGGGAAGAGGGCCCAGGTGGCCGGTACAGGTGGCAGGAACAGCGTGAGCTCTGAGGTGGCTTCAGAAGCCTGGGAGATTTCCTGAGATAGCCCAGCTCTGTTAATTTCTGACCAGGCACCGAAAAGCCCCACTTTATACTGGTGCTGACACTCTGTGGAGAGCATTTACAAACTAAGCTCACGTGGAACCAGGGCACGTCTGGGTGCTGACTTGGGAACTTCACTTTGTAAACTCCGCAGAGTATTTAACTCAGAGGTAATTTCTCAAGTCTTCATTAATAGCTTCATTGAGCTTTTGGATAAACAGGAAAAAGGCAGATAAAGACATTCTGAAAATCTGGGTAACATTTGTCCCCACGGTCAACGGCCTGAGAAGCTAAATATTTCAGGGATTGAATTGTTTCCCTTGAATGTCATATTTTTGTTCCTGAGCAGATTCTAGTTTCCTGAAGAAAGTAGGAAACTTTAAAAAAAAAAATAAATTCAAAATAAAAGGAAGAGCAATACAACTTTATTTTAACCATCAACTTTTGCATTTTTCCCCTTTACAGGAAAATAATGCAAAGCAATGAAATCTAATTGATACAGAAAAATAAAATATTTAAACTAGCAGTTAAATAATTAAAATAACATGTTGTTCCTAAGTAGGGTACCTTTCTGCAGTTATTTAACTTTGTAAGGTTGATACAAATCAGATATCTGAATTAAACATGAAAAAAAAGTCACTGTCTTAGGATTCCGGGTTTAGGAGTCGGGGCGCGTCTAAGTTTCTGACTAGCTAAGTGTTCTAAGATCTTTCAAGCCCATCTGGAGTGTGGTTGATACAGCTTACTTTAAAGCCGTGGTTCTCAACCTTCCTAATGCCGCAACCCTTTAATACAGTTCCTGTGGGTCGTGACCCACAGGTTGAGAACCGCTGCTTTAAAGTAACTTGGAGAGGTGACATCCGTATTTATGAATAGAAGCTTCACTACAGATACGTATATACGATGATCAAGATTTCGGATGGGCACTCCAATTTGTACAAATAATCAACACATCGAATCCCATAATGGCATAAATGTATTTATGATCTATGTACAAATGACTTAATACAAAAATTAATTAATTAATTTAAAAAAAAGATTTCAGATGGGCTTGGTTCTACCATGGGGGATGGTATGCCATGCTTTGAAATGCGTGTCAATTCCTTTCACTCTAATTTACACGTGGGGTAGAGTTTGTGTGTCCCACTCGGTACCCATAGCAACTCTCTCGGATCTTTCATTGGCCTCTGTGGAAACGGACCCATAGGGGGAGATGGTGGGCTTCACAATCAGTGCCTTTGAGGCCTATCATCGGCCCCTGTTTCCTAGGTTCATTGTCTTCTTCAAGCCAGCAGTAGCTTCTGTCTTCAAGGCCCCTGAGCTGTATGTATGGCAGTGCTGGGCCAACGGGGCTGAGCGTTAGAGCTGTGTTTTTCCACCATTTTTTATCTCACAGCACTCTTGAACCTGTAATTAAACGTCCACCATTTAAACTATATTGATCCAGAAAAAAAGTGAAGAAAAGAATAACCGTGCTTTGAACTTCTTCTGAAAATAATTTAATTAATGATCTTTAAAAATTTCGGCAGCACACCTAAGATCATCTCATGGGACACCAGTGTGCCACGGCATACTGGCTGGAAATCACTGTATTAGAGCAAGAGCTGGATTCGAATCTAATCTCCTCTCCTCACCGAATTGTCTCTGGGCAAATCATGTAACAATTTCCCACTCTGCGAATGGGAGGTTGATACCATCCAGCAGCTGACTCCTGTGTGGGGCTCTCGCCTACCTTCCAGTTGAGTGAGTCCTGGAAAGCTGGAAACCAGTCGCGGTGGGAATATTTACAGCACCAGTCGGTACCATTAGTGCAAAGCTTGCTGGGTGGTGGGCGGAAGCAGAGGGGGCCAGGCCAAGATGGCAGAGCCAGTTGTAAAACATTTATCAGCTCACCACTGAGTAGGTCAGACCTCACAGAGTGTAGGGGAGATAGTTAAGATAATTCCTGGGGTATACTTAGTAGAGGGGAGAAGTACACAGTAAATGCCTCAATTCCTTTATTATTCTTCCCTTCTTTTATTCCAAGGCAAGTTTTCCTTCTGATCTTTGGATCCTGCTTTGATTCATTGGGTGTTTCAAAGCATTTTTTACTTCTGTAGACTTTTAACACTGGAGGATGGATCAGCTATGGATCAGCCAGACAAGGGCTAATTTTCTGAGGAAGAGACTATAGCACAGAGAGGTTGTGTGACTAACCCAAGTGACTCAGCTGTTCCCTAGTCTAGAGGAGGTAGTCGGTCTGAAACAAGATCTACAAAACCCCACTGCGGCCACTTCTCCACCCACGCACCACGACACTTGTGATGCTGCTGTACTTATACCTTTGTACCCACCCCCCCAACAATATTAATGTCAATGTAAATAAATGAAAAAGTTGCCAATTAACTCCTCACTATGAAACTCTTTCCTTGTGATCCACACGCACACATTTAATGCTGTGTGACAATGGCATAATTCGTATGCTCTGAATTTTTCACTTGATATATATTTTGATTGAAAGTGACTTTTTCTTTAGCTTTCAGAAAGAATTCTCACTTGAAGATAAAGAACAATTTGCTAATCATAGAAGAGTGTTCAATACTAAGCTTTTAACTGCACTTCCTAAAGGTGAGTCTTTTTCTAAATGGTTCCCCAGTGTCTGGGCAGTTAAGCCTCATGTGGTCTGAATTTCCTTGAGGAGAACTTTCTCACTAATCTCCAACTTGCAGGCTCCTTTTTGCCCCTTCCTGTCTCATCCAAGAATTAGCTGCAATTAATGGACCTGTCTTCTTGAACTTTTTATTATTTTATTTTATTTTAGACACTGGGTCTTGCTCTGTTGCCCAGTGCGTTGGTGTAATCATTGTTCACTGTAACCTTGAACTCTGGGTTCAAGCGATCATCCTGCCTCAGTCTCCCAGGTAGCTAGGACTACAGGCCTGCACCACCACCACGCTCAGCTGATTTTTCTTATTTTTTGTAGAATGGAGATCTTGCTATGTTGCCCAGGCTGGCTTGAACTCCTGGCCTCAAGCAAGGCCTCTACTGCCTTGGCCTCCCAAAGTGCTGGAATTACAGGTGTGAGCCGCCGTGCCTGGCTCTTCTTGAACTTTTAGCACGTTAACTGCCATGTAAGTTGTATTTAACCTACGCTAGTTTTGAACCTGGGGCCTCATGAAGCATATATAACTCACATGTCTCTTGACCTAAAACACTGTGGCCCAAGGAAACATTTTTTTTTCTCGTGTGGCAGTCTGTGTGTTACTTTTCACCTTTCTACTTCTTTTTTTCCCTTAATTTCCCTACCTGGAAAGAAAATGGACTTAGAATTTTACTGGAGGTGGCAGAGAGGAAGCCTAATGTCAACCCTACTTCCTCTCTCTATTGCCTGTAACCTTCTCCAAGGGCAGTGAGATCTGTCCACACCCCCATTTATTTTCCATCCAACCACTCCCACCACCTCCAGAGGCCCCTCCTGCCTCCGGCAGCTTCCCAGTGTTAGGGCTTTTCCACTGAATATTTTGTAGTTCCCAACTGGGCTGCAAACAGCAGGTACAGACTATGTCCCGATCATGTTCCTCCTTCCCCCAGCAGGCACCCACACATGTTTTGAGAACTGCTATTTTCACTGGTAGGGGTGCATTTCCAGGAAGACATTTGCACCACCTAGAAGCTGATTCCATCTAGTTTTGCCTGCGCGATGATGGAAGCATTGATCTTTGCTTCTATCACCTGTGACGCTAGCACAAGGAAAGATCATTTAGAACCAGCTCACGAAATGTCTTCATCCCAGATGTGGTATGGAACCCTTCCTTTAAAAGAAAACAGGTTCGATGGAAGGGTAGGTTCTTTTCCTACTCTGAAAGAAAGAAGGAAAACACAAGTTCAAGCCCAAAATAAATTAGACCAAAAGATATTCTTTTAATAGAAACTAAATCCAAATTTAGTTTGGAAGTTAGTTTTAGTGACAAATTGGAAGATATCCGGAGGAACTGAATGACAATATGCCTAGGTATAGTCTGATGAGGAGGGATGTTCCGAAAGACTCCAGGGATTTGGCCTGGAGAAGAAAACTTAAACAAAGACCTGTCACCATTTTCAAGTACTTATAGCACTGTCAACCGAAAGAGAGGCTTATTTCTATGTCACTCCAGAGACCCAAAATAAAAAATATCATGTAGAATTAAAAGGAGGTAGATAGAATTTCTGGTGAGAAAGAAAATTCTGATTGTTCATGCCACCTGGAAATGAAGTGGACCATATGGTGATCTCCTAAACTCTCCCTGGTGAGTATTGAAGGGAATGTCTCATGCCCATGTGTCTAAGTGGGATGGATGTGGTAAGGGAGTTCCCACATACTTAGGTGAGTGGCCAGCTGCAAAATGGGGGAATGGTCCACCCAATATTTAGGATTCTTTGTGAAAGAGAAAGACACTCAATTTCATCTGCACCAAACTTAAGTGTTTAAAAATCTATGCAAATGATTGAAACAAACTTGAGAATGAACAACACATTGATATTAGCAGTAGCTGTAAAGGATTGATTAATTAGACTGAGTTCTATATAGCTAAAGTTGTTTCCACTAGCCTGAAGAGCCCCTCTTTCCCCTACTTTACCCCCAGTTCTTTCTATTCTTTTTTCTTTTTCTTTTTCTTTTTTTTTTTTTTTTTTGCACTGTCTGGCTGGGTCTGGGTTTGAACCCGCCACCTCCAGCATATGGGGCCGGCGCCCTACTCCTTTGAGCCACAGGCGCCGTCCTCTTTCTATTCTTTTTGGACTATTTTTTTTTTTTTTTGATAAGTAATCCCATGGACAATAGTACAATCAGAAAAATTAAAAACAATGTGAGATGCTCAAGGTTCCTTAAGGTTCAACAAATTGTAACTTCATATGTAACAAAATTTTACCTAAGCTTATTCACTGGTTGTATTTGTATTAAAATGTATCATAATTGATTATAAGAATATAAGTTTTCCAAATTAAAGATGATTTTATGTGTCAACCAGATTGGTATTTCTGAATTAACAAAATCCCTTTATTCTTTGAAGCATGAAAGAACCAGTCCCCTGGCTGTCTTGAGATTTCTCTAAATTCCTCAATCTTGTTTTGTATGTCTGCTTCTTATGAATTGGGTAGGTGAGCTTGGAAAGACCATTGTGTAATACCAGGAGTTTCTTTGTTTCTCCATCTTAAAAGATAAGCTAATGATTTTATCAGGTCAGGTCTTAACCATATAATGTTTAAAAATGAATGGGCGGTGCCTGTGGCTCAGTAAGTAGGGCGCCAGCCCCGTATACCCAGGGTGGTGGGTTCGAACCCGGCCCCGGCCAAACTGCAACAGTAATAACAACAAAATAAATTGATTATGACTTTGTTTTAATGACATTTAGTTTTATGATTGTTTATAAATTTACAAAAGTTTCTTTCTGTTGGTTTCATGAGGGATTCTTGCAACCATGAAATTAAGCATTAAAACGGTCATTGCTTTTTCTCTAAGGACTTCTTTTAACTGTGTCTCGCAAACACATAATCAAGGGATTGAAAGTCTTTACCTATGTAAAGGTTATAATATGAAAATAGATTTTCCACCTAGGAATTATAAAATGGATCAAATATATGACTCTACATTCTTTACCAGCTATATTAAGATGTGACGGACATACCATACAATTCACTCATTTAAAGTGTACAATTTGGTGGCTGTTAGCGTATTCACAGGGCTATGCATCCATCAGCAAAGTCGATTTTAGAACATTTTCATTACTCCAAAAAGAAACCTCATTCCCTTTAGCCATGAGCCCCCCCCATCCCTCTAGTTTGTAATTATGGATTTTATAAGCTGCTTGTCTGCATGTTACTGGCTGCCAGCCACGTGTAAAAGGTAAAGGGCATTACTCCTGTGGGATGTTAAGACCAGTGTTCAAAATATTCCAGGTCTGGCCTTTGCTCTCAGGGTGTCAAGTGGAGAAGAAAGAACTGTTCTTGGCAATACCTCTACCACTTATATTTCTTTGGAAGATTCTGGGGTGCTCAACAATGTCCTAGCCAGAAATCTTGTTTCTTTTTCTTGTTCTTCTTCTTCTGTTTTTTTTTTTTTTTTTTTTTTTACCTTTGGTAGCAACAAGTCTCACTGTGTTGCCCAGGCTAGTCTCAAACGCCCGGCATCAAGCAATCCTCCCATCTCAGCCTCCCCAAGTGCTGGGATTACGGACGCGAGCCATCATCCCCAGTGGCATACCTGTTTCTTAAAGTTAATTGAAGAAACTGTTTCCCAAGAAAAGCACCCAGCACACCAAATTACCTAAAATATTGCTGTTATATATTCTTATTGTAAAGTATATTAGATAGTTAACTTTATGAAGTATTATGGCCATGCTGTCAAAATCCCTTAAATTGCCTTACCTGAAAACTGACCATCCAACTCCTAATAGAAATAACTAAATAGACTTATAGAATCCTATCGCCATGGCAGTACCACTCTGAATTACTCAAACAAGAGCGACAGGCTCAGATAGAAGGTATAATAAAGACTAAGTTGGCATATTTAGAAGACTTAATGTATTTGAAAGTAAAGCAGAAAATGTCTTATTACAATGGAAATTAGACCATCTGTGCTTATTTATATCTGGATTATATAATAGCTACCATTATTAAACCTGATCCATTTATGAGCTATAATTATAACACAGCACACAGTTGAATCACAACTGTAGAGTCTGTCTAATTTTAAAAACATTCTTTTCCTTCATTTTTAGGAAAAACACACAGAAAAAGGGGCGCCATGCCACCCATTGTGCTAAGTGGTTCAGAGAACGTATTATGTAAATATGTCCATGTGTAGCTATACACAAACACACACACGCACATGTAACTATAACTATGGAGAGAGAAAACAGGTTAAAAATAAAGCAAGTGCAGCGAACTGGTAAACTGTTATAAAAAGAATCGTTTACATTGTCTATAAGCTTGAAATTACATAACTTTTTTTTTTTTTAAAGAAAAGAAACCTTCCAGATTATTGATCAGAAGATAATTTGGTAGAATTGTAGGTAGTCTCTATAAATGAAACAAGGGTGCCAACCACATACACTGAGGCTGGCGGGTTCGAACCCAGCCCGGTCCTGCCAAACAACAACGACAACTACAACCCAAAAAAAAGCCAGGCATTGTGGTGGACGCCTATAGTCCCAGCTACTTGGGAGGCTGAGACAAGAGAATTTCTTAAGTCCAAGAGTTAGAGGTTGCTGTGAGCTGGGACGCCACTGCACTCTACCAGGGGCGACATCATGAGACTCTGTCTCAAAAAATAAAAAGAATAAAGTAAAAAAAAAAACAAAAAAGAAAAGAAACCTTCCAGATTATCAATCAGAAGATAACTTTGATAGAATTATAGGTAGTCTCTATGAATGTGGCTCAAAGGAGTAGACTGCGGCCCCAAATGCCAGAGGTGGCAGGTTCAAACCCAGCTCTGGCCAAAAATTATTTAAAAAAAAATAAGAGAGAGAGAGAGATAAGGAGGTATAACACAGATTTTCACAGCAGGGATGACTTCCATCTGTAATATTTTTAGTATTGGTTTTATGCTACTACTAACATAAAACCATAGTATTAATTATATTATAAAACAAACATAATAGAATTAATGTTTATACTACCTATTTGTTATACTCATTTGACTTTTAAATTATAGACCTGGGGAAAATAAGCCCAACTCAAAATGTCTCTTTATTATCTCTTTTTGTTCTCTACATTTCTTTCTTATCCTCTTATCTCTAGGAAGTGAGGAGATTCTTGTAAACTGAAAAGAAAGAATAGACTAAGAGGTAATTATTTGTTTATTAGAGGAATTTTATATTTTCCTAAAAATGTCGTTATAAATTTCCACTAAGAATTAATAAGCTCGCCAGTTTAATCCATGACCTCCTTTCATTTCTTAGTAAAATGATCACAGACGACCCTAAGTTGTCATGTCAAGCACCCACTAGGTGGACGGATGCTAACTTCTAGAGGCAGTAGGCTCGATTACAGCGTTGAGTTTGAGTCGTGGCTGTATTGAAGAGTGTGGTGATGAGCCAGTCTTTAGTGGATAAGCTAGGGCCTGAGTGTTAGGCACAGGCTGTCTAGTTAAAGTGCTTATACTGTGATCAGTGGTTCGGTGCTCATTCCAGAACAGTTCATGGGAGGCTTTGGAGACCTATGGGGGGATTTTTATGTCCCAGCGACTAGGGGTGATTTAGCATTTAGCAGGAGAACTTGTGACACTCCATGCCCTGCTGGGTAGGGCTCACAGTGAAGGCATTTCCCACTCTAAGGACCATTGCCACCTCCGTCGTGGCCCGGGATCTAGCCCAGGGCCAGCCTCCTGACTCCGTGACCCTACCGAGGTCCATCCCTACATCTGTTAAATGCTGTCCTGAGATCGTTTTAACCTGGATGGCTGCTAGATGGCAGTGCTCACTGGTAGGTCGCCCAGCCTGTGTTGTCCAGAAGGGGACAGAGATCTCCGTGGGCCACACGACAACTTGCCATGTGCCCTGTCCTTCTCCTGGTTCTTGCTGTTCCAGGCTTGAGGCTCAGCCTCTGTGATGAACAGCTATATTCACTCTTTCTCGTATTTCTTAGCCTTTACAGAAATGAAAAGGGTGGGATGGCAGTCAGAAAAGTCTGCTGTTGTCTTAGGCTGAAGGTGTGGGTCCTCTCGGAGTTAGCTGATCCTTCCCTCTAGACTTCAGGAAAGAAAAAATGGCAGGAAGCACCTTGCTGCTTGGCTTTTTCTCTGACTTCTGGAATTATTCCTTTTTTTTTTTTTTTTTGGCGGGGGCTGGGTTTGAACCCTCCACCTCCAGTATATGGGGCCAGTGCCCTACTCCTTTGAGCCACAGGTGCTGCCCTGGAATTATTCTTTTTAAATATCTTTAATTGCATAATTTCCATAGAAAGAAATAAAAATTAGTTAAAAGTTTAATGAAAGTGATTTTCAGTGGTCTCTAATTAGAATGTAAAAAAAAAATCTGTCTTAATTTTTTTCCAGTGGAAGTTACATAATACTCTGTGTGTTCATGTTTTTTATACTTACCCAGCTGAAATAATTCCGGGGGGGAGGTTAGTGTCATTCTGCTACTCAGGGTACGGGTCTAAGTCACACCTTTCAGAGCCTTTGGAATGTGGTTTCCGCAGCTTCTTGGGCAATCTTAGGAAAAACATGGCCCTGTTCTCCTCTTTGGGGATTAAATAATTAATTAAAACGCTTTGGTTTTTATTATCTTTGAAGATATTTTCAAAATATATACTACCAGGCTGTGAAAGTTTTATCACTATAATCTCACTAGAGCTAATTTGTTGACTGGGAAGCTATCATTAGCCAAACTTCCCCTGGCAAGGCAGCACGTACCATTATTTCCATACCCTGCCTTCTAAAAAGGAGCATAATTAACATTGTGGAATAAGTACACCTCTGCTCACAGTGATCGTGTTCCTGGGGAGACCACCTGAGAGGCCTATTCTGAAGCTAAGGAGACTTTTTTGAAGCCAACCACCTTAATAAAAGCCAATTCAACTAAAGTTTTAGGGTGGCCGTCATTTAAAAGGAAATAAAGAGAAGCAAGGCTTGGATCTCTGAACACCATCAGCAGTATGAAAGTCATGTGTATATCTGCGTGGTTTTGATTCATTACTAAAAATGAACCCTTTAAAGAATCAAACCAATTGAAGCAGCTGAGAATTAAATTTCTCGTATTCAGAATCTCCTTGGAGTTTCTCCTGTGACTCAGCCTTTCAAAACTTCTTCGCCCTGGGCTATCCAGCCATAGGGTCTGTCTCTCTCTCTCTTACCCAGCCCTTCCTAAGTCCTCAATAAGGGTCACTCTGTGAGCCTTCATGAATTTAAGCCATTGAGGAGGAGGCAAGAAGGGAAACCTTTATTCTCCACCGATTTTGACTCTTTCTCCAAAGACACAATTGTCTGGCATCTTAGTAATGTCCCTATAGTTAGCGTCATGTGAGAAGTTCCTCATCTCAGCAAAACATTTGTTCTGGTCATGCAGGGCTGCCAGAAGAATTGGGATAATGACTTTATCCGTCACGCACCTAAATTATAGCAAAGAAAATAAACACGTTAACATTGTTAACATTTCCTTCCAGCAAAAGCCTGTGAGGGCAGGGTTAGGGCCTGCATTATTCTAAACTGTAGCCAATCCTGGTAAACCACACTAGATACTGTCATGCAATTTCAGGTACTTACAGGTTACAGGACAGGGTGAAACAGGAGTGGCTGTGAGCTCTTCAGTGTGTACTACTAGTGTCTACTTTTAGAAAACGTTTTTCATAATAAAAGCTTAAAATACTTTGTTAAACTCAATGAAACTTAGGAACAGATATTGGGATTTCTGCTTAAAAACACTTTAGTGGAGAGATCTTACTTGTCAGCCTCCCGATAAAACAGAACATGTTCTCCGGCCCTCTGTGATATTATCATACTTCTTAGCCAAGCATGTGATTATACAGGGCAGCCATGAAGCTCATGTGCAGTTTAAAATAGTTGTTTGTCACACCTGTAATTCTAGTGCTCTGTGATTGCCTGAGCTCAGGAGTTCAAAACCAGGCTGAGCAAGAGTGAGACCCCATCTCTAAAAAAGCAGCCAGGCATCAGGATGGACACCTGTAGTCCCAGCTACTCAGGAGGCTGAGGCAAGAGGATTGCTTGAGCCCAAGAGTTTGAGGTTGCTGTGTGCCGGGATGCTACGGCACTCTACCGAGGGCGACAAACTAAGACTCTGTCTAAAAAAATAAAATAGTTGTCTGTTTTAAATTGCACACAAACTTCAAGGCTACTGTGTGTGTGTGCGCGCGTGTGTGTATGTGTGTACGCATGCCCACACATGTGTGACTCATTTAGCATTTGCATCCCCTATTAGGAAATACTCTCCACGAAAGCAGGAACTGTGTCACTTTTGTTTATCACGGTCACACGGGGCCAAGAACAGAAGTTTCAGTTCGGTAGACAGCCACTGAGTAAATAAAATGAGTACATGACAACTAACTAGTAGACTTTTTTGTTGTTGTTCTTTATTTTAGTTGCAGAATTAAGAAAAATCTTTGAACCAAAGAGAAAAGAAGTTGTAGACATGAAAAGGTAAGATAACTGTAGTACAGAATTAGGAGTAGAAAGGCTTGACAAAGCCGTATTTAGTTTTCCCTTTGAACTGATTGCCTTTGTTCATTGTGCCTTTTTTGGTGTGCTGTGCAGAAAAGAAAGAATTGCCAGGCGCCTAGAAGGAATTGAAAATGACACCCAGCCCCACTTCTTGCAGAGCTGCACGGGGCTGGTGACTCACCGTCTGCTGGAGGAGGACACGCCTCGGTACATGCGAGCCACCGACCCAGCCAACCCCCACATTGGTGAGCGCGCGTGTCACGTTGGGTGGCCGTCCTCAGCCAGGCGGCTGGGCTTGTTACACGCTCGTTGCCTTTTTTATTTACTGGCATCAGAAAGTGGGGTATTCCACAAAATGGACTTATGTGCACATAAACATTTTATTCCATGCATTTATTAAAAAATAGCAACAATACATGTCAGCTCCTCCAGGTCACAGACACGGTCCTCCAGTACCATAGCAGGAAGAAATGATAACCTTTGGCACATTGTCAGGTAACTGATGATCTTTCATTTCTTGCCATAGACTGAGGCCCCTCAAAGGTGGGAACTTATCTTTCTACACCCCCCGGGCTCAGCCCAGGATCTGTTGTCAAAGCCCTTTAGCAAATGTTTGGTAAAGGAATGAATGAAATGGGTAGCTGGCTGTTCTCATAGTAAGTTTCGACTAAACGCCCAGGTGCCAAGCACAGGCAGCCCCTGCTCTCAGCAGAGAGTTAAAGGCAAAGCTGGACCCTGAATGATTAGGGTACTTATCCTAAGTGTTTATGCAACAGAACACTCTGTTGAAATGACTTTAATGTATGCACTTTTAAATGTGTTGCATATTTATTTCATACAAAACAGTACCTCGAGCCAGCATAACTTTGCTTTTCCTTGATTACTCAGAGTCACGGTTATGGGCGTGCAGTATTCAACTTGACCCCAGGAGAGGATGAGGTACGCAGGGCTGCACTTCCCACCCAGTCCCCCTGAGGCTCTGTGCTACCGCTTTTTATAGTCAGTGTTTTCTAGCTTCTTCCTGAGGAAGGACTACAGCTCCCACGTCATGATGTTATCAGTTTGCCTGTCTCTGCGGTTTGTCATTTTCTGTGGCCAGAAAACTAGAGAACTCAGACAGTGTAAAGCTTACTTGCAGGAGAAATCAAAAATATACATACCTGAGGACCAAGATTGATAGCCAGAAATAGACCTCCGTGTATATAAAATGTCACTCTATCTGTAGTACATGATAATTTAAACATCATGTATTAGTGAGAAATGGAAGAATTTTGTAATAAAATAGTACTGAAAAAATGGGTTCATTGGGGGATGGGGTGGGCGTCTTCCTCTTCTCAATTCATACTACTAAACCCCGAAATCAGTTTCAGTTACTTGTGTGACCAATTTGAAGGACATAATTGAAAACATAGGTGACTATTTAATTCACGTAGATTGGAAAAGGGTTTTCTATGCGTAGAAACAAATGGTCAAAGAAATCACCAAATGAACAGTCAAGTCAATTGACTTGACTACATGACAATTTGCATCTATACTTCAGAGAAAATCTTATACACACATAGGCTCCACAACAAAATCAAACCACAGCAAGTCTGAAAATGTCCGTGAAGGTGACAAGGGCTAATGTTCCTCTAAAAGCTTACATAAAACAGGGCGGCACCCATAGCTCATTGGGTAGGGTGCCGACCACATACACCGAAGCTGGCGGGTTCAAATCCAGCCCGGGCCTGCTAAACAACGACAAGTGCAACTAAAAAATAGCTGGGCGTTGTGGCGGGTGCCTGTAGTCCCAGCTACTTGGGAGGCTGAGGCAAGAGAATCTCTTAAGCCCAAGATTTTGAGGTTGCTGTGAGCTGTGACTTGATGCTACTCTACTGAGGGGCGACAACTTGAGTTGCCCTGGGTAGCGTGCTCTGGCGTCACAGCTCACAGCAACCTCAAACTCTTGGGCTCAAGCAATTCTCTTGCCTCAGACTCTCAAGTAGCTGGGACTATAGGCACCTGACAGAATGCCTGGCTACTTTTAGAGATAGGGTCTTGCTCTTGCTCAGACTGGTCTCTAACCTGTGAGCTCAGGCAATCCACCTGCCTGGGGAGAGTGCTAGGATTACAGGAGTGAGCCACCATGCCTGGCCCCAAAGTCAATTTTTTTAGATGAATAGTCAGTATATATGAGGAAGCATATATTGCAGATACAAGTATAAATTGAGGCAGACTTTATAAAAATTAACTTGACAGTCTAGCAAGTGTCTTAAGATGATGTATCCATTGATAAAGCAATTCTACTTCTATGAGTACATTGTGATACGAATCAGAAAATCAGACTGGTTGGAAGTTAGAAACAACCTAAATACCCGGCAATATGGGAAGAGTTACATTAATTGTGGAATGCCTATTAAATAGACTCTTATGAAGCCTTAAAAGATGATGTCTTCAAAATAAGACTTCTAAATATAAGAAAATATTTCCTATAGAACTTCAGTCACATTGAATATTTTTGATAGGAAAAAAGGGGAGAGATAACTCTGTAAAAGACTAGAAGGAAAATACATAAAGATATCAAGTTACTAGGGCTATGGTTATTGGTGATTTGGGTTTTTCCCTTCCTATTTTCATGTCAGACATTTTCTACATCAAACATTCTACAATTGGAAAAGGACATTTCTGCTCAAAATAAATAAATAGACCTGGTGCACAGCAACGTGGGCCATCTTTTTATGGTTACTGTCAGATCGCGTGAAGCCGCAACCCATCCCTTGTCAAATTACAGCAGCTCAGTTGCCTTCTGTCTTTTCTAGAAAACTGTGAACTCATCTGGTGGTGTCACATGTGACATATTAAACTCACAAAAGAAAAAAGGAGATAAGGGAAATAAGCAAGGTCTGATAAGGTCTGGGGAGTGAGGGGGCTGAGTTTTAGTGTAAGACTTCCGTGGCTCAGAGCCTGTGGACCGTTCACAGCCTTCAGCTACGTGTGTGACTGCAGATCTAAGCTCCTTCAGAAGCCCAGGTAAATCATTTCAGATACACACACCAGGTTGAGAAGTGGGTTCTTTGTAGCATGGGTGCCCCAGCGCGTGGAGAGCATCCTTAGGTGTGTAAATGAGTGTCTTTACTTGAAATCTGTATGTATTGTCCATGTGATCTTGCAGGCCGATCAAATGAAGAGGAAGAAACGTCTGATTCTTCCATAGAAAAGCAAATTCGATCTAAATACTGCAGGGAAGCCTCAGGCATCCACAGCGATTCATCCTATGGTTCTAGTACCATGGACACCCACAGTCTGGAGTCCAAAGCTGAACGAATCGCCAGGTACAAAGCGGAAAGGAGACGGCAACTGGCAGAAAAATACGGGGTAGCTCTGGATCTCGAAGCCGACTCGGCGGAATATCTGTCTCGCTATTCCAAGCCCAGGAAGGATCCTGATGCTATCGAAAAACGGGGAGGGAAAAGTGACAAACCAGAAGAGTCCAGCAGAGAGTCGAGTTCTCCCTACTCTGGGAGTGAGACTGTAGGGCTCAGGACCTGTGTGGGTGAGTCCAAGGACTACGGCCTGTACGGGAGTGACAGTATGTCTGAGCAGGAGGTGCTGCTGAACGTGGAAAACCAAAGACGAGGTCAAGAGCTGAGTGCCAGGCGGCAGGCCCAGGACCTGCCCCCAACAGTCGAGAGTTCTTCGACCTACGAAAGTTGTTCGACCTTCTCATTCTCGGGCCGTGACTCTTTCACTGATGTGCCAAAGTCCCCAAAGCAGCTGCACACCTCATCACTGCAGCAGCCAGCATCCCGGAGCCCCTCCACTGGTGACTCACTGGTGTCTTCTGATGCCCGGCCCAGGTAAGCAAACAGCCCCCGCTGGCCACACACATGAGCCTTCTCCTTGCCATGAGCTATAGTCTGGGTATTCTTGGCATTATGTGGATATCAAGGGTTATTGGGGAAATAACAAATGTGATGTGTGATTTTTCTTTTATTTACTTTTTTTTCTTTATTGAGACAGGGTCTCACTTTGTGGCACTCGGTAGAGTGCCATGGCATTATAGTTCACAGCAACCTCCAACTCTTGGGCTTAAGTGATTCTCTTGCCTCACCTTCCCAAGTAGCTGAAACTATAGGTGGCCACCACAACATCCGGCTACTTTTTGTTGCAGTTGTCATTGTTGTTCAGCTAGCTTGGGCCGGGTTCGAACCCACCAGCCTCGGTGCATGTGGCTAGCGCCCTACCCACTGAGCTACAGGCGCCACCTTATTTCCCTGTTTAGATTGGGGAGGTTTGTTGACCATATTTAAAGTGCAATTTACTTAAACATTCTGCTTAAAGGCTTGGGGAACTTCTAGACTCCTAAGTGTGTTTTTCAGTTCAAACAAGGGGTAGCTTCCCAGGTGAACTGAGAAAGAATGAGAACCGAAGGTCAAGCAAATTTGTTCTGAAAGAAGAAATAGCGACAAAATGGGAAAATGCTCTTATTTGTTTCCCATTGGGAGAGAGGGGTGAACACCTGGTCTCTCTCTGTGGCAGTAATATATCAGAAGCAGGTTCTGTTAGTTATCAGAGTTTATTAAGCCAAAGGCCTGTGACCACATACTTCCTCATCCAGACTAAATACTTAGAGATATCAGCTTCTAAAAGAATGGAATATTATAGATCCCAAGAAGATATTTCGAGGGCCTTTTTTGTTCAGCTGTTGGACTTGATTACTTGAAACTTAGGAACTGTGATCTATTGTGTCGTATTTTTGAAATGAGGCACTTTTATTTGAGAAATTTGCATTTCATAGTAGAACAGCCTTCTTGGTTTAGTTGCACTCTGTCAAAGCCTTCCTGTCTTTTGTGTGTGGGATTAAGAAACCTAACAGATACCAATTTAGAAAGAATAGTAGAGATAAATAATGATATTGGTTTTAAAAAAATGAATCTTATTTTGGATTGCCATATAATGACTGTTTAAGTTATTACAGTAGATTACACATTATAGATTTTCAGTAAGATTGTTGCAACAGTTGTAATAGTAATTAAAACTTGGTTGAAGGCTTGGCACGGTGGCTCATGCTTGTAATCCCAGTACTTAGGAGGCAGAGGTAGGTGGATTGCTTAAGATCACAGGTTCAAGACCAGCCTGAAGCAGAGGGAGACCCTGTCTCTAAAAAATAGCTGGGCGTTGTGATGGGTGCCTGTAGTCCCAGCTGCTAGGGAAGCTGAGCCAAGAGGATCACTTGAACCTAAGAGTTTGAGGTTACTGTGAGCTAGGATGCAACAGCACCCTACCAAGGGTGACCAAGTGAGACTCTGTCTCAAAAAAAAAAAAAAAAAGAAACTTTGTTGAGTATTTCATGTAAAAGGACAGGATCGATAATAGTTTTGTATGAGTTAAAATCTTAATATTCAAAAGTGTTTTTAACTCTAAGTCTTAACAGCTATGTGAAAGCATTGTTGACTTATTTAGGCCATAAGGAGACAAAGCCATTTCTAGATAGGTTTCTTTGAAGAAGCATATTACTAGAAGTTTCCATAAGCCTAGCCTTAGCCTCATAGTGCTTTACTTTCATTTAGAAAAGGCTGAAAAGAATTAAGAAATTGTAAAAAGAATTCCAGAAGAGACATGGGCTGTATTTTGTTGAAGCCAAAATATAAAATTCTATGATTCATAGGCTAAGAAATACAAATCATTTCATATACATTAGAAAAATACCTGAGATCTATTTACATAAGGAAGGATGGAAAATAATGTGTGAAAATTTTGACATTTAAAAATATTAACCTTTCCTTTGTATTGACAATCGTTATTCAGCTTGTAAAAATGGATTTAAGATGGATTAGCAATTCTGCTTAGGTGTCCTTTATAGAGAGCCAGGAAATTCAGGTTTCAGAAAGTGATTGTTACCTGATTTCCATGTGGGAGGAAGTAAGACAAGCAAAAACTTGCTTTGCAACCTAAAACAATAACAAAAGAAGCCTCCTCAGTGACCTAACTAGCTGAAAGTGAAAATAATAATGTCATCTGATATGGAAATACATGGCAGAAAAGTTCAAGATTAAGACGTAAGGAAAAGGTATCCACAAATAATCATTTTAATGCAGTGCTTTTTTGTGGATTTGTTCTATCACAGAAATGGAATATTTTTCTTGCTGCTACCCCATTGTCACCTAGCTCTGCCAAGTTTTTTAGCTGTTAAATCTCTGAATTAACTCATTCCCATTTCGTCATTTTATTTTGTGCAGGCTAACAAGGGGCTGTTTCTTATTTAAATATGACTACACCACTCATGAATAAATCATGAAAAGTGTCCTAGTGACCTAAAAATTCAAATATGAGGCTTGGCACCCATACATAGTGGTTACGGCGCCAGCCACATACACCAAGGCTGGTGGGTTCCAACCCAGCCCAGGCCAGCTAAACAACAATGACAACTGCAACAAAAAATAGCAGGGTGTTTGTGGTGGGTGCCTGTAGTCCCAGCTACTTGGGAGGCTGAGGCAAGAGAATCACTTAAGCCCAAGAGTTTGAAGTTGCTGTGAGCTGTGAAGTCACAGCACTCCACCGAGGGTGACATAGTGAGACTCTGTCTCAAAAAAATAAAAATAAATTCATATATGAGTCAAATTTCTATCTCAGAGCTGCTAATGTACTCACGTTCACTCACACCAGGTACGGAATAATCAAAAGTTCTTGTATTTCACTGTACTATACTATTTTTAAGCATTATAACCTAAATAACAATTTTTAGGATAATATTTACCTAAGGAGCTAATCTGTTTTGGAATTATTTAGTATTCGGTTTCCATGAAAAGGAAGATATTTTTCATTAATTGATCCATTCATCAATTGATATTACAGGGCAGTGTTTTTCAACCTTTTTTATCTCATAACACACTTGAACTTATAGTTAAACTTCCCGCGGCATACTTAAAATATGTTGATCAAAAAAAAAGATTAAAAAAATAAGAAATACATGGGCGGCACCTGTGGCTCAGTGAGTAGGGCGCCGGCCCCATATGCCGAGGGTGGCAGGTTCAAACTCAGCCCTGGCCAAACTGCAACAAAAAAATAGCCGGGTGTTGTGGCGGGCGCCTGTAGTCCCAGCTGTTTGGGAGGCTGAGGCAAGAGAATCGCGTAAGCCCAAGAGTTAGAGGTTGCTGTGAGCCGTGTGACGCCACGGCACTCTACCCGAGGGCGGTACAGGGAGACTCTGTCTCTACAAAAGAAAAGAAATACACATACTGTGCTTTGATCTTCTTTTGAAAATAATTGAATTAGCGTTTTTAGAAAATGTACGTGGCACACCTAAGATCCTCTCATGCCACACCAGTTGAAAACCGCTGTTCTACACGGTCTTTAGCTCAGAAATCCTGCTAGTTGACCAAGAATTCAGATGAACATACTATTCTAAAGAAATCGTAGAATAAAAGCAGTAGCCAAAAAGAAAGAAGAGAAGATACCCCACCCCCCAACCCCGCCAACCCCCACCTGTCCAATCCTTTTGAACTTTGTAAACTTGGAATTTCAGAAGTCGTTTTCCTGGGGAGATGGTGTTACTGATATGAACCCTTCTTTTTTAATTCGGACATTCAGGGAATTTTCTAATTCCCTTAGAATAAAATTCAAAAGGATTTGGGTCCTATAGATTATTCAAATTTTAAAAAATCTGAACTCCTGCTGATATTAGAAATCCTGAATCCAAAACTCTTGTTGAACTTGCTACTTTGGGCATCTATTTTTTTAAAAAGGAAATACTCGTATTTGTTATTTCTATGAGTGGAGAAACTCACCACCTCAAGTCCCACCTCTGGGTTTCCTGAGGATCAGCCCTCACTGTCTGTTCTCAGTGGACTGTGTGACCAGCAGAGAGGAGAATGAACCAGAACTTACACCTGATGTTCTAGCGGCGCTCCACCCTGGAGAACCCTTGTTAATCACTTTTCATTACTGTACTGTGATCTGGCACCATGTAGCAAATTGTGTTGTTAGTGGCCAGAACATGAGTGATTATAGAGATTTCATGCAGAGCTGGAGGCTAAAATTGGACCCAGGGGTACGTTGCCCTGGGTGGATGATGGTTTGGGCAGGGCTGCCCGCAGACATCAGAGAGCCACGGATAGCTCAGGAAGACAGACCAGGGCACCCTGGGGAATAACGCTTTCCGCAGCACGTTGGCACACTGAACGGAGGACAGGGGCTTCTGCGAGGCGCCTGGAGTCATTTCGGTAGCATTTGCTCATTCCCTAAGGAGAGGTTTGAGTCCCAAAACTGTCTCCAGTGCCTCAAGCTCTCACAGCTGTAGTGTCCATGCACAAATAGAGATGTCTCCAGGACAGCGTCGTGCTGGCCCCTGTGCAGCCTGTCCCAGCTCCTGTCTCCACTGGCAGGCAGGTTCTGTGACAGATGCTGCAGGGGACAGACAGGGCATGGGAAACAATATCTCAGGAGCCACTCTATAAAGAAGAGACCGCTGCGACCTCCTCATGGCCTCCTCTATGACCGAAAGAGATTCATTTTCACCTTTCAGCCCCTGAACCCCCAGTCATCTGTGCTCCCCGCCTCACTCTAGCAGCTTTGAGCTGTTATAGACAGTGAATTTATTCTCATTTTTGCATTTTATTCTGCTGTCCCTGATAGGTGGCAATTCCTGTTCATTAGGTTAAATATAAATATATCACCCCAAATCCTAGCTATCGTGTGCTCTAGCAAAACCTTCAAACATGTGCAAGATTTTAAATGCAGAATTTTGCCCGTGACCACACGCCCTTGCATGTTTGGCACCTGTGCGTATGTGCAGAACAGTCCTTCACAGTTTCTCCATACAAGCAACTTTTAGCAAATTAACTTTTAATTTTAATGCGATGAAGAAGTTAATAGCCATTCTTAGTGTTTTATAATTAGAAGCTGTTATATAATTAGAGCCGGACACCCACATGGTGAAACTAATTTTACTCTGCTGGATTTAACTTCACTTTGATAGCAGGAAACACTGTCTATCTAGTCTTGACTCTTGGCAGTTACAGGGAATTAAAGCATGTCATTTTATACTATTATGTTCTTAGGGATACAACCCAAGAGCAATTCCTGGCCTTTATGGAAACTTAGGGGGAGTTATTATTTCCTGGTAATATAAATCTGTACCAGCTAGTTGCCATTCTGATACTTCATGTTCTGACACATGTGAAATCACCATCTCCTTGTTCTGGTTCCTGGGTAACCCTATAGTCCATACCCAATGGAGGAGCTAGTTCCCCAACCCCTACTCCTGGGGAGCTGGCTCATCCCGAGACCCCTTAAAAATAAATTCTCTATTTGTTTCTGAGGACAAGGCTTTTTAAGTACCTTTTGTAAATCCATATCAACTGTTTCTATAATGCCCCCCAATCTTTTTTCCTAAAATTTCTAACCTTCAAAAGACAAAAGCAACAAACTCTCCTTTCTACAATGATAAAAAATAACATGGACATAAATAATTTTAGGCTCATAGAACCAGAAGTAATCTTGGAGATTATTTCGTTTAAACATCTTTTTTTTTTTTTTTTTAAGATAAAGGCTTACTCTGTCACCCTAAGTAGAGTGCTATGTTATCATAGCTCACAGCAACCTCAAGCCCTTGGGTTCAAATGATCCTCCTGCCTCAGCCTCCCGAGTAGCTGGGACTACAGGTGCCCACCCTGACACTCAGCTAATTTTTCTATTTTTAGTAGAGACAGGGTCTCACTCTTGCTCAGGCTGGTCTCAAACTCCTGAGCTCAAGCAATCCACCCACCTCTGCCTCTCAGAGTGCTGGGATTACAGGCGTGAGCCACTGCACCCAGCCTAAACATCTATTTTATACACGGGAAAAATGAAACATTTAAAAAGTAACTTGATGGAGACCATATAGGTACTTCGACAGAACAGAGACCATCGTCATCATTCATCCATCATTCCAAGTTCTCGGAGTCCATCGGAGCTCCCTGCACTCCACTCCACTCTTTACTTATGACAGTGCTGTTTTTCATCATCATAGAAAGGAGAGTTTGCTGGTTTTGCCCTCTGAAGGTTAGAGATTTTAAGAAAGATCACATGTTGTAGAGGCATACATATAGAAACATAACGTATAGAAACATCCAGACTTGTGAATTTCCATAATGTGGATTTCCAAGGCTTTAAAGCCTTGTCCTCAGAAAGAAAATGAAAACTTGTAGTCTAGGATGATTCAAACTCATTAAGCATCTCTCTAGACCGCATGGATTAATTTCAGCTCTCAGGTAACTTAGCTAAATTTTTAAGAAAGTTCTGTTGAGCCTTCTGTGTGCCATGCAATGTGTTCTTGGATGGACATATCATCTTTACGAAAAGAAAGTATGGGAAATAACCACAACGCAAGGGAGGTAAATATGGTTCTTGAGGCCAAGGTTGGGTATCATGGGGTACCGAAGACAGGATATTAGTTCTTCCTTCTTGGAGACGTGGTCACAGTTGAACCAACTCCTTAAGGAGGTGGTGGGTTTGCTAGACATGGAGGGAGGGTCTTCTCTGGGCAAGAAGGCACAGGTGTCCATATAGAGAGAGCTGGAAGGGGCAAGGTGGGAGGAAACAGAGCCAGGTGGCGTCATTCACAAGGTGCTTCAGGTGATGCAGCCGGGAGCTTGGCCTTTTCTATGTGCACAGCGGGAAGTGCCTGGAGAATTTGAAAGCAAAGATGATTGATTATGCATTTTTTTTTTTTTTTTTGAGACAGAGTCTCATTCTATCACCCTCAGTAGAGTACTGTGGCGTCACAGCTCACAGCAACGTCCAACTCCTGGGCTTAGGTGATTCTCTGACTTCAACCTCCCCAGTAGCTAGGACTACAGGCACCACTACAACACCCGGCTATTTTTTGTTGCAGTTTGGCCAGGGCCGGGTTCGAACCCGCCACCCTCAGTATATGGGACCAGCACTCTGCCCACTGAGCCAAAGGCTCATGATTATGCATTTTAGAAACACTGCTATGAAGGGTTGGGCTGAAGAATAATGGATTACCAACAGGGCGGTTAAGGGGTGGTCGTGGTTACCCAGAGATGATGAGGTGTCTAGTTCCAGGTTGGGCTTTGTCATAAACCTGCTTCTATTTGACATATCATTAGTTAATCTGGGAGAATTGATGATAGGGCGATCAGATTTCTGGAGAATGGATTGTTAACAAGTTTGGTGACTGAAAGAGAGACAAAGGGGGCAGGACAGAAAAGGAAGTGAGTTAGGAAGGAGAGAGGATTAACACAACTATTTATAATGATGGTTATGTTAATCGGTTTGATTGAAGCGTTCCATATTGCGTATCCAATCATCACAGTGTACCCCTTAAATGTAGACGGTTATGATTTAATAAAAATAAAATGAAATGTTTAATATGGATTTTAAAAAAAGAAGGAGCATGTTGGCAAGAGAGCATGTGAACCTGGAGCAATGGTTGGAAACCAACAAGATGAAATTTCATAAAGCCCTGTGTAGAGGGGGGAAAAAATCAGTGTACAGTTTAGACTGGGGAAACCTGATTGGAGAGCACTTCCTGGGAAACAGGCTTAGGGCTTTTAGCAGGTTCTTTCTGGGACGGGCAAGGCAAGTAGATTAATCCTGGGGGACATTAATGACCGTGAACTGCCAGTGGCACAGGTAGGCAGTGACCCCCTGTGTCCCGCAGTGGTAAGATCTGGGTATGTCCCTCTAATGGGTTGACTGACAAAGGAGAGCTGTGGTCCAGAGGAGGGTCAGCCTTCCCATCTGCCCTGCTTTCTTGACCTTTCCAGGTTTTCATAGACTTCTCTCTGTCTTAATAGGAGCTGGAATCATTGTTGGAGGCTCGTAAACATTGTCTAGCATTTAGACTCTCAGCCCAGTCTGTTCCTCTTGTTATCAGATTGTCACTTTCCCAGAGATACTAGAAAGCTGAACCTTGGCTTGGCAAAGGGAGCCCTGATGTTATCAGTCTGACTTCTGGTTGATGATGATTTTTTGTTTGTTGGTTGGCCTTATGACTTTATTTAGCTAAGGACTTGAACCCGATAATAACAAATAGGCTTATTCAAAATGCTATCAACCACAGTCATTTAGTAACAGTTAGTGAAAGTGTGCTCTGTTTTAGAGGTTGCATCCACGTGACAAGCTAGCAGATAGGAAGAGGAAAGGCCATATTGACTGGCGATGATTTTGCTAGAAGGGAAAAAAAAAGGAGAAAAAGATTGTGGACCAAAAGAGGTACACCCTAGAGTCAGCTTCACCTGTGCCCTTGTTTCTTAGGAAGAAGGCTAGTCAAAGGCCCAATACCCTAGAGTAAGGCTGCCATTCCCAAAAGAGGATGTTAGCAATTTTATCAGGATTGCCCCCAAACGTGGGACCATGATTTTGGTATTATACCAATCTGTAAGATCAGTAAGCACAATTGCAATGATACGTTACTTTGATAGACGCCTTAAGGGAAAGACAGATACCCTTCACTTTTTCCCTGCTACTGGCCATACCCAGCAATACCGAGTGACACAGAAAATCATTTGTGAATGAAAGTTCTGCTGTTTTCTGTTTCCTTAAAGTGTCACCAAACAATAGCAGTGTTATTTGATAGCCAATCCGCAAAGTATTCATTAGTCCACAACCTGTAAGAATTTATAAGAGACTTAGATTAAACACTCTTCATGGAAAAAGTCACACTAGCTATGACGAAAATGTGGGCTGAGCTAAACCGTGGCCTTAGTGATGTTAATTTCTCTTCTGGTGCAGGCCTTCTATCTAATCAGAACCTGTGACACCCGTCAGCAGGACACACTGTGAATAACGTTTGTTTATACAAAGCTCTTGCTACTTTGTCTGAGACTGGAATTCATATCTCTGGTCTTGAGTCAGTATTCTCATAAATATTATTAAACTGTAAGGGGCTTCATGATAAATGAGCAGAAAATCTTTGGCTGCTATTGAAGCCTCGTGAACTCAATCCCCAGCCCTGAAAAGCTAATCTCTTAACTAAAGCCTGCAAGCCCCTGTCCCATCTTATTCTAAGAGTAGTGGTTTGAATCAGGAGATGTGAGAATTCAAGTCCAGCTGGGAAGTGGAAACCTGGTCCACTTAGGACGGCCTAGAGTAGCACTGTCCTCAGATTCTAGCATTTTCTGACAGTTCTATCTGCACATACCTAGCGCCATTCTCCTTTCTGGGCTGAGATCACAGCAGTTAGGCATTCCGCACTGAGATTATCTTAGAGAAAGACTGGAAGAAATTGGTTATCTCACGTTTATCTTGCTTATTCTCCCAGAAAATACTAATTTCTACTTTTCATTCCTCAAGAAGTCTTTACTCCATAATCCAGTAATGATATGTTTTAATTGAGGTATAATTTTATATCATGTCCATGGATATTAAGGACGCAAAACTGGTGAGTACGTGTACAACCATATGAAATATTCCCATCATCCTGGCTTGGTGCCTATAGCTCAGCGGCTAGGGTGCCAACCTCATACACCCGAGCTGGTAGGTTTGAACCCAGCCCAGACCTGCCAAACAACAATGACAACTACAACCAAAAAAAAAAAAAAAAAGCTGGGCCTTGTGGCAGGTGCCTGTAGTCCCAGCTACTTGGGAGGCTTAGACAAGAGAATCGCTTAAGCCCAAGAATTTGAAGTTGCTGTGAGCTATGATGCCATAGTACTCTACCGAGGGTGACAAAGTGAAACTCTGTCTCAAAAAACAAACAAAGAAAGAAATATTCCCATCATCCCTTGTGATTTTGTCCACCACTGACTCTTGACTCTATTTTTAAGGACCTAATTTAGCTGCCATAGCCTGTCAGTGCTCTGTGTTCAACTCATTATATTGTATAAAGACAATCTTCTCCCATTGTTATTTTTTTAACCATACTTTAATTATCTACCAAAATTGTTTAGTGTAACACACTAAAGAGCACTGAATAAAACAATAGCATCTATGCAGGAAATTGGGCGGCGCCTGTGGCTCAACGGGTAGGGCGCCGGTCCCATATGCCGGAGGTGGCGGGTTCAAGCCCAGCCCGGGCCAAAAATAAAAAAAAAAAAAAAAAGAGGAAAGAAAAAGAAAGAGAAAAATAATCGCCGCTATTCAGATCTGATCTCTTTTTGTTCATATTTTTAAAAAACTTATTGGCTATGATACTATACTTCTTCTCCAGAACAATGCCCTCTGGGCCCCTAAGATAACTCTTCTACTTTTATGAAGTGATATATTTTAAAATCAGAGTTTAGGAATTCCTTAGCCAACCTGCTCAGTGTCATAATCAGGCTGTACTCCAGGGTGAAAAACTCAGTCCACAAACTTCCTTTGCCTGACTGCTTTGATTTTTATTATACATTGGAGAAATAATGGAGGAAGGTGATTGGGTGTTACGGGATTTATAGGTAATTGGGTGGGTCTGTTGGAGATGGAACATCTAGTAAGGATTGTGGATGTGAGTGGGAAATTGTTGGTGTCTCCCTTGAATAACCTTGAATAAGCCTGTAGACCCTGACCTCCCAACCTCATCAGGACCCCTCCAAGCCACGGACATAGTCTTTCTCCAGAAGGTGTGCTAGAAGACATAGGTTTGGGGTCATGCAGCACTGGGTCTAAGCCCCATCCTTTTGTTACCAGCTATGCAATCCTGGGCTGTTAATGTCCTTTGGGAGAATTTTTGCGCCTCATTTAGTTCATCTGTAAAATGAAGATAAGAATACCCACCTCCTGGGGTTGTTGTCGGGATTATTATCCAACATACATTCATTCCATCAATATTCAAGACCTGCCATTTGCCATACACTGTCCTGAGTGCTGGTGACACAATAGTGAAGAAAGCCTTCTCCCCAGAAGCTCCTGTATCTCAGTGAAGAGGTGACACGCACGGGAGGTGGAGGTAAGGGGAAGCTATCCAGCTGTGCAGAGATAGGTGGACAGATCAAGGAGGGCTTTGCAACCATGTGAGGCTTTAGGTTTTCCTCTGAATGACACGTGGAACCTTATAAAGCTTTCAAAAGAGGAATCAATCTGCCTTCGGTTTTCAAAGAATGACTCTGGCTGCCAAGCTGAACTTGGACATTCAGTGGCCTAGCACAGAAACAGAATAATTAGGAAGTCACATTGGGAATGCGGGTGAGAGATGGTGGTGGTTTGAATGAGAACAGCACAGGTGGGGGAGGAGGCTATAATTTGAAGGTAACTGATAGAATTTGCAGATGACTTAGATGTAGGCAATGCAACTTTTTGGCTGGGGCAACCTGAAGCCAGAATTTTCCATTTACTGAGAGAGGGAGGACTCCAGTACAAGTTGGGTTTGGAGGGAAAACAAGAGTACATTTTGGGAGCATGTTAACTTCATGACATCTATTAGATATCCAAATGGAAATGTCAAGAGAACCTGCGGGGCACTCTATCTTGTGGTTGGTGAGGAAGAACCAACAAACAACGCTGATGAGGGGGAAAGAAGGAAGTTCTGAAGCCAGAGCTGGCCAGTATGCCCTGCTGATGGTCAGCGTGGGAAGTGGCCATGGATTATAATTACACAGTGCTCAGGGCAGCCTCGTGCACAGTATTCAGTTAAATTCCACTTATCCCCTCTCTGTTGTGTTTTTGACAGCAGAAAATCTTACCCAAACACATGCCTTAGTCAACCTCAAGGGTCCTGAAAGTCTACTTGCCGAAATACTGTTCTCAATCACGCCTGCTTTCAACTGTCTTAAGACAAACTCAAGCCCTCCTGGTGAGGCAGGACTCACCCTCCTTAACATCTGAGTTCTGAATTGGATCTCTGTATAACATGTCTTTAAGACATGAAAACAGTAGCCCATAAACTTTCAGCACTGTTGATTGTGGAGAAGGAATGAGAGAAAAAAAAACATGTTGAAAGGCATTTGCTCAGCATGATGCCTTCAAATACATTTATTTGTATTTGAAGCTTGTGTGACAGACATTTATTTGTGTTTGCTATATAGATATTACTCAACTTACCATGGGGTTCCATCCAGATAAACCCATCATAAATCGAAAATATCATAAGTCTAAACAATAAAATATTGTAAGTTGAAAATACATCGAATACACCTGACCTACCAAACACCATAGCTTAGCCTACCTTAACAGATTGACTGCTGCACTAGACTAGAAAAAAAATTTCCTTTTCCCTTGGGGCCCAGGCGGCTCCCAAGGTAGCCAAGGAAAAGAGACATGTGAGTTATATACACTTCATGCAGCACAGCCTCCAAACCAGCTTGAGTTTACATACAACTTGCCCAGCAGTTAATGTGTTAAGCATGCTCAGAACACTTAGAGTAGCTGACAGTTGGGCGAGTCACTTAGCAACAAGATACATTCTAGAGTACTGGTTATTTACTCGGTGATCGCGAAGCTGACTGGGAGCTGCAGCTCCCTGCCTCAGCCCAGGATCATGAGAATATCATATCAAATATTGTTAGCGCAGGAAAAGATGAATGGTCAAGATGTGAGGTATGGTTTCTACTGAATGTCTGCCACTTGTCACCTTCATTAAGTCGAAAGATCATAAATCAAACCATCGCTAAGTCAGGGACCTCTGCCTATGAAGTGCCAGACTTGGAATATTCACTATTCTGGTGTTGGTGACTTGTCTTTTGGCTAGTTCTGTATCTCAGTTGTAGTAGATAAGGGGGGGTCTAGTAAGTGCCCCCATATCTGTGTTGGATTTCCATTTTATAAACAGTGACTCAGTATCCGTAAGCCCCTCGTGATCACCTCCAGCAATGCTGACCAAGTTTTGCTCATGGGAGGTTATCTTCAGAAGGTTGGGTAGCATGTCATGGCTTCAATTCTGTTGTAGCAAAAGCATGTGAGCCTCAAAATAACTGTATGAGGTAGGCGTGTCGTTATAATAACTTGATATCGTTTTCAAAAACAAGTGTCTACTCCATCCTCCTTTCCCAAGTCCTGTGCTGAGCTGCAGATGACAAGCCATGCCAGTCCCATGTTCAGACGAAAAGTTGAAAAATTGGACCCTTTATGGTTGAAAATAGAATAACTTTAAATACATCTTAATTTTTTATGTGTGGTGGGCAAAATTGCTATAAGCCTGGCTGTCGGAAAGTAGGTGATAGTTTTGGGTATAGAAAGACTGAGAAAGTTTCAGTGGAGAAAAACACATCTGTCCACGCCCACAATGAGACAGATTTTAGCAGTTAGAGCCAAGATGTGTAATAGTGATGACATGTTCCTGCTTGTCCCCTTGAAGCAAAACTTGAATTAAAGTGATTTTAGAAAATTAACATAATTTAATATAATACTCATTCCTTTTCGGAAATTGCTTTGAGCTGAAATGTTTCCAGCCTGGCATTGAATGAAGAACTCTTGTGGACAGGTTCATAAGATTTTGAGCTGGTTAAATATTCTAACTAGCCTGTAGGTTTTCCTTTTTTTTTTTTTTTCTTTCTACATTGTAAGAGAAAACAGGTCAGTAATTTTGAGTATCCCTTCTGGGACTTGCTTTACATTGTTAAAGGTTGTCCTGGTCTATGATTTTTTTCTGAAATATCTTCAGCCTAACATAATTACTTGGTCACCCTCTACTTTGCGTTGTTTCACTTGTGCGTTGAGGAATGAATGTGTAAATCATATATTATCACACCTGCCACAGTGTAAGGTTTTTAGTGGCTGGGTTGATTTTTGATTCACTGTTTTCTTTTTTTTTTTTTTGTAGAGACAGAGTCTCACTTTATGGCCCTCGGTAGAGTGCCGTGGCCTCACACAGCTCACGGCAACCTCCAACTCCTGGGCTTAAGCGATTCTCTTGCCTCAGCCTCCCGAGCTGGGACTATAGGCGCCCGCCACAACGCCCGGCTATTTTTTGGTTGCAGTTTGGCCGGGGCCTGGTTTGAACCCGCCACCCTCGGTATATGGAGCCAGCGCCTTACCGACTGAGCCACAGGCGCCACCCGATTCACTGTTTTCATTTCCTCGAGCTTAGCTCATTACTTTGCACACAGTAGGCATTCTAAAAACATCCCTCAAATGGACCTGAATTAGTACTTGTAACTGTTGTGTTGGTTGTATTTTTTGGTGATAAATAAAAAAGGAAATTGTGTAATAGCAACTGAAGATAGGATCCCATTGGATTTCTTTTTTATTCCTTTTTTATTTCTTTATTTGATATGTATTGTTTTATATGGATACTATTTTTGTATTTGACCATTTACCAACATACCTCAACAAAACTTATGGAAATTACATCGCTTTATTCTTTTGGCCCAGCTTCTTATAAGAGAATTGCCCTGTATTTGTAAAGTGTGACTATCACAGACTACTTTCTAATCGTTTAAAATTACTTGAGAAAACATGTTATTGGGCGGCCTTGGATGTATTTATTTCTATCTCTTGATTTTAGCAGTGAGCCAGAAGCCCCGGACATTCCATGAAGTGTGACCATAAACTGTGTGGCAAAATGTGCTTGAAAATCACTTTCAAAACCCAGGGATCATCCTAACTTAAAGAATCAGCCTTTAGGTGTTAAGTTATAATAAAGTCAGTGTGTATGTTGACATTTTAATAGAGATTATCTGAAGTTTTGTTTTTTGTACACAGTAGCACAGGGAAACCCAAACATGAGTGGTTTCTCCAGAAAGATTCCGAAGGGGACACACCTTCACTCATCAACTGGCCTTCCAGGTATCCCCCAAGCTGGCACGCTGTGGCCCATGTTCAGTGAATGCTGCCTTTTTTCCTCTGACCTGTCCTGCTGACCCACACCTCAGCTAACACTCTCCTCCGGCCTTCTTTCTAATGACAACGGTGCACGTGTGTCCCAAAAGGGACTGCTGGAAGTTACTTTCTAATCATCTGCCTTTTTCTCCTCCACGTTTCCTAACCTGTGCTAGTCATCTTTCTCATTCCTCCTGGGTTTCTTTTCTCTCATTCTGACTGGCCATCTTTTTGCTACCTTCTTGTTTCCCCGTTTTCTCACCGTCTCATGTAGCATCTGCCGGTTGGGGGCAGTAGTGAGCACCGAGCTGACTCTCTGAGCTGCTTCCCTCTTGAATCTCCCTGACCAGCCAGTGCCCCATCTGGCCTCTTCCCTCCTTCCAGCCTCCTTGTTTTCAAGTCTCCTCCTCTCCAAACCAGTAATGTTTTAAAGGCGGACAAAACCCCCTATCCTTTCATTTTTAAGAGTGGGGGCAGGGAGGAGAAGAAGCCAGAATGAGTAAGTCCTGGGGGCGACAAAGCGCCCGTGTAGTGAGTCTCTAACAGCCACTTTGTTCTCGGCTGAGGACAACACACAGATTGTCTCTGATGGACGCACACATTCCACAGGAGGACTGCGGCCACATTTCAGTCTTCTTTTGATTAACGAAGGTTGTAAATAGGAAAGCCTCCAACACTGGCTGGTCTCTGAGAAAAAATAACAGTTCAGAAGGCCTTCCTGCCCTGAATTGTTCCTAATCACCACCTTTTACGTGTGGCTTTGATTATTCTTTAACGAAGCATACGCAGATCCCCTGCCTCTTCTGTTTAGAAACGCACAGGAGTTTCTATCAAATTGGCGGGGAGCACTGGTCGTTAAAAAAAACTATTTTTTGCCCGTAAAGTATACATCATAAATAATTACTTTTGCTGATTGTTGTTAAATGAATCAAAGTCCTACATTTCTCCAGGAAATCACTTTGCATGCCCCAACACACTCTTGACTTTTTAAAGGTTACCGCCATCGGTAATCCATCCTCAAGTAGTTTGAATGGTTTCTCCCTTCTCACGACATGGTTTTGCAAAAAGTAGAACTCAGAGCCCTATTCAATGTTTACTCTTTCCCAAGCACTAAGCCATGTGCTTTGTAATCATCACATCACATTATGTCAGCATTATGCCCATTTTAAAGGTAAAGCAACTGAGGCTTACCAAGGGCAGCTAAATTGCCAAAGGCATCCCAGCTAGAGCTAACTGAGCCAGGATTTGAACAGAGACACCCCACGGGCAGAGCTTTCAGTTATATGTCTTCTGCAGCTTTTGAAAAGAAGTTCAGTTTTGCTCTCAGATATTTTAAATAACTCTGGAAGCAACTAGAGCCATCTCTTTTTAGATTAATTTTTGAGACAGAGTCTCACTCTGTCGCCCTCAGTAGAGCACTGTGGCATCACAGCTCACAGCAACCTCTAACTCTTGGGCTTAAGAGATTCTCTTGCCTCAGCCTCTCTGCGCCCCCCAGAACACCTGGCTATTTTTTGGTTGTAGTTGTCATTGTTAACTGGCTTGGGCCATGTTCGAACCCACCAGCCTGGGTCTTTGTGGCTGGCACTTTAACCACTGTGCTACAGGTGCCAAGCCTTAGATTAATTTTTAACTAAGGATGTAACATCAATCCCAATGTGGGGAGAATGTTCACTTCATTGATTCCTTCAACAATTATCTTTTCTCTAACATTCTTTTTTTTCCCCCTGAGACAGAGTCTCACTATGTCGCCCTCAGTAGAGTGCTATGGCGTCACAGCTCACAGCAACCTCAAACTCTTGGGCTTAAGAGATTCTCTTGCCTCAGCCTCCCAAGTAGCTGGGACTATAGGAGCCCATCACAACGCCCAGCCTTTTTTTTTTTTTTTGCAGTTGTCATTATTGTTTAGCTGGTCCGGGCTGGGTTTGAACCTGCCAGTCTGGGTGTATGTGGCTGGCACCCTAACCGCAGAGCTACAGGTGCCGCCCTCTCTAACATTCTTTTGGTGCTACCACTGTTAGTAATGATGTCCAAACTGGCCCCATGTCTCATGAATGAATAAATGCAGTCTGCATTGCATGAAAAAGCTTGCGAATGTTTAGTTGAGAGAAGTGATTGTCAGTTGTATCTTGAGCTCAGTGAAAAGTATAAATAATCACGAATGTGCTTACATTTCCAGAGACAGTGAGATTACAATGTTTGGTACATAGGCATATGTATTCTGCACACTCCCATCACATTTCCCGTATTTCTTTGACTTCTGGGTATTTATTTGATCAGAAGGGACCCCCACATTTCCCTAGGATAGCATCTGACCCCACTCAGCCTTAGAGTTAGTTTTGCACCACATGGACATACAAATTTGCAAACTCAACTCAAAATCATTCATCTGGCAAGTACCAAGTTTCTGATACCAGACACCAAAATGCTTTTTTACAAGTTGTTCTCTCTTTCACTCAGTAATCTGTGATCCACGCATGCTTTCTTCCCCTTAAGCAGGTACTGCCCTTTGCGACTTAAATCCTTTTTCTTTCTTAAAGAGTTAAAGTTAGAGAAAAACTGGTGAAAGAGGAGAGTGCTCGCAGCAGCCCTGAACTTGCCCCTGAATCCTTAACTCAGAGGAGACATCAGCCAGCACCAGCCCATTACCTGTCCTTTCAGTCAGAACACTCGGCCTTTGATAGCGTCCCCAGCAAGGCAGCCAGCGCTGCACGACAGCCCCGCCGTGGCTACGTCCAACCAGCCGATCCTGGTCGCGCCACCAAGCTGGTGACCGAGGAAACCCCAGAAAACGTGTCTGAGTGTGGCTGGGTGGGATCAGTCTCCCAGGATGTCATAGAACCTCCCACCTTAAAGATTCCAGAAGGCGAGAGAAGGGAGTCGCCAGTTCTCCATATCTGCGAATCCAAAGCAGAAGAAGACGTGCTCTTCACCGAAGCTCTTGAGAAGGGCAAGAAAACACTGTCTGCTTTGCAGGGTGATGGGTTTGCAAGAAGCCACGAAGACCCGTCTGGAAAGGAGGACTTCGGTAAGCCAGCCGCTAGCACGGTCACCATAGAACGTCAGAAGGAGGTGGAAAGTGTCTCACTCCCACCTCAAGATCAACACCAGCCCACGGAGAGAACAGGCAGAAGCCAAATGGTTTTGTATGTTCAGAGTGAGCCCATGTCCCAAGACGCCAAAGTCACCAGTCACAGAAGGAAGCACAAGGTCCTCACCCGCTCACTGTCGGATTACACAGGCCCCCCTCCGCCCCAGGCCTCCAAGCTTAAGGTCCCCACTTCAAAGCCAGAGCTGGAGCCACAGAGTTCCAAGGCTGAGGAGCTTCCTGGGGACGTCGGTGTGCCGGACACAAAGGTCTCTGTCGCTCAGCTCCGAAGTATGTTTCTGGAGTCTGCCAACGCCTGCAAGAGACCCGAACTGTAGGTGATGTTTCCAGCATCCTCCTGATGTGTCACTTACACGTCCCTGGCAGAATTAGTCACTTCTCGACTTGTGTGGTGTCCTGCGTTGAATTGTATCAGCTTAGCTCACAAGCGTGTGCAGGGCAACTCTACAGGAAATGGCTCAAAAAACTACCATTCTGCTTCTGCCTACTAATGGGGAGCTAGTGGATTGTGTTGCTGGAATGTTCCACCGTGCATGGTAGAGGCATGCAGAGGGTGCTAGTCGTGTCTATGGAGATGCATAAACCTTTGCTTTTATTCTCTCTCTCTCTGTCTTCCCATTTCTCTTCTGTATACTCCCTACCCTGTGATTCTAAAAGCCACCCACGGGTGGAGAGGGCCCCCAAAGGAGTTGGCTTGGCCACCAGTGTGGAACAGGAGAGAGGGTCCCGGAAACCAAGACGCTATATTTCTCCTGGTGAAAGTAGAAAAACTTCTGAGAGATTTAGAACTCAACCCATAACCTCAGCAGAACGACAGGAATCGGATAGGTAGGCACGTGTCTATGTAGTTTCCTCGTCTGGGAAAGTAAAAGAAATAATACAGGATTTTTACGAGTTTTACCACGACGATGCTCCTAATTCTGTTTATGTAGGATGACGTTGATTCCATAATTCTTCCAGCTAATCTATAAGGGATATTTGTTTGACTCATATGTACTTTTAAAGAATGTTGGCCTTTACAATGGTATCCCAATACGTTCACGATTATTTTTAAAATTTCAGATTAATATGAGGGTACAAATGATTAGGTTACATTATTTGCATTTGTTAGGTAAAGTTCAAGTTGTAGTTGAGCCCTTCGCTCAGGGGGTGTACTGTATACCCTTACATTGTGCCCACTGGGTGAGAGCACGTCAGTCCCTTCCTCCCCTTCCTCATCCCCAGTCTCCCGTCCTCCCTCCCCACTTGACTTAAATTTTGTTTTTCTCTCCTGGGGGGATGTAGTTGTTTATCTGTTGGTTCTTATTAGTATCTAGTACATTGGCCACATGCTTTTCCATTCTTGTGGAATGGAAAAGTGCAGTCAGATGGTAAGAAGTCCAAAACGTTATTTTTCTTCACTTAATGTCTGAAGGTTTTTTACGTTCTCATTAATTTAGAATCCAGATTGAGTATTCAACCAGATTTTACCATAAAAATAACTAAGGAATTTGATATGTCTGTCTACTTGTGGTATCAGAGTTTTATATTTAATGGTCGTATAAGATTTGTCTCAAGATTTATCACAGGTTGTGTTCAGCAAGTTACACTTGGCTTTGTACTTCCTCCACCCAGTGTGCACTTGGGTGGGATGGAGAGTGCATGTCCCACGGCACCTGTAGCCACTGTGCGTGTGTGTTCACAACCACAGTCACTGCCAGAAGGATATTCCTTCAGAGAGCTTCACTGCACTTTTACTATTACTTTTTAGTATGATGTTTTATTTGGATTTTCCACTCCCACCAGCTAATTTTTCACTATTCTTTACTAATGTCTTTCCTAGGAGTACTTCACATGCGGAAATGCCAACTATTGAGGGCAAGTATCTGTTTTTCTTTTTCCTTCTTTATCATCTTACCTAGATTAGATCACAATAATTAAGAATGTTTGGCTTTTCAAGATAACACAATGATGAACTGTATCAGTTTCTTCCTTTTCCGCAGGGTTTTCTTTCCCCTGTGAATATAAAAGAAAAATATAAAAAGTTGAAGGGTTCAGATGAGCTTTTCCAGGTTTTAGAAGGAGTTAGAGAATCACAATGTGAACAATATAAAAACAACTGAATTAAACCCAAGAAGCAGGTTTTTCTTGTTGCCATTACTATTTAAAAATAAAAGAAATTTCCTCCCCCAAATCTATTCTTAAATCTCAATGGGATAAATAAGTAGAGTAGAAATCACTGTCCAGACAGGGTTTGGTTTGACTTGTGGTGGAAATCAGTACCTTTTCACTGAATGGGTTCCCCCAAAGGGAAAGTATTGCCCTTACTATTTTAGTACATCTATGCTTATAGGCGAAGGATTTCCAGGTCAGGCTTGGAAAGGTTTTTGGAGACTTGACTCGGATTCTCTTAACTGTGTCCAGTTTTTGTGCCTGTGCCTTTTCACAGATGAAGAAAAGGTGGATGAGAGAGCCAAGCTGAGTGTGGCTGCCAAGAGGCTGCTTTTCAGGGTAAGGTTTGCTGAAATGCATGATTAGAAATTGTAACAGCTGTCACCTGTAATCCCAGGCTCTCAGGAGGGTGAGGTGGGAGGGTTGCTTGAGGCCAGGAGTTCTAGGCCAGCCTGGGCAACATAGCAAGACCCTCCCATTCCTGCCCCCCTCCAAAAAAGGGGTGGGGGGAGAAAAAGAAAAAAAAGAATCGTAACCCTCCCAGAGGGAGACTCCCGACTCCAGTCTTTTTGTGCCCTTCTGGACACTGTATGGCCTCCCGGTTCCAGCCCACCTGTTGTCCTCCCACTCTGTGACTGGTTCGGGCCACCTGTTGGTGCACTCAAAAACTGAGTGTACAGTTCTGATGATGACATGAAGCTGTTATCGGGGCCCCTCCCGTAGGTCCCATGGGAGAACAGGCAGCGACATTTTGCTGCCCTGATTCCCTTCCCTTGAATTCATAAGGATTCCGCCATGTCTCTAATCCCAGGAAATGGAAAAATCCTTCGATGAACAAAATGTTCCAAAACAACGCTCGAGAAACGCGGCCGTGGAGCAGAGGCTACGCAGGCTGCAGGACCGGTCCCTCACCCAGCCCATCACCTCCGAGGAGGTGGTCATTGCAGCCACGTGAGTCCCCGTCAGGATTTCTTCACCTTGGCTATAATGTCTTCTTTTTTAGAAATGGGAAGATGGTTTAGCTGGAAGCTGCAGAGAAAGTTGATGCTTAGGGAGGTTTCATGTGCTGCCATGTCTCTAAACTTTGTAATGGTATGGGGTGTATATTTTTTTCTCCCTGAAAAACAGGAGAGGAATTTTGTCTAATTTATTTATTTACTTTGGTCTGTGTATATTGGACTATTTTTATTTTTAATTAATTATTTGTTTTGGTACCATGACTTGGATACAGACCACATATGGTCTTTAATCTCGTTTACAATGAAGAGCGGAAAATGTGAAAGCAGATGGATTGTAGAATGAACACCCGGCTTCAGCAGCGACCCCTGCCGGCCTGCCCTGCTCTACCTGTATTCCCATTCCCATTCCCCTTCTAGCCGTACTACTTTTCCAGCAAACCCCAGACACCTCATCATTTCATCTACAGATATATCAGAATATGTCTCTAGAAGATAAGGGTTTTTTGTTTGTTTGTTTACATTTTGCTTTGTTTTGGAGACAAGAGTCTTAACTCTGTCACCCTGGGTAGAGTGTCCTGGCATCATAGCTCACAGCAACCTTAAACTCTTGGGCTCAAGACATCTCTTGCCTCAACTTTTCTATTTTTAGTAGAGACAGGGTCTCACTCTGGTTCAGGCTGGTCTCAAACTCCTGAGCTCAAAGAATCTACCTGCCTCGACCTTTTAGAGTGCTGGGATTACAGGCATAAACCATCCCCCCACTCCCACCCCCGCCCAGGGTTTGCTTTGTTTTTTTTTTTTTCATCTGTTTTTGAGACAGACTCTTACTCTTTCTCTCGGGTTGAGTGCCATGGTGTCATCATAGCTCACAGCAACCTCAATCTCCTGGGTTCAAACCATCCTCTTGCCTCAGCCTCCCAGAGTGCTGGGGTTACAGGCATGAGCCACCACACCTGGCCAGTTTGTTTTGTTTTTAAATAATCACCAACAATTTTTGAAAATTGATTGGCTGTTTGATAGCTTTCGGTCTGCAGGGAGTCATGTTCAACCACTCTGTTGCAGGGTATTCAGAATTGACTTTTCACAGTAATTCAAGTATAAATACCTGCTTCAATCAAGTACAAGTTTTTTTTATTAGTTTTGTAAAAATTGGTTTGGGGCTTGACTTGGACACACACATGCACATGTGCACACACCCTTCCTTTAAAGAAATGACGTTTCTGGGCGGCGTTTGTGGCTCAAAGGGGTAGGGTGCCGGCTCCCTATGCCGGAGGTGGTGAGTTCAAACCCAGCCCCAGCCAAAAACTGCAAAAAAAAAGAAAGAAAGAAAGAAAGAAATGGGGCGGCGCCTGTGGCTCAGTCGGTAAGGCGCCGGCCCCATATACCAAGGGTGACGGGTTCAAACCCGGCCCCGGCCAAACTGCAACCAAAAAATAGCCGGGCGTTGTGGCGGGCACCTGTAGTCCCAGCTACTCGGGAGGCCGAGGCAAGAGAATTGCTTAAAGCCCAGGAGTTGGAGGTTGCTGTGAGCTGTGTGAGGCCACGGCACTCTACAGAGGGCCATAAAGTGAGACTCTGTCTCTACAAAAAAAAAAAAAGAAAGAAAGAAATGAAGTTCTTCTCATTCAGGGCATTGATTTCCCAAGAGATCTCTGTGTCAAAGCCCGCTCTGTGAACCTGTCTTAGAGTAGTCACGTGCACTTTCTTCCCGTTTCCCTCAATATGCTGGTGTATTTGTGGATAAGTACATTAATGCACTCATTAGGAACTCCTAGCGAATTAGTTGGTTTTTAAATACACACACACACACGTATATACACACATTATATACAAGGTGGCCATAAAGTTTGTGTGCAAACATTTTAAATGCATACAAACTTCATGGCCACCCTGTGTGTGTGTGTGCAAATATACATAATATTATATATATATTTTGTTTGTTTTTAATGGCTAGTGTAAAATCAGAAGCAGCTGCCCATGGGAGGAAAACAGTAAATTTAAGGGAATGTTATCTCCTATTAAGGTTTAATGAAACTACTTTGATGTGTTTATAGGTTCCATAAGAACACTGATTCTTTTAAAAATTAGATTAAAGTGGTGGCTCACGCCTGTTAATCTTAGCACTCTGTGAGCCCACACTGGTCAATTGCCTGAGCTCAGGAGTTCAAGATCAGCCTGAACAATGAGACCTCCTGGCTAGTAAAAATAGAAAAACTAGCCAGGTGTTGTGGCGGGCACCTGTAGTCCCAGCTACTCAGAGGCGAAGGCAAGTGAGGCATTCGAGCCCAAGAGTTTGAGGTTGCTGTGAACTGTGACGCCACGACACTCTACCCAGGGTAACAAAGTGAGACTGTCAAGAAAAAAAAAAAAAATTGGAATGATGAGAACACCACTCTAAAACATAATATACCCTATTGGTGTGTGGATGGCTAGTATCAGCTTATTTTAGCTTTTGTTCTTTGTTTTATTTTTCGAATCAGGACATGTGTTCCAAAGACAGCGTAAAGTCTTTCCATGCTCAACACTTCACTCTTCCTCCATCTGCTTTGGGTAGCTTCTGTCTCTTATTTCCTGAGTTTGTAACTGCTTTTCACGTTCTGTTGTGATCGGCAAATACTTTTTGTGAAAATGTTTGATGTAACGTTTCCGAATGTAAAACTATGCCGTCTTTAACGCCTCTTTTCTTCTCTCCCCTTATGACTGTTTCTTCTTTGGCAAATTGCTTTTAAAGTGAACCCATCCCTGCTTCGTGCCCTGTCACGGCGAGACTTCCTAGTCCCACTGTAGCTAGGAGCACTGTGCAGCCTGCCAGGTACCGGACAGAAATAGCTGCATGCCGCACCCCGGGCGAGGGTGCTAGACAGTAGACGCGTCTTAACGTCTCCAGTTTTGTTTGAAAGCAAGTCAGCGCAGTGAATCGTTCCCAGAATGTGTGGCGTTCTGTTTTGTCATAGTATAAGATACTGATAATTTCATGTCAGCTCGCATGGGAAAGCGTCTCATCCCCCTGCTTCCGTTGTGTGTTGGAGCTAGGGTCACAGCAACTCACCTATTTGTTTTGTTTCTGTTTTTCTTAAGAATGGTCATCTCAAAGAAAAAAAATCATCTAAAACACTAGCACTTGAGATTCATAGAAAAATGGGGCATTAACATCAATGCTAATAAGGCCCATTTTTTTAGAACACAGGCAGACGCAATTTTAACAATTAAATTGTGATGTTTTATAATGATGCCCTGAAACCATGTAAATATCCCCTTTATTTTACTGTTGTAGGCCTAAATAAATACAAGGCTAATATAATGACAGTGGAGGAATAAAGTTGGCTCAACACAGAAGCGGGAATCTCTTTAGGGAAGGAGGTTTCTGCCCGCCCAGTTAGCTGCCCCTGACCCAAGGAGCGCCCCAAGGCTTGGGCTGACTTTCTCAGCGGCCTCCTTATGTACTTGAGACAACGGAGATGGCTCTTGGGTGTGGGACATCTTGTGAACTGGTGATTAATTGGGGCCAAGGCAGAATGCACTCCTTTGAGATCTGGCTTTGCCAGTGGCAGTAAATCACCTTAAAAGCCTTTCAGGATCCACAATAACCGTGCAGACTAGAAGCCTCCTTCTCTTCCACCTGGAAGTTGGAGGGATTTACAATCGCCTGAAATTTTCCTCATTTTTCTGGTTTCTGAGAATTACAGACTGAAGTACCTTCTAGAAAACTAGTGGAAACCTGTGCAAGAAAAAATGTTATACTGAAAAGAGTGAAAGAATCTCAAAGTGAAACCATTTGTGTTGAGCGAGTAAATCGGAAACACTATGTAATAGATCACGTCATTGACAGAGGGCTGTTTTGTTTCCTAATTACAGTAGAACCTCTGTAAGGTGATCACCCAAGGGACTACAGCAACTGGTCAACGTACAGCACTAGGCCTGTCATACTGATACATACATGTGGTACATGTCCAGTACGTCAACTTAGGGAGGTGGCCATTATAGGGAGATGGTCAGCTCTAGAGTTCCTACTGTATTTAAAATTGAAAGACTACCTACCGAACCCAGATCTTTGGATAATATCTAAATGTGGTGTAGATAATGCCTTACCACTCCATTTAGCCTTATTTCTTACGATACTAAGAATAAAACTTCTACAACACAACTTCTGTCTCTAAGATAAGGTATATCCAAGCTGACTTAAGTTTCTTAAATAGGAAATTAGTTTTTAGAAAGAATTCAGAGCTAAAAAGCTGCTCTCCATGGCATTGATAATATTAGCTTCCCATCCCTGCCTCACCGTTCACAGTCTTGTTAAATTGCTAAACAACTGTCCACCCCTGTCCTAAATCTGTATAGGGCAGAATAAGCCCTTTGCAAAAGTAAGTGACACTCTGAAGAACGTCAACATGCAAAATGTGTTTGTTGTTACCCGTGTTACTGACTTTTTATTCCTTTCAGATTACAGGCATCTGCTCACCATAAGGCTTTAGCCAAGGACCAGACAAATGAGGGCAGAGATTGTGCTGAACCAGGAGAACCTGATTCCTCCACTCTGAGCTTAGCAGAGAAGTTGGCCTTGTTTAACAAATTGTCCCAGCCAGTCTCCAAGGCTATTTCTACCCGAAACAGAATAGACATGAGACAGAGGAGAATGAACTCTCGCTATCAGACTCAGCCAGTCACCCTGGGAGAGGTGGAACAGGTGGGTGCTCTTTCGCTTCATTCCAGCGCACGCGTGCATTCTTAAAATACAGCAGCACAGAGACGGGCATTGTGGTGGGCGCCTCTAGTCCCAGCTACCTGGGAGGCTGAGGCAAGAGAATCACTTAAGCCCAAGAGTTAGAGGTTGCTGTGAGCTGTGACGCCACGGCACTCTATCCAGGGTGACATAAAAAGAAAATATATAGCAGCACAGAATTACTCTGAGCTTCATGATATCATTATGGGGATCTACTGGTAGACTGTGTCACCTGCTGGTGATCTGGTAATAATGTCATTCCTAAGAAATATAACCATGGTGAGTATGTTTCTCCTGTTTTCATAATCCACTTACTGAAATCATGTGGACCGCGACCATTTCAGAGAGAAAAAATAGGATGTACAATAGGATGGCCTTTCACGCCATAGGCCTTTGTTTAATGAGATATATTATCTAAGTATGCCCAGAAGGGATTTTTTTTTTTTTTTGCCACTAAGGTAGGTAGTGAAACTGCGTCAGATGTTCTACTTCTGTTTATATCAATTCATACATCAGGACTTACACAGACAATGCCATTCAATCAGCTTTTTGCTTTTTCATTGTGTCCCGCCCAGGTGCAAAGTGGGAAGCTCATTCCTTTCTCGCCCACTGTTAACACGTCTGTGTCCACCGTGGCACCTACAGCCTCGCCAATGTTTGCAGGGGAACTTCGGGCAAAGCCATCTCTTGAGGACAGTGCAGGGGCCACTGACTACAAATTGCCTTCTTCAGTAGAAAATTCGGATTCTGCAGTCAGAAGCATTCTGAAATCCCAAGTGTGGCAGCCTTCGGTGGAGGAGAGGGGAAACAAAGAGATGTTGAGGGAATCTGGAGAACCAGAAAGCAAGCGAGCCTTGGCAGGTGACGACAGTGGCGTGAAGAAGTATGGGTCCTTCGAGGAAGCCGAGCCGACCTACTCCGTCTTTAACAGAGTCAGGGATGGGGACGTCCACAAGGAACCTCGCTACGCAGTTCCCAGGAAAGGAAGCCTGGAGTTAGCTAATCCTCCCCTCGCCCATCTTGGTGATGAACTGGAGGAATTTTCTACTGGGAAAACCAATGCATATGGGAACTTGGACTTGACAGACAGGCAGCCCTTTGAAGAGAAGGTGGATGTGGAGAATGTCGCGAGCAGGAAGTTTTCTCTAAGAGGTAAGTGACTGCTGCCCCTGGAGTTCTAAAAAGCAACTAGTTTTTTAGTTTCCAGGTGACTTATTGTCCGTGTTGGTGGTGCTCTGATTTAAATTACAAAGGCAGTTTACAACTGGCATTGGCTAAAAGTTCTGTGGGAACTCTCCCCCAAACTTCTCTTCCACCTAAATCTGGCATTTTTAGTGGACTATTTGAGTTTTAAGCAATAAAAATACCTGAAGCCCTTTGAACATCTTGATAAGGATTTCTGATGACTTTTGTCACATTAACTCACATGACATTCTGAGCAGCTCAGCTCTTTTGGCCCCTTTTAAAGTTGATGAACTCAAAAGGTCCAGGGCTGGGGAAGTACAAGGAATAAGGCCGTGAACCTGACCTCTTTCTTTCCACGCTTCTGTCTTGCAGGCTAGGAAGCTATAACCTGTGAGACTTTAAGCCTTTTTCTACCTTTGCATAAATGATACTGTACATGTTAGAATAGTGGTTTGGTTTGTGAGTGTGGCCCATTTGCAATGTTCTTGTTTTGGAGCAGTGGAAATGGTCCAAAATCAGCGTAGTGAAAGCTGATTTCCTGTCGTGTCGAGACAGACCAATTGTCACGAAGCGCCTTGCTGTGTGGGGTAATTGGTTGGCAAGTTTGGTTTTCTCAGAGAGCATAGCTTGCTGCAGATTTGCATAAATCCAAGTGGATTGGGTAACCCGCCCTGTGCCCACGGACTGAACTCCCAAGTGCTGCTCTGCTGAGGGCTGAATAGCTGGAAGAGTGTTTGCCTGGGGAGGAAGTGCTGATTTTGCATCTTTCCTTCCCAGCGGCAGAGTACGGGGAGCCCACTTCCGAGCAGAAGGGGACAGCTGCTGGGAAAACAGTCACTCAAACCTCAACCCCTGTGACCTGGAAGCAGCAAGATTCTTCCGAACAACTGCAGAAGCACCAGAAGAATCCATGTGCGATGTTTGCTGCTGGAGAGATCAAAACACCAACAGGAGAGGGCATCCTGGAATCGCCCAGCAAAACCATGTCGATTAAAGAAAGGTAATAAGATTCACTCACTGCAGAGTAATGCCGTTGGGGAGGAGCTGACAACTGGCTTTTAGAAAAAGATCGGGAAGATGGGCAGAGAGATGCTTTTATACTAGAAGAATTATGGGACACAGAGGTATTTGAGAGTAAATTGCATTCGCCCCAACCCCTGGCTTGGCAACGCTGAAAGGGCCCTTTCCAGACTCAGATAAGGAAACAAACCAAAGCAGGCTTTTTCTCACTTCATTTGTCTTTATTGTACCAATTTCTCTTTCCTAGTAAATTCTTGGATGGTCTAGTGATGAGAGCTGTGATCCCGACCGTTTGCCCTTCAGATACACGCAATGCAAACTGAATACACAGACTGCTTGCAACGTTGTGTGAAATGTATACAGAAAGAATGATGTTGAATTTATATATAGGGTATCCATCTTGGAGATTAGAATCCAAGTTTTGTTTACTTTACAGGAAGTACAATGGATACCTTTTCTGCACTCTTTACTTAGGAATTTTATATCAGGTGATAGCTTTGAAAGATTGCATTTGAGTATCATATAACACTGTAACCTCATTGCCTTCAAAAGAATGAGGTAGGATTGAAAGGGTATGTATAAATGGGGGAGATGCAGAGAATTGGAACTAAACTATTTCCGGCATGTATTTTTCTTCTTAACCCTTAATCAGAGTTGGCTTAAGCAGCCAAAGATGCCCTGGTGACTTCACCCAGGAAAACTGGGTGAAGAAGTCCCATGCACTCCCCAGTAATATTGTCTGAAACATTTCCATCATACAGAAGTTTTCTTGCTCTGTCAGGCCCTGACCACTCTTACTTTTCCAGATGTATTTCAAACTGCTTAAGCCTAATTCCAAACCACAACGTTTTTCAAACCAAGATCTTAGAACGTTATTTATCAACTGTTAAATAGATGGAGCCTTTTTCAACTGACAAATTGATAAGATTATTACATCTTTTTATTTTTCTCCTTTACTTAAAATTCACAGCAAATTAGACCTACTGTGTAGAGCGGGCGTAGGAAAAGGGGTCAGGTAGATAACAAGACTGATGTCTTCAGTCAGGGAAGTAGTTTAACCTGCCTGGGTGGAAGGCCTCTTCCATGAAAACTGGGCTCAAAGTATATTTGTTCCCAGAGATCCAAGAATGAACAACCAGTTAGGGGAGGAGGAAGAGCTACCCTTTAAGAAAATCAATGGTAGATATCACTTGTACACAAGTTCTGATGTTTTATACATCAGAAGATATTCCAGGGTAAAATCCCAGTGGGAAGTAGTAACGTTATACTCCCTTTCAATGTCTTTTAAAGAGATCCCCATCTTTGGGTATATTCTCTCTGCTGGGCCTCAGAACTTTTGATGAAGTTCTGAGTCTATTCACTGTGCAATAATTCTTGATCTACTTGCTTATTTTAGTAAATTTTAGTTGATCGGTATCTTTCTGAAAGCAGTTTTAATCCTACTGTAAAATTCTCATTTTTAAAACTGTGAGATACTATAAAGGTGCACCTTCTTCACCTGGGCTTTGTAGACATCTAAGGAGTTCCAGACTAGCTGTAGGGTTTCTGTGAACTACCGGGGAGTCCATTCAGAATTGAATGTATACATACAGAAACTGACAAGCAGAAACTATACCTTATAACAGTCTCAGAGAAGCTCATGATAGTAATGAATGCTTGTGACATGTCCAGCTATTCAGTTTAGTTGTTAAAATATAAAAAAGCAGGAGGAATACTTGACTTATCCCCTATGTTTGTAATCAGTTATGCTAATACACAATATATTGCCAGGATCTTTTCCCCCATACCTTGATGGCACTCTTTTTCATACTTTGCTGAAAATAACTAATCTTCATATTTTTATAATCCATTTGTGACAGCTTTTTCCCTAAGTGGGGCTTTAATTTCTCCCTCTTGTTAAAATGAAATAATAAAGCTTGACCTATGTAAAATAAGAATGTTATTCCTATACTCATTTGCCTTTTCTTTGTTAAGGTGGGATATAAATTCATAGGACTTTCACACTTTATTTTAAACTTTCAAACTTTAACTGCCTCTGAACTGCTTCATTTTACTGAAGGAGCCCCTAGGGCCCCATAGTTAATGGAACTGACTGACCCCAGGGGTGGTCTCTAGGTCTCCCCCTGGTCCACATGGCAAGGTAACTTCATATTCAGATACGTGTTATGACAGGAGAATAGGATAAGGACAGGAATTCTAGCTAAACAACAGTGTTAGACTCACCTTTCCTTAGTAATTTTCTCAGTTCAGCTGTTCTTTAGGTGGCTTGTTTCAAATCACTCAGTTTTAAATTTCAGATTTTAAGACATAGAGCCTGGAATTTACATATTAATTTTTCCTTCTTCGTTTCTGCCAAATAGCGGACCACTAAGGAGTGAAACTCTGTGTCTCCCCCAACCTTGTAGAATCGGTCTCTCTCCTGTCTGTGACTTGACCATATGGAGTTCCCCGTACTGAGTGCTACCGGATGGCACACACAACCTTTGTCGTTTTACTGTAGTGTCTCATTAGTGCTGAAGACAGTCCTTAGCAGGAGGCAGGATTAAAAAGTGTAGAACTAAGAAATTTTAGGCAATTCTCCACGTACTCTCTTTTTAGAATACGTTTGATACTTAAAAGAAACATCTAAAAGTTCTTTCTCTTTCTTTGTCTTCTTTGACATCTATTTGAACTGTAACCAGCCTAAAATTTAGGTTGCAATCTGCCTTTTCCCACCAGAGAATAAAACTTCTATTCGTAACTGTCTAAATGATTGGTGTTAAATTGTCCCTGTTGGGAACTGCTGTGAGAAGCATTATGAATCACATCAGTTATTTAGGGATAAAATTGGGGTCCATGTGCTTACCTTGTAGCTGGGCCATCTCAACCACTAGAGGGCCCCAGATTTATGTAAGAATAGGGATAGAGCTCTGACTCCCCTATGTTCTCTCCTTGACTAATCCTTGATTTGAACCCCCCCTTTAAAAGACGTCTTAGTTCACGCCTCCAACCTGCAAACTAGCCAAGCCTGAGATCTGATCCAAGTACTCATCAGAGCTATTCATCCCTATCTGAAATCTGTGGGGTGCCTGGGATTCTCTGAAATGAGGAAAAATTTCTAAAGAGAGAGAGGGAGGAAGAGAAACCCTTTATTTAGTATTAGGGGCCTTGGTTGGCCTGCTCTATATTTGACCCAGTCCTGACTGCTATGAGCCTGAAGTTCTTGTTCTCACCAAGCAGGGCTTGCATTGCAGAATTCCCTGCCAGCCCTGGCAAGAGAAGGAGACATTTCTCCGGGTGGCCCAGCAAGCATGTGTCCTAGTGGCCCTGGGCCAGGCCTCGGGTGAATAGGCCAATATGCCACTCTCTGGGTTTGCAGCCTCAGACTAAGCAGATGCCCAGGCTCCCAACATCACAGTCCCACAAATAGCACTTGGACTTGGTATATATGAAAAGTGCTGACAGTTGTTTGAATTGCACAGGGAGGAATTTATGCCCCGGGTAGGGCCAGACATTTAGTGTCCTCAGCCCTCTTACAGCACAGTGGTCTGTGGTGATTTGGGGTGCCATGAGATCGCAGGGGGAGAGAACATGCTGGGAAAGATCTCTTGCTTTCTGTAGCTTCTTGAACACCCAGGAGGAAGCCTAAAGTGACAGGAATAACGTGCAAGTTTTGGTGCGTGTTATTTTAAAGTTATTCATCATTTGTACTCTGCCATCTAGGGCTGGGTCCAAGGACCATGTGTGCTCAATCGAAGTATGGTTTCTTCCATACTATTTTGGTTAGTCTGTAGTCTTTGGAAGTTCTGAATGATGACTCTGCCAGCACATGTAGAAGGAAAATTTCAGGGTTTGGGAATGGAGGGATTCCAAAACCCTGAAAGTCATGATTTGAAATAAACTCAGTTCTTGAGGCCAAATCGGATTTTTTTTTAATTCCCTCAAATCATTTGGAATCCAGTCAGATTAACAAGGTGGATGGTCAAGATGAGTAACTACTGGTCTGTAGTAGTTGTCGATATGAAGGGAGAGACGGAAGCTGGTTCTGAGGCCAGTTTGCAAGGCAGATATTGATGAGATGGGAAGGAAAAGAGTTTCTTCACTGGGTTATTAAAGTACTGGCATGCTTGGTGAGAGTTTTATTTATTGATGCATTGAAACCTTTGAAAGTTCTAAGGCAGCCTGCAGATGCTAATTATTCCTTTTAATGGTTTGATTTTGTGAGATTCATTTCTCTTATTAGAATAAAACTGACTCAATCAAAATAATTGGAGAAAAGATGACTCATGGTCATTGTGTAGTATGTGATAGATGCGGCAGAGTGAAACCTTCAAGTACACGACTCTCCCAGCATGCAGGGAGCTGTTAAACATTGTGAAATTACAGACTTTAGGACTGAATAGGATCTTGAGCCAAATGGCATCTACCAGCAATTGAGATCTTGTCGTCTACCGCGTAGCAGAAAGGAAGGGAGGGAAAGGAAGAGATTGGGGAAGAGGAGGATAGGTCCACGGTTCCAAGCTCCCACCTCCTTTGGGGAATTCCTTTCTTCATCACTGAGTTTCCGCTGAATGAATAGACAAGTATAGGTGATGATTATGTATAAATGTATAGGTATCAATGGATTCTTGATTAAAGACTGTCAAATTGATTTTCTTATTTGCTTAATAAAACTTTTATCATACCCAGTAGAACCTCTCTAGCTGACCATCTCCGTACATTGGCCACCTCCTTATATGGACCTAATTTTCACAGACCAGACATGCACCCCATGTGCGTATCAGTACAGCAGGCCTAGTTCCTCATGTTGACCACCTCTGCATGGTGACCAGTTGCTACAGTCCCTTGGGTGGTCAACTCACAGAGGTTCTACTGTAATATATTTCATCTTATCTCCAATTCACATATTTAATGATATTAAAAAAAAAAAAAACTAGGAGAAAGGCCCTTAGAGCACACCTATTCCAGTTCCTGCTAGGACAAATAAGGGCAAACGAGGTCTCTGATGGAGCTAATGGCCAAACTGTGATCAAAGCTAATGTGCTGTTTATGAATTATCAGTGATGTTGACAAGACCTGGTCCATCAAACCTGGCATAGAGGAAACAGTGTGTAATCTTTTTTCCTCCCTAATCTTTAAATTGTTTGAGCATCAGTTCAAATGAGGTTAATCATCACCATTTTTTTGCCTTTTATCTTTTCCATGTTTGTCTTTCCAGCTTTAATGCCTAAGACTTCCTCACTTATTATAATACAGTTAGCCGAAACAGCCTTACGGTCATTAAAAAAAAAAAAATCCTTTCATATAGATTATAATATCTAAGCAACTTTCTATCAAGTCACCCCATGGTTTAACCAAAGTAGGTTAAGTAACAGTCTCGTTAATTAGATTCTTTTTTTGTATATATCTTTCCCTTGAGGAAAGTTGAAGTGATGATTTTTTTTTTAATGGGTTTGTAGAAAATAGTTTCTGTCTTAACAAGATGGATTGGAAAGACCAAGTTCATTTATAGGAAGGGAACAAGGCCGAGAATACAGGAAGGAAAATAGTCATACGCCTCACATTTTTTCTTTAATTGAAAGGAATGATATTAAGAGATTGTAAGTGCTTTGTAGCTTTATGTTTTTAAGCTCATTTCCACAGTATGTTCTGTTAAGAACTATTACAAGTGTACCACACAGCTTTAGTCTTTTAGTGTTATTTCACCAAGTGACCAGAAGGGGTCAGTAGAAGACACTTTTCTCGGGGGATGGTTGCCTTTCTCTCTTCCTTGCTCCCTGCCCAAGGGCAAAGGAGACCCAGATGTTCTTTTGCTGGAATGAGGGTGCACCTTTTATCTGGCAAGTCAGATTTCAGCTTTGCGTTTCCTTCAAGTGTAAAATCTTGGGAGCCACCTTAGAAAAGGGACTGTACTATTTTTCCAAACATGCTATCTTCAGAATAAATGAAATTCCAAAAGTTACAGTGAGGTCCCAGAGGTCATTTGTTGGCCACAGACTTCCCACTTCCCTGAATTATGGTTTCATGACAAGTCAGAGTTTGGTGCTGAATTCTTCTTGGCTGGCCTGCTTCCTCTTAGATTGGCCCTGTTGAAGAAGAGCGGGGAGGAAGACTGGAGAAACAGACTCAACAGGAAGCAGGAGTGTGGCAAAGCGTCCGCTGGGAGCAGCCTGCACATTCAAGAAGTGGGACAGTCGCTTGCCAAGAAGGTAATGTTCTCCATGTCAGGAAAAAGCGTTGTAACTAACATCACGCTCGGAAGTGCATGTGTGACTTAACTAATTCCTACTCTGCCGGGCAAAGCATTGGTGCATTCTTGCCCTTAGGGCACACGCTGAAAGGCTGTCACATAGCAGCTGAAATTGGGATGAGAGTCTAGAACGGGAATCAGCAAAGCACACACACTGCATACACAACCAAGTGCCCAGTTTTAAAGTGTGTGCTTTTCCTTCAGTTTAAAACCTTTTTTTTTAAGAAGTGTATCACTCTGTTGCTCCAGGCTAGAGTGCCATGGTGTCATAGCTCACAGCAACCTCAAACTCCTGGGCTCAAACGATCCTTTGGCCTCAGCCTCCCAAGTAGCTGGGACTACAGGAGCCAACCAACTATCACAACACCTGGCTAGTCTATTTTTAGTGGAGATGGGGTCTTGAGCTTGCTCAGATTGGCCTTGAGCTCCTAAGTGCAAGCAATTCACCTGCTTCTGCCTCCCAGAGTGCTTAGATTACAGGTGTGCACCACCACACCTGGCTAAAACTTTCTTAAATGAAGTCTGGCTTTACAATGTTATTAAGCCCTTTATAACGAAAAAATCTACTTCACTACTAACAGCTTATAATTTGCATATAAAATATGGACTTGAATTTCTTGTGTAGAGATTTATAAACCTGAATATAAAAAAATAAGGACATAATTGTGGCCCATGAGTACTTAATTTTAAGCATGTTTCTTTCATGATAAGTGGGCATGCCTCTTATTGAGAGTGTACAACTGGGGTAAAATGACACATTGGTGACACAGCAATTTCTAGGATCAAAAGTCTCCAAATAGAAAAGAAAAAAAAATGCTTCCAATTAGGTGATGACCTAGATCCTTTCTACCTCTAAATAAATTAAGCATCTGTGGAAGAGGGAAAATATGAAATGTGACCTTTATGGAAGTTTAAATAAAAATCAGATAGATGTACACATAAAACTGTGATCGGGATTTCCTGAACTATTTCATGTGGCACTTTTGTGTCTTTGTAGGTTACACTGGAACACTGGAATTCCAGTTTCTTCTTTTCCTTTTTCTTGAGACAGAGTCTTACTCTGATGCCGCAAGCTAGATTGCTATGACGTCAGTCCAGCTCACAGCAGCCTCACTCCTGGGCTCAAGTGATCCTCCTGCCTCAGCCTCCCAAGTAGCTGGGACTGTGGGCATCCACCACAATGACCAACCAGTTTTTCTATTTTTAGTATAGACAGGGTCTCACTCTTGCTCAGTCTGGTCTTGAACTCCTGAGCTCAAGCAATTCTCCCATCTCAGCCTCCTGGAGAGCTAGGCATGAGTCCAGCCTAGAATGGCGATTTCAATTCTCTTTTTTGAAACATACGTGTTGTTAAAGATAATAACTAAAGACATTGAATCCTCAGCCATTTGTAAAGTTCTTAAATATAACCAGATATTTCAAGAGTATACACGGGTGCATACTTTTTTTATACATCATGTGAAGTATAGATTTCAAGAATAAGATCCTAAAGTAAAAGAAAACTGGGCCCCTCATGTAATCTATCCCCAATGCCCACAAATTTTATTCAAAATAATCTTGAAATCATTGGTCCAAGCATACCTTTAACACATACCTCATAAGCAATAATCAATCTCCTAGTAGCATGCACTTCCAGGTAACTTGTTAGTCATTGGGGAAGCTAGGAAGACTCCCCAGCTGGTCAGGTGCTGGAAGTCCCATGGGGCCAGGTGGAAACTAAAATGAAGCCCAAAAAAACACAAAAGAAAGATGGATTCCTTGTAAACAGTAAAATAGGTGCACTGCACTTAGGAGAGTGAGGGATTATCATAGGCAATAAAAAACAAGAAGGTTTTGAGGACGAGATCTGAAGTTATTGGACACTTGGCTAAGATTTTTGTTTGTTTGCTTGCTAGTTTGTTTTTTGAGACAGAGTCTTGCTCTGTCACCTAGGCTTGGACTGCAGTGGTGCGATCATAGCTCACTGCAACCTTGAACTCCTGGGCCCAAGCAGTCCTCCCACCTTGGCCTCTCAAGTAGCTCCTGGGGTTACAGGTGCATGCCACCATGCCTGGCCACTTTATTATTATTATTATTATTATTATTATTATTAGAAATGGGGTCTTGCTATATTGCCCAGGTTGATCTCAAACTCCTAGGCTCAAGCAATCCTCCCACCTCAGCCTCCCAAAGTGCTGACATTACAGGCAAGAGCCACCACACCCAGCTGGCTAAGAGTTTTAGAAGGAAAAAGATGCCAGATTACTACAGGTACCTTGGAGGTAGAAAACCCAGTGCTCTGAAGCCCAGGGCTCAAGCATGATTTAGGCTCAAGTATGAAATGCTGCCTCGGGTCCACGGATGCTGCTGACTCTGTAGCAATAGTGAGTTCGCTGTTCCTCCTCCTCCTCAGTGGCCTAGTTCACTTGGGCCTGAGACAGTAAGCTCTTTGAAGTTAAAATAAGCTGATCTGTTTTAGGCCTTTGTAGTGACGTTGGGCAATCTCAAGTTCTGTTGAGGTCAGATGGCCTCTGACAACCCCTGGGCGCATTCCTCCCCAAGGGCTGTCTGCATATTTCAGTGGCCCCTCTGCTGTGCCCCAATGTGGTTGGCGAGGGTGCCTTAAACCTTGTCTGTCTTAAGGCAGTCCCCAAACAGCTGTGGAGTGCTCCACAAATCACTGCTTGTGAATTGCTTGCTGGGGGAATGCTGCCTTGGAGAGGACTCTGGGGGCACGTGGTGCGTGTGGAGGGGAGCTCGCTGCATGGGCTTGTTCTAGGCTTGCTGAAGGAGAGGTGCTGGAACCTTCCATCTTTACCACCAAGGGCAGTTTTGTGGTCAGTTTATTGCTTCCCAGTTTCTGAATTCCCTTTATGTGCTGTAAGCCTAGTCCTGTTAGCTGCACCCTGTGGAGATATAGAAGAGGCGGGAACAGAGTGGGGGACCCTGTAAGTCACTTCTGTCGCTCCCCGGCAAATCTATACAGCATGGAAGTCAGCACTGCCCAATAACAATATAATGTCGGCCACTTAACTACTTTTTAAATTTTCTAGTCCTTTAAAAAAAAAAAAAGTAAAAGGATGCCTTGAAAATCCATAACGGTTTTGTTTCTGCCAAAGGCTCGGTCCCAAAAGGAAACAAGTCTGGATGCTCTAACCAGCATCTCATCTGACGTCCTACACAGCAAGATTTTCTTCTGGCCCGTGAATAGATTTAGAGGAACCTAAGCTGGAGTTTTCTTTCTTTCTTTTTTTTTGTATTAAAAGATAAGTCATGTCTCTGGGAATGTGAAACGTAGAAGCAGTTCCTTGCTTTCCAGTTCTATCCCCCTGAACATGTAGGCTGATGATTTGGAGTGCAGTAGCACTCACTGTTTACCTAGCTGGCTCTGTCATTTCCCATGAAGAACCGTCTCTTTCTGTCTCCCTCTCTCTCTGTCCCTCCCCCTCTCTCCCCAGCTCTCCATCTCACCCTCTCCGTCTCTTTCTCCCCCTCCCCTTGCCACCCTTCTTAGCTTTCTTTTGTTCCTGGTTTAGTCTAAAGTCAGTGCTAACCTGACTTCAACATTTTCTGTAGCCTGTGTAATTACTTCTAAAGATGGTAAAGCCCTTTGGCTGGTAGATTTGGCCTCGTCTGCCCTGCATGGAACGTGTGCATTTGAGCATAATTTGGGTCCAGTTTTCTCCAGGGCAACTCATTCCATCGGAGAGAGAAATGAAACTAAGCAAAGTCAAGGAAGCCATTTGGCAGGAGTCTCTGTTACAACTAAACTGCAGTTCTATATTTATTTTCACTCGATAATTATTTTAAAATCCCAACCCCATTTTGGCCAGTTCTACACGAGAGTATACACATCGACTCCCAAGTTTTTTTTTTTTTTTTGTGAGATGATTCTTCAGACTTTTTTCCAGGAAATAAAAACCCTTTCTAGAGTTGGCCACCAAAACCCTGGGTCTAGTTCTGAGTTCCAGATGGGGCATTTGATCCTTTATTGTGCTTCAGTGGTTATGAGGTCAGTGAATCCAGCCAAGATCGATGATATCCCCAGAAAATTCAGGGCAGGCCCATCTGCCCTATTTCCATGCTGATTGTTTGCCAAAAGTGAAATTCCGATCACCGTCCAGGAGAATGGTGTCCCTTTAAATAGCAAGGTTGGGAGAGAGAGAAAGGCTGACGCTGTGAGCTCTAAATTAAAGACTGTCATTCTGTGGCAAGGGATGAGTTTACTGGCTGGCTGTGCTACACCACTGAACGCATGTGCATGCCTCTAACTGGACCCAGGCACAGAACGCTTGGAAATGATTGTGATACCCTAACGAAGTCCTTCTCGTCCAATCCTCTGCAATGTTTCCTATTTGTTTTAACCTGTAGGAAGAAGGGGGATTTACAGATGATAATGCCATTTCTAATCTGCTTTGGGTAAGCCTGACTCTAACATAGGTGTCCTCTAGGTGGTGACCAGAGCTGCACCTCCCCACGTGAGGTTCCCTGCATGCCTCTCTGTTGAGTTTTCTTATTCCTATGCAAGATATGGCCTTTATCCAGGGTGGTGGAGAGCTGATCCTGTGGCCTTAAATTATCTTCTTCATCATGGCATGAAAATACTTTAAAGAAGATGATCCTTTATGTTAAATGTTAAAAGTGTCAATGGAAGTCCTGGTTGCCCTCTCTGTAACCGACTAGCTTGTATCAATGAACTCATTTAATGACTGTGCAAAACTGACTCAGGGATATTGATGGGCTTGCCTGGATTCCTGGAGCCTTAGCATTCAAGGAGAAAAACGTTCTTGAGAGGAGAACTGAAATTGCAATGAGTCAATTAACAAAACAAGGTTGGAAAAAAATCATTGTTTTGTCTCTGCCCCCCCAAGCCCACTGCGCCCTGCTCTGATAAACCTCTTTTCACCTTTCATCCTCTTGCTTTGCTCTGTAGGAACCTGTGTATGCTTCTTCTTATTCTTCTGCTAGTCCTGCTGTCCATAAAAACCTGTCTTTTGTATCTATTAACCAGGTGAGGAAAAGCCTATTAAGCCTCATTGCAATTTCTGAGCAGTAGGGAGGAACTTGTGTTTCGTCTGGGGACGTAACTCCTTTGCTGTGTTGAACTGTGATTCCGAGAGAGAGAGAGAGCATCTGAGAATGTGTGTGTGTGAGTGTATCTGTCACAGGGTGCATGCATGTGTGTGTTTAATTAGTTCTTCATATATGAACTTAGACAATTAAGCTCCTGAAGGCATCCTAGAAAAAAGTGCTTCATAACCTCCTTGCTGAACATCACTATGGTCACCAGATGGCCACGGGGAGTGCTTCGAAGGTGACCATAGTGATACTCAGCAATGAGGCACCTTTTCTAGGATGAGTTCGTGAACTTCGTTGTCCAACCTTGTACTTAAGGTCAGTCGCACTCACTCCGTCCATGGCTCAGACTGTCAGGCAGACCTGATGGCATTGATTTCCCTCATGGTCCATGGTTATGAATCTTGTTTACGCGGAAAGTTCTCCATTTAGTCTCCAAGCTTTTTATGTCCTCGATGAAGTCAGGAAAGGCACCAGAGTGTCTTTGCTCCAGCGAAGGCCATCCAATGAGAGCTCGTCCCAGCGGCCTATTGAAATGAGAAACCACAGGTCCCCAGCCCCTGCCCCCTCCACCCTGCGCCCCAGCTGAACCCCACTGCAGAGATGAGACCTGGCCTGGGCTGAGCGACTCTGTGGGTGAATGAGGTGTGATCAGTTTTAGAGCTGAAAGGATAACATTGTTTTTCATTCCCTTTGGAATGGCTCTGGTGTCAAAATATCTCTGCCAAGCGGCTGCATCCATTTTTCCATGACTCCCCGCGTCTCTTCTTCCTCCTTGTGGGACCTCATCCTGTCACTCCACACTCACAGCCTCTGTCTCTTCATGAGCTCACGTCTGACAGTTTCATGGTTGCAGTGTCCCTGGAGGGCCAGTCTCTGGCCAGTGAGAGGCTCAGGTTTGCACACAGGAAGCTGACAGGGAAAGGTGTTTGGCACGCCTTTCCTGTTCACCCCACGTCCTCACACATGGACACTCCCTCCTTCCCCTTTCCTGCCTTACTTTCCCCTCACACTGGAAATGCTGGTTGTGAGAGCTCAGGCCACATACTCCCAAGCTGGTTGTCCACCCCAAAGAGGCTGAAATCTGGGACAAACTTGCCATTCCATCACAAATGGGAAAAGGAGTGACTACCTCTTCTAAATAAATCAGTTTAAGCTTAAAGGAGAAGGCTTTAAGTGTATGCGGTTGGTCATTCATATCTGCATTACTGAAATCATTAAGCATATACAGTCACTCATTCATATCTGTTAGTCCTGCATCCAGGGATTCAACCAACCAAGGATCAAAAATAAGAGTAAAAAAGTTAACCAAAACAATAAAAGTAATACAAATTTAAAAACCAATACAGTATAAAAACTATTTACTTAGGGCAGCACCTGTGGCTCAAAGGGGTGGGGCGCTGGCCCCATATACTGGAGGTGGCAGGTTCTAACCCGGCCCTGGCCAAAAACTGCAAAAAAAAAAAAAATTACTTAACATTTCCATCGTATTTCATGTTATAAGTAACAAAGAGATGATTTAAAGTATGTAGGAGGATGTGCATAGGTTAAATACAAACACCACATTGTATTCAATAAGGGACTTGAGCATCTGTGGATTTTGGTGTCTGGGATGGGGGTGTCCTGGAACCAGTCCCCCACAGACACCAAGGGACAGCTTTATATTTTTTAAATTTATTCTTTGGAGTAGTTTTAGGTCCACAGCTAAATTGAGCAGAAAGTGTGAAGAATTTCTATATATCCTTGCTCCCCGCCCCTACCCCAGCCCCCGACGCCCAGAGCAGTTTATTTGTTACAATTGATGAACCTACATCAGCACTTCATTATTTCCCCAAATCTGTATTTTAGGTCAAGGTTCCCTCTTAGTGCTGTACCACAATCTCTCAGCTTTGTATCCACCATCATAATCTCAAGCAGAGTAGTTCCACTGCCCAAAAATTCCTCTGTGCCCTCCTGTTCAAAACTCTCAGGGCTCAGTCCTTGGCAACCTCTAGCTTTTTGCTGTCTCTATATTTTTGCCTTTTGCAGAATGTGATAGAGTTGGAATCATACAGGATGTAACCTTCTCAGATTGGTGACTTTCACTTAGTAACATGCATTTAAAATTCCTCTGTATCTTTTCATAGTTTGATAGCTTATTTCTTTCTAATGCTAAATAATATTTCATTGGATGTGCCATAGTTTATCCATTCTCCTCCTGAAGGATATCTCAATTGCTTCCAAGTTTGGGCAATTATGAGGAGAGGTGCTGTAAACATTCATGTGCAGATTTTTGTTTGGACTTAAGTTTTTAACTTGAGTATCAAAGAGCCTGATTGCTGGATCACATGGGTAAAGTATGTTTAGTTTTGTAAGAAACCTCAAACTGTCTTCACAAGTGGCTTTGCCATTTTGCGCTCCCACCAGCAATGAATGAGAGTTCCTGTTGCTCCTTATCTTTGCCAGCATTTGATGTTGTCAGGGATTGGACATTTTCATTCCAAGAGATGTGTGGTGGTGTCTCCTTGTTTTAATTCGCAAATCCTTACTGGTAGGACTTTGCTAACAGAATCTTGAGCATATTTTCATGCACTTATTTTTGCATCCATAAAGCTTAGTGAAGTATCTATTCAAATATTGTGCCTATTTGTTATTTGTTTTCATATTGTTGAGTTTTAAGAGTTCTTTGAATATTTTAGAATATAGTTTTTTATTGGATATGTCTTTTGCAAGTATTTTCTCCCATTCTATGCTGTTTTCTCATTCTTTCAGTAGGACCTTTCACAGAGCAGAAGTTTCTAATTTCAGTAGAGTTCAACCGATCAATTCTTTCCATCATGGATCGTTCCTTTGGTGTTATATTTAAAAACTAATCACCAAATCCAAGGTTATCTAGATTTTCATCTATGTTATTTTCTAGGCATTTTATAGTTTTGCATTTTACATTAAGGTCTTTGTGATCCATTTTGAGTTAATTTTTGTGAATGGCATTAAGTAAGATTTTGTCTAGATTATTTTTTTAATGTCCAACATGATTTGTTGAAAATGCTGTCTGTTCTCCATTATTTTACCTTTCTCCTTTGTTGAAGATCAGTTGACTATGTTTATGTGGGTCTCTTTCTGGGCTCTCTGTTCTGTTCTATTGATCTATTGTTCTATTCTTTCACCAGTAGAACACCGACTTGATTACCGTAGCTTTATAATAAGTCTTGAAGTTGGCTACTGTCCGTTCTCAACTTTGTTCTTCCCCTTCAATATTGTGTCAGCTATTCTGGGTCTTTTCTATTTCCATGTAAACTTTAGGATTGGTTTATCAATATCTAAAAAGTATGTAACTGAGATTTTGATTGGGACTGCACTCAATTTATATATCAAGTTGGAAATAACTGCCATCTTTAAAAACATGAGTCTGCCTATCCGTGAACATGGAATATCTCTTTATGTACTTTTAAGTCTAAAGAAAAATAACAATTACTGGAATTAATTTATATTTTATCACTTCAGAATTAAAATTTCAAAAAATTATGTATTCTTACCCCTTCAACAACTTCCCTAGTTGTATATAAATACATACACACCATTTATGTACCACTAGCTCATCAGTATTCTCAAAGGTCAGGTTACTCCTTTTCTTTCCTGGTGTCTTAACATTCAATAACACAAAGGTTGAGGGAAGAAAATAGAGTATTTGTCTCTGTGTCAGGCTTCAACACACATTCTTGTCCTTGAATGCCTCAGGTCTGTACCAGAATAAGACTTCATTTTATTCCCCTCCTTTCAACTTAGGAGCTGGTAGATGCTAACAATACTGGATCACAGTTACTTTGAAGTCTAAGTCTAGACCTGTGATCTTTTCCTCGTCTTTTGTTCGGGCCACTTGAGGCTGCATGCACTGAGGATGGCCTGAAACCTCTCCTAAGGAAGAGACAAAGCTAGATTCCTTTAACAGTGCAGAGAATTGTAAATGATGCTAGCATTTTTGAAAACTGAGAAGTACTACTTGATCACCTGACCTTATTTCTATTATTTCACATGTGCTCTTATATTTCTTCCTTTTATAGTTTAACTAGATGTGAAAAGGATAAATATTTAAAACCCAGGTAACTTTTTTTCTCATGAAGCTCTCTAGAAATAGAGGAGTTTTACCCATAAATCTGCCCTTATCCTAATAATGGCACATAGTCCTGCTCTCTCTTGGTGGTTCACATCCCTGTATGAGAAACATTCAGTGAGTTTTTTTTGGTAATTTCTCAGGTGGGAAACAAAGAGAGGCATGCCCATCTGCAACACGGTGTAACCCAAATGCATTCTTCCTAACTAATCCTTTGCTTACTTTCAAGCTGTGTCCTACTAAATCTCTGCCCATCCCTGAGAAAAGACCTTCATTTCTTTCCAACTATATCACTCCCTTCTAATACACACTCATTTATTTCTCTACCCCCTCTCTCTATCTCTCCCACCATGGTCATGGGATGTATACTCCAAAGAATGAAGGACAGCACAGGCTTCTGTTCAGACTCTGCCCCAACCCTCCCTTACTGTTTCAGTCAGTCCTAAAAATCTATCAACTACTCCTGGAAAGTGACACAATACTTAAGACCATCCACATTATGTCCTTCTCTAAATGAGGAAAGAAAAATTCAGATGTACTCAGTACTATTATGAAACCAATATATCATCACCCACACTTTCATATGAAAGATAAAACACAACTATAGCCCAGGATGAAGGAGGGAAGAGGAGGGGAGGGCTGGAGAGGGGGGAGGTTGGATGCAGGGAGGGTAATCAGTGGAACCACACCTGTGGTATATATTTCAAGGGTACATGTCAAATCTATTAAGTGTAGAGTATAAATGTCTTAACACAATAATTAAGTAAGTGAGGTAAAGGCTATGTTAACCAGTTTGATGTAAGCATTCCAAATTGTATGTTAAATCAGCACATTGTACCCATAAATGCACTAATGTATATGGTTATGATTTAATAAAAACCTTTAAAAAAAGGGAAAAACATTGCAATCATGAACTTTTAAGCTAATAATAAAAGCAAATAGACAAAGATGAAGATGTGCATTTGTTTTCACATCCTGAGTTCTTTTGCGTTCTAAAATATAACAGTGACTTATAATAAGTTTTATTAGATTCTTTAAAGAATAAACTAACTTTATATTCCTTAATCCTTACTAGAACCATGTAAAGCCAGATAGCAGGAATTAGGGGTCCCTAACGTTACCCTATTAAGTAGCAAAGTTGTATAGAAACTTTTAGAACAACAAAAACTTTCGCCTTTAACATTCTCGTTTAGAAGGGAATTAAAAACAAAAATTCTTTCTTGACCTAGATCTGGCAAACAAAGTTTTAAATTCTAAAATGGTTGTATCATCCTAGGGCTCATACCCATCAGGGGCACAAAGGTGATCCAGGGAAACCCAAGTGCTTTGGGGAAGGAAATTGTTGGTTCAAGAAACTATTTTTCTGAGTCACTCACCACACCCACTATTCCACCCTGGACTTGGGAGATGCCTTAGTTAATTCACCACAGAACCAGTGTTGTCTGGGGAAGCCAACTTTCTTGGCCCTTGGTATGTTTCTTGGACATATTTTAAGCCAACTTCCATATTGGTTTGATTAAAATCCATGCCCGACACTTCATTTTCAAAGAAAACTTACTTTCTTTCTTGAATTTTGTTTGTTTGTTTTTTTTGGCCAGGGCTGGGTTTGAACCCGCCACCTCTGGCATATGGGACCGGCGCCCTACTCCTTGAGCCACAGGCGCCGCCCTCTTTCTTGAATTTTGATGAAGTCTTCCTGGCAAGTCGACCACCTAGTTTATTTTATAAGGAAATATGATTCAGAGGCTTGCTTGGAATGAGGGGCATCCCACCAGTCATGATTGGAAACATTAAGGAAAAAGAGGTTTTTATTTTCGATTTTTTGTCACTTTTTGATAACATTTATAATGATACAAGAATTTCCATCCCAGGCAGGGCACTGTCATGATCCTTTACCAGGCCTGCTAATTGTGGCCACTGGCCTCCTCCCCCACTCCTCCCTCTGTTCTTCTCTCTACTCCTCACCCCTCTTCCCTGACTTCCCCACCCCCACCTCGTATAGATAAATGGGGGTGTCCACACTGATGGCGTAAACCAGACTTTCCCACCGCAGACCTGGTTTTGTGATGCTAGAAAGGAGAGGAAGGCCCCTTTCCTCTGGAAAACTCCATCGTTCCAGGGCACTAAGAAAATGGACTGTGTCAAACTCCACTCTCTTCTTGTGCTTAATTAATCTGGAAGTTCCTTCTTCTTGGTCATCTGAGGGAAGCTAATTTGCCCTCATGAGATGGCAAGTTGTGGAGGAAGAGAATCCCTGAGCCACCAGGATGTGTTTGGGCTCAGGGCTCTCCTAGTCCTCCGATCCTGACAGTCAAGGGCCTTCAGATTTTGATGCACACGTGCTGACTTCTTATCCAAGGAAAACTTTCTACAGAGGATGAGAAGCTGGGGAAATTGCTGGAAGAAGTTAATCTTCAGTTAGAGTCTGAGACAGGGATGGTATTCTTTGAGTCTAAGAAGAGACTGAAGTAAAAGCAAAAGGGAAAACCCAGGAGGTCATGGCCAGCCCCTTCCCTGGAGGGCTTCCTGGGGGCTCCTCCTCCCTCGGTGTTGGCCCCACAGCACCTGTGCCTCTCCCCACTCCTCACCCTGCCCCGTGCCCCACACAGATACGTTTTGTGATATAAGGAGAGATGGCGCGAAGGAGGAGGGAGAGAAAAATCTGTCCTGCCAGTATTCAAGGACCTCCTACCCCAGTGTCACCCACTACTGTCATCCACATTCTCTCCCAACCTCTCTCTCCAGCCTCTCAGTCCACCCTGAGTCCCCTGAGCCCTGTCCTCTGCCTGCATCCCTTCACTTAAGCCCCATCACCCTATCCTGTGCTGTCCTGTGCTTCTCCACCATTCCTGGCCCCCACTGAGGGCTCTCTAGCTTCCCCCCCTTTGCTTTCTTCAAGGTCGCCAACCAAAGGCCAAATGAGCATCAGCAAATGGCTTAGACATGGAAGAGGCAGGGATCTCCAGATCCCTAGCTGGAAACTTTTGAAAGTATTTTTTAATGTTAATACTTAATGTTTATTAATACTGGACATGCAGGTCACATCTGCAGCATAATTCATCCCAACATCAGCTATATTATGGCTCAAAGTCACTCCCTGGGCTGAGTTGGTTTGCCTATCTGCCCTGTGACATCACTGCTGTAGGAAAAAGTATGCTGAGTCCCAGAAAACCTTACAGGTCACCTTACCCCTCATCAGCTTGCCCTGTTTTACCTCTGTGCTCCTTATGGGTTTACAGGAACAAAGTTTTCCACATCAGTCAAGTTCTTTGTGAGTATATACAGATAAAAACCTTCCAGTTCACTGAGCTTAACTGGATGGGTAAGACTGAGCCACTTTAAATCCCCGTAAAGTGCGGGGCATGAAAACAATCTATATTTTTATTGTTTACATTTCCAAGGCATCATCATTGGTGTTGCGGTGTTCCAAACAGGTAAATAAGAGAACAAAAGTACATGTCGGATCTATTAGTATAGAGTATAAATGTCTTAACACAATAGTTAAGTAAACGAGATGAGGTATATATTAACCAGTGTGATGTAAGCATTCCTAATTCTATATGAAGTCAGCACATTGTTCCCCATAAATGCATTAATGTATGCATGATCTTATGTGTTTATGATTTAATAATAAAAAATAATAAATAATAATTTTCAAACTTAAAAAAAAAAAAAGTTTTAACCCGAAGTCTCAGTATTGTTACTGGTGACCTCTAAGCCAGCCTGGGAAGAGGGAAGCCAAGCTCGTTTCAAACAATTTTGGATGTCTTTGGAGCACGTGTTACTCCCCTTTGTGTGCTATTTTCACTGATGAGATGCTGCAGCGGAAAAATCGCACATTGACCATTTCTTTCTCTTGTTTTCTCTTTTGTGCATTTTATAAACAGCGGGTCACAGAAAGTCAAGAAAGCCAGATGACCATTGAGGAGAGGAAGCATCTGATCACAGTGAGGGAGGAAGCCTGGAAGACCAAAGGCCGGGGCGCAGCCAATGACTCCACCCAGTTTACGGTGGCTGGGAGGATGGTCAAGAAAGGTCAGAGATGAGTGAGTGTGTGTGTGTGTGTGTGTGTGTAACCATCACCTCCATGGGGCATGTGCACACATGCTTCCCCACACTGGTGAGGACACTCACCCGTGCCCCATGGAGATGATGGTCGCACATGGCTTTATTTAAGAAAAACAAGCCATCGTCATTTAGATTTTTTAACTTACTGACATCACCTAAACATTGGTTTTATGAGATGTGCCCACTGCGTGTCTTCAGTGCCATATTCAACATAAAACACATAATTCATTTTGTCGCTATTTCAAAAGGGACCCGTTGGGAAATAGAGTGCAATTATAGGTTTCAAAAGCATTTGCTCATCTGCTACCAAATCTTGCTCTTTTCCCATAATTTCTTCTAAATGGTTTCTGTTTTCGTGTGACAGGACAACCCCTTAGCCCAGGTGAGCCTTTCTCAATAAAGAAGTTTATCTCTTCTCTCTTTCAGGTTAATTCCTAAGTCCCTTTCCGTCAAGCCAGATTCCTCTAGCTTACAAAGGCCGATTTGTAGGTAGACTTTGTAAGCACCAGGGACCAGTTTCATGGAAGACAATTTTTCCACAGACCAGGAGATGACTTCAGGATGATTGGAGAAAATTACATCTCCACCTCAGATCCTCAGGCATGAGATTCTCCTAAGGAGCACACAACCTAGATCCCTCACATGCAGTTTACAGTAGGGTTCACGTGCCTATGAGAATCTAAGGCTGCTGCTGATGGGACACAAGGCAGAGCTCAGGCAGTGAGGCCCGTGATGGGGAGCGGCTGTAAATACAGATGAACTTCGCTCATTGGCCCACCCATCGCTCCTTACCTGTTATACAGCCCAGTTCCTAACAGGTCATGGGCCAGTACCAGTCCACAGCCTACGGGTTGGGGCTGCGGTTTTAACAGATGTCCAGAGAATGTATCCGATTCCAGGGAAGTGGGATTTCTCTGCTGAAGGTCATTCCCTGGCAGCCCCAGTCTTAGAGTTGATTTGAAGACTGTATGCAAAGATTCGTGAAATTGACATGCCACATGGTTAGTAAAGTCTCAGAGAGGTCTGAGGCACCGTGGGGGGTGTCGGGGGCTTTTATTTCATATTCTGCAGGAAATTATTAAAATGTGGAGTCCCTCTGTTGCTAATATGCATAGCCCTTCATTTTCTAAGCTGTTATTTAAAAGCATATTTCTAACTTAGTAGTAAAAGTGTTCACATTCACTTAGTCTTCACATATATATATATAACTTTGTTTCCTTTTTTTATCAAAACCCTCAGGGATCCTGACTCTAACTCCCTGTAGGTGCAAAATGAAGGTTGTGGAGGGAAAAGAGGCAGGAAGGGAAAACCCCGAATGGAGATTCACTAGAATCTCAGTGGAAGAATCTTTCCTAACAAATTCTCTCCTCTCCTTGCAATTGTCAAAGGATAACAGAATGTCATCTACGCTCATGGAATGAGGCAGCATTTTATTGCTTTCTTCATCAAATCACAGAACTGTCTGATAATCCTTAAATGACTCTAACAAGTCCCCTGTCCCTCTGTTAACACATGCATACCCTTAGTCAGGCTCAGATAGGTGAAATAGAACCGGAGCTGAGAACTTGAACCAGAGCTCAAATTTTCCACCTTCTAGCCTTGACTTTTGTCCTGATGACTTGTTGCTTTGGTTTCTTTTCCCTTCTCTAGTCTTAAAAATGGTAAAGCATTTGTCAGGAGGCCCTTACTACCAAATAGCCCTCCCCTTGACCCCCTTGATAGCAGAGAAAGCAATTGCTCTTAGGCAGGTTTGGAGAAGGAATAGTTTCTATCCCTCAGTGCTTGGGTTTGCTTTCACATTTTCCTAAATAAACTGGGAATTTTTATTTAACATGCTCTATGGCTTGTTCAGGAAATAATTGTCTTGTGCTTTTAATCTAATGGAGAAACTGTATCCTAGATTTCTAATTATTTGTTATCACCTGCTGGGCTATATATTTCACCTGGATCATTAGCTCTTTTTGGTTTGTAGTAATATAGCATCCGATTTACGTTCCCTGCAGAATAAATTAGCTTTCTACAGGACAGCCACACCAGAACCATCAGGCAATCAGGAGTTACCACCTCTCGGTGCAGCAGGGGGCATACAGGACCTGATGCCCATTCCCTCACCCCAGAAACATCTCCTCTCCCCCTAGCCCCGTGAGGACTTTCTCCCTTTCCCATATTCCTAGAGTCTTTGTAACAATTAGCACTCTACAGGTTTCTGTGGTATGGTAGGATTCACCTGGAAGAACAGTATTCTAAGACTTTGAATAAGAACAGCGTGAAAACATCCCCCCCAAAAAATAGGTGCCTCGTTACTGCATCTAGAGTTCATTGAAAAGAGGCAGAAGGGAGGGCTTTAGTTGTGTAATGCTCCAACTCCACTAGCTCCTTTTTTTAAATTTGTATTTCTTATAGCGCCACTTCCTTAATGGTCAGCAGAGGGCGCTAGAGGTGCAGGGTTTGCCCAGCGCCCCAGTTAACAGAGGGACAGTTTCGCTGGTTGCTTTGGAAACCAGCCTTCTGAGTCGGCCCCATTTGTTAGCTTCAGAACTAATGAGTCTGAAGCTCGTGAACTCTTCTTTCTTTCTTTTTTTTTTTTTTAAGTGTCTCTATTATGTATTCAAAATACAAATTTTATTTTATTTTATTTTTTGAGCAAACTATTTCCTTGGAAATTTATTTTTTTTATTAATATTAAATCATAGCTGTGTACATTAATGCGATCATGGGGCACCATATACTGGTTTTATAAATCATTTGACACATTTTCATCACACTGGTTACCATAGCCTTCCTGGCATTTTCTTCATTATTGTATTAAGACAATTATATTCTACCCTTACTAAGTTTCATATGTACCTTTGTAAGATGCACCGCAGGTGTAATCCCACCAATCACCCTCCCTCTGCCCATCCTCCCCTCTCCCTCCACTCCCTTTACCCCTTCCCCATATTCTTAAGTTATAACTGGGTTGTAGCTTTCATATGAAAGCCATAAATTAGTTTCATAGTAGGGCTGAGGACATTGGATACTTCTTTTTCTTCCATTCTTGAGATACTTTGCTAAGAAGAATATGTTCCAGCTTCATCCATGTAAACATGAAAGAGGTAAAGTATCCATCTTTCTTTAAGGCTGCATAATATTCCATGGTGTACATATACCACAATTTATTAATCCATTCGTGGATCGATGGGCACTTGCGCTTTTTCCATGACTTAGCAATTGTGAATTGGGCTGCAATAAACATTCTGGTGCAAATATCTTTGTTATAATGTGATTTTTGGTCTTCTGGGTATATACCTAGTAGAGGAATTGTAGGATTGAATGGCAGATCTATTTTTAGATGAACTCTTCTGATATCTCTGAAGCCTCCTCTTAGTGGGTAATGATAGGCTGCCCCATCCTGTAATTCAAAATTTTATTTACCTTTATTATCTTTTAAGAAAGTTTACTTTCTCACGAATATAAACTCTTTGCAGATCTGCAAATTGAAACAAATTTTAAAGCTTTCATTGATAGCATCCATCAAATATAGGTATGTAAGGGGAAGTGCTTCTAGACTGTTACCTGACACTTCGGGTTGTATAACTCATCAGTATTTTTCCTTAAATTTTAATACTGTAATAGTTACCTCTTGAGTTCCCAGGAGGAAGGAGAGGAGTCATTCATTCATTCATGTACTTTTCTTTGTAAGTAATAGTGATTTGAATATTCTCCAGATGTTCTTCTTCCAAGGATGTGGAAGGTGGCAATTCCATCTGAGGATTTCATATGTATCACAGATGAATACAAAGAACATTTGTATCTCCTTTTTTTTTTTTTTGTAAATGCATCAATTACTTCCCTTTCCCATCCCCTCTACTTAGCTTAAGGTAAAATACTATCTTTCTCTTTACTGAGTTTTCTTGTTCCAACCAGATACCTTCTCTTTGCTACAATTCCTTTCTTTCCCTTGCATATGTCCCTTACCATTTGCCCTTGTGAAAATTCACCCTCACCCCCCACTTCTTCTAGATAAATATAGGAGAGAGCTGAGCGCCACTTTTCAGCCATTCCAGAGGTTAGGACACTCCCACCACTACAAATCAGTTCAAGTGAATACTGGTCTTTGTCTTTCTTCTGAAAGATTGACACCTGTGGGGTTACTGTTTGTATAATGCTCCCGAGGCCACTGTGCCTCCCTCCAGTGCTGGGGGCCAATTGTTGGCTCGTCTGATACAGCAAACTCAACTTCCTCTGGGGAGATGGTGAAATGTACTTTCTCCTCAATTACCCCCGTCTTCTCCAAAGGGGCTTCATACCACTCCATTTGTTCAAGTTTACATGTCGTGGACATGTTTTTCTGATCATCCATTGTTCATCTTGAAATGTCAGCTTGTCAGCCAAGGTAGGATTTTGGAAACCATAAAATCCTATCTACATTTGTGGCTGTACCACATAGATGTAGTACCTGCCAAAAGCACATGTGTGTGCGCGCGCGAGTGTGTGTATGTGTGTGTATGCATGGGTATAAATTCTTACGCGTCATACAGTCTACACTGGAAGTCATAGAGATCTGTCAGGTCCTGGAGGTTTTCGGAAGTGATCCTGAGAAGCTCAACAGCCCCTTTGTTTTGTTTTGTTTTTGCAGGTTTGGCGTCACCCACTGCCGTAACCCCAGTGGCATCCCCCATTTGCAGTAAAACAAGGGGGACTACACCAGTGTCCAAACCCCTAGAAGGTAAGTCACCAAGCCCAGCACACCGAGGGTATTCTAGCCAGAAGGGCCCTTAGCGACACTCTCTCAGTAACAATTTCTACTTGCCCAGATATTGAAGCCAAACCAGAGATGCAGTTGGAATCTGACCTGAAGCTGGACAGGCTGGAAACCTTCCTGAGAAGGCTGAATAATAAAGGTACAAGCCAGAAGCCAGAAGATGTCACTGTCAAAATCTCTAAATCTCAATCACTGTTTTCTTTTTTTCTCCCAGCTAAATTGTCTTCTTTCGCTTATGGCTTTACTAATTCATACTGTAATCATTATCTTTGTTGATGCCTTTCAAAAACTGAGGTTTTAGTCAAGACTATTTGGATTATTAAGCCTCGATTCACTTGATGATGTACTAAAGTAGGGTCTCCCAGTAGCACATTTCTTTGTTCCTGAACTTAAACTCTTGGAACATCACCCAGTCAAAATTGGAAACTCAGTGATTTTGCTTATAACCCTGGAAACAGGTTATTATAAGACATATATGCAAAATCAATTGGATCCTGAGCTGGCCTGGTAAACTTTAAAGTGTAGGTATCAGTTTCCAGTAAGGTAAAAGCTGGTACTATTTCTTATGTTTCTTTATGATTTCCAAAAGAAAGCTCTAAAAAATACATGTTAGAATAAATACTTAAATATAAAAGTCAAGGAAGTACACAAAATAAAAGAATGACATGCAGAAATAGCCTTTTGTCTCTTGGGGAAAAGGTCCAGTGCTTGAAACTTACCAAATACTAGACCCTGGGAGTCCTCGCTATTACAGTGACCCTGAAAAAGTTGAAAATAATACGCATAACTACTATTAAACAGAAATATTGAAGTGTAAGATAATAATAACTAAGCTGGCAGGCATCGCCTGTGGCTCAAAGGAGTAGGGCTGTGGCCCCATATACCAGAGGTGGTGGGTTCAAACCTGGCCCCAGCCAAAAACTGCAATAATAATAATAATAACAACAACAACAACAACAAGCTGGCTAGGCAAGGAATTCAAAGAATAAAAAAAAAAGTATTTTATGCATTTAAACAATATCCTAGGACATGTGGATCAACAAACAGTGGCTATAACCAGATCAGGTCTGCACTTGTTTTTGTAAATAAAGTTTTATTGGAACACATCCATGCCCGTTTGTGAACCTGTTTTCAGCAGCTTATTTTGCACTAAAACAGCAGAATTGAGTAGTTGTGATGCAAGCCATCTGCACCCACCTCACATCCCCCGTGTAAAACCTAAAATATTTACTGCTTGGCCTTTTTTTGAAGAAGTTTGCCAACCCTGATGTAGAGTGAGTCTGAGCCTAGTTCTACCTCCAGTTGAAACAGCCAAGAGGTTAGAATTGTTTTGTAAACTCATGGGCTGCAAAATGAGCCTCCCTCTCTCCCACCATTTTACCATGCAAGGCTGGTTCAAATGGGATGTCCTTATATGAGAAGTCGGATAAGGACGCAGGAAGCAACCAGAGGACTTTGTATAACACTGTTGTGTTCTCTCCGGGGGTGAATAACTTTTAAAATAGGAGGCATAATTAGATTCAATTGTTTTTATAAAACTCTTTTGTCACCTGTTTGTTCCTTGACAGCTGGTGGGATGCAGGAAACAGTGCTCACTGTCACCGGTAAATCTGTTAAAGAGGTGATGAAGTTGGATGACGATGAAACTTTTGCCAAATTTTACCGGAATGTGGATTCTAACATACCAAGAAGCTCCGTGGAGCTAGAAGAGGACTTCGATGTTATTTTTGATCCTTATGCACCCAAGTGAGTCCTTTTGGTCTCCATCTTTCTCCCACCAAGAATGACTTCCTTCACTGCCTCCTCGGGGCACTCTCACCAGGATTTTCCCCCAGTGGTATCTTGTTCTGCAGTGGAGCCTTGTTATTTCTCTAGAGCCAGGTACACAGTGCTGCAGGGTCGATACAACACGCAGACCCCAGACCAGATGCGGCTTCAGACATCTGTGCCACAGGTGTCCATCCTGTTCCATAAAGACGACGTCACCGGATTTTTCACATACCTTGAATATTGTTTTGCAACTTTTTAGATTAACATCACTTAGCTGAGATTTCTACACCTGTCTTTCATTTGACATATTGGATTCTGACTCATAACTTTGAAAAATATTTGGATGACAGGGGCTCAGATTAGTACAGTGAACTAGAAAATCAGTAAAGAATGTTACCCAGCTTACAATTATGTGTAAAAGCAGTAGATCTGAGGGTTTCTTAGTGGTGTCTAAGTCCAAGAGTCTCTCTTTACATGAGAACATGACTAAACCACCTAACCTTAAAAAATGATTATGGCATTAGGATTCTTTCAGCTTCCAGTGTCAGAGAAAAAGGCCAAGCCTGACTTCAGCAAAAGAAAGGTGTAGGGAGATTTGCAGGCTTGCTTGCTGAAAAGTGCAGGCATGACCCCAGGTTTGGCTCATCAGAACATGATGTCTCTCTCTCTCTCTCTCTCTCTCTCTCTCTCTCTCTCTCTCTCTCTCTCTCTCTCTCTCTCTCGGCTCTTTTTCTTTGGGCTGGCCTCACTTGCAGTCAGGCTGTGACCACCTGGTGACAGAAGCCTCCCTGCCTTGGAGTCACAGGCTATGAACTTGGCCAGCCCAGCACAAGCCTTCTCTTCCCAGTTGTCCCAGCAGAGGTTCCACATTTGATGTTCACGACTCCAGTTTGAGCCCTAAGTCCATCCCTAGACCAATCACCATGGCCAACAGGATAGAAGACCCCGACTGGCCAGAACTGGATCCCCTGCAGAGCCATCCTGGGGGTAGGGTGGTTTCCAGAAGGAGAACCCAGATGCTATTACCAGAAGCAGGGAGGTGTCTGCTGGGGAGGCTAAACCCACAGCAGTCCACCATGTGGCGTTGCTCTTTCCTACGAAATTATCAGAGTGACTGTCTCTTCCATCACCATAAATTTTTTCCATAAGCGTTCCTGATACACTTTTTGTGTATTTCAGTTTGTTTCAATTTTTTACCTTAAATAAAATGAGCCATTTGATTTCCCACATCAAAGTAGTATTTTGGGGCTGGGCACAGTGGTTCACACCTGTAATCCCAGCACTCTCAGAGGCCAAGGATTGCCTCAGTTCAGGCAGTTTGAGACCAGCCTGAGCAAGAGCGAGACCCCCATTTCTACTAAAAAAAATTTTTAAAAATAGTTGAGTGTTGTGGCAGGAACCTGTAGTCCTAGTACGCAGGAGGCTGAGGCAGGAGGATTGCTCAATCCCAAAAGTTTGAGGTTGCTGTGAGCTATGACACCATAGCACTCAACCCCAGGGCTAAATGAGACTATGTTTCAAAAAATAATAATATTTTGGAATTTGCACACATCGTTGCCTAACTATTTCTCAAACTTCTCCCCACTCCCCATTAAACAATGTCATTGTTTAAATTGTTACATATAATAATTTAAGCATTTATTTGTATACTTACACAGACCTGTGATGGTGTTATAAGAGACCCTAACAGGTGGAAGCTATCTACTGTGAGATCACGTAACTGGGGTCTGCTCACCTCCCCAAGTCTGGTTTTCCAGCCTGAAGAGTTGTGAGGGAGCAGAGTAGTCACAGGTGGCTTTGTGGAGCCCATTTTATTTCAGTATACTCTCCTAAACAGTGATTATTTTTCAGAGAGAGAAAAGGGGTTGAGTGGAGGCAAGTCACAGAGGGATGAGGAGGGAACTAAAAGGCTCTTACAGAAGGAAAAAGTTTAGTCTGGGGCAAAAATGGTCGAATCAAGGAGCAATGACGGGCTTGCCAGAGACAAGAAGGAGATCTGGGTATGGGATTCTGGTTTTTGGCCGGGGCTGGGTTTGAACCTGCCACCTCTGGCGTATGGGACCGGCACCCTACCCCTTTGAGCCACAGACGCCGCCCTGCATGTATGATTCTGAAGAGAGAATTAGAACACGTGCATGGCATCATGAGGAGAGGGAAGAGCTCCTCAAGCCCTACAGCTGCCCGGAGGTTCTTGACGCCCCTCCAGGCAGTGGCCCAGGGGCGTGAGTGAGGGGGGCGTCTGGGAATGGGTGGGATGTGAACTCTGTGCGCTTGAATCTTCCTTCCATCTCCAGGATGCTGTGACTCCATGTCCGGGGAGCGGCCATGAAAGAAAGAGCTTTAAGATTTATAAGGAAATCTGAAAATAAAATAGTGAAGTCCAAGAACCTCCAATAAAGCAGACAAGGTTGCAATCACGGGCTCTGCTTTGCTCCACAGATTGACGTCTTCTGTGGCCGAGCACAAGCGCTCTGTTAGGCCCAAGCGCCGGGTCCAGGCTTCCAAAAACCCACTGAAGATGCTGGCAGCCAGAGATGACCTCCTGCAGGAGTACACGGAGCAGAGACTGAACGTGGCCTTCATGGAGTCAAAGAGGATGAAAGTGGAAAAGAGTGAGTACTTACTTTCATCATTTCTTGTTTTTCTGCCTTGCAAAAATCACTCATGAAATAAAAATGAATGAGGTTTCACACACACTGGCATACCTGCCTAGAACTTAAAGGTTCTTCCCAGAAATTCTTACAGGGTGAATCATCTACTCAGCTGGTTAATTCAAATTATTCTGTTGGTTCAGTTTCCTTTCAGGAGGTTGGAGGAGAAGGATGTGTGTGAGTTATTGTGCCTCCGCCCACTTTCAGCTCCGTTGATACACATTTCTCCACCTCATTTTATTCAACAGTAAAGCGCTTGATCTCTCATGGGAAAATGGCCCAGATGACTGTTTTTTCTAATCCTGGATTTTTATATTTAATTAATACAGAAGCCAGCCCTTCTCAATTTGATCTTGGTAGGCCCCTCAGCTCCTCAATGGGCTGTGGGCTGGGTGGAGAGGGTATCAGGAGCTCTGAGGAAGGGGCTGCTAGGAGCTTGCTCCCACTTTAGGCTGAGCCACACTGCTCAGTGACATGGGCTTCCATAGTTCAGAAACAGCACGTGTAATCCCGACAGTTTGAATATTCTTGCCGTAATTTTCACTTTTCTACAGTACTCATAAATCTATTTCCTAACATTTTTCTTAGAACTATATTCAATGGCATTTACATGATGTGGTTGAGTCTCTTGGTTATAACCAGTTTACTAAGAAAATATATTCCAAAATCACCACTTCAAACCTAATCCTAGTGAAATAATTTTCTAAAGTTCTCTCCAGCATATACATTTTTTTTTTTTTTTTGTAGAGACAGAGTCTCACTTTATCACCCTCGGTAGAGTGCCATGGCATCACACAGCTCACAGCAACCTCCAACTCCTGGGCTTAAGTGATTCTCCTGCCTCAGCCTCCCGAGTAGCTGGGACTACAGGCGCCCGCCACAACGCCCAGCTATTTTTTGGTTTGCAGTTCAGCCAGGGTTTGAACCCGCCACCCTCGGTATATGGGGCCGGCACCCTACCGACTGAGCCACAGGCACCGCCCAGCATATACATTTTTAAGAACACTTAAGTTGGAGACATAAATGTTTGTTGGCACAAGTTTTACACACTCTTCCTCTGCCTCCACTTTTGGGGGCTCTGGGGATGGCTTGATGGGGACTGGGCCACCCACAAGTATCTGTTGGTATGCCTCGAAAACCCAAGGAGTTACTGCCTTAGGTCTGTGAGCAGATCTCAAATGTCATCTAGTTGATCACTTTGCCGCCAGAAGAAGATTAGAACCCAATCATCCCTTACAGAGTGTCCTAAGAGACGCTCAGTGAAAGACGTCCAATAGTCATCCTTGGGAATACAGTTCAATGTCGAAAAGTTGTTAGTGTTTCTGACGGCTCTGTGTGCAACTGCAGCAAGAGTTCAGCTCATGGTTTCCTATGAAGTTAGTTGGCCCACACTGTCGCTCAGTTCTTGTCCCTCTGCATGGTGAAGTGTGACTCCTGCCAACAAGCCATTTATACTTTCAGGACCATGTCTAATTCTTAATGCAGTGTCTAAGCTTTGAACGGCATGGCGTTTCTGGTTGTAAATACTGTCCTTCTGACCGACATTCCTGCCTCCCCCCGTGTTGTGTTTCCTTGTTTAACCTGCCCAGGGTCCTCCAATTCCAACTTCTCAGAAGTCACTCTGGCAGGGTTAGCCAGTAAAGAGAACTTCAGCAGCGTCTGCCTGCGGAGCGTCAACCTGACGGAGCAGAACTCCAACAACAGCGCGGTGCCCTACAAGAAGCTGATGCTGCTACAGATCAAAGGTACCACAGGCAGCCTGGAGGAACTGCGCGTTGGCCAGTGGTTTCCGTCTGGCTGGGCCCCAGTCCTGACTACTCCCTGCATTCCCTGCACGGGACGGGAGTGCAGGCTTTTTGAGAACCTTCTGTGTGCCACTGCTCTGCTACCCGCTCTCACTTGAGTGTCCCAAAACTCCACGAGGTAGGAAATATTATGCCCATGTGGGCCTCAGGAGGTTCATAACATGTCCAGAGTCACAGCAGATGCCAAGAGCTGGATTCAGACCCAGGAGTCCTCCATTCTGGAGTCCCAGCCTCTGCACCTGCCCTGCCCTGCACTGCCCCACAGCCCGGCCATACATGGCACCCAATGTCATCAGAGTGGCTCTCTGCTCTCTACTCACTTCTCCTTGTGGAGATAAGCAAAAGTCAGTGCAGGCCTGAGGGAAAAAGGCAAATTCTTGGGGAAAGAATCCAGGGAAGGTGGGAGAGAACGAAGCCCCCCTGAGTTCCGCTGGCATATGAGTCCTGTCCCTACCTAGCAAGGGAGGCTCCGCAGACAGCAGGGCGCTTTGGGCTGTGAAGAGAGACACGTGGCTGTCTCCTGGTGACTCCTCAGGAGGACAATGGGTGAAATACTCTGCCTTCCTGATGGGTCTGGTGTGTTTTTGCACAACTATTATCCTTTTATAAAGACTAGTGGGAAGCCCACAAAACCATTCTCTGTGGCGTGTCCTAACCCAGAGACTGCGCTAGGGGAAATCAACAAATCTCTAGGAGGAGGTGTTGAGCTGCACAGGGCTGTGCGTCCCTCCAAGGGAGACCTCCCTGTGGCACAGTGAAAGCTCTGGACGGGAGATCCTAAGTGAAAGGGGTGCTTGGCTCAGGAGTCTCACTGAGCATGGAGGAGACATTACTGGGATGGAGAGAAAGGCCCCGGGAGAAGAGGGAGAGACCAGGAGCATGTTTGCTCATTTCCCCAGAGGATGGGCCTGTAATTAATCCATACACGGTACTGAGTAGCATGGTGACCCCAGGGGACCTAATGGGTAGTGCCACCACAGTGTCCATTCTAAAGCCCCCCATGCCGTCCAGGGTCACATAGACAGACTCTTTGGAATTGAAGGAGTCTGTAGCAGGGCCGCACTAGATGTGGAGTACGTCCCAATCCCAGTGCTCCCATCTGGAAACGCAGCAGCCACTCTTTGCCTCGTGTCCAGGGAGAAGACACGTGCAGACCAGGCTGGTGGAACCTCGAGCTTCGTCCCTCAACAGTGGGGACTGCTTCCTCCTGCTGTCTCCCCACCACTGCTTCCTGTGGGTGGGAGAGTTTGCAAATGTCATCGAAAAGGCCAAGGTTGGTATTAAAAATAAAAACACTTTAGCTAACATCTCCTTTGGACACCCATGGAATGTTCTTCCAGTTGTCAGATTGTTAAAAACCTGGTCAAGTGTGCCAGATGTGCGAAGGAATGGGTGGTATTTCTTTTCCTGAACGTCTCTCAAAGAAGCTTCCGTTAGGTGCTTATGGGAATGTTTTAGAAGGACTGTGACCTACACCTTACTCCTGTGTAAAAAAGGAACTGGTTCCAATTCAAAGTTCTTTTTTTTTTGGGACAGACTCTTTCCCCAGTATGTAGCTGGGGAAAGCAAGAAATCAACAAATCTCTAGGAGGAGGTGTTGAGCTGCACAGGGCTGGCTTGGTAGAGTGCCATGGCGTCAGATCTCTTGGGCTTAAGTGATTCTCTTGCCTCAGCCTCCCAAGTAGCTGGGACTACAGGTGCCCACCACAATGCCTGGCTATTTTTTGGTTGCAATTGCCATTGTTGTTTAGCAGGCCCAGGCCAGGCTCAAACCCACCAGCCTTGATGAATGTGGCCAGCATCCTACTCACTGAGCTATGGGCGCCAAGCCCACTTCAAAGTTCTGGGTTCCTGTGAAGCTCCCCCACAGACCTTTTGAAAGAGAGTCCTGCCAAATAAAGCCCAAAGAATGGGTATTTTGTTGTTGTTATTGTTGTTTTTAATTTTTTTAAATAGCTGTGTACATTAGTGCAATCAAGGTGCACAATGTGCTGGTTTCATATACAAACCGAAATATTCTCATCAAACTGTTCAACGTAGCCTTCATGGCATTTTCTTAGTTATTGTATGTAGACATTTGTATTCTGCCTTTGATAAGTTTCACCTGCACCCATTATAAGATGCACCGTAGGTGTGGCCCCACCCATTGCCCTCCCTCCAACCTAACCTCCCCCCTCCCTTCCCCTTCCTTGGCCCTTTCCCCATAGTCTTGTGCTATAGTTGGGTTATAGCCTTCATGTGAAAGCTATAATTTAGCTTCATAGTAGGGCTGAGTACATTGGATACTTTTTCTTCCATTCCGGAGATACTTTGCTAAGAAGAATATGTTCCAGCTCCATCCATGTAAACATGAAAGAGGTAAAGTCTCCATCTTTCTTTAAGGCTGCATAGTATTCCATGGTATACATGTACCACAATTTGCTAGTCCATTCATGGGTCGATGGGCACTTGGGCTTCTTCCATGACTTAGCAATTATGAATTGGGCTGCAATAAACATTCTGGTACAGATGTCTTTGTTATATTGTGATTTTTGGTCTTCTGGGTATAAACCTAGTAAAGGAATTACAGGATCGAATGGCAGGTCTATCTTTAGGTCTCTAAGTATTCTCCAAACATCCTTCCAGAAGGAACGCATTAGTGTGCAATCCCACCAGCATTGTAGAAGTGTGCCCTTTCCTCCACATCCACGCCAACATCTCTGGTTTTGGGATTTTGTTATGTGGGCTACTCTTACTGGGGTTAGGTGATATCTCAAAGTAGTTCTGATTTGCATTTCTCTGATGATAAAGGATGATGAGCTTTTTTTCATGTGTTTGTAGATCGTGCATCTGTCTTCTTTAGAGAAGTTTCTCTTCAAGTCCCTTGCCCACCCTGAGATGGGATCGCGTGTTCTTTTCTTGCTAATACGTTTGAGTTCTCTGTGGATTCTGGTTATTAGACCTTTATCGGAGGTATAACCTGCAAATATTTACTTCCATTCTGAGGGCTGTCTGCTTGCTTTACTTACTATGTTCTTGGCTGTGCGAAGGTTTTTAGTTTCATCAGGTCCCAGTAATGTATTTTTGGTACTGCTTCAATTGCCTGGGGAGTCCTCCTCATAAAATATTCACCCAGGCCGATTCCTTCAAGGGTTTTCCCTGCACTCTCTTCTAGTATTTTTATAGTTTCATGTCTTAAGTTTAAATCTTTTATCCAGGGAGAGTCTATCTTAGTTAATGGTGAAAGGTGTGGGTCCAGTTTCAATCTTCTACAGGTTGCCAGCCAGTTCACCCAGCACCATTTGTTAAATAGAGAATCTTTTCCCCACTGAATGTTTTTAATTGGCTTGTCGAAGATCAGGTAACAGTAAGTAGCTGGATTCATCTCTTAGTTCTCTATTCTTTTCCAGACATCTGCTTCTCTGTTTTTGTGCCAGTACCATGCTGTTTTGATCACTATCTATTTATAGTACAGTCTCAGGTCTGGTAGCATGAGTCCTCCTGCTGTGTTTTTATTGCTGAGTAATGTTTTAGCTATTCGAGGTTTTTTCTGATTCCATATAAAACGAAGTATTATTTTTTCAATTCATTGAAAATGAATATGACAATGAAACTTTAATAGGAATTGCATTAAAATTATATATTGCTTTGGGTAGTATAGACGTTTTAACAATATTGATTCTTCCCAGCCATGAGCATGGTTATGTTTTTCCATTTGTTAACATCTTCAGCTATTTCTTTCTTACAGTTTCATAGTTCTCTTTGTAGAGATCTTTCACGTCCTTTGTTAGGTATACTCCCAAATATTTCATCTTCTTTGGCACTACTGTGAAAGGAATAGAGTCCTTGACTGTTTTTTTTTGGCTTGGTTATTGTTGGTATATATAAAGGCTACAGATTTATGGGTATTGATTTTGTAGCCTGAGACATTGCTGTATTCCTTGATCACTTCTAAAAGTTTTGTAGTAGAATCCCTAGTGTTTTCCAGATATACAATCATATCATCTGCGAAGAGTGAAAGTTTGATCTCTTCTGACCCTATGTGGATACCCTTGATCGCCTTTTCTCCCCTAACTGCGATGGCTAAAAGTTCCATTACAATGTTAAACTTCCATTACAATTTAAAACTTCCATTACAATGTTAATGGTCCAAAGTAACTGGGCCCTGTAGTGGTGGTGGTGGTGGGAAGTGAGGGGGGCAGCATGGGGACTTCTAGATTCTGAGTAGGCTGAGGCAATAGGATCTGTTGAGCACAGGAGTTTGATATTACAGTTAGCTCTGATGAAATCAGGGCACTCTACCAAGGAGGAAGGAGTCAGCTCTGTGTTGAGGAAAAAGAAAATGACAATATTGGTAGGATGGAACAATGTGTATTCCATGTCAATTCATGGTAACCAGTGTGTGAGCAGGGAAATAGGGTTGACTGTCTCTTAAATTCCCTGATCTAAGTGGAAATGATTTCAATTTAACTCCATTCAATACGATATTGGCTGTGGGTTTGCTGTAGATGGCCTCTATCAGTTTAAGAAATGTCCCTTCTATACCAATTTTCTTAAGTGTTCTGATCATGAAGGGATGCTGGATATTATCAAAAGCTTTTTCTGCATCAATTGAAAGAATCATATGGTCCTTATTTTTTAGTTTGTTTATGTGCTGAGTTACATTTATAGATTTACGTATATTGAACCAGCTTTGAGACCCTGGGATAAATCCCACTTGGTCATGGTGTATAATTTTTTTGATGTGTCATTGGATTCTGATTGTTAGGATCTTATTGAGTATTTTACCATCAATATTCATTAGTGATATTGGTCTATAATTTTCTTTTCTTGTTGGGTCTTTCCCTGGTTTGGGGATCAAGGTGATGTTTGCTTTGTAGAATGTGTTGGGTAATATTCCTTCTTTTTCTGTATTTTGGAAGAGGTTTAGTAATATAGGTACTAGTTCTTTAAAGGTTTGGTGGAATTCTGATGTTAAGCCATCTGGTCCTGGGCTTTTCTTTTTAGGGAGATTTTGAATAGTTGATGCTATTTTGGAACTTGATATAGGCCTGTTCAACATTTCCACTTCATTCTAGCTGAGTCTTGGTAGGTGGCGTACTTCCAGGTATTGGTCGATTTCTTTCAGATTTTCATATTTCTGATAGTAGAGTTTCTTGTAGTATTTTTTTAGGATTTTTTTGAATTTCTGAGGGGTCTGTTGTTATTTCATTGCTACCATTTCTGATTGATGAAATTAGAGATTTCACTCTTTTTTTCCTGGTTAGGTTGGCCAAGGTTTATCTATTTTATTGATCTTTTCAGAAAACCAGCTTTCGGATTTATTGATCTGTTGTATAATTCTATTGTTTTCAATTTCATTTAATTCTGCTCTGATTTTGGTTATTCCTTTTCTTCTGCTGGGTTTGGGGTTGGAGTGTTCTTCCTTCTCCAGTTGCTTGAAATGTCCCATTAAGTTATTAACTTCCTCTCTTTCCGTTTTCTTGAGGAAGGCTTGCAGTGCTATAAATTTCCCTCTTAAGATTGCCTTTGCAGTATCCCAGAGGTTCTGGTAATTCGTGTCTTGGTGGTTGTTTTGTTCCAAAAATTTGGTGATTTCCTTCTTAATCTTGTCTATAACCCATCTATCCTTCAGCATAAGGTTGTTTAGCTTCCATGTTTTTGTATGGGTATGCAGGTTTCTGCTGTTATGATGTTCTGAGAAGATGCAAGGAATAATTTCTATTTTTTTAAATTTGCTGAGGTTAGATTTGTGGCCTAGGATGTGGTCAATTTTGGAGTATGTTCCATGGGCTGATGAGAGGAATGTGTATTCAATTTTGTTGGGATGAAATGTTCTGTAGATGTCTGTTAAGTCCAGATGTTGAGTGGTTAAGTTTAAATCTAAAATTTCTTTGCTTAGCTTCTTTTTTTTTTTTTTTTTTTGTAGAGACAGAGTCTCACTTTATGGCCCTCGGTAGAGTGCCGTGGCATCACACAGCTCACAGCAACCTCCAACTCCTGGGCTTAAGCGATTCTCTTGCCTCAGCCTCCCGAGTAGCTGGGACTACAGGCGCCTGCCACAACGCCCGGCTATTTTTTGGTTGCAGTTTGGCTGGGGCCGGGTTTGAACCCGTCACCCTCGGTATATGGGGCTGGCGCCTTACCGGCTGAGCCACAGGCACCGCCCCTTTGCTTAGCTTCTTTTTGGAGGATCTATCCAGCACTGCTAAAGGGGTGTTAAAATCTCCAACTACTATGGAAGTGGAGGAAATCGAGTTGCTCATGTCTGTTAGAGTTTCTCTTATAAATTGAGGTGCATTCTGCTTGGGTGCATAAATATTAATAATTGAAATCTCATCATATTGAGTATTACTTTTAACAAATATGAAGCATCCATCCTTATCCTTCCTTCTTTCAGTTGGTTTAAAGCCTATTGCATCTGCATATAGGATTGCAATGCTTGCTTTTTTCTGCTCTCCATTTGCCTGGAGTATAGATGACCAACCCTTCACCTTGTGTCTAAATTTGTCTTTTAATATAAGATGCGATTCTTGTATGCAACAGATATCTGGCTTGAGATTTTTTTATCCAGTCAGCCAACCTATGCCTCTTTAGAGGACAATTTAAGCCATTCACATTAATTGAGAATATTGATAAGCCTTTCGAGAGTCCGGTGGACATTTTTAATCCTTTTGCGACTGTGGAAGTTGGAATTTGATCAAAATTTTCTGGGTGGGTTTACTTTTGTGGTGGAGGATTACACTGGTCTTTATGAAGGATAGGTCTGAAAATATCCTGGAGAGCTGGTTCAGTTATGGCAAATTTCTTCAACATGTGAATGTCACTGAAGTATTTAATTTCTTCATCATAAATGAAACTCAGTTTAGTTGGGTACAGGATCCTGGGTTGAAAGTTATTTTGTTTTAGGAGATTAAAAGCCGATGACCATCCTCTTCTAGCTTGAAAGGTTTCAGCAGAGAGATCTGTAGTTATTGTAATATTTTTGCCCTTGTAGGTGGATGGTTTCTTTCGTCTGGCTGCTTTTAGAATTTTCTCCTTCATATTAACTTTAGTGAAATTGATTATGATGTGTCTGGGAGATGTCTTATTTGGGTTGAGTTGTGCTGGAGTTCTGAAACTGTCTGCTATCTGAATTTCAGAATCTCTTGGCATGTCTGGGAAGTTCTCCTTCATAATCTCATGGAGAAGAGATTCTGTGCCTTGTGAAGCCACTTTGTCTCTTTTGGGGATCCCTATAAGACGAATATTGGTTTTCTTCGAATTATCCCAGAGCTATCTGAGAGAGTGATCTGTTTTTGCCCTCCATTTCTCTTCCTCTTTGAGAGTTTGGGAGCGTTCGAAAGCCTTGTCTTCAAAGTCAGAAATCCTTTCTTCTGCTTGTTTCATTCTGTTACTGAGGGATTCTACTTTGTTTCTCAGATCTTTGAGGGCTGCAAATTCTTGTCTCAATGTGTCAAAATCTTTGGTCATTTGGTCTTTGAATCCGTTGAATTCTTGAGATATCTTTTGGGTTACTGCTTGGAATTCTAATTCGATCTTATTTGTTATTGAGATTCTGAATTCGATTTCAGACATCTCAGCTATTTGTTTGTGCATGGGATCTTGTGCTGTGTCTGCCCCATTGATCCTTAGGGGAGTTGATCTACCCTGACTATTCATATTGCTAGAGTTTTTCTGTTGTTTTTGCCTCACGATTGCTTTTCACTGTTGCCTCTGGCTGTCCTCAGAGTTGGGGACGTGTCTCTCCAAGATTAGACCCCAGCGGGATCACTCTATTGTTGCTGGATCTTTGTAGGGAGTGGCCCGGTGTAGTTCCTCTGGGGCTGCTCCAGCTAGGGAGTTCTGGTTGTGGAAGAAGCTCCGGAGTGTGACGCACCCGGATCCAGCAACAGGGCGGGAGGTGGTGCGCATGGTTCTGGGAGTGCCTGGCTCCCAGTGAATTTGGCACAGAGAGCCCAAGGCTCCAGCAGTCTCTGACCAGGAGAAGGGCTCGGTGCAGAGGCAGGCAGAGCTCCGGAGGGCACGTGGCTACCAGAGTCCCTGGCCAGACGAGCAGGCCGGTATGGAGTCAGGGAAGATACAGGAGGGAGGATGCAGGGTTGCGCGACTCCCGCGGTTCCTGGTCAGGGCATGCGGAGGCCCAGCAGGCACAAGTCGCAGGTCAGGGGTTGCGGCGCAGCTCTTATGGAGGTCCAGGCAGCACCAAGCCCAGGAGTTTGAGGTTGCTATGAGCTGTGATGCCACAGCACTCTACCCAGGGCAACAGCCCGAGGCTCCAGTGTGTCAAAACCAGTCTCACTCTGCCCCTAAGGTTAAGGCTGTAAGGCAGCTCAGTCCCCGCCTTTAGGCTGCGCACTACGTTACCAGCTCCCTCCTGATCCTTGCTCTGTGACCCTGAGGGCGGAGCTTGCTGGGGCAGTTCTCTCAGAATGGCTCCCTGCGGCCCACAGCCAAACACTATTAGCTCTGTCCGGCTCAGTGGCTCAGTCTGGGGCCCTAGACAATGCCCAGAGTTCTCTGCTCTCCTGCTCAAGCTCTCCCCAAAGGCAATTCAACTGAGTGCCATGTCCAAAAACACCAAAACAGTTCACAGGTAAGGCCTTTGTGGTTTGCAGTCTCACTGCTGCTTGTACTTACGGCTGCCGGCTGGATTAGGTCGATTGGACACATGCAACCACTTGCCAGTTTTCCACTGTTTTTGTCCTCCCCTTGGGGTCCAGAAGTCCCTCGCTGACTCCCTGTATCCTCAAAGGGATGATTATAGGCAGATCCCACCAGTCAGAGATGCCTGGAGTCTTATCTCCCCAGATTCACGGTGCCCTGTTGCAGGGAGGCTGTTACTCGGCCGCCATCTTGGATTGTCCAACAAGAATGGGTATTTTTTAAAAGCCTCTCATGTGACCTGTGGAATACTGAAGATTGAGCACTATTGCTCAAAAAAAATGATGCCTCCCATCCTTTATTTATAATTGCTTGCCTTTATTGAAAAGCCCCAATAGCCAGCCATCCACCCATGACTGTGGTCACAGGTTTTTCTTGCAGACACAATGTTTATCTTCTCTGATTTCAACATGTGACACTCTGTCTAGGCGTGGGTTTTTTTACCCAGGTAATTGTGTTCCTCTCTTTTTTTAGGCCTCAGAGCTTGCAACTTTAATTCAGACAAAGAGGGAACTTGGATGTAGAGCTACTTATATCCAAACTATTGAAGAAGGGATTAATACACATACTCATTCAGCCAAAGACTTCTGGAAGCTCCTTGGTGGCCAAACCAGTTACCAATGTGAGAGTTTATTGTATTTCAAAAGTCTATAAGACTTGAATCTCCTTTCTTTTCCCTTTGGTCATTGTTCTAAACCAATCAGGGTAAAATTTGATACTATCCTGTTGTTCTTATCCCCAAGCTGCTGGAGACCCAAAAGAAGATGAGCTATATGAAACAGCTATCATAGAAACAAACTGCATTTACCGTCTCGTGGATGACAAACTTGTTCCTGATGATGACTACTGGGGGAAAATTCCAAAGTGCTCCCTCCTACAACCAAAAGAGGTATAGTGGGTGGGTTCCACCCCTCAATGAGAAGGTACATTGAAAGCACACTTTGCACAGGGCAGCCCATTAAAACAGATATATGTGCCCAAAGGGATTAGACAGTGTTAGTACTGACTGCAGAACATTTACAGCTTTAAAAGGGTATTTATGATTTCAAACCATTACTGCCATCTTAAATACCAACATAGAATTCAGAGTATTGTTCAGAGGCAGCAAAGATCATTGGAGGCTTTTATACTTTAGGCAAAATGTAAATATTCCTTAGCCCTCTTTCTCGAATTTTTAATAAACATTAAATATTTTTTAGTCCTTCCGTTGGAGGAACACTAGATGCATGCGTGTAGAATGTGTGGATTCGCCAAGTAATGTTCCTCCCACACCGGTAAATATTTATAAATTACACACGTACTATCAAATATGGTAAATGTTGAGGGAAGACACCCAATCACCTTTGATTTCACTACAACATATTTCTAACCCAAAGCTTGACTGAGGGTATGATATGTGTGTGCATCTAAATGGGAAAAATCGTCCCAGAAAAATAATTGGGAATATTTTAAAGAGAAAGTGAAATTAAGTCTAGTTTAGAGTTAAGTAAAATTTGGATTGCCAGAAATGATGGGAGAAACTATCCTAAGAGAAAGAATAGAGCAAACCACAGATGTGGAAATAAGAAACAGCGTTCCATTCATGTATACACACAGCAAACACTTAGTAATCAACCGTCAGTCCCTACTGTATGTGTCTGTATGATGTAATCTCTGCCCTTAAGGATCTTGGAATTATGTGCAGGTTAGAATTCGTTTTTATCAACGAAGCGTCCTTTATATGTTGTGTGACTGAACAAGCAGTTGAGGGAGAGTTGGAGGAAGGAAAGAAGATGAGATGGACTTAAATGACTCTTTTATGAATCAAAAGTGGTTTGGGAGTTCCGAAGAGGGAGCATTAACTTGGGCATTTAGGACATTAGGAGAAAGAAATCACACCTCAGGGCTGAGGTTGATGTAGTAGGCAGAGTAGTGCCAGCTGATCAGACCTTGTAACTTTTCTGTGTTTGTACGGATCGCCCCATTAAGATTTGTATCATCACCCATTTAACTCGTTGTCAGCAGAGACCCTGACACTACTCCAGCACATCTTTGCAGTTAACAAAGTCTGTGCCATTTCCCCAGGTACTGGTGTTTGATTTTGGTAGTGAAGTTTATGTGTGGCATGGGAAAGAAGTCACATTAGCACAACGAAAAGTAGCATTTCAGCTGGCAAAGCACTTATGGAATGGAACCTTTGACTATGAGAATTGTGACATCAACCCCTTGGACCCTGGAGAATGCAACTCGCTTATTCCCAGGTACTCCTCCAGCCCGGAGGGCCGGCGGGGGGTGGGGGGGCTCCTAACCAGATCTTGCTTCCTACCATAGTCAATCTACTATCGCTCTTTCTAGATTTAGCTTTCACAGATGATGACACACTCTGTCCCATGAATATTTCGCAAAAAGAACATTTCTTTAGCTTTTACCTAATTTGGAAATATGGATGTTATAATCTTCTGGAACATGTTTGCATTATACTTAATTTCTTAAAGTGAACAAATGGTTCCCACCTGCAGCATTCCAACCATTATCGAGGCAGATGAATAGCAATTGTTTAAAGCAAATTACATGCTGATCTGAAAAGCGTCCTGGGATCTGGAATTCAGCCATTGATCTCAAGGTGCAAAAGCAACTCGTTTCCTTGTAATTTCATACCTTCCCAGCACAGCCCTTGATTTCCAGGATTTAGTTGGCAGTAGGCGATGTTTATGCCTTTATGCCTTTGGTGGGGAGAATATGCTATTAAAATAATGATTGTAATTTTAATACTCCCTATAGTGCACTGTACTTTTTTGGGTCATTTTGGCAAATTGACAAACTCTAAGCAATAGGATTATTAAACAAAATTCTTACAGCAAAGGATTTTTTCTTTTAACTACCAGACCCCCTCCAAAAAAGTGCTTTGAAACTATATGTGCCATATAATAAATTATAAACATATAGCACCAAACACCAAAGAGAAATAGATATGCGAAAAAAAAGAAATATATGTGCCATATAATAAATTAGAAGTAGATACGGCAGCAGACTACTGGGAATCATGCAACCTCATTTAAATATTTTCTTTTAATTGGTATCCAAATATCAAGTTTCCTATCTGGTTTCCTACTTTAAAGTCCAATTACTGATTTTGTTATTAATTATCATGATAGAAATCATGATAATTATATCAGTGCAGTGAAAAGTTTTAAAATCCTTTGTTAAGCAAATGCGCGTTTAAGGTTAGCACTGTAACTACCAGTGTTGTAAGACTGAACTATGACCAAAAATATTTTATTTGGTGTCGTAAAAGAAAAAAATAGTGTTGTTGCGTAAAATTTACACAATGACCCATTTATTGGTATCGGTGACATAATCACAGACGTACAGATAGACAAGCGGGCGCCTCACCCACTGGTTTTCAACATCTCTGAGATGGAATCAAATGAAGAGTTTTTTAAAACAAAATGCATTTGCTGGGCCCTGCCTAGAGAGTTGTTTTCAGTTCCTATGGGGTGGGGCTTACCTGTCAGTGTGCCTTATGAGCTCCTAGGAGGTCCAAGGTGCAGCCGAGATGACACACCCAACATCTTCTAAAAACAAGTAGGCTGAAATCGCTGAGCCCAGTTCCAGCGTGTAAGTCAAGGCAGGAGGTGGCGAAAGACACCCGGCTCCTGCTCCAGGGTCACCCCCTGAGTGCTGCAATCTTCTGGGTTCTTGCTTCAAATCATAAGGTGGCTGTTGAAAACAGCAGCCAAGGGCCCTTCCATAGTCATCTCGGCAAGTCTGCTGAGTAGGATTGACCTGAAAGACCGTCATTCAGGCCTGTTCTGATTAAAGTCCACAGCCTTTCAGGCAGCGGTGAAATCCCCATCACTGCTGATACTTGAGTCCTAACGTTGGGTGAGACCACAAGGCGGAGGGCTCTGTGTTCTGCGCTTCATCCTCGGTTTCCTTTGAAACAGCCTTTTTGATGTGCCTCAGCCATAATGCCAGAAACTATAGTCCTGACCAAATAGGAGGTGACCCACGCAGGGTCACACCATGATTCCAGTCCATGACCAGACACTGCTATGAGGGAGAGGAACAGCTGCAGGTTATTCCCAGGGCTGTAACCACCCCCTTACCCCCCGTCAGCCCCCCGCCTGTATTATACTTTCTCAGCTTCAGCTTTTTCTAAATTACCTTCCTCCTTGGCTATAGTGCCAAATTCTAAAATCCCGAGACCAGCCAAGACCTCCAGGTCGATCTGGGTCATTTCCTGAGTCCTTGTGCTCTCCTGCCTGCTGTCCCGGCCAGTGGCCTAGAAATAAACGTGCAAAGATTCGCCCTGCGAGATACCAAAGTGTGTTCACTTTAGGAACAGAGACCGATCTCTGTGCTCTGGAGAGCTTCCTCGTAACATGCGTGAAATCATAGCGAACTCAGAACTAGATGCTTCTTCATTGCACCGGCAGGTGGCTGGGTAGCATAAAGTCAGGAAAGGGGTACACGTGGCTCCCCCCCCCCCCCGTCCTGAAATCCCAAAGACAAGAACATGCTGGAAGCAAGACGAACCTAGTCCTACATGTTCCCTGTCACACGCAGGCACATCGACCTCAGGGACACACAGCCTTGCGAGGACTCAGGCTAAAACAGTATCACTCAAATAAATGGAAAGAAACCACTTGTTTTATACATCACTTCTATATTTTGAGTTTTTCTTTTTTAATAGCCTGTGTGTTTGTTTTTGATTCTTTGCTTCAGTATGACTTAATCTTGTGGGTTTTTTTTCTTTTTTCCCCTATCTACTTCCTGCAGAAAAGGACAGGGGCGGCCTGATTGGGCCATATTTGGGAGACTCACCGAGCACAATGAGACTATTTTGTTCAAAGAGAAGTTTCTGGATTGGACGGAACTGAAGAGACCCAACGAGAAGACCACCGGGGAGCTCGCCCAGCAGAAGGTAGTCTGGGTGCTGTAGCCTCAAACTCGGGGCTCAGTTTGAGTCCCAACACAAGTGGTCTTGATGTGTAATGACCAAATCGGGGTGCTTAGCAAATTCATCACCTCTTGGACTTATCATTTCTGTGTGGTGGGAACATCCAGAAACCTCTCTACAATACCTGACCGTTTGCCATAATCGCCCTCCCGTGCATCAGGACACTGGAGCTTGTTTTTAATCTAATTGTCACTTCGTACCCAATGACCACACGCTACCCATCCTGCCTCTCCCATCCCTCCCTCATACAACAAACACAAATGCAAGGGTATATGTGAATCCTAGTAAATGTGGAATGTAAAAGTCTTAGCAAAATAACTAAGAAAATGCTACAAAAGCTATGTTAACTAATGTGATGAAAATGTGTCAAACGATCTATGAACCAAGTGGATGGTGCCCCACTAATGTACACAGCTATGGTTTAATAAAAATAAAAAAAGAAAAAATAAATAAAAAAAAAAAGAAAAGAAAATACCAGATTGTGACCCTACAAATATGTATAATTACAACATGTCAATTAAAATTTCTTTAATTTTTCAAAAATAAAAAATAAATACACACACACACAAAGGAAAGTATCTTTAAACCTAAGAAGGCTTCCTAGGACTCACTGGTAGAACAGCAGACACATCTCCAATTATAATCTAACTCAGGGACATGAAAATAGCCCCCTTGGTGCCTGTCTTCAGACGTCCCTTGCACTGTTGCAGTGCAGGGACGTCTGCACTGGCCTCCCAGTCCTTGCTGGACACACGGCCTCCCTTAAATGCAGTTAAGCCCCAGAGAAGGAGCGTGACAGCTGTGCTTCTGTACTGTCCCACGGGCAGTCGAAACAGCATCCAGTGTGACAAGGAATGGCTGTAGACACCGAGGCAGCTGACCTCATGTTTTCATGTTCCCTTGCAGGAAGACCCGAGGGCTGATGTGAAGCCCTACGACGTGACGCGAATGGTGCCTGTGCCCCAGATGACAGTGAGCACCATCCTGGATGGAGTCAATGTCGGCCGTGGCTATGGCCTGGTGGAGGGGCAGGACAGGAGGCAGTTCGAGATCTCCAGCATCTCCGTGGATGTCTGGCACATCCTGGAGTTCGACTATAGCAGGCTCCCCAAGCAGAGCATCGGGCAGTTCCACGAGGGGGACGCCTATGTGGTCAAGTGGAAGTACATGGTGAGCACCACAGGTCAGTGACCGCCGACGTTCCCTTCAAGCGGAGGGACAGGGGCCCAGGAGGCCTGCTGGAGCGGCTTCCAGCTGTCACACCTGCAGGAGTGCTATGCTGCCCTCTAGTCACAGGCTTTGGGGAGCCACTTAGTAAACCCTAGAGATGAAAAGAAATGAGGCAGGTTCCCAAGAGGCAGCCTTCCCCAGCCTCTGGTGCTCCGTTACAGAGATCCAACTCAACGCGCACACCAAGGCTGCCCGGTACCCTCCCTCAGCCCCTGCCACTGTCCCCAGAGCTTCCCTAGGAAAGTGATGATTTGCCTCCAAATGATATTTACCATGTGGCTGTGTGCTGCTTCAATTCAAGTCATTAAGTGGAGCATATCTGGGTGATTTAAAACTGGAACCGAGTGGTGGTGTAAGGTTGCAGTAAATACATGCATGAAAGATTTATTTTAAAAATAACAGAAGCTGTTTCCGCTGAGAGTGAGAGCAGGAACAGTGCTTTGTGGGCCCAGCATAGTAAGTACATAGTCGGGACTAACCCTGATGCCCGGCACCCTCAGCAAAACCCTGGATGGGCTGCCACGCCCTAGAGCCAGGGAGGGGCAGGAGGCTGTGAATTTTGGAACTGTCTTAATCCCTTTTCCTTGCCCAGAAGAAGCCCCTGCCCACAGCACTCCTCATGCCTTCCCCTTTAGGCGAGCACGTTGTCTCAGCTCTGAGATTTCAACCCTGAAGAAAGTTTATTCACCTCTTTTAAATTTTGGGGTTTTTTTTTTTTATTTTATTATTTTTTTTTTGGCTTTTTTATTTTATTTCATTGCTTATTTTTTATTTCTTTAATTTTTTGTTGTTGTTGAGACAGGGTCCAGCCCCTTCTCCGTGCAGGTGTGCCTGTGCCCAGGGGCCACAGGAAGCATAGGCTGATCAGACACCTGCAGGCTTATAGCCTTTTGATTTCTTTCCCAATTCACCAAAAATAAGTCTCTCTGCCCACTGGCAACATTTCCTGAGCACCTACTTGGTGTGAGATGCTTTTTGAGGGGACTATGTAAACATTTCAGACCCCGCCTCCAAGAAGTGCGTGGTATCAACAATGGAGTGAGTGTGGGAAGAGGTGAGCGGTTCACGCTGTAGGAGAGCCAGGTCCCTGGAGACTGAGTCCAGCAGCAGGGGTAGCAGGCCAGGAAACCATGACCCAGGTAGCCTATAGGGGCATCCCTGACTGCAGGCCTAGAGGTCTATCCAGCCCCCTCTGGCACGATGCTGGGGTTTACCCTGTGCTGTAGCTGAGTGCCCCACAGGCCCTGCAGGACTTGTTCTGCTGTGATGTTAATTTCTCAGATGAGGATCAGAGCAGCAAGACCCCAAAGTTACACAGCTGGGAGAGCACAGAGCTGGACTCTTAGGTCCAGCCCATCCTGTTTAAACACAAGTGTGGTGTGAGCCTGCTCTGCAGCTCACCCTGTGGGCAGAGAGCCGAAGCCTGGGCCCAGCACAGGGCATGGGGAACCAGCAGAGATGATTAGGGCTGAGTCAGCAGTGAGGCAAACTTGAGGTTGGGCCCCTGAACATACTGAAGCTCGGGAATGGGATCTCCCCAGGCCCAGCAGCTCTGGCCCCTCCTTCCAGGGAACAGCGGGGTGTCAGGCAAAGACCCCAGAAGGAGGAGACATTTCTCATAACTTAATTCCTCCCTTTCCCTAAGGAGGCCATGTGGCTTGGAGGCCACAGTTGTTAGAACCGTAGGCCCTGGGATTCAGAATCTGAGACCTTTATTCCAGCCATGTGAGTTGGGTAAAGTCCACTGTCTGCACCTTGGTTTTCTCACCTGGCAAACAGGGATTATTTATTACACCTAGCTCTCAGGACACTGTCGTCTGGCACATGTGACTTTTGCTATGGTGCCCAGCGAACGCTCACATTGTAGGTACAGGAAATAGTCATCGCTGACAGTCTCAGCAGAAGCAGCGTGATTACAGTGGGAAGAATATAATCTCCCATCTTATAGCCTGAAGATGGGAGAATGTGGATCTCCCCAGAAAAACAGCAATTCCCAAAGAATCTCTAGAATGGACTTAAGCTCTCTGCTCTGACGCAGAGGGGGCAAGCAGAAATAATAATCTTCCCTGCTGGCTGGCCAGGAAAACAGTAATAGGGAATTTACTGTGTTTGAGGCGAGGTGGAGTGAATCTATTAACCTCTGGAGCTGCAGATCTGGGGATTTTAAGAAACAAACTTTATAGATACCCAAAGTTGCCACCCTGAAAATGCAGAAGGGGAAATGCACGATTCAGAGAGCAAGAGCAGGGGGCACCACAGTTTGAAACTGAGTTATTGTCTTACCTTAGCTGTTAGTTAGAAGAAAGAAATCACAATAAGTGAATGAATAAAACTATATTAAAATGAATTCATTATTATAAATAAAACCGAGCTTTCTGAGACCTTCGTGGAATATTTGCTTAGAGGCCCCTAGGAAATAATGGTTTGAGCCAGGTGATTTTTCTATTATTTCTATATTTCTTCCTAGTAAATCCAATAATGTACTTTTGACAGCCAGCATGAGCATCTTTATGAGAAGGGTTACAGCTTTGAAAAAGTCCAGCTGCAGAGAATAAAATCTGAGCTGGGAGCAGATTTCATTCAGAGCATCCCTCTGGGAGCAGAGCACTGCGGCCAATGGCATTTGAAGCCACTCTGCAGCAGTCATGGAAGCCCTGGCCCCTCAGTAACACTGGCCTGTCTTCTCCATCACTCATGCCCCATAGGGGCTGCACTTGCAAACAGGCCTGAGTCAGAGTTCTTCTGGGACAGGGGCAGCAGGAAACAGCAGCTGCAAAGGTGTGGAGTCCTCCTCTGGGTAGACACCAGCCAGCAGCTAGGGTCAGGTGCTCAAGCTGCCCAGTGACTCGGGGTCAGGCTCCTCTGGTGAGTGATACTCTTGGGTTTCCATAGGTAGGGGGTGCAGGTGCACATGACCATGAGCAGCTCTTCATAGCTCAGTTTTCTCTTGTTCTTAAACAGAACTATTGGTAACAAACTTACTCTCCCAAAGTATGTGGATGGCATGATGTATCAACATTTTACCTTAGACATCTGGTCAAGGTTGTAGACATAATGATCCAGAAAATTCTTCCTACTGTAGGTGGTATAAATTTAGGACTAAATTTAGGTACACTGAGGAAAATTGTAAGGAAAATTAGTGAAATATCTGCTTTATGAAATACCTATAAAAATAATTCTATTGTATTATACATTCAAGTCTACTTTAGAATGTTAGGATTTAATGTTGGTTATTTAAGCATGAATATACATTTACACAATATATTTGAGTGCTAACAAATTCCAAAGTCTATGTAAACCGTTGGGATCTATTTTAAGTCTATCTTTCCCTAGTAACCTAGTTAACGTAGGAATTTTCTTCACTTGGAAGACTGGTTTTGCCAATCAAAGACAAACTTTTGTTGCTATCTGAGCAGAAATTTCAAAAGTGTAGTTTCCAAATTAACTGTGGGTATCTCTAATCTACTCATGGGTGGTTCCCATTTCACTTTGACCACTCAAAACCACATAAATGTGGCCAGTCCAGACCCACAATAGATGGCATGAAAGACTATGTATGGTCAAATATTTTAAGAAATCATTAGAATCATCTATGAAAACTACATTTTACTCTGCTAAAGGAAGGGCTAAAACCACTGTCCTTGTAGGAATTTAAACAAGCTTTCCTCTCACCTTTATGCCTCAATAAAACTGTGATTTTGCAAGTGGGATTAGAACTAAGAACATTTGCAGTGACATGGAACTGCAGAATCCAGTTGTTACCATTAATTTTGAACATGCGCCACCACTGAGCACACTGGGACACGAGCCTTTGAGTCAGTCACTAAGATGGCCCAAAAGGTTCTGTATCCTGATTGCTGTCTTCAGGTCTCTGCACACCCACCTCTCCAGAAAGCCCCTCTCTCAACAGGCAGTCCCATTGCCCGAATCCTGCCGGTGCCCCCCTCCCCACCTGTTGTCCTCCCAGCATTATCCCTATCTGAAACTGTCTTGCTCATCTATTTGTTTATTAGAATGAAAGTCTAGAAGTTGTCTGTCTTGTTTATCACTGTAGCCCCAGTATCCTGAAGAGTCTCTGCTTAGTAAGAATTGGTCACACGAGTGAACAAGAGGAATCTGGAGTGAGATATTTTCCTACATGTAGAGATATTAAGGTCTACAGCGCCATCTAAAATGCCCTTTTCACCAGTTAGCCCTCCATGACCGCTCTCCAGAGCAAGCAGCCTAATCCCGATCTATGAAATGCTAGTCAGAAAGGAGATCAGACTTAATCCCAGATTATTTTATGAAAGTGATATGTCAGCAATTTATCTCCTCCATTTCTGACAGAACTTGAAAACTTCAAAGCTTGCTTCTTAAAAAAAAAAAAAAAAACTAGACTAGTTTTAAGAGTCTACATTTTTTCCTTTTGAGCTTAAAACTGGTCCAGCTGTTGTTTTTAATATCTTCTTCCTACCAGCTAATCTTCTGCCAAAGAATGGCATAATATGGAAAACACATTTGTGTCTGTGTGAGCCATTGGTCCTGCTCTGGCGGTCACCAAATAGCTTAAGAAATTATTCTGTCACACACAAGGAGAGATCTGCCACCTCCCTCTGGGATGACAGGTGTTTTTCGGAGGCTAGCAAGAGGGTTTTTCTGATCATGTTTCTCTACCCTGGAGGCTCTGGGGCAGTGAGCTGGAGAGAAAGGTGCTTTCTCTCTCCTCTAGGGTGTGACCAACCTTACCCCCAATGCGTCCCTGAGTGTGCATGGCCCATCCTCAGTCCAGGCCCTGCAGAAGTGAGCTGGGCATTGATTGCTCCTCCTCTGACCTCAGCTACTGACCTGGCCCTGTGCCCCTGTGTGTTCACAGTGGGAAGCCGACAGAAGGCAGAGCACTCAGTGAGGGTGGCCGGCAAAGAGAAGTGCGTCTACTTCTTCTGGCAAGGCCGACAGTCGACAGTGAGCGAGAAGGGAACGTCGGCGCTGATGACAGTGGAGCTGGATGAGGAAAGGGGGGCCCAGGTGAGTCCTGGGAGCTGCTGAGCCCACGGAGACCCAGACGGACATCCTTTCCTGGGAGCCAATGACCCTCGGCCTGGCCCCTAAGACCTGATTTTAATGGCAAAGACCATTGTCATGTCACCCAAAGCAGGTCCAGCCCTGGTCTGGCTCCTGGAGATTTCGGGCTGTGCTTCCCATGTATTTTATCCTCCCACCTGTTATAATATGATCTGAGACAAAATGTAATGTCTATAATAGTGAGTCCGTGCCACAGGCACAAATGGATGATGAATAGTTTTAAAAGGTTTCCACCTAACTAATAAGCAAGGAATAGCAAGTAAAATCAAGAGATGCCATCGTCCACTTCTGAAGAATGGACCCAGGGCTAGCAAGGGTTCTTCAGGACCCTCGCGTGCTGCCAGTGAGAAGCGTGACTTGCAACAATCATCCCGAAGAGCAGTTTGGGCTCAAGAACCTTAAAATTAAATCAGATGTTTCCCTTACACAAATCTACCTGAAATCTATCAGAGATTAATGTAAAAATTGAGTACTCCATCTTCTGCTTTCCTCATAGCAGCAGGAGTGGGTTTTCTGGAACACTCCAGATCAGGCCACTCTCTCTACCACAGAGACTGTGGTCTCAGTGGCTTCCTGGGGGATCTACCACCTTCAAGGTGGGCCTGGGCATCTTTGCAAGACCACTTATTCTAGGCTGGGGAAAGTGGTTCACACCTGTAATCCTATCACTCTGGGAGGCCAAGGCAGGTGGATTGCCTGAGCTCAAAAGTTTGAGACCAGCCTGAGCTAGAGCAAGACTCGATCTCTAAAAAAATAGCTGGGCCTTATGGCGGGTGCCTGTAGTCCCAGCTGCTTGGGAGACTGAGAGAAGAGGATCTCTTGAGCCCAAGAGTTTGAGGTTGCTGTGAGCTATAAAACCATGGCATTCTACAAAGGGCGATAAAGTAAGACTCTTGTCTCAAGAAATAAAAAAGACACTCCCCCAATCCCTCCAAACCTTCCTCATTCTCCCTTCACTCTCTCACTCTTAGGCCTACTTTCTGCCATGTAAAATGACATAATCATTTAGATTACTTATTTATTATCCATCTTCCCCCACAAGCAGTCTGCCCTGGGCTTACAACACCTTGGCCTCATGACCCCATTATAACCCAAGAGCCTGGCAGGGACTGCTACCCAAATCCAAGGTTTTGTAAACATTTCTTTTTTTTAATCTTTGGATGATCTGTGCATTGGGCATCTCATCCTTTAGTATCAACAAGTAAGAGTTGTCTCTGGGGCTTCTAGAAAACAGGACACCACATGCAAGTATTTTTACTTCCTCGGATGCATAATTAACATTTGCGTGAAGGAAGACAGCAGAGACTGTCTGAGACAAAGGCCCCAAGACAATTAAGGCCCCATTTTTCTGCAGAAATAGATCAACACCCACCCAGGCCTCTAGAGTGCTAAGAACTAATCGGGTTTCCCAAAAAGAATGTTGAAGTGCGTATTCTCTACTACGGACTATATTTTAGAAATGGTCATTGGCAACATTTGCATTTTAATTACTATTATTCCTAATAGTAATTTCAACTACAACTTCTCCTTTTTATGGTAAAGGCCATGAATAAATATGTTTTAATCATGCCTCCTTCAAATTATCCTTAGAGTCCAGGTGCAGTGGCTCACACCTTGTAATCCTAGTACTCTGAGAGGCTGAGGTGAGTGAATTGCTTAAGCTCAGGAGTTTGAGACTAGCCTTAGCAACAGGGAGACCCCATCTCTACTAAAAATAGAAAAACTAGGCATTATAGCGAGCACTTATAGTCCCAGCCTCTTGGGAGGCTGAGGCAAGAGGATCACTTGAGCCCAAGAGTTTGAGGTTGCTGTGAGTTATGATGACATGGCACTCTAGGCAGGGTGACAGAGTGAAACTCAGTCTCAAAAAAAAAAAAAAAATCCTTGGGAGTTTTCAGTCTCAATTTCTATAGTTTGAGCATTTCATCAATTATCAATCCAATGATGGAAAATTATTTTAAACATACAAAACACTTCCACTAGTGGGTGTGATGCTGCACGCATATAGTCCCAGCTACTAGGGAGGTTGAGACGGGAGGATCACTTAAGCCCAGGAGAGCAAGGTTGCAGTGAGCTCTGATGAAACCTCCAGGCAGCCTGGGTGATTAGAGGGAGACCCTGTCTCAAAAAAAAGCCCTAAGATTAATAAATTTACCTTATGGTGCAAAATACTTTCTCAGAACTCTCAGAACTACCCAACTGCCAGCACAACAAAATATTTTCCTCTTTAAGGCAAAATGTCCTGCAAAGTGACAGGGACCTGATTCAACCCCAACACCGTTCATGGTGCAGGCACCACCTGGGGAAGAAAAATGAGAGGCTCACAGTACTGGCCATGCTACGTTGATTGCAAAGGACACATTCCCCCCCCCCCCAGAATTACTAAGTCAGTGATTAGTCATTCTCACTGCTGAGAGGTATACACCTTGTTTAAAATAGGTTTAAATCAACCCTGTTGCACTGGTACCATGGAATCCCATTCACATATGAGAATTCACATGTTAAAAGAATATTTAATGACAGAAAAATATTAGGTGAAAAAAATAAGGGTATAAAGCAGCATAAAACAACACTCCCCATTTCATTTAGGGGGGAAAAAATTTTCTACCAGAAAAACCCTTTGAAAGGAAGGCTGCAGACTGAATCGTAATAGTTCTCATCTTTAGAGAATAGCGTTATCACTGGCTTTTGTTTGATGTTTTCCAAGTTTCCTACAAAAGGCATGTATTCTTTTTATGACTTTGAAAACCCTACTTATCGCTGTTACTGATTTTGCTGTGTCTAAATTTGAAGGTCCAGGTTCTCCAGGGCAAGGAGCCCCCCTGTTTTCTGCAGTGTTTCCAGGGGGGGATGGTGGTGCACTCCGGGAGGCGGGAAGAGGAGGAAGAAAATGCTCAAAGTAAGTCACTTTTACTGCTGGGATTTGATTTTTTTTCCCTCCCCCCGGAAGGTATTTTTATAGGTGAGGGGATTTAAAGTCAGTCTCTCTTCATATATAGCTGTGGCTTTGACACTGAAAGCCACCTGTTTGCCTGATAAATCAGCTTTATGGGGAGCCCATACCCACCTCCCCCCTGAGGAATTAAGGCCCCATCTTTGTGTGCAGGTGGCTGGAAGATTTCTTCGCCTGAACCTGAGTCTTCCCAGCAGCTGTCTACTCTTTTTAGAAGAAAAAAAAAAAAAAATTGGTGGATCTTCTATTATAAATTTATGAGATTTTTGTTGGCCAGCATCCAAAAAAAAAAGTCTTAGCTTTATAGCCTTTTAAAATATGCCTGGGGTATGACTTACACATTTTGGAAAAATGGTTTTTCTATATCGTGAACTTTTGGCAACCCGCTTCTGACTCCAGAAGGATCTGCTTTCTGGGATGGCACTAAGATCAAATGTGCTGCCCAGGGTGACTTCATGCTTCCCCTCCCAGTCCCTTCAGTCCCTGATTGCACGGCAACCAGGAAAGGCTGCTTTTCTTGTCCCTAGCTGGGGTCCTAACTCTGTGCCGCGGGTGCCCCCTGCAGGTGAGTGGAGGCTGTACTGCGTGCGAGGAGAAGTGCCCATGGAAGGAAATCTGCTGGAGGTGGCCTGTCACTGCAGCAGCCTGAGGTCCAGGACTTCCATGGTGGTTCTCAATGTAAATAAGGCCCTCATATACCTGTGGCATGGATGCAAAGCCCAGGCCCACACCAAGGAGGTCGGAAGGACGGCAGCCAATAAAATCAAGGAACAGTGAGTGCTGTGTGAATGTGGCGAGCTCGCCACCAAAGGGAGAGAGGGACACAGGCTGAGACAGGAAGGGTTCCTAAGAGTCCCCAATTGTGTGCTCCAAGTGACTCCACCAAGGGGACCCTTATGAATGTGCTCAGAGACCTCTGACATTCCAAGGAGAAAGGACACGTGTCTCAGACAGGACATCCGATTGGAGGGCTTCCCCCGTGTCAGTAAGACCGTTTTCGGATTAGTCTCTGTAGTTGCCGTTTAGCTTTTGAGTTATAAATCTGGAGTCTTTTAATATTGAAAGAGCAGATTTCAAAGACCTTTTGGAGGATTCAGACTGTTGGTTCTGTCAGAACAGTGGAGTGTTAAAAAGCTAACGGTGAAGCCATCTGTGTCAGACAGGAAGATGTCCCCTTTTAGAGAACATTGGTATCCCCCATTCTAGAAGGCAGCAACGGAGAATTGCCGGCCACCATGCGCCGTGAGTTGGGTTTTATTCCTCTCTCCCAGGCAGACTGCCACAGTCAGCAAAGAGTGGGCCACGCTGAGAAAATCCTGAGTGAGGACCTTGGGAAGAGGGAGGCTGGAGGGAGGTGGAGGCGAGAACCAAGGGAGCTCCCCACTCCCGTGGGCACCACTCTGGCTCTGAGCTTCCTAGCAGCCCATGCAAAATGTGCACTGCAGCAGCCAAAGCCCCGTGTTCCCCTGCCACTCGGCAGGTGACTGAGTCCCGCGAGTACTTTGGTACCATCCTCATAGTAAACATGAAGCACTTGCTAAGGCCAGAGCATGCCACCAGAGAGCAACAGGGCAGTGTGGGCATGTCCCCCGTGACTGCTCTGAAACCCCGTACTGTGTGGAGAGGGTGAGCAAAAGGACAATGGGGCAGGTGCGTTCTCCACAGGTAGGCAGATGTGAAGCCAAACCCCCTGTGTGGGCTCGGAGAGCAGAGAGGGATGGCAGGTGACTCAGTGAGCTGTCCATAGGCATTGATGGCCCATCAAACTCTTCACTTGGCCCACTGAAGAAAAACAAAACCACAAGCCACTCACTCACTTATTCATTCAACAAATGCTTAGTGAGAACCTACTTGGAGCCAAACACAGCCTTAGAAACTAGGGATTTGGTGGTGCATAAACCCAACTCTCTGTCCCCGTAAGCTTATGTTCTAGCAAGTGAGAAGGAAAATCATCAACATGTATGAATGTATATATTATTTCATCACAGGTTTAATGGTACATTCCTCTCTAGGGGTCGAGCCAATCCCTCCTTCCCCAACACACACACACAAGCCACAGAGTATGTTTCATTGCTGAGTAAGAAGCACGGTTAGTTAGAAAGCACAAGAGAGCAGATGAACTGACCTGTAGACGTGAGCTGGGATGATTTGGTGCTGCCGATACCCTTTGGGTGTATGAAAGATGATTGGGGCTTCTCCCATGCAGGTGTCCCCTGGAGGCGGGCCTGCACAGCAGCAGCAAGGTGACCATCCACGAGTGTGACGAAGGCTCCGAGCCTCTGGGATTCTGGGATGCTTTAGGAAGGAGAGACAGGAAGGCCTATGACTGCATGCTTCAAGGTAGAGCCTTTTAAAGCTCGTTCATTTATTGAAATTAACTTATTGCTAAATGCACTACAACTTCTGTAAGTTGACCACCCAAGAGACTGTGGCAAACTGGTCAACGTACAGAGGTGGTCAACCTAAGGAACTAGGCCTACTGTGCTAATACATACCTGTGATGTGTGTTTGGTCTATGAAAATTAGGTCAACTTAAGGAGGTGGTTGGCTCGGCGCCTAGGCTCAGTGAGTAGGGCACTGGCCACATACACCGAAGCTGGGGGGTTCAAACCCAGCCCGGGCCAGCTAAACAACAAACAACAACTGCAACCAAAAAATAGCCAGGCGTTGTGGCAGGCGCCTGTAGTCCCAGCTACTTGGGAGGCTGAGGCAAGAGAATCACTTAAGCCCAAGAGTTAGAGGTTGCTGTGAGCTGTGACGCCACGGCACTCTACCCAGGGCAACATAGTGAAACTGTCTCAAAAGAAAAGGATGTGTTCAGAGAAGGGTTGTGGTCAGCTATGGAGGTTCTACTGTATATATATTTATATCTGAGAGAAATACCTAAAAATGGAACTGCTGAGCTTGTTACAAAAATCTTATAGCACGTATCAACAAGCGTCCCTCAGAACATCCCCACCAAGTTCATTCTCACTGCAGTATACAAAAGTATTCATTCCCCTACACAATCATTAACTCGGCAAATTCTCCATTCCCTATTTGCCCAATTGATGAGGGAAAACAGATAGCTAAGCGTTGTTCTAATTTACTTTTTCAATTAGAAGTACCGGGAAAAAAATTTATGTATAATACACATTTATATATTTTTAATATAAACATTTTTAGCCATTGGTATTTGTACTTTGGTGAATATTCTTTGCACGGTTTGCACATTTGATTGAGATATGTATCATTTCCTTATTAAAGATATTAACAAGTTGATACAAATATTTCCTGTTTTGTTACTTGTTTTTTCAGTTTTGAAAATTTTTTGCACTAAACTTTCTTCCTTTTTATATAAGTAATGCATAAGTGTCTTCCCTTCTGATTACTTCTTTTAATATCACCATTACAAAGGCCTTCCCCACCTCGAAGCTCACATAACTCCTACCTATGTTTCTGCCAATGCTTTGAATCATTTCATGTTTTACATTAATTCGTTGATCCACCTGAAATTTACTTTGATGCATATCATGTCTTCAGCTTTGTTCTCTTTTCTTTCAAAGATCCGGGGAGTTTTAACTTCGCACCTCGCCTGTTTATCCTCAGCAGCTCCTCTGGAGACTTTGTAGCCACAGAGTTCACGTATCCCGCACGCGCCCCCTCCCTGGTCAGCTCCATGCCCTTCCTGCAGGAGGATCTGTACAGTGCGCCCCAGCCAGGTGAGGCCTGCAGGGGCAGCTGTGCAGAGCAGTAGACACATCCCTCCCACAAAAGGCTTCTGGTTTTACATTAACATTTCTGGAGCAGCGGCTGCTTGCCAAGTACACTCCCGGAATACTTGCTTATATTATCGCACTTAATCTTTACACCTACCCCAAAAGGGAGGAGGATGAAATCAACCTCCCATTACAGTGTAAGGCTGCAGTCTCCAGCCTCCAGGGTACAGACTCGTGCCTGTGGGGAACCGGGCCACACAGCAGGAGACAAGCACAGGGCAAGCAAGCAAAACTTCATCTGTCTTTACAGCCATTTCCCAGGGCTCTCCACCTCCGGTCACATCTGCAGCGGCATTAAAATTCTCATGGAACACAAACCCCACTATAAATTGTGCGTGCAAGGAATCTAGGTTGTGTGATTCCTATGAGAATCTAATGCCTGATGATCTGAGGTGGGGCTGAGGTGGTGAGGCCAGGACTGGGACTGTCTAGTTGCAGGGAAACAAGCTCAAGGGTCTTAGTGATTCTGCATGATGGCGAGTTGTAGAATCATTTCATTTGTATGTATTACCATGTAACAATAACAGAAATAAAGTGGAACAATAAATGTAATGGCTTGAATCATCCTGATACCATCCTCAGCCCCCACCGTCTGTAGACTATGAAGCTGGTCCCTGGTGTCAACAAGGCTGGGGACCTCTGGTGTAAGTCACAGAGGGTCAGATACTGAACTCACCCAGAGACTGCTTTTAAGACCAGTGGAGCCAACAGTGGCAGGCTGGCATCTCTGCCCACCGTCCTGCAGTTTCCCTGTCATAGGCCCCAGTCGCCTGCCTGTGCTGCAGTTGCCTGGTTGGCTTTGAGACAGACAGAAGGGGAGAGGAAAGGGACCACCATGGCAACATCTCTCCCTGTCAATGGTTAGAGACTTTTCCCAGAAGTCCCAGCTGACTTCTGCTTACATCCCATTGGCTAGAGCTGGTCACATGGCCACCCCAGCTGTAAGGAAGCCTGGGAAAGCAAATGGCAGAAGGGTGGGGGCTGGTATTGGCTGAGTTAGTCAAAGAACCGTCTCAGCCATACCAAGGCTCCACGGAGGAGCCCAGGCCTTCCAATTCCAAGGTCAGGGCTATTTCTACCAGGCCACCCTCTCAAGACAGAAACCCCCTACGCTCTCATTCTGTTTGGGATGGTCTCAGGAGGCTGGGCTGATGGCCCTTCCTGTCCTCCCTCCATTCAAGTCCAAGGTCAGCTTCCCTGTAGCTCATGTTTGTTCCTTCTCATGTTACAAAGAGCCCTGAGCTGCAGTCAGGACCTCGCCTTACACTGGCAGCCCAGGTCACCACTTAAAAGCTTGACCAGTGCCGGTGTCATACTGTGGGAAACACTAATAAGTGTCCAGAAAGAGAGGCTGTTGCCCACAACAGGGTGTGAGCCTCCACTGAGCTTTTTTCACCATGTGGTTTCCGCACAATCCTGAAATGCATGCCAGGAACAGACACGTGGTAGGCCAAGCCAGCAGGGGTCAGAGCCCTTTTGCTATGTGGTATAAGAGTCAGGCTGGTAATGTGAGGAGGAGAAAAAGTGAAAAGGAAGAGACACAACAATTTTGATTCTTAAAGCCCGTTTCTCTCTAAGAGAACTGTGGACTCGCATCATCACTAACCAGTCAGACCCGGGGTAAGAGTGCTCATGACCTGGAGAGCAAGTGAGCTGTGCTCTTGGGAGATAAGTGGTGGTGACAACCTCTTATCTGCTCTTCTTTGATCACAGCCCTGCTGGTAGCTGGAGGGGCCCAGGCTTTCCAATGCCAAGGTCAGCAGTGGGCCTGCAGTTGAACTGGGCAAAGAGAGGTGGACCTGGAAAACCAGGAATGAAAGACCACCTTGTTGAGACCACCTCACTCTCCCTAGAGGCTTCTCCCAGTTGAACTTCTAAAGGGGCAGGATGTTTGAGGTGCCCTCTATTTGCTCCTTTGCTGAGATCTTGCCCTCGGACACAGCACAGGGAGGGACGCCATCTGTTAGGTCTGGGGAAGGGTGAGCTGAAAGCGTCCTGAAAGGAACTCCTGACTGTCCTGTTCTGTTGCAGCGCTGTTCCTTGTGGACAATCACCATGAGGTGTATCTCTGGCAAGGCTGGTGGCCCATTGAGAATAAGATCACTGGCTCTGCCCGCATTCGCTGGGCATCTGACCGGAAGAGCGCCATGGAGACAGTGCTCCAGTACTGCAAAGGTGAGGCCCTCCCAGGTGCTGAGCCCCCAGGGCCCATCGCAGGGAGTAGGGAAGCCCTCCAGCACACCAGCCAGCAGCTCTCTGGAGCCCCAGACCCCTTTACCCTCTCTGTGTCAGCCAGCATTAATAAAGCCTGACAGGTGACAATGAAACCGATTTTTCCCCCTTTAACTTTTGGAGGCTTATTTTATTCTTTTTATTTATTTATCTATTCTAAGACAGAGTCTCACTATGTCACCCTGGGTAGAATGCCGTGGCTTCACAGCTCACAGCAACCTCAAACTCTTGGGCTTAAGCGATTCTCTTGCCTCAGCCTCCCAAGTAGCTGGGACTACAGGCGCCCTCCACAATGCCTGGCTATTTTTTGTTGTTATCATTGTTGTTTAGCAAGCCCAGGCCAGGTTCAAACCCACCAGCCCCAGGATATGTGGCCGGTGCCCTAACGACTGAGCTACAGGTAATTTTTAAGCACATTCTTAGCTGCTTGCCTGAAGGAGAACTAGGTTTTCTGTCATGAGACCATTGAACTTGTTACCCTCAAGGTTAAAGGCTGCCTCATGGAGTTCCCTGGACAGATTAAAACCCTGGTGCACTCAGGATTTATCATGCTGGGAAACAAGCCTGCCCTCCACTGTGCTCACTGTCACCAGGCCACTGGGGAATAGAAGTCCCCCCCCCCCCCCCGCCAGCTGGACAAATGCTAATGCCAACCTTTTTATTATTCATTATTGCTTCTAGCATTGCATCCAAAAAGAAAGACTTCTAATAAGTTTACGGTTTTTTATTATACTATACAGCTGACGTTTGTGATCTTTTAAAGAGAAGGTGCCAGAAAAATGTATACACATTTTAAGAAAGTAAAAAAAAAAACTATTTAAATTATAATACTCAGTACATACCAATAACAAAAGATGAACGCTGAAGTCGAATGTGACTTGAGTATTACAAATTTAATCGAGTTTCTTCCTTTCTTAAAATGTGTATATATGTATTTTTTTGGCACTGTCTGTATAAAATGAAGAGGCCAATAATTAATTTCTCATCAAATTTTTATGGTTGCATTGATATTCTTCACCAAGTACGTATCATTAAGTCTCTTCCTGAAAAGTCCTTTAGTAATAAATAAATAAATAAATTATTACTAAACATTATAGCTCAAGTGGACTTATAAAGTGCTGTTATTAGTTATCTAATCATATTGAACTTAACCCATCATTAAAGCAAGAGCAAGAAAAATGCCCCATCTGTAAACCACAGAGCCACGCTTTCCTGCTTCTAGGGATCCAGGAGCATTTTGTCAGGTAGAAGTATAGAGTCAGGTTGATTATATATCACTCTTACAGGCATAAAATTAACATTTCATAGAAAAATTATCCACATGTTGTTATGAACCACTCATAACTTGCATTTTAAGCATAAAGGCAAGAGTTTGAACAGAAGGAAAAGGATTTCAAGGGCACCCAGAGAGACAGCGTCCTTGGGTCTACTGACGTTCATGTTGTATGTAACCACAGGGAAAAATCTGAAGAAGCCGCCCCCCAAGTCTTACCTTATCCACGCCGGTCTGGAACCCCTGACATTCACCAATATGTTTCCCAGCTGGGAACACAGAGAGGACATTGCCGAGATCACGGAAATGGTAAGTGCGCTTACCTGGCCTAGGAAGGAGGCTCCCCCACCTTCTGGACTGTGGGTTACCTTGGGGAGAAGCATCCAATTGCACTTGCAAAGTGAGAAAATATTTTTCTTTTGCAACATGTTAACAAGTCTACATGCAATTAGCTTAGGAAGGGGAGAATCCTGATGGGAAATCAGTTATACCAGTTCAGTAATTTTTTTACACGTGAGACTCAAACTGTACAATGTAAAAGCAAAGGGGAATTTAATTACTTTAAAGACTATATATACATAAAGGTCGCCAGCTCCTCATTCTGTTAGCTAAACACCTACCGCTTGGTATTATTTCTCAACATTCATATAATGCACGACCACATCCTCACTGTTTCAGACATCACAAAACAAATCTGTGATGGGTCTGTATGTCCAGACAGCTAAACGAATGTTTTATTGTCCAACCATACAGAAAGGAAGCTTACTATAGCTATGTCCAATTTCTTAATTTATGGGTTATTAAAATTGTTAGTCCAGTGTTTTTTTTTTCAGGGGAGATTATGGGAAAGAGATTTTTTTACATTTTGATTTTGTTACTGTGTAGGAGAGCCACTTTTCTGGGGGAAGTGACCTGAGTGTATTTTAAAGGAAATCTGAAATAAAATTCACCGCTGCATAGCCAGAGAGATAGCCTGTTTGAAAATGCAAATACTGGCGGCACCTGTGGCTCAAAGGAGTAGGGCACCAGCCCCATATGCTGGAGGTGGCGGGTTCAAACCCAGCCCCGGCCAAAAACTGCAAAAAAAGAGAAAGAAAATGCAAATACTATGGCTCCCTCTGACCTGTGTCCCAGTAGCCACATGGATTGGATATGCACAGAGAAAGGGCTCAGCCCAGCCTGATCTCTAGCACAGCCAGAGCAAGATGATTCCGTTCATGATAAATATGGGTTCAAGAACCCTAAGGCTCTTGGGATTACAAGTCCTGGGGCTGCCACTTGCAGTCTAAGTTCAAGGACATAAATCGTGATCACTTTTCTATATCTACTGCAGGTCATGAGGGGTCAGCAGGGGGCCATTTATTGTCATGCAGGCCTGTGGGACTTCAGCCAGAGAAGGATCAGGTCTCCCACTCCAGCAAGTTACAGGAATAATTCTCATTCACCGAGCCTTGGCTCTGCCCTGGACACTACAAACATGTTACATTTATTTCCTCATTTAATTATCACAACAGTCCATCAAGATCTATCTTATTATTATCTCCACTTTTTCGATGCAGGTGCAAAAACTTGAACTCACCTGCCCAAAGTCTCAGAGTCAGCAGGTAGAGTAGCCAGTACTCATATGCAGGCAGGTTCGCTCCAAAATCTACCTCTTGGACCACCAGTCTATCCCTATACTGCAACTCTTGGTCATTCATTCCCTTCATCTGCCCACTCAAGAGGACAGCTGCCAATCCGGAGTCCCAAGTGTAATGGAGGAAGATAATTTACACAGAGTAGACTGTTAAGACTGAAGGCACACAGTGGTTTGGGGGTGTATGGGGAGGAAAGCTTGATTCTACCCCAGAATATTCTAGATGCATTTTCTTACCTTATTTTTCTATTGCGGATTAAGACATGGGACCAGGGGATAGAGTGTGATTTCTCTTACAGTTTTTAATATTTTTGAACAAATTCCATTAGCTAGAGGCTTCTGGTCTTCTGACTTCAGTCATCTTAGTCCGTAATCTACTCCTGGGAAGGTCCCTACGTGTTTTTCAGAGGGAGGCAGCCCTGAGACAGGATGTATTTGAAGCTCTGAGGCAGGGTGAGAAAACACATGAATGGGGGAGAACGGCAAGGGCCTTGGGCCCCAGGCTGTGTGCAGATGGCCCAGGGCTGTGGCTTCGCCAACACTCGATAAAGCACGTTCATACATGGGACACCCAGTTCTGCTCTCTGCCCCCTCCTCTTCTCTAGGATACGGAAGTTTCCAATCAGATCACCCTGGTGGAAGACGTCTTAGCCAAGCTCTGTAAAACCATCTATCCACTGGCTGATCTCCTAGCCAGGCCCCTCCCAGAAGGAGTGGATCCTCTCAAGCTGGAGATTTATCTCACCGATGAAGACTTTGAGGTGAGTGCCTCTTCAGGTGGGATGGTAATGAACCAGCACGGTTCCTTCCAGAGTCCTTTTCTGATCCACTGGGCGTTTCTTCCACTTCCTCCAGTTTGCACTAGACATGACGAGAGACCAGTACAGCGCACTGCCCGTGTGGAAGCAGGTGAACTTGAAGAAAGCAAAAGGCCTGTTCTGAGTGGCAGAGATGGCGGAGGAACCTCAGTGGTCACCTTCCGTACCACTGGACCAGGGAAATGGATATTTATTTTTGGACTAGTATTTTTAAACGAGTTATTTTTAAACCAGAGTTTTCCGAACCTGACAGTTGTTAACCACTCTGCTCGTCCTGGAGTTGTGTATTTTGTAAATGTTGGAGAGAACTGTTGGGAAACTTCCTTTGCACAATTGGGCAGGTCATGTTAATAAAAGTATCTGTTTCGTGCACTCAGCGGTGATTCCTCGACAGCTGCTCTACCACTGCCCTCCTGTTCCAGCTAAGCATTGCCTTTCTTTTTGTTTTTTGAAGCAGTTCTCTTTATAAAGTGTTGTTTTGATAGTTTGTGGATTCTAAAAATTATATATATATTTATATAAACACCATATAAGTCAAATATGTATTTAAACAAAGCAATATGTATTCATTCACTTCTAAGATTGTTTTTTGGGTGTCAAAATAATATTAAGAGGTAGACGGAGTTGCTTCCATTCAATTAACTCTGCCACCAGTATGTTTTCTTCATAAGTGTTCGGGAATGTTCCCTTCAGCCTTAGGTATGACTTGTTCTGAGTACTGCTTCCGGTGCTAAAACGAACAAAGAATTTGTACTTAATGGCATGGACTCTGAAGAATCTATGCGAATCAACCTTTCTACCTTAATATCTCCCCCCCAAAAAATGTATAGTGCCTTGTTTTTATGTACAGTTTATATACAGAAAAGTTTGCTCTGCGTTTTCGATGATGGTTTAGAACCTTATCTACAATTTTACTCTCAAATAGTAAAAATAAAAACATCTCAGTTTCTAATACCTGTTGTAAACAATACACATGTCATTTTGTGACAGGGGATTCCAAAATAAAAGCATCAGAATAAACACAGCTGATCGATTGGTTCACGTTGAATCTCAAGCATGTTCTTTCCTGCAAAAAAAAAAAAAAAAAAAAAAATTGTTTTTTTTTTGTAAATGTTGACCTAGAACCAGTATTTTACCATGAAGTGTCAACTGCTGTAACTCTGAATTTAGTGTAGGGCAAGTTTTTATACAGGGTCATAAGATTAAATAGCTCTTTGCCCCATAAAATTAGTTCTCAGTACTATATTGAAGACATATTTTTATAAATCAAGGGAAAGTTTTTTTAGCCCACAACTGTATCTACATTTCAATTTCAGGATCTCAGTGCCTTTTCAACAAAATTAAATGGACAGAGGAGCCAGAAAACTTAAAAATGAGTTAGAAAGCTCCTCACAAGCTATGTTCTTAAAATACCAAATCCACGGTTTTGATAATGTTCTACAAACCTTGTTACCGCCTCTCCCCTCCCTGTGAGTTTGCATTTAACAAATCTGATCATAGCACATCCACCTGAAACTTCGGGACTTACTTGGGGCCTGCAACTTGCTTCTAGTCCCACTGCTTTGTGATGGTGCAGTGATGTTCAGTGAAGCAGTCACTGACCTTTTCTGCCTCGATTTCCTTAAAAGGAGACTATACTAGGTCACCTGCCTACGTCACAGGATTCTGAGCAAGTAGGAAGTGGAAAGTCTTGAAAATTGCCCAATGCTAGATCCCTGCTGGTATTGATACTATCTGGACAGTCGCTAAGGTAGGAAAGCAAGAGAGTTGAAGTTAAGGAACATCCTCACACACCTAGAAATTATGGATTAAACCAAAACCAGTACAAGGAAAAAGAGAGAGACAGAGGTTCACAGTCTGCATCCCGTAGGTAACAGGCAAAGAGGAGCAGAGAAATGTTCCTAGGGCAGTAGGGCAGCCTGTGGAGTGTCAGAAGAGGGAGGGGAGGCTGCCTCCGTCTACCGCAGGTTTGGGACATCTCTTGAATCCTTAGGTACACAGAAGGAACTCAGGCTGTTACAGGAACTTGCAGTGGAGTCTGCTGTAGTTAATAAACAAGACAGGTGTCCTCGTTAATATTCATTACCACCGGATTGTTCCAAAGTGCCTTAAACTTGTGTATATCTACTCGTATTAAACATTGTCCCCCCAGGACGTGCTGGCCGTCTGCTTCTTGACTCTTCTTGGTAAATAAGACCCCCAGCTTGTGATGCCTCTTCACTTTTTGCTTCTTTCCCTCTGCGTTGTGTCCTGCATCTTTTTCCTGCCTACAGACAGAACTGGAGCCTTTCTTTAGGTGGTTTTCTGATCCTTTGCCTCCCCTAGTTGCAACCTTTGACCTTGGCGTCCTGAGAAAAGACCTCACCTAAGAACTTGAATGGCTACAGCGTAAGGACTCAGCCCATGAAGTTGTACTTGGTGTTTCAGGCTTTTCTCCACATTCTCCCTTCACCCCCCTCAAACCCCTGCTTTGACTAAAGACAGCAGGCTCGGGGAACTGGGGTTCCCTTAATGTGCTGCTTTTGAACTAAAGGAGTTGTGGGGGAGGTGATGTTTGGTTGAGGTTGAGATCAGAGGTACCGTGGGGTAGATGGAACGTTGAGTGTGTCGTGAAGCTTTAGACAAATGGTACAAGAACGGGGGCCCTTCCAGAGTGGAACAAGCGTCCCTAGGCCAGAGGAAGGGACAGCCTCGTCAGGAGCACACATCTTTCTCTCCTATTTTAAAATTTCTGCCCCACTCTTCAAATTCCCATTTTGGTAAAGGAAATGTATTCCAGAAACAGCTTGAGGATTCACTTTGGTGGTTTAGTTCTGTTATTTTTCTGATCATAAAATTAACAGTTTATGTCCACAGAGAGGCTCAGACACCAATGTTGACAGCAGCCTTATTCATCACAGCCCACACCTGTAAACACCCTGTGTGGCCATCACTGGAGAAATGGACAAAGTGCAAGACCTCTGTAAGACTGGCCAAACTGTCCCACAGCGAATGGAGCGGATCTCACACGATAACACACGCGATACACACATGATACACTCTACAACATGGAGAGATCTCAGAAACCCAGTGAAAAAGCTACATACAGAGGCCACATATTGTTGGATTCTATTTACACGAAATTTCCAGAACCAGACAAATTGACTCAGAAAGTACATCAGTAGAGGCAACGGATGGGGTGAGAGGTGAAGGATCTTCTTGGAAGATGATGGAAATGTTTTAAAGCTGGATTGTAGGGCGGTGCCTGTAGCTCAGTGAGTAGGGCACTGGCCCCCGTATACTGGAGTTGGTGGGTTCAAACCCGGCCCCGGCCAAAAACTGCAAAAAAAAAAAAAAACTGGATTGTAGTGATGTTGCACAACTCTAAGAAGGTAATAAAACCTTCTTAGGCATTGATTTATTGACTTACATGAGTGTGTTTTATGGCACATATATATGCACGCGCACACATATGTTATACCTCGAGAAAGCAGTTTAAAAGATAGTAACAGCTGATCCTTGTGAAAAATGCCAGTGTTTCAAGGATATATGATTTAGGATTTAAAAATTATATATAATCTTCCTTCCCAAATATTAATAGAAGCATGTTAAGAACATGATTTATATTCCCGACCCTTGCCTTTACATCTACTAACATTGGTGTGTAAGCTCATATTTTTTTAAAGAGAAAATGTGTTCTGCATCTTAACTTTCCCATTAACAGTAGGTGGCGGACACTGGTCCTCAGATGTTTGTTTATGTGCCTGTGAGGTCTGCGATCACAGCAGTCTCAGCAGGAAGACTTGAATCAAGGATTTCCCAGGGCCCCCGACCCTACCTGCCTCCCCCAACTCCCTGAGCCATTCTTCATTCATTGCTGAGGGTGAACAGCACCAAGGGAGGGCCCAGAGAGAGAATTTGAGGTTCCTTTTCATGAGCTTGACCTCAGATCCAGAGTAAGGCTCAAAACAGACCTCTGTACAAAGACAATAACAAGTCGATAGATTAAGATAGTGATGCAAAATCATTGAAAATTAATTATATTGTTATGGCATTTCCTACTTTTAAAAAGTAAATGCATTGCATTGCAAGCACATCAGATCTTTCCCCGTCAGTAGAAGGATGACAGCTGCTTCAGCCTACCTGCAATGGATGTGCAAGGATTGGGTCAGAACGGTGGATTTGCAAAACATCAGAGGTTTTCTATTCCTATAATCAGCCCTGCGGATTTGCGCTGAGCTTGCGTGGAAATAGCCCACTGGCTTGGCAGTGTATAATGCTGATCCTTGGGGATTAATAGAGAAGGAAGATTAACAGGCCAGCATCCCTCCTTTCTAATAATGAACCAGCCATCTACAGAGCTTTTCTAACTGTGCTGCTGAGATTGAAAAGCAAGCGGCGGGAAGAGAAATGAATGCGATGTAACATCAAGGCAGGTGGTGTCCCTGACACCCCAGCCCCAGTGTCCCCTCACAGCCTCAGCAGAGCTGTGGGAAATGGTGCTGACATCAGATGCCAAGGAGTTCCAGAAGTCTCTTAAGGGATATATTGGAACTGACTCGTATTATCTGGAAATTGACATAAATTGTCTGTTATTAAATCTCACTGAATTATTAAGTCCAACTTTACCATCTGAACACCATTTTAGCATTCATCCTGAAATAGCTAAAGCATGATTTATTAGCTCCATAAAGGTAAAGAAATATTGACCAACAACCAACCAAAGAGCCTTATGTTCATATGGAAGCAAAGAAAAATAAAACAGGACAGGGATTGAGGGGTAGAGGGGCAAATATAACCGGTATTTTTTTCAGTAGCAGTTTCCTTTTGGGAGACAGAGTCTTACTTAAGTTCCCCTGGGTAGAGTGCTGTGGTGTTATCATACCTCACAGCAACCTCAAACTCTTGGGCTCAAGCGAGCCTCTTGCCTCAGCCTCCCAAGTAGCTGGGACTACAGGCATTCACCACAACCAGAACACCCAGGTAGTTTTTCTGTTTTTAGTAGAAACAGGATCTCCTTCTTGCTCAGGGTGGTCTCAAACTCCTGAGCTCAGGCGATCCACCAACCTTGGCCTCCCAGAGTGCTAGGATTATAGGTGTGAGCCACTGCACCCGACCTCATATGATTAATTTTTTAAAAAATTTTTGCTCTTTTGGCCAGGCATGGTGGTTCACGCCTATAATCCTGGCACTCTGGAAGGCCAAGACAGGTGGATTGCTTGAGCTCAGGAGTTCAAGACCAGCCTGAGCAAGAATGTGACTCCATCTCTACCAAAAATAGAAAAATTGTGGCAAAACCATCACTTGAGCCCAAGAGCTTGAGGTTGCTGTGAGCTATAACGCCATGGCACTCTAGTCAGGGTGCCAGAGTGAGACTCTATCTCCAAAAAAAACAAAATTGTTTTTTAAAAAAGTCTTTGGGGTAGATTGGATATGTTATTAAAAAAGAATAAAACATACAAAACTTGAGGGACTTGGCTGAGGTCACAGATCTAGTCATGGCGGAGGCTTTGCACCCGGATTTGGTGATCTATACTCCATCTGCATCTGATTATTTTTGAATAATCAAGATGAACAAGGACCCAGTATCAACTCTCCCATTGGGAAGGGACTTAGGACAGGGCTGGAGAGTAACCACATAAATCTGCACGATTGCATCAAATCCTCACAAGCAACCAGGAGAGGACCTTGCTGTCGTGTTACAGATGAGGTTCCTGCAGGCCAAGCTCTTCGTCATCCTCTCACTGCTGGTAAATGGGAGCAGGTGAATTTGACCTTGCTTTGGACTCCTCTACATCCTGCTCCCTCCATACAGCTTCTCAGTCTCTGACCCAAATTTGGCTTGACTTTTCCAAGTCTGAAAGAGGATGGCCCTTTGTCCACCCTTCTCTGCCTCGGCCATTTATGTTGGAGGTTAAGATGACCGCGGTGATGCTGGCACTGCAAGCCAATAACAGGGAGGGAGTGTCACCCAGAGAAGGGGGTTCCAGGTCTCTAAGGCCTCCCACTCCTGCTCTATCTCTGATAGCTGTTGAGCTCAAGCAAGTGGTGTAACCTCTGTGCCTTGTGTGGCCATAAGGGGAAACAAAGCCCTGGCTGGCTCACAGCCAATGTCCAGTCATGTGGAAAAGGTACAATGCTCAAAACCTTTAGTCCACTTGGGCCAGCCCATTTGGTGGTGATACAGGTCACTAGAGCAGGAACAGAGGGAACCCACTGACACTTCGGCAGCCTCAGATGGACGTTCAGGTGAGTGGTTGAGCCTGGAGACCCTGATGGGAGGTAAGATTCTACCAGCAGGAATAGTGGAGCAAATGTCCCCTTGGGATTCAGCTGGTGGCCCAGCATTATGCTCCCCAGCCAGTTGGCCTCTTTCTCAGGACACAGCCCCAGCACTTCTTAGAAATCTAAAGCTGCGTCCTGATAGCTTCAGCTCAAGGTGTGTCCGGTGGAGGAGGAATGGGCCAGCTGTCCCTCGGAGCCACTCAGGTGATTCCTGGTGGGACCCCGCTGTGCAGGGCTGCAGCAACCTCAGAGAGCTGTCTGGAAAACCCATTCTATAAGCAGCCTGGAGAAAGGGAAGCCCTCCTCCCCAACCCCTGAACTCTGCTTACTTCCCTGTCAGGGTGGGAGAGAGATTGTTACCCGCTCCAGACACCCGGCTGCAGAAGGGTTTTGCTTCCCTTTGCTTTAGAGTCCAAATGGCCTCAGACCCCTTTCTGGGCTTCTGTGAAGACAGGGTTGCTTGGGGTTCCCTGTTGTGCAGAATGGGAAACTGAGTCACACTGCTCTCGGAAAACGTGCGGGCCTCAGGAGTAACTCAGAACCTGTCTTTGCCATCTGGGAGAACAAATGGAGACAGCTCCATCTTTGTTCACTTGCAGGGAGTGAAATATGGAGGCGGCATCTTCTGTGAACCCCCTCCCCTTGGAGACCCTGAATAGGCAACAGATGGCCCAAGACCAAACTGGGGTCTTCACCACGCTATGCTCAATGGCTGTGCCAGTCCCGGGATTCCCATTGCCCCAACCACCTCCCCCCAAAAACAATTGTGTAGTCTGAGGAAAGAAGCAGGCCACCCCCTCCCCCGAATCCCCGCCCCCACGGTCAAACTGCTTCCCCCAGCCCCGCCGGGGTAGCACCTCTGCTCCCGTTGGCTCACCAATCTAAATTTCTTCATTATCACTAATTTTAATTCAGAGGTGGCAGGGTTAGAGTGAGATGCTCGCTGCTAATATCCAAATGGTCCTCTGGCAGATTTATATTACCTTTGACACAGCCTGGCAGCCTCACTCTCTCCAGCTGGCGACGCCAGGACTCCAGAGAGCCGAGACTGGTCAGGAGAGGAAATACTGCAGGGACGACGCTGGCACCGGGCCGCGGGGGCAGCGCGCGAGGGACGGCCGTGGACAGCAGGTGGCGCTGTCGCTCACCCGCGGAAGCCCCCTCCAGCCTCGCCGGAGTCACGAGCTCCCGAGGAGGCGGCGGCTCTCAACAAGGGTGTGGGTGGCGCTGAGACTTCGCCCCCAGGACCCCAGGCACTGACCCCACACCCCCAGCTACTTTGTTTCCAGCACAAAGAACTTGGGCTGACTCTGCGGCAGTCCACCCCTGCGCGGGGGTATCTGGGACACAGGTCCCCCCAGTTGCCCAGACGCAAATAGTGACTAATTGTGCAATGACAGGAACCTGCCCAAAGATTGCTGGATTTTGCACAAACGCCATCGTTCTCTTGCTCTAGGCATCGCTCTGCCCTTCAAGCACACGATATTTCATTTTATTTTATTTTATTTTGCTACTTTAAACATCTTCGCTTTGCCAGTTTTGCCATCTATAGAATGAAGGTGATACCTTACTTTGGCTTAATTAGTTAATGTCAGGAAAGCTCTCTGCAGATGAAAAGCGCTAAATTCTATTTATCAAATATTTCATTAGCTGCACTCGGAATGATTCATAATCATCTATTCAACTTGCTGAATAATTGAGCAGAGAAAATGGCACGATCAGAAATATAATTTTAAGTACTGGTTTTCATAGTTTGTGTACCTGCCAAGAATATGAGAGAACTTCTGAATTAGCATTCCAATTCCCCAGGCCCTGAGGGAATAAGGCCCCCTTCCCGCTAAGCCCTTGGCAGGAACCACTACAACCCACTTCAGTGCAGCAGCAGTGTCCCAGGGGTCCAGCCACAGGGAGGACCTTCCCAAGCCATGCTGCCACTCAGTCCTGGTAGGTCACATCACCTCTCTGGGCTCAGGGCACTTCCTTCAGTTCCTATTTGTCACATGTCTGCTCCTTTCTGCCCAGGCAGGTAGGAGACACTGACACCCAAGCATCTCAGACTTCAAGGTGATTCTGGTGTTATTTCCAGTTGCTTTGAAGCATAGTCAGCAATGTGGCCCAGTTACCTTCAGATCAGGGCTCCAGCCCATCCAAGACCACAGGGCTATAAAGTACACACACATGCCTCCAACAGCAAAATAGGCCTTTTCTGATTCACGCCTTCTGCAAATATTTACTAAGCACCTGCCATGGATAGCAATGCTGTGCTTGGCTAGACTGGCAGGATGACTGTCTCTGACTTTCTGGCAAAGTAGAATTTTCAAAAATTCAAAAACAAAATGATTATACCAACTGATGGGGAGTACATGTGTCATTTTGGGTCCTCCAAGAAGAAGGTACCAAGACAAAGCTAAAAGTGCAAGATATACATTGGGGGGAACATTTGTGGGGGATAGGAATAAAGAGAGAGGGTGAGCAGAATGAGGCAGGGAGGGCTTTCAGCGGGCCATGCGGGTCTGACCTCTGGGAATGAAGGAGGAGGGGAAGGAAGAGCCTCAGGTCATCAGCTCTGAGGAAGTCTGGTCAGCCCTCCAGGAGCTCCAGGGCAGAGGTATCCCCTTAAAAAAAAAGGGCAGACATGGCCAGGCTGCTAGTAACCCTGGGCTCTGTCACTGTCTGGGCCTGACCTTGGCCTGAAAGCTATAGATAACTGCAATCCACAACCTTTTTGACACCAGGGACCAGTGTCATGGAAGACAATTTTTCCACAAACTGGGTGGTGGTGGTGGGGGTGGCATTACAGTCTCATAAGGAGCATACAACCTAGATTCCCTCACATGTTTGCAGTAGGGTTCATGCTCCTAGGAGAAGCTCCTAGGAGAAGCCAATGCCACCAAGGTGACCAGAGGCGGAGCTCAGGCAGTGATGTGAACAATGGGGAGCAGCTGTAAATACAGATGAAGCTTCACTCGCTGGCCTGCCTTTAACCTCCTGTTGTGCAGCCCAGTTCCTAACAGACCACAGAGACCAGTCCCTGGCCCAGGTGTAGAAGACCACGGCTATAAAAGATGCAGAAGCCACTGCACCTAGAACCTACAGGCTGACACACACCTGAGACAGGCTCTTATTTAAAGCTTGCCAAGCAGCACACTTGCCAATGACTTATTTCAATCATTAAATCACTACTGATAGGACTAACAGGACCTGAAGAAGCTGTGAGAAAACATATACACACAGATACACTGATACTTGTGTATATCCAGAGAGGGAAAGATGGGGACAAAGGAATGATGGAATAAACTTTCAAAATTATGTTCAAAACTGGCTACCATCCAACAAGGTAATTGAACAGGACACCAGCAGATATTCTTTTCTACCAACTGGAAATCATTTGCGCCTCTCCTGGACAAAAATGATTTGCAGTTTATCGGTTTTCTACAAGTTAACATGGAATTTTAGAGTCTAGGTCTAATCAATAGTAAACTATCAGTCAGGACAATATCCCCTAGAGAGCCGATACCTGCAGGCTGGTGTCTTGGGTAATGCTCTTGAGTTAGGTGTGCGGTCTTCTTTGGGCCTTACTTCCAAGTTTTAGATAATTAATACTTCCCTTGGGGATCTTACATTCTAGTGGGAAAAGACCTAAGTAAATTGCCGGTTAAAATATTATGTGACAAATGTTATAAGCAATGTCATCCCACAAGAGGAACACTTAACTCAAACTTGGGATATAGGGACACTAAGGGGTCCCACAGGAAATGGCACTTAACCTAAAACACAGAAGTGACTGAGTTGACCAGGTGCAGGGAGAGACGAAATGGAAAGAATGAGCCATGGGGACAAAACTGCACGAAGGCTTTTGATGTCCCCTCCCTAGAAATGCAAATAATTCCAAACAGCTGAGGGGCAGGAGGGGAATGTCTTGGGTCTGGAGCAGCATTGAGACTGTTAAATAGAGAACCATCTTGTGCGACACACTCAGAACGTTGGATTTTCATCCTGAGTGTCATACAGAACCACTGAAGTGTCTGAGATAAGAAAATATGGGGATCAATATTTTTATTGATAAAGATCACTGGAGCTGAAGTGGAAAATGGATTGGAAGGGACCAAAGCTGGAACTAGGTAGATGTATCTTAAGGCTGTGGATGGCAGCTAGGTAGAGGGCCATGGTGGCCCCAATTGGCTGTTGTAGCGACCTCCATGTCCCCTTAGAGTTGAATATGTTGGGCACAGTAGAGGCTGTTGGCTAGTTAGTTGGTTAGACCCTGGGGTTTTCTTACTCCTTGTCTTGGCCATTATCCAACCAAGTGGGAAGATCAGGGACCCCACGTCAAAACCAGGAATACAGGCCATGTAGAAAGAACTGGGCCAGGCCTGCCCCCACCCTGACCCCAGGTATTCAGGGCTGTCGCCAAGGAACACAGGTGTAAGTCCAGACTCTCAAACTTTGAATTCTTACCACTAACTAGCTATGAGTTTGGGGCCAATCACTTCGCCTCTCTGTGTCTCTGCTTTCTTATCTGTAAGGCTAAAACAATGAGAAGACCAGCTTAGGAACTCTGGGAAGATTAAATGTAGAATGCAAGTGGGGTGCTTAGCGCAGCATCTGGTGTGTAGGAAACACTCTATAAATAAGTTATCATTAGCCAAATGACTAACAGAGCTGGAAAACATAGACAGAACCATGACTGGAGATGTTGATGGACTTTGATCATTTTTATTAAATATTTTTAAATATTTAATGACAATACTCAAACCTGAGAGGGTTGTGGGCAGAGCAGGCTCTGTTACAAAGGCTTTGATGCCTCTGAAAAGCAACTGGGCACCGTTTACCACAAACCTTTGAAACCCCTACATTTCCCCCCTATACTTTCATTTCTAAGGAATCTAGATTATGGGACTTCACAAAATCTAGACTTTATTCCCCAAATGTGAATCTCAGCATTTCTTATAATAGCAAAAAAAAAAAAAAAAAAATGGAATTGATGAGCTAAGAAAATATTTACGAAAAGCTTTGTCATGTTGTACCACAAAATGTGTGTCATTATCAAAAGCATATTTACAAAGATCTCTTAATTACTAGAGAAAATGCTTTTAATGTTAAGCGAGAAACGTAGGCTACCAAAATTTTTATGTAAATGAACAAAATTATATGAAAAGCATATGCATAAGGAAGATTGTGTAATATACCAAAGTGTCGATATTGAGTTGTCCTTGGCTGAGAAGATAGTTTTTCCTTCCTTTATAGTCTTTCTACAGTTTTTAAAATGGGAATGTACTACTTTTCTAATCAGAAAAAAAAAAAATCATGCTATTTTAAAAGACATTTGATAACTGGTAGGTTCCTGGTCCAAAGCTTGTCGATGTGACGTACTTGGCACGTTGGGGATGTGTGATCTCTCGCAGGTCACTGAGCCTGCTGGTTTCCCTCTCCAGACTTCACTGTCTCATCTGCAAAGTGGACACTCGTCTTTGGAGGCAGATATCTAAATCAGATGCTGTTGGAAAGGCTTTTTCCGGTCCTGACGCCTTCGAGACTCCTTTTCTCCAAGTATAGAAATAGTGATTAGGACTCAGCCCCTGTAGCTCAGCGGCTAGGGGGCCAGCCACATACACCAAAGCTGGCAGGTTCAAACCCAGCCGGGGCCAACAACAATGACAACTACAACCAAAATAAAAAATAGCCAGGCATTGTGGTGGGCACCTGTAGTCCCAGCTACTTGGGAGGCTGAGGCAAGAGAATCACTTAGCCCAAGGGTTGGAGGTTGCTGTGAGCTGTGACGCTACGGCACTCTCCCCAGGATGACATAGTGAGACTCTGTCTCAAAAAAAAAAAAAAAAAGAAAGAAAGAAAAGAAATAGTGATTAGGACAGGGAGGACAGGGCTGACTGCAGGAATCAGGGGGCAGAGACTGTGCTTTCCACTTCATGGCACTGAGCAGGTGATGACAGAGGACTAATTCAGCCACCACAGCTGCCCTGAGCCCAACCAGGCCGGTCAGAGCCAACTCGCTCAGCAGGAGTTTCAGAAAGGGAAGGGGCCGGGGCTCTGTCCTTTCTTCTCCTCGGGCTGTCACCCTGCCAGCCCTCTCTCGGCCGCAGGGCTATTTAATGCTGGCCCTCAAAGCTTCCTCGGCAGAGGGCACATCTGCAGTTCTGTTCGTGCAAAGTATTTGAAGTGCAAAGGGCCCCAGGAGCAGAATTCCTTCCATCTTCCCTTCTCCCTTCACTCAGTATGAATCAGAGGACGATTATACCTTCTATTGGGAAAACTCAGTTTAGGAAGCTGAAATGGGAAAGCACAGTCTGCTTTGAACCTAGTGAGATGGTCACATGGCAGACATGGGGCTGAGGAGCAAACAGGTGCAACGGCCCGACGACAGCCTTCTACCTGGAATTAGCAGCACATGAGTTACTTTCAATCATGGGCTCTCGGGTGGGGCTGACCTTGAGGAATGTTCTTGGCAAGCTGCATGTCGAAACACACTGCCCAGCTTCAGCCTCGGACCAACCAGGAGGCCACAGGAGCCACACGCACTGTCCAGCCACCTTCAGTGGCTGAGCAGGTATGTGTGGAATCAGCAGGTGGAGGCCAGGTCCACGCCCCACCTTTCACTGGCTATGCGGCTCTGAGAAAATCACCCGATTACATGAAGTGCTACTTCCCTCTGTTAAGAAATGAGAAATCACAGGGCCACCCGCCACACAGGCTTGCTATGAGGACTAAATGAGATATGGCATGAACAGCCTTCACTCCAGTGTGTGGCAAATCACAAGAGCTCAATGCATTGCTAGCTATGTGCAGGGGTGTCCAACCTGTGGCCCTCAGGCTGCATGAGGATTATGTGAGGCATAATCCCCTACCATATTAAGAAAAATATTCACGGACCTTTGGTTTTTGCTCATTAGCTTTCATTGGTGTTTGTGTATTTCATGTGCGTCCCAAGACAATTCTTCCAATGTGCAGCAGAGAAAAAAAAAAGGTTGGACACCCATCTAAAGCTCTTCTTTTGGTAGTAAGGGGGATACCGAAGGTTACACCACATCCCTACCTCTGGTGAGGTAGGACTAGCCCCAAGAAACAGTTAACCAGCTAAGCAGTGGGTGATTAAATGCAAAAGCAAGCAGGAGGCAGCCTGCTATTTATAATAGCAACGAGCTGGAAGCAACCCAAATGCCCAGCAATCCTGTAATGACTAAGCAAAGCCCAAAGCATTCACAGAGCAGACTGCTGCAGAGCCATTGGAGACGGGCATGGCGCTGAAGCCCATACATGGAAAGGCGGCTCCGAAACAAACGTTTCTAGAAGGAGACCGCAGCATGCCACGTGCACGCTGTGTACAGCCTCCCACAAAGGTCAAAAAAAGAACTTGGAGGGAGGGATGGAAGTGGTTTAACATCAAATGCTCATTTAGTTATTTTTTGTTCTCCCTGACAAGTTGCTTGAGCACCTAGTGTTTTAAAAAAGATAATGATACAGCTACCAAGTGCTAATAGCAGTTTGGTGGGGGGGGGGGAAGGAGTGGGGTAGAAGACTAGGGGAGGCCTCCCAGAGATGGTGGTGGAAGAATCTGTGGATTCAATAAAGGCAGCAGAGTTGCCCCGGTGGGGACAAAGGGAGTTGGGGGTGAAGTTGTTTGGCTATTGGGCATCAGAGCTTGTCTATACCAGCTGACGAACTTCCTACCGGGTTATCTCGGGGAGGCCTCCCCAGGTCTTTCCATGTAATGGAGGGTTGGGATTCTGGGTGGTCCCATTGTCTCGGGGAGCAAGAAGATCCATGCAGCCTCTCTTTGCTGGAAGTTTGCATTCCTGGAAGCACAGGGTCCCATAGACCCCAGGATGAAGGCTTGGATCGTTGAGAAAATTCACAGTGGAGGTTGCTGCCTACACCTTGGACTGCTCACCCCGTGACCCAGATCTCTTGGGCATTTCTGGGCTAACACTGAGTGTATGGGGTAAGTCAACTGGCTGCTGTTTGTCTGGTTGGCCTCTAGGGATCACCTCTCTTGGGTCTGGCATCTGTCACCCTAATATGAATGTGTAAGCATCAAGAAATGACCCAGATGGTGGCACCCAACAAATGTGGGTATGAATCCTGCTCCTGCCTCTTTCTGGCTCTGTGACCTTGAGCAAGTTTTCAAACTTCTAGGGGCCTCCAGTTACTCATCTACAACCTGAGGGTTCATACCTCCCTCCAAGGCTTGAAGATTAGCAGATTTTTGCCACCTAGGCACAGACATGGCCTCCCCCCGACCACACACCCTCTTCTCTGGGCAAGTCCTGAGCTTTCTGGATTGGGGGCTTCCTGACTCAGCCAGTGGCCGTGAACAGAGCTGGGGCAGGTAAGTCCCGGGAGATACAGAAGCAGCTGTTCCCAGTTCCCTCTGCCACAGGCCAGAAACGCTGCTTACTGGGGGACGGGAAGGGATGCTGCTGAGCTTGGCCTGCAGGGGGACTCCCCTGGGCGTGCCCCAACCCGGGGAGTACCTCCAGAGTCGACTGGCCACCTGTGGTTCCTGACACATAACTCCTAAAGCCCTTGGAATTTCCCGCACTATCGAGGAGATGAGAATTGAGTTTTGTTCAAATGAGGTGACTCTCCATGGGCCCCTAGATAGCTTCAGGATGGGGAGTTGGTCCCGGGAAGACCAAACCCTGATCAGAAATCTGAACCTTTTGTTATGTGAGAGAGTTAGATGATATCTCAAAGTGGTTTTGATTTGCATTTCTCTGAGTTTGATGTTAGCATTCCACATTGTATATAAAATCAGCACATTGCACCCCATAAATGCATTAATGTATACAGCTACTATTTAATGCAAAAAAAAAAAAGATCTGGAGGTTTCGAACCCCCCACCCACAACTTCTGGGGAGAGAGGGAGGGCTGGAGACTGAGTTAATAAGCCATCATGCCTATGTAACAAAACCTCCATAGAAACTCCTAAATGATAGGGTTTGGAGAGTTGGTGAACCCCAGCTCCACAGGGACAGAAGCTCCTGTGCTCAGAACCCTTAGAAATCTCCCACTCATGTCCCCGTCTCTCTGACATTGTGGGAATCCCAATTTCTAACCAGCCATTCAGAAGTAACAAGAGGGGCCCGAGACTTGTGACTAGCGTCTAATGGGGACCTTTTCGTAGGTCTGGTCCCTTTAACCTGTCAGGTCTATGCTAAATAACTCTGGGCTGTTAATGTCAGAATTGAATTGAATTGCTGAATACCCTATTGGTTCCAGAGAATCAGAGAATTGGTTGTTAGTGCTGGGAAATACTCTACCACCTGCACTTTCATGGTGACTTGGAGCCCTGCAGGAAGCCAGGAAGGCTCCTCAAGCAGAAGAATCTCACAGTGAAGGGCCCCAGAGCTGAAAAGGGATGACAGCAGGGTCCTCTGAGAACCTTCATCTCTTACTAGGAGAGTACAGACCCATCTTCCCTGTTAAATCGAGTCACTAGGGCAGTCTTTTTTTTCCAGGTTAATATGAGGGTACAGATGATTAGGTTACATTGTTTGCATTTGTTAGGTAGAGTCCAAGCTGTAGTTATGCCCATCACCCAGGAGGTGTGCCATGTACCCTACACTGTGCCTGTTAGGTGAGAGTGCACCCTTCCTCTTCTCTCCCCCCCACTTGAGTTTAATTGTCTTTCTGTGTGGGCATGAATTTATTCATCTACTGTTTCATATTAGTATTGGGTACACTGGATACTCCCTTTTCCATTCTTGTGATACTTAGGCAGTCTTAATGAGTGAGAATGCTTCTAGATTTTTTTTTCCATTTGAATTTCTAACCCATCCGTATCACTGGTTCATTGAAAGATCCTCGACTATCTATAAGTCATTGCTATTATTTCTCATTTTCAAAGGGAAGATTTCATTCTCAGCCCTCTGTCTGTGTGGTCTCCACCTCCGTGGGTTCCACCAACGACAGTTTGAAAATATTCGTGGAAAAGCAAGAAATGTTTGCACCTGCACTGAACCTTTACAGACTTTTCTTCTTGTCATTATTCCCTAAACAATACAGAGTGACAACTATTTACATAGCATTTATGTTGTAGAAGGTCTTGCCGATCACCCAGAGATGATTTAAAGTGGACGGGAGAAGATGCAGAGGTTACATTCAGATTTTAGGTCATTTTAAGCATCACAAAGTTTGGCATCTGCTGGAGGTCCAAGAACCAATCCCCCATGGTACCAAGAGTCAACTGTACTTTTAATCCTACTTTGAACACAATCCTTAATCAATTTATTACTTTATTTATTTATTTATTTTGGTGAAAGAATCTTACTCTGTTGCTCCCCCTAGAGAGCAGTGGTGTCATCATAGCTCACTGTAGCCTCAAACTCCTGGGCTTGACGATCCTCCTGCCTCAGCCTCCTGAATAGCTAGGACTTTAGGAAACAGCTGTTTATTAAGGTACAAGGAAGAACAAAGAGGTGGTCCTGAAGATGGACTGTGGCTGGCATGTGTATACACACTTGTAGATGGATGTGGCTGACACACGTACACACATGCACATTCATGGACGGGCTATGGTTGACACACACACGCGGGTGGTGGACACAGCAGGCAAAGGAGGCCAAGTCAATGGGACCTCCTTGATGAGGACAGTCCTCACCCTCCTCATGGCTTCCACCCGGGGCTGGGTCTCCTAGAGCCTCGAACCCATAGGGACGTAGCTCACCAACTGTGGCTCCTTTCTTTCTCTTTTGGCTTTCCATGGACAAGCTCCACTCTGAGCAGTGGGGGCATAATTAGCACTGGCTTCACCACTTTGGCTAGCAGGGACAGATGATTTGATAAATGCAGCCAGGATTCAAAGCTATTTCATGGGTAGTCCAAGTTGACCATTTTCTTTCTAATTTTTGGTAAATTCCGAAACTCATCCAATATACTTCTCACATCTTCTTTCCAAGGTGTGATGATCATAAATGATGTTCTTTACAAAATTCCCCATGCTCAGCTGACCCTGGTTTTTCTGTCCCTGCCTTTGCCCAAGATCACCTGATCCCGAATAGAACTACCAAGAAGTTCCCTTCCCACCCCCTTGTGACCTTATGGTATACAGTAATATAATATATCTTGAAGACCAGCTATGGTGATCCATGCCTGTAATCTCAGCACTTTGGGAGGCCAAGGTGGGAAAAATGGCTTGAGGCCAGGAGTTTGAGACCCGCCTGGGCAACATAGTGAGATCTTGCCTGTACCAAAGGGAAAAAAAAATTAGCCAGGCATGGTGGTGCATGCTTATAGTCTCAATTACTCAAGAGGCTGAGGTGGGAGGGTCACCTGGGTCCAGGAGTTCAAGTTTTCAGTGAACTATGATCATATCCTTGCACTCCAGCCTGGGTGACAGAGTGACACTGTCTCTTAAAAAAAAAAAATGTGTGTACATATATACAAATATATATACACACACAAAATATATACATTCTTTTTTTTTTTTAAACAGAGCCTCAAGCTGTCACCCTGGGTAGAGTGCAGTGGATTCCCAGCTCACAGCAACCTCCAACTCCTAAGCTTAAGCAATTCTTTTGCCTCAGTCTCCCAAGTAGCTGGGACTACAGGCACCTGCCACAACGCCTGGCTATTTTTTGGTTGTAATTGTCATTGTTGTTTGGCAGGCCTGGGCTGGATTCAAACCCGCCAGCTCTGGTATATGTGGCTGGTGCCTTAGCTGCTTGAGCTACAGGTGCTGAGCCCAAAACATAAATTCTTATAGTCTTTATAAGAATTTTGCTAACTTCACTGGCTAACATTCTTTTTTTTTTTTCTGAGACAGAGTCTCACTATGTGGCCCTCAGTAGAGTGCCCTGGTGTCACAGCTCACAGCAACCTCAAACTCCTGGGCTTAAGCGATTCTCTTGCCCCAGCCTCTCAAGTAGCTGGGACTTTAGGTGCCCACCACAATGCCTGGCTTTTTTTTTTTTGGTTGCAGTTGTCATTGTTGTTTTAGCAGCCCGGGCCAGGCTCGAGCCCAGCTCATACACCATACACCAGCCTCAGTGTATGTGACCGGCATCCTACTTACTGAGCTACAGGTGCCAAGCCAGTGGCTAACATCCGTCAACAATCACATTGTTTCTTTTTCTCTGATGACAAACACAACGTGCATGTATTACAGCATCTTTAGAAAAGCACAAAGAAGAAACATTGAAAACCACACTCCATCTCACCATACGGAGATAGTCATTTATTAATGTTCTGGTGATTCCTTTTCCCCAAGCATATATCACCTATTCTTTTTGGATAAAATTGAGATCAGAATGACAAATTTTGCCTTTTAACTGGCTTTTTGGCATTGAGCAACATATCCAAAACATGTCCTCAGTTTCTGCTGGTGCAGACTTCATCGGATGGAGGGTTATGTTTTTGAATCCTACTCTGAGATTGATTCTCTCACCCTCTCGGGTGTCCTAGTTCTCCATTAAGGTCATGCAGACCTGTCACGTTCTATGACTGTCATGAGTTGGGGAGAAAGGCAGGTGGTAACGTAAGACCTTTGGGAGAGCAGAGTGGACAGCCTGCCGGGAGTGTCTGCTGCCTCCATAACACTGACTCAGGGTTGGGGACCAGCCATGGTATTTGGATGCAGAAAAATACCGGTGAGTCATCCTCCTCTGGAAGGCGAGGCAAGATCATGGCACTCAAGGTGAAGGTGGCTCATTTGAAATTCACCCAAAATCCCCAGTTGTCTCAAACATTTCCTTCCCTCTGAAAAGCTGTATAAGATTTGCCATTCATGTTTGGCCGGAGTCAGTTTCAGCTCTAGAATTTCATCATCATATTGAACACTAATTTCTAAATTGGGCTTGTGGTCAAGATCGTTTTATAGGACAATTAATTGCTTGAAGTTTGCAGCCAGAAAATACACGACAGCCTAGATTTTACGGCTCGTTCTAGATAACGATGACACATGAGCGAGAAATCCATCAGCTTCCCAACTCCATAAATTGGATGTTGTTTATAATAATGTAGCTAGAGCAGTAACACTTTATCTTAAGAGCTGTTGTCCCTATGGAAAGTCATTATTCAGTGTACACTTGATAAATTCACAGGCAGAAGAGAAATTGATGCGGCCCATTTTATTTACAGAGGAACGGGCAATATGTTACCTTCTATTTGGACTGATGTTTTGCCTACAGGGTTTTTGCTGCCAAAAGGATTATGTTGCCTCCTACATGTGACTCTGAGAATTTTGTCAATGTCATCAGTATTAAGGCTTTTAATGCCCAGGGCATAGGAATAACCCTTTCTAGTCCCAAAATGATTTTCAGAGGAGAGATTCTCTTCAGATATAATGTAATGTCTTGCTTTCCAAATGGGAAAAACAAAGAGGAAATGATGAATGGCCACAAGTAACTTCGTTCCCCATAGCTGGCCAGGTCACAATAGGCAAGTTGTGATGATGTTGCTTGCCTCTAGAATACAGAAAGACAACAGGTAAGTGTGGTTTGGTAGACGGTGTGTGGCTGAGACTGGACCTTCCATCCTCATGGACAAGTGTCCCGACAGGGAACATGGCAGCCTCTCCCTGGAGATTACAATCCTTCTCACTGGAGAGCATGGCATCTCTGCAAGGGACAGGGTTCTGCTGTGGACGTCCCACCCCTGTGTGAGCACCCAGGCCCATCCACTCTGCTGCTGGGATGAGAAGGAAAGTGTCCCCAAGGCCCTGGCTGTACAGATTCTGTTTTTCAGGTGCATAAACTGTGCACAGTGTGCTGGCAGAGTACCCACAAGCTAAATGTCCTTTAAGAACGGTGGTCAAGTCAGTTACAGACTGTGAGTCCTTCTTACTCACAAGGTCTCAGGCATCTCTGAGGCCACTGAGGCTTTTCCCAACTTCTAGAGCTTTCCAAACCCTGGATTCTAGTGATTTGGCTTCTAGACCACTTAACAGCCTCCCATTTCTCAGCCTCTCTTGACTCCACATAGTAACTCACATGTCATCCACCCATAGGCATTTACTGAGTCTCAAAGTCATGCCCAACACTGAGCTACGAGGAGGAGGTGGCACAAGATGGGTCACCAATGTAGAACCAATGTCACATTCACCCCATGTTTTAATGTTTTCAAATGCTTTGATGTGCATTGTCTCGAGGTGACACTCCGGTGATTGAAGTGTGACCTGAGAACCCCCAGCTCCACACGGCCTGGGTGTGCACCCTTGGATTGCTCCCACCATGGTCTAATCCTGTCTTCTCTTTTGGAAAGAAAGCAGGGACCACGCTAGTGCCCCTGCCATTGGGCTTCTCTGCGGATCCAACGAGCTCACCCCCCCCCCACAGTAAGCCTTCCCTTTGGTGTTACCTGCTGTCATCACACTAACCTAATGTCACAGATGCAAGAGATTCTGTGTTAAGAGCTGAAGTCTAATGCTTCTGTGGGTACGGCATTTACAGTTTTCAGCCGCTTTCTTGCATTTTGACTCAGCTGACTTTTTGCAGACTTCTTCTTTGTATCGGTGAAGGGATTGGGTCAGGGCAGAGGGAGGGGTTCTCGCTATTGACCTTTGAGGCTGGGTAAGCCTTTGTTGTCAGCTGTTCTGTTCATTGAAAGTTTTGCACCATCCCTGGCCTTTGAGGTCAGGAGTACTGTCCCAGCTGTGACAACTGAAAAAGTCTGCAATCTCTTCGGTCCTCTGGGAAGAGGAGTGTTGCAAACTTCCCCTACTTGGGAACCAGTGGGATAGGGCAATTTGCTCAAGGGCTAATAAAGATTTGGGAGGCCAGGAACAGATCCCACCTGCTCCCTGCCACCATCGGGCCTTTCATCAAAAGGGGCGTAGAGGCAAAAATACCAGCAAATTCTGCCCTATACATAGATGACAGAGAAGTTCAGAAAAGGAGGTGTTTACAAAGAGGTTCAGGCTACACAAGAGAGTTGAATGGAGGAGCTGGAATGAGGCCCGGGGCCTGCAGGCTGAAGGGACCCCATAGGGCAGCGGTTCTCAACCTGTGGGTCGCAACCCCTTTGGGGGTTGAACGACCCTTTCACGGGGGTCACCTAATATCAGATATTTATTTACATTACGATTCATAACAGTAGCAAAAATTACAATTATGAAGTAGCAACAAAAATAATTTTATGCTTGGGGTCACCACAACATGAGGAACTATATTAAAGGGTCACAGCATTAGGAAGGTTGAGAACCTCTGCCATAGGGGGAAAACCATGGGAGGTGCTGCCAGTGGCTGAAGGAACAGGGTGCAACGGCCCAAAGTGGGGGCTTGGGGAGTGCAGTGAGGACAAAGAGGTCTGCTGTGGGGGTTGGGATATGAAGCTGGATTGGCATGGGGTGAGGGGACACAGGCCTCGGGGAACCGCCAGAGGAGCTGGAGTCTGATGTTGGACAAAGTCTGGCTCCGAGGGCTCGGTAGGACTTGCCCGTGTGGGCAGCCTGGCATGAGAGATTAATCTGGAATAGCAGGGTCCCCCTTGACCTAAAGGAGTGACCCTCCCTGGCTGCCACCAGTAAGTAGCTCTGACAACAAGCTGCTCAGGTAGGAATGGGGCTGCTGGCATGAAACTCCATAAGGATGAAGGGCACTGTGGGGCAGCTTGTGTCCCCAGCCCTGCCCTGGCCCGGCTCAGCCACTCTGCCGCTCACTCCGCTCACAGCTGCAGCGATGACTTCCCCTTATTCCCCACCAATTCCCATAGAAGCCATTGTCCTTTCCCCGCCAGCTTCCAAAGACAACAAGCCCAGCGTTCAGCCTCTTCCTCAGCTCTGAGGATGAGGGAGCCCAGGTGTTTGCTCTGCACACCACTTGGTGTGTCAGGTGACCGGAGGCAGGTGGCAAATGCTCCTGACTTTCACACTCCTGCTGCTCAGGAAATCCAGCCAGAGAGACGACCAAAAACCCCAAACCTGCAACGTGCAGGTCACTGCCCTATTTTTATTCTTGTGACCCGGATTGAAGCTGCCCCACTGCTTACCTATGAAAATTTCAACACTTTATGTGTTCGGGAACATGTTCATGGCGTCTCCAGCTTGAACATGATGGTGGGTTATGAGCAGACAGGTAGTCTGTGTGTGAGGTCCCAAGTTGGACAACTTTTGAAAGAATGAAATTCTTAAGATGAAGTCCAGACAGTGACTCACGCCTGTAATTCTAGCACTCTAGGAGAGCTCAGGAGTTCGAGACCAGCCTGAGCAAGAATGAGGCCTCATCTCTATTAAAATAGAAAAAAACTAGCCAGGTACTGTGGCAGGGGACTGTAGTCCCAGCTACTTGGGAGACTGAGTCAGGAGGATTGCTTGAGCCCAAGAATTTGAGGTTGCTGTGAGCTGTGATGCCAGGGTTCTCTACCCAGAGTGACACAATGAGACTCTGCCCTACCCCCCAAAAAAGAAACATTGGGTTCTTGACTTAGAAAGGAAGGAGTTATCAGGTTAAGCAGGACCAGCTGGATAAATTCTGGTTTTATTTTCCATCATCAGTTATCTCAGAGCACTAAGCAAAAATGTTGGCTATGATTCCCAATGTGCCTTTTCTGCAGGGGCAGGCGCCCAGCTGGTACACAATTCCTGAGGCCATGGAGAGAGGCCACCAGCAGAGGGGGCCTCTGGCCTGTCCAGGCCAGAGCACTCTGGAGGGTGCAGTCCATCAGAAAACTATTTGGCTTGGTCCCCATTTGCTGAACTGATGGAGTCTTATGTCCACGATGAAGTCACGTCCAATGGAAAGTGTCTGGCAATGAGCAGAGATTACAAAACCAGAGGAAGAAAACTGCAAGCTGGGGAGGAGCACTGGGGACCAGGAAACTGCTTTTCCTTAGAGCCAGCATCTGAGCCAGTGCCAAGGCCCACAGAGTTTGTGTCAGCCTTTGGAAACCCCCGCACCTGTTTTTTTTCTGTGTATCAGGTTGCCTCCCAATCATTCTAAAGACGAAACTGTGTATGAAGAAAGGAAAGGTGACCAAACCCAGGAGCAGTCAGCGGGAGGGCTGGCAGAAGTACTCTCTGACTTTACCCGGCTAGCTGACGGCTTCGAGGACACTGGGAGCTGCAGCTATTTGGCACACAGAAGTGGGATGGTGAAGGCAAGGCTGAGATCTTCTCCCGGGAGCAGAGCCTTCCAAAGGCTGAGGGCCCATGAGATGTGACAGCTTAAGGAGATTAAATGTGACTGCAGCACAGAACCTGCATTATCTGGCCCCAGCAGGCAGCCGGTGGTGTCTGCTGCCCTTGGGTCTAGTGACAGTGCTAAGAGAGACAGCAGGACAGGAATATGCTGTGACAGAGGCCCATTTAGGAAGGTGCCTGACCATCCACTTATCAAACAGCAAGCAGCCCCTTGTCACTCCAAACTCAGCTCTAAGGGGGCCCTCCCTCTGAGCCTGAGGAGCTGTGGAGATGGATGGCACACCTGCCAGAAAGCAGGGCTGACCTGCTACAGAAATAGGCAATTCTTTGGTACAGATCAAGGTTTTTTTTCACTCTCCTCCCAGAACAGGCTGGGGGTGTGTGCTCTCCTTAGTGCCTCTGGGGAGCATGGTAGGCAGAGACACCCTGATGGCTGTTGCAAGGTCTATGTTAGTTACAGACTACACCAAGCAGGGCCATGGCCCTCATACCTCTGCCTATCATTTCCCAGACCTATCCCACTGTGACCAGCAGGAAGGAATACAAGGCCTGGTCACCTGTACTCACAGCATTCCTGGGTTTGGTTTGGCCAGGTACCCCTGGAGCTACCTCAGAGCACAAAATGGCTGCTGTGCCCACTCATCCAGCCTCCCATCCACCCCCGCAGGATGGGGCTACATTCACTATAGGCTGGGCCCCTTCTGGCAGAGTGATATTATGTAGATGATGTTCATTTATTCACCAGCCATAAAAATGATCCGTGGCTCATGGGTGGGAGGCAGGCTGATGAACATCAGGCAGTGGCTTACTCAGAAATTTCATATTCCCCCACCTTTCCTTTCCATTCTTTTTTTTTTTTTTTTTTTTCCTGTTTTTAGCTGGAGCTGCGTTTGAACCCACCACCTCTGGCATATGGAGCAGGTGCCCTACTCCTTTGAGCCACAGGCACCGCCCCCTTTCTATTCTTGATCAGAGCAACTCTCAGAGCAGCATGAGTGTCAGGTTCATGGGCTGCACCTATAGCAGGGCTCTGAGCCTGGAGATGGGGTGTGAACCTGGAGTCTCATTCATTGGCATTTTGGTGCCATGGGTGTGGCTGCCCTTCCAGGTCCCTGGACATCTCCGCTGTTGTCTCCTGTCCACTCACACAGGTGGGGCTGTCCCTGCAGACTGGGAGCAAAGCCTCCGTCTCAGAGGACTTCCTCCATCTCATCTGCCAGCCTGTCCGAGCTGTTCCACCTCTTTATACATCATCCTGGTCTTCTAGAGGAATCACGTTTATCTTTAGGATGCTTATAAGCAGATGAAAGACAAGTCTAAGGGAAGAAGAATTCAGTCTCCTGGCTTCCTTTACTTATGAACTTTTTTTTATTTTTATTTTTTAAGATGGCTTTACCTTTTGCTCTCTGGGCTGCCCAGGGCATGATTGTAAAAGAGATCAAATATGGCAGCAGACTTTTCTTTCTTCTCTTTTCCCCTCCCTGCCAATATCCCAGGGGCCCTTGTCCTAGAGGTCTATAAACTCAGTGCACCTCCCCAGGGAGTCACAGTTATCCCTCCTTCCTCATCCCCAGCTTGCAGCCAGAAGATGGGGGTCCACCCCATGCACCTTGGGCCCTATCTCCAGGTAGCTGCTCTCTCTAACACATCATACTGAAATCCCAAGACCCTGGGTAAATGTCTAGAAATAGCCCCATTCACTGTGAGAGAACTCCCTCCCCAGCCTTCCTCCTCCACAAGACCATTTCCATGATCCCTGCTGTAGACTATTAAATCCTGGGCATCCCCCGACCCCTGAGCCTTGAGGGGCAATTCTCTTCCAGCTGCTGGGGTTGCTGAAAACAGAGGTCTCTGACCTCCTAGCCTGGGACAGGGACCCACAGAAGGGGATGTGGGAAGGCCAGGGGGTGGGGGCAGCCAGTGTATAGGGCATAAAATAGGTGCTCAGTGTGTGTAGGGCTCAGCCCATGGGCTCTGAGCAACATTTATTTGTAACTCATGGGAAAATAGCAGCCACATTGCTCTGGCAGGGAGCTTTGGCAGGGAAGTCTTCACTGAGATGCAGAGATCCTTACTGGGCATGGGAGCTGCCCCTGACTGGGCCCTGAGCTGTACCTGGCCCTGAGTTAGGAGTGTCCAATGTGCACTGTCATCCTCCCCAGGGCCTGTGAGCTGGGGATGCTGCAGCTGATAAGCAGATGTGGAAACAGCTCAACTGGGGAGGGTGGGAATTTGTTATCCACCTTGCTGACACCAAGTTTCCTTGCTGGGGGTGAGTTCCTGTGCTGGATCCCGGTGAAGGGGGATCCTCCCTGCACTCTCCATGGGGGAATGGGAATATCACCTCTGCAGGCCAAGATCGCCGTGTTCATTTCATGAGTTCAAGGAGGGTCAAGTCTATTCAGGGTTTTTGTCTTCCCAAAGTTAGAGGAAGAGGTACCCTGTTAGGCGGGAACACCGAGGTCTTGGAATAACTGCCAGCTGCAATAAACAAGTGGCTGTTCTCATTGTATTTTCTTTTCTCTGAGCTCCCAAGTTCATTCCATAAAGCGAATGCAAATACTGCTGCTCTTTGCCCACCCACATTCCCTACTTCCTTAAAAGGGAAGAAAGGAGAGGTTAAGAAAAAAATTGCAAAAATTAATGCATTGGGTTCAGGAAATCCCAGCTCCTGGAAGCAAGGGGTTAATATGGGGTCCACTTATAAATTCCAGCTGTTTGAGCATGAGGTACGTGGCGCACGCTCCATGCTCCAGCTGGCGGCCATGTAATCACTTTGGAACTGGCAAAAAGGATAATATCTTGAGCTGTTTAATTTTTGTTCCTGCCTCCTAATGGCCCTACGCTGAAACTTCAACTCCTTGCCCCAGCTTGGATGGGCTAGTATAAAGTTACATTCCAAAGCTGCTAGGAGAACATTTTGTGTAAAGAAGGTGTGGGACAGATGCCCTTGGCTAGCATTTGACAGAGAACAAGTTTCCTCTTAGGATGGGGCCTGCCTGCTCCAGGCTGCAGTTAAATGAATCCCAGCTGTGCAGCACCAGCCCACTGGCTGCCTCCCACCTACTCTGGGGGAAGAACTCCCCTCCCAAACATCAGGGCATTCTGGAAACAGGCATGGGGAACAGGTGGGTCCTTGCCAGATGCAGAAAAATAACTGTGCACCAAGGGGAACCAGCCTTGGGACACCTCAAAACTACGGCAGCATTAATGCATTTTGGAAGGAACCGATGGGTGAAGCAAGTCAAAAGAGAATTAGCTATGACGCCATTAGGAAGCGCTTGGGAACCGCCTATGCTCTAGGCTTCAAAGAGATCGCTGGTGTTATTAAGCTCTCAGTCACTTTTGCCAGAACCTACACCAACAGTCTTCTAGTTCTAAGAAAAGGTGAAGCCTAGGCCCGTGCAAATAGCATCATACTGTCTGGGCCTCAATTTCCTGTTAAATTAAGAAATTGGAGTGGTCTTTTTTGGGTCTAAGACTCTCCGAACGTGGCTGTGATCCATTTGACCAACAAGCAACTTTCTACAGAGATGCATAAACACATAATAACTTTCCCTTGGGTCATACTTGACTTGCTATTTCCCCAGAAATGACACTCACAAATCAACTACTGTGAACGCAATTTGTATCATGATAAACGTATGTGTGTTCAGAACCAGTGGAATTTTGTTTGGATAATTTCTAGGCAATGCCTCCTAAATAATCACTCAGCAAAGACTCAACAAAACACTCCAGTCCACCATGTATCCACAAAAATTTCTAAGTAAGGCTGTGCAAATAAGTGCTAGTTCAAATACTCACAAATCTAAATTTCTTGGAGGTCTCAGTCACTCAGAAGCCGGAATTTAGCATGAAAATCTAAGTGTTTCCACTCTTGAGGGAGTGAGCCATGGCCACTGTATCAGTGGATAAAGTGCTGTGGAAATAGCAATTTTGTGATGCCAGGATGACAATGTGCAGGACCTGCTGATGGAAATCAGTCGCAGGAATGGGACCAGGTCCCTGCAGGGTGACCTTGCTCCCTAAACCCCTTGATTCTGCCTATTTCCCAAGTCTGGCTCAAAATGCTTCTTGCAGAGGCTGTGAGCCACCTTGTATCTTCCCATTAGATTCCTTTTCTGTATAAACCAGCGATTTTCAACCAGTGTGCCATGGCACACTGGTGTGCTATGAGAGGATCTTAGGTGTGCTGCAAAAGTTTTTAAAGATCATGAATTCAATTATTTTTGAAAGAGTTTCAAAATACAGTAAATGTATATATATATATATATTTTTTTTTTTTACTCTATTTTGATCAATATAATTTAAGTGTGCCACTGAAGTTTAACTACAGGTTCAAATGTGCTGTGAGATACAAAAGGTTGTAAGACACTGGTATAAACTAACCAGAGTTAGTTTCAGCCCTTGAAATCCAGATCTCTAACTGGTACAGAAATTGGATATTCTAGGAAACGCTACAAACATTTTAAAAGACTTAAGGGCATATAGCAACGGGCCCCCATCCAGAGAGTGAGTAATAAAAATGTAGTATCATTGGCTGTAGCCTTTATGGGTAACTTTTATCTCCGGGGCTGGGCTCAAATCAGGCCAAATTTTGGATTATATACCTTCGTGGGCCCAACTTTTAATATGCCCTTTGATAGACACAAATGTAGCCGAGGGTACCTCTCTTCAAGCTCATATACAGCAGTGAGTGAAAAATATTTACATGTAGGAACCCAGAGAAAGACCTGAGTCTTCATGTAACCAAGCAGGAGTGCCCGATTGCAGGTCTTCTTTTTAGATTCAGAAGTAGGGTGTTCAGGACTATTTCTCCATGTGTAGATTTTTACGTAGAAAGGATTTGTTGTGCATGAACTCCAGGTTCTCAGATGTAGAAAGAACGAGAATTCATTTAGTCAGAAAACTAATTTCTCTTATCTTACTGTGTTTCGTATACCTTTTGAGTCATCTTAAATGCTTTCCAGAAGGAGGTGGATGTGCAGAAGACTGTATCAAGTTTTAGAAAAGGGAGAGGGGGGAGGCCAGCAAAGATGAACAGGACACGGTCTCATAGAGAGATGTGACACGTTCCCCAAACCATGTGAGACCCCATGAGAAAAATGTCTCTGGCCCATTTGGGTTCTAGCCCAGAATTCACATGTTGAAATTCTCACCCTGAAGGTTATGGTATCAGGAGGTGAAGCCTTTGGGATGGGATTAGAGCACAAGAGCAGAAACTTCATGAATGGGATTTGTGCCCTCATAGGAGAACTTATGTGTCCCCTCTACCGTGTGAAGACCCACTGTGAAGACAGCACCCACCTCTGAGGCAGGTAGCAGGCCCTCACCAGTCACTGAATCTGTGGAGGGCCTCTATCTGGACTTCCCAGCCTCCAGAATTGGGAGAAATAAATTTTGTTGTTTATAAGCCATCCAGCCTGTTATCTTGCCATCGCAGCCCACTAAGACAGCTAGTTATAACAATACCTAGGGCAGGACTTTGGAAGATAAGAGTGCTGGGGTGGCCGAGATGATCTCAGGGATATTGAAGTAAGAGGCATGAGGGAACATTTCAATATCTCCCACTTGCCCAAGAGGCCCCTGCCAATGTCAAGTCACCCTGATTGACCCCCAAGTTCCCCATGTCAGTACATACGCCATCCACAGACGAGCTTTCTTCCGTCACCTACTGCCTTCTTGAGGTCCAGCTGAGGGCTATGCAATCACTTTAATGTAAAGAACCAAAAGAGAAGAATTCTGAAATGATGGCAAGTTTCTGTACCCAGGAGAGCCACACAGAGCCCGGTGTCTGGAGGATTGGAGGCCACAATGGAGCTCACAGCACAGAGGTGTGTGTTTCTCTTCCACAGCCCAAGCCAGCCCAGAGGGTGTCAGGAGTGTGGCAGGGACTGAGTCTGTAATTGCTCTATCCCAGTAGGGACTCGAGCCCCAGAAGGCACAGGCTATCCTGAGTGGTCAGCAATGAATGTCACTGATGGAGCCAGAGCCAAGACCATGCTGACAGTGAGCCAGAGAAGGACGTGGGAGTCACAGTTTCTACCTGGATTTTTCAATCCCAGCAAAATTTCTCCCTCCTTTTTCAGAGGTCCCACCCAAGGGAGCATGACCCTCCACCCAAGCCTGCAGGACACTCATCTGGAACAGTGCTCACTGGGCCCACTCTCCAACATGGGGAGAGATTGGAAACTTTTCCTACATACTCAGCCCTCAAAGCTTCAGGTGGTGGCTTTGGGTTATATGTGATTCTTGTGTGTGTATTAAGACATTTTAAGCATTTTTTTCCCCAGTGACTTTTCTTTTTTGTAATTAGAGGTGAGGAGAAGAATTCTGTTCCACCGTGGTGCAGCCATCCTTCTGCACCATCAGCTGAGTTCTCCTGTATCTCCTGCCAACACACACCCACTCTGGTGTGGTTCATTTTGCTGATTGCCTAAGGGTGGGCTCTCTGCTCACTCGGGGCATCTTAGGGGAGCCTCTGTGAACCCAGACATGCCCTGGGAGAGAAAGGGCTGTGGAAAAATGGTTTCCAGCTCTGCGTAGCGACTTTCTTAGATTCACTGATCTTCAGCACAGGGACTTTTCCAGAAGTTCCAAAGGGCTCACAGGAGGTTTTATTTTGTTTTCTAACAATTACCAAGGAAAAGAAAAATAAATCAACTTGAGTGAAAGCAGAAACCCCTGAGCCCTGACACTGCACACACACACACACACACACACACACTCACAAACCAAACCAAACAGTGGAGTGGTAATGTGTTTTCTCAAAGCTTGGGCGCACCCAGTTCCAGAGCCGTTAAACATACAGGGTGAACGTAATTGGCCTGGTGGACATTTGCCTCCCCTCTACTCAACTCTCCAGGCCTGTTCTTCATTGAATAAATGTTCTCACGAATTAAGGTCTTGAAATTAAATATATAGATCCCAAAGGGCAACTTTCGAATTAACTAGTCAGAGTGTTACACAACTACTGATTTTCAACAAGCCGGACTGAGGCTGCCCAACCCCAAACCCATGTTATTAGAATAGTTCAGGCCTATAAACTATAAACCATGGGTATACCCTGGGCACCTTTAACTTATAACTCAGTCCCCTCCGCGCCATGATTTTTCTAACGATCGTTGCTTGTAGTCCAGGGACAACACTGGCAGGGGACTCATTAAAAACTCTCCATAGACTTCTTTAATAATCTATTATTATAAAAGTTCATGAGGGATGGGGGAGGTGTTTAAAGTCAGAAGGTTTCCTAACTTTCAGCAATGAATTTCTCCTCCAAGTTGTACCTAACACATCACTTTTCATGAAAGAATCCATTACTATGAAAATAGCTTTACAAAACCGGTAGTAGGTCATTGGAGCCAACCTAAAAGATTAGCTATATTAGTATCAAGAACACCTGGGAACTGAATAATCGCTCTGGAGTTGGAGTCCAGAGGGGAAGTTTAGGAAGGATAGGGCGAGAGGGCCACACCAGATGGGTAAATCATCTCACCCCAGGTGAGTGCATCAGCTCTGGGATGGACAAAAGTGGGGTGCTTGGAAGGGCTTCTGACAGCAAGAGTGTGCAGCGCCTGTGTCCTACCCTGATGCATGCTCTGAACCTGCCTTCCAGATGGGGAATGAGCCAGCAGTGGAAACTCAGAGAGGGGCTCCTCTTGCAATGCTCTGGCTGGTGCAAAAGGGGCACCTAACCTCAACTCCTTTGCCACGTAGTCAAAGAAACAGGAGTATGCTAAGAACCAAGTCTCAATAATTCCATCTGAGAAAAATGTCTTATTTTAATGCTAAGTACAGCAAGCTGACCACCAAGGGACTGTAACAAACTGGTAAACATATGCAAGTAGTCAACACAAGGAACTAGGCCTACTGTGCTGATGTGCACATGTGATGCATGTCCAGGCTATGAAAATTAGGTCAACTTAAGGAAGTGGTCAATGTAGGGAGGTGGTCAGCTATGGAAGTTCTACTATATTTCCTAAGCCATTGTACCTTCCCGAAGATGATGAGCCATGTGGATGGAAAGGGAGGCCATGAAGAGGGTTGCCAGCCCTGAACTGCCGAGAAGGTTGAGAATATGATGGAGGCTTGGAAGGCTTCCAAGCCATGAAACAGGCCATCTAGGAGAGACGACAGCTCAAAATGGGATCAAACACTTTCAGTTGAAAATGAATGAATGCTGTCACTTGCTAGATTTATCGTCAGCTGAAATAAAAAGGGTAAGACTAGGTTTTGAGGTTTCCTAACTTTAAGAAATCAATACTCCTTTGAAAACATAATCATAGGAGTCAGGTACAGACCCAAGGCCCTGCCCTGCCCACCTGGAGCCCCTGGCATGGGTGAAGAAGCTTCCTCCTACTCGAGATCAGACCCTGAGGGCAATTCCAGGGAGCAGAGAAGAAATGCAATTCTAGGGTTCTCATTCAAATGAGCCTAGAATCAGAGGTGGGCTGCAGGTCAGCAGGAGTTCAAGGCCACTTGGGGGAGGAGTATGTAATCAATGCTCACGTGTCCGCCCTTGTGGTAACTGGCCTGGTTTGCGGTCCTGTCCCAAGCCCTGGAACTGATTATCAGGACACGAGTAATTTACCCCTTAGACCACCTCAGAAGCAGGTGGGGTGGAGAAAGCAGCGGCCAGAGACAAATAAAAGTCTCCATTTTCACTCTGTGAAGGCAGCACTTAGACAAAATGAAGGGTTTTGGGGTTTTTTTTTTTAGACTTCTTTGAAATGAAACCAGGGAGTACCGAACTTTGGCCTTTTTGTTGGCAAACAAAAGGCCTGTGGTTGCTTTGTGCTCCCACCCCTACAATTAGGAGAAAAACCATGTTTCTTCCTGAAACAAGATCTTCAGTGTAGCCCCTTGTTCCAGGCATTCTGCCCGTGGCACCATCTGGGAGGGAGATGGGACAGGCCGGGAGGCAGACAGGTTAACACGTGTGCAGAGACACCAGGTGGGCAAGACCTTCACTGTGCTCCAACCCGAGGTGACAGACGACTGCGCTAGGGTCCCCTCCCAGCTATGCTCTGTCTGAGACCCAATGGTCCAGAGAGAGTGATCTGCGCTTGGTGGGGAAGGGGGCCTGGGCACTATCCAAGTTCATGTGGCAGACATCGGTTCATCTGATGCAGCCCAAGAGGGTCTGCTCTCCATCGCACAGCAGGGCAGGAGGACCAGGCAGCAACAGTCTGCAAAGATTTCTTTTTCTCTTACAATAAGAGTTCACACCCAATTTTGAGTAAAAAAAAAAAATTGTGTTTTCAAATTTATGGCCCATCTTTCCCCAGCTTCCTTCATTAACTGCAATGGTTGTTTTAGGGGGAAATGGTGAGTTGTGGTGCCTCGTGTGGCCTGTGCCAGCTCCCATCCCCTCCCCAGCTGCCGGCTGCCACCTGCACCTTTAATCATGGAAGGAGGGTCCAGAATGCTGACATCTGCTCCCAAAGTTTGGTTTTAAGTGCTTTCTCAGAAATGCAGGTTCACTGACTCTACCTGGAACATCACTTGGAAAATGCTCGACATTTCTATAGCAGCCCCTGTGCTCATTTAGGAAAGAATTATGAAGACAAAATAAGGGCTAGACTCGCTGGCCAGCTCTTCCACCACGGCTCGATAGCAGGAGCAGCTGTCTGCCTCTTCATTCCCCCTCTGTCTTCTCTTTGTGGCCACCTTCCTCAGCTGTCACATTTCTACAATAGAGAGGCACAGCCGTGACTGGAGATTGCATACGTGACAGCCCCAGCTTTTGTCCCCAAAGGGAGCCTTAGTTCCAGGAGCTTAAATTGGCACACTTTGCTTTACTTTCTTTGTAATACCTAAAAAACTGCAGAAGAGCAGTAAAACTTTTTTTACTGTTTTAACTTCAGGCAATTATGACTGTGGGCAACAGAATCCATTTAGTTCAGTTACTTAAAGGAAGAGATTTTAAAAAATCACATTTCTGGTGCACAAGACAGTGGGCACAGGGAATTTCTGGAAGGCGAGTAGAACAGTATTTGGGGACTCTTTCCTGTAGATGGTTGTCCTGCTCCACAGTGGAATTTAAACAGGCCCTGACCTGGTTTAATCCTGGCTTAATCCTTATTTCTAAACTGTTTCTCAGGGACAGAGGTTGATGCGCCTTTACAAGGACAGATGAGCGGATAAAATTGGGGTCAGTCACACAGCTACAAGACAAAAGTAAGACAGGACTGCAGAGAGACGGAAGAGATGGGGGCTAGCGGCAGGGCCTCCCGAGCCCCGAGCCAGCCTCCACATGGTCCCACTCTCTTCCCCCCCCCAAGCTGGAAACCCCATCCAATCAAGGGAGCCACATCTCACCACATGGTCCCCTCCTCCATGCCCCCTGGTTACAACTCTCAAGCCCCTGCCACTGAGCCTCCTTCCCCATGTGTCCTCCCTCAGGGATCACAGCAGAATCCATGAGATTGTGTCACGTTCCCCAGTGAGCAGTACCCACAGGTCTGGGGCCTGGTCATTCTTCTGTTTGCTATTCTCTCTCCTCCCCCATGCAATGATGCAAATTTATTATCCCCTCAGAGCCCAGCCTGGATTTTCTAGAACTGAAGTGCTGACAGATTGTGGATAGACCCCAAGGATTAACCTGCAATGTTTTCATTTGCATTTAAACTGTACTATAAATTGCTTTGAACAAAAACCTGGAAACTCAGCTCCTTGAGACCCGCACCCAGAGCACAGCAGGTGAGGCTGGAAGAACTCGCTGCTCTAATTTAATCCACCCAACATTATCTCCATATCAGAGATACAAAGACCCCACCCCATTACAGCCTCAGCCTCAGCCTCAGAGTCCAGGGTCTTACTTCCTGAAGCAAGTGCAGGGCCACCTGGGTATGTGACTTTGGGAGCAGCTCCACATGTCTGGCTCTTTTTGTTCTGAAGAGCTCTGAGCTAGAGAAATAGTGAGAATAGAGAATACAGCAGCCCCTGCATACCACCCCTGCAGCCATCCCTGCCCCCCATATTTAACCAACAGTGGTAATATTCAGATAGAAAAACTCCCATGAACATCCTTCATTCAGAGGGGGAGCATCACAGTCATTGGTCTACAGCAATATGGAAACCCAATCCAATGCAGATCCCTAATTCCTTAATTAAAGCAAAATCCTTCTCTCTGGGAATGACCCCTGGTGGCTCATAATTCATAACTGTTTCTTCACGAAAAATGGCCCTGGGGCAGCAGTGTAGGTTTCTCCCACTGCTTTCCATTCTAGAAGTTTGGGCCCCAAAGGCCTCTGTCCATTTTGTACTATATTTGTCCTTGTGGCCCAAGCTGACACAATTCTTTTTAAAACTTTGTAGGTTACATACATATCAATCAATGATCAACTTCATTAGACAAAAGTCAGATTTGGTTCCAAATCAGATCTTTCTGTGCCTTTGGTAACTAGCAAAGCTATTGTGAGTAATGCCCTTAAAAAAAAAAAAAAATTTAATCCACCCAACAATTTTTTTTTTTTTTTTGAGACAGACTGTCACTTGGTCACCCTCAGTAGAGTGCTGTGATGTCATAACTCACAGCAATCTCAGACTCTTGGACGCTAGTGATTCTCCTGCCCCAGCCTCTGGAGTGGCTAAGACCACAAGCATGTGCCACAGCCCCAGGCTATTTTTAGACATGGGGTCTCGAGCTCTTGCTCAGGCTGGTCTCGAACTCCTGAGCTCAAGCAATCAATCCACCTTGGCTTCCCAGCCTTAAAAATTCTTAAAAGCTCTATTGTCTGAGAAAGTCTGTAAGGCATGCCTTTAAGACTCATAGAAGCCTTCCTAGACATATCTTTAAATCTTTGGCAGGACTTAAAAGCAGTCTTATAGCCACACTCCAGGGCTCTTCTCGCTGAGGTCATGTGGTACAAAGATCTGACCTTTATCCTGAAGCCATTTCATAGTGCAACATTTTTGAGAGAGAATGGGGATGAGAAACAGGTTTGTCATCACACCCAGAAAGTCCTGGTTCCTTAATATTTCCTCTGAGTTCTACTCTATGCCCTAATACTTCTTGTCTTAGTTTATCTCCCTCTTCTTATAGTTTATTATAGGCAGCTAGAAGAAGCCAGTGGAACCTTCTATCTCTGATCAGAGTCTCCTAGGTGAGATCCATGAGTTCGTCAATTTTCTTTATTACCACAGGTGATGATGGCCAGACCGGGTCTGTCCAGACTCCAATAATATTTTCCTCACTGTCCTCCAAGCTTTCATCAACAGTATCTTTGGGATCCTCCTAGCTTTGCTTAACACTTTTAAGTCCTTCCAGCTTTTCTGCCCAGAGCCTTCTCCCAAAGCCATAGCCATGTGCTAGGTTTTTGTTATGGCAACAGTCATGGAATAAACTTTATCATGAACTAAGGTCTTGAAATTAAATACACAAGGTCTGACAATAATGTTTGCAAATTGAGTTCACAAACTTACCACCAGGGGCTTATGTTGGCAACACTGTACAAACAACTTGGTAAGGTTTCATAACCTCAGTATATCGTGTCTCACCGCTGTGTTTGTGTCAATGTGTGGGGGTGGTTGCCTGTTTTTGTGTGATTTGTGTGTCACTGTGAACATGTCAGCTTAGATTAGAGCAGTGAACAAACATTCATAAATTTCTAGTTAAACTTGGCAAGAGTGGAAGTGAAATCAGGGACTTGTTAATCCAAGTTTATGGGGATAATGCCATGAAGAAAAGGGCAGTGGACAAATGGATTAAATGTTTTTCTGAAGGGAGAGAAACTGTCACTCATGCAGGGAGGCCAGTAATGAGCAGAACCAATGAAAACATTCCAACATTAGTCAAATTATGTGTCAAAACTGTCAGCTGACTGCGAGAAGCACAGCAGACCAAGTATACATCAAAGAGAAAAAGTTAGGAAAATATTAACTGAAAATCTTGGCCAACAACTCATGGCTCTCGCATCATGACAATGCACCAGCTCACGTGGCACTGACTATGATAAAGTTTTTAGCCTGTAAACAAATAACTGTTTTGGAACATCCTCCCTATTCACCTAATCTGTCCCCCAGTGACTTTTTTTTTTCTTTACCTCAAGGTAATGTTGAAAGGAAGACATTTTGATGACATTCAGGGCACTAAGGATAATACGATGACAGTTTTTATGGCCATTCCAGAAAAAGAGTTCCAAAATTGCTTTGAAGGGTGGGCTAGATGCTGGCATCAGTTCATAGCTTCCCAAGGCGGAAGTACTTCAATGGTGACCATAGTTCAGCATTGAGGTACGTATCCATTTTTCTCGGGTGAGTTCACAAAGCTAATTGTCAGACTTCATATAGTTCCATATTCTTTCCTAGGGATACACTGCTATAAAACTTAGTGTTTAAAACCCCCAAACTTAGTGTTTTAAAACAACAATCATTTTTATTATTTTTCACAATTTTGTGGATCAGAAACTTGGATTGAACTCAACAAGGTGAACCATTTCCCTCCAATGAGGTCGCTTGGTGATATTCAGCTGATGGGTGGACTGATGTGTGGGGGCTAAGATGGCTTCTTGCCCATACCTGGCACTTTGATGGGGCTGACTGGAAGACTCTAAGCACACGTGGCTTCTTTGTCATAGCAGCAGAGTGGTCAGGTGCATCACATGGCAGCTCAAGGCTTACAGAAAGAATGTTCCTAAAGAGTATGGAAGCTGTCGTTTTATCAAGAATTGAGTTTGGAAATTGGGATAACATCACTTCTACCATTTACCAGTGAACAAAGTAGTCATAAATTTAAGGGAAGGAGACAAGGACCCATTTCTCAATGAGAGTGTCAAGGAATTGGTGGCCATCTTTAGTGTTCCATATTACTTGTACTTCATCCTTTCCTTCTTCCTGTTGCCTGGAATGACAATGTGAAGGCTGGAAGTGCAGCAGCTATCCTGGGCCATGAAGGGCTATTGAGAATAAAAGGCATACACTGCAGATAGACGGGCTGGAACAATCTGGCTCTCTGATGCCACAGATCACCATATAATTCCTGAACCCGTCAAATTTTCATCCTGTCAGATGAAACTCTAGCTTTCAAGGCCCTCCACAGGTTGGCCCTGACACACCACTCCACCCTGATTCTCAACACTCTTCCCACGCTCCACTCACAGGGGAACTCACGATCCTGATGTACCCTGTGCTGTCCCCTGCATGTTACACTTCCTGCCTCACTGCCACCCTGCCCCCCCACCACACACACACACACACGTACCATCTTCCCGACTCCACCATGTTTTTAAGACAAAACTTGAGTCTCATTTCCTCTGTGAAGAATTTCCAGTATCACAAAGTTAAGGGCTTTCTTCCTCTCTTGGACTTTTACCAGAATCATGGTCTAAACTCTTCATGTGACATCACATTCCACTGTCCATGAAGGGGTTTCGTTGGTTCCAATCCCTCCCACACGTATCTTAATTCTCCAATGAAACTAGGATCTGCCAAAGGGCAGAGGGCTTGTGGCACAACTCTTTGGGCCTCTAAGGGTCTTTCTAGTTATGGCCAGCATGGCATCCAGGAGGCCACATATCTGCCTGAAGCAGAGTCAACCACTGACCAAACTAGAAAGGGGAAAAAGTAAAAGGTAGACCACCACGCCTCTCCTAACAGACCCTTGGTACACCCATGACATCCCATACCATGCTCTCACCCTCTCACTTAACAGAATTTAGAAATGTAAGTTCACCCTCAGAGGATCACTGTTCCCTCTTAAACTTCCAGAGGACAGAGCCCAGCCCAGATCCCATCCTTATGAGTCGACCGCAGCCCCCAGATAATGCCAGCTGCCGCTTTATCCACAGACTGATATGGACAGATCAGACATGTCCTGGTTGCTTGGAGTCTTGTGTCCACATCAGCATTTTGTCTGACAACCAGAAGCAGAGATCAGGGACAACAGAAGCACAGAAATGAGAATTTCTCAGCTTTGCTTCAGGTCCCTGAGGGAAAACACAAGTTGCCCTCCGCCCAATTCCCTGAAAGACCTCACTACCACTGCCATGATCCCAGCCTAGAGAACCAGGGTGGACTCTGTTGGAACATCAGACAGCACAGGAATCTGAAAGCAGCCAAAGATGACAACAATTCCGGCTGGAAACTTTGATCACACTTAGCATTGCTTTTCCCAAGCGCTGAAAGCTTGACAGTGAGCAGAGCTGACACCAGGGAGATTCATTTAATGAGGTATTTGGCAAGGGCTATTTCTGAAATTAATTATCAATCATTTCTAATTATTTTTAAATGGTGGTTATTAATCCACAAGGCCTGGGGAAATGATTGTGTTAGGGAGTGTTTCCTCTGCTGCTCTCAGGACCCACGTTGAGAGGTGGACAGGGCCCTGGCCAAGGCTGGTGTTTAGCAAGGGACGAGAGAAGGGACACTGCAGCTCAAAGACCACGGTGAGCCCCCGGGCCCAGGCTCCAAGGCTTACTTGCCTTCCAAGAGCAATCAAAGGGAGCCACAAGAAGAAGGTTCTGGCCTGAGCCATTCTGTGCCAGCACCAAACCCCAAATCTCCCCGGGTCTAATAGTTCAGTCTCATTTAATCTAATAAACCTGAAAATCTGTTGTATTCCCCTTTCTGCAGTGCATGACTCATCTGTGGCAGAAGTATGCCCTGGCTCTGTTGCATGACACACCAATAGGAGGTGGTCAGGAACAGAGACAGGCCACCTGCCTCAGCACACCTGCCTGGGGGAGGCAGCAGGGCTCTGGGCACTGCTTGCCTTCTGAGATGTGGGAGGCGACAACTTGGGAACTCTACGTAGCCAGGAAAACAAGCTGGCATGCTTGACCATGGGACTCTGGTTGAGCACCAGAGTGACAAGCAACACAGGCCAGCATCTCTGTCCTCCACGCCCCATACCTCCCTGAGTGGTCCAGAGCAAGACCAGGTTAGCCACCCCCGATGCACTCTCTGCCACTCCAGCTATGTGTCCTGGAGGGATGGTATCTAGATGGGAGTTATTCCTTTTAAACTGGCCGTGATCAATTTAAAATCAGGTCCACAGGAGCTGAGCACAGCCTGAGCAGCTTCAGAAATCAGCACACACACAGTTAAATCTTCAGAGACATCTGCCAAAGGGTGGATTCAGGCCTTGGGAGCCACAAATTGGGGGCTTTGGGCATAGCACACAGCTCTGGGCATTCAGTTCTAAGAGCAAACTGACCATTTGGCACAAAGACACAGGCCTGGGGCCCGGCAGTCACGCCCGCAGCCCAGGATGCTCTGAAATCAGCCCTTCCACAGGGGCAGGGAGGGGTCCATAAAAGACTCTTACTCCATTTTCCTCCAGTGGTCTTCATGGCTCTTGTTATCACCATTTCCAGCTCGACTCTCACGTTTTATGTCTCTGAGATGGTGTTTATTGATACTGAGTAATGCTCGGCGCTATGCTGAACATCTGTGCTGCAGCTGCCACGGCCCGGCTGAAATTTTTGTAATAGTTTCAGGATGATTCTCTAGCATAGTACACACAGTGCTGAGAGGGCCATGTTCTACTAGTCAACAGGGCTTGGGGTAATTGGAAATTTCATGGTATTTAAGGCCGTCGTTGGGTGTGGTGCCAAGGGGGAGGGTTGTTTTGGCTTGCTTGGGGTATATAAGTATGAATTGGAAACATTTGTCTGTAAATGTCAGGAAGAACATTGTATAGATTGACCCTTTCACTGCTCCCATAAAATAACCTAAGAATTACGCTAGAGAATGCAGCTCTGGGCAGCATTTCAAGTCAGGCTTTGGAGAGGCCTCATTTGCCCCCAGGTCTCGTGTCCACCTGTTACGTGTCACCACCACTGCCCTTGAGTAGAGGCAGAATGGAAGCCATCTCCATGGGGGAGGGTAGAGAATATAGTAAGTCCCTGAGTTACGAACATCCAACTGACATATACTTTGCACTTACGAACAGGGCTATGGAGGTAATAGCTAAGTATACCTGTTCCAACTTACATACAAATTCAATTTAAGAACAAACATACAGGCCGGGTTTGGTGGCTCACACCTGTAATCCTAGCACTCCAGGAGGCTGAGGTGAGTGGATTGCTTGAGCTCAGGAGTTCAGCCTGAGCAAGAGTGAAACCCGGTCTCTACTAAAAAAAAAAAAAAAATAGAAAAACTGAGGCAAGATGATCTCTTGAGCTCAAGAGTTTGAGGTTGCTGTGAGCTATCATGACCCCACAGCACTCTACCTAGGGCAACAGAGTGAGATTCTATCTTAAAAAAGAAAGAAAGAAAGAAAAGAACAAACATACAGAACTCATTTTGTTTGTAACCCAGAGATTGCCCGTACATGACATCCCATTCCCTGCGCATCTTGCCTTTATGCTTAAAGACATAGAATAAAATAAAATAAAAATCCCCCCTTAGTTTATGCTGGGAGAAGCAAGCTCAGAGGAATTCAGTCATTTGGCTAAGACCACAGAGTTAGACGTTTGAGTTGCCATAAAAACATACCGCCGACTGGGTAATTTGTAGACAAATTTATTGCTTACAATTCTAGAGGTTGGGAAGTCCAAAATCAAGGTACCAGCAGATCTGGTGTCTGGGGGAGGCTTGGTCTCTGCTTCAAAGATGGTATCTTTTTACTGTGTCCTCACAGGGGAGAAGGGAGAGCCCTCACGGCTAAATCACTTTCCAAGAGGCCCCACCTCTTAATACTATCACGTTGGGTATTAGGTTCCAACATAACAATTTTGAGGGGACACCAACATTCAAACCATAGCAGTACTGAAATGTTCTATAGCCAACTCCACTAATAACAACTAAATTACCAACAGGTGAGCTTATTTAAGGAGCTAGACCACAAAAACAGGCCTTTAATGCTAAACGATTTTCAAAAACTACTCAGAGAGAAGAAATGTTGGGGAAAAAGGTTCTGATCCATCCTTCATTAGCATGTGAGCACAGCACACTAGTCATTACACTAACTGCCCTTGAAGATTCCTGGAGTTCAAATGTTCAAATATTCCATGAGTCCAAAACTCATGTTGAAACTTGGAAGTTTTTTTTTTTTGTTTAAAGACAGAGTCTTACTCTGTTGCCCTTGAGTAGAGCGCCATGGCATCAGCCTAGCTCACAGCAATCTCGAACTCCTGGGTTCAAGCCATCCTCCTGCCTCAGCCTTCCCAGTAGCAGGGACTACAGGCACCCGCCACAACATCCAGCTAGTTTTTCGATTTTCAGTAAAGATGGGGTCTCTCTTGCTCAGACTGGTCTTGAGCTCCTGAACTCAAGCAATTCACCTGCCTTGACCTCCCAGAGTGCTAGGATTACAGGCATGAGCCCCCTGGCCTACCTCATGTTAAAAATGAATCCCCAATGTGGCAGTATTGAGAAGTGGGGCTCTGACGAGATGATGGGGTCACAAGGACTCTGCCTTCCTGGGTGAATGGATTAATGGGTTATCAGGGGGTGGAACTGGTAACTCTGTAACAAAAGGAAGACCTAAGCACAGCAAGTCAGGATGCTCAGCCCCTCACCACACAGTGCCCTGACTGTCTTGGGACTGTGCAGACAGTCCTCAAGAGCAAGAAGGATCTCACCAGACTCAGCCACTCAACCCTGGTCTTTGCAGCTTTCATAACTATTAGAAATGAATTTCTTTTCTCTGCAAATAACCCGGTTTCAGGTATTGTGTGATAAGCAACAGAAAATGAACTGTGGCTAAGGTTTAGATAAGGAATAAATGCCTTCCGTGTGTGGCACTCTGGGTTTTTCAAAGCACTTTCCCTGCTACATTTTTGTGTTAGATTTGTCTAAGGCACCCAGGAGCGCAGAGCTGAGGCAGACACTGCTGACCTAGTGCTTTGTACCTGAAATGCGGCCAGAGTCTCACCCTGGGCACTCAGCTCCTGCATCTGAGTGCTCCAAGCTCTCCCAGGCTTTGCATGCATGCCCGGGTCGTGTACCTACTGTGTGCCAAGCACTGTTCTAGGAACATGGTGGTGGACAGGTTAAGAGAAGGCCCCTAACCTCAAAAAGTGCCACTGAATACATACATCTATGAACAAGGAAAAAAGGAAATATATAAAAATTAGACAATGATCAGAGCTATCTGGGACCAAAATGAGAAGCTACAAAGGAGAGGGATGGCGAGGAGTGAAGGAGCAGGGAAGGCCTGGCTGACATTTGAACTGAGATCTGAACAGCAAGTAGGAGCCGGCCATTGGAAGATGAGGACGGTGGTGCTCCAGACGGGTGCAAAATCTGCTGGGAGACATTTGGCTTGTTTGAGGATGTGGGGTGGCCTATGCTATGGTTTGAATGATCCTTCAAAAACCATGTTGAGGCTCGGCGCTCATAGCACAATGGTTACGACGCCAACCACGTACATCGAGGGTGGCAGGTTCAAACCCAGCCAGGGCCAGCTATACAACTGCAACAAAAAAATAGCTGGGCATTGTGGTGAGTGGCTATAGTCCCAGCTACTTGGGAGGCTGAAGCAAGAGAATTACTTAAGCTCAAGAGTTGGAGGTTGCTGTGAGCTGTGACACCACGAGGCTCTACTGAGAGTGACATAGTGAGACTCTGTCTCAAAAACAAACAAACAAAAAACATGTTGAAACTTAGTCCCCAGTGTGGCAGTGTTGGGGAGGGGACCTTTGAGAGGTGATTAGGGCCTGCTGAGCAGGTACACTGCCCCAAGGGCAGGGGGACCCAAGTGATGAGTGTAGGGTCCCCAAGGCACACTGCTTAGCTCCCCCAGCTCCTACAGGACCTGCAAGGGCCAGTGCAGTCAGCCTCCAGCTACCAGCTGTAGTGCCACCAAGATCTACTCACAGCATTCCATGTGGGGACACACTCTGCCCAACGACTGACCTCTACAGGGTACCAGTGCTCGGATTCCAATGGCGAGCTGCCCACCCTTTGTCAGAGCTGTACTGTGGCCCAAGGCTGTCCCTCCCTGGTTGTCAGACCCACATGCTGGGCTGAAGGCAACACCAGCACATGACCTTGGTCCCTCTGCCCTTTTCCCTCCATAGGTTTTCCCTAGTAAACATCTTTCCTTTCTGATGCCATCTTGCCTTTGGTTTCCCAAAGAGCCTGACCTGACACCAGTGGGTTTAAGTAGCAGGTACTGATTTTGGGGGTAGAGGGTGAACCTCAGCGAGTGGCTACAAAACTGGGTGAGAGTAAGGTATCCCAAACCACAACTGTGGTAGAGGAAGGGGAAGAGGATGAGTGGACTGACTCAGGTTGCTGAAGGGATCTGCTGTACACCGATAAGAGAAAAGATCCAAAATGAACTCCAATTCTTGGTGGAACACGGGGTAAGTGGCAGAGCTATTTCTGCAGATGAGGAAGACTAGATACGAAGCAAATTGAGGACAGACCCTCAAATCTTGGCCATGTTCTGTTTGAAGGGTCTATTACAGCGGTCCCCAACCTGTTTGGCACCAGCAACTGGTTTCATAGAGGACAATTTTTCCACAGACTGGGGGTGGTGGTGGGAGTGGTTTGGGGATGATTCGAGCATATTGGATGTATCATACACTTTATTTCTATTATTATTACATTGTAATACAGAGGGTGCCAAAAATGTATACACATTTTAAGAAAGGAAAAAAACTGTATTAAAATTGTAGTACTCAAGTCATGTTGACTTCTGCAATTACAGAACGAGGCCCAGGAATTGGGGACTGCAGCTCTATTAGACACTTGTGTGAGGTGCTAATTAGCCTGTGGAACCAGGAGGAAAGCTGCCTTTCCCATGAGAAGATCTTGGATGTTGCAGTTATAAGTAACCATAGTCGCCATTCCAGACACAGGCACAGCACACCTATCTCCAGGATCCCAGGCTCACACAGCTCAACTGTGCCTGGTCAACAGCTAAGCAGCCCTGGAGCAGCAGGTGCTGCAGCCACCAGGCCACAGGGCAGATTCTGTCTTTCCAACTATTTCATATCTAGCTGGGTTTCCCACTCTAGACCTTTTTCTAGCTGGGTTTCCCACTCTAGACCAGAAATTGCTTCTTGCCCATCTCTGAACCTTCTGGTTTTGTGTACAGCAGTGCTTGTTGGGTGGTACCGGAATTTTGGGGAGCTTTTTAGGCTCCACCAAAACTCTGGGAAGGGTTCCCCTTGTCAGTGACTTGGCCTGGAACCTCTATCCCTCCTGCCGCCCAGGGCAGAGGTAGGTTTCTGAGCACAGCTCCCAGCATCCTCTTTCTGATGAGTCCCTGCTTCTGCTCAGCTTTGAGGAAGACAAGCTGAACACCACCACCCATGACTGGGAGCCTCGCCTTACCTCTGCCCCGAGGGATAATGCACCTTCCTGGGACCCTACTAACTCGGGCTGTTGGCCTGATAGAGCCAGTAATGCCCCAGAACTCAGGGCAGCAGGAATCTGCAGGCCTTGTCCCCTCCAACCTGGAGAGGAAAGGGAACTCACAGCCCTCGTCTGCTTCTCAGGCACCAAGGAACTTCTGCAAAAATAACTTTTCTTTCAGGAGCCATACGTACATGAACTGGGGGCTAGAACCAAGGCCCATTGGTCCCCAAAGGCACTGGGAAGCTTGCCCACAGGAGCTGGAGCGCTTTGGCGCCATCCTCCCTGGGAGAAAGCTCCCTTGTTCTGGACACACAAAGGATGGGCGCTGGGTAGGCAACAGGCAGTGAATGCTAATTGCCCTGGGTGTTCAGAGCCCAGCATCCCCAGCACCAGCTGCTCTCCACCCTGGGCCAGGATGCAATGCCAACAGTGGTCACCAGGAGCTCCTTTTCCAAGAATTGAATCCCCCAGCAGCAGGGCAGCTCTATCCCAGGCCAGAGGCCAGAGGCAGGACCCACCAGAGCTGTCCTCGTGACGTGGAAGTGCCCGGAACCCAGGCGAGCATCTGTTGCTGGCAGCACAAACATCTAAACATCCGTGCAAACTTGGACTAACAGGTCCCGCTGAAATGTGCTAACCATCTGCTTTTCCTTAGCCGTTTTTGAGCAAATTGTGTTTATTATGTTAATTTATTTTACTGTCAACAACAGCAAATGACACAGTTGCTGCTAAACAACATCATTATATATCTCAGTCTGGCACGTTACCAGCAAGGTTGGGGTTTGGTGGTTGACTTTTGTTTTTTGTGTGTATGCAACAGGAATAAAGACATATTGAAATATGGATCGATTTAAAATTCAGTTCGGGATGGTAAAGCCATAGGTGCAGGAGTACCTGACTGCTCACCCTTCCTGGGAGGCCCTAGAGGCCATCTGGGTGAGGCCTCAGGCCAGCAGCCTCCCCAGGTCTATAGCCCCACGCTGGGTTAAGAACATGGAGGGTGAGGGAGTCTCCCAAGCCTCTGATTTTCTTCCCCATACTTCCCCTTTCCTGCAGAAAATGTGCCCATCTGGAGACTGTCAAGCCTGGAAATGTGCTGAGCACAGAGAAGGTGTGTCCTGGTGACTCACTGAAATCAAAACAGCCAGGCAGGGGTCAGAGCTTATAGTCATGAAATCTGTGAGCATCCCCACCCACCCACCTGAGATCAATAAATGCCATCTTTCCAGAAAGAGAGAGAGGAGAAAAAAATGGGTCTGTAAGGTGAGACAGAAAAGCATGTGAGAGCACAAAGATGCTTCTTGAAAAGTACTGGATCATTGCACTGCATGGAGGGCAGAACTCCCCATAATCTCCTTCATGTGCAGCTAATCCCTGAGCTGAAGAAGCTCAGAGAAGCCCCAGGCAGACTCAATAGTTCATCCATTAGGGAATAAGCAACCTGGGGTAGATGCAGGGCCTTAGACAGAGACCAGAGCTGCCTGCAGAGAAGAACAGGGTTTCTTTCTTCCTGCTCACAGGCACAGCTGAGAGTTTTGCTGGCCCACCCCAATTAGGGGCCTGCGGGAGACAGCAGGCAAGGCCAGAAGGGGACTGTGTCTCCTGACCTCTCAGAAGCTGAGAAACCCCCCAGGTGGAGCTATCACAGCACAGATGACCTGCCTGATCAAGAGATTTGGTAGCCAGGTGGCTGCTGGGTGTCCTTGCAAAGATTTCATTTCAGAGGACGGGTCACATTACACGGCTTCACGTTTGGAGATGGAGGGCTGCAGCAATAAGCCTCCGTCCCCACTTGTCCTCAGCTACCAGTAGACAGCCCATAAAATGCAGGGCTCATGTTCACACAGATGGCTGCTGGTTTTATGGGCTGTGGGAGAGAGAGGAAGATAGTCCTGGTTAAGCTGCCCACAGGTCCGTTAAGTGGGTCTGAGCTGTGGGGGACACAGTGGCTATTGAGGACGATCTGGGTCCTACAGACCCAGGGAGGAATGGACATCCTGAGAGCTCCCTCCTCACCCCTGAAATGTGTATAGTACTCTGGAGGGTCTCTGGGGCCCTGTGTCTTCAGCTCATTCCAGGGACAAGAAGACAGGGGTAGGGACCATTTCAGCACCCGCAAATCCACCCTGGGCATGGTGGAGTTTCCATGGCAGCGTCCATCGGGGCCACAGGGACGGTTCAGGAACTATGAAAAGAGCTGAGAGCTGAGGAGGGGGATGGGCGGGACGCAGGCCACCAGGTGGCGCCATCGCCCAGAGCTGTCCCGTTGCCCTCGGAGGTGGGAGTGCAGGGGAGAAGTAGCTGGAAGCACCACAGGGAAGAGCGAAGAGACTGGGTGACTGGCCGGCGCGGGCTAACTCGGTGGGAACCGAGGGCACTGGTGAAGAAACGTATGGCAGGTTCTCCCACGTCCCGTCAACTCTCTGCGATAGGGGCCTGTGCGTCTCCGCTGACTCCTGGCGTGCTGGGGTGGGGCTGGGCTAAGTAGAGACTTCAAGTGTGACTTTCGGGTGGGGGTAGGTCGCCGCCGGTGTCGGGTTTTAAGCAGTGGTCCAGGAGGTTGAACTGGGCAGGGTGTAGGCTGAGCTGCAGAGGCGGCCCGGCTTGCATGCTCCCCCTGGCCGGGAGGCTCAACCCTTTCCAACTCGCGTTTCTTTGGACCCAGTTCCCAGCCCGGAAGGGAAGCTGCCCGCAGCTGTGCACCCCCTGCCCGCCCCCTGTGGCCTCGCTCCTGGACTCGGTTGGGGGGGGGGGAGGGAACAAACAAACAAAAGCAAAGGCCTCCATTGGTGCTGGCCTCTCTTCACCTACAGCGATGACCACGTGTCAGAAACAAGCTGCAGCCCACTCTGGAGAACACTGACTTTGGATCAAAAGGGAAAATTATTTCGAAACAAAAATGCTGCAAGCTAATTTTTTTTTTTAAATCTCCTTTGCTGTTTTTCCTTTTTTTTTTTTTTAAAGGAGGGAGGATTTTTTAAAAAACAACAAAAGTAAGTCAGTATCTTCTCACAACTGCAGCTGATTTCCTGTGTAAACGAAAACCATGTGATGTTCCATCAATGCTTCCAGCTCTAAATTACAGGAAATGAAAACCATCATGGAAAAGGGAAGCTTCGGAACCGATTCCCAGTTCAGTTCTCACTGCGGCGACATTGCGCTGGGGCGAGCTTCGGGCCGCCGGCGCACGTACCTGCAGGTCCTCAGAGCAGCGCTCGGGGGCCGGGGGAGGGGGGCGCTGTCGCTGTCGCTGCGGCTCGTGCGCCGGGGACCGGGCGGCGGCGCCGTCACACCCACCGCGCTGCGCCTGACAACCCAGGCTTTCAATTAGGAAGCGAGCTGAGAAAAGTAGTCTTTTCTTTATGCACGCCTCGCCGGGGTCAGGTTATGACCTCTCAACCGTATTAAATCGGCGGTGGCATCCATATTCATGAAGGCTAATTAACTCTGAAAGGCCCGGCAGGGCTGGCCGTCCCCGCCCCCCGCGGCGGCGCAGGGCTGGGTGGGGGCGTCGCCCCAGCCCTGGTCCCCTGGCGCCTGCCCGGGGCCGCCCGGCCTCCGCAGCTGCTCCCCGGCCCGGCCCCGGGGAGCGCACATGTGCGCGGGGACACGGCGACCCCGGGGCGCTGGGACCGGCGGGGCGAGGAGAATTAGCCGCGTCATTTGTCGCCGCCAGCCTAGCAACTCGTGCTCACACACCCGGATCGCTCCCACCTGGCCGCCGCGCCCTGGGGCCGAAAATGGGAACGGGATGCTGATTCCAAGAGGCTTTTCGGGCTTGGGGGTTTGCTCAGCCTTGCAGCTGGGAGGCTGGACGTGGGTGCTAGCCCCAGTGCCTTGGCGGTGGGGAAGTCACTCCTCTCCAGGCTCCCCGTGTTTGCTTAGATGGCAACCATGCTGTTGGCTGGAAAGTGGTCGGTCGCCTCCTTTCTACTTAGGGCCAAGTCCCAGGAGATCTCTCCGGAGACCACATTTTCCCCAGCTGCGCAGCGGTATTTTTAGGTCTCCTAGTTCTCAGGAGCCAACAGTTGCTGAGGTTCCAAAGTGTGGGGTGACACTTTCTACCTCTTTTCCTGTATCCGTGGAAGCCCTTACATTTTAGAGTTTACAAACAAACTTGAACTAGTTCAAGCAAATTAGAGAAAATGGATTTCATGGTTAAAATGTTTGCTCCTGGCCCCCTGGACTGAGATTCTGCCGGGCTCAAAAAGTTCTGACCACCTTCCTCTTGCAGCTTTTCTTCTACAGGGTGGCCCCAAAGCTATCACACATAGGAAAAATTATAACAACAGATATTTTGAATTGTGTTTGCCATGACCACTTGTGTGTATTTTGTAAATATTTGGTAAAATTTGTAATTAATGTTTTGTAAATAATGGTCTATTTAGCGACACTTTCCCATTTCCCTGTGCATGGTGTCTGTTGGGACACCCTGTGTATATTCCTTTGCCTTTATTAGCAGATTGACTTCCTCTAGGCCTGTTCCTCAGTCCCCAAGGGATGGAAGATGCTGGCACCCACTTTATCAGTTTCCATCTATTCTACTCAATAGGACAGCCTCGCCTGAAACTGCACCCCCAGATTTCAAATACAAAACACTGGACTGGCCCAGTCTGGATTACCTGCCCAGCCCTGCTCCAGTCCGGTGAGACCAGAGGGCCAGTGCCAGGGCACACACTGGCAGGTGGACCTGCCCTGTGAGTAGGGAGTGCTTTAGGGGGGAGCTGGCCACACACCCCAAAGGGCCTGGCTTTTCCTTTAGAGATAGAGAATGTGGGGGGCTGCCCACACGCTGGCTTCCCCTGTAGTAAACAGAAGTGGGACAGGTATCCCTGGACAGAATTCAGGGGCAGTGGGAAGAACAAGCCTCTGACATCCCTCTGCAACTAGCAGGGAGCAGGGAGTGAAGACAGAACCCCACAGACATATAGCCCTATGCCCAGGGCTCAGCCAGCATTGGGGCTCACTTCCCTCCACCCTGCAATGTACAGAGAGCTCTAAGGTGAGCCCGGAATCTACCTGCCGATGTGACCACCAAGATCCAGTAGGGAAATGAAACACTCCAGAGTGCTTAGTACTAAAAAATGAAATCTACTTTGGCCAGTCCATCAGAAATGATTAGGTACATATATTGATCAGGATGGGCTAACCCTGTAACAACTGCAAAATAATCAAAGTGGCCTAAAATCACGCCAGGTTTGTTTCCTGTTCATGTCACAATCCAAGTGGGTGACTCAAGGGCCCAGGCTTCTTCCTCCTAGAGGTATCTCCATCTTTCCGAGATCTTGTCGCCTTCCACTGGACCTTCTATACCCTGCTAGGAGATTAAGAGCGTGGGGATTGTGTGAGAGGTTTCAGGGACCAGACATCAGTGTCTGTCACTTTACTCAGAACTCAGTCACTGGACCTGAGTGCAAGGAAGGCCGGGAAAGGCAGTTCCGCTCTGTGTGTGCCCAATGATAGAGACAGCAGGGGGTGGTGAGCCTGGAGCCAGGAGAATGGGTCTGAGCAAGCTCACAGAGGCACAGGCAGCTGGGAGTCAGAGTGAGGCTAACCCTCCAGGAACACCCCCAAATGCCAGCCACAGGACTTGCTAGAAAACTGCAGTGGCCTCTGTCACTTGTAGGCATTAACTGCCAGAAACCTGTTTGGTGGCAAATGCCAATTCTGCTAGATCTAATGACACTTCTTGTCCTGGGACTTGAACTTGCACTGTCTGGGAAACAGCTGCTGCCACTACCCTGAAAGCTGATATTTCCACCATTGTCCCAAACACGTAGTGTTGATGGATGAGGCAGACTCCCTCCCTCACGTTCCCCTTCAGGCTACTCACTTCCAAGTTCAAGTTTTCACAGGAGCATCTGAAGGGAAGGTCCCAAGTCTCAATCCTTTATTCTTCCTCCAAGGGATCCCAGGAATTTGAGTTCTGCCTTTTATTCCAAGAGGACAGAACTTGTACCATGAACTTGTCCTGTTAAGAGAGAGACAGAAGACAGACATCCACCCCTGCAGGTGAGCGGGAGGGAGGTCCCCTGGCAACAGCAGCTCTGATGGGGCCTAGGTAAACCAGTGTTGAGGTTGGATTATAAATTACGGTCCTAACAGTTACACAAGCACAAAAGCCATGTGGCAGAAATGTAGGCCCTTGGAGTTGGGAGGAAGTTAAAAATCGTCAGTCTGGTCTCCAACTCCACACAGGCAACCTCTCTACCAAAATTGTCAGTCCCATTGAAAGATTCATGAAGATGGGTGACTCAGCAATGCCTCATAAGACAGCCTTTTAGATCATTTTTTGTTCTTAGGAGATTTTTTTTATAGGAGAAGCAGAAATCTGGCTTTCTTGAACTTTTGTCACTGGCCTGAGTTCTGCCCTAGGAAGTCACATGGAATGAATCTGCCCTTCAAGCAAGGGATAATTTTTATGTCCCACATCCTGTCACTTTTTTTTTTTTAATCTTCTCCAGCCTGAAGATGCCTACTTGATTCCACTCTGTTTCTCTGTATGATTCAAGTGAGACTCCTAGACAGAGGACAGAAGGACAGATCTATAATTAGCACTGTTGTAAATTTCACTACTCCTTCAGATTGTCCCAAAGGGCTGCACAGACTTTCCAATGTGATGAATGGAAAAAAATAATTGACATATTGAGAAGTCAAGGCAGGAGAAAAAATTCAAGGTCTGGATCAAAACTTGATACCACTGTCCCTAAGTTCCTGTGGACACCACTGCCACAAGGTATCAATCGTCCTTGGTTCCATCTAAGGGACCATCTCTCTGTGTGCTGGGTCCCAAGTCCAGGGGGCTCTGGCCTTCTGGCTGCCCCGTTGATACCTTCAGACAGTCAAAGACACTGCACTGAGGACCTAGAAACAAGCCCTCCTGTAGGACCCTGTAACACGTTATCCTGAAAGGGTGAATATGGGACATTAGGGGAAAAAAGAAGGGGTCGTTTACCCAGAATTTTTATGTTACATAAAAGAAGGAAAATTATGTTTATCTCTCTGAAACAACTACTTATCATCTCTGCTGTGCTCAGCCTGACGGGTCCCCATGAGAAAGGAAGGGAACCTGTTATTAGAGCAATCCCTGGAGATTGCCAAGAGCTGGTCTGGAAATGATGTTTGTAATAGATAAACATCATGGCCAAGTTCAAATGTGACTATTTCACAGGACGGCTTCACCATCCAGACCCTGGACTCAAATTACGGTTCATTCCAGAAGGCCTGGATCCTTTGCAGTAATCATCTGTCTTATTCACTGTTTTTACGATTATAAAGGAAATGGATGTTCATTGGAAAATATCAGGAGAATATATGCGTATAGACAGAAGAAATAAGTGGCCAAGATTAACCACTGCCAACGATTTAGTGCCTCTCATCTCATTTTTTGTGTATGTAACTATGGCTGTAGAAAATTGTAATGTCATGCTGTGTGTATGCGTCTGCAGACATTTTTCTCAGAGTTGTGCTGTGATCACTTTGCCACATGGTTTTGTGAAGACGTGGTTGAGAACTGGATCTTATCCCTTCATTCCTGTGCCTACGTCTCAGTCAGGGGACATCATGTGTGCCAGGCACTGTCGCAGGTTTTAGGACACAATATCTACGTGGCACTTAAAATCTGGTGGGAAAGGCGGAAATGAGGAGGCCTGACCAGAGTGATGAATGGGATGGAAGGGAACAGTGTCACCCCAGCATGTGGCAGAGGGACGCAGCACAGGCCGTGGTGACGCTTCTCTGTTGTGCTTAACCAGAGCCCCAAGGGATAAATGCAGAAAGTGACAGAGAAAGAGGAAACGATAGGACTTGACCATGGACTGGGCGTGAGAGGAACAAACCTTGACTTCAAGGCTGAGCAAGCCACGGGGCGGGTTCCCATAACCAAGCTCCTGGCACAGGAACTTTAGGTTGGTTCTACTGTTCCCTTTTTTTGCTGTTGTTAGTATTGTGATGAACATCCTTTAGCAGAAGTCCGTGAGTGCCTCTGTGTCCTCAAGAAAAAGGGACTAGCTGGGTCACATCGTATGGGAAATTTTAAGAATTTTGATGTATATATTCTGGAATTACACGCCAGGGGGACATTCCCACAAACAGTGCATGAAAGGCCTCATTCTGCAGCACGCACACAACGTAATGGTAATAATAATAGTAATGGTGATGAATACATATAGATCTCCTTATAGGGCAGGCACTGTTCTAAGCAGACGACGAGTTTTTACTTGCTAAATTTTCACAACCACCACTGTGAAGTAGGTGAGTTGTGAAAATTTTCCAGACGAGCTAATGGGACCACAGAGATGTGAATTTATTTGCCCACTGTCACCAGCAGGTAGGCAACAGAATTGGCATGTCAACCCAGGTAGCCTGATTCTTGATGTTAACATGTGTTTCTTTGGATACTCGTAAATCTCAATACTTTTCATCTTTTTTCTTTCTTTGCTATCGTGTTTTTGGACATGCCTGTGTGTGTGCCCGTGTGTGTTATGCAGAGAGTGGAGTAGGGGTGTGGAGTGTTTGGTGTGATGCATCATGTAGCGGGTGTGGGCATGGGCATGTGTGCACATGGTCTTGGTGAGTGTATATCTCTGTGAGGTGCGTGTGTGTGCACCTGTGTATGAGAGAGTGAGTGTGGTGCATATGTGTGTGGGGTGCATGCACACACACGTGCATGTGCACACACCTAGGCCATTTATGTCCACAAAATTGTGTTAAGGCTACACCCTCTAGGTTAAAGCAAATCGGTGGAAACTAGAGCAAATCACTTCATGTCTTAGGTAGTTCCTTCCTCTGTAGAGATAATAGTATCTATCTGTTTTGGGAGGGGGGTTGTTTTGGAAGCATGCGAGGGGGAAATGAGATAAGCCCCGCCCTGAGCTAGAGAGGCTTGCTGTGTTGGGGTGCACTTTTGGCTTGGGGCCCAGCTTGTGGCTGTGTTTCCAGCAATCTGTGTGAGTGTCTGGTGTCCATCTGACAGTGAGATATCCCTTTCAGCACAGAGAGACTTGAAAGACAGCCCAAAGCCTGGGCTATGGGATTACTTAGCTTTGCCAGGCTCTCTTCAGGGGATGCAGAAGGGAAGGCGTGCTCCCTGGCAGTTAAAGGCCTGATTTTAAGCTCCTCATTAAGTGACAGGAGCTGTGGTTCTGCTCATGTCTCTGCCCTGTCAAACCATCCTCACTGCAGGCCTCAAAGTAGCCCCTTGTTCTCTTGGCATCTTTCCTCTGCCTCCATTTCTGTAACATGTGAGGAGCATTTGCAGGTTAACAGCTTCTTCCACTGATGACTTTGCATCTTGCTTGAACACTAGCAAACACAGGGCTATGGTTTGAATATGCTTTGTCCCCTCCAAAACTCATGTTGAAGTTTAATTGTCAACATTATGGTATTGAGAGGTGGCAGGACCTGCAAGAGATGATTAGGTTTTATGGGCAATCCCCTTGCAAAGCCATCAAGGAATGTGTTAGTCATCACAAGAGTGGGCTGATAAAAAGTGAGTTTGGTGCCTTTGCTTCCTCTTTTATATCTCTTCATCTGCCTTTCTGGTTTTACACCATGTTATGATGCAACAGGAAAGCCCCTCCCAGAGCTGGTGCCATGCTCTTGGACTTCCCGGCCTCAAGAACCATGAGTTCAAAAAACAAACAAACAAAGGAATCATGAGTGAAATAAACTTATTTTCTTTGTCTGAAGAAATTAGTCTGTTTTCTTCTGTTATAGCAGCAGAAAAGGGACTAAGACACACAATGAAGGATAAGAAATAGTAACAGAAAGCCACACAGGACCAAGAACCCATATTCTTAGGAGGTATCACTGTTTCACAGAATACTTCACTGTACTAAGTGCCTCCTGGTATCCAAATAAAGCTGGAGATGAGAGGACCCTGTGCATCAGCTTTGCCTCCTACAACATCATGGATGGTGATTCCAAGAAGGCGTTCTGGCCCTAGTCCAGAGAGGGGTCCCTGTGGGACGCTGTCCTGTCTCTATCCAGCAAGAGGCACTGTCACTTGGAGAGGAGGTGTAGGAGAGAGAAACTTAGCCTTGGACAAAAAGTACAGTTGTCAATGGAGTGAATCTTTTTATTTTACCAGAACCAGATGTATAAATGTACCAGGAAAAAAAGGAAGCCAGAGGTTAAAAAAACAGACTACTGCTATCAGGAACAATGAAGTTTTATTGCCATGCCTGTCAATGGTGTGGAGTTTATGAGTTAAAATGCTATGTTAGACTTACTACAGGACACTGGAGGACTGAGGCACCTCCTGCCAAAGACAAGCGAGCCACAGAAAGGGCAGACGTCTGTCTCTACATGGAAGTCTGAGACTGGGGCTGGCCAGGGCTCCTGGTGTGCCTCTGGGCACCTGGATCCCTCTGTGTGGATTATCTCTGCAGTTTGGAAGTTTGTCTGTGTTTTGGGTTCTCTACCCTCAACTTGTCTCATCTATGACCAAAGTCCCATCATTATGTAAACCATCCAGATGGTGACTCTTAATATTAACACCCTGGCAGCTGTGCTCATTTGCTGCATCCAATGGATGGCAATCCTGCAAAATATCAGAAATACCAAAGCTGAGCCATGCTGGGAACTGGGTGTGTTCACTTTGGTGTGTGAGTTTGTATACAATTTAGATATCGCAAGAACATCTCCTTCTCCTTTGCTCAAAACCCTCCCGTCGTTTCCTTTCTCCCTCCCTTCTGGTAAAATTGGAGGCATTCCTGTAGCCCTCAGGTATCACCTGGTGTGGCCCCCGCCAACCCTCTGGCTCATCGTCTTGCTCCACTCCAGCCAATGGCCATGCTGCCATTTTTCCACCGTGCAGTCGTGTTTCCACACAAGGCCTTTACATTTGCTGCTCCTCCTGTCTGGGTTGCTCTGTCTCCAGATATCGGTATTCCTCCCCTCCGTCAAGTCTTTGCTCAAATATCACCCTCTCAGAACGCCCTTCCTGAGCATCTTGTTTAAAATAGCAGCCCCTCCAACATGTACCCCTGCCTTCATATATCCCCTTAGCACTGCTCACCTTCCAGCACATTATTTAATTTACTTACTTATGCTGTCTATTGCCTCCACCTCCCCCCCCAATATTGTAAGCTCCCCAAAAGATGATTGTTCTTCTCTTTTGGTCAGGGCCTAGAAGAGAACTGATGTGTTAAACGAATGACTCAGGTGTGAATTTTCTGTGCAGGGCACTTCTTTTTTTTTTTTTTTTTGTAGAGACAGAGTCTCACTTTATGGCCCTTGGTAGAGTGCCGTGGCCTCACACAGCTCACAGCAACCTCCAACTCCTGGGCTTAAGCGATTCTCTTGCCTCAGCCTCCCGAGTAGCTGGGACTACAGGCACCTGCCACAACGCCCATCTATTTTTTGGTTGCAGTTTGGCCAGGGCTGGGTTTGAACCTGCCACCCTCGGTATATGGGGCCGGCGCCCTACCGACTGAGCCACAGGCACTTCTAAGAGCAGGTTGGATTTACCCTTCCACTTCCCCATGTGGCTGTCTTCATGCTTAGGAAACACAAGCTCATTCTAATACTAACCTAAGTGAAACTGAATTTACAAGGTAGAATTTATGGGAAAGAAACAGTCCCAATTCAAACACAACATATTGTTCATGATGATGTATTTCTCCATGAGAGGGGGTTGTGTCAGACATCCTCGTGTGTCAGGTCAGGCTCTCTCAGCTCGGCTCCAGTGGCCAGTGCCATGCAGACCCTGACTGGCTCTGACAGGTGTGACCTGAAAACGCTGTTTCAGACCCCTGCAGCATACCTCTTGAATTCTGATTCAGAGCTTCTACTAACACGCAGGAAACTGCTTGGCATTTACATGTGTGCAACTTGGAAATTCAGGGGACTTACTGCCTGAAATTCTTACTGTCCCCTTGGAAATTCAGGGGACTTGAGCAGAAACTGATGTATAAACGTCCCTGCCTTTTGTCCCTTGGCACATAGGTCTGAGATACTGACATAGCCCTCATAAATTCTTCAGTATGAGTATGAGTGCCCTGTAACGGTGGCCAAGTAGAAAGTGGATGGCAACAACATAGGAGATGCAATGCCATCATAATTACCTGTGCTGGGTTGGAACGAGGTACAGGTGGAAGGTGATGTATTGGGATGTGTGGTAACAGTAGCGTCTGACCAGGGTAGAGACAGTGGTAATTAGAAGGATTGTGGACCTGGCCAGGTAATGTTACTAGATAGGCTTGCAAGAGCAAATTACAATCTTGTGCCACTAAATGGCAGAGATACAGTCTGAGAAATGAATTGTTAGGCGATTCGGCTGTTGTGTGAACACCATAGTGTGTACTTACACAATCTAGATGGTCTAGCCTGCTACACACCTTGGCTAAGTGGTATAGTCTGTTGCTCCTAGTTAGAACCCTGTACCAAATGTTACTAAACCGAACCTTATAAGCAACAATAACACAATAGTAAGTATTTGTATATTCAAACATACCTAAACATAGAAAAGGAACAGTAAAAATATGGTATTATAATGTTATGGGACCAACATCATGTATGTGATTAGTGCTGACCAAAATGTTGTTATGTGGCATGTGACTGTGTCACTGTGGAGAACAAAGAGTTGTTAAGAGAAAAGTATCACCTGCAGTCTGTAGGGCAGAGTATATTGGAAATTGGATCCACGGTCTGATTGTAAGACTGGCCAAACTACCAAGAATATTGAATGCTTTGCTTTGGAAAGTCTCCCATGTCAAATGCAGAGCACTGGTTGGAAAAACAACAGTTCCTGAGCCCTGGAACTCTAATCCTCCCTGAATGTTCCCAGTTCGCATTTGCTACAGAAGAGCAGCTTCTTCTTGCCTGGAGATTTTGCAAGGACCTTATTTGAAAAATAGCTTTCAAGGTAACACAGATTGCTCTCTTTCAAGATTCACCTCACCAAACCTATTTTCCTTCAGAATGATAATTATGATGAGGTCTCAGCTTAGCCCCAATCAGGAAGCAGTCCCTGCTTCAGCAGAAAATAGCTATATACAAAAAAAACCCCTCAAAATCTGGCAGGAACTTGGGAAACAGGTATAGGAGGAGCTCTGGCTGGATTTGGCCTAGGTGAGTGGAATACGTGTCTAAAAAGGGTCAGTTACTCACTTGAGGGTATCATTTATGAGTGGGGGTCTAATTCCTGATAAGGACACCTGAGCCAGTCCTCATACACCCAGGAAGGCTCCTCGAAGGGTGGGCACATTTGTGCAGGTGGAGAAGCTGGAGTTGCTCTTGCATAGTACTGAGGAAAAATCTAGAAGACTCAGGAAAGTGGGAATGCATCTATTAAGGGAACATAGTTAATTTCTCACTTGATTATGTTCTCTAGGAAGGCCCAGAGGATCTTCACTAAGATAGCAAGAAGTGCATTAGAGGTGACAGGGTGCAGGCATCAGTATTTTGGGGGAGCTTGGTGGTAGATTTCTGCAGGCTCCAAACTTCCACTGGGCTTCCCACCATTAATAGGCATAATAGGATTCTGGAAAGGTTGAAGCAAGGTGAAGGTAAATTTAGTAATTGTCAGTGATGCCAGAGGCAGATGGACCCACAAGCCAATAGACCTTGGTGTCCAGAGCCCAGCTGCGTGGGTAGCTGACTAAGGCTTTATGGGACAGAGGCTGATCAGAATACTTACGTCAGGTGGCACGATGGAAAAACAACAGTTCCTCACAAAGCCTTTGCATCTGAGTTGGTTCACAGACCCAAAGCCCAACTGGGTTTTGAAGATGAGGCCATGTACTTTTGAGATAAGTCATGGTGCCACCACCACAGTATGTACAATGAATACTCCCCTGATCTTTCCCCCAAAGGACGTTTACGAGGATAATTATGCACAGGGTAAAGGAAGATACTCCCTATTTCAAGGACTGATTCCAGAGAAACAGAAGGGCATTGTGTTCCTCCAGCAGGGAGGGGAGTTACAGGTGTCAGGGAAATGACCCTCTGGCTCAGATTGACCTGTGTCCAATGTCTTCAGATGCCCACCCTGTGATTACTTTCCCAGCCTGAATATATTATGGTGGCTACACTTAACTGCCTACAGAGCCCCCACATTATAGGAAGGGTTGAGTGGAAGCCTCTGACCCTTTGTAAATCAGACATGTCTCAGGTGGAATATTAGAAATTAGTACCACTATCAAAGACTTAATGACCAGTGGCTCACATCTGTAATCCTAGCACTCTGGGAGGTCAAGGCAGGAGGATCCCTTGAGTTCAGGAGTTCAAGACCAGCCTAAACAAGAGTGACACTCCATCTCTACTAAAAATAGAAAAATTAGCCAGTTGTCATGGTGAGAGCCTGTAGTCCCTGCTATGGGGGAGCCTGAGGTGGGAGGTTGGCTTTAACTCAGGAGTTTGAGGTTGCTGTGAGCTAGGCTGATGCCATGGTACTCTAGCCAGGGTGACAGAGTGAGACTCTATCTGAACAACAATAACAACAAAAGACTTTAAAAAAACACGATGTTGGTCACCATCACTTTCCCATTCAACTCACCTGTTTGGCCCAAGAGAAAACCACATGGATCGTGGCAGATGTCAGTAAATTACAAAGGCTGACCCAATAGCAGCCCCCAGAAAAGCTGCATGCTTCCCAGAATACGTGGACACAGCCTCTGGCACTTGGGTGTTGCTCTTATGTCTGGAAAATTGCATTCTTTTCAGTCATCACCAGTTGGGAAGATCAAGATCAGGGCTACGTTAATTCCCCATCTTTCTGACACTTCACAGACCAAAGGGAGTTTGAGGCCCTTGACGCTGCACAGAACATCCTGCTGATTGTACCTGGTGAGCAGGAAGTGACAGGCACTCTGAATACCCCAGTAAGTCACAGAAACCTGTGAAATGAACATTCAGGATCCCCTCCCGTTGGTGAGGTTTTCATGGTCCAATGGTCTCATTTATGCCAGCACATCCCCTGTGAGCTGAAGGACAGGTGTAGCACACTGGGCCCATTGCACAAAGGGTGAGCACTGTTCTTGGGGAACCGTTTGGTGGTCTGCTTTGGGTTCTGGAGGTGGCAGATACCACACTTTCAAATCCTGTTCCAATTCATTTAGGAGTATCTTGGCAGTCTGCTAAGTGGGACCCAGACTTAAAGGTGCAGACTTCATTCTCAGCATCCTGTCCCCGGCAGGTGTGCACCTAGCAGATCTGATGCTGTTTGAGGTGTCTGGGATGGATGTGGATGCTATTTGGAGCCTCAGCGGGGTTCCAGTAGGAAAGACCCCGCTCAGACTCCTAGGGTTCTGGGGCAAGGCCAGTCTGCATGTTGCTCTCACCGGGCTTTGTTTCTTCTCCAGAACCATCCCACTGCCCTAGCCCCATAAGAACCCACCATTCCAACTCTACCTCCAACAGCCAAGCCGTGTTCTGTGAGGCCATTGACAGAGTATAAACTTGGGCTCTTATTCACGCCACAAGCCCCAGACCCTGCTGAAACCCAGTGGCGTCTCTGGCAGAGCTCTGAAGATTGGAGGGCGGGAGGCCCCATAGTGGCCACAGTTGACCAGTAGTCCGTGTCAGCCACTGGCCTATGCCCACCTGCCCTAGTGGGGTTTCTAGCACCTCATCCAAGCACACCAAAAATACTCTTGCTTCTAGGGTGGCCTCAAGTCATGGATCCTGAGGCCAGGGTTCTAGCAAGCGCTACACAGGCCAGGAGGTGCAAGGAGAGCTTCCTGAATCATTTATTCAATGAGGTATCTCCCGCATGAACCCTCTGAGTCACTGCTGGGTTTTGCAATATGGTAGTGCCGAGGCTGATGCAAGTATCTTGGGATTGTTTCCATGAAAGCAAAGAAAAACCCACATCCCTCTGACTGCTGGAAGCAAAGAGTGTATCACAGAACACAGAGATGCGAGAAGGTGAGTGAATCACACCCCATGCTGGGAGCCCGAGCTCTTCCCATAGGCGAGATGGGAGATGGGTGCTGGGTGAGGGGTCAGTTCCCAGGAAAGCAGCGCGCTGGCCTCTTGCTCACCCCTGCGCAGCACTGTGCCCCCAGCGTCTCACGGACTCCATAAGGTGCCTCACAGTGTAGAATCCTTTCTTCAGAGCCAGCAGGGCTATTTAAACCCTTGGCAAACCGTCTTCGCCCCTTGCCCACCTTACCTTTTCACCAATACTGCCAGAGGCCCAGGCTGACCACAGTAGGTGGACATCTCCGGAGGGTCCCCCTGCGGTTGTGTGGTCCCCACTGGGCAGAGGGAGGAGGTTGGGCAATTCACACCTATGGGTGAGACACAGAAGGATGGAGGCCCAGCAGCTCCTGGACCTGCGGCCACCCACCCCCAGCCAGGCGACGACAGGAGACGACAGCACGAACAGCTTTCCCCACGTCCCACCTCCCTCTGCCCCACCAGCCAAGATGAAGGCCAGGAAGGCCCCGTCCAAAGCCTGGGCTACGCTGGACATGAGCGACGGTCACGGAATGTGCTGCTGCAGACCAGAGGCTGAACGTGCTGACTGAACACATCGGAATAACTCGGAGGGGAAAATCCATATTGCAAATCACCTTCCTTAGCCCGGCTTTACAGGAACTATTTACTCCAGGAGAACCGCAGCGCGTTCATCATTTTCCTTCTCTTCAAAGCAGCAGGAAACAGCGGGCAGATGAATTAGGGAGTTTTCTGTCTCCTAAGAATAGAAGGAGGGCAGGAAACAGCGCGTGTATGCTAGAATCCTGTTAAAATAATTGATTCAGACTCTGGGTTTCATTACCGTATCTGAACACTCCACGCTTGGTGACGTTAAGCTGCGATGGCCTTCCCTGGGACAGGGGAGAAGAGGGTAATCTGTCACCTGGTGGTGGAAACCCCCTATATCTCCTGAGGGTGCTCGGGCCCCTGCTGGGAGCTGAGGGAGATAGAGATGTTGTAACAGGAGGGATTTCTGCCTGCAGGGGTGATAGTCAATAGTGCCAGCGAGTGTGAACGTGATGGCCCCTAGATATTCAGGTGACAGGGTAATGAATTGCCTGTCTCTTAGAAATAAAGAGAAGGGGGTGTGCGCAGCTCACCTACCTCTGTGCCCCGCACTGCACCCGTCACCAGGTTTAGCCGTGATCTGGTAAGGCTGGTGTGAGTGCCCTCACTGGGAGGCTTAGAGTTTGAAAGCTCCAAGAGTTTAAATAGCTGGCAAAGGATCACGTGGCTGCAAAATGGCAGATTCCAGCTCAACTCTCTGACCCCAGATCTTCTTACCTGTTCCCTGCCCACCACACTCTGGTGGGGAGGGAGGAGGGAGATATGATGGCTCCCAGCGAAGAGAAGACGCCTGAGACAGGGCCCTCCTCTGACAAGGACCCCGGGAAAAGGTCAGCACTCTGGGGCCACACACTGGCCCTGGGCATCATCTACTTTGTGTGATGACTGTGCTCCCAGCCCCTTTGAGGAGGGGAAGGGGACGCAGAGGCAGAAGCAGGTGTCACTCCTCAAGACTAGGACAGAGGGGATGGTGACTATAGAAAAATCTGGATCCAGGGATACTCTGGAGTGTTCACCAGAGGCCAAGACAGAGTGTCCTGGTTTAAAATGCATCATTCACAACTCCATCCACTGGGTCACAGATTGCAAAAGAGCCTAAACATGAAAATGCTTCCATTAAAATCTGAGTTAAACCTGAAAACAGCATTTGTTTGTTTGTTTGTTGTAGTTTTTGGCCGGGGATGGGTTTGAACCCACCACCTCCGGCATATGGGGCCAGTGCCCTACCCCTTTGAGCCACAGGCACCACCCAGCAGCATTTTTTTTTTTCTGAGTGTTATGAACTGCTTTAAACGCCACAGCATTTTGGCCCATTGCATTAGGCAACCAGGTAAAACCATATTCGCCTATTCTTTCAGTGCTGTGGTTTAATCTACATCAGAGTGATTCTCTTTTTCTTGAATGTGGAGAAAACCTGAAAAAAGCAAACAGGACAACTCACAGCAAGGCTTGCTTTGGATTTTCCCATGCGGACTTCTCAACGTACCTGTCTTAAGGAGAAAGGGTTTTTGATATTTAGAGAGACACCTCTGCCCTCTGACAGCACTTCTGCAAAGGGTCCCAGAGGGGCTCAGGGAGCAGGCTTAAGACACGCTCCCCCAGGGCTGACTGCCCCGCAGGATCGCAAGAAGAGAAGCACCGACAAATGTGGTCCAAGCCAGGGGATGCTGAGCATCGTAGCAGGAGGTGCCCAGGAGAGGGGCCAAGGCCTGCGGGGTCACTTCATGAAGAACCACATTTGGATAAAAAATAAAGCCTCACCAGGAAATGATGTTTCCAGTGTTCGTAAAGTGGAAACAACCTAATGCCCCTCAACCAATGGACAAACACCAGGTTCATCCACACAACGGAACACTATTCAACTGTAAATAGGAAAGAAGGACCAGTACATGTTGTGGGGAAATCTAGAAAACACCGTGGAATGAAAGAAGGCAGACACGGGCTGGGTTCCCTTCAGTGGTTAGGGCGCTGGCCACATGCACCCCAGCCGGTGAGTTCGAACCCAGCCCAGACCTGCTCAAACAAAAACAAAAGTAGCTGGGTATTCAGACGGCACCTGTAGTCACAGTTACTAGAGAGGCTGAGGCAGGAGAATCGCTTGAGCCCAAGAGTTGGAGGTTGCTGTGAGCTGTGATGCCACAGCACTCTACCAAGGGTGACAAAGTGAGACTGTCTCAATAAAACAAAAAAGAAGAAGGCTGACACAAAAAGCCACATATTGTGTGATTCTGTTTAGATGAAATGTTCAGAATAGCCACAGCCATAGAGATGAAATGCAGAGTGGTGGTGGCCTAGGACAGGGGGACATGGGAGGACAGGGAGGGTGATGGCTACCAGGTATGAGATTTCCTTTTTCAGGGGAATGAAAATGTTCTCAAATTGATTGTAATGATGACTGCCCAACTCTGTGAATGCTAAAATCATTGAATTACATACTACAACCAGGTGAATTGTATTGAGTGTGATATCAATGGAAGTTTTGTTTTGTTTTGTTAAGTTAAAAGGATAAAGAAAATGGTCTTTGAGCTGGGCCTTGGAAACTGGGTTGCAGGTCCACAGATTTCCCTGGGAAACCCATCTGTGGGCGTGAGCTGAGAGGCGGGGCTGCTGGAGCTGCCTACATCCTCCCATCCAGGGGAGCAGGTGCTTGAGAGCCACTGCAGTTGGGGTGTGGGGACTGCAGCCAAGCCTTGGATGTCACAAAGCTGTTTCCAAAGCAGGTCATCAACCTCTCTCCTCTCCTGTCCTTCCTTCACACAGATGCCAGCACCCTCTTCTTCAAACACAGGTCAAAGCATGGTGCTCTCCACAGGAGCCCCTCTGTCTGCAGAGTCCTGTCACCTTCAAGGGCTCTTGGTCTTGGGTGGCAATGAACTAATCTCCTTCCCAAAGGTGCCAGGTATTTTCACGTCATGTGAAAAATTTAGGCTCATCTTTCAACCTAGAATGTCTTCTTTTCTGATTAAAGAATCACACCCAAGACCTAAATGAAATTAAACTCCCATTATGGTGACCCCAGGACTCCTGGTAACATTAGTCACTCTTTCCTCTGATCTCACTGCTTTCATCTGGTGGTTTCATTACTGCAATCCTTTCTTTCTTTCTTCTTTTTCTTTCTTTCTCTCTCTCTGTCTCTTTCTCTCTCTCTCTCTCTCTCTTTCTTTCTCTCTCTCTCTCTCTCTCTCTCTCTCTCTTTCTCTCTTTCTTTCTCTCTCTCTCTTTCTCTCTCTCTCTCTTTCTCTCTCTCTTTCTCTCTCTCTCCTCCTCCTCCTAATGCCTCCTAACGTCCCTCCCTCCTTTTCCTCCCCCACTCCTTCCCTCCCTTCCTTCCTTAACAGCAGGAACTCTTCCTTTACATGTATATTCTTTGGGTATTTATTGGGCGTTTCTATGCATAAAACACAGAATTTGATCATGTAAGAAATACATTTAATAAGGCCGTTTTAAGCAGTTTGAAATTCATATGCAACATGTTGGAGAGATTTAATATCCTAATTATAACAAGCATTCTTACAAATTCATAAGAAAAGAGCAAATATCCCTGCAGAGAAAGGTAATTTCAGATGCCACTAGTGAGAGTTTTCATTGTCAACACTTTCCCACAGGGCTATTTGAAAATACACATTAAAAATATGTATACATTTTCGCTTGAAATTCTACCTAAGGAAGCAATTAGATCCGTGCACAAAAATGAAGAGCAATGATGCTAGAGACAGGGTGGTTTGTAATGTCGAAAAATGGAAATGGCACATCCATAGGATAGAATATTTTGCGAAGGTAGAAGTCATGTTTTTATTTATTTATTTAGAGACAGAGTCTCACTTTATTGCCCTTGGTAGAGTGCTGTGGCATCACAGCTCACAGCAACCTCCAGCTCTTGGGTTTAGGTGATTCTCTTGCCTCAGCCTCCCAAGTAGCTGGGACCACAGGCGCCCGCCACAACGCCCAGCTATTTTTGTTGTTGTTGCTGTTGCAGTTTGGCTGGAGCTGGGTTTGAACCCACCACCCTCGGTATATGGGGCTGGCGCCCTATCCACTGAGCCACAGGCGCCACCCCTGAAACCATGTTTTTAAAAAGAATTTAATGGCACAAATGAAATCTAGAAGAAAACGTAGACAGAGCAGAATACACATAGAAAATACCTTTAGTACCAAAATGCATCACTAAAAAGTGATATTTTAGGTTATTTTTATTTTTCTCCCTTATAATTTTTAATACAGTTTACATATTTATTTTACAATCAGAAACAAATTGATTTTTTTGAAAAAATAATATTAAGTTGAAAAGGAGAGCTAAAGCAAATACAAAAGGGAGTAATATGTCCCATTGTTTGAGGCCCTCGCTGGTCATTAAATATATTTAAATTATCACTCTTGCAAATAACTATGGTCAAAAGTAGAAAATGACAAGTTTCTTAAAGTATGGTTAAAGTGTTTTAAAAATGACATTCAGTGAAAAGAATTGCTTAGGGACAGCTGACAAAGAGAAAGAAATAGACTATCATACCCTAAGACTTTAATACTCATTAGGCTTAAAAACTAGAAAGATTCTTAAAAATCAGAAATGTCACAGAAAGAGAAATTAAGACTCAGAAATATTCAGCCCCTCACCCAAGGACCAAGAGATAGTATTATGAGTTGAATTTTGCTTTGTGATCCTCACCCCAAATTCATATTTTTTTACATTTATTTTTGAGACAGAATCTCACTCAGAGTGTAGTGGCATCCTTATACCTCACAGCAACCTCAAACTCCTAGGTTCAAGTAATCCTCCTGCCTCAGCCTCCCAAGCAGCTGGGACTCCAGCTAGTCACCGTGCCTGGCTACTATTTCTATTTTTGGTAGAGATGGAGTTTCATTCTTGCTTAGGCTGGTCTCTCTCAAACAAATAAGCTCAAGCAGTCCTCCTGCCTCAGCCTCCCAAAGTTTTAGGAATACAGGTGTGAGCCACTGTACCTGGGCCAAATTCATATGCTGAAGTCCTAACCTCCAGTTCCCTAGAACATGACCTTATTTGGACATAGGGTTGTAATCAGTGTAATTAGTTAAGAGGAGGTCGTGAGGTTGGGTCCTAGTCTGACTGACTCTCAGAGGAATATGACTGATCTCCTTATGAGAAGGGAGAATTTGTACACAGACAAGCACATGGGGGAATGCCATGTGAAATGATGGCAGAGATTGGGGTGATGCTCCCATAAGCTGAGAAATGCTTAGATCCCCAGCAAACCACTAACAGCCTGGGGAGAGGCATCAAACACATTCTCCCTTGTGGCCTCAAAAGGAGCCCAACCCCCACCCCCAGCCACACCTTAATCTTCAACTTTGAACCTCTAGAACCACGAGACAATTTCTGGTGGCTAACCCCCTGGTCCATGAAGTGTCTTGTGATGGGAGGCCTAGCACGTGGGGGTGGGGGGGAACTTAGGGGGCTCACTCCTGGTCCTTGAACATTCTGCAGGTGTCTAGCGGCGGTGGGGTGGGGGGTTCTGAGTAAATGAGTTCTCGGTTCTCCTCTGGAGGCAGCTTTTCGCAATCTTCGTGTTCAAGACAGAAGTTACTCTAAATTCCAAGCCAAGCTGAGAAGGGAACTTGGAATGGAATGGAATGGACGGGTCAACTTACACAGGGGGGTGGGCAATGGAGGTCCTATTACCTGTGGGGAAGGCTAGCAGGATGGCAGCCCCAGGAGCCACACGATGCAACCCTCGAATGATGCCCATCGTGCTTGAGAGCAGGGTTTTCTAAAGCAGATTAACATGGCGAGTTTGTGACCAGCACATCTATCCCAGGCACTTGGCTGTTCTTCTAACATTCCTCCTCCAGGCCCAGATGTCTGCGGCAGGAACGCTGGGTCCTGGACTTTTAATTCAATCCAGATTGTGCAGTGAGTTCTCTTGCTCTTAGAGCAAAGAAAGGAGATATAAGGTGTGGTGTCTGGCCTGCTAAAGCTTTCCTTCCACAGTAAAGCAGGACGTACTCCCGGATGGATAAACAGCAGCACGTGTGTGGCCGTCCCACCTCCCATAGCACAGACAGAGGTCCAGAAGTGTGAGGTGCTGGCACCCTCAGCAGAAAACTGCAGCCTCTTGCCTCTGTGTGTCCCTACGATGCTTCTAAGCAACTGGAGACCCAGAAGGTCAGAGGAATTTTTGACCTTCTGAAGGTCAAACGTGATGCTAACTTTTTAAGATGAAACAAAACCAAAATAAATTCTAAGACTCCGATTTCTTTAACATGGAGTTAGAAAGGTGAGTGAACACAGACTTGTGAGGAACTGAGCCTCTGTGAGTTTCAGCCTCTGGGCTGTCCATGGTGAGGCCCTGTCCCCACCAGGCAGCCTCCCCTCTGAGGTGAGGGCTCCTCCCTGGCAGGGCCCTGGGAACACACAGTCCAGCCCTCAACCTGTGCCTGCAGCATCAAGAGGACCAGCCTCCTGGCACCCAGCGAGGACTCAGAACAACTGTTTTATGGTGCACAGAACCATTGAAAATGGAGTATTTCTACAGAGCAGTTTTAAATGCAAACAAAGGACTCTTCTGGAAACCACTGCCTCGAGCTGTATGAAGGAAAAAAAAAATAACACCCGTCAAATTAAAGTCCATGATACATTTCATACATAGTTTGTGGTTTTATAGCCACTTTAATCTTTTTTCTCCCACTAAACTCCTCTGAAGACTTGAACATCAGCTGAGCCAGCACACAGTTGCATTTCTAAGCAACCAACTTGTAAAACCAGATCCTGGACTGTGTCCATAACAGCTTTGTAACATCTCCAACAGCAAAGGATGACATGATACAGTGAAACAGATCCAAGTAGCCGTTACTATGTTTTGTGTCAAAGGGCTGCTTTAGTAGAATCTCGGCTGTGAATCAGGCCGCCCTAATGCTGTACCATCCTCTCATCCCCCTACCCCAGATCAGCGCAATCCATAGCAGAGGTGGGCCCTCCGGGCGGGTCGCATCCACCCGGCATCTGCTGGACAGAGGAGCCTGCAGGCTGCATGTCAGCTGGCCACCAGGCCGAAGTGAGCCTTCTGTGGTGCCCTGCTGCTTGGTGCAGACTTCACCACCCCAACACTTCCTGGGTTAGTCCAGCCCCCCACACTGGGCATGCAGTTGGCCCAAGACTGATGGGAAAAAGGGCTGGTTTTTGTTTTTGTTTTTCTCAAAGTTTCAATTTTAAACAAGAAAGAGCTGTGATTCCTGGCCCAGCCTTTGCCATCTACCCTCAAACTCTTTTTTTTTTATTTTTAGGTCAGAGTCTCACCCTGTCTCCCTGGGTAGAGGGGGTCATCACAGCTCACAGCAACCTCCAATTCTTGGCCTCAAGCGATCCTCTCACTTCAGCCTTCCGAGTAGCTGGGATTGCAGGCACCCACCACAATGCCCGGCTGCTTTTTCTATAATATTTTTAATAGAGATGGGGGTCTCACTCTTGCTTAGGCTGGACTCAAACTCCTGAGCTCAAGCAACCCTCCCACTTCTGCCTTCCAGATTGCTAGGTTTACAGGCGTGAGCCACCATGCCTGGCTACGTCCCCTCTCTTTTCTGAGGGAAGCCTGGGCCCCTGAGCCCTGTTGGACAATCCGATTACCCGGCATCGTAATCTAAGACAGTAGTGTTATAATTTCAACAGGCACTAACACTGGAGGTGCTGCTGTGTTAGTCTGTGGTCACCATGCTGAGAGCTCAGGGGCTTTGGAAGCAGATGCCTAGGTTGAGGCCTGACTCTGTCACCTGGGCGAGTCACCTCCTGTCCTCTAAACTGGCTCTGGGGGAGGCACACCCCACAATCACTGTAAAATGCTGTGGAAATATTTGTCTAAGGTTTTAGAGTCTGCCTACAGTGAATTTAACTAAAGAACAAGGGTATATGTGAAACTTGGTAAACGGTCTGTGAAGCTAGTGAATGATGCCCCATGATCATATCAATGTACACAGCTATGATTTAACAATAAATAAATAAATAAATAAAAAAGAAGTGACACCGCTTCTGTTGTCCCTGAGGGAGCATGAAGCCCCCGAGACACTGGAAACAGGTGTTCACAAAGGGACCCTCCTCACCTCGGGAAGTTCTCAGGGGCAGACAGTGGCCCTGCTAGTCCTGCCGGGTATCTGGGGGCTGGCGGGGGGACCCTGGGCACTTGGGGGCAGAAGTCCAATCCCACTCTCAGCCAGCAGGAGACACTCTGAGCAGGGAGAGGGGAGCTGCCCCAGGAATGAGTGGAAGTCACACTGGGGGAGGCTATAGCTGTTCTCGGGCCACAGTGAGAAATCCTCCCCTGGAGTTCAGGAGCTCTTTCCAGAAGGGTCTCCGGTTAAAACTTAAAGTAGGGCAGTGGGCAGTTCGGATGCCAAGACTCAGGTGAACATTGGAGCAAGCGAATGCCCCCACCCCTGGAGGCAGCAGCACTTTCGTCTGTCCAGGAGAGACCAGGGCTGCCGCATGTGGGAAGGTGGGTGCTCACTCAGGCAGGCCCTGGGGTGAGCAGAGAGCCCCTGCACCCCAGCTGACCACTGCATCTGGCATTGGGAAGAGAGTCACATGGGTCTGCTGCTCTCAAGGCAATGAAGTGGGAGTCTGTGATTCTCAAGGACAGCCCTGCCAGAAGTGACTGTCCTGTGGCTCATGAGGCAGAGCCACGAACATTGGTCAGCTCCAAGGCCAGCACTTCCCACACTGACCACCCCCAGTAGCAGCTGGCTGTGGACTCCAGGGACCCTCAGAGCCCAGTGTGTCCACCCGCAGCACAGTCCTACAGGTGACGGTTCAGGGACCGTGACAGGTCATGAGTCTTCCTATCTAGAGATGGCCTATTGCCTCTGAGAAGCTGGCTCTCCCATCACACAGATGACAGAGAGAGGGGGAAGAATTCAGATGAAGGGACTGAGCAGGAGGAACAATCTGGAAAGTAGGATGTCTGTGTCAAAGCCAAGGGAAGGCAGTTTCTACAAGGGTGGGGAGCTGAATGCCGCAAGGAGGTAGACGTTCAGCTCCATGAAGTCACAGAATGGGACCCTGGAGACGGGGCTGATGTCCAGAAGCCACACTGCAGTGATGCACCCTCCTCGGCCCCCAGAGTGTTAGTGTTACAGGCATGAGCCACCACACCCAGTCACTTCACTGCATTTTTAAAAAGCTGTCTGAGGGATAATTGGTAATTAGCGTGTGCAATTTGCTGAGTTTGGACATGTGCAAACACCCACGAAACCATCACCACAATTAAGGGCACAAACACCCATCCCCTCTCCAAGTTTCCCTGTTTTTGGTTGTGTGTCATTTGTGTGGCCAGTAAACCCACCATGACATCTACTCTATCAACAATTTTTTTCAGGGCACAATCCGTATGGTTAAGCTGGGCGCTATGCGACACAGGAGCTCTCCGGAGCTCACTCATCTCGTGTTTGTCGTGGAGTGCCAAATGGCACCCCTTTTCCCATTTAACGCACTAATAGGAAATCTCCTCATAAAGCAATTTATTGAAGTGACATGCAAGTCAATTTTTTAAAAAAAGATTGAGTAAATAACAGATGACAGGTAGCAGTGATTATGGCAAAAACAGCTCAGCTGGTATGTCGTGATACAAGGAGGGGTGCAAAGAATGACCCAGAATGAGTGAGGTCCGGCAAGGCTCGCAGAAGATGCTGCACATGGAGGCAGAAGTCTTGGCAATTGTGAGGCCGCCTAATGAGAGGCCAGGGCAGAAGGCTTGATTCCTCTGACCTTCACCATCTATGGTAAGGACTAAACAGAAAGATGGCATTTGCCATCTAAACCCCCCCTGGAAGAATGACCAGCCATCACAGGTATGCAATCCAGGTCACTTAAGATCCCAACTTATACCAGTTATTGGGGTTTGGGGAGCCGCGTATGATTGATGATGGGCTAACACTGACGGTATGAAAGGAAATAACCCAGACACCAACAGCATGGCCGCTGGTCCTGATCGCCTGGTCCCCAGGATGTCTGTCACCTTCCAGCTGGTCACGTCATCCCCTGGGGACGCTGGGTTTGGTGAATTCTCTCCAGGGGCTCAAACTAAAGCAACAGATGAGAAATGCAAGTGACTGTTGTTATGCCACGAACCTAAGCACACACATGAAAAAGCAAAAACCCCATCCGTGTCCCCGCATCGCGTAGGGAGACAAAGGGAGAGAAGATAATGATTTAATCAAAGAAAACTAGCAGACAGTCACACTGTGCAGACATACACAGAACGAGGGCGAGGCCTACCTTCTTTTTTCTCTCTTGACCCCGTAAAGAAAATAAAACACACATGTGGGAAATCTAAGCTAGACTACCAAGTAGTCTGCATTCAAATGAAGGAGGAAAATCTAATGCTTTTGGGGTCTGGTATTGAAAAATTTATGAGGTTCTGAAGACAAGATGTTTATCATCCCTGGTAATCCCTGATTCCCCAGGAGACTCCAATCATCGGTTACTGCCCAGCGTTCCTATTGCAGAGTCCCAGTGAATCCACCGGAGAAGAAAAAATGGTTAAAACAACAGGTGGCCTGTGGGATTTGCCTTTAATTAAATACTCCAGGAGGCAGGAATTAACTTACAACTTGGCCAAAGCCAAGGCTCTAGTTTAATTGAATCCGCATTGCGCCCACCTTTCTTTCCTTATTAGACTTCTCTTGGTTTCTTTCCTCTCTCCTTACCCTTTCCTTTTAGCCTTTAATTTGAGAGCTGTTTCATCTGGAGCATTCTGCATGTCTGGGTGCAAAGAGTTCTGGCCAGGTCCTCTAGCGTCCTCTGGAGACTGCAAACTCTTCGAGAGCAGGAACTGAGCATGGAGAGGGTCCTCGAGCTCCACACGTGTTAAAACTCAACAAATTGAAAACTAAATATATCACCTTGGGAGCCTGAGGCTGGTGGATTGCTTGAGCTCAGGAGTATGAGACCAGCCTGAGCAAGAGGGAGACCCCTCTGTCTCTACTGAAAAAATAGGAAAGCTAGCCAGGTGTTGTGGTGGGTGCCTGTAGTCCCAGCTACTTGGGAGGCTGAGGCAGGAGGATCACTTCAGCCCAAGAGTCTGAGGTTGCTGTGAGCTATGATGCCACAGCACTCCACCTCGGGTGACAGAGTAAGACTCTGTCTCAGAAAATAAAAAAAGAAAAGAGAACTAAATATATGTACTCTATTGTGTGTTAATTGCATAATTATAATTTAATGAAGCCTTGGACAGAAATTGGGGAAGGAGTCCCTGGTCTCCTTCAGTTGGCCTAGCAGACTGGAGGGACATGGACTGCTAACCGCCACCCCCACACGTGCCTTGGTCCTGCAGCCTGTCATTAAACGGACAAATTGCCCCAAATTGCCACACCCACAGGAGCTGGAGTGTGAGAAAGAGACAGAGACATGGGCTTTGGAGTTACACTGAATTTGATTTCCAGCTCATTCACTTACTTGTGAGCAAGTTCCTCTCTCTTTCTTTCTTTTTTCTTTTTCTCAGCATCGTGCAGATGGCGCTCAATAAATCTAAAGTCACCCTCGGGCACAGCCATGGAGCACAGGGGACTGGTGAGTGGCTTTGTCTTTGTCATCACTGGCTGTGCCTGGGAAAGGACTGATGGATGTCTAGACTTTTGGGAATCAGAGGTCTGTAAATGCAGGTGAGAATCAGCAATGTACCTTGGACAATGACATCCTGGGTGAGGATCCTCCTGCTACCCACAGCATCCCTGTCTCCCAACCGTGGACCTGGTGGTGAACAGGGCCGGGAGGGGAGCCCACTGCAGGGGGCATCCCTCTCCTCCCTGACATTCTGCAGAGGCTGCCTCTGAGAACTTGGTCCCACAAGCCCATAGACAGGGGGGTTTCACTGAAGGGAATGGAGTCTGGAAGGAAGTGGCTTCCCGCTGTCCTTGCACAGAAATTGGGGACAAGATTCTCTTCCTGATAAGTACCTCTGAGAGAAGTTGACTTTAGTGGGCACTTGGAGAATGACCAAAGAAGTGTCACTGGGGCCAAAAGACTAGGTCCACCCTGGAATGGACGTTGGTGAGGTTTGTGAGGAATGTAGGCTCACAGGGGCACTGGATCCATGCAGGTCCTTAGTCATCACTGGCTCTGGAAGGGAAATGACTATGAGGGGATGTGTGTGCAGGGACCACATGAGAGGGCCTGTCAATGTCTCTCTGAGCTCCCTGGTCCCATCCAAAGTCTAACAGAGCCCAGAATGGTGGTTCTGGAAGAGAGAAGGGCTTTTGAAAGTCAAGCTCACCGTTGCCTTGGGAGGGGGCTGGCAAAGGGAAAAACAACAGAGCTTTGACCTTTGGCAGGTGGATCTCTTTCCTTGTCGCCATCCACTCCTATAGGTTCATCCAGTCTCAGGTCCTTAAGCAGAAGCAACAATCCTGAATTTCGTACAGTGAGACTTTCTTCTTTGCTCTAGTCTCTGAGCTCTTATTACCCCAGTTGAAATGCACTCATGGCTCAAGTGTAAATATGCTCCCTGTGGTCAGTGATGTCCATGAATAGATGTGTGGAGACTAAAAATACAACAGAAGCTCCATAGCTGACCCCTCCATACACTTATCATCTTCTTAAGTTGACCTCATTTTCACAGACTGGACACGCACCACATGTACGGATCGGTGCAGTCGGCCTAGCTCCTTATGTTGGCCACCTCTGTGGTTGGCCAGTTTGTTACAGTCCCGTGGGCAGTCAACTCACAGAGGTTCTGCTGCAGTCTGCTAAGAGGCTCAAGGCCATGGCAGAGAAGAAGAAGAAGACTAGCTTTCACCAGTAGCGATGCTTTTGGAGAACAAATCTCAGGCAACTGCTCCATCCCCCATGCACACTGTGTTGGCTTCAAGATCACGGTAACGGAAGTCCAGGGATGACATTCACAAAGATGAGTACAGGGCACACTCCATTCAGTCACCTCGGCTTTCTGTTCTGTAGGTCAGAGAACTTGATGCTAAATTATATGAAGAGGTCCAGCCTGCTGCAATTACTCCCAGACCCCAAAGAATGCCCCCTGCACTCTGCCCCATGCCAGCAGGCCACACGTGTCAGACCAAACGTAGGCAGTGGAGCTCCCTGCCAGAGTCTCAGATCACCTTGCCCATCTTCTTGGCCTTCGATCTTGACTCTTCTCGGCCTCCACGTTCAAGGCCTGGCTGCGGCCAGAGTTCACTGAAATAATCACGCTTAACAAGAGCTTTGCTGATGTTTTAGAATTTCGAGGGTGACCTAATTCCCCGTAGTATCTGTTTTTCACAACTTTTCTATTTTTTTCCCTCTCTTGTTTATAAGAGCAAATTTCTGGACAGCGATCAAACAGTTGATGGTGCCAAGAAACCAGAGAGGCTGCAGAGGCTCAGAGCGCCCTGGAAGAAAGCTTCGTGGCTGCCAGCACTCCCCTCGCCCCCACTGAGGGATGCCCTTGGAGCAGGCACCCAGGCTCCATGGGGTCATCCTGTTGTAGCCCACATACGCACCCTGGCCCCGGAGGTATCCCAGCTGAGAGTGCTTGCATAACACCGCTGCCCCAGGGACCCCTCCTTGGCCTGGCCTGGCTGCTTCCCCAGCCTGGGCTCTGGTTAGGGGAAAGGGCTCACTTTCATCTCAGGAGAGGGAGGGGGCTGGGTTGCAGGTGACCTCACACTGGTGTTCCAGAGCATAAAGGGAACATGTGGGTGAAGCTCTGGCTCCCTGCCTGCGCCAGGCTCTTCAGAGAGCACACGTCCTATTTTGAGCTCTTTGTTTCTTGCAGAGCCCTGCCCTGGCAGGAAGGACCTCTGTTCAACAGTTCTGTAGATGGGGAGTCAGAGCTGGCAGCACAGGGCACCGGCCGCCCTTCTCTCTGCCTCTAGTGTGAGCTCTGGAAGGTCCCAGCCCCAGCGCGTCTGCTCACCTGCACCCCTCCTGGGCTCCCTTGGGCTCCCCTTGGCGGGATTCTTACCTCCACCCTGGCTGAGGAGTGCAATGGAACCTGTGAGGGACCCGCCCAAGATCATGGCCCTAGTAAATGGAAAGATGCAGAACAGGGACAGATTTTTCTGCCTCTAAGTCTAAAAAAGGGTGACATAAAATCACAAGGTTGAAATTGTACTCATTCTTTTTCGCTCTTACTTTTCAGTGGTAGGGCTATTGGTTTTTTGTTTATTTTGAGACAGAGTCTCACATTGGCGCCCTGGACAGAGTGCTGTGGCGTCACAGCTCACAGCAACCTCCAACTCTAGGGCTTCAGCGATTCTTTTGCCTCATAGCTGGGACTACAGGCACCCGCCATAATGCCTGGCTATTTTTAGAGATGAGGTTTCACTCTGACTCAGGCTGGTCTTGACCCCATGAGCTCAGGCAATCCACCTGCCTCGGCTTCCCAGAGTGCTGGGATTTCAGGTGTGAGCCACCGCTGGCCTTTGGAAGGCACCTCTGGTGACTCCTATGTGACTCCTGTTTTGTCTGTTTGATAGACCCAGGTTTTCCTTTGTCCCTTCCTGAAAGAGAGGTCCTCAGATGGAGGTGGCACCTGCCTTCAGCACTTCCAGGCCACCTCTGTGATGCTGTCTTCCTGTCACCATCACCATCATCACCCTACCTCTGTAGACCACTGGGGACAACCCAGCAGAGACCCTAATTAGCCTGTGCAAGTCACCCAGGGGTGGTGGAATGTCGGGGGGTTCAAACCCAGGGAGTTTGCTGCATCTCAGTTGCTGGGCCCCTTCCCTAGAGCCCCCTCCCCCTCCCCCCTCTCCTCTCTCCATTTCCATGAGGGGAGAGGGAAGGATGACCGTCATCACACTGACAAGAAGCACCCATCGGTTGACACCACTATCCTGGATTACCCTACTTAGAGCTGTAGCTGGATTGGGAACCTCGAAATTTCCAGACTAATTTTCAAGAAGCTTCATCCAAGTCTTGAGGATGAACCAACAGAGCAAGAAATATTCAGAAGTAAATCCCCTTGACCTGCCGCTTAAATTTTAATTTGTTTGCAAATCCCCTGGAGCTGCGGTGGAAATGCAGGTTTGGATGGAGCAGGCCGGGGGTGAGGCCCAGATCCCGCGTTTCTAACCAGAACTTTCTGGTCTGAGAACTGCACTTTGAGCGGCAGGGCCCCAGACCTCAGGCTCCCAGACCAGATTCCTGGGGCTTCCTGAAGATGCCTCAGGGGCTGGCCTGGGGGCTGTGCAAAGGAGGTTTTTACCAAAGAGTTCCCTTAAAAGAAAGGTTTCTCCAGCTTTGGAAAAAAGGTTGAAAACCACAGCCCTAAATATGATATTCTACACATTTGGAGGTACTTACCTGAATGTGTGGCAAGCAATTTCTGTCCCTAAAGAGAATTTTTTTTATATACTTTGCTGACTCAGGGGAATCAACAGCCGTATTTGGACAGCTGGCCTCACCATGACCTCCTTGCTACCTAATGGAAAATGTCGAGGGTACACTACTTAGAAATAATTGTATTTACATAGCCTCTGTGGTCTCTCTCTCTCCTATTCCTTTCTCTCTGTCTCTCTCTCTCGTTCTCCTGTCACCCCCACCCGTCCATAGATGTTTGCAGAAAGAAAGAATACATGCTTCTGGAATTCATCAGTCCCAGCTGTTTACTTCCATTTGAGGCCAGAAACTTATTTTTCCCCCTATGTTTAAATTTTTATGGGAGGGAGGAGTAAGGAAGGTTTCCAAGATTGCGATCATGAGATTGTTACCCTCACAGAAACACCAGTCTGCTGAGTGAGAGCCTTACCGCCATCCAGGCTGGAGGGAAGAAGAGATTGGGCATTGAGCAAGGGCGTGAATATAGAAAGCTTTCAATGTGTTCTGCAAGAAAAGAATTCTGTGATCAAATATGATAGCGCTAAATGCATTTTCTTTCCTGTAAGATTTCTTAGAATCTTTTATAAGATAACATGGTTGTAACTCCCCCCCCAAAGTAGTAAGGGTCTGCAGTGTTTCCCAGACTTCCTTGAGCAGAGCCAACTTTTCACAGAACATCACAAGCTGTGCTAGGATTCCATGGAGCCCAGCTTTGGGGAGTAGCTGATCAAGCCCCAGATCTAGAGCATTCAATTCAATCCTTAAACCTGAGAAAGCACCTCCCCTTGAGGGCTTCTTCCCCAAATAATCTCACACCTCTGGAATTATAATTCCAGGAAAGTTCTAGAAAGTTCCCAAGACTCTGTGAAAATACTAGGAGTGTGGTGAATGTGGTACGAAGCCTGAGCTAACGAGTTGCCCCAATGGCTAACTGCTGAGGAAGCTTCCCATGGTCCTGCTCAGTGCCGTGGGGACTAGGTCTCACTCCTGATGTATCCCCCAAGTGGCCCGTAGAATGCCATCTATGACATGGGTCCAGTTGGATGAGGGGTGGGGGGATTAGCAAGGAGGACGTGTGTCCTGCCAGAGGCTGGGCAGCGCTCCTGAGAGACCAGGGAGAGTGGGGAGTTAGGAGAACTCACCAGAAAGGGTGGGGCGTTCATGTTCCATTCAAGCCCAGACTGGGCCAGGCCTGGATCTGCGTCTGATCTGGAACCTCGGTTTACTCATTTACCTTACCAAGATGGTGAGGCAGTTCTAAGGACCCTCCAAGATCTGATCGTCAAAGCTTCCAGCAAAGCTTATCCTAATTATGATACTATCCCAGCAGAGGTCTAGGCGCACAGACAGTTTTTTATTTTAATAGTTATGTATTTGTTTTACCATTTATTAGGAGGGAAAAAGTGAACTAGTCCCTCAAGCCTTTGCTTTCCCACATGTTCTTGCTTGGATGGAGGCTGCCATGGGTGCACGGGGTGCTCCGGCCTGCACCCGACTCCAGAATCACACACAGGTGGGAGCCAGAGTGGCAAAAAACCGTGGCAGATACAGAAAGATGGCAGGAAAGTTCAGGGCTCTGGCAAAGTGTGCCTCCTGCCCCTGCAGAGGCAGTGTCCTGGGGCTGGGAGACACAGCTGACTGTGCCCTGAAGTGACAGACCTGAGTCTGGGGATGGAGAGAGCTCAGAAGCACGGGCCCAGCGCCCTGCCCAAACTTCCAATCCAGCTTCTGCCCCTTTGAATTCCAAGACCTGGGGGTTTAATTCATCGGATGAGATTATGTTAATACATCCTGTTCCCAAGTACACCTTTGGCAGAAGCTGTTTTTAAACTAAAATGTAAGAGAGAACTCTCGCAGTTAACTCAAAATAGGTCTCCTTCTGACCCCTTAATGCTGCAGTTTGACACAAGACTCTGCATACGCAAGTAGCCCTGCTTAAATAATGTAAAACTTTCTATTTTCTGACTGTGGCTCCAACCTGCCTTAGGAGAGAGGGCTGTGCCCATTTATCACTCCTCCGGGTCATAAGAATAGCCCCTGGGATTGAGGGAGAACTCGTGATGTGTCAGGCACTATTCTAAGACACTGACGCTTATTAACTCATTTACTCATTTCACCCTGCAAGGCTGGGACCTTTACTGTCCCCACTCTACAGATGGGGAGAGTCGGATGCTGAGAGGTGAAGTCACACCCAGGGTCACACAGCCAGTCAGTTGCTGAGCTGGAGTTTGCAGTCCGTAAACACAACACGGCCTCCCCTCCCAGCTGGGGATGAGGGTCAGGACCTCTATCCTTGCTGGTCATGCGCTCAGAAAAAAAAATCCACCAGGTGAGTGGATTTCCACAGTTAATAATTTTCAGTAGGAGGCTGAGTTAGGTGGATTGCTTGAGCTCACAGTTTCAAGATCAGCCTGAACAAGAGCATCTCTAAAAATAGCCTTGTGGCGGGTGCCAGTAGTCCCAGCTACTTGGGAGGCGAGGGCAGGAGAATTGTTTGTTCAGTAATCGGAGGTTGCTGTGAGCTGTGACATCACGGCACTATACCAAGGGCGACAAAATGAGACCGTGCCTCCCCCCCAAAAAAAAATTCAGTAGAGATTGAAGTTAATGAAAAGTTTTGTAGAGTAACAGGGGAATCTAGAAATCGGGAGGAATCCCAGGTGCCTGGGTTGGAGGTGGGTGACTACATACCCAAGAAAAGAAGAACCGAGGCAGTAGCTTTGAGCTCCAAGCTTCCCGGTGGGGACAGAGCAAGAGGAGATGGGAGACGGGAGTGGAGAAACCCTCCTGGAACCTTTGTTGGAGGGCTGGATGCAGGAAAGACAGAATGGGTTCAGCCCCCTTTCACGGAGCAACCAGGGACCCCTGTGAGTGGTGCTTTGGGATCGGAGGGAGGCTGGTTTGACTCACTGCTCACCAGCTCAAAGTACAGACGGACCCATTTTGGACAGAACTCCAATACCCTGCAGTTATGGACCAGTCCTTTGAACCTGGACTCTAGGTGGGTCGTGGGGTCCACATTGAATGCTCTGGTGTGTGTTTGCGTAAGATACCCAGGCCCGTGTGGCACTCGGTCAATAGGTCAAGACCATGGAGACTGGCCTGCAGCCAGCTCTATCCTATAGACAGGGGGAAGCAAGCTGGGGGCCTGGCTCCCCAGGCCACAGGAGCTGCCAAGACGCCAAGCAGGGACCCGCCTACACAGCCTTGAACCAGAGGCTTCCCTAGAGGCCGGGCCTGGCCTCCTGCTAACATGATCTCTCTCCTGGGTTCCCCTGCCCTCTGGGGACTCAGAGCGCTGGTGCACCCAGCTTCTCTCCCCTGCAAGGCCCTTTCCTCTGCCTACTTGACACCTTCAGACGTCACAGTGGTTGGCCTTGACATCTTTCTTTCATGACTCACCAGTCTACCGGCAAACCCTGACCATGTTCCTCACTCACTGGCAGTGTCTGGGTGGCCACCGCTGAGTCCTCACGACCTTCCCCTGGCCCTGCTCTGCCCCGGCTGTGCTCCAGCCACCAGGCCCCGCACGTGCCCAGCTCAGGGTCCCTGCGCCTCTGCTGGGATATGCCTGCCCCGTGTCCACGTGGCTTCCCTCAAAACCTCCAAATCCTGTTCTAATTGCCACCTTGCGGGTGAAGCTTCCTTAGGCCATTCTTTCGAAAATGACACTTCATCCCAGCTCCATGGCATTTCCTTTACTCCTTCCTAACTCCTTTTCTCTTTTACAATCCTTAAACCCCAAACCCTCTCAGAGCAGGGCCCCAGGTGTGGACCCGGCATGGCTAGACTTAGGTGCCACTTCACAGATCTCAGCTACAAAGGCTGGGAAGCAGGAGGGTCTCTGGGGGACATCTGAGCTGTGACAGAGGGACTCTTCCTCCTCTCGCTGGGATCTTGGGAAAGCCTAGAGAGCCAGGAGCCACTGGGGAAGGTAGCTCTCTCACCCCCAACAAGGTCAAGGAAAAGAGGCACTTGGTAACTTGTCGGTCATAGACAGGCAGGGAAGGTCGGGTAACACAGTTCAGATGGGGAGCACCGTGGCCTCCCCCAGAGCACAGAGCATGTGGCCATCTTGGTGTCACACCTGCCTCCCTGCCAGCTAAGGCACTCCCGAGGGCAGGGCAAGGGCTGTCCAGAGCCTGGCTCAGAACCTGTCCACGGGTGCCCATTATGTGCTTCTAGGAGAGCTGGGCAAATGGTTCTTGGTACACTCTCTGCACTGGCACTTTTTCTTTTTTTTCAGACAGAGTCTCACTCTATCCCCCAGTCTGGGCTGTGGTGGCATCAGCCAACCTCACAGCAACCTCAAACTCCTGAGTTCAAGCAATCCTGACTCAGCCTTCTGAGTACTGGGACTACAGACACCCACTACCACACCCAGCTAGTTTTTCTATCTTTTTTTTTTTTTTTTTTTTTGCAGTTTTTGGCTGGGGCTGGGCTTGAAACCGCCACCTCTGGCACATGGGGCCAGTGCCCTACCCCTTTGAGCCACAGGCGCCGCCCTAGTTTTTCTATTTTTAGTAGAGATGGAATCTTGCTCTTTTTCAGGCCAGTCTTGAACTCCTGAGCTTAAGTGATTCTCCTGCCTCAGCCTCCCAGAGGGCTGGGATTATGGGCATGAGCCACCGCGCCCCACCTTATATTGGAATTTTTAGCAAGAGCAAAAATTTTGCAGTGTTCCCTAGTGGAAACTGTGGGTCCCCCAGATTTTGCTGTGTGGTTGGTTTCTCAGGATCCTCCAGTTCCATTTGAGGGAAGGCAGCTGCGTCTGCCACAGGGATGTTCCAGCGTGGCCTCAGTGCTCCACCCACCCTGGGTAACCCACGGCCACACCCTGGAAACCAGAAAAACAGTGGGGCCCTGCCTGTCCCTGAAAGAAAGGATTAAATTGCTTGTAGCAATTTGGAAAGGAGAAAGGAGCTTGGAAACTCAGAGCAAGCGGAATCCGCTCATTCCCGCCCCCCTTCTGCTGGGCCCAGGGGACATCATGAAAAGGCCGGACTTGGACTCGTCACATTTCCCGACTCACCCGGGAATGGGGGATCCCAGTCTTCTCCCCCTCCCAGAGAAACCCCTTGCCTTTCACAGCAGGCTGGCATCTCTCCCTTTTCTTGCTGGTTTGCAGCGTTGAGGGGTAGGAGTCTAACTCTGGGGCTTAGAGCCTGGGCTACTTCTCCGCAGGGTGCCTGGCACTGCTGGGGACTGACCGTGACCTCCAGTGTGTGTGAACTGCCCAGGCTCTGCCCAGCGTCCCAGAGCCTGGCCTGGCCTGGCCTTTCTTTTTGGTTTCCATTCCTCAAGTTCCCAGCCTTTTTCTCCCTTTGGGAAACCAATGTACAGGAGAGCTGTCCCCAACTTGAAATCCCAGAGACACCCCCAAGCCATGACAAATGGATCCATTTTGGATAACAGCTAGTTTAGCCTGGGGATCACTGGAAAACTCAGCCACATTTCGAGCAAGAAAGTTGGAAAGAATGTCGGGCTTTGCTGTGATTTAATATGACAGATTTCTGGCTCCATGAACTTGGATAAGATTAACTCTTCATTCTTAAGGAAAGAAAAAAAAACCTCATCTCTCTGTAATAGCAGTTTGGTGGAAAAATGTGCAGCTTTGAAAGCGTCGCAGGCAGCCCGATTTGCCCGTTCCCTCTTTCTGTGTCTGATAATATGTTTGTTACACCTCGTTTCTGCCAGGGACACATACAGTAAATTGTCAGTTCGAGCCATGTAATCTCTTAACCATAAGGTTCCAACATCTGTTGGCCAGTTGTTACATGGCTGGGTCATTAACATGGCTTCTAATTTTACTCTTTGAATTTAACATAAAACGTTTTAATGAGTATATGTAATTCATACTTTCCAACTTCAGACAGTCCTGAAAGAGAACCCCATGCTTTTATAACCCAAGCCTCTGAAGTAAATGGTTTTATTTTTAAATCCCATTTCCTCCCTTATCCCCCTCCACACGGATGCATTATAAAGCAAACCAATTGGATATTATCTCTTGTTCCAAAAATGCATTCCAATATTTGTCTAGGTTTTGGGGGGAAAGCCCCCCTAAGCTTCCCACTCTTCTGCTAGGTCAGATGTGTTCATTCCTCGCTTGGGGATTAGGCTTGGGCTGAGAGCCCCCTCCCTCCCATTCATCCCTCCAGCTATAAAAAACCAAATTGAAAACTGGCATAAGAAAGACAGCCCTTGAGTCATGTTGGGAGAATTCCGTTTTAAAACTCGCTTTCACTCACATGCCTGTTTTTACAGAAATGAGATGGATTTGGTAATGGTTTGTTGCTGCCAACTTAGTTCACTTTTCCCATTCCCCTTTCTCTGTGTATGCCTTCAATCTCCAGCCCAGAAGGTGACTGCATTTGATGAAATGTAATTTTTGGATTGACTCGTTTTTTTATTCAGAGATGTGCCCCTGTTAATGTATTTTGAGATTTTCGGGGGGTGAGGGGAACACAGTCTAACACAGGCCAGAGCAGAAATGTTCAATCCAATAACCTATGTGACTGATAAAGCGCCCCTTTCACAAATCCTCGAGATAGCTGTGTTTACCATTAACCAAAGCCTGGGGAGTTTTAGGGGGAATCGCACATTATCAGGATCTTATAGCCTGAAAGCTTGACGACGATTTTAAAGCCAAAGGCCTATCACTAACCTTGTTGGTGCAGCTTGTTAACTGCTGCTGAAGCTCTGCCCAGCAGAGCCTCGTGCTTTGTACCTGCCCTCCCCTAGGAGAACTGGCACAGCCCAGAGAAAACCAACAGAGGGAAGGAGCAAACTCCTTTTGTTTGGGACAGAAGAGCAAAGGAACAGCTCCCCTTTGATTCTCTCAAGTTCAGAAGCAGGATGGCCACACAGCATTTTACTGTGAAGGCTCAGCCTCAAACGCGTGGCAACAGATTAAAAAGGGAGGTTGGTGAACTTGATCCAGGACAAGACCAGGCTCCTTCATTCATTGGTAGCTTTGTACTAAGTGCCCCTGATGGCCGCAATTTCTAGGCTCCAGGGCAGAACAAAAGTGCTGCCTTCTTGGCCCTTAGTTTCTCGTGGGAGGGCAGGAAAATGACAGGGAAATAAATGGTGTGATTAGGGCAGTGGAATTTTCCAACCAAAAAGATGAAACATTTTTCTAGATTTTTTTTTGTGTGTGTGGTACAGAAAGATCTAGGGATTGTCTATTATTCTAGACTTCTTGGTAAAATTTGTCTATAAAACATATTTTTAGGGCTAGAGGCAGTGACAGGGTGGTGGATGATGGAAGTGGCAGGGGATTTCCTTTGGAGAGGAGGACGCTGAGGCCTGTGGTGTAAGTGCGCATGAGCAGTGCCACGCCCCGCAGCTTTTGGTGTGTCAGGTTCTCCAAAGAAGAAAAAGGGAGAGGAGAGAGGAGACCATGGGAACGACAAAGGAAAGGAGGAGGGGTGCTCAGAGCCAAGGTGAGGACAGAGCAAGTAGTCTTCAGCGGGGAGTGGGAGGCTGAGTGACTGCCCTCTCAGTTAGGGTTAGGGTGAGACAGTGTGCTGAGTCCCGAGGTCACACAGGAGTCATGTCACTTCTTCCCTCAGTCCCTGCTTGGTAGCAGGGCAGGTTTCCTTGGGAGGAGTTCTGTCCCCCACAGATGAGGACACACAATCCAGGGGTACTGTGGTTGGTGTTACAGGAAATCTCTGCTGAGACCGAGGGAGCTCCACGAACCACCAGTCCATAAACTGCTCCAACGTCCTGCCCACTGAAATGCATAAAGCCACATCCTTAGAATAATTCATGTTTTTAAATGAACACCAGTTTGACACAGCTGTGACCAGCCGATGGGCCCCAGGCCCTAGCTCCACCCTCTCCTCCTAGGTCCCCAAAGGCAGGAGGACACCTAGGGGACCGTGCTACAGCATCGGACCCTGGACTTTGCAGGTCCGGCATGGCCACCGCAGGAAGCCATCTCCCCATAGTGCACGTGGTCCTGTTTGGGTTGGGTGGGGCTTTCCCTGCTCACACCACCCCACCCAGGCTCACGTTGGGCGTGACCCAGCCTCAGTCAGGGATAAGCACACAACCCAAACCCATGACCAGGCCTGCAGGATGTCCATCTAGACTCTGCATGCACAGTGGAGAACAAGGCCAACAAAGCCCAATTTTTGTTCCAAGTACTCTTTGGAGCAGGAAATGGAACCCTGGTACCATGGTTTGTGCATCTGGAGGCTTGAACTTTTTGGTGGGTTGAGTCGTGTTTCTGTTGGTGGCCACCTATGCTGAGTAGGTGCACTGATCCTTCCAAAGAAGCTTGTGGCAAAGAGACACCTTTATTTCTAGCCTCGGGTGAATGAGGGTATCCCCTTAAAAGATGCCGACTCAGGCACTGGGAAGAATTGAGATAAACAAGTGCACATCAGCCAGTGCAGGGGTGAGACCAGTGAGCAGGTGGGGAGGCTGGGAGGGAGGAATGTGTGTAACTAATGGGAGGAAGGAGGCTTGGGCAAGAAGGGGGGCATGGAGGGGTAGTAAGGAGACGCTTCACTCTGCCCAAGTCTTTTTCTTTTTGATCGAGACAGAGTCTTACTCTGTCACCCTGGGTAGAGTGCCATGGTATCATAGCTCACAGCAACCTCAAACCCTTGGGCTCAAGCAATCTTTTTGCCTCAGTCTCTGGAGTAGCTGGGACTATAGGCACCTGCCACAATGCCAGTCTAATTTTTTTTTTATTTTAGTAGAGATGGGATCTCCCTCTTGCTCAGGTTGGTCTGGACCTCTTAAGCTCAAGAAATCCACCTGCCTTGGCCTCCCAGAGTGCTAGGATTACAGGCAGATGCCAATCTGTCTGGCCTCTGCCCAACTTTTTAAATTGTGTGCTCCACGTGGCTTCTGGGGTTGATGGCTTAGGTCTTTGGGGGTGATTACAGGAGTGAAATTTCCTCTTCCAAACATCTGCTTTTCTCTCTTCTCCCATTCTTCCCCTTTAATCTGAAATATCACATAAATCTGGCTAGAAGGCACTTTTTGAGCACCTCTCTGGGCTATGCTCAAAACTGGGTCATAAAATAATGCACACCTCCCCCCCAGGAATTTGTGGTTTGGTAGAAGAGATCAATACCCAAACAGCAACTCTAACAAGTCACCCTAAGAAAGCACAAGTTCATGTTTCAATAAATACTTAGAGAAATACAGAAAACGTACTTCAGTGTCTTCATCAAAACATGCAAATTGGTCTGTCTAGAATATCACTCGGGAAAGCTCAGTATTGTGCAGAAAATTGCTGGGAGTCTATTTTCTGGAATCAGCAGGAAGAGAACATTACAAAGTTCCATGATATAGACAAGGCATACAGATACATCCCCGTGCTGTGGTGTATCGTCACATGTTCACCAGGAGGGTAACCGAAAGCTTGTAGCTTGTTTGCAAACCATCTTCTCCCCTTCTCTTCCCCACCAGGTTTGGGCGGGGTGTGAGCCCCTGGACTGCAGTCTTCCTGCAGGAAGTTGGATTGGACAGATGACCCCTGGGGCAAAGACACAAAAGCCAGTGTAGTGTCTGCCATGTCCGGTAACCTTGGGTCAGGGGCACGCGGAGAAAGTGAGGAGGGACAGCCTCTAGGGGCAAGGGCAGAGAGACGGAATTTTCTCGATCTGAGTCAGGCTTCACACCCATGACTCCTCTCTGTGCCCTTCATGCTTAGAGGCTGAGACTTTGGATACACCTGCAGGGTGTGGTGTTGGGGGAGAGGGTGTTCATAACAGACAGTCCTAAGGGTAATGGCATGTCTGTACAGAGGACTCATGGGTTTGACTCCAGCAACAGCTACTTGACACCAAGTTACTTACTTAACCGCTCAGTGTCTCAGTTTCTTCATCTGTAAAATGGGTATAATAATAATAATTATTCATGGCTCTGATGGGCCATCAAGAGTAATGACCACCTTCTTCTAATGGGAAGGGTGCCACACGGCCATCCGTTGTGAGCCTGAGTGACCACACCCCCCATTGAAATGGACACCCTGAACCCCGGCCGGAGTAGGTGACTCTCTTAGTGTTTACTGGAATACCAACACCAAATGGTTAAACAAACCCAGATTGTTGTTGGGGATTTTGATGGAGAAAGGATTAACTCACTTCCAAGAGCCTTGGCTTCATACCAGCATTATTTACTTAGCTGAGAACTGCCTTTCAACACCAGCTGGTGAGAAAGCCCAGGCTGGGCTCCGGGGAGGCATCCGGGAGGAGCGGGGTGGGGGTGGGTGCAGGGCAAAGCCATTGGCGAGGTTCTGGAGTGGTTTCTTCTGAGCACCCGCCAAGGGCTAGGCCTCTCCCCTCTCTCCTCCCTACAACAACCCCCTGGGTGCAGTAGCGTCACCCCATCCAATAGGGAGGAAGGCTTAGGAGGGCGAATCACCCAGTTCACACTGACAGTAAATGGCAGAGCTAGAACCCAAGCCCAGATCTGTCTGCCTCCTAGGCCATTTGGCCTTGCACAGGAGACAGGTTCCCAGAGCAGGAGGCCATAGACTCTCCCTCCAGGGAAGCTGGGGACAGCCACAGAGCAAGGGTGGCGGCTGAACTGCAACATGAACCAGGATGCCCCGTCCCCAGATTTCCTTCCCATTGTCACCCATCTCCTGGAGTCCTGACGGTTGCCCTGGGAGAAGGTGTGAAGTGGCTTTTCCTCCTGCCTGCCCTGGGGCATGTGCCAGTGGCCTGGCAGTAGGTGAGATGCGGAGATGAGAGACAGACTCCTTCAAATGACATTTGTCTTCAGCCCAGAAAGGAAGGAAGGGCCGGGCAGCCATGTGCTGCTCGGTGGGGAAGTTTGGAGGTGGTACCACCACCACGGCATTTCTAAGAACAGCACCTCTGCCTTTCCCGTGATTCTTAAAGTCTTGACAAAACAAGCAAAGGGGAAAGAGCTTTTTTGCAGTTCTGATAAATGATCCTGGAGGGATACGGAGCTGACTGTAATAAATTATACACAGATCGCTCTGATCCACATCACACGGAGTGGCCATCATCCTGGTGATAACATCTCTCCCTGGGGTGATGTTCCCAGGGGCTGGCCATGAAGGAGCATTTAGAGATTCGGCTGCCTGGGCCTCTCAATTAAAACATGGTTTTGTTGTTATTTTGCTTCTTCTTTTTTTCCCTTTAGGCCGTCCCAACTTTCTCCCAGCCCAGAGAACCTGTCTTCTCCATCCATTTTTCTTTCTCTCTCACATCCCTGACTCCTTCCATCCTTTTAACACCTCAGAGAAAATGAAACACACCGGTGGACCACAGGGTGACGGCCAATAGCATCTTCTGGTAGGGACAATGCCACTGCTCCCTGGATGGACGAGGGCACCAGGAGCAATGGTGGAGACCAGGTGCCAGGTGGATGTAAGAGAGGAACAGGCAAGAATACAGCTCCAAGCAGGTGATGCTGGGGTCACTGTCCTGGGCTTTGGTTCAATGTCTCCCGAATGTCAACCCAAAGTAAAAAACATTATCGAGCAAGCAGAAATGGACCAGCACACGGAACTGCTAATCATGACTCACCTTGAGAAGACAATTAAGAGAATTCTCGAGCTTGTCTGATGTAAGGACTCCAGTGGTGGCTACCCGTGAGATCCACGAAACATCTGGCCTCATGTTCCATGTGGAGGGCCCCAGACGGAACAAAGTCCACATTGGAGAAGCTTTGAGATCTGTGCTTCAAATTTCATAAGGGCGACCCCCTTACCCCCGCAAAAGATCTTCTTTGCTAATATATCAGAAATGACCCACTAGTCTACTTCCGCCAGCTTTAACCTTCAGTATTAATAACAGTACCATTCCTATCTGAAATGTCTTTTATAATTGTGTAATTACACACCTCATTTATCCAATTGTTAAGCCAAGAGACTGATTAAATATTAACAACTGCTTGGTTCTCTTGGCGTCATTAGTTGGAACACAACCCTGTAATCTCAGGTAACACACGATGGTAATTATCCTTCACATTCCCATTTAGCTGAAAACCCAGCTCAGTCAATCCAGATAAGGTTGCCTGGTAGAAAATGCATTGCCTTTAAATCCTGTTTTATCTCCACAGTCTCAAGCAAGGTGCATTTCAGACCAGCTCAGGGTTTTTAAGAGTAAACCTGTATTGCTGGGTGATGGCTGGGGGAGGGAGGCGGGGCAGGCATAACAAACAGCTCAATCCCCAAAGCGCTCTCTGCTTATAAATCCCGCGGGGCTTCAGAAGTTATAATGGGATTTTCTTGTCCCCGAAGCAGCAAGATGGAGAATTTGGCTTAGTTTGAGCATCCCTCACATGAGAAAACAGTGCCGAGTGTAGCAGACTTCGCCCCTTGGGCTGAGGCAGCGGGAGGCAGGCCCAGCGGCTGCTCCTTGCTGTGGTCACCCGGACCTCTGCTTGGACCAACCTCAAGCTGAGCCTGCTGCCAGTCTTGGGAAGGGTCCTTCCTTCCACACCAGCCTTTTCCCTTTCCCCCATCCCAGAGAACCTGTCTTCTCCACCCATTTTTCTTTCTCTTTCACATCTCTGACTCCTTCCATCCCGCTTACCTGAATTCCTGCTGGAGCTCTCAGGCCCCCAGGCCTCTTCCCAGGTGGTTCCCTTGCCCAGACACAGTTTTCTGTGGCTGACAAGCTTGGAGCCACCTGGAGCTGGCTCAGATACAGCCTCGCGAGGTCAGCTTGGGCTCTCGGGTCCAGTCCTAGACTACCCCCATGTTTGAAAAGCTGCACAAAGCCGGAGCGAGACCAGGCATTTCCTGTGTGTAGGGCACATGGGTGGGCTTCCCCAGCCCGGAACCCGTGCCCTCCCATTTGAACAGGCATCAATCATAAGTCTTCTTCCTGTCCCCTTTGAGGTGGTATTTCAGTTCCTCTTCAGACAGCTGACCACAAGGGGATTCCCTTGCTGGGGCTGATAAACACCAGATAAACACATTACAGCTCAGATAGGATGGGAGGATGGCTGGGCTGGTCCAGATTCCAGGCTGGCCAGCATCAGGAGGTGCTCCGGCCCCGGAAGGCTGTCTCTGTGTGGGGCCCCCCTCTTCAGATGGCACTTGCTTTCTGTCCCTGGTGCCTATCTGAGAGACTATTACCTTGACAAAAGTAACAAACATCCCTTTTTAATACAAATGATATGCTGCAGTGCTCTGCTAATGAGACAGCATTAACCAGAAAGAATCAGGTACTCCTTGCTTATATAGAAAAACACGATTTGCTGAACTTTGGGGACGTGACTACAAAGATTTGGGTTCATCTTAAAGATTCATTAATACATTCATGTGTGTTGATGTAAGGAGAAAAAGGAGATGAGGGAAAGAGAGGGGATAGTGCAGAATAGATTCTGGCCAACAAACCTCCAAGCTGGGTGGGGGCCTTGATGTCAGAACCGTGGAGGGGACAGGCTTTTAAAAACCTCATCACTGTGGCCACTGACACTAAAACTACTGTCCCATTGCTTTCCAAATTGTGTGAAATGTTGGCCTCTGTATTATATCTCAAAGAGGAAATGCAAAAATAAAACAAAACAAACAAACAAAAAAACCCGAACACCCCCTCCCCCCAAACCAATCTTTTTAGTTGAAAGAAAAAGTCTGTGTAGCAAATTTGGGGTTTGCATCTCTTGCTCAGCAGGGAAGAGCTGTTTAAATCCTCCAAAGCAAACAGACTGGCACCAATCCTCCTGGGAGGAGGAGGCAGTTTTCTTTTGACAACTCATTTGCTAGATCCTAATTATACTGCGGGTTTCGGTAGTGGTGGTTGTTTGTTTATTTGATACCAAAATCAGGGGACAGATGGGGCAAAATTACACAACACTCAAGTCTCTGGAGAAGAAACCCAGGACGTGAAAATTTATTCCTGTGTGTTATCTGGGTAAGCATTAAAACTAATCTTAAAAATAAGGATCCGCAGCCCCTGATTACTAATTTCTTACGCGACAACTTATCTAAAGATTTGCTCCTGTAGTTCAATCGGCCCAAAGGCAAATTTTGTTTGAAGAGTGTCTCCCTTCTGATGTTTAAGAATACAGAGGTTTCACTTTTCTGCTCTGCAAATTTTAAGCTGTCCACCTCGTTTGACCATCAGAGTATCAAGTTCTTGTGCCAGTAGGCAGGGCCAGGTCTAGGCTGCCCTGATGCTGAATAAGCCTATACCTCACAACCACACACTGAGGCCCCTGCCTTTGTGGATTTATCACTTTCCTTCTCTCTTATGAGGCTGTACCTGGAGCATGCTTTTCACAGCTGGCAGTAGGCACACGGTGCCCAGGGGCACTGAGCCCCGGAGACCTGACAAGCCTCCCTGAGCCGTGCCTGAAAATGTGGCTCATCTTCATGCTGCAGCTGGGCCAGGGCGGGGAGAAGGGAGAGTTTAATTGGTTCTGACTTCAGGATTCAGTTCATAGTTTTCCCTGGAGGTGTGCATTGCAGGAAACAGTATTACCAAAGCCAGGTCCTTGCAAAACGGCTGAAATTAATCAAGTTCCATGCTCATTTATAATGGGAAAACAGAAGAGAGCATTCTAACATTTAATGACAATATTTTGTAATTGCTAAATCACCGGTGACATTACAAAGTGCTTTTGGGTGAACAGATACATGATGTATCTCTGTTGAGAAGGCAGAAATGCTCAGCAAAAAGGAAGCAATTGTGGGCATTTCTCCTCGTCTATCTTTTCCCCAAAGGACCAATTCAAATAGATAATTTGTCTTGATTGTTTTTAATTACATTGTAAACATCTCCAAAAAAAAAAAGTCTGGGATAAAGGTGAACACAAGTCAGTCGGTAATAAAAATGTAGGCTACAATTCTTCTCGGATGACAGATGAAATGAGTTTAATATATTCTTGGTCTGTGGAAAACACGAACATTTAAAACTGAAAACAACTGAATTCAATTAGTAGACCTTGTTCAAAGCAGTTTGGAGAACTGGAGGGCAAGGAACTCATATTATCTGCCCATCATAGACCTGGGAAAAGCGTGAGAACTCATGACTGGTATGAATTGGCAGAAAAATGATGTGAAGTTGGGCCCTGTGTTTTTGTACACGGCCGTATCTGGCAAGCAGATCCATTAAAAGATTCAGCTGCTAATGTTTTCAATCCCTCACCTTACATAAGCGCTTAATTCGTCAGAAAGATATAAAAGTGGAGGAAATACATTCAGTGTTGAAAGATGGACTGCTAACAGCATTGCTTTCAAATGCAAGTAAATCCCAATGGTCAAGTCCAATTCCAAATTTCCCTCCACTAATAAATCACCATTAGCAATTGTCGATGGGCCTTGCACACTGCTCACCCACCTGAAGTGTCAGGTCCTGCCAGAAGAGCCAGCCTAGGCTTCTTGGGTTGGTAAAGGTTTTGACTCTGAAGAAGGAAATTTCTGTTTGTTTGAAAGAAGAGGGTCCTTGCTGTGGTGTTCAAGAGACGTATTTTTGATCCTTTAGAACAGCTCTGATTTTGCAGCCCTGGAAACTCATAAAGAACGTGGTTCGTGCATTTACTTGCTTTGACTGGTCTGGAAGAGCAGAGCTTGGATCTGAGCAGGGACCCTGTTGTCACCAGAGCTGTGCACCCAGTCAGGTCTTTCCTTTGCTTAAATATAGTAGAACAAACATGGCTGACCACCTCCCTACAATGACCACCTCCTTAAGTTGACCAAATCTTCACACACTGGACGTGCACCACACGTATACATTGGTGCAGTAAGACTAATTCCCTGTATTGACCACCTCCTTATGTTGACCAGTTGGTTACAGTCCCTTGAGAGGTCAACTTACAGAGGTTCTTCCGTAGTTGTTAACCGCAGTTGAGTAAAAGAAATAGTACAGGTTGGCCTTGAGATCGAGGAGCATGATTTTCTTAGGAAATCAGAACCCTTACCAGGTTTCCTCAGCCTTGAGGGCTGGATGATGACGGCAAAGACATTTGGTGGAGTCTTAGTGTGTCTGAGTTTAATTCACAAGAGCAGAGAAGGCCAGGGGAGACACCACAGTTAAAATCCTGTGAACCGGGGCAAGACATGATTGTAAGAGGGACTTTACCTAACAAATGCAATCAGGGTAACCTGGTTTCTTGTACCCTCAATGAATCCACAACAATAAATTAAAAAAAAAAAATCCTGTGGACCACACCTTCATCCCCTAACAGTCCCTGGAACATGCCAAGACTGAGCGTGAGCTTTGGGAGATGCTTCTGTTGCTCCCTGCATCGGTGGGGTCCTCCTTCCTGCCCTTTATCCTCTCTTAATTCTGAATATCATGAACTGCGTTTGGCCTGTGTTCCATCAGTCAGAGACCATGTTACTCTGCACTTTTGGAGTGGAGAACAGCTGGGCCCTCCAAGGGCCTGGGGCCTCCTGGTGGGGTGGCAGGTGACGACACGCCAGCGAGCCAGAGAACAACTGGGCATGTGGGGGAGGTGCAGAGCGGAGAGTCTGTCATTCCCAACTTCCAGACAAGAAGGCAGCTGAGGGCCAGGATGGGAGGGCCAAGAGGCTCAGCTCCACGGGGGCTGGGGAGGGTCATAGCACAAGGGATGGCTGCCCTTCCCACCCACATTCCCCAGATAGCACGTGTTGTGTCATGCTGTGGCTGGTAAAGCCGTGGTTACACCACAAGCACTGGTTTCAAAGGATGGGGGATAAGAACACACATGGGACATGGGAAAAGATTTTTAGCGCTTGTCCATCTTTTCTGTCTTACTGTGTCCACTAGACGAATTGCCCATCTATGCCATTTTCTCAGAGATGTTGATGAATCCGACAAGAAAATATTGGGATAATTTAAGAGGCAGCTGCTGGCGGCTCTGGCGCCAGGGTCAGAGTGCACTTAGTAGGAAATTGGCAAGTCTTAGCAATGACATGATGCAATTCAGACTGCAGTGCTCCAGAGTGTGAAAGGTTTAACTCAAACCTCCCAACATGGCAGAGCTTGCTCACTTTACCTAGGACTGACCTGGTCCTTGTAAGTCACACCTCACAGCCACCATGCGTAGAGAGGGAACAGTCAGCCTGCTTTCCAGAAATGTGGTCAAACACTCTCCCGTAAGGAGAAGCCAGCTCTTTCATCTACCTCTGTCTACTACCAACTGAAATCCAGCCATTTCTTTCCTAAGTTAAAAGAACATTAATGCGGAAGTATGCGTAGAGGCTTGCCGAATATATAAAGTTCCTTGTAATACCACAAGGCCTGTAGCTGTTTCTGAATGAATCACCTGTGACACTGATGGCCCTGCAGCCCAATACATCTCCCTTTCCCCAGAAGAGAGCAGCTCTGGGTTCCAGTGACATGATTTCCTGTCTGCCGTCTCAACTCTTTGGTGAATTGTTCGGTTTTCAGGCCCTGGACTTTCTCTTCTGGGACTGTCAACAAGGAAGCCAATTAGTGTCCATTATAGCAATGAATTTTGTGATGTGGAAATTTGTCCAGTTGCAACTGGTCTAAAATCCCCAATTAATCCCACAGGATCCAGAATGCATCCAGGTTCTTTGTGGTAATTGCACAAGTTTGCCCTCTTTCAACAACAGAGGCCCTTAGAGTTTTAAGTTATTACTGCAATTATTTCCCATGTAAGACAATGGATGTGTTTGAGATGGTGTTTCAGCATACTGATGAAAATCAAAGCAGAATGAAAAAATCCAATTGTTAGTTAATACCTGCCAATTTCCTTCTGCCCTAGTGCCTTTTACTATCATTGCAGGAGCCAAATTCTGTTCTCCCAACGATGTGCACGTTCGTAGGCCCGGCTTCGCGGTAGGGGTTCCTGGGAAAACCCCCTGACTCGAGGTCTAGAAGCCCCTCCCCAGGCTGGTGCTGCTCCGTGTCAGGCTGGCCCTTCAGGCCAGTGACCCCCAGGTGGGCATGAGCACTCAGGAGTGTGTGTTGATTTGGGAAAGTCCCTGGAGGACCTGGGAGTCATTCCATAAACACTTTTTTGGCAACTTGGGATAGACTTAAGCTGCTACTTAAAGGGAAACCAGACCTATTTTCCTTAAGGCAACACATTAAAATTAAAAAAGAGAGAGCTCTGAGGGATACACATAGGAGTATGTGAATTAACTGTTACCTTTGAATGGTCAGCTAAGTGAAGAACAGCTCTTCACAGTGGCACTGGGCATCTGACGCGCGAGGGGGCAGCAGCATTTGTTTGCCTCCATGAAAGGCTCAGTCTAATTTCGGAACCACTCCCTGGAGAGATGACAGAAAGACAAAGATTGCTTTGAAGTTCAAGAGTTCTTTTCTTTGACCATGTTCTACCTTTGCCACCTGGCTGGCCTGGAAAATGGCAGAAATTCAACAGGAAAGCCAGGCTGGGAGGAGAAGGAAGGGGTCATACCCTTATACTTAGAAAAAGTGGCCAGATGTGGGTGTCTTAGGAAAGACAGGAGAAGTGGAGGGCGGGGGGGAGAGGAAAGCTGGTGGTTCTGATTTGCATCTTTTTCAGAGGACTTGAATTAGGGTAAGAAATCAGGGACAATTTCAAATCCAATACAAACCCAAAGAGTTGGTAACTCAAGTAAAACTATGAAAAAGGGTTTTTAAACCCAGCAGCTTGTTGAGGTGAGCCCCCATAAGCAGCAGTGTCCTTTGGTGATGATCTTGCCCTTTTCCAGAGGGGCAGCGAGAATCTCCTACTGGGGCTGCACCCAAAGGCATTCCTGCATTAGAAATTCCCCCCTCTGGCCTGAGGTCACCCTTCAAAGGGCCTATAAAATGCAAATTTGTGGGAGATCAGAGTCAGTCATCAGGCACCTGATAGCAGAGATCTGAGGGACTGAGGGACACCCCAGAAAGGCCATGATGATGTGGGGGTGGTCACATAGAGCAGGCATCCTCAAACTGCTGGCCCACAGGCCACATGAAGCGGTGTGAATTGTATTTGTTCCCATTTTGTTTTTTACTTCAAAATAAGATATGTGCAGGGTGCATAGGAATTTGTTCATAGTTTTTTGTTTTAAACTATAGTCCGGCCCTCCAACAGTCTGAGGGACAGTGAATTGGCCCCGTTTAAAAAGTTTGAGGACGCCTGACATAAGAGTCCTAAGTCTATAGCCATATAGTTCAAATTGTATTTGTTCCTTAGTAGCTCCTGGAATCAATTTAGTGTAAGGCAGCCAGCCTTTAAACACTGAATTAGTACAGAACACATCAAATACAATGCACATGATTTGTACACTGTATGGTTTTTATGAAAGCAGTCCTCATGTCCCAGTGGTAGGTGTCTGTGTATGCGTGTATGCGTGTATATGCACACAGATGGATGCACGTCCTTCTTATTGTGGGGTCATTGGTTTTATTGGACCATTAGGCAGCTGGGGCTCGAGTCAGAAAATGCTACAGGAGCACCAAAGTTGAGGGGCTAAGGGAGATTTTTCCTCCTTCCCAACTGTGCCGAGGCCTTCATGATAACAGCACAGCTACAGCTCAAAGTGGAAAGGCCATTTTTCCAATTGAAAAAATAAAATGCAGCAAAAAGTTACAGAAATGCAATCAGCTTCCATAAGTTTTCTATGCATATACAAGAACGTACATGTCCCTTCTCTACCTTCCTCTCTCCCTCCTGTTTAAAGAGCAAACAGCAGCACACGGTACAATGCTCTGCGCTTTGCTTCCTTCACACAATTCTTAGCGCAGCAGGTAAAGTGCTATTCCCACCTTTTGTACTGCAGGGAGGTGTTCCCTTATAGTGTATACTGTACTGTTTTGTCACCAGCTCTGATGGACACTTGTGTGCAGCCTTTTAGCTTCTCATAAGCAATGCTGAACTGATATCCTCACACGTCTGTGCATCCAGGCAGTAATATCTGTAAATCCTTGATGTGGAGTTCCTGAGTCAAAAGATCTGTACGTTTTAGATTTTGATAGATGCTGTCAAATTTCTCTCCATTGAGGTTGCACCAAAACGTTAGGGCACCCTGCGACCTGGACTCTGGAGCCCGGGTGCCCCCACCCTTACTCGGCCTTGACTGCCCTCCTGCTGCTCCCTCCCAACCCCAACTTACAGAAAGAGGAAGGACTATTTGAAAAATGTAGTCTTAGAAATTTTAGTATAACTTCCCTTGGGTGTTAACCATTGTCAAAAAGATTCAATTAACGTCTTACGAAAAATCTAATTGTGGTTTAATTTGGATTAGACTGGGAAAGGTAGTGTGTTAGTTTCCCAAGAACACATCCTTAAATGTTACTTTTAGATACAGCCAAGAGTTTGGGGATGGTTTTTAGCTCTTGTGTTTGAGCCACCTGGATCTCTTCCATGGCCAAATTTTTGTACTAAGATATACATTACAAAGTCAGACAGTAATCAGACCAAGTTCATTGGTTTGTCTCTGAAAATGCCCATAGAGTAGCTGGTGGTCTCCTTGTAACTCCTATGGAGAGATGAAATTCATACTTAACAAAAGGCAAAATCTTTTTCCTGAGCACAGTAACTATCAAAAATATGATCTATTATAATTCCAGTAACTTGCAATTTTGTTTTTGGAACATATTAAAAAAGGCAAGTATTGTCATCCTATTGTAAGGGAACTTTTTACTGCTAAGCTAACAGGGAGAGGGGCAATTTTGATGACAGGAACACATTTAATTGAAAAAAAATCTGATTTAGCTTCACATCAAAATTAGAACAAGTAATCTTCACATTTCTTTTAGTTGTCACATTTGGTTTCCCTCAATGGATAGCATTTTTTCTGAGGGTTAAGCCACACATTGAAAATATTTTCACACTTCAGGGTATGGAAAATGTGATGCACTCCTAAGCTGACATCTGCATATTAAACGCAAATTTAAAATATGCTCAAGAAACTGTGGCTATAGTTTTACTATGAGGATAACTATGATCATGCCTAAATATGAGATGCAATAAACATTTCACTGCCAGAAGTAACATTCCTGAAGAGGTGGATATGGTTAAAACATATATTAGATTGCACCACAAGCCCCAATAAGCTGCTGATTGTCTAATGTCACAGAAATCAGTATAAAGTTGAAGCTAAAAACCTGTTCTGCTAGGTCTCAGTTCATCCTCACCAGGGCACTTTTGCTCAGGAGCTCAGAGAAAAGAGGCGACTCTATAAAATATGTACCTAACAAAGCATGTCAGCGGCTTGAATGGAGCAGACCAGTCCAGATCTGAGAATTCTAAGAAATACATGAAGTTGAGCCTTTACTGCCAACAACCATATCACCGGGGCCATGGAAAACTGGAGCCGCGCAGCTGGAGAGGGGAGGAGTCTGCAGCCAGAGAAGGCGATGGAACGCACCCAGGTTTTGATTATTTATGGTGTGCTGATGAAGAGACAACTTTCCATATGAGGAACAGCTTAACAGGAACGGTCAAGCTAAACTAGGAAGAGGTCCAAGTGAGACAGCGAGCAACAAAAGAGGACATGAATAAAAATGACAGGTAATAAAACAATACAAATCTAAAATGCTGTAACTCTCAGAAATAATTTAGGGCCAAAAGAAAAAAAGTCTAGTTCTGTTGGCATTGGGACAATTTTCCAAGAAGCAAAAGACATTAAGCAAAATGAATGTGCTGAACTGAAGACCAAATTTGCCTCAATGTCTTTCTAGCTACGAGTTTGGTTGCTTCTAAGGCAGGTTTATTCCTAAGAAGGAAAGTGGCAATTTTGTTTATATTTGTCTTTATCTTGGGTGGCATTGAGGGGTATTCCCCATTAGAACAAGGGAGCTTTCCAGAACCTGGAAACTATAACACTGTCTTACGAATGAACCCACAAGCATCCACCAAGGACCCTATGCAGCCCAAGCTTCTATCATTTTTAATATGTTGGGTACTGAATCCTCCAGGGCTCTGTGGAGGGATAGTTTATATTCTCTGCCTATAGTGTGGTAATCAGAAAGTCTACTGTCTGTTTCTGGGCAGTGGGGTGGGTGCTACGACCGAGCTAGAACAGGAGTTAGGGAAGGGTAGAGAAATGGTCATAGAGAGGACCTACTGCCTGAAACGAGACCCGAGGAATACAAGCCCCAAAGTGGGGCCTGGAATGGAAATACAGTAGAAGGTCTGGAAGGTGACCACCCAAGGGACTGTAACCAAGTGGCCAACCTGCAGAGGTAGTCAACACAAGGAACTAGGCCCACTGTATTGATACATACATGTGGTGCATGTCCAGTCTATAAAAATTAAGTGAACTTAAGGAGGTGGTCAATTAGGGAGGTTCCACTGTAATTTAGAGAATTTTGCTTTCTCTATTGATTGAATACACACTTGCCAAATCTCCATGCAATCCACATCCTGGTTTTGTTAACAATTAAAATATATTTTGTATAAAAAAATGCAAATTTCTGTGCTTCTCAGTAGTTTTCATCCTTGGATTCTGTACTTAAGGTCTACCTGAGCTGTTTAAATTATTTTACGTGACATGATATACCTCTTCTTCTAAGCCTGGCCAAAAGCATAATAAATACCAGCCCCCAGTTACTTCGTGGCCCAAGCATGCCAGACATGTAATTTGTGTCTCTTTGACTCTTCAGTGATGCCTGGAGGGAAAAGCAGTCCCACTCCCCAAGGGAATGGAGGCTTAGGGAACTCTCTTGAGGTCACACAGAATATAAAGGCTGGCGCTGTGCCAATAACACTTCTACACCCAAGCAAGGCTCTGAGCTGTTCCCAAAGTCACTTTAGCTAAATTACTCCCTCTTGTCGTCCTACCTCCCCAGTAGAAGCCCCTCTTCCCACCATTTTCACTGAAGCACTACTATCAAGGAACAGAAACTTCTATTTTATATGCCCCTTGTAGACCAAGGGAACATTTCCAGAACCTGGGAATTGAAATGTCTTATGAATGAACCCACGAGCACAGGCATCCAGGAAGAACTCTGTGCACCCTAAGCTTCTGCTCAAATGTTTTCTTAGAGATGGTGTAAACCGCCTCCCCCCACCTCCAGGGATCACTGCCCCAGTGAGGTGCCCTCATTTGTTGGGACCCAGGGATTGCAACTCCAAAATACATTCTGGAAGGGGATCCAGCTGGAGAACTTCATCACGAGCCACTGCATGTTCTCCCTACCTTTGCTCTTTCCCCCAATCCCAACTGTGTTTCTTTCCAGAGCCTGCTTGTGCCCTTGCTGTGAGAATATGGAGTGAAACACTAACCAGAGGTTGGTACCTCCACAACCTAAGACGTCAGACTCTTCGTTAAGTGCTCAGTGGATGCATACTGTCCTTTACCTTTGTTCCACACATACTCCAGACCCACGACTCTGCCTTTTGCTAGTATTTCCAAAATAATCCACAGCATCTGAGGACCAAGCATGCAACATTTCATAGTCTGAATTCAAGTTTCATAGTTTGAAACTTGGTAATCTTCTCACAGTAAAACTCACTTGGTAATGTCTTCAAGATCAATCTTCCAAAACACAAACTACAAACTGCACTGAATGGTAAAGTTACTTCATTATCAACCCAGGAAGTTCTCAAATTATCGAACAGTAGAGGTCTGATATTCTCTCTTTGAAACTCAGCGATGGATTGCTAAAACATGGCACAATCAAAGATTTCTAACCACACCCTCTCATTCTCAAAAGTTATAAAACTATTCACAAAAAAGCAAATATTAAGTTTTCCCTTTTTGTACTATTTGAGCCAAATTGTGCCTATGAACACTGCTTTTAAAACTAGACATTTAAAAGACCCACTAGCTTATCAATTAGGCTTTAGTTCTTCCTCTACTTTAGATAACTTCCTTTAGCACAAAACAATGCTATGATAATGCCTAGGCCAAGCTTCTGCAACCAGGGCTGACCACATCCATGGAGGTTTCACAACAGGCTGAGATTTTAGTAGGATGGGCACACAAACTCCCCCCTTTTAAGAAAATGATTCTGTGGTTAGGATGGCCAGAAACCTCAAATGTAACTTTACTGATTTGAGGCAATTTCCCAGGAATTTAAGAGGCAATCGTTTACTCTTGACTTTCAAAGACAAGCTGGGCTTGAAAAGCACAGTTGCATCCAAAATTGATCAGCAAGCGACAACCCTCTGAAGTTACTTGGGAGAGAGGGAGAGCAGCTGAGACAACTACACATGACTGAACTATCTAGTTCACTTTCCAGGTTGTAAATTTTCTGGCCCCAAAGACTACTTGAAAACAACTTTTTACCAAGAAAGTAGATTTTTTATTAGCTGAAGTACTAAATTTTTTTTTCTTTTTTTTACCATTTTGATATGGAACACTATAGCTGTAAGACTTGCCAACAACCAATCATCTTCAAGACAATATGCATTGAAGAAAATAGCACAATTACAAAAAAAATTGAAGTCCTGAAAACATGGATTTTAAATTACGGTAGATGACAACCTTATTAAAATACTACTCTACAGGATATTCAAATAAAGCATAGAATTTAAGAAATATCAACATTTACTATCTAACATGATACTAAGGTTGAACCTGGAATGGTTTTGCCACCTGGAAATTTTCACATTTCTTGATCTACATAAACAGAAAACATCAGAAAAGGATACACTCACACACACACGTTTTTTACTGAAAACTGTATTTGAAGAACATCCTATAATCCTCTACATTTCATTCTCCAAATTTTGGTCTTTTTATTTATTATGAAATAAAGTCTATGTATTAAGAGTCAGTACATAGAATTTTAAATTAAGACTGCATATGGTTAGAAAAATATGCATTTTTATGTTATATTTTATTTCATAAGAAAATAAAACTATGTACAAAAATCACTTCTGTCCATCCTATTTGATCTAATGAAGCACCACCATAGAGCACAAAGCTCTGAGAGAATAGCAGCTTGCCTTGGAGTCTCATTTTTCAGTTTTACAGGGAAGTTTAATCACTCCCTGGTTAGAGAATGTATTTAAAATAGTCCACAGTTTGGAAGGGTCCTCACAGTTATGCTGGTGTTCCCAGTGGAGGAGGAGGTCCTCTTTCCTCCCCAACCTCTGTGCACACAGGAGGCAGTTGAAGCCAGAAGGGGACCACAGGAGAACAGTGTAGAAGCCGGGATGCTCAGGGCCCTGGGGGCTTTCCCTGGGCTCAATGGCTGCTAGTTGGGCTCCTTCACTTTCTGTGAGTTTTTCCACCCCATTCTGATGATGAAGGTAGAGTTGCCTTTTTAATTTAGGAAAGGCGTGTGCATCCTTCTCAGAGGGATGATGCTTCACTAGCTTTCTTCTTTCCAGAGGTTGCTTGCTATCAGGAGTGGCGTGTTTAAGCAGTTCTTCCTGAGTTCCCTTGCTGCCTGGTAAGACCCCCTCCTGTAGCCTGCCCTGAATTTCTTCTCCGTGAACATAAAGTAAATGAAACTTTATTTCAGCAAAAGAATGAGCAGTGATCTGACAACGGCCACATTTGATTTGTAATTTGACTTCATCTGCCTGGTTTAGAAGGAAGTCTTCTTCTAGGCTTGACTTGTTTTCCCTGAAAAAGACAAAAATTGTGTCCATAAGATTTCATGAAAAAAGACAACTGGAACTTTTTCTTAAAGCTCTTAATCTTCAGGGATCTAAACACACTCACTGACAAGGACGTACCAAGGGTGGAGTAGACAGCAAGATCTTCAGCAAAGGCTGCAGTGAATGCTGACTGTCACTCCTACTTGGGGCCACACACTTCTTAAGCTACCAGTGTCTATTTGGTAAAAGGGTCTTTCCCTTTATGCATCACCCCCAGTGAGCTAACTCACCTTTGGTTCCCACAGGGACAGGTGTAATCAACCTGGAAAAGTCAAGTAATCCCAAATGCAGCCCTATAGGAACATGCTTGGTTCAGGTGAAGTAACTGTCCCATACAACCCACTGAGAATGGAATATAGTTTGGACTTTACATCTAAAATTCAAAATCTAACTGTGAGACAAGTTAAGTGAGGCTTCTTTGTCCTTTAATGGAAAGCATGGAAATCTGAAAGAGGACAGAAATACCCAAGAAAAAGAGAAATTATAGAAAAGCAAAGAAAAAATAGAACAGGTGCCTATTTTTATCAAATATGATACAGTAAGCCAAAATTGAATAGAAAGTATTTAGAACAATTGGGACAATTATAAAAAACGGGCACAGATTCTACAGCGTTGGAAAAGGTACGGTTCTCCTGGTGCTGGGGAGAACTGATGGCGGTGGAATGAGCTCTATGTCACCTTAGTGGGAAGGGGATACACAGCCCAAACTGAGAGGGTTTCCCTGGTGAATTACTACTGCTCTAACGCCTGTCTGCCAGGCTTTCAAATTACTTAGCTTATTTGTTTATAACGTTAGGAAGTAGTACCAGGAAAAAGCGATGACAAAGGAAAAAATTAACTCAACCAGATAGAATATACAGGGTGAGGTAGGTATCACCACAGACGGTCCACTCCGAGTACCCACGGTGGGTCATCATGTTCTGGGCTAATAATGATGTTTAGACATAAATTCTGTGGATATGATTTTGGGGGAAATTACATGTAAAGATTGTCAGGAACTATATATAATAATTATTTCATTTTCAGAAGCAAGAATAAGCTTTTCTCACCCAGTCATCCCCAGCACAACTCAAACCAGCATTTACGCTTTGGCTAGTGTCAACGAAAATGCTGACTGATGAGAAACCAAAAAGAAATGAGATCATTCTTTTACAAAATAGGAGGACTAGATAGCTACCCTCACAAAATCTTAACCCAAGAAATGATTTAACAAACTTTTCTTCCCAGATCAAAACACTTTCTCGCCAGGCTTCCGTTCCCTTAGCACTCACCTCTCCAGTGAACCTTCTGTCCCTCGCACACTGGCCTCTCTGTTCTTCAGCAAGTCTCCTGGCTGCAGCTCGCTGGGGGAGGGCTCGGTGCTGATCACAACTCTGTGCACTTCTTTCAGATGGCCCAAATAGACTCGGATGTGACCAAACACCTTTGCGCAAAACTCACAACACATGAGTTTCTTCAGGCGGTTTTCTCCGTGGTGAAGCTTCATGTGTGTGCTCAGGCTACCAGAACGGACGTAGGCCTTGCGACAGATCCGACAACTGTACGGCCTTCTGTTGGTGTGTGTGTTCATGTGGTCTCGAAGGTGCTGCTTGAATTGGAAGTGGTGGTTACAGATGTGACATCTGTGCCAAGGCTTCTTAATGCCAGAAAATCCATTTCTGAACACAGAACTGGGCTTAGAGGAAGGGATATTGTCCTGCTTAGGGCCAAGACATTTAGGAATGAGTGAACTGTTTGACAAGACATCTTGCCCTAGGTTCCCGAGCATCTGAGATTGTAGTGTGGCTGTGGGAGCAGCCAGGGGAGCCAAAGTGGGTATAACAATTACAGGCTTGGGCATGATGCTACGGTATTTTTTCACAGTCTCTGGTTTTTGGTCTCTGGATTCTTGGGAATCGTTTTTTGCTCTTTCTTTACCATCTCTACACTTATTAATGATGCCTCTCTTCCTTTTCCCCTGAAGTGCCAAAATTTCATCTGATGCCTTTCGTTTTCTTCCTTTTCTCTTCGCTGCCCCACCAATCAGTTTTGTTTTGTGGTTTAGATCTAGTTTGGTGGTTGGACAAAAGGCATTTTCATGGGGACTCTGCTGTGACACTTGTGAAACAGGTAACTTGCTGGCCATTTTGGTGGCTTCTGTGATGGTGGATGTCTTTTCACCGTCTGTCCTGTGCCCCAGTAAAGAGAAACCTGCCGTGTTAGCACTTGATTCCACCTGGTGAGCCCCTGTTGTTTTCGTTCTCGAGTAGGGTAAGATCGGCAATTTCCCTTTGGGGACTGCAGAGATCAACTGGACTGCACTGCCCAAAATACCGGGTGGTAACTTGGGCATGACTTTTGCAAGATCAACTGGTTCTTTAAGCTTTTCACTGGTGATAGCAGAAGGTTTATGGGATGTTTTCTTGCTTGCAAAGTTTGTATTCCCTGAAATCTCTGTGAGGCCTTGCTTGGCAGAAGGCCCCTCCGGTGTGGACAATGTTGGGGTAGCAGGAGGATTCAGTTCCCCATGGCTATTGGTCATTGGAGATTTCGAGTCCCCAGGGTCACAGCCATTTGTCAGTGGAGCCATGTTGATGCTGTCTGGAACCTGCTCTAGTGATGGCACTTGCTCAAAGGGACTGGGTTTATGCGGGAGTTCAACAGGGCCCTCAGGTGGGGAAAGGGACATCTGAGGACATGCCTGGGTCTGGACAGGAGGTTTGCTACAGCCACCCTCAGGAGGGCTTAGGATGGGTTGCTTTCTTGATCCTTTGTTATTTCTTGGGGGTTGATATCGAGGAATAGGCAGTTTAAGGTTTTCAGGCAGGGGCATTCTGGGTTTCTGAACCTGCTGAGCTGAGGCAACATTCGGCAAAGCAACGAGAGAAAACGTCCCTTCTTGGCCGGCAATCTGCATCAGAGCATACTTCTGGGTGGACATCCCCAGTGGCTTGCAGTTGATGGAGGGTCCAAGACTCATTTGATCAGAGAGTGAAGGTGTATGACATGGCAGCATTCTGGAATTCAAGACTTTGGGCACAATTTTTGGTGCAATAGTCCTAAAGTGACTCTTAGTCTGCAAACTTTTCCCACTCTGTGTTGTTATAGAAGGGATGTGTGATTCACCTGCAAAGACAACACAACACAAGACATTACTGCAGTGTAACTGTCCACCCTTCTCAGCAAACCTCTGTGTCCTTCCAGACCAGCTTGAAGGAGAATTCCTGCCCACTTTCACCAAGGATTACTATTTTCCTCTGTGTTCCCACAGCCCTGTTATAATATTTACCACTTTCTGTAATAATTCAGATAGTTACAAGTGTCTCTACCACTAAAGGTAGTTTCTTAAGAGTGAGGACTCTGTCCTTCTCACCTGTATCCCTCAAGTTCATCCTCTCTACTTCCCCAATTCTGACTCACTGTGACAAGCCAGGGCAAATCCCATCTCCTTTCCTGATCTCCCAAGTTGCAAAGCTTTTCCTCTGGAATGTTCTGTATATTTTATATACATGCCCTGCTCTCCCTATTAAACTCGAGCTCTGTGAGGGTAAAGCCTATATTTAATTCATCTTGATATTTCTCGCTGTATCATTGGTATGAAACAAATGCTTCTTGTATCAAACTCATTTTTCACTCAATTTCAGGATACACCATTTGACCCACTGGCAGTGCAATTTGTTTTGCACAGTGGATGAATTCCAGACTGAATGCTAGCTTTGTTGCTGTTTCCCCATGTGACTTGCGAATTTCTTCTCACACCTTTCCAACTGTTTATATGTGCTTTTGCAATTAAATCACCAGTATTAAAAAAGCTGATGTGACACCTTTAAAGAATGTTGAACAAAACCAAAAGGATACAAAGCAGTAAGTAGAAATGCAAAGACAACATAAAGAATATGTGCAACACACAGAAAGCACCTTCTAGGTCACTAATCGGAACACTTTTAACTGATAGAATAACACTTCATTCTTGGATTTATTAGCCTAACCTAAGAGCAATTACCACTACCTTCAGAGAACAATTAGGGAAACATTTCAATGCCCTGCCTCCAAGGACTGAATCATCTATTTTACTCCCCCAAGGCCTCCAGGTCACAAGGCAGAAAGTTCCTCAGTCTAAGTACCTCATATTAATCAAACTTACTTCAACTCACATTTACTAGGCACCTATGTTATTCCAACATTATAGGCCCACAATCCCTTTTCTGAAACTTTTGGGGCAAGATGTATTTTGGAATTTATACTTCCAAATGTTAGCAACATAGTTAAGATACGTATACCAAATGTTACATAACACCCAGCAGAATCTGAAGGGCATTCACAAACTTAATATCACTCTGCAGCAAAAGAAGTAAGTGTTCATAACAAATAAGACAAATGAAGATTTTTTTAATAGTCTTAGGTCAGGTTTTTGCCTCTGAATGAGTTTGGTACTCCACTTTTAACAAATTTTTCTGTTTTTCGACTTTGGAGTTGTGGGTAAGGGACTGAAGAACTACTTATTTAGGGAATACCAGGATACAAAAGTAGATAGCTGGCAATCTAACGAAATAAGTAATTAAAACTTTAAAATCAACCTTTATTTTAATGGCTACAGCTAGAAAATGCACAATTGTAGCAGGAACTTGATTCTTTTAGCAAAATTACACTCCTGAAATACATAAGTAGCATAGTAGAAACGAGTTAAAATACTTATTGACCAACTGATTTTAGAATATAATCCGTGTTTGGGATGTCATGAAAACATTCCCACTAAGGAGCTTGCAATAGAGTAAGAAGTAAAAAGAACTAGTGCTGTGGTCTGGAAAAACCAGACAAGGATAATTTTCTTCTTTTTCTTCTTAGCTTTGCCACCATGAAGCCTCGTAAGCTGAGAGGTTAATGATTCGACAACAGTCACTATACAGATTGCTGCATTTGCTTCTTCCTCCTACACAATTTTAATTTTTAAAGTTCTATTTTTTGAGCCCTTAAATTTAAATGTTTTCTATTTCAAACCTCACCTTCTGATATTTTTCTGGAAGAATTACTGAAGTTATAGATAAATACAGGGTGGCCAGGAAGTTCATGTGCAATTTAAAATTGCACACTATTTTAAAAATGCATATGAACTATATGGCCCCCCTGTATATTAAATCAGGAAGGAGAGACTTTGTAGCAAGCCTAAAACGTTTGATAGCTTTTGATTACCTAGAGACAAGGGTTAGTAAATTATTACATTAACAGTAATAATGGTCTTTGAATTTACATAATGGATCTGGGATAGGGAAGGGAGGGAAGAGAAAACATTGGGTTATCAATACTTATTTCTTGCTCCTAACTGCTTGAGCAGAAAATATTTACTGCAAGAAGAACTAGAACAAAGGGTACTCTGTCTTTTGTCGGTCATAACCTTGTGGAATAATGTGATAATACGTAGCAGCACAAGATCTATTACCTTACTCATCTTCTCAAAAACCAGTGTTCAATAGCTGTAAATCTCACTGGGTGAAAAGCCAAAATCCTCACAATGGCCTAAAGGCCTCACACTTTTGAGCTCCCAGGAGCCCCTCACTTACTCCTCCACTCAACTCTCCTCTGGCTGTGGGGCCTCACTGCTGTTCCTCAGACACTCCAGAAAGGCAATTGCTCAGAACTCTGTGTTTGCTGTGCCTACTTGCCCAGAGCATCTTTCCCTCTAAACACTCCTTGTATAACTTCCTTGAAGGTTGCTCAAATGGCCTCCTCCCAGTATCTACTCTGACCACCTTATTTAAAACTACAGCCCCATTCTGAACTCCCTACTCCCTTTGCCTGCTTTAATTTTCTCTAGAACATTTGCTCCATCTAACATCTTACATTTACAGTCCACCTTCCCTCACTGAAATGAACTCCAAGAGGCCAGGGGAATTGGCTTGTGTTTTCAGGGCCTGCAACAGTGTCCAGCATGTAGCAGGGATTCTGTACATATTTGTTGAATATTTTTTAAGTGGTAATAAAGTGACCAATGACAGAAATAAAGAATTTACAGATTGAGCCTTACCTAGGGAATTTTCTAATATGTAAAAAGAAGAACACAATTTTAAAATGGCCTTTAATATTTCAAAATTTAAAAATGAAATAGAGGAAATTATCTGTGGAACAGTAGTTCTGTTTTCAATTTAATTTTATTCATTGCCAGAATAAGGAAATAGGGTAGCATCATCATCCCCTTAAAATAAAGGGGACAGGTGAGGCCACCTGAATGATCAACAGATAGGACAACAACAGAGGACAGTACATTACGCTACTGGGTATAAACTGAGACACGGAGACAAGCAAGCTTTGCAGAAGAAACTGCTTTAAAACAAACAGACACACAGAGGAGAGAGTGGGGGATCTGAATGAAGGCAGGAGAAACAACTGGAAACAGAAAACTGAACCTCAGAGGCGAACATGGCAATGTCCACACAAAGAAGAGCAGAAATAACACTGAGCAGAAGACACGGCTGAAGCAACCGCAGTGGTCAAGGTCTCCACAGACTTAAGCTAGGAAGGGCTTCCTATTTTTTTATGAGCAAAGTGTGAAAAAGCAACCTTCTGACAGTTCAAGTTTGCAGAAATGAAACCAGATAGATCTTACAGAGCCATACCGAAAGGGTATGAACTAATCATGATACATTTGAAGTCAACGTGCTTTAAGTGATCTTTAAAACTCTACATTACAGTGGAAGTAAAAATGTACAGGAGGAGCAACGACATTCAAAGGGAAAGGAGGACAAATGTGGTCTGGGAGCAGAGGACACTCCTGAGGCAACCAGCTCTGCCCAGCCTGAAGAATGCTGATGAGTGTGAGCAGTCTGGGCGACCCGGAATGACAGCACCGGCTTAGAACGACAGGGATGGTATCTGCCAAGCTGAGTCTGTTCTCATCAAGTTCCCTACAACTTATTTAACTATTTATTTTTTAGAGACAGGGTCTGGCTCTGTTGTCCCCTCGCATGATCACAGCTCACTGCAGCCCTATATGCCCAGGCTCAAGTGATCGTTCTGCTTCAGCTTCCTGAATAGCTGGGACACTATCAGGCATATGCCACTATACCCAGCTAATTAAAAAAATTTTTTTTAACCTTTTAAAATTTAAAGTAAAGTCTCACTAATGTTGCCTAGGCTGTCCTTACAAGCCAATCCTCCTACCTCGGTCTCTCAAAGTGCTGGGATAATAGGCAGGAGCCTCCGGGCCCGGCCACTGCCAGTGATTTAAAGAGGTGGGTACTGAGGTAGAAAAGTTGGCTTTGAATCAACATCACAAGCTAATCACAGAGAATCTGTGTGGTAAAAAGATAAGGTCTTACTGAGTACATTTAATTTACTTATACTTATCTGGATCTATCAGAAATTTTACAGAAGGGTGAGGGTCTCCATAAAGGTGGTATTGAGTCTAATTTCTAAGAATCATTAAGTATAGAAAATAAAACCAATGAATTAGAAGAAACCATTGGCAGGAAAAAGACAGCAAGGCCACAAAAAAAATAGAAGGGAAGAAACCCTAGTAATTACTTGAATGTCCATCAACAGGGTGTTAATAAAAGAATCATCCAACCATTTGATGTAGAACTACACAGTGTCAGGAAAGAAGAATGAATTGGAATGACAGGGAATACTTGCCAAGATGTGAGATTTATAGTATGCTATCATGTGGGGTTTTTTTTGCATTTTTTTGGCTGGAGCTGGGTTTGAACCAGCCACTTCCGGCATATGGGGCTGGTGCCCTACTCCTTTGAGCCACAGGTGCCACCCTATCACTTGGGTTTTTAAAAATGGGAAGATACACACACAGATATATTCCTGCATATGTATACAGAGTGTCTCTGAAAGGAAGCAACAGAAACCAGTATTAGTGGTAGCCTTTGTTGGCTGCAGAAAGCTGGGGGAAGTATTACAGGAAGTATTAATAGGAAGTATTAAGTCAGGGACGGGATAGGTGCTAATTTCCCACCTAATGAAAAGAAGATAAAAGTTTCCCTACTTGGATCTGTTTTTAAAAGCCATATCTTTTGGGTATTTGTTATGAATGTGTGTCTGTACATAAATGACTAGATAGACACACAGGAAACTGGCTCCTACCTTTTATTTTTCTTGACTACTTAATGACAAGAATTGCTAATGATCAAGGAAGTAATCAAGTCGTTTGACAGGTAGTGCATAACTACCCCCCAAAGTTAAGCGCTGAGAAGCATTAGAGCTCATTACCTCCCAAGGACAATTGGAGTCCTGAGAATTGTTCCTCCAAACATTTGGCTCTTTAAGATAAAACAAGGCAATTTGCAGTAAAGGTCAGTTATGCTAGAATAGCTACACTTTTTTGTTTAGTTGACTGAACAAGAGGAGTCCTTAGAGAAGTTGAAAATTCCATTAAGTTTAAAAAAACTCTGAAATACTAAGATAGTGTGATTATAGAAAGTCTTTCTCTGCAATATGGTTACAACAGTGGTTTAGTCCCCTATGCATTTACAAGGCCTTTCACAGATGGTGTGATCTAAAAGCCCTCACCTGCACCTACTAAATTACAGTTCTTATAGAACTGTGCACTAAATAATGAGAAGTAGAAATTTCCACTGACATACATAATTTCTGGAAATCCTGCAAAAATATCCATAACAAAGTTAAAGAGGCTCACAGGACTCTAAGGCACTAAACATGGACTTTTATTAACTAAAGACATAAAAGCCTCACTCAGTAAAATTAATTTTGCACAATTATTCAACAAGAATATTTAATATTAGGATTTTAAATGTGGGCTGTTTTTAATATGTTGAACATATTAAAAGAACTCTTCTGAAAAGTGACATTCTACAGTTGGTGAAAAATTGATCTAACTGTAATTAGGGGAAACTAGGAGGTGTTAAGTCCTTATTATGGTCCAGAACAGTGATTTTCAACTAGTATGCATGGCACACTAGTGTGCTGTGAGAGGATCTTAGGTAGGCTGCAAAAATATTTAAAAGATCATTAATTAAATTATTTTTGAAAGAAGTTCAAAGCATATTTTTTTTTTTACTTTTTTTGATCAACATCATTTAAGTGTGCCATAGAAGTTTAACTATAGATTCAAGTGTTCTGTGGGATAAAAAAGGTTGAAAAACACTGGTCTAGAATCTGTGCTGTCTTTTAATGAAATCCTCACCCAAACTCAGCAAATATGTATTCTTGTTCCCCTTTTACAGGTTTAGAAACATGAAGCTTGAGGAAATTAAATAATAAGACAAACTGTACATTACAATTAGAAGCAAGGACCTTTCTCTCTTTTTTTCTCCTCTCAAAGGGGAGGGGGAGATTATATACAAAGTTGCCCTAATTAATCTCAAAACAGAATAGCATCTCTGAACCTTAGGGAGAAAAACAAGATAATAAAACTTGAAATAGAAAAGGCTTGTTATAGCCTAAAATTTCTACTATCATTTAAAAGAATTCACAGAAAATTAATAGTCATTTGAAAGCAAAAGCAGGTTTTTATAGGTGAACTTGCCACTTACTATCCATAGGGTTCTGACAAATCCAGAAAGGCTGCCGGACTTTGTTTGGAGAGTGTGCAACGTGTGTCCTCCTCCTCCTGCTGCTCCATTCCCACCAAAGGACTGGATCTGATGGACAGTGTGTGCGTATTAGAGGCAGCAGAGGGGAGAGCGGGGGCTCAATGGCACGAGGTGTCACTGTCCAACCCAGAGTTATCCAACTGTTCCACAGGGTAGCTAGCATAAATAGCATTAAGAGACGAAAAGAGCATGAGGCAATTCTCTAGATAGCTACAAACAACTCACTTCCTGATTTCCACTGGCAGAACCAAGGCCTGCTTTGTTGCTTCTGAACAGAGTTGTTCCCGTGTCTGGTCGTTGGTTTGGGCAAAGTTCCATTATTCTGTCTGTTGGGGATCAGAGGCCTACTGCTAAGCGTGTAGGAGGGAATAGGGAGAGAAAGGGAGGAGTGTCCCCGTTCTTGAAACAGGCCCCCTGGATCCAGGCTCAGGATAGCTGCCAAGTCTTAGCCACTAAAGAGCAAAACTTTTAGGTGTTGTTTAGGTTTTAATTTTATTAAACTGAAAAATCCTATTTTCAATTTTATTTGTTGGCATCCTTGTTCTCCCTCTCACTTGGCTTTCAGATAATAAATTCCAGTTGGGGTTCAAACTGTTTCCCAAGATGGCCTCTTGTTAAAATAAATATGGTAAAACCCTGGGGAAGTCTAGGATAAAAGAAATGTCTCATAACACAAGGGAGCTCAACTTAATTTTGTTGAAAAACCTATAAACACATTTAGCCATTGCCTACCTTCTCCCCAAGCCACTGTCCAAGGTCTGCAGCAGCAGAGTCAACAAGAATTTATTGAGCGTTGACTGCAGAGCGTGCACTGAAAACAGGCTGGCAACAGACACAAGTGTTCTTTTGTTTCTAATCCACATATCCATAGCAGGAAGACCTCCTAGATTCATTGTTATCTTGACCCGAATTTCAGGAAATTTGAGACAGTCCAGCAGAAACAAGCGCATCCCCCACTGGACATCTGCGTGGAGTCTAGTTTGTCCAATCTCCGTGGCACTCCTGTCCCGTTCTGCTCAGCTGCACTCTTGGCTAACTCCCCCTCCCCTTCTTTAACACCACCAGGGACATGCAGGCACCTTCTACTCAGTACAGGCCTTTGAAAGCTGTACTACCAAACAGTTCTTTTATTCCTTGGTTAGCAGAGAAGAAAATTCTCATTTTCTGAGGAGCTGAACTTTTTTATCAATATTGTTTCTTTAACATTATCTCAATGATAGGTAGTATTTTATGTGTCAGATATGCATCACCTCATTTAATTCCCATAATAACCTGAGTTAGGAATTACTATTACGTCCATTTTGTAGACAAAGATTGCTAAAGCTGGTTGAGTAACAGCGCTGAAACTCAGCCTTGGCCCATTTCACTCCAGGGGCTCTCCCTGCCCCTGCTGCCGACTGTGAGCCATCACGCCTGTTTATGGTCATCACCAGAGTCTCCAGCGGAAAGATCGTGGCTTTGGGGTTTAGAACTAGATTTGGTTTCAACTCCTGGCTCTGTCATGTACTTGTGGCCTTGGCAAATCCCTCTCTGTGCCCAAATGTTATCATCCATGAAACAGGAATTAATAGTGTCTGGCTATAAAGGTCATTGGCAGGACTAAATGAGAAAAATACCTATGATGAGGCCAGGGTAGTTTCTGCCACATTAGATGCTGAGCAGATATTAGTTTTCAGCTTTCTCCTTGCCATGAAGTATGAGGTTCCTGACATTGATTTTCGGTGAGGGAAAAAAGGCCCAGATGTTGAATGGAAAAAGTTCTGGATCCTTAAACTGGTATTTCTACTCTAAGAAGTAAGCAAAAACTGAGGCTGGGAAAACACTACTTCAAAAGGAAGGGCTCTGGAGCAAAAGTTTCTCTCTGACCTTCTCCTGCCCTCCTGGCTCCTCAGTCTCCCCAGAGGCCAGCCATAGAAACCAGGCTCCCTCTTTGCCAACATGAGTCACAGAAACTAGAACCCGTTTTCCTTAAAGCAAACCTAAAACCTAAACACAATACTCGTAATTTTCTCCCTTTCTTTCTGTGTGAAAACTGGCCATCAAGAAATTATCTGAACTGCCTTGTTTGAGTGTAGGTCATCAGACCCCCATTCCAGAGAGGGCCCCGCCCCACATCCAGAAGGAAGGAATGCGGCTCAGAGGCCAAGAAGACTCCCAACAGGCCTTGCTGGGTTCCCCTACTCAGTCTATTAGCATTAGATCAGACCCTTCTTGTTTAATCGTATTTCTACATAGCTGTTGATAACTTTGTTGAACCTAAGCATAAAAATGGACAGTTTTTTCTGTACCGCTGGGTATCCATTCTCCAGGCTCCATGCCACGTACAACTAGATGAATACAATTAGATGAATTTGTACGCCTTTTCCCCCATTAATCTGTCATTTGTCAGGTGAACTTTCAGAGAGTGAAAGGGACGTTTTCTTGGCTCCTACTCTTGTAAGTAATGCTCCCAGTAGAACGGTGTTTTTTTCTTTCGGGCCCCTCTCCTGACACCCACTTGGGTAGCTCCACCTTTCCTAACATCTGATCTATCTTGTCAGGCTCTCTTACTCCTTTGTCACATCCTTCCTTCTATTTTGCAAACTTATGCATACAAGCTGACAGAATGCTAACTGGATTAATAATTCAATGTGAATAGGAGTTAACACATGTGCATTCTAAAGAGCAGTTTTAGGGGGACATGCCTTACTTTTGTTTATGCTGAGTATTGAGGTCAATTTTGCTCCTAAACCTAGCAAGGAAGAAGGCAACTACCCTAGTAGATGTTCAGGAAGTGGTGAGCACAGATCTCAGTGGCCCTGGGATGAGGGATGGGGCCTAGGCTGGGACTAGGGCAACTTGCCACATCTCTGGAGGACAGTGAGAGCAATGGATATATGAATTCTCAATTCAAGGGAAAATACATGGGCTCTCATAGTGGATAGGGGCTGGGCATTCAGAATTTTGAAGGCGCTTATTTGTAGATTTTAGTATTTTGCTGAGTAAATCATTAAGTTTAAGGTAGCTTACTTATAGAAAGAAAAACTAGGCACCAAAAGGAAACTATAGCCCATAAAACTGAATAAATTAGATATGTAAATACAGTAATCCCTCAGCATACATGGGGGATTGGTTCCAGGACCTCCTGCAGATATCAAAACCCACAGATGCTCAAATCTCTGATATAAAATGGCCTAGTATTTGCATATAACCTATGCACATACTCCCTTATGTTTTAAATCATCTCTAGATTACTTATAATATCGAATACAATGTAAATGTTATGTAAATGGTTGTTATACTATTGTTCAGGGAATAATGGCAAGAAAAACGTCTGCACATGTTCAGTACAGATGCAATTTTTAAAAAATATTTTTAGTCCATGATGGACTTTATGGATATGGAAGGCTGACAGCATATCATGAAGAAAGAGGAAACATTCTTTTTTTATAAAAGAATTTAAAAGCCAATTACTTAAACTATTAATGCAATAAAAGAAAAAATAATACAATGTGGTTTATTAAATTCAAGTAATTAATTATTCCTTTGGAGCCACATAATTATGTCCCAAATGAAAAGTATTTCTAAAAAGCTTTACTATTTAAAATACATTTTCATAACTTTCAATTTCAACGAATTTCTTCTTCATTTTAATTATGCCGCTTTTGTTAGTTCTATTCTAGGAGAGATTGTTTTGATTTCAAGTGCTTCTGATGAAAAACAGTTGAAAACTGTAAGAAACACTTTGTGTTTTTAATACATTTAGGAAAGTAACAGTAAGTTGTTTATCTTTTTGGCAAAAATGATCTGTAGTAGTCATAAAATTTGATTCGTGATTACAAAACATTCAAGTTTGTATCTTTGCCCAAATATAAGAGTGACTCAGTAGCATAAAAAGGTAACTGTGAGTTAATGACTTTCCAAAGATGCAAATCAAGAGAAACAGGAACTTCTGAAGGCTTTATTAACCTCATTCTTTCATTTTTCTTTTTGTTGTTCCTATTACTTAGAATTACTAACATTCAGATGAGACACAGTTGAAATTTAGAGCTTGATCACTAACCTCAACATGGGAAAAGCAGCAGATCTTTTTACTTGATGTCTTTTCCCCTATAATAAATACCTGTGCACTTTGTCTTTCTGGTAGACTCCGACATTTCCTGAGTCAGCTGTTTCTCAACAGGACTGGTCAACATGGAAACTTCTCCTGCAAAAGAGTTTAGTGAGCTGCACAATGTCTCATGGCAAGAAATCTTCCCCTAACAAATTAAACATGGGCCCCCTTCTTTTTCAATTTCATTTTTCAATAGCAGTTAGAACAGTTAAGTATCTAGGAAGACTAACAAGGTGACAGTTGGTGAAGAAAACCTTTTCCTTAGTGGGATAAACAGAAAGATAAGGTTTCGACATCAGAATACGCAGTCTGTTGGAACAATTAAACTAGAACATAGGCAGATTTCTTGCTTTTGGTCAAGATACCATGATGATGAAACTAATGTGGTAAAGATCACAGCATTTCAACAACAGTCCAGTTAAAAGCAAGGGGCTGGAATCACAAAGATATTATAATTCCAAAAGCAGGTTTACTTTATATAGAAGAGGCATTTTTGAAGAGTATGCAAACTTCATTTTAAAAAATTAATTGTTCCACTGTTTTAGAGTATAGTTTTACAGCTACTTCACATCAGACTTATCTTCAACTCACAGTGATCTGGAATATTTTTTGGTGTAAGGTTTTCTATATCTCAGCTTTTATGTCAGACAGTACATGATTTGTAAGTACAAATGCAAAGGCTGGGCAGCAACGGGTCTTCAAGAAGTAGAATACTCCCTTGTTATATGGCTAATCACGCCCTAACACTGTTGCCAGTAAGTCTTGACTGTTCCTTATTTCTTTAAGCGAGGCACATCTTTCCTTAACGTAGAGAGACCCACTACAATACTGATGCTGTGAAGAATTAAAGAAAAAGAACATGAAGTCTCAGGCACTGACTGGTATTAGCTGGGTATGAGTTAACCAGCACCCAGATTCTGAGGCACTAAAGTAATCAAATTCCGACCTGAGCTAGCACACAGAGATAAGCCATTAGAACTTGAAAGCTGCGGTGACCACTCTGAGTTCCTTTTCCTTTGAATTCGGCTGGGCTTCTCCATCCGTGTCTTTATTGTCCTTTGATGATAACTACAAAACCTGGCTGAAAGCAACTTCTAGTACAGGTTAGGAATCTGTAAGAGTTAAGGCTCCATTTTTCCTGAAGTCATGCTTACGAGTTCTTAGGCAAACACCCCAGGTGCCAGAACTGGTCTCAAGGCTGTTGGATAGTCACCCAGGGCTGTTTTCCTAAGAGCCCTCCCCAGCTGGCCCTACCAGATGCTCTCCAGCCCCACTGCCTGCTGCCTAGTGCTGGAGAAGCCCAGCCACTATGAACAAAGGATGACATTGTAAGTTTAAGGTTTCCAGACTCATAATCTCTTCCACAATCCACTTACTTATCTTTAACAGACGCCCTTCAGATCCTCATGGGGGTAGCATAGGTTTCTCCCTATTCTTGGAGCCACCCCACCCCTTTATCCCACCCCACCTAACCCCCTGGGACCATCTCTCTCCTGCCAATGATTTTTGACTCTGACTACCTGGAAAAGAGAGGCCATTATATGGGAACTCATTGCCTGTCTCTTCTGGGACATTAATTATGTGGTTCCAAAGGAATAATTAGTTACTTGAATTTAACAAACCACCACATCGTGTTATATTTTTTTCTTTTATTGCATTAATATTTTAGGTAATTGGTTTCCTCTTGCTTCATGATATACAGTTAGCTCTCTGTATCCACGGGCCTTCTCTCCTTTTGTTTATGATTATACCACACAAATAAACTTATTAAAACCTTTTCTGGCATAAGGAGAAAGGAGGGAGAAGCATTATTACTGCCAATATATGACTCATCTACTTCAAGTCCTGAAAAATTAAAATGCAAAAAGAAAAAAATTGTGCCTCGTGGAATAAGGAAGTGGAGTGTTGCCCATCTGTTCTGCACCCACACTTATCTCCAGGACCCTCCATCTGCTTCAGGGATCCTACATCTCAGTGGCTCCTCTATTCCTAGGAAGCTTTTCCTGACCATCCTTCTAAATGTAATAAAGCAGGAGCTTTTCAGCCCCAGGCAATTGCTTGCTGTTCTCTTTTTCTGCTTTAAGTGTCTTTTGTAGTACCTACATTACTGTCTCCTCCCACTAAAATGTAAGCACGAGAAAGCAGGGATTTGTTTTGCTCACTGCCAGGACCTGAGGCTCTAGATCAGCATCTGACAGTCATAGTGCTTTTTTTTTTTTTTTTTTAAACTAAATGAGCAAACTACTTACAGTCCAACCATACTGACATGCTCTCTCCTAGGCTTTTGTTGAACACAAAAATAAAAAAACAGTAACAGTAGCAATAAAAGTTTTGGGCCTTATCTCCTTTCTTTTCTTCATGAGAAAACTTACTGCAGATGTGTATATGTTCCTTGTGAAAGCACACGTAGTGAGGATAAGATGGGAGTCATTCAGGCTAGGGTGTGACGCAGCTGGTCTGGTCAGTTTACATGACCTTCACCTCAGGTTTCCCAATCTCGCGGTTTTGTAAATTCAGGTTTAACCTAAACGTGTATATCTTGAGTAGTTTCGGGCCATTGATTTAGCAGATTAACTTTTGAATTGGAATGATGGGTTCTCTGATTATTATTGTTTAAGATAAGGGTTAACATGCTTTTTACTTTGAACTTTCACATATAAAACTGTGATTTTGGAAACAGGAAAGCAGAACAGTCTTGGAGAGGCTATTCTTACTGTTCTCCAGAATCGCCCGCCTTCTGAGAAATAACTTTTCGTGTACCTACCCTCGTCTCTGCATATTGGCTGACAGTGACAGGTGGTCTATAACACTTGTCTCTACCCATCAATTTCTATTCTTCCCCAAACACTTAGGGTCCTCAAATTCCTTTCTGAGGTACTAAAATGCCCCTGATTCAGGAGTTGGACTGAATGCTTGATTATCTCACTTAATCCTCCACCCATGTTTGACATTAACATCTCCAGTCCATAGATAGGGAAACTGAATATTTCTTGCAAAGTGACAAAGCTGGTGAGAGGTAGATTTGAACCCAGGTCTGTCTGGCACCAAAGCTGTTCTCCCTCCATTCCAACACACTGAACTTACTGAGGTGTTCAGTTATTTATCTGTTTACATGTGGGTCTCTTCCAATGGCTGGTGAGTATCACATAATCTATCTCAATGCTGAGAAAATAAAGATCTTTTTGACTAACCTTTTCCTAATCAGGAAATGTAAGTGTTAGGAGAGAGAAATCTTCCTTTTAACAGAAATCTATAGCATGGTTGCTAGAGAGGTACTTAATAGAATGTACACAGCACTCAGCAATGCCCTAGTACTTACAAGCCAGTGGCCTTTTTTTATATAGCTTCTGGTGAACTTTTCACGCTCACCCCAGAATGTAAATTTTTTAAAGCTTCAATTACAGAATAAATTTAATGACAATTTTAAAAGCACTGACAAAGTAGTTTTGGCGAGCGAGAGTGAAGGAAAAAATAATTACTAAGGTCTTTTATAATTAAAAAAAATAAATTTCTTAAATACTTCTCAATTACATACCACCTACTTCTAAATCTAAGGTCACTAAAAAACAGTGGGCCTGAAAGAAAAGTCTAAAAATGCTAAAAGAATTTCTATATTCCTCATGTGGCAATTCCTGCTCCTTTAGTAAACTTGATGAAAAAAAAAAATTCAGTGTTCAATCAGTGTAACCTGGCTTATTGTACTCTCAATGAATCCCCAACAATAAAAAAAAAAAAAAATTCAGTGTTGTGGTTTGAGAAATTTTCTTTTTCGGGGAGGGTGAGAAAGGAGTTCTTTGCATCACTTGTAAGGCACAGAGCAGAGGTTTGGCTTTGGTTCTTCTACTGACCACTGAAATGAATTTCAGCAAAATAATAAGCCTTTATCCTTACTGGCCTTAGTTCCTTTCCTTGAGCAAGAGGGAATTAGACTCGATCAGCGTTCCTCCAAGTATGGTCTGTGGAAACGTGGGGAGGGTCCCATCATTCTCTTTTCATGCTGTTAATCAAGCTTTCATTCGTCTTTTCCTCTGTGTTAGCATTTGTACAGAGTAAAGGAGATGATGGGTAAAATTCCAGGACAGTAATCTGAATGAAGGCAGTGACAGCAAACTGTCCAAGCAGTCGTGTTCTTCACCACTACACTCTCATAGTAGAACAAAAAGCAGGGAAAATTTTTAGTTCTATGAAATGTTGATCCTTAAGGACATGCCTTTTTAATATTCTGTGTGATGAAATGGCTCACGCTCCTAGTGCACGTCTGCTCCATATAGAAGCTGACTGCTGCCTTGAGGAAAAGCATTTGGTTCAATTGTGAAGCAGAACTGCTTGCTTTTTTCATGAAATACCATTTTTACTTGAAAGAACATCTGACAGATATATGTTGAAAAAACATGTTTAGATTTGGGTACCTGGCAGACATTTTTTCAAAAGCATAAGAATGAAGCTTGCCATTATAAGAAAAACTTCTACAAGTATTTTGCTGTCAATGATAAAAACCATTCTTTCTGGTAGCAAATGGAATTTTGGATAATTTGAATTTACTACCAAGAGCTCAAAGCTTCTCAGAACTTCATTAGTTTTCAGAGGAGGCTGGTGGTAATGTTAATGAATGTGATTTTAAAAATATTGTACAATGGGTGGCGCCTCTGACTCAAAGGAGTAGGGCACCGGCCCCATATGCTGAAGGTGGCGGGTTCAAACCCAGCCCCGGACAAAAACTGAAAGAAAGAAAAAAAAAAATATATATATATATATAGTGTACGATGAAGTATATAAAAGACCCGGATAACTCTGTGAACTAATGTTTTCTAAATAACTAATGCATGATGTTACACGCATGGGTAAAAGACTCATTCAAGCATCAGACAGACTAAAATGTAATAGAATAAAACAAGTACACCAATATCGTTTCAAATTTCACATTACAACTAAACTTTAAGAAGTTACCATCTGACAAGTTTTGGTGTAGCATCAAGGAAACACACCCACAACTATCTGAAATATATTCCCTCCCTTATCAGCTAATGTAAAGCTGGGTTTTCTTCAAATACTTCAACATGGCCAATATCACAAAAGACTGAATACAGGAACAAATACGAGACTCAAACTGTCTTCAATGAAGCCAGACTTCAAAGATAACTGCAGAAAATCCCACTTCCTCATTAATGTTCTGTTTTGGAAAATGTAGTCTATTTTATTCAACTACGTTATTTATGTTAAGATGGAACGAGTTTAGTGTTATTTCTAAATATATTCATGTATTATTTTATGCTTTTAAATACCAAATATGATAAATATTGATAGATATAACCCACATAAATACATGCTTTTTAGAGTCCTCAATAATTTTTAAGAGTGTATTAGTATTTGAAACTAAAAAGTCTCAGAACTGCCAACCTAGATGAAATCTAACTTCTACCTTTTGAAATTCTGTAATTGTGTGTGCGTGTAAGAGAGAGAGAAAGAATAGAAAATCAAATCTGGAAATGTTTTGCTTTTTGTTGTTAGGTGTTTATTCCTTCACCTTTGTTTCTTTGAGAATACTATGGCAGATCAATAGGTAAGAGTTTTGATAATAATGTGTTAAATGGTAATTCAGTCTAATAAAAATATTAATTATATTTAAAATATCTTATTTAAAATGTTAGAACACAGATGAAATAATGCTTAATTGAAATCTTTTAAATATGTAATGCTTTAGAAGCATATTTTACTTAAATTGAGTTCATATTTATGTAATATCTCAAATTATATTCAATTTGATGATATTTATATTTTTTATCCAATTTTAAGAAATATAATCATTGTTTAGTATGGCCCTCAAGCACAGTGCTGAAGTGCTGTCCAGAGCACTGTTTATAAAGGATTTTAACAAAACCATTTAAAATCATTTAAAAGTATTTTATCAAAACCAAAATAATCATAAATTGCTCTTTCTAATTAATGTGGGATCACTATGTATACTCTATTGAAAGCATTACGAGATTTATGAATTTTGTTACTAATTTTTATAAATAAAAAAATGCTTAGCCTATATTTTTTCCTTGCATAACAAACTAAACACCCTGTCAAACTACTTTGCTTTTATCTCTGCTCAACTCATCAACCAACCATCTGCATAAATAAAGATGTAAGCATCTGCTCTATTGCAAATGGTCTCAGGGGCAGATGTTTGCATCCTTGTGTTCATGTCACTGGGGCTGGATACATTATTTGAACAGATGCACACAATCTGAAAGTGTTGTGTCCCACAGTGAAATGTCTCCAACTGCTTTCTATCAAAGTACATAAATGCTATTTGCACCTGCATTTATGTTAATGATATAAAGGCAGCAGGGGTTCTGACAATGTGAGATGTGATGCTATGAAATATATTTACATGGTTAATTGGAATTTTTGAGAGACTCTGCTGCCAAACGGCCACACTGACATTAATACATACCCAAGTAAGTTATCTGATTACCAGACTGCTTTTTAAGCAGGAGAAATAGGACTATTCCTACTCATAATATAAAGTTACTAACAGAACTACTTGAAACTCTAATATTTTATCCCAAACTAAGAAAATAACTTCTATATAAGGTTTACTTAATAAATTTTAGGCCACCCGGGTCATTCCATTTCATCCTATAAGGACATTCCTGCAGGTAGCTGTGTGTTTTACATTTGTTCTTTTGTCAACAGCATAACCAGCTAAGAAGGCACAATGGTGTTTTGCAGAAGTTATTATGTTGGAAAGTTCTAATTTCCAACATTAAGGAGTTAACCAGAACCAGCTTGAAAATGTCAATCTGTACTTAGTCTGCAGCCTAAAATGGTACCCAAAAGTCCAAGAACAGCATTTACACCACTTGTTAACATCAAAATGTTTCCATATGAATTTCACATATTTGGAAACATAATATTTTGGTAATACATAAAGGAGTGATTTCCCCCCTAATAATGAGGTCACGAAGCAATGTTCACCACTAAACGCAAAGCATCGAATTACAGTGGTTCTCCTTGCTACCGTGTATTAAATATGAGGTTGGAGAGTCAAAGAACTTATAATACTAGTTTTCTTTGTAGTTTACTGACCTTAGAACTTATGGTCACTTTTCAAATAATGTATTTATTACTTTGTGAACTTGAAATTTTTAATATTAACTATGCAAAAATTCATAATATCTGAGTTAAATGTCATCCAAAATAACTTCTGTTCTGCAAATTATACTGAGAAAATTATACTGTGCTTTAAAAGAGTTTTTACATTCATCTACAGTGGATTCTCATTATCTGCAGATTCTGTTATTTGCAAATTTGTCTACTTGTTAAAACTAAAATCTGTAACCCCTAAATCAATATGCATGTGCTTTTATGATCATTCACAGACATGTGCAGAGTGGGGAAAATCTGAGCCACCTGACATGCACATTCCCAGCTGAGGTTGAACAAGGTGACACTTGGCTCTCTTGTTTTAGCTCTTACACTGTAAATATCTGTCCTTTTTCACAGTCTATTTTGTGCCTTGTTTTTTGCATTTTTTTCTCAATAATTTTGCAGTTTAGTATGGCCCTCAAGCACAGTGCTAAAGTGTTGTCCAGTGTTCTACATACGAAAATACTGTGATGTGCTTTATGAAAAAAATAACTTGTGCTTGGTAAGCTCTGTTAGGCACAGCTGTGTCTGTGAGTTCAATGTTAAAGAACTGATTATATTTAATAAGGTATCTTTAAACAGAAAAACGCATAGAAAAAAAACAAGATTATGTATTAATCATTGACAAAAACACAGTGACCAGAGTCCCACAGGAACCTAACCTTGCATATCCCCTAGGAGCGATGATTCAGGATTTACCAAGGCAGTGTTCCCAATGACTTTACAGAACACAACTACTACAAATAATAAGAATTCACTCTATCTTATCTTATCTGAGTGTTACAGGGAAAGAATTATTATCCCCACTGGAAAGATGACGGTGCTGAGGTTTACTGATTTAGCAAACATCACAGAGCCTATAAAGGGCAGAAAAATGACACAGCTGTACAGCTTAGTGTTCTTTCATTGGACTAAAGGAGAGGTGGGGAGAGGGAGAAAAAACAGGAAGGGACCTTAAGAAAATAGCTTTCATACCATGTGCGAAAGAGTGAGACCATGGTTAGTTAGATAACAAGATAATCAACCATTTTTAGGTTAAATCCCCATAAAAGTAAACTCCTGCGTGGACAGGCAGCCCAGTGTTACTAATTAAAAAGCTGCAAGAGGGCAGAGCTTAGTTTGGTTTTACTTTCCCCCTTTGCTCCTTGCACACTGCTTCTTAAGAGGCAATAAATATTTGTTAAATAAACATTTGCTTTCATTGACCTTAGTATTTTATCCAGGTTGGTGTTTCATGAAAAAACAAAAAAAGATTAAAATGTTTTCACAGCATCAGATATGATTTATAAAAAAATGTTTGAGAGTTAAAACATTTTTGACATAGTTTAATATGTATTTGAGAGCCCACCACATGCCAGGGTGCTTTAAACCCTGCTAAAGATAGAACTTTCATCAAGAACTTTATGAAAGACTTAACTGATACTAAAAGCCCAAATAAGTAAGATCTTTTCCCTAAACTTTTAAAGAGAAGCATATTAACTTGAGTTCTAAAGTACTGTAGTCACTAATACCAAAATGTCTGTATCTATAAGAAGTTTATACTTGTGTGTCTGTAAGACAGAAGAATATATTTTTAGACAATACCATAGCTACTTAGTTTAAAAGTATTTTACTGAAATAGAAAATACTGTTTTTTTAAAAGATCCAAACATGAATCCTTATGGTAGGATTTAAATTGCGGTGGTTTTGTAGTCAAATAACGTGCATGTTTTGAAAACCAGTAGTAGGTGTACAGTTCACATTTAGCTAATGCAGTGGCTCTGGAGGGGTGCCCGTTTGTGTGCCTCAGAGCATTTGCTCCCTCTTCACTGCTACTTCTCATTACTTTCATTACATAGAAATAGCACTCATAACTTGAAAATGATGTTTAAACAATACAAATGTGTGACAAAGACTTGTTTAAGACCTTTCTATCTGTCCAGGAAATGGCAACACTGAACCATGGAGCTGGCAAAGGACTGTGAGAGACTCCAGTAAAACAGATCGATTTAAATAAAGACTCCTTCTTGACCAATGAATAGTGCAACTTGTTTTGTTTTAGAGACAGAGTCTCACTTTGTTGCCCTGGGTAGAGCGCTGTGGCATCATAGTTCGCAGCAACCTAGGCTTAGGCAATTCTCTTGCCTCAGCCTTCAGAGTAGCTGGGACTACAGGTGCCCGCCACAACACCCAGCTATTTTTTTTGTTGTTGTTGCAGTTTGGCTGGGGTCGGGTGTTAACCGCCACCCTCGGTAAATGGGGCCGGTGCCCTACTCACTGAGCCACAGGTGCTGCCTGTGCAATTTGTTTTAACAAACTATGTAGGAACTTAAAATTCATCCTGCCCTATCCAAGGTATAAACTTTACCAATTGGCATAACCACAGTGAAAGTCATCTTCTTAGCACACAGAAAATACAAATTGTCTCTGTCAGAGAACCATTTGGCAATGGTGTTCACCTGTTTGAGTTTTCTTATCTGACAAGTAAATAAATTCACTTGGAGTTTTAATCGTTGTGGTTTTATCTTTCTTTTAGCAAATCTGAAGTGGAAGTTACAGTTGGCTTTATATTGTTTTCATGCCTTTAAAAAAAAAACAATTTAGTTCATTATAAAAATATCAAAGAAAAAAAGTTATGGGAAATGGTAAATCCTATCTCCAAATCTGAATGAGATAGAAAATTATAATAAAGTAAGTCTTATGAACTTCTGGAGATTTCTATAACTGGTATTCTCAACAGAAAAGAATAATGGTGACACTAAATTACAACAGACAACCTAAAATATAGTATAAATTATTAGAACAATAATACAAGGTTAAATCGATCTAAAATTTAAAAACAATTAAATAGAAGAAATGAGAGTTTCTCCTTAGTTTTCTGTTCATAATGTTGCCAGTTCTTTGTAGCTTAAACCCTCTCCCTTGGCTTCTAATTATACCCGATTCACTTCTACACATATGTTCAAATCCTGAGCAAATGTCATTTTTTCCGTTGTGTTTCCTGACCAGCCTCAAAAATCTCTCTCAACTGTTCCTTCATTCAGGTTTTCAAAGCGTATCATAATCCTTCTAATGCAGCATTTATCATGTTTTATTCTAGTTAATTATATACATGTATGCTGTTCTAATAGAATTTGTTTCTTACAAGCTCAGGCTCTGTCTGATTTATCTCTGGTTCCCTCACAGCATCTGGCATAGTTTCTGGTAAGAATCACCTTGGTGATCATTAAACCTGCTTCCACCATATGAAATTTTGTTAGGGGATAGTATGCTGGTGTGGCAGATTTTCCATAAGTCCCATAACTTTCGTTTGTGATGTCTTACCTGAATTTCATACATCATGTATATAACATGTATATAAGTCAGTAATTCAAAAGTACCATATTTATAGTCATCAATGGTTAAATAGATCAATCGGCATTTAATAAATGACATGTGCCCAGCAAACTTCTCACATCACATAAATAATATCTGATGACAAATATAAACAGAATAATTAATAAATATGGCTAGGTGTGGTGGCTCCTAACACTGTAATCCTAGCACTCTGGAAGGCCAGAAGAGAAGGCCACTCTTTTTTTTTTTTGTAGAGACAGAGTTTCACTTTATGGCCCTCGGTAGAGTGCCGTGGCCTCACACAGCTCACAGCAACCTCCAACTCCTGGGCTTAAGCGATTCTCTTGCCTCAGCCTCCTGAGTAGCTGGGACTACAGGTGCCCACCACAACACCCAGCTAATTTTTTGTTGCAGTTCGGCCAGGGCCGGGTTTGAACCCGCCACCCTCGGTATATGGGGCCGGCGCCTTACCGACTGAGCCACAGGTGCTGCCTGAGAAGGCCACTTTTGAGCTCAAGAGTTTAAGACCAGCTTGAACAAGAGTGAGACCTTAGTCTCTACTAAAAATATAAAAAATAGCCAGGCATGGTGGTGTGTGCCTGTAGTCTCAGCTACTTGGGAGGTTAAGACAAGAGGATTGCCTGAACATGGGAGTTTGAGGTTGTTGTGAGCTACAGTGATGCCAGGGTGATACAGTGAGACTTGGTTTAAAAAAATAATATTTTTGTTTGCTAAAACATTAGTAGTAATCCAGAACACACAGAAAGCATTTGATTTACTCATTTATTAATGAGAAAATTAATAAATAACTGGACAACTTTTAGCCCCCATATATACTAATGTATATTATTTTCCTTAATAATATAATTTCCCAGTATATAAACTATAATTTCTGCCTACTTTGTTTAAAATGGCTTTAAACATTCACGTATATAATTAAGTTTAATATGATTGATCAGAGAAGACAAAGAGGGAGAATAAAAAATTATTAGAATATTCTTTATAAATTTGCAATGTGATACTAGGGAAGAATAGTGAGCTTTGAATTTGATGGATCTAGGTTCAATTCTTAAGTCAGTCACTTACTGGTTGGTGATCCTGGCAAAAGCCCCCCTGGATTATGCTTGGCCTTCTAAGGCCACTAGGCATCCCCAGCAAGCAGCAGCCTCATGCCCCTCCCTCTCACTACCCTCCCTCCAAGGATGGAGAGAGCCCAGCTGTTAACAGAAACCATAAAAGGGCGACAGTCCCCATTATCATCTTTTACATGCCTACCATGCAATCAATAATATGCTTAATGTTTTCCATATAGTATCTCCTTAACACTCCACATGTCCATAGGGTGGGAGTTATCATCTTCATTTTCTAGATTTACAGATAAGGAAGCTGAAGTCAAGTGACATACCTAAGGTTATACAATTAAGTGGTAGAATTTATTTTCAAATCCAGATTCATTGGTACAGCGATTGAAGAGTATCTGCTCTATTTGGTTCTTCATGGCAAATTCCCTTCTTTCACGAAAAGCGACACCGTCCACTAAAGCAGCCCAACTCTGCATCATGGAAACTTTTCTTCTGTGTGGAAGACACTAGGTACAGCCAGAGAAAGACTGTATTCTTCCTAAGGGTTAGAGTGTACCCTTTATGGCAAGGACAATTTCATTATTCTTTATTAATAAAAAACTGTATCTCCACATGTAAACTGTTTTTCTAGAAGCTCAAGAGGTTTCTTTTAAAGAACTCATGATTTTTTTTTTTTTATAAATTGTACAGAGGGGAAAGGATTTTTCTATTTCTTTGTAAATGGTTATGGGAAGAAATAGGTCAAGGAAATGTATAAGCAAATATTTTTTCTACGTAGATGTGCGCATATGCACGTATAAATGTGTATGTACTTGTCCTATTTATGCATACTAAAATACCTGTTGGCTTGGCACCTATAGCATAGCAGTTACAGTGCCAGCCACATGCACTGAGGCTGGCGGGTTTGAGCCTGCCAGGGCCTGCTAAAAAACAATGACAACTACAACCAAAAAACAGCCAGGGCATTGTGGCAGGCGCCTGTAGTCCCAGCTGCTTGGGAGGCTGAGGCTGGAGAATCGCTTAAGTCCAAGAGTTTGAGGTTGCAGTGAGCTGTGATGCCATTGCACTCTACTGAGGGGGACATAGTGACATAGTGAGACTCTGTCTCAAACAAAGAAAAAAAAAGAATACCTATGTCATTCTGCTTAATGGTCAACGCTTGATTCCATTGGCTCTGTGAGTACTGGGTGGAATGACACAGCCCTGCTCTCAACATGCTGTTAGCCTAGGAAAGAAGACTTGTTCTTCTAACTCAGGAATCCATGTACACACAAGTAATTTAACAAAAGAAATTAACTTTCATATATAATTATGATTTTTGTTTTTCATTCTAGAAAATAAGTCACATTTTTGTTAGAGGGTAGGGACATGAAGTGTATCAATTAAAATTATATACACAGTATGTCATACACGTTATCATTTTCCTCAGATAGCTGATCTTACCTTGATCTTTTGGTGGCAGTGATAATGAATTCTGCATTATGATGTATTTGATTTGAACAATAACGTTTCTAAAAATAAATAAGCACAAATAACAATTAGAAAACAATTGAGATATCTTGTTAATGCACACAAAAAAATGTATCTTAAGTTACTTTTTAAAGTTTTTCTATTTATACCTGTATAAATAGTAAGAAATGGATTGAACCACTAAGAACTGAAGTTTTATTTTCTTCTTCTTCTTTTTATTATTAAATCATAGCTGTGTACATTAACGTGATCATGGTGCACTATATACTGATTTTATAGACCGTTTGACACATTTTCATCACACTGGTTAGCATAGCCTTCCTGGCATTTTCTTAGTTATTGAGTTAACACATTTATATTCTACATTTACTAAGTTTCACGTTTACCCTTGTAAGAAGCACCGCAGGTGTAATCCCACCAATCACTCTCCCTCCGCCCATCCTCACCCCTCCTTCCCCTCCCTTTCCCCCTCCCCCCTATTCTTAGGTTATAACTGGGTTACAGCTTTCATGTGAAAGCCAGAAATTAGTTTCATAGTAGGGCTGAGTACATTGGATACTTTTTCTTCCATTCTTGAGATACTTTACTAAGAAGGGTATGTTCCAGCTCCATTCATGTAAACATGAAAGAGGTAAAGTCTCCATCTTTCTTTAAGGCTGCATAATATTCCATGGTGTACATATATCACAATTTATTAATCCATTCATGGATCGATGGGCACTTGGGCTTTTTCCATGACTTAGCAATTATGAATTGGGCTGCAATAAACATTCTGGTACAAATATCTTTCTCATGATGTGATTTTTGGTCTTCTGGGTATATACTTAGTAGAGGAATTATAGGATTGAATGGCAGATCTATTTTTAGATCTCTAAGTGTTCTCCAAACATCTTTCTAAAAGGAAGTTATTAATTTGCATTCCCAACAGCAGTGTAAAGTGTTCCCTTTTCTCCGCATCCACACCAACATCTCTGGTCTTGGGATTTTGTGATATGGGCTAATCTTATTGGAGTTAGATATCTCAAAGTAGTTTTGATTTGCATTTCTCTGATGATTAAAGATGATGAGCATTTTTTTCATATGTCTGTGGGCTGTGCGCCTGTCTTCTTCAGAGAAGTTTCTCTTCAAGTCCCTTGCCCAGCCTGTGATGGGATCCCTTGTTCTTTTCTTGCTTATACGTTTGAGTTCTCTGTGGATTCTGGTTATTAAACCTTTGTTGGAGACATTAGCTGGAAATATCTTCTCCCATTCTGATCAGGTCCCAGTAGTGTATTTTTGAAGCTGCTTCAATTGCCCAGGGTGGGGGTGTCCTCCTTACAAAATACTCGCCCAGACTGATTTCTTCAAGGGTTTTCCCTGCACTCTCTTCTAGTATTTTTATAGTTTCATGTCTTAAGTTTAAATCTTTAATCCAGTGAGAGTCTATCTTAGTTAATGGGGAAAGGTGTGGGTCCAATTTCAGTCTTCTACAGGTTGCCAGCCAGTTCACCCAGCACCATTTGTTAAATAGGGAATCTTTTCCCCACTGAATGTTTTTAATTGGCTTGTCAAAGATCAAGTAACAGTAAGTAGCTGGATTCATCTCTTGGTTCTCTATTCTGTTCCAGACATCTACTTCTCTGTTTTTGTGCCAGTACCATGCTGTTTTGATCACTATTGATTTATAGCATAGTCTGAGGTCTGGTAGCGTGATTTCTCCTGCATTGTTTTTATTTCTCAGTAATGTCTTGGCTACTTGAGGTTTTTTTCTGATTCCATATAAAACAAAGTATTATTTTTACAAGATCTTTAAAGTATGACAGTGGAACTTTAATGGGGATTGCATTAAAATTTTATAATGCTTTGGGTAGTATGGACATTTTAACAATGTTGATTCTTCCCAGCCATGAGCATGGTATGTTTTTCCATTTGTTAACATTTTCAGCTATTTCTTTTCTTAGAGTTTCATAGTTCTCTTTATAGAGATCTTTCACGTCCTTTGTTAGATGAACTCCCAAATATTTCATCTTCTTTGGCACTACTATGAATGGAATAGAGTCCTTAACTGTTTTTTCAGCTTGACTATTGTTGGTATATACAAAGGCTACAGATTTATGAATGTTGATTTTCTAACCTGAGATGCTGCTGTATTCCTTGATCACTTCTAAGAGTTTGTAGTAGAATCCCTGGTGTTTTCCAGATATACAATCACATCATCTGCAAAGAGCGAAAGTTTGATCTCTTCTGACCCTATATGGATACCCTTGATCGCCTTTTCTTCCTTAATTGCGGTGACTAAAACTTCCATTACAATGTTAAAGAGGAGTGGAGACAACGGGCAGCCTTGTCTGGTTCCTGATCTGAGTGGAAATGATTTCAATTTAAGTCCATTCAATACGATACTGGCTGAGGGTTTGCTGTAGATGACCTCTATCAGTTTAAGAAATGTCCCTTCTATACCAATTTTCTTTAGTGTTCTGATCATGAAGGGATGCTGGATATTATCAAAAGCTTTTTCTGCATCAATTGAGAGAATCATGTGGTCTTTGTTTTATAATTTGTTTATGTGCTGAATCATACTTACAGATTTACGTATGTTGAACCAGCCTTAAGACCCTGGGATAAAACCGACTTGGTCATGATGTGTTTGATGTATTGCTGGATTCTGTTTGTTAGGATCTTGTTGAATATTTTTGCATCTATATTCATTAGTGATATTGGTCTATAATTTTCTTTTCTTGTTGGGTCTTTTCCTGGTTTGGGGATCAGGGTGATGTTTGCTTCATAGAACTTGTTGGGTAGTCTTCCTTCTTTTTCTACATTTTTGAACAGGTTGAGTTATAAAGGTACTAGTTCCTCTTTAAAGGTTTGGTAGAATTCTGATGTGAAGCCATCTGGTCCTGGGCTTTTCTTTTTAGGGAGGTTTTGTATGGTTGATGCTATCTCAGAACTTGACAGGGGCCTGTTCAACATTTCCACTTGATTCTGGCTAAGTCTTGGAAGGTGACGTGCTTCCAAGTATTGGTCAATTTCCTTCAGATTTTCATATTCCTGAGAATAGAGTTTCTTGTAAAATTCATTAAGGATTTTTTGAATTTCTGAGGAGTCTGTTGTTATTTCGTCTTTGTCATTTCTGATTGACGAGATTAGAGATTTTACTCTTTTTTTCCTGGTTAGGTTAGCCAAAGGTTTATTTATTTTATTGATCTTTTCAAAAAACCAACTTTTTGATTTATTGATCTGTTGTATAATTCTTTTGTTTTCGATTTTATTTAATTCTGCTCTAAGTTTGGTTATTTCTTTTCTTCTACTGAGTTTGGGGTTGGAATGTTATTCCTTTTCCAGTTGCTTGAGATGTCCCATTAAGTTGTTACCTTCCTCTCTTTCTGTTCTCTTTAGGAAGGTTTGCAGTGCTATAAATTTCCCTCTTAGGACCTCCTTTGCGATATCCCAGAGGCTCTGATAATTCGTGTCTTCATTGTTGTTTTGTTCCAAAAATTTGGCAATTTCCTTCTTAATCTCATCTCTGACCCAGCTATCATTCAGCATAAGGTTATTTAACTTCCATGTTTTTGTATGAGTATGCAGGCTCCTGTTGTTATTTAGTTCAACTTTTATTCCATGGTGGTCTGAGAAGATGCAAGGAATAATTTCTATTCCTTTAAATTTGCTGAGGTTAGACTTATGACCTAAGATGTGATCGATTTTGGAGTATGTTCTGTAGGCTGATGAGTATGTGTATTCAGTTTTGTTGGGATGAAATGTTCTGTAGATGTCTGCTAAATCCAAATGTTGGATGGTTAGGTTTAAATCTAGAATTTCTTTGCTCAGCTGCTTATTGGAGGCTCTATCCAACACTGCCAAAGGACTGTTGAACTCTCCGACTATTAAGGAGGTGGAGGAAATCAAGTTGCTCATGTCTGTTAGAGTTTCTCTTATAAATTGAGGTGCATCCTGGTTGGGTGCATAAATATTAATAATTGAAATCTCACCATATTATTTCCCTTAACAAATATGAAGTGACTATTCTTATCCTTCTTTATTTTTGTTGGTTTAAAGCCTATTGTGTCTGCAAATAGAATTGCAACACCTGCTTTTTTCTGATTACCATTTGCCTGAAATATGGACGACCATCCTTTCACCCTGAGTCTATATTTATCTTTTAAGGTAAGATGTGACTCTTGTATGCATCAAATATCTGGCCTGCGTTTTTGTATACAGTCAGCTAACTTGTGCCTCTTTAGAGGACACTTTAAGCCATTCACATTAATGGAGAATATTGATAGGTCTGTTAAAATTTTGGGTATTGAGTTTTTCAAAAGTCCAGTGGACATTTTTAATACTTTTGCCACTGTGGAAGTTGGAGATTGATCAAAAGTTTCTGAGCTTACTTTTGTGGTAGAGGATTGGGCTGGTCATTATGGAGGATAGGTCTGAGAATATCCTGAAGAGCTGGTTTGGTTATGGCAAATTTCTTCAACATATGAATGTCATTAAAGTATTTAATTTCTCCATCATAAATGAAACTAAGTTTACCTGGATACAGGATCCAGGGTTGAAAGTTATTTTGCTTTAGGAGATTAAAAGTCGGTGACCACCCTCTTCTGGCTTGAAAAGTTTCAGCAGAGAGATCTGCATTCATTCTAATACCCTTCCCTTTGTAGGTAATAAATTTCTTACGTCTGGCTGCTTTGAGAATTTTCTCCTTCATATTAACTTTAGTGAAGTTAATTATGATATGCCTGGCGGATGTCTTATTCATATTGAGTCGTGCTGGGGTTCTGAGACTGTCTGCTCTCTGAATGTCACAATTTCTTGGCATGTCTGGAAAATTCTCTTTCATAATTTCATGGAGAAGGGCCCTTTGCCTTGCGAGGCCAAGTCATCACTTTCAGGGATTCCAATGAGGCGGATATTAACCTTCTTCAAATTATCCCAGAGCTCTCTAAAAGAATGATCCGTTTTTGCTCTCCATTTCTCTTCCTCTTTGAGAGTTTGGGAGTGTTCAAAGGCTTTGTCTTCAACGTCAGAAATTCGTTCTTCTGCTTGCTCCACTCTTACTGAGGGATTCTACTGTATTTTTCAGATCTTTGAGGGCTACAAATTCTTGCTTCAGTGCATCAAAATCTTTGGTGGTTTTGTCTTTAAATTCGTTAAATTCTTGAGACAACTTTTGAATTTCTCCTCAAATTTCTAATTCTGACTTTTGAATTGCTCCTCAAATTTCTAATTCCAAATTTTCCTCCATTCTATTAATCTTTTTTGCAATCCAAATTCTGAATTCGATTTCTGACATTTTGGCCAGCTGTTTATGAATGGGATCTGTAGTTACATCTGCCATAGCTTTCCTTGCGGGGGTTGATTCTGGTTATTCATGTTACCAGAGTTTTTCCACTGATTCCGCCCCATGATTGTTTTATACTGTTTGATTTTCCCCCTGGAGCTTTGTCGAGGACCCGTACAGTGCTATGGCCTGAGAAACTGGGGACCTGTTTGGTGTGGTGGGGCTAAGTGGTTCTGTCTTGTTTTCAGCTGGTCTCTGTTCAATCCCAGAGAAACAGTTACTCTGGGTTGAAGTCTCAGCTGTGGAGAAATACCAGCAATTAAGTCACCCTGCCCCCCACAGGCAACAAATGGAAAAGGAAAATCAAACCTTCCCTCAACCACACACCCAGGGCACCACTTGAATAGTCCTTGGGTGATTGGCTCAGTTCAAAAGGTCCAAATCAATTGTCTTAGTCAGCACCTGTCTCAGGTGGAATAGTTTATAAGGTCTCTGGCAACTGGATAGCAGGGGTCTGGTGATAACTCAGATATGACTTGCTCCGGTGCTCCCTCAGGTCAGGAGGACCCACCCAGCAAACGGATTAGTCTGGGAAGGTTGATGCCTCCTTCCCCACCTTGTACCTCTATCACACCCAGTCACTGATAGCCCTGCAGGGCTGTGACCCAGTTGCCTCTAGTGAACAGATACTCCAGGGGTTTGCACCTGCCTGAATCACAAGGAAATCTATTTCTGCTCAGCCAGGCCACTGTGCTCTGCCTCTATCCAGCAGGGGGAGGTGAGGCCTGACTACCTCGGGTGCTTGATGGAGGCTTGGGGGTGTTCATTCAGTTCCAGCCTCACACCTGATTGATGTTACTGACAGAACAGAACAGAACAACATCGTGGGCATTCATGTTTCTGTTCCTGCTAAATTCCCCTGCAGAAAAGCAGCTGTTTTGCGTTCCCAGAGCCTGCGCTTCAGGCCTTGTCTTTCCTCCTGCAGGTTTATATTTGGTTAGCTGTCAGTTCTAACCTCCTGCCTTCCTTTGTCTATAGGCTGACGATCCCCTGAGGGCCAGGTGTGTCTTAGGCTCAGTAAAGTGGTCCTCTGGGTAAGCCCTGCCCTGGGAATTTCCAGGCTCTGGGCGTGTGTTTTCTAGTCCCTGTGCTCTACCCAGGCCACTACTGCCTCAGGCAAACCCTTTACTCACGGGGCCTGCATTTCTGTCCCAGATCTGCTCGGTGGTGGTTGCCACCTGGGAAGATGCCTGGCCTCCTCTGGTTGCCCAGGGAGACAGAGGGTGTGGCTTCGGAATATCCAGGAGTGAGCCCTATTGTTGCCCAAAATACGGCTGCTGCTCTGCGCCTCGGGGCACCGCCGCTTTGGTGTGGTTCCCTCTCAGCTGACCGTCCTCTCCTCACTCCCGTGCCGCAGAATCAGCACTGACCAGCTGCAGTTCAGGCCCTGTCCACAGCTCTCGAGAAAACACCCAAGAATCTAGACTCCTGGGGGACAGTCCAGATGAGAATCGAGGGGAGTGCTGGAAGCTCAGAATTTCAGGTAGAGAATATATACAGTTTTATACAGTTTTATGCCTGGCAGGAGAACGCCGTGGCACCCTAGTAGGGGAGGTAGGTCCAGGTTTTAGATGGTCTCTCCCGTGGAGTGTAGTGGGAGGACCTTTGCACTCTGCTCGTTTGTTTGTGGGGCAGTCCAAGCTGTTCTCATGGGGGAGGGGACTCCTGTCTGCTTGGTGATGGATTTTGTAACTTTTGTTTGTTTCCTTGGGGTTGCAGCTCGCCTCAGCAGGGCTGATGTGCATTCTTCAACCTTCTCTCTTGGTGCAGCTCTAATCCACCAGGTTCCTTCTAAATTTCTGTCCTTTGACTCTCCTTCTGGACGGGAGCCTCAGTGGAAAGCTGGCTTCAGTCAGTCATCTTGTCTCTGCCCCTTTCTTCTTATTTTTTGACAGATATGATTTTACTGAAGGTCCTAGCGACCTTAGAGAGAAATGAAATGTCATGTCAAATCAGAAGGCCTCACTTGAACCTTGGTCTCCTGGAGTATGTGCAAGCAGGCACAGTTGAGATCCTAAGAAAATGTACTACCCGATGATTGTTATATATATTCTGTTGAAGAAGAAATAACTAAAATGCTTAACAATATAAAGGTAATGATACTGCAACACATTCACTTGATGAAAGATAATTCAGTCATTAAAATGCAATCATGAAGATTTTGTAGCAACATAACACATGCTGATACAATGAACATATGAGATGACACACTAGCATTCCAACTACATAAAAAAAGGCATAGAAAAACACGTGCCAGAAAACATCAATATGTATACTTGCACTGTGGTCACTGACAGAATTACAAGTGTTTTTTCGCTCAATTTTTGCTATTTCCAAAATGTCTATAATGTGGGGTTCCAATTAATAAACTGTTTCAATATAAACATAAGACAAAATTCTTAAAAACTACAGGCAAATATTTTAATAAGCTGTCAAATACATAATTATTTCTAAGAATGACATCAAATACAGATATCATTAAGGCAAATAATGACGAATTTTTCCATTTAAAATTTTAAATACACCCAACTCAATGAATTGAGTTAAAAATTGTAATTGTATTAAAAATTACTTAACTATACACTTTAAATGGGTAAGTTGTATGGCAGTTAAGTTGTATCTCAATGAAGGTGTTGTTACAAGAAATAATTATACGTTTTCTAAAAGTAAATGTTACAAATATTAAGAAGAAATTTTGAAACAATAAAATTGAGCAAAATTAAAAGGCATGATTTGTACTTGTAGCCAAGATGGAGTGAGACCAGATTTATCCTTCTGCCTGAAACAACTAAAACACAGATAAAATATAAGAAACAATGTTTCTGAAACATTGGACATTAGGTCATGAAAAACTGATCCTTGAGAGACAAGAAAATTGAGATGAGCTCAATGGGAGGAAACCATCTGGTGAAGATTCCCAGAGCAATGGAAAAAAGAAAGCTGCATGCAGAGAGAGGGTCCCCATCTAGTATCTATCTCTGTAATCATCAGGCCCCTGCAAGCGAGGAAATTCCCTAAAGCCAGGGAAAGAAAGGTCAAAGGTAATCAATACTCAAAGAGGGACAGGAATATTGTCTGTTCTCAGTACCTAGACCAAAAAAATACTCCTAATTCATAGGGCATTTGAGTACACAGAAGGGTTTTTCGTTATTGGGGAAGAATAATAAGCCCTAGATGGCGCATTTCACATAACAAATCTTAAAGCAAGACATGAGAGGATCAAACTCTCTTCAAGCATTTTAACTGTGTATCAGAACAAAGCTCACAAGTATTTACAGGAATACAAAAATATCACCCAATAAAGTAAAATTCATAATTACTGACATCTAATAAAAAATTATTAATCATGCAAAGATGCAGAAAAATATGATCCATAATGTAAAAATCAAAACTGGTTCAGGACTGACACAGACGTTAGAATTAGCAGACAAGGACATTAAGTGTATATCCACATTTCATGTGTTCAAAAAGTTAAGTACAGGCAGAAGAGATATAAAAAAATCCATACAAAGTTTCTAGAGATGAAAACTATCAATCAATACATTGAATAAGATGAAAGATACACTGGATAGGATTAGTGGCATATTAGATATGTCAGAAGAAAATATCAACACCTGAAGAGAAGGCATACCACAAGAGATTATCCAGAATGAAACTCAGAGAAGAGAGCTGATGAAACAAAACAAAACAAGCTCGGCATCAGAGAACTGTAGGACAACCACGTAACTTAATATAACAGCAACCGGAAAGGAGAGAGATGGAAAGACAAAGGGGAACAATAGTAAGAATAAAGGCAGGGCGGCACCTCTGGCTCAGTGAGCAGGGCGCCGGCCCCATATACTGAGGGTGGCGGGTTCAAACCCGGCCCCGGCCAAACTGCAACAAAAAAATAGCCGGGCATTGTGGCAGGCGCCTGTAGTCCCAGCTGCTCGAGAGGCTGAGGCAAGAGAATCACGTAAGCCCAAGAGCTGGAGGTTGCTGTGAGCCGTGTGACGCCACGGCACTCTACCGAGGGCAGTAAAGTGAGACTCTGTCTCTACAAAAAAATAAAAAATAAAAAAAATAAAAAAAAAGATATCTTAAAATAAGAATAAAGCAGATTTCTTACTGGAAACAATGCAAGTGAGAATATAATAAACAACATCTTTAAAGTACTGAAAACAACAAGAATCACCCGGTAATTTAGAATTCCATGTCTCTCAAAGAAAACTCTAGGCCCAGTTGACTTCTCTGGTGACATCTATGGAATACTTATACAAGAAATACTACCAATTATAAACAAATTCTTCCAGAAAATTGAAAAGGAGAGAATCCTTACCATCTAAGAAGTCAGCATTATCTACACATTGAAATCAGACGAAGATATTATGAGAAAAGAATTATCCAGCCCAATATACCTCATAAACATAGATGTAAAAGTCAAAACAAAATTCTAAAAAATCAAATCCAACAACATTATAATACATACACATTAGGTTTCACATTCAAAATCAATGTAATTCACCATTACCTTATAAAACCAAAAAGGAAAATGACATCCTCATTTTAGTAGCTACAGACAATACATTTTAAAAATTCTAACATCCATTCCTGATAAACACTTTTAGAAAATAGGACTAGAAGAGAACTTCCTTGCCTTGGTAAAAGACATCTTTGAGAAATCTGAAGCTAAGATAATACTAAATAAATAATAAAAGGCTGAAAGACCTACTGACTAAAAACAAATCAGAAAGACTCATGAACAAAATTTCAAAAGATCTAAATAAATGGAGAAATATATAGTGTTCAAAGACCAGAAGACTTAATGTTGTTAAGATGGCAATTCTTTCTAAATAGGTATATAGATTAGAATTTCAAAAAATCCTAATCAAAATCCCAGTAGACTTTTATTTATTTATTGTTTTACTTATTTATTTATTTTTTATTAAATAATAGCTGTGTACATTAATGCAATCATGGGGTATCATGCACTGGTTTTATATACAATTTGAAATATTTTCATTGAACTGGTTAACATAGCCTTCCTGGCATTTTCTTAGTTATTATGTTAAGACATTTATATTCTACATTTAGTAAGTTTCACATGTACCCTTGTAAGATGCACCGTAGCTGTGGTCCCACCAATCACCCTCCCTCCACCCATCCTCTGCCCTCCCCTCCCTCTCCCCTTTCCCCTTCTTCTTCAGCTATAATTGGGTTATAGCTTTCATATGAAAGCTATAATTGGTTTCATAGTAGGGCTGAGTACAGCCGAATACATTGGATACTTTTTCTTCCATTCTTGAGATATTCTGCTAAGAAGAATATGTTCCAGATCCATCCATGTAAACATGAAAGAGCCAGTAGACTTTTTATGGAAATTAGCAAACTTATTCTAAAATACATATGAAAATGCAAAAAAACTCAGAATAACCAAAATTTTTTTTAAAAGGAAGAAAGAAGTTGAAGGACTAATACTTATATAGTGTCAAGAAAGACAAATAGATCAACGTGGCAGAACAGATAACCCAGAAATAAATCCACACATGTATGACCAATTAATTTTTCATAAAGTCCAAGGGAAATGAGTTGAACACAGTCACTTCAACAAATGGTGACAGGACCACTAGATATCCACATTCAAGGATGACAACAAAAAACTTTGAGCCCTATCTCACTCCATGTGTAATACAAAATCTGAAATGCATCATATACCAGATGTAAAACCTGAAACTATAAAATCTCAAAAAGAAAACACTGGGATCTTTGGTGAAGCAATGAAATCTTAGACATGGCACCTGAAGCATAATCCATAGAATATCAAACTAATAAGCTGGACCTCCAGATTAAACACTTCTTTTCAAAAGACATTATTAAAAGAATGAAAAGGCAGGCCACACAATGGGAGAAAATATCTGTAAATAATAAGTGTGATAAAGTAATTATATCCAAAATTAATAACTCTCAACATTTAATAAGAAAACACCTCCTCAATTTACAAAATGGGCAAAAGATGTGAATATACACTTCACCAAAAAAAGACATATGGCTTGTAAATAAGGACAGGAAAAGATGTTCAACATCATTAGTTATTAAAGAAATGCAAAACAAAACTACAATGAGGTAATACCACAGGCCTATTAGAATGGAGGAAAGTTAAAAATAATTTGACCACACCAAGCCCTGGCAAGGACACAGAAGAGACAGAACAGTAATGGTTGTTTTTTTCCCCTTTTATTCATGAGAAGAACTACCAATTAAAAACGACTCTCTGAGCAGGATATTAAATTGCTACTTACTTTTTTCTTTATGCTATGGATATATTACAGTCTTATATACTGCTGGTGATAAAGTAAAATGGTAGTAACTTTGAGAAAGAGTTTGGCATTTTCTTCCAAGCTGATGATATACCTACCATAGGATCCAGCTATTACTAACTGCTGCCTACTGACCCGAGAGAAAAGAAAGCTTATGTTCACATATAGACTTGTACAAAGAAGGATCTTAGCGGCTTTATTTGGAGTAGCGCCGAAGCTAGCAAGAACCAAATGTTCATCAACAGGTGGAACATATAAACAAGGAACAAACACTCGAGGCACGTTATCACAGAAGTCACTCTGCAAGAACAGTATGCTGTATGAGAGAAGCCAGATGACAAAGAGTCCACGCTGTATGATTCTACTGACAGGAGATTTTAGAAAAAGCAAACTATCAAGACAGAAAGATCAGTGGCTGTGGGGGAAATGAGAGACAGGAAGGGTTGGGAGAAAAAGCTTTACAAGTGGGCACAAGAAACACATATCCTTCAATTGGGGTGAAGGGTGTGTATAAAAGCCATAGTTCGTCACATTGTTTTTTAAATATGTATAATTTATTATATGCCAATATAGCTGTTAGAAATATTGGGAAAGAGGCCAATACTGAGAAAAAATTAAAAATTTACAATAGACATATAGACATACATTTACTATTCATTTAACAAATGGCGTTTGAGGTGCTACCATACACCCTGGAGAGGTAACCTTACGAGAAAGAGAAAATACTCCAGTATAAAAACTAGTAAAGACTGAGAGAGGATGTTAAACTAGTGATCATTATAGAGTATATCAAGCCTTAATAAAAATCAAAAAATTTCAAATTTCTAAAATAATACTATTATTGTTTGCTATGAATTGACAAAAAATAAGTAAAACAATACAAACTTCAGGTAAGTCTGAGAAGAGGGGCATGATCATTTACTTTGTGCAGTATAATTAGCACCAAGTTTTCAGAAGTACTTTGGCAAGGTGCATCCTCAGCCTTAAAATTCTGTTTTTGATCCAGACCTTCCTTCTACTTCTAAGACTTTATTTCAGATAATCACCATGGTAACGTGTAAAGCTATACATCACCATTGTCATTATCATCCTTATTACTTTTAAAGAAATGTTTAGCGTGCTATTTAAAATACACAACAGATGTATAACTTCGAAGTAAATTAGGGTGTATTTTTATAATTAAACTATTTTTGGAAATTTTTTTGTGTGGATTAAATTGCTTCTTACTTTCTTCTTTATGCTGTGGATATATTCTTAAACTTCCCTAATGAATAAATACTACCTTTGAAAGCGGGGGAAAAAAAAAAAAACAACACAAGTTTTTATTTTGTTTTTGAAAACTACAATTACTTGTTTTAGAAAAGGAGTGCCATCAAAATAAATTTAACCTTACTCCCAACATCTTGGGAGTATAAAGTATTTAAAGTAGAAAACTTGCTCAAACGAAGTCATATTGTCTTTTGCTGCCACAGAAGGCACTGCTGTATTTATTGTAATCGTGAAACAGAAATAAGTTGTGCAGTAAATACAGTTACCCTTAGAACCACTCACTTTCAGTAGTCAATAAACTACAAGGTATTTGACCCTTTATGATATAGGTTAATGTGAGCGTTTTTTTTTGGAGACAGAGCCTCGTGCTGTCGCCTGCACATTTAGGCTAGGCTATGATGTTCAGTAGGTTAGGAACATTAAATACACTTTTGAATTACAATCTTTTCAACTTACGATGGATTTATCAGGATGTAATCCCATCATAAGTCAAGGATCATTTATGATGGGCACATGAAATTACTTAAAACAAGCCAGGAAAATTCATTCTCTGGTGCATTAAAATTTTTCAAACAATGCCTAAGTACACAAAAGGCAAAGAGCAGCATTGAATACTTTAGAATTACAAGTTCATCTGGGTTGTTCCTGTTTTTCCTTCTCTGTGCCATGACCATTTTCATTTCCTTAACAGAGCAACAGAAAAGAAAGGTGCCTTTTTCAGTATTACCTAACTGTTTTTGTTCCCTGACCCCAAAGGCTTTTGTTCGACACCTAAGTTATTATAAAATGATTGTTTCCAACATGGAAAAAGCTAAATAAAAATGAACATGCATGAAAAAAAAAACAGGGGCTAAATAGCTGTCAGGTTACAAGGACGCATTCTGGAATTTTCTTTGCTTTAATTTTTCAAAAAACATCTCTTTTTATACATTATAATAAAGCTGTAAAAACATTCCTGAAAGATGAACACTTATATAACTGTGGCAATATTTAGACAACTAATACATATTATTTAAAACACGTGCATGTCATGGCATTTTAGAACAAGAAAAACCCTGGTACTTCATATTACCCACTAATAGAATATACCTTATTACTGAATCTACAACAAACCAAATCCATAATCCTAATATTGTAACACAAATACTATAATATTAATATTTTAATATGTTGCCTAATTTATTTTCAATGCTTTTTTTGGTTTTTGTAATACTTATAGTGCATATATCAATTTTTTTTTTTTTTTTTTTAGGGATAGAGTCTCACTTTGTTGCCCTCAGTAGAGTGCTGTGGTGTCACAGCTCACAGCAACCTCCAGCTCTTGGGCTTTGGTGATTCTCTTGCCTTAGCCTCCCAAGTATCTGGGACTACAGGCACCCACCACATCGTCCGGCTATTTTTTTTTGTTACAGTTTGGCCAGGGCCGGGTTCAAACGTGCCACCCTCAGTATAGAGGCTGGTGCCCTACTCACTGAGGCACAGGCGCCGCCCCATATATCAATGTTTAGTCTGCTTTAGAAATGTATTTAGTCCCCGGTATTTACAAGGGAATACACCCCATGGACGTCTGAAACCACAGACAGTACCAAACCTTATATATCCCATACATGTATACTTATGGTAAAGTTTAATTTATAAATTAGGAATGAGAGATTAATAATACCTAATAACGAAACAGAACAATTACAATAATATACTATAATAAAAGTTACGTGAATGCGATGTCTCTTTGTCTCTCTCTAAAAATATCTTACTGTATTATATCTTAGGTAACTGAAAATAGAGTTGGGGAGAGAAAGCATGGATAATGAAGGGCTACTGTTTATATATTAAACATTTGCTTGCATTGATGCAGCCTTCAAAAACTATTTTTTATACTGCTATGTTTTAATTTAAAAATTATGTAAGAACAAGGAATTAAGTTCAAACAGTTCAAAAAAGGAATATACTGAAAAATTCACCTCCCTTTCATTTTATTCCATTTCCCCTCCCTAGAGGCTACAACTGCATGCACTACTGTTGAGACCCTTTTAGAAACAGCTTATATGTACATGAGCCGAAGTGTAGAGATATACTCTGTACCCCTTCTGTGCTTTCTAAACGGAGGCATAGTATACATGCTGCTCTTTTTTCACTTAATAGGAGAGTTTTGAGAGTTCTCCGTATCAGCACTTACCAACACCTTCATTCTTTTTTAAAGATTGCATAGAACCATTATTTATGAACTCGCTGACAATCAGGTCGTTCTCAGCCTTTTGTTCTTACAAAGGTGCAATGTGCATCCTACCCATACTCTGCTGACACGTACAAGTCTATCTGCAGGATAAAGTCACAGTAAGAAACTTCGTGTCTGTTTAACATTCTTATATATATTGTTAAATTCTCCTTCAAAGAAGTTGTACGGATTTATCCAAAAATGTATGAAAGTGCCTCAAAGCCACTACTTGCAAAAACTGCCACAGGAATTTTTCAATCAACTACCCAAAAGCTTTAAAGATTTTAACATGGTCTACACATTTTTCTCAACTTTAGCTGAATACGCAAATCCTAAGTTTTGTTGAAATATACATAAACCCTAATAAAAATTAAAACCCAGTTTCACCTCTCAAGGATTAAGAGAGTGACTGGTTTTTCCTTTTCTCTCTGACAGAGTCTCACTCTCTTGCTCAGGTTAGAGTGTGGTGGTGTCAGCCTAGCTCATAGTAACTTCAAACTTCTGGGTTTAAAGGATTCTTCTGCTTTAGCATCCAGGTACCCATTACAATGCCTGCTATTTTTTAGCAGAGATAGAATCTCTCTCTTGCTCAGGCCGGTCTCGAACTACTAAAATCAAGGCATCCTCCTGTCACAGCCTCTCAGAGTGCTAGGATTAGAGTCACGAGCCATTACGCCTAGCCTAGTGTTTATGGAAAGCCCCACTGACAAACCAGAAAAAAAAGTCAGTTTGAAAAGATGCTGCTGCTGTGCAACACCTACCAAAAGTGGGTTCATAGCACATGGCCCATTAGTTGGTATCAACACATTCTTGCTATGAAAATGAAAACACAAATGGATTTGCTAAGTGAAAAAGACAAACCAGTTTTAATAATAGGAGGGAAAAAATATCCCACATATTTGAAAATGTAGCCTTTTAAAAATGTTTTTTTTTTTTCATTTTAAGACATGACAAGTACAGTTTTATGATAATTTTACAGTGTAAAAATCGTTCTCTTTTGTCTAACAAGAGATGGCTTCTTGACTGAGGTGCCGCCAGCTGAGGATCAGGTGAACCCAATTAACCCAATTTTTAACTTGTCCATACTCAGTGGTTTGGTTTAGATATACACTATTCCTTAAATCCTTTAGGGTACAACAAGGAAAAACCATAAACAGGCTATAAAGGTCATGACATTAATTTTGCTGTCATTCTCATGACTTAAGAAGGCATCAAAAACTAAAAAAAATCTTACCCTTTGGGAATAAATCTGAAACTAATTATGGTAGTTATGATCATAATGCTATTAAATTAAACACCATGACCCTAGCTAAATTTATTTTCGTACCTTTCATTAATGAATAAAACTCCTCAAATAAGATTACTGCACCCCTTCATAGAGCTAAGTGGTTTGTCAGACTAGTAGAAGTAACCACTCAAGAACCTCAATTTTTATTAACCTAAAGCTTAACTGGGAAGTTTGATGTATTAATAAGCATCCGTGGATTCTTTTGGAATAAAATGTTTTATTTGTTACAAAGCTTTACTTAAGAAGTAAAAACTTGACATGGGTACAATAAGCATTACTATTTATTTAAACCTAAAAGAAATAAAGGGGGAATATGTATCGGTAGCTTCTTTTTCTTCGTAAGTTATTTTTTTTTCTTCATAAGTTTTTAAGAATCAAACTGCTTCAAGTATTTGGAGGCTAAGATGGTCCAGAAGCAACATCAAAGCTTAATGATTTTCTGCTAGTTCCTGGGCCACTGTACCAACTCCTGGCCTGAGCAGCAGGTGGGAGAGGAAGCTGCCTGACCTAGAATGCAGAAGTATTTGCCATGTTTGTTCTCTAGTGTCCTGAAACCAGAATCCTACCCACAAGGACTCTGATGGGTTCCTTTTAATCCCTTAAAAATGCTGGAAGACAGAAGTGGAAGCTGAGGACAGTGAATGATGAGTCTGAGTGGGTGGGGAAGGAAAATTAGGCAAGAAGTACTACTATCACGGCATCTGTGTAGGACTAATGAGCAGGGGCAAGATGAGCAAGGAGCAATTACAAAAGAATGGAAAAAAGGAGTGAGAGGAAAAAAAGAGAATGGCAACATTTTAAAAGGAGAAATAGCATGTGAAGAAGAAAAAGATCACTTAAATTCCAATTGCTTAAATACCCCAGAAGATAGAGAAAGCCATTCAGGCACTAGATCTTCTGTACTACTGCAGTCAGAAAAGATGCTTATAGTACTTTTGTGTATTGCTGATAGGTCTTGACAGTCAATAACTACTAGATGGTATAAATGGTCCTGATCAATTGCAATAGTTTCTTAAAATTTGAAAATTACATCTTTTATTTCTCTAAATTTAAAAGTTAGCCTTAGAATAAAATTTTCAAATTGTATCTTTTTGTTTAGAGATGTTGCCTGACTGTGAAGCATTACACAGGAAAGATGAGAAAAGTAAGAATGCAGAAGGCAACAGAGGTCCATTATTTTTGCGGGGGGGTGGGGGAAGGATTTCTGCAATGGTTTATTGTGGATATATGGGAAGTCTAATTAAAAGGATATGACAGGCGGTGTCTGTGGCCCAGTGAGTAGGGCGCCGGCCCCATATACTGAGGGTGGTGGGTTCAAACCCAGCCCTGGCCAAACTGCAACAAAAAATAGCCGGGCATTGCGGCGGGCACCTATAGTCCCAGCTACTCGGGAGGCTGAGGCAAGAGAATCGCCTAAGCCCGGGAGCTGGAGGTTGCTGTGAGCTGTGTGCCATAGCACTCTACAGAAGGTAATAAAGTGAGACTCCGTCTCTAAAAAAATAAATAAATAATATAAAATAAAAGGATATGACTAGGAGTGCTTTTTTGATCCTTCATTATCATATATTTGATCATGTTCCCACAACCCCTTACAGAGTCAGATCTCAAACTGGACTCTGTACTCCAAATACATGCATTTCCACTTTAGCTGATGAAGCAAAATTTAAAGCTTATGCATGATAGCACTGCCTTAGTGGCCAAGAGTCCACTTTCAGGAGGTCGCCATCTCTGTCTATGCATCAGTGGTTTTATAAATATTTCATTACACTTTATTACATTATAAAAATTAGTGGATATAAAACAATTAAATGTGACCAAAATATAGGCAACAAAAGTAAAAATAAATTGGGACTCTATCAAAATTTAAAACTTCTGCACAACAAAGGACAAAATCAACAGAGTGAAAAGAAAACCTAAGGAATGGAAGAAAATATTTGGAAATCACTTATCTGATAAGGGATTGATATAGAGAATACATAAAGAACCCTATAACTCAACAAAAAAAAAATAACCTGACTTTAAAATGAGCAAAGGACTTGCATAGACATTTCTCCAAAGATAAAATACAAATGGCCAAAAAAGCATAAGAAAACATGTTCAGTATCACTAATTAGGAAAATGCAAATCAAAGCACAAGCTAAAATCATACTCATTAGAATGGCTATTAGTTAAAACCCTCAGAATATAGCAAGCAAGTGTTGGCGAGGATACTGGAGAAATCACACTCATTAGAATGGCTATTACCAAAAACAAAACAAAACAGAAAACAACAAGTGTTGGCAAGAATATTGGAGAAGCTAGAACTGATGGAAATATAAAATGGTGTAGCCATTGTGGAAAACTGGATGGTAATTCCTCAAAAAATTAAAAATTGAATTATATTATCTAGCAATTCCACTGTGGGTTTATATCCAAAAGAATTATGAGCAAGATTTCAAAGAGATGTATGCACATCCAGGTTTATCAGAGCTGTCATCATACGAGGTTTGATAATTAAATTTGAGAACTTGCCACCAGGTGCTAATGTTGTGCCTTATACAAAAGACTCAGTGAAGTTTCAGAACCTCAGAATATCAGTGTCTCCCAGCTGTGTTCATGTCGACAGGTAGCAGTGTCTTTCTGAGTGGGTTTCATTATTGTTGTTGCATGTTTTTGTATGTCATAAGATGATGGCTCTGATGGCCATTCCAGAAAAAGAGTTCCAAAATTGTTTTGAAGGGTGGAACAGGCACTGGTGTTGGTACATTACTTCCCAAGTAGAGTTCTTCAAAGGTGACCACAGTGATACTCAGCAATGAAGTAGGTAGCACTTTTCCGGGGATGAGTTAATTGTTAGACCTCATACATCTTGTAACCAACATTCATTTAGGCAAAAATGGTCATCATTCAGGATGTTTTAGGCAGCAAATCTTTAACCCTTATTGGAAGCACACTTGATTCAAGCCAGATGTTTAAGTGCTCAACTGTGCAAAATGATAAGATTTAAAAATACTTACAAAGTGTAAAATATTTATACTAGGCATATATCTATGTCAAAAATGATATATTCTTTTTGAATTGAACTAGAAAAGGATTGCTTTACTAGTTCTCTGGTAATGGAATACATTCTTTATAGCATGTATCTATTTTCTGACTTGTATACACTGCATATCTGTGGTTTTTTTCTTTTTTTTTTTTGGTTGGGGCCAGGTTTGAACCCACCATCTCTGGTATATGAGGACGGTGCCCTACTCCTTTGAGCCACAGGCGCTGCCCCATATCTGTGTATTTTTTTTTTTTTTTTTTGAGGAACATATTTTATCCATAAGTAAATAATGCCTATAAACAGGAAATACTAGCCTAGGGCTCTTCAGGCCACACAGGCTATCAACACAGCCACCCTGCAGATTTGATCTGGTTAAATTTCTTCCTATATCCCTCAAAGTTCTTATCACTCTGTTCTCTGGTGAGTTTACCCGAAAGGCAGGGGGTTTCCAAGTAATCTTGTTCATGGAGATACCTAAATATTAGCAGCTCACAAAGATTCTGTGTTATAGAGAAAGGGCTTCAATGAATAATACCTTCTCAGCTCCCTATCCCCCTTCAACCTGCTCACACCAGCCACCACCCCACTCACCAGGCTCTAGTACTGTCAGAGTCAAGTGGAAGAAACCTAGTTAACCCAAGTGGTTCCAGATTAAAATAATCAAATTAAAATACAGCATCATAGAGAGTAGCTATAACCTCTGAAGAAGTTTTGAGATTAAAGCAGCAAAGCCATTTCCTCCTGGGCTCCCCTCAACCTGGGTCTGTACTCACAAGGATAGTAATGCAAGCAGACGTGCGGGAGGAGAGGTAGGATGCAATGCTTCAGGGCACACAGGGCTTGGAGGGGCTTCTCTTGAAACATTCAGTGATACTTTTAGGATCTAAAGAGCTAATAAAAAATTTTCACCTACAGATCATATTCATCACAGAGCACAAAACCTGAACTTGAAATACAACTAACAGGAAATCTTTTCTTATTTTTGTATACAATCTTAAATATCAATATTACAAAACCAATAGATTGTTACTATACATTCACTAAGCATTTGCTTTTCCTGTGAATGACTAGATGGCGGCCTATTTTAGTCTAAGTAAAAGCATATAAAAAAATAACAGGATTATTTTAAAAGACAAGAAACTAAGGGTGATAGCTGGGTTCTGTCCTCTAACCTCAAAAATTTCCCCATTCTTAAAGTTTGCACTTCAAATGACAAATAATTCCCAGAAATTAAAATGCAGACTAACGTAAGTACATATGTAAAAGAGTGTAATAAAGTTAGTGCTCAGTAGTGACAGTTAATCTTTAGATTGAGCCTATATTGAGAAATGGAAATTTAATTCAAATGGATGGATGAGTTTCAGTGTTCTGGAAAAATTAGGAACAAGAGACCTGAACTCCTGAGCATGCTGGTTCATGAGAACAAATGTTAGAGAAAATGCCTTAGGAGAGGAAAGGCAGGTTGCTATGATTTACTCCAAGTCATTCCTTTGATTTTTCTGATAAAAATCTGCCTCAAGCTTTGTTGTATTTGGCATTTACAGATTTATACCTTTATGTTTTTCCACTATTGATAAATTAGCAATAAAACACCAATAACAAGGGAGATATCGTTCTTGTAACAGTTACAGTGTAACTTAAATCACAACCCATTTGCACACTCAGTTTTCTTCACAGGGTCTTCGCCTGTCAGGTGGCGCTGTGTGCTGGCATTCCAAACTCAAGTGTATGCCTGGGATAAATAACACTTCCAGTGTCATCTGAAAATCCTTTTACAGTATAAATTAAAATTTATTTCAGGATAGTGTTAATTTGCCAAAGTAGCTCTTACAAGTTATAAGAAAAGGTTATCACTTCTATATAAATGCAGAATAAAAACATTACTTAAGAATTTGACTTTTTTTTTTTTTTTTTGTAGAGACAGAGTCTCACTGTACCACCCTCGGGTAGAGTGCCATGACTTTACACGGCTCACAGCAACCTCCAACTCTTGGGCTTAGGCGATTCTCCTGCCTCAGCCTCCCAAGCAGCTGGGACTACAGGCGCCCGCCACAACACCAGGCTATTTTTTTGTTGCAGTTTGGCCGGGGCTGGGTTTGAACCCGTCACCCGCAGCATATGGGGCCAGCGCCCTACTCACCGAGCCACAGGCACCTTTGGCTGGCCAAGGAAATACAGAATTGCTAAAACTGAATTCATGCCAGATATTCCTCACTTGAAGGTGATTATCTACCAGGAAATTATTTCAGAGTCTATTTTCATTAGTTACATTAAAATGAGGAAATGACAGATGATCTCTCTACAGCATTGGGGATCACCAGCACGGCCAAACATTACAAGAGACACTAAAGATAGAGACTAAGACACAAGAGACTCCCAGAGCAAAAGTCACCTGGCAAATATAACAAAAGCTGTCTAATTATCTCAAATTTGTACTCTCCCCAAATATTTGCTATCAGTACATCACATAATTCTATTTACATGTGATTGCCTTAGTAAGAAGAAGATATTTCTCAGCAGAAATAACAATCCATTCATGTTACCTAAAGTTGTTCATAACAAAGTACATATTGAAGGAAAATGTCTGGAAATTGCCTCCAAACCCATTCACTTTCAAAGTCCAGTGTCTAGGAAACATGCCTTACAGCTCTCTCCCTCTCTTCCCCATCTTCCCTTTCACAAAATCATGTGAATTTCATCTCCTAAAAACTGGATATGTCCACTTCTTGTCTGCCAATTTCCTGGTACAAGTTGCTCTATTATCCTCGGCCTACACCGTCATCCTGTTAACTGGCCTCCCCCTTCCACTCCTGGCCTCCCCAGCTTCCACTCCTGGCCCTTCTCTAGCCAACAACTTCTCTAGCCAGAGTGATGTTTACAAAACACACATAACATCAGACAGAACCCCCTTTGAAGCGACAGCACAACTTAAGGCTGCAGCTTTGCACAGTCTAGTCTGGACCTGCTTCTTGGTTCCACCTGCATCCCTCCCCCCTTAGTTTCTGCATCCCATCCATACTGGCCTTCCTTCAGTTTCCTGAACACACTGGGGCTCTCTCAACAGTCTTTACATGTGTTGATGTCCTTCTTCTCCCTGTAATATTTCTTTTCTTATTCCTTTTTGCTTTGATTAAATCACCTCCTTAGGAAAACTGTCCCTGACTTAGATTGGTTAGACATTCCTGTTAATAGTCTCAATAGACACTGTATTTGTCCTTCATAGTACCTACCACAATTGTAATGCCTTATACCCTTAACAGAAAAGAAGCTCCAGAAGGGCAAGGTTCACATCCCTTTGTGTTCATATGGTACCTTAAGCATGTGGCATAGTAACCAACCCCCTAAGAGGAGCTATTTATGATATGATTCACAAGCCATAAAATTTACCTTTTAAAGTGTCATATCTAGGGATGGAATAGATTTTCCATTAAGTATAAGCTGGGTCATAGGATAACTCTATGTTTAACCCTTTGAGGAACCGTCAGACTATTTTCCAAAGAAACTTTCCATTTCCATTAGTAACATAGGAAGTTTCCCATTTTCACATATCCTGACACTTGTTTTCGTCCATATATAGTACACTTGTTTTTGTTTTACTTACAGCTATCCTAAGATGTGTATAGTAGTATCTCATTGTGGCTATTTCCTAAAGGACTAATAATGTTGAGCATCTTTTCATGTGCTTATTGGTAATTTGTAGATCTTCTTTGGAAAATTATCTATTAAATTCTTCTGCCCAGTTTTTAATTGAATTATTTTCTTTTTATTGAGTTATAAGAGTTCTTTATATATTTTGGAATATATATATATTTGTGACAGAGTCTCACAATGTTGCCCTGGGTAGAGTGCTGTGAGTCACAGCTCACAGCAACCTCAAACTCTTGGGCTTAAGTGATTCTCTTGCCTCAGCCTCCTGAGTAGCTGGGACTACAGGTGCCTGCCACAAGGCCTGGCTATTTTCTTGTTGTAGTTGTCATTGTTTGGCAGGCCTGGGCTGGATTTGAACCCGTCAGCTCTGGTGTATGTCGCTGGCGCCCTAACCACTGAGCTACAGGGGCTGAGATGAAGCACAAATGTTTTTAACTGTGGTTAAGTTAAATTTACCTGTTTTTCTTTTCTTCTTTATGCCTTGGTATTCATCTAAGAAACCACTATCTAATGCAAGGTCATAAAGATTTCAGCCTACTATTTTCTTCTAAGAGTTTTATATAGTTTTATCTCTTACATTTAATTATTTGATTCATTTTGAGTTAACTTTTATCTATTTTAGGAGGGAAAGGTCCTCTCTCATTCTTTGACATGTGGATATCTAGTTATCCCAAGATCACTGATTGAAAAGACTATTCTTTCCTCTACTGAATTACCTTGACAGAGTTGTCGAAAATGAGTATACCATAAACGTAACAGTTTATTTTTGGACCCTAATTCTCTTCCATTGATCTATATGTCTATCCTTATACCAGTACTACACTATCTTGTTTATTGCAGCTTTGTAGTAAGTCTTGAAATGAGAAGCAAGAGTCTTCTATTTTTTCTTTTTCAATACTATTCTGGCTATTAAGGCTTCCTTACACGTTTTGTTTTGTTTTTGAGACAGACTCTCCCTATGTTGCCCTTGGTAGAGTGTTGTGGTGTCACAGCTCACAGCAACCTCAAACTCTTGGGCTTAAGGGATTCTCTTACCTCAGCCTCCCAAGTAGCTGGGACTACAGGCACCCACCACAATGCCCGGCTATTTTTTTTTTTTATTAATATTAAATCATAGCTGTGTACATTAATGCGATCATGGGGCACCATACACTGTTGTTTTTTTTTTTTTTGTAGAGACAGAGTCTCACTTTACTGCCTTCAGTAGAGTGCCATGATGTCACAGGACTCACAGCAACCTCTAGCTCTTGGGCTTCAGCAATTCTCCTGCCTCAGCCTCCCGAGCAGCTGGGACTACAGGCGCCCGCCACAACGCCCGACTATCATACACTGGTTTTATAAACAGTTTGACACATTTTCATCACACTGGTTAACATAGCCTTCCTGGCATTTTCTTCGTTATTGTATTAAGACAATTATATTCTACATTTACTAAGTTTCACATGTACCCTTGTAAGATGCACTGCAGGTGTAATCCCACCAATCACCCTCCCTCTGCCCATCCTCCCACCTCCCTCCACTCCCTCTTCCCCTTCCCCATATTCTTAGGTTATAACTGGGTTATAGCTTTCATATGAAAGCCATAAATTAGTTTCATAGTAGGGCTGAGCACTTTTTCTTCCATTCTTGAGATACTTTACTAAGAAGAATATGTTCCAGCTTCATCCATGTAAACATGAAAGAGGTAAAGTCTCCATCTTTAAGGCTGCATAATATTCCATGGTGTACATATACCACAATTTATTAATCCATTCGTGGATCGATGGGCACTTGGGCTTTTTCCATGACTTAGCAATTGTGAATTGGGCTGCAATAAACATTCTGGTGCAAATATATTTGTTATAATGTGATTTTTGGTCTTCTGGGTATATACCTAGTAGAGGAATTATAGAATTGAATGGCAGGTCTATTTTTAGATCTCTAAGTGTTCTCCAAACATCTTTCCAAAAGGAATTTATTAATTTGCATTCCCACCAGCAGTGTAGAAGTGTTCCCTTTCTCCACATCCACGCCAACATCTCTGGTCTTGGGATTTTGTGATATGGGCTAATCTTACTGGAGTTAGATGGTATCTCAAGGTAGTTTTGATTTGCATTTCTCTGATGATTAAAGATGATGAGCATTTTTTCATATGTCTGTAGGCTGTGCGCCTGTCTTCTTCAGAGAAGTTTCTCTTCAAGTCCCTTGCCCAGCCTGCGATGGGATCGCTTGTTCTTTTCTTGCTTATACGTTTGAGTTCTCTGTGGATTCTGGTTATTAAACTTTTATCGGAGACATAACCTGCAAACATCTTCTCCCATTCTGAGGGCTGTCTGCTTGCTTTACTTACTGTGTTCTTGGCTGTGCAGAAGCCTTTTTTTTTTTGCAGTTGTCATTGTTGTTTGGCTGACCCGGGCTGGGTTTGAACCTGCCACCTTCAATGCATGTGGCCAGCACCATAACCACTATGCTACGGGTGCTTAGCCCATTTATTTATGTTTTTAATTTCTCACAGTGTTTTTTTTAGTTTTGGGTATTCAAGTTTTACGCTTCTGTTAAATTTATCATCAGGTATTTATTCCTTTTGATGCTACTGTAAATATTTATACTGATCTTGTATCTTTCAAACTTGCTGAATTCATGTATTAGTTCTAACAGCTTTTTAGTGGATTCCTTAAGATTTTTACATACAAGATCATGTCATCTACAAATATAGTTTTACTTCTTTCTTTTCAATCTGGATGCTTTAAAAATTTTTTTTTCTTGGCTACTTGTCCTGATCAGAATCCCCAATATAGTGTTGAATACAAGTGCTAAGAGAACACATTCTTGTCTTTTTCCTGAACTTCAGTGGGAAAACTTTCAGTCTTTTACTATAAAGTATAATATGATGTTAGCTGTGAGGTCTTCATAGGTCGCCTTTATCATAGTAAGGAAGTTCTATTCTATTCCCAGTTTGTACAGTGTTTTTATGATAAAAGAGACTTAGAATTTGTCAAATGCTTTTTGTGTCTATTAAGATGATTATGTGGCTTTTGTCTGTTATTTTATTAATAAGATGTATTATATTAATTTATTTTTATATGTTTAATCAACCTTGGATTCCTGAGATTTATTCCATTTGGTCTTGCTTTATAATCCATAATCCTTTTTACATTTTACTAAATTTGGTTTTCTACTATTTTGCTGAGGGTTTTTACATCTATGCTCATAAAAGATGCTGGTCTGTTTGTTTTCTCATGCTGTCTTCATTTGCTTTTATCAGGGTAATACTGGCCTTATTTTCTATTTCTTCTGAAGTCATTTCTGGTAGCTTTTGTCTTTTAGGAATCTGTCCATTTCATCTAAGTCACCTAATATTTTGGCATATAATAATTCCCAGTATACCTTTATAACCCTTTTTTGTTTCCGTAAAGTAGTAATGATATTCCCTCTTTCATTACTGATTTTAGTAACTTGGGGGTTCTCTTTTTTCTTCATCAGTTCTAGCTAAGGGCTCATCAATTTTGTTGATCTTTTCAAAGAACCAACTTTTGCCTTCATTGGTTTTCTCTACTGCTTTTTATTCTCTATTTCATTTATTTGTGCTTTAATCTTTATCATTTTATTCCTTTTGGTTGCTTAGGGTTAGTTTATCCTTCTCTTTTTAGGTTCTTAAGGTGGAAGGCTATCAACTTCAGATCTTTCTTTTTAAAATCTAAGCATTTATACATAAATTTCTCTATAAATACTGCTTTTATATGCTGTAGGTGTAAATTTTGATATATAATGTTTTAGGTTAATTCATCTCAAGATATTTTCTAATTTCTCCTGTGATGACTTCTTTGACTCTATTATTATTCAGGAGTATATTATTTAATTTCCACATATTTGTGCATTTTACAAATTTCCATTTGTTACTTATTTCTAATTGTAGTCTACAGAGGTCAGAGCATATTTTGTGAAATTTCAATCCTTTTATTGTAAGCACTGAGGCTTGTTTTATGGCCTAATAGTCCATGTTGGAGAATGTTCCATATGTGCTTGAAAAGAATATGTATTCTACTCTTTTTTTTTTTTTTTTTTTTTGTAGAGACAGAGTCTCACCCTATGGCCCTCGGTAGAGTGCCGTGGCCTCACACAGCTCACAGCAATCTCCAACTCCTGGGCTCAAGCGATTCTCTTGCCTCAGCCTCCCGAGCAGCTGGGACTACAGGCGCCCGCCACAACGCCCGGCTATTTTTTGGTTGCAGTTTGGCCGGGGCTGGGCTTGAACCCGCCACCCTCGGTATATGGGGCCGGCGCCTTACCGACTGAGCCACAGGCGCCGCCCGTATTCTACTCTTTTTGATGTCTATGAGGCCTAGTTGGTTTATAGTGTTGGATCTGGGAATGGTGCCCAAGATGTTCTGGTGTATTTAAGAGGCTGCTTATCTTTTTAGGTGCTCACAATTTCATGTAATATCACTCTACCGGTAAGAGGAGGTATGATAGTAAGACTTTGGATTTGCTCTTAAATACATCTATTCTGAAGAACTCTAAGGAAAACAAAATAGGAAATGAGTTTTTCTGTCCCTTCTTTCCTGATTAATTTCATATCTATCTCATTGGCCTGTTTTAAATAAATGGCTGTGAAGTACTCCACATATAAAAATATGTATACATATGTACAGTAAAAATAAATGTTATTTCTAACCACTAATACTGAAATTTAGTTTGCTCAAGCACTTTGTGAAAGAAACATTATATCACTGGATACAGCACAAATAAATTTTATGATTAAGAAACTTCACTTATAAAATACACTCTGGAGAGTAGTATCCATTGCAGGTGACTTTAAAAAGTAGGCCTTATGAGGCAAATATAGACATTAAGATGACGACATCAGTATACAAAAATAATCTAAGGAAAATATTTCTTACTATTTTTGCCCAAGATCTGTAGTTATTTCTATCAAAATGTCCAGAAGATAAAATTTACCGACTTTCTTCAACATACCTAGAAAACTGGATTTTCAAACTTTTTAGAGAAAACTACACAACAGTATTATTTTGCATATCATTAAGGGCACATCTACATTTTTTGAAAAAAATGACACTATTTTCAGGATCTTAAGCAAAATCTATAAAGGCATTTATCTTATTCCATTGTATAAACTTTTACATTTTCATAAAATATACATGAATGTGACTTAAATACTATTGATTTATATGAAGTTACAAATTCAAAGGAATATTTAAATTTTGTTTCTGATTACTGTCATCAATACTCAGTACCTTCACAATGATTTCCATGAGTTGCTGCTAAATAATTACCATTTTTACTGGGGCAACAAGGAAAAATTACATAACTCCACAAATATATCAAAGCTTTCTAACTAAATAAAACATAGGCTCCTGATTCTGAGCTGAGATTTTATATTTTTAAAAAATAGAATCCAAAATCCAAATATAATGCCTGAAGTAATAAATCTTAGGAAATAACCTTTTACTTTCTTTTACGAGTTCTCATTCCTACCAACTCTTTTTCATCTTTATCCTAACAGCTATCCTTATATTATGCATCCTCTTGCTGAACGTAATAAAGCATTTCATTTTTTAATACTGCATGGTAAATCATTTTCAAACCTGTAAGGCACAGTATTAGTAATAGAAGGTACTTCCATCACAAATTAATTACACTAGCTACATAAGCTAAACAAGTCAGAAGAAGTTAAGTATGGCACAGGTATTTTAGAAACAACTGTGGCTTTTGCAGTCATGGTAACCACCACAGAGCACTGGCCTAAATCTAAAAATATGCTTTCAAGCTGGTATGTCATGCCTTCTTCCAATTTTGATAACCACATCACAAAATATCCATGTAAGTATAGTACATGCAGAAATGCTAACAGATTTTTTAACTATCTTCATGACCAAAGTAATGGTCATGGCAGGAATTTATTTGCGTAGTTTGCTTGGCTAGATCTTCTTTAATGTTCCCGAGGACTGAAGCTCCCCAGGTTCCACTGAGCACTTCTTGAGAAGCCATGGCCTGAAGCTCTTGGCATTCTGCCCATGTCTGAGATGGCTGGATGCATGAAGACCTAGGCTTTCCCGGGGATCTGGAGTACAATGAACATGTGTGGGAGTGGGAAACAAGAGTCATCCGAGGCTGTATAGGCACAGGAAAGAGGAAAGACCATATTTAAAGGCAAGAGCTGATGGGAGCTTACTTAGGAAGACAAAAGCATACTATGCATCAGCAAATGTTTAGATTACTATAGTCTTTTAGTCTACACACAGAAGGATCTCGTAACAACAGACTATCTTTTCCTCCACTCCCAGGATAAGCTTCCTGTAGCCACAGGTGGGAAACGAGGCAAAGATAAGAGTAGAAAAAGACTATGGGCAGTTCCAAATCTGATGAGAACAGGAAAAAAGAAATCTATTCATTATGGGCCTGGCAGCATGAAGATTGGAGACAACTTTACAAAAGAAGAGGAGAAATTTATCAGTTACACTCCCTTTTGAAGACCACTGTTTTAAACAGATTCTTTATTGGTATACTGGAAAAAAACATATCTACAGAAACACATTTTCCTTTTATATAGGAAAATTCTTGATACAAGTGGTAAAAACATTTACTTTCTTTTTCTTTTTTTTTTTTTTTTTGAGACAGAGTCTCACTATGTCACCCTTAGTAGAGTGCGGTGGCATCACAGCTCACAGCAACCTCCAACTCTTGGGCTTAAGTGATTCTCTTGCCTTAGCCTCCCAAGTAGCTAGACTACAGGAGCCCACTACAAAGCCCAGCTACGTTTTTTTGTTGTAGCTGGCCCGGGCCGGGTTCAAACCTGCCACCCTTGGCAAATGTGGCTGGCACCATACCACTGTGCTACGGGTGCTGAGCCAAGTATTTACTTTCTTTTACTTTTCAATGATTTTTAAAAAATCTTTTATGTAAACATTCAGTTGTTGCTGGGCCAAATTTAACTTGACAAGAGTTAAAGTTATCATATTCCGTGTATATTTTCTACCAAAAATCAAGACTAACACTTCATCTATTCCAGAATAGAAATAGCCAAAAGATGTTTGGATCTATTCTAGATACTACAAAAAGTTTCAAAACCTTAGAGCAATATAGTTCCACCAAACAGAAATCTTCCTAATTTAAAAAACATGAAGAAAGAAATACCGAATGCTTCATTTATGATTCATTTTTCTCAGTTATATTAAGTAAAAGTTTTAATTGGGCAAGGGAAAATAATTCTCTTGGTACATTAAAAAAAAAAGGTGGTGGTCATTTTTAATTCAAATGAGAACATCTACCTATTCAGTAAATGTTTATAAAGAAATACCAAGTTTTAATTTAAAAAATCCTTTGATCAAATAAAATGTATCCTGCAATACCAGTAGAGTTGCAATATCTAGAATTTTTCTCATCATTTACTAATATTTAGTGAATGTGGAGCAAATAGCACCCTGCTGAAGGGTCCCTGTCCTTGCAAGTGAACAAAATGTCTTATAAAATAAGTAAAATGTAAAATGACATGTGATGTACTAGAAGACTTTTTCAATAACTTAAATAACCACAAATGTTTGTTTTTAAAAAATGTGTTTAAAATTTCCACAGTACAACACCCTATGCTTTCCGTATCTCTTTCTCTCGTTAATACTGACTCCGTTCTCAGAAGCAATGGACACGCAACAGAAGAGCTACATCTAGAGCAGTCCAGATCCTCCTTGGTGTCCTACAAATTTCTCATCTCCTAAAGCAAAGGGTATTTGTGGTGAACTTAGAAACCTACTGCCTAGATTATTTTTAGAAACACAAGGGCCAGCCTTCTTGATGACTAACACTAAACCTTCTCTTAATCCTTCAAATCTCCAGTATTAAGACTCCTTTTCATGCTGTCTCTCTGCAGACCATTTCACCTCTACTTTCTGGGAAAAATACAAGTTACTGAATGAAGAGTCACTCACTGTCACGGTATCACACATTAGCCACCTAAGTGGCTCCTGACGCAGTTCAGTGGAGAGGTGCCCTCCTCCTTCCCAAGGCCAGGTCCTCTGCCTGTGCTTTGGATTCCACTCTCTCCCGTTTCCCCAACAACATGAAAACATTATTCCTTCTCTTGGTTGTATATTCAGCTTCTTCTTTTTAAGCAGTTTTGCATTGGCTTTTAAACCCAAGTTTCTTCCTTTAAACAACAGCAAAAACAAACCCTCTGGTTGCATATCTCTTCCATCTATAGCTCAGAGTTATCTAGACACTCTGTGTTTCAAGTAAACTTCTCTATTAAGTTGCCTGAATAGTCTTCCTCCATCTCCTCATCTCCTGTTGACTCCCCACAGGGTCCTGATGCCCAGCACACCTTTCCTCTAAGACTGCTTCCACCAAAGTCATCCACAGATGCAGTGCAGTCCTCATCTTATCTGACCTCTTAACAGCAAAACAACTGTTGTTCATTATCTCCTTCTTAACACTCTCATGAACCAGAAGCCCCTGGTTTTTCTTTCTGCCTTTCAGGCCATGGAACATTAGAACACCTCAAAGTAAACATCATGTCTCACTTGGTATTCTCTATCTAGGATATCTCATCCATATCTATGGCTTTATTTATCAGATCAACACAAACAAAACCAAAATTTTTATTTTGTGTTTTTTAGTTGTAGTTGAGACCTCTTCTCTGAGCTCCAGACCTATGCATCTGCACCCTATCTGTCTACACAGGTGGTGTACAGAGAGGTAAGGAGCATGGCCTCTGGACGTGGACTTCCTGGGTCCATATTCTGTTTCTTCCATTTACTGTCTGACTTGGGCAAGTCTCTTAACATTTTGATGTTTTCATGTCCTCTGCTAAAAAATGCTTGTAACTGTAAATGATTTAATAAATATTAGCTACTATCATTACTATTTCACATTCCCTCTTGGATAACTCAAAGCCATTTAAAATGCTCTACATCCAGAATGGAAAGTGACTTTCTCAAAATATGACGTGCTTTTAGAATTCCCCATCTCATCGATCAAATACTCTAATCAGAAGTCTAGTAGTAATTCTTAACCCACTTCTTCTTTTTCCTCTCATACTTCTAACATAACACATCTGTTCAGATTTATTGATTAAATTTGTCCTGTTTTCTATACCTCTACCACCAACACTTTACTCAAGCTCCATCCTGCCCCACGCAGAAAAATGTGGCCTCCCATCTAGTCTACATACTTCCTCTCTTTATTCTAAAGCACATTCCACACAGCAGCCAAAATGATCTTTCAAACTGCAAATCTTCAAGTCAATTTCATGCTTAAAAACTGTCACTGGCTTCTTATTGGTCCTACCATAAGCTCAAATATTGATAAATATAGCCTAAAAACCCCTATATGGACCTCTGCCTTCCTCTCCAGTCTAATTTCATACCACATACTCCCTTAGTTCTCCCGACCTATTTGCACTGGTTTTGTTCCAATTCCTCACGCTTGCTTCCTTCCCATCATAGGGAAGAGAGAATATGCCCTTTCCTCTGTTTAAAACGCTATTTCCTCCTCCTCTGCTCCTAGGTAATTCCTATTCATGGCTCAGATATTTGCCTAAAAGTAACTTCGTTAGGGAAGCCTTTCCTGACTTCCCAAATGAGGCCAAATATTCTCATAGGTACTCACTCCTTCATGTCTTTCTTTCAGGGCAGAGAAGGGACAGTGTATTTAGAAAGGGGGTGGGGAGGATAAAAGGTTTTCTGAATTTAGAAAAAACACAATAATTTAGTTGAAAAAACAAACACAGGCACAAGTCTAAGGACAGTTACCTGGGTAACAATAAGGTATATGAATAGAACTAGTTAAATAATCACAGGATGTTTAAAGGAAAAAAAAGAAATAGCAAATCTGTTGGAACTGGGACAAGGAACTGGAGATGCAAAACCCTGTCTTGCATCTCCAGCCCTGCCATTTTTATTAGAATGAGTTAAGGAATACAAGGAACTTTTCTTATTCCTACTGGAAATATATTTTCAGTATTCAAGTGATGATTCATCTGGTCTTAGTATGTTAAGTCACAGACAAATCCGATCTAATGACTATAATGACAAAAGGGTATCTATGATTTTCGTTAACAGGTTAACTTCAATGTCTTAAACAACTTTTAAACTGATATTTTATAATATGTCTTCATATTTTATGTATGAGTAAATTAAAAATCAAAATAAATTTTGATGAAATTTCTGTTCAATAATAAATTGGAACCAATTACTCATACACACAGCTTGGATGAATCTCAAGGAAATTATATTGAATGATAAAGAGTCTAATCCAAAAGATTATATACTCTAAGGTTCCATTTAAATAACATTATTAAAATGAAAAAATTATGGAAACAGAGAACAGATTAGTGACTCCAGGTGTTAGGGACAGGGCTGGGAGATGGGAAGGTAGGTTGTGTGGTTATAAATCACCAATGTGAGGACACCTTTGTGATGGCAATGTTCATCTTGACTGTGATAGATGCAAGAAGCTACATATGTGATAAAAATTGGATAGTACTAAATATATATGCACACAAATGAGTTCCAGAAAAACTACAGAAATGTGAATAATCTATACTGCATCCATGTTAATATCCTGGATGTTACCATGGGAGGAAATTGTGTAAGTGATACATGGGGTGTGTATGATTTTCTATAACTGCACGTGAATGTACAATTATCCCAAACATAAAAGTAATTGAAAAGTCACTTTAAGAGCTTTTACAATAGTCTCAAAGAGAGTTAATAATATTAGATTACCTATCCTGAACTACAGAATTCCAATTTTCTAAAAGCAGTCTTTGTCCAGTTTTTCCACATTCCACCTTTCTTGGAGTCATACTATGAAGGAAGAGAAATTTAGGTAGACGATCTCTTGTGGTTGTAATGAACACAATAAAAAGTATTAATATTTTCAAACATAGATTTTGCAATGTACTTGAACATTTGATATCATAATGACATAAACAACTATTTATGATCCAAGAAATCTGCCTCCTTTTGTACTTTGAAGTATTAAAAAAAAAATCACAAAGATTTAAATTACAAAGCTCACACACTTGTTTATGCAGCTGGTCTTTTTTAAAATTGAGGAACTTTAAACCTACAATTCTAATAGGCTTACTGGTGACACCCTGATCCTTTGAAAAATAAATGAAACATAATAAATCATTTGACAGTTCTTAAGCTTAGATTTTTATCATCACTCAGACTCTTTACAAATAAAAAGCAATATGAAAGGATGGGATCTTGTTTTGTGCCCTATAAAGTTTAAGCTAGAAAATAAATCATACTATTAAATGTCATTTAGAACCCTAACTTCAATACTTAGGATTAAGCTGGCATAATATTCATGGTTATTGCTATGAGAATTCATGCAAGTAGGGTACCTTTTCTTACAAAATATTGCAGAACTCTGGCATTTCCTGTGATAAATGAAGCAATAAGGCTTTGGAACTGCAATTGTGTATATCTAAATACGTCATATAAGTAACCAGACTGTCACATTGCTAGATATCTAGCCCTATGAATTTATTATTAAGGAATGTTTAAATACTTATAGAGTAAAGGGCTGGGGTAAACCCTTTTAATTTTAAGCTACAGATTCAAGACTACATTGTAACTACAGTGTTCAACCTTTATTTTATGGCAACCTGATTTAACGGAAAATATTCACATATTTTACAGAAACTATTGAGATGAAAAACCTATAAATACTTTGAAAATGTTTAGGATTTGAGAGAACAGTTAAGAACAACTGTTAGCCACAGCATCCTGAGAATTTTTATCATAGTTATGTTTCAAGAAAACAAACTATGGAAGACATTCTCTAGGACCTGGTTGTAAGGAAAATTCAGTAATGGGTCAAGACTCAGTTCAATTCACAAAAACGTGCCTTCAAAAGTCATCTGCACCTGCACTAGGGGAGTGAGGTCAAAGCAGGGTCCCATTGGTTGTCTGGCCCATCGTATTTTAAAAGAATGCTACTGGAATATCATTCTAAGGGCCAAAAAATTACTTCTGTCTTTCTTGATGCCTTCATTTACCCTTCACATGAGTAAAAACCCTTAATTTTCCTTTTCTTCTCAAGGCAACAATAGCACAACTTCTGAGAAATAGTTTCAGAAGACTAATATTGTACTTATATAAACAGTAGTTATTTTAGATTTCAGTAATTTTTCTAATTAATTTTTAAGATACAGCTACCAAAACTGTTGCCTCCAAATAAAGGCTTAACTAATGTGTACAGACATTTGATAAACAAATGAACCAATGACTTAGTGACATCATAAAGCCTACTTCTAATATTTTGTATATCATATTTCTGCTATTCAAGTATCCTTAAAGATTATTTAATTTTAAAATGTACATTTTCTCAAGAATCTAGCTCTTTTTTCTTTGCTGTCCTGTCTAGTGTTAACACATGTATCCCTAATCAATATACTGTTTAATTTTAGAAGATTTTGGAATGGAATTATATTCATTGGAATCATACGGGAAGTATTCTTCCGTTATTTGCTTTTAGCACTCAATATTCTGTTGGTAAGAAGTAAGTGATAAATCACTCAGTCTTCTGTTGGTAAGATTCATCCATGATACGTTTGAATATAACATAATTTATGTCTTCTCTTACAGATATCAGCGTTGTTTCCTATTTTCTGGAACATTCTTATATATGCGTTTCCCTGCAGATTTGCAAGAGTTTCTATTTGCCTCAGAGTGGAATTTCTAGATTGATGTATGCCCAACTTAATAGATAATGACAAATTGCCTTATATGGTTGGCCTATCTTTTATGACCACTAGCACAGTAGAAGAGTCTAGTATGCTCCACTTCCTGATCAACATTTGCACCAATCTAATGGACATAAAACAGTATTCCCTTGTGACTTTTTAAAACCTTTTTCTTTCTTGAGGTAAAATTTACGTAAAAGGAAATGCCCAAATCGTTAGAGTACCATTCTGGGAGTTTTTACAAATGTATATACCTTATAACCAAAAAACCCCATTATCATCACTCAAAGTTATTTCCTTCATATACTCCCCAATCTCTTTCCCATCCCCTAGAATCAATCACTGTTCTGCTCCTTTTCCCTTGTAAATAAATTCTGCTGGCTTTGTAACTCCATAAAAATTGGAACACATATTCTCTTGTATGAGACTTTTAGTTAACATGAGATTCTTCTATGTTGTTGCAGGTATCAGTATCTATTCCTTTTTATTGCCTAGTATTTCATTTTATGAATAACCATAGTCTGTTCATCCATTCTCTTACTGGTGGACACTGGGCTGTTTCAGCTTCTGACTAGTATGAATAAAATCACTATGTACACGGAATATCTATGTACTTCTCATAAGCATCTTTTGGTTTGTTTATATTTTCATTTCTCTTGGCTAAAGCCTAAGAGAACTGCTGAGCTCTTGGGTAAGTGTATGTTTCACTTTGTAAGAAACTTCCAGACATTTAACAGATTAACCCTCCCACGCAATGTATAACAACTCAAGATTCTAATAATCTATATTTAATGTTGGCCCTTTTTAGCAAGTTGCTCATTTTTATTTTAACTTGCATCGCTCAGATGACTAATGATGTTGAATACATGGTCCCTGACCATATGAATATCTTCTGTTGTGGAATGTGTTTTAAAGTGTCTTTTCAAGTCATATGTCCCCTCCTCCTGTTGTTTTTTTTTTCTGATTCATTTTTTGTTACGGAGTTATATAAGTTCTTTATCTAAGTAGTCCTCTGACAAAAACATGTTTTGCAAATATTTTTCTCAAAAATATTTTTGGGAAAAATATTGGCTTATCTATTGTTTTTTAATGTTATCTTCTAATGAAAATTTTTTTTGAGGGAGTCTAATTTATAAATGTTTCTCTCTTACAGTGATCACTTTCTACATCTTAAGAAATCTTTGCCTCACTCTAAGTCATAAATATCTTCATGTTGTCTTCTAAAATCCTTATGGTTTTAGATTCAATAACATGATCCATCTTAAATTGAGATTTTCTTTTTTCCTGTATGGATATCCAGTTGTTCGAGCACCATTTACTGAAAAGCTTTCCTTCCCCCCAGATTGCTTTACATTTCTGTTAGAAATGAAGTGTAGGTACATTCTAGTCCCTATTCAGATGCACTGATCCTTGTGGCAGCACCATGCTGTCTTGGTTATTGGAGCTTTATAGCTATGGTACAAAGTCAAGTCTTCTAAGATTGTTTTGGACACTCTTGTTCTAATTTTTATTTTATTTATTTATTTTTTGTAACAGAGCCTCATTTTCTTGTCCTTGGTAGAGTCCTGTGGTGTCATAGCTTACAGCAACCTCAAATTCTTGGGCTCAAGCAATCCTCTTGCCTTAGCCTCCTGAGTAGCAGGGACTATAGGCGCCTGCCACAATGTCTGGCTATTTTTAGAGACAGGATTTAACTCTTGCTCAGGCTGGTCTTGAACTCCTGAACTCAAGCAATCTATCTGCCTCAGCCTCCCAGAGTGTTAGAATTATAGGCATGAGCTACCACCTCCAGGCCTCTCATTCCAATTTTTAGAATCAGTTTATAAGTTTTACCACAAAAGCCTGTGAGATTATAATAAGGATTATGTTGAACCTGTAAATCAATTTGGGGAGAAATATCACTTAATTGAGTCTTCCAATCCATGAACATGGCATCTCTTTTCATTTACTTAGGTCTTCTTTAATTTTTCTCAGTACGGTTTTATTGTTTTCAATGTAGAGATTCTGCGTGTCCTTTGTTAAATTCATTGCTAAATGCTCTACTCTTACAAAAAATAGAAAATAGGTTTATTACTGATAATCTCAATTCAAAAATACTCATTTCTTAAGGCTATTCCATCACATTTTCTGTCTTTGGAAATATTAAATACACCAAAATTGGGAGCAATTCTGTTAATAGTATGGTACATTCCCTATTGTAAATAAGAATTTCTAAAAATGTAACAAGGACAACTTGGCAGAAAAATAAAGGAATGGATAAAGTCTAATGACGTACATGATGGAAAAGGGATCAGGAACTTTTTATAATCTGCTTGATTTTATGTATACTCCATGATGGGACAAGAAGGGTGTTAAATATACGACCACTTCAGCCTGCAGTTGCAGTGGGCCTTGAGACATGAGACTCATGTTGTCTAACACTCTAAAGCCAATTCTTTTTTGACTTCTGGCCTACTTAGTCATGACCTGGGGTTTCAAGGAGATAGGAGCAGGAAGCATTTAGCTATAGCTTTTGAGAAGGTACAACCTTCTGCTGCAGACAGACCTGCATTCAAACTCTTTAGGTTTCCCACTTGGCCTTCTTTCTATCGCATCTTCTACTTCACTGCTACTTCTTTTCTTCATTTTCTGCTTCTTCCTGGCACTACTAACTTCACTTTCCCTATCTTCACTATATGATTAGACTTTAGACTTCTGTATTTATGAGGACCTGAGAGTGAATGTTGTATTTCACTTTTCCCACCAACACGAACATTATTCAGGGTTTTTCCTACTCAAGCATATGTTCTTTCCCCCATCACTGCCACTGCAATCCTAAGGACATCCTCTTCATCTTTGGCCTTTGCTTCTAACTTCTCTTTTGGTTTCTTTTAAGTCTGTTCTACCTATGCTTTGCCTTAACTTTCTTCTATTCTCTTTGTCAAATTTATCCTCTTTCTAAAGTCATTCTTTTGCTTTTTCAAGGTTTATGCAGTCCTCTTCCATAGTATACTTTATAATCAACTTCTACATTGGTGGCCACTGGTGAACTTAATCTACTTCCCTTTCTCAGTGAGCATTATTTTCTTATTCACTTAAGATTTCTCATTATTTGTTTCTGTGATTTTGGTTACTTTCCTCTTATCACTGGATTTAGACATTTAATTTTACAATGCATTCTCATCCCAAACACAATGTGCCGCTTCTCCTTAAAGAAATGAGCACTGGAGCCACTTCTGTCGTCATCATCTTTGTTCATGAACTTCATATGGAACTTCCTTGATTTTCTGTGCCTCCTCAGTACTGGCAGCAGACTGAGATTGAGACCTCTTTGCTTTTACCACTTTCTCTTCCATTTCTCCCTTCTCATCTGTCTTCCTTCCTCCTCCTCTTCCCCCTTGTCATTACCAATACCACTGGGGCAGCTTGGTCTCTTCCTTGTCCACTTCTGGTATCTTTTCATCTTACCAAAGGATGAATATACTCTCCAATGAGGCTCTAAATTCTTTCACTGAGTTACTGGTGAGGGATAGAGCCCTAGGATCATTAATAATTCTTTGGTCAGTTGTTTATATTTTCTGAAGAAATCTTATCCAAGGTGTCATAGGAAGACCAAAGACATAGCATATTCAGGCAGAGGTAACTTGTTCAAATCAAATACTTATCCATTCTCTATCAGATATACTATTATATGCAGAAAATAAAACATGGTTGATCTTGGCCTGAAAACATCAATTTTTTTTCTGGATCGATTTTTCTTTCTTTCTTACGTACTCTCTTCCCAAGAAGTTGCTGCACCATCCTTTTTTCTTCTAAGAAAAGCAAAGTTAATAAAGCTTCACCATCCTCTCCATCCTCATCATCCTCTTTTTATGTGGCAGTTCTCTCTGCTTTGTGAATATGTGTTGGCATCTTCTGGGCAATCAAAACAAAGAACCTGATTCACGGCCCAGGTATCCAGCCCCTTGGTACAATATCAGTAGAAAAGAACACTGCAGTTCTCTCACAGCCGAACTTGTAACAGACTACATTTTTCTTATCTACCAACAACCACTGAGGTCGAGCACAGAAATAAGAGTGTAGCCAGCAGAAAACTTGGTTTAGAGCACACACTAAACCTGTTTACCACTGGAAAACATATAATACTCTTCTTCAGAGGGGTTCTCAAAAATAAATGTATGACATACATTTTACTATAACTCACAAGCTATGCAGTTTTGTTCCAAAATGGCAGAAATGTTACTTTTCACTTTTTCCACCAACACAAACATTATTCAGAGTTTTTCCAACTCAAGCATTATTAGGTCTTTTACAGATTTGATTTGTCTTACCTGGTAAAAAGCAAAGTTAATGTTTCTTGAGAAGATTTTTGATAACAGCATTCATGGTATCAAGCAAAAGATGAACCAGGATTCCACCTGCTTCACCAAGAACTAAGGGTACTAGTATCATGAAAACTTACCATTTCATCTTTGTCTTAAAGAAGTCAAACATGATGTGAGCAAGTGTATTTATGTTGCTGATTCTCAAGCTTGTTTCAGATCCTATCCATCAATGATTAGAGTACTCAAAAGTCATGACTCTTTTCTACTTTTTGGAAAACTCCAAAGGCCTAAGAAATAGCTCAGTTCTCTTGTAGGTAGTATTACCAGAACTCACAGCCCATCTGTCAAGGTCCACTACAGGGGCTACAGATGATAAAAAGCTTCCAGCATAAGACAAGGAAAGCCAAAGTGTTGGCAGCTTTAAGTATATCTTTATCTTGCAAAGCCAGATTTAAAAAAGTCTGTTCTCTAGTGCTGCCTCAATAAAGGCTCAAAGGAATAATTTAAAAATTCTTTTAAATTCAAAATTATTTGCTTGTTTACTTTACTTGAAGGACTGTTTGGATATAAAAATCCGTTAAGTTGTCTATTCTTTTCTTAAAAATCTTTAAAGTATGCTTCATTTTCTTTTCTTTTCTTTTCTTTTTTTATTGTTGGGGATTCACTGAGGGTACAATAAGCCAGGTTACACTGATTGCAATTGTTAGGTAAAGTCCCTCTTGCAATCATGTCTTGCCCCCATAAAGTGTGACACACACCAAGGCCCCACCACCCCCCTCCCTCCGTCCCTCTTTCTGCTTCACCCCCCATAACCTTAATTGTCATTAATTGTCCTCATATCAAAATTGAGTACATAGGATTCATGCTTCTCCATTCTTGTGATGCTTTACTAAGAATAACGTCTTCCACTTCCATCCAGGTTAATACAAAGGATGTAAAGTCTCCATTTTTTTTAATGGCTGAATAGTATTCCATGGTATACATATACCACAGCTTGTTAATCCATTCCTGGGTTGGTGGGCATTTAGGCTGTTTCCACATTTTGGCGATTGTAAATTGAGCTGCAATCAACAGTCTAGTACAAGAGTCCTTATGACAAAAGGATTTCTTTCCTTCTGGGTAGATGCCCAGTAATGGGATTGCAGGATCAAACGGGAGGTCTAGCTTGAGTGCTCTGAGGTTTCTCCATACTTCCTTCCAGAAAGGTTGTACTAGTTTGCAGTCCCACCAGCAGTGTAAAAGTGTTCCCTTCTCTCCACATCCACGCCAGCATCTGCAGTTTTGAGATTTTGTGATGTGGGCCATTCTCACTGGGGTTAGATGATATCTCAGGGTTGTTTTGATTTGCATTTCTCTAATATATAGAGATGATGAACATTTTTTCATGTGTTTGTTAGCCATTCGTCTGTCGTCTTTAGAGAAAGTTCTATTCATGTCTCTTGCCCATTGATACATGGGATTGTTGGCTTTTTTCATGTGGATTAATTTGAGTTCTCTATAGATCCTAGTTATCAAGCTTTTGTCTGATTGAAAATATGCAAATATCCTTTCCCACTGTGTAGGTTGTCTCTTTGCTTTGCTTATTGTCTCCTTAGCTGTACAGAAGCTTTTCAGTTTAATGAAGTCCCATTTGTTTATTTTTGTTGTTGTTGCTTCATTTTCTTATACTGAATGAAATCTGAGTCCAAAACACTTCCTCCTTTTATAAAAATCTTGACCTATTTGCCTAGCTTCTCCCGCATATTTTATCTCTGATGTCCAGCAACATTAGTAGGTCCAGGCACACAATAAACTCTTTAAATATTTAGATTCAAGTTGTCTTTTATTTCAGAAAAGTTTAACCTTTAAACATTGGTTTTACATCATTAGTTTGGCTTTTTGTTGGTTCTACAGTTATATATATGATGCATCTACTCTGCCTGCCTTTTCTACCAGTGGTCTTCAAGAAGAGGTACAAAGGGGCTGCACAAAGACTTTCTAAAAGACATGTCAGTACAGACAGTGTTAAGGCAATCAGTTTCCAGGTCTCCAACTTTCATCCTTCCTAAGACTGATCTGAAAGTAGTAGCCTCTTACACCATTCAACCATCACCCTTTCCCCACTCTACAAAAGAAATACATACCTCCTAAAGTGCAGAAACCTCCAAGGAAAGGGACAAATGACACAGTGCTATCTATGAGTCTTCCTTTAATCAAAGCACTACAGTAAGACCTTGTTCTTTCTCTGTCTCAAATATATTAATATTTTATTAATAAATGGAATATTTGGCCCATGTTATATAATAAGTCAAACGCATTATAGATGAAACAACAGTGAGGACATTTTACTTAAGGACATTACCTCTTCCATACTCTTGTTACTGTTAAGAAGCATCTCTCTGGGATTTTACTGAATGTAAAGCAAAGAAACACTGAAGGAAGCAGTATCCCTTTACTGTATCCAGGCAACACAAGGTAAGGCTCTGTGCCTTATCTATTTATCTATATTAGAATCAGAATTCAGCCATGTGATGGTTGTCATGGAGGCATATATTAACATATTTATTTGAGTTGAAAAATCAAGTGGGACTTTCACTGACAGAAGGATGTTTGATTTAAAAGATAAGTTTGAAAATAAAGACTAGCTTTGTCAATTAGATTAAATGGAAACTATTTTTCCTAAATTAAGTGATCTACATTTATAGCTGCAAGTTGTTAAAAAATTATGTATTTAAGACTGTATTAAGAAAATTTTCTCTCAAAATGCTATACTGGCTAATATATATTAAAATTAACAATATTTTAACAACTTTTTAAGTATGTTGAACTAAACAGGGTGCCTCTAAGTGAAAAAGAGTAGTAAGTATAATGGTCATCTGATAAATCTTAGTTAAGCCTTTTTGATAAATGTCCCCAAACAAAGACAGTGATAGCAAATCCCTTTGCAAGTGATTTCTAGTCCTTTGCTTTCTACAAATGATGGTGTAATTAAGTTGTCAGTAGACAGATCATTAAAATAACTTAATTTATAGATCAGTCTATAATTTCTGGCATATAATTCAGCAGGATGAGAAAAGTTAATAAATAATGCAGTTTCTTTTGTGTTGTAAACATTGATTTTTAAAACTGTATCACTCTTTTAAACGTATATTTGACTTTGCTCACTTCCCTCACTTGTAATCTCTGTGGACTTCACTATTTTTTTTTTGTACCATTTTTTTCCCCTTGTAGTTCTTCCACTTTTGTTTTCATTTCTTTGACTGTTTTGTTTTTTTCTTCAACTTCTTTCCTGAGATCTGCTTCTAAATTTATAATTTAACTATAATTACTAATTTAGGACATGTCAATCTTTTCCCTTTGTGTTATCATATGAGGTAAGAATTCAATTTCATTCTTTTTAATATGGACAATCTATTGGCCCTAAACCACATATGAATACTCTTAGGCATCCGTCTCCTCACTGATCTACAAGTTTTGTCATAAATCAAGTTTCCACATATAGATGGATCTTTTTTTGAATTCTCTATTCCTTTTATTGTCCAATTTGCGTATCTTTACACCATACAATGGCTTAATTATAGTACTTTTATATTAACTCATGATATAATTGGTTAGAAAGGCACTTCTTTGATACATGGCAGAAAAAACAACTTGTTCTTTAGTAGTATATTTGTAATTTGAACAAGTGCTTTTCCATTTGAGAATTATAATGTTAAGTATTAATATAATCAAAATAATAATAATAATAATAATAGCAATGATAGCAACAGTAATAATACAACCCCCCAAATCTGTTAGGGATTTGATTCTATGGGCATTAAGAGGAAATAAACACCTGTGCAATACTAAATCTTCCAATCTGTTAATGTGGTATTTCTCTACATTAACTGGACTGTATTAATGTCTTTCAACAAAGTTTATAACTTTCTCAATAAAGGTCTTAGACATGGTTAGATTTATTAAAAAGTTATTCTTCTATTGTGCTGCTATGCAAATTGTTTCTTTTAAAAATTATCTATTCTACTATTCAGCTATTAAAAAAAATGGAGACTTTACATCCTTCGTATTAACCTGGATGGAAGTGGAAGACGTTATTCTTAGTAAAGCATCACAAGAATGAAGAAGCATGAATCCTATGTACTCAATTTTGATATGAGGACAATTAATGACAATTAAGGTTATGGGGGGGGAAACAGAAAGAGGGACGGAGGGAGGGGGGTGGGGCCTTGGCATGTGTCACACTTTATGGGGGCAAGACATGATTGCAAGAGGGACTTTACCTAACAATTGCAATCAGTGTAACCTGGCTTATTGTACCCTCAATGAATCTCCAACAATAAAAAAAAAAAAAAAAAGATTGAGAAAAAAAAAATTATCTATTCTGTAGTATTTCTGTGAAGAGATCTGGTAAATACTACCTTAACTAAGTTATAAGGTTAACATCATCAAGAACAAGTCATGATACGATATAATCATAAGCAAATACCAGACGAACTAAAATTGAGATCCATCTTACCAAAGACCTGACTACTACTCTTCAAAAGTATGTCTCTGAAAGACAAGAAAAAGACCGAGAAACTGCCACAGATTAGAGCACACTGAGAAGATACGGCTGCTGAATATAACCTGGAATGGATCCTAAAACAAAAAAGAGAACATCAGTTGAAAAATTGGGAAAATCGAAAAGGCTGTACTTTAGTTGATATTATCGTATCATGTTAGTTTCTTAGTTTTCTATAAATATGAATAGCTATGTGGGACATTAATTATTTCAAAATAAAATGCTCTTTAAAATTACATATTCAGTTTTGCTGTTGCTCTGGGTGGACAGAAATGCAGCCAGCTTTCTTATATGACTTTATATTCAAAAACCTTGCTAAACTCTCCATTTAAAAAAAAAATTGGTTGTAGACTTCTGAGAGTTTTCTATATAGACAAGTAAGTCATTCGCCAGTAGTGGCAGTCTTTTTCTTCCTTTCCATTCCTATACTTTTCCTTTTAGTTCTCCTCACTGCTCACCCTAACTTCCTTTTCTGGCTGTGATCTCTGAAACAATACTGAATAAAAATGATGATATTAGGCATTCTTGACTTTGAAGAGCTGATGCTCAGAACTAATTTTAATTTCAGAGAATAATCTAGGGAAGATCAGCTGCTTTGCTTTGAACATCACTACCACAGAGATAGCAAAAAATGTTTATCCAAAAAGCAGAAAAGAATATACAACACAAAGAAAAATGTTAACATGAAGACAAAAGAGATGCAGTGCAGTATTATGTTATTAAAACAAAATAAAAGCTGTGACAAGAACCTGTCCACACTTTGCTTTCCTCTGTCACAGTATGGAAACTGTCACTGAGAAGTGATTGTCCAGTTAGGGTTTACGTGGCCAAGTCTTTCCTCCTTGCCTCAGAATGGCAGTGGCAGTGACTGAGTGTCAATTCCCAGGCTGAGATTTTTCAGAAGCAGGTAAGGTATGTTCATGCTCTTTCCCGAGCTGCTAAAGGACTCAAAAAGGCCCAGGTCATGAAAAGTCACCTGTTGCTCAAGAATGCCTTCAAAGTACTGTTTCATTACAGTAAATACACTTCAATTGGGTTTAAGCCAGTGGTTCTCAACCTTCCCAATGCCATAACCCTCTAATACAGCTCCTCATGTTGTGATGACCCCCAACCATAAAATTATTTTCGTTGCTACTTCAAAACTGTAATTTTTCTACTTTCATGAATCATAATGTAAATATCTGATATGCAGGATGTATTCAGGTGACCCCTGTGAAAGGGTCGTTCGACCCCCAAAGAGGTTGCGACCCACAGGTTGAGAACCACTGGTTTAAGCTATTGTACATTGTGTGTTTTCCCCAACACACAAAAATGATGTTTTAAAGGGAATGCTGACCAAAAATACATCTAAAATATATAGCAATTGCTTAGCAGAAAGGCAGCAGAAGATGAAGAAAGTGAGCAAAGAATGGAAAGGTAGTCATTTTGTGCAATCACAAACCACTAAGTAAGAACACTGCCGGCCAAAACTAAAACTAATCCATGGTGACTGCAGTGAAGAAGTGGTTGCCACTGGAGGTGTAAACTGGGAAATTAACTGGAAAGGAGCATCCAAACAGACAATGAAAAAGTTCTGTATCTTATTTTGGGTACTGGTTATAAGGGTATAGACAACTGTAAAAACTCACTGAACTGAACACTTCAGAGCTGTAATTTTACTCTGTATAAATTATATCTTAATTTTTAAAAATGCCTGAGATAACTTCAAAGGCAGAAGTGTCTACAAACTTATATCCATAGGGAAAAGAGATGGAAAATGGAATATTAGAATAACAAAGTACTACCTATTGCATTTATCAAAGATTATAACAAAGAAATATTCATGGGCAAGCACTGACAAGTTCAAGAGCAGAAATGGAAGGGAACAGAGCATTCAGAAATTTTGTGGGCTCCCAGGTTAGAAAAGCTGACTACTTCTGGATTTCACAAGCTAAAAAAGAAGACTGAGAAAAGCTTTAATAAAATCGGCCCATTATGTTTTCTCAGGTAAACGGGTATTCAGCCTTGCTATAAATCAGGTTAAGTATGTTAGTTTAACATGAAACCCATTTCAGATGGCCAGACAAGAGTCCCCAACAAGTTGAGACAGAGGGGAATAGGAATAAGAAAGCAAAAGAATATATTAGGTGTGCGTATTGGCTAGTGATCATATTATGCATAGTCCAAACAAGGATAGGATAGTAGAAAAGGGTATTATTACTTAATATGCCAAGACATGAGATAGAAACTAAGACTGCTCTTCCCAGCCTGGGACATGTCGTTTCTCTATTACTAGTGCATGAAATGAACTACAGGAAGACAGAACAAAAGCCACATGAACATTAGAAGAATGGCATGGCCCAAAACACATGTTTTCTTGAGTCTCTTTTATTATTGAACTTTATGTACAAAATAATTTGATTTAAAGTAAAAACAAATGTTCTTTTATGCTAAGCTTTTTTTTTTTTAATATATACTGTACCATTCAAATGCTTTATCATCTTACATGAGTTTTTCAAAATCTGTTATCATGGATAGATACAGAAAAACATATTTTTTCTTGTTTTATAAATAGAAGCCAAGGGATTTTTTTTTTTCAGCTTTTATTATAAGATGGCATAAAAAGTTTACTCAACCAAAGTAATTTCACTTGGGGGAGGGAATTACCTACTTTTTGTTCAAACAACGCTAGCCTTCTTTTAAGCATTAAGAGCATAACTGTTTAAGAACTGACACAACAATACCTCTACAAACCTACATTTCTCCGAAAATAATCTTTTTTTTTAATATAGGAAAATTAAAGCCTGAGAGAAATGCTGGAGATCCACTATCCAGAGGCAAAACCAGAGTTTACTGGACCTCCTCATTTGGAGAGCTTACCCATCAAGACAACTGTACTGAAAGCTAGTTTCCCTCTCTCCTAGTCTTTTAAATCAATGACTAAGAACTTAATACTGGACAACAAATTGTATCCACACTATTACTTAAACAGTCTCAGAGTTAAACACAGCTTAAAGACCAATCAAATCAGTATTGTCACCCAACCTTTGCCATTAACTGTGTGATCTCAGATGAACTGTGACTACTCAGGACTTTAGTTTTTTCATTTATAAATGAAATTTTATAAATTGGTAAAGACAACATTAGAAAGCTTATATATCCCTTCATTAAACAAAATATGGAACTGCATCTAATGGTGGTGGAATGAAATTTAAAAATTAAACATTTCTGAATTTATAGCAGCATCGATCCTTTATAAATAAAGAATAAGAAAACTCACTATCTTTAAGGATAATAAAAAAATGAGGTGATGTTACTCAACCACAGTGCTTGGAGTTGGAATAAAACCCTTGTAGTGCTTGTATAAGTCTTTGATCCTTAAAGCAATTCTCAAGCTCTCCAAACTGCACCAACAGAAAAGTAAAAACAAAGGCTATAAAGCCTCTTTATATAGGCTATATTATAAATATAAAGGGCATATTCCCCAATGTTCACATAAATTTAACTATGGAGAAAGATGGGCAAGGATGACTCTTTTTTTTTTTTTTTTTTTTATAATACAAAGAATTTTATTTCTCCTGAATCATTTGAGAGTAAATTTGCCGACGTGATGCCCCATCACCCCTGAACAGCTAAGAGTTTAGTTCTACGTGGTACACAATATACTCAACAATATACTCATCAGAATCCAGAAATTAACACTGGTTCATGACTATGGTCTAATCATCAGACCCCACTCAAGGTTGCCAATTATGCCCATCAGGTCTTTTTACAGCAAAACAATCTATTGAAAAATTTCACTTTGCATTAATCGTCCTGTCTGTAAGGTATCCTTCAGCTGGGACCAGGTCTTCCATTTCTCCTTGACATTCATGACCTTAACACTTCTGAAGATTGTGTCCAGTTATTTTGTAAAGTATCTCCTGATTTGGGTTTGTCTGTTGTTTCCTCATGATGAGATCAAGGTTACGCATCTTTGTCTGAATATTATAGAAATACCTCTGTATTTCTTTCATTGCATCCTGCAAGGTGACACATGATTTCAGTATCTTCCTTGACTAAGAAGGTGTCTTCTTGGAGTCTCCCTTCTGAGGTTGTTTTTAGCCTTTTATAATTAATAAATATTCTGTATATTTGAAACTATGTAAATCTATTGTTCTTTACAAAACTTTCTGTTTATATAGTAGTATAAACTTTAGTTTTCTGTTTTATTCAGTGGGTAATAATTTGTGACAATTGTCCTTTACTTAATATTATTTATTTATGCTTGAATGATCTCAATGGCTGATTTTAGGACTAAGGCAGGGAAAGTAAAAACCAAGCCTAGAATATCTAATTGTGCCAAAACTCAATGATGTGGCCATGTCAAAAGGACAGGACACAGGGGTTGGGTGGAAGGGGCTCCCACCGGCCAAATCTGGTCCAAGGATGACTCTTGCACAGGCAGAATCAGGTCCTCAAGAATGATAAAGGAATTCTCCTAGAGAGCAGAATGTCCTCACTAGGGGACACTTCTCACCTTAGCCAAGGACTCTTTGAAATGTTTCCCATCATCCACATTTTTTGCACTGTTAATATTCCTAATCCTAGATGTTCCCTCAGTTTTAGGAGATTAAACACAAACTTGTAATTTGCTGACTGGGCCTAATGCAATAACTTATAGACACTGTACGTAAAGTGAGGGTGGTAAAAATAAACCTGAAGAATCTTTTTACAAAGATCACTGAACTGATGGTCACGAGGCCTTCCTTGTCACCCAACCTTTGCTATTAACTGTGTGATCTCAGACGAATTGTGACTACTCAGGACTTTAGTTTTTTCATTTATAAAATGAATAAGAGGGGCGCAGCGCCTGTGGCTCAGAGGAATAGGCGCCAGCCCCATATGCTGGAGGTGGCGGGTTCAAACCCAGCCCTGGCCAAAAAAAACTACAAAAAAAGAAACAAAAAATGAATAAGAGGATGTTGTCCAGCTCTATAATTCTAATTTAAAATTCTTGCTCTCATGAACCAAAAGAAAAGTACAAAAATCCTTTACCTATACACACTCACACACAAATGTCCATAACAGACTAGTTTGTCTGGTTTTAAAGCAAAAGCAGCTAAGCACAAATCTAAGAAGTTAGACTGGCAAGAAAAATCCTGGCCCTCTTTCAATTTTGATTTTTAAAGTCTCAATACAGTACAATAAAGAAAAAAATGTAACTTTACGTCAAAAAAGACATTTGCCTTTTATTTTATTGAGCTTTAGAAATTAATCCAAAAAGAAGGGAGGGAACTCTACCGCACTTTAAAATTTTAATACTTTTATAACATTTACAGAGTATATTTTAGACTGTTTTAAAAACAAAAATGCAATTTGGAAACTTTTAATCTAAAAAACTCCCACAACGACATATTGTATTACTTACATAGCCAAGAACAATATTCATTAATTTTAAAAATAGTATTTTTTTCAAGTAATTAAAATTTGAAAAATATGTCTGCTAAATTTCATCTTTTGATGTCTCCTCCAATTTTTAGAAGAAAACAGCATTCAGGACTCTGTCTTCTTCAATATGAAATACACGAAAAAACTAATATGCTATATTGATGCTTTGTTATTCACAAGTGTCCAGCTTCAAACAGATATAAAAATAAGAGCCATTTTAAGAGAACAGGACCCTAACTTTGTCACTTCCAATCACTATACGTTGGGGGAAACAAAAAATAAACATTTTGTAAGTTATTTTATAACATTTTGATGCTTCCATTTTATTAATGTTGAAAAGTGTTATTTGTTCTTCTTTAAAAAACTTTTTGTGTGGCATTTATTTTTCCTAATGCTGTAAGAGCAGAGCAAACTTTCACTTAACCCTACTTTCTACTGTCCCTGTAGAAAGTCCTTTGTACTTTTCCAGAGTAGAAAACTCCCATTTCCTGAGGTTTGCATAAGATATTTGTGTAGCTAAGGTGAGGTGAAGACCTGGTAGTCCAATTGGCCCTTTTATAAACTTTCAGTTGAACATCTATTTTTAGAATCATGCCTCGCTGCTTCCTTCTGGAGCTGCTTAGGTTTTTACCTTCTCTGCTTAAGTCATGGCATCAGATACCTTTTGTCTTCAAATGACATCAGGGGACACTGATGTCACCTACCTCACACCAAAAAGAGTTAGAATTTTTGTTTCTATTTCCCGTTTTATACTAATTTTCTTTTTAAATAGAAGAAAGCAGAAAGTTCTTAGCATCATTTTTTTTTGTTGTTGTTTTCGTAGAGACAGAGTCTCACTTTATGGCCCTCGGTAGAGTGCTGTGGCCTCACACAGCTCACAGCAACCTCCAACTCCTGGGCTTAAGCGATTCTCTTGCCTCAGCCTCCCAAGTAGCTGGGACTACAGGCGCCCGCCACAACGCCTGGCTATTTTTTGGTTGCAGTTTGGCCGGGGCCAGGTTTGAACCCGCCACCCTCGGTATATGGGGCCGGCATCTTACCGACTGAGCCACAGGCGCCGCCCAGTTCTTAGCATCTTAAAACCAGAAATTATAGTTCGAATTATTTCCAGTATCATTTTTTTTTTTTTCGAGACAGAGTCTCACTTTGTCGCCCTCGTCAGAGTGCTATAGCATCACAGCTCACAGCAACCTCCAGTTCTTGGGCTTAGGTGATTCTCTTACCTCAGCCTCCCCAATAGCTGGGACTATAGGCACCCGTCACAACACCTGGCTACTTTTTTTTTTATTGCAGTTTGGCCAGGGGTGGGTTCGAACCTGCCACCCTCGGTATATGGGACCGGCGCCCTACTCACTGAGCCACAGGTGCCGCTCTCTAGTACCATTTTTAATGATTTGAAGTCATGAGTTTTGGTCTGCTAAGCACGCACTCCCATTCCCGATTCTTTTGGAAAAAACCTTTCCTACTACAGAAGACCCCAGTGGGGCCTGGAGTTACTGGCCTGTGCCCCTCTACTGCAGCCTTGGGAAAACACAATCCAGGCTAGCCCACCAGTATACCCATTCCCAGGCCACCATCACTGTTAAAGGATCCACACCCATGGTAAAACAGAGTCAATATTTTTCCAGGCAGATGGCTGGACATGTGGCCTGATAGATTCTCATTCTGTTGAGATTGCTAAATTGAGATTGCTAAACTGGAAGGATAACAATCTTCAGCTCCAAGTGGTCATCTTACTGACAATATGCCTGTCTGAAGAATGACAAATAAAGAAACCAGCAAAGCTGAAAAGGAGTCCAGATGAGATCATTTTAAGTTTCTGGCTGCACCATGCCTAAAGCCAGATGCACCTCTGGAAACCATGGTTACATAAACAATTATGTTCACTTTATTTTCATAAGCTAGTTTGAGCTGGCTTTCTATCCCCTGCAACTGAAGGAGTCCTGAAGAATATATAATTTAATCTAAATGTTCCAATTATTAATATTCAAACAACAAAACACCACTTCTTTGCCCCAAACTAAATAGCCTAACTTCTTTTAGGAAACAAAGTCACAAACCATAAATAACATAAACGTGGTCCCTTTTGCCATTTTGGTACGAGACTTTGACTTTATTTGAATATTCCCATGTTTTCAAGGCAGTGATATCTTTGAGCACGAAGTACACAGATTCTGTAATACTCCAAACTCAATAGACACTAACCTGCAGAACAATTTTCTTTCAGGTACTCCAACTATTCTTGCCATTTCTTTAAACCTTCTCTATCAGAGTGCTCAGCCTTTAATAAAGCTCAAGTTATACAACTATCATACATAAACTTTATATGGGAAAATGAAATACACTTCAAAATATTTATTCCTTTGGGAGGAAGAGCATGATTTAAATTCGAAGAATTATTCAATCTCAATCTCTGATCCAGAGGCCGGAGACCAGGATAACTTTAACCTGAAAGATTTATAAGAAGGTAGAAGGTAATTATTACATGGTTCTAAGGACATAGGTAGGAATACTCAGAAGTCTGTGCTCCTTAGACACACTCCCTGGAGTATTTCCTCATTATTATTGCTGGCTATTGTGCTCATCAACCCAACAGTCAATGTTTAAGCTTCTGGGATTGGAGTGCTTTCCTGGGTCTTCAAGTTAGCTTCAAGTACACACAGGGGCCAGACAGGTAACCTATAAGAGCAGGCTTAACATCTTTGACATATTACAGTTATGTGCATTAAAAAAAAAAATCATTAAAGTTTCAGTCCCTCTCACTCTTTTTTTTGGTTGAAGTTATATTTTCATGCATCATTTCTACCTACTATCCCTACTTTGTTCCTGGTTTGTTTTATAATGCTATTTTATTTAATTACTTTTTTGAGAAAGGGTCTCACTCTGTTGCCCAGGCTGAAGTGTAATAGTGCAATTGTAACTGACTGCAGCCTTGAACTCTTGGGCTCACATGATCCTATCAGCTTAGTTTCTTGAGTAGTTAGGACTGCAGGTGACACCACTAGGCTTAGCTGAGTTATTTTTTAAATTTTTTTTGTAGAAATGGTGTCTCACTATGTTACCCAGGCTGGTCAGTCTCAAATTCCTGGAGTCATGTGATTCTCCTGCCTTGGCTTACCAAAGTATTGGGATTATAGGCATGAGCAACCACACCCAGCCTTATAATGCTATTTTTATTTATTTATTTTTTTTTTGTGGTTTTTGGCCGGGGCTGGGTTATAATGCTATTTTAAATATAGCTTTTGGCATTGATATTCTTTGTATTCATTTAAATTATGTATGAATAAGAGTTAATAATAATAATAGCTCGATGTATTGACCATTCAGTATGTGCCAGGCACTATTCTAAGTACTTTATATTTATTAACTATTTAGAAGCCTCATAAATCCTACAAGGTAGGTGCCATTATCCCCATTTTACACATGAGGACACTTGCTTTTCTGAGCTCACACAGCATCCTTGTCTGTTCCAGTTCTTAGAGGAAAGGTTTTCAACTCTTCTCCTTTCATTATGTTTGCCATGGTTTTATCTGTCTACTGAGATAATCATGTGGTTTTCCTCCTTCATTCTGTTGATGCACCACATTTATTGATTGATATGTGTTAAACTATCCTCGCATCCTCAAATCCCACTTGATCATGATGTTTTATCTTTTTGATGTGCTATTGGATTTGGTTTGCTAATATCCTATTGAGGATTTTTACATCTCTGTTCATGAGGGACACTGGCTTGTAGTTTTATTTTTTTGTGTCCTTATCTGGTTTTGGTATTAGGGTAACGTAGGCCTCATAGATTGAGTTAGGGAGAATTCCCCCCTCTTTGATTTTTTTGGAATAGTTTCAGGAAGATTGGTTCCTCTTTGTATGGTTGGTAGAATTCAGCTATTACTGATTCTATCTTACTTTATCAGTCAATTCAGGTTTTCTATTTCTTCCTGATTCAGTCATGGTAGCTAGTATGTTTCTACGAATTTATTCATTTCCTCTGTTTTCTAGCATGTCAGCATACAGTTATTCATAACAGTCTTAATGATCTTTTGTACTTCTGTGGTATCAGTTGTAATGCCTCCTTTTTCATTTCTGTATTTGAGTCTTCTTTCTTTTTCTCTTGTTTAGTAGAATTTTGAAAAGTGGTTTTGTGAAACCTGTTATTATTCCTCAGGTCTGTTCTAAAACTTTAAAAATACAGGAAAAATTGTTCTGAGAACATTAATATCAACTCTAGTCCAGTAAGTTATATTGCTATTTAGAAGCCTCATAAACCTCACTGACCACAAATACTTCTTCAGTATCCACCACAGTTCAGATCTATTTAATATAGTATAGAAACTAATGATTGCTTCTGGTAAGCAAAAGAAGGTACTTCATATATTGCTAGGACATACTCTACGATACTGAGATATTAAATCCATGATGATGCAGGTTGGAACACCACAGGGTTTGGGACTTGCAACATTATATTTGGTAAGTTTGGAGAGCAATACTAAGAAAGTAAAATACCATAAAATGTGTCAAAGTCATCTCATTTAATGTTTTTCTTGTTGCTGTTGTTGTTTTATCTGAATTAAAAATCTCTCAAACTTTCACTGGTTAGTGTAGCTGTAAAATCATTCTGAAACACACCAGCTTATTATTCTCATAATAACCCCAAAGGTCATTACAGCAAGTTTTATCCCAATATGACAGATGAAGAAACTGAAGCGCGGAAGTGTTAAATAACTTGTTCAAGGTGGTTAGTGATAAAGATGAAGCCTGTATTCAAGCCTCTGGGTTCTGAGTTCACTAATCTTACTCCCAAAATAAAAATTGTGCAGACTTACTAAGATTAGACTTTTTAGACAGTCAGACTAAGCCCAATCAAAACCAATTTCTATCAACTTTTAACCTCAAATAAGTTTTTTAAACCTCTTTGAAGTCAAATTGTAAAACAGAGTTAAAACCACAGAGTGGGCACTTGATAAAATGTTAGTTCCCTTCTTTTCCTTCTCTACTAACAGAATCCTTCAAATCTAAGCAAATCATTTATCATTTCTGAATATTTAGATCATTAGTGGAATCCTAAATAGCTTCTAGAAAAACTCAAGGGATATGAAGAAACTGATCAAACGATTAATTCATTGTCACAGTCAACGACTATGGTAGACACTATTTTCATATATGTACTATTACAGAATAGCCAAGAAAGTAGCTATTTAAAAAAAAATTATGATACTGACTCTTTTTTAAAAGAAGACAGGCCACATCGAAACTTTATGCTTTGAACTTATTATCTGCTGTCTAATAAATATGGCTCATGGTCTACAAACATAAAAAATGCAAAACACATCAAAGGGATATGAAATGTTTCCAACCTATGGTACAGCTGGGACTCTTGAGTGTGGGTACCTTAGCAGCCACCATGTTCCACTTAGACAAGGACCAAAAGAGTCACCAGGATCTTCTGGTTTGTCAGTGCCACAAAAGAACAGAAATTATGACTCCTTTATAACTACACTCTGCTGGCATAGTTACCCCTTGTTATGGGGCTGGAGTAGGGGTGCTCATGGACACACACCAGCAGGGAATGGGAGGCAAGGGGCTGGGGCTGTACTGACTGTGGATGTGGGCAAGCAGAGCAGCATAAGCCCAGAGTAAGGATGGAGGCATTGTAGTGACGGGGCACATATAGTTCTACCACTAGAAAATTAAGCAATTATCAAATTTAATGCTAAAACATACTCAAATGCTTAGCATGATTTAGAACATTTCTTCATATTACAACTTAATGCTAGAACTGTGTGCTAATAACTACCTAATACATGTGACTTTGGCTCTTGGCACAATCCTACATGACTGGGATTGTGTTATTGCATATGTGGGAGATTATTAAATGCTTTACAATGATTATGTGAAAGGTCATATTCCTCATACACATAGCTTCACTTACTATTATGAGTTAGACAAGTACATGAGTAGACAATGGTCTCCTTCCATTAAGTGCAAACTGGCTGAAATTACTGTTTAAGTTGCCAGGTTGTAAGAGAAATGAGATCAAATTAATGAGGGTGAAGTTGTATTATCAGTTTATAAAACAAATCATGCTGAGGTCAAGGCTGACATCATCAACTCCCACACATCTAACTGCACTTAAAAATGTGACTCTTACCTTTCTCCCCCATTACCACTGCTCTAATTCAAGCTGTTTCTCATTTCTCTTCCATTCATATATAGCTGAAGAATCATTTATCTTGGCAAACACCAATTCGATCATGTCACCATCTCAGAAACCTCTGAGGACTCCCTGCTGCTTGAGGGACAGAGGCCCAACTCATCAGCACCATGGTGCTCCTAAATTTGGCTCATCCTTCTAATTCAGGGTTTTCAAACCTGGCTGAACATGAGAACAACTAGGGGAGCTTTAAAAGATAAACATACTTACTATGTTCCATAGCCCAGAAATTCTATTTATTAGTCCTGAAGTAAGATACAGGGATTTTAGCTTAAAAAACCTCTATGGATGACTCATACGTACTGAAAATGTTGAACCACTGGTCTAATGTTCCCACGTATTTTTTCACCCAACAAGAACTAACCCTTCCTGTGTCAGCCAGGAATGCTTTTTTGTTTATTTATGTCTCTGTCCTCTATTCATGCTGTTAATCCAACCCAGAATATTATTTCCTCTCTAGCCCTTTCTTCACATCTTCGCCATTCTTCTAAACCTAAGTGAAATCTCACCACTGTCTTTACAATCATGGTGAATTATAATAATATTGCCATCCTAATAATCCTAAGGGCATTTGTTACCTTCATAAAGTATCTTAGGGCAATTAATAACATAGTTTTCTGCATGAATGTTTAATATTTTGCTCCTTATACTTCAGGCTCCTGAGGAAAGACAAACTTTACCTAAGATCTATTGTTCCCATTCCCCAGACCCTAGCATTGACAACAGTCTTAAGCATAAAGTTGACACTTGTGCTTAATACTTATGATGACTGAATAAATTAAATTCTCTGAAATTTAAGAGTCTTTTTTCTTACAGCCTGACAACCTAAACTGTCAGCCGCCAGGGTTGTTTATGCACATAGTGACATGTTTTTTCCTATAAGCATCATAATGCCCTTGTAGAAATGATAATCATTTGTCCACAAAAAGTGATGTGATGCCAAATACGGAGTGATGCCTGTAAATGTGGTTTTTTCCTAGAGATAGAATGATTTTCCATGTTTATATACACTCAATTCCCATACATTTGTAGAAAAGCAGAAAGAAGGATGTACTACAAGTTCCCAATTTGTCAATTCCAGACTTACAAAAGACCCACCCATGTAAAAGGACAGGTAAAACCCACTTACCATCCTAACCCACTGTGGAGAGGTTCACAGAAGCAAGTCTCTTTTCCCTCAAAATTAGATGACGTGAGAGTATCAGTAACCTACAGGTGAATGTCCCTCCTGCAAACACTGAACACAAAAAAGGTACTGATGGGAGAGTACCCAAACTGCCAGAGCCATAGCTCAGGCTCTCCTACCACTCAACCTACCCAGAAATTCCCTGTCCCAATTCTAGAACATGAGGGATGTATTTCCTCCTTTTTTTTACAAAACAGCCTTGTATGTGTTGGCTGCCTATAGTTAAAGTAGTGCTGGTACTTTTGAGTTAAATGGTCTTGAGAGAGCTGGCTGAGAACCTAACCACTATTTATAACATTGTTTTTGTGGAAAAATGCTTTCTGCATTCTAAACAACAGAATTAGACATGAGCTTTTCGACTACAGTTCATTTCTAAGGCTGGGAACTGGTTGTATCTTGGGAACTAAATGCACTATGGTTAATTCTAGGATTGTTGGCATTTTCCTAGGATAAGATGACAACCAGTAGTGCATAATAAGCATGAATAGTTGCCAAAATGTGGATTGTATGTTTCTATAAGGATAAAAGACAGGGGATGATGGGTGAAAAAGCCATTTATTAATTTATTAAATAAATCTTTACTGTACACCATTAAAGGATATGCTGACTGGTATGAGAGGTAAAAATTAGTCAGACAAGATCTTTGACTTTTATAAGCCTTACAATGTAGGACAGGAAATGAGATAAACACAAATTTGCATGGCCCAATGTGCTCTAACAGTGACAAAAACAAAACGTTACATGATGTGGGCAGAGAGAGAGTGAATGAGTGTTTCTAGCTGGAGTAATCAGGGTAGGCTTCGTGGAGAGGCTTCCACAGGATTTCAATATACAGAGGAATAGTAAGAGGCGAGCAGGGGACATCACAGGCAGGAAAACTAGCACAAGTCAAAATAGAGGCATGAAGGAAAAATGAGAGCGTTCAGAGAATAGTGAAGAGTCCCGTGACTGAAGCGGTGGATAGTTTTAGGAGCTTGGTAGGGGTCTTTCTATGCCAGACAAAAGAATATGGATTCCATCCAAAGGGGAGTTGGAAGCCATTAAAAGGTTTTAAAATCACTAAAGTGGCTCTCTATATAGACTTATCTGGCAGCAGACCACAGGATAGAGGAAAAGAGAATGAAAGAAAGACTACAAGGAAATCACTGTAAGAGTTGAGGTTGGTTAAGTTGACCTTCCAAAGCTAGGTTTTTGAATAAACAGTTAATAAACATTTAAGGTTCAAGTACTATTTAATTAATAAACTACTTCTCTTAATAAGAATATATAAATCATTTGGAAAATCTGTATAAAGACTTAAAAAAACTGAAAAACAAAATATTAGCTACAATGGAAAAACCATTTTAAAATATTAGTTAGAACTTTATGACCAGACTTGATACAAATAAAAGAATGACTCTGAGGTATTAGTCTCATTTCAAAAATAACACGAGTTTAAAATTAAACATTATATTTTTATAAGCAAATAAAATTTAATAAGAAACCATGACTACATTCCAACACCAGTGATTCAATATACAAGGTGACTATAAGATATTCCCCTAAATTTGAGAAAGTTTCCAAGGTAATTATCTGCATTTTAAATCAATCTTGAGCTGGTACTAAGATAGATGTGAGCAGGCTTACCTGAATCGATTTGATTTAGAAAATGTCTTCTAGCTTCAAAATGTTGGTATTAGATGGAACACGGCATTCACCTTTATCTAAAAACAAATGTTATGGAAATAATAAAATTAAAAGAATTGATAGCTTATAGAAGCCATCTAGATGATTATGTCTGAAAGACCACAAAAGAGTTATATGGAGTCTTACAAAACTGACACTGCTTATACCAGGTATAATTTAAGAACCTAAAATAAAAATCTCAAGCTGTGCTCAAAGACTTTCAAAATAGGAGATATAATACCTTACCTTCACATATTTTTATGTCAGTCTCCTAAAAAATTCCAGAAAGAATATTATTATCTAAGCCTACTTCAAGCTGAACGATTTCAAATTTAGTTTACATTTGAGTACAATTAAGTACCAGGAGAAGCAGGGACAGTTCCTGTTCTTCAAGTAAAACACACTTGGCTCGGCGCCTGTAGCACAGTGGTTACAGCGCAGGCCACAAACACCGAAGGTGGCAGGTTTGAACCTGGCCTGGGCCAGCTAAACAACAATGACAACTGCAACAAAAAATAGCCAGGCGTTGTGGCAGGCACATGTGGTCCCAGCTACTTGGGAGGCTGAGGCAAGAGGATCGCTTGAGCCCAAGAGTTTGAGGTTGCTGTGAGCTGTGACACCACAGCACTCTACCTAGGGCAACAGCTGAATGTGCTAGCAGACACCTACAGTCCCTAGGTACTCAGGAGGCTGAGGCAGGAGGATCATTTCAGCCCAGGAATTTAAGGCTGCAGTGAGCTATGATCATGCCACTGTACCTCAGCCTGGGTAACGGAGTGGGACTCTGACTCTTAAAAATAAAAAATAAAAATAAACCTCTTCATTTAGTTGATATTTTCTTTTGTTTTAGTCCTATTTCATCTATTTCTTCTCTGATCTTTCTTTTCTTCCACTAATATTGGGTTTAGTTTATCTAGTTTCTTGAGATGCAATGTTAGATTGTTTGAGATCTTTATGTTTTATTGATGTAGGCAATTTATTCTATATGCTCCAAAACTGCTTTTTGTACCTAATAGTTTGGTGTTTCCATTTTCACTTGTCTCGTGAAATTTTTAAATTTCCTTTTTAATTTCTTCATTGACCTATTTGTTGTTCGAAAGCATACTGTTTAATTTCCATGTTATTTGTACAGTTTTCAAAGTTCCTAGCCGGGCATTGTGGCGGGTGCCTGTAGTCCCAGCTACTCGGGAGGCTGATGCAAGAGAATCGCTTAAGCCCAGGAGTTGGAGGTTGCTGTGAGCTGTGTGAGGCCACGGCACTCTACCAAGGGCCATAAAGTGAGACTCTGTCTCTACAAAAAAAAAAAAAAAAAGAACACAGTTTTCAAAGTTCCTCCAGATTTCTAGATGTACTGCATTATTGTCAGAAATGATGCAACTGAATACAAATATGTGAGCTGAATTGTTTTTAAATTTTTCAAAATTTGTTTTTTGGCCTAAAATATGACTGACCCTGGAGAACATTTCATGTACTGTTGAAAAGAATGTTTTCTGTGGCTGTTGGATGGAATGTTTCTGTTCTGTAAATGCCTGCTGGGTCCATTTGGTCTAGAATGCAGTTTAACTAGATGGTTTCTTTGGTGATTTTTTTGTCTAGCTGATCAGGCAATTACGGAAGCTATTAGTGTCCTTTTCTTTAGGATTGAAGAACTCCCCTTAGCATGTTTTATAGGACAAGTCTGGTAACAATGAACTCCCCCAGCTTTTGTCTGTCTGTGTAATTCTTTATTTTTCCTGTATTTTTGAAGGACAGTTTTGCTGGGTGAAACGTTCTTATTTGACAATTTTTATTCCTTCGGCCTCTGAATACGTCATTCCACTCCCTCCTGGCAGGCAACGTCTCTGCTTAGCAGTCTGCTGCCTGGCACTCTGTACAGCCTTTAGATGTTATCTGCTTCTGTTCTATCACTGCTTTCAGGATCCTCTTTCTTTTCGACCTTTGAGAGTTTGGTTCTATCTTGGGATGTCCTTGGGTTGAATCTGATGAGTTATCTTTGACATTCTTTTACCTGGATACTTACTTTTCTCCCTACTCTCCACACTCACATCAACAAACATTTACTAAATGCCTACTAGACATCACGCACTGTGGAAGGTAACCTGCTAAAGACACAGAAACGAATAAGACACAGTTACTCACTTATGACATAAATAGAGAATGATGGCACACATGTGTAGAAGATTCAGGGAAAAAGATACTAATTTTTTTGGATTTACCTTACTTACATAAGCTTGTTTCTGAAGAAAATGGTTTACAAATTTTTGTATTTTGTAAACAAAGTAAGTTTTAATTTAAAATATCAGGGAGCTTAATACTTCAAAGAGGTTGGAATAAGCAATTCTTTTGCAAAGTAGAGTTTCTCACATTAGTTTAGGTCTTTTAATTTTTTTTTTTTGTTATTGGAACTATTATAAAACAAATTTATACTAATGGGAAAATTCATACAAAACAGAGAATTTATAGTGACAAAGGAAAAGTCTCATTTCACTTCACCCCACCCTACTCTTTTCTGCAGAGGTAACTGTTATGCTAGGTCAACTCCTTATTGTTCAAAGCCACAAGCTACGAAAGACACACAGTAAGTACTCTTAAAATCCTAAGACAAGTCTTAAAGCTTATTTTAGATAGAAGCCTTACCCTCTTTCCCACTAAACTTGACATCAAAATAACTAATAAGACTTAAAAATTACTTTTTATCCTTCTACATCCCAATCTATGCCCCAGAAAAGGTAGATATTAATAGAAAAAGACATAAGCAACAGACCTAAATAATGTGTGTGTGCTAGAGAGAAAGAAAGAGAGGGGGAACACTTCATACTTCATAGTGACAATCCCTGAAACCTGCTCTATGCGAGATTTTAATTGTTATTCTTAAAAACATAAAGAAAGAAAAGAAGGAAGAAGTTTCTAAGCTCAAAAAAATTGGGGAAATATTGGGTCAAATAAAATACCAGTCTACACTGTGATTGTTCCTACTTTTCCTAAGATTAACTAACCACCAAACTCTATAATGATGCATCAGATAGCAATATCTTGAAATATTCTACATCTTTACAAAAATACAGGGTTGGAGAAAAGCTGGCTATAGTTTCCCCTTCATTATCACACTAGTAGTAATTCATATAGTTTAACAAATGTGGATATTCAGAAACAAACATACGGTCACATAAATTTGCTATTGGTCAAAAGTTAAAGAAATAAAGTCAGTGAACTATATTAAGATTCTATCTTTACTGTGTTGGAAGAACTGGTTTCATTTCTGTGCTGCATTATTTTTTTCTTTGGTTGTATAATGAAAGAATAAAACTAGAGACAGAAGTTTGTCTCTAAAATTAAATGCACTGGTAGGTGTGGTGTCATATGCCCGCAGTCCCAGTTATTTGGGAAGCTAAGCAGGGGGACTGTTTGAGTCCATGAACTTGAAGCCGGACTGGGTAAACTAGTGAGATTTCATCTCCAAAAAAGATAATAAAAAAAATTACATGTACCAACATGTTTGCTTATAACGAGAAAATGCAATCAAAGGGTCTCAATATAAATTCTATTCATTTTTAAATTTGCTATATAAAACAAAAAAGGATTAAAATTACTTACAATATTAATATAACAATTGCTTTACCATAAAAGAATCTTTGAGAGGTTAATAAAAAACTGTGTGAAATTATATTTATCTATAGGGATTAAAGCACCTATCAATGTGCAAAACAGTAAATGTGGAAATATCTCCTTATATTTGTTAGAAGTCAAATCAAGATAAAACTTAGTAAAGCCCACTGTTAAACTTGCTATGGAGATTGGATGAGGCCTTTATTACTAACCTATAGTCATGAATGAGAACTTTTCAATATATCCAATTGCCGTGTTTTTGCTGAAATTTTACTTGGGTGAAAAATTTGGGAGGCTCTCCTATTGAAGTGATCCTGATAGTAGCTAAAATAGCTGCTGTGTGTTGTAGTGAAAGCTTTTCTGAAATTCTACTTTAGGAGAAAATAAAGAGCAAATAAGTCACCAACAGAGAAAAGTCTCTACCCTACCAGTAAGCTTTGCTTTACTGTTTCTTCATTGCTGCTGGGGACAGCAAGTTGATAACTACTGCCCTTATTTATAAATAAATGTCAGATGGCTTCTTTATTCCTTTTTATGGAAATATCAACTATTTGTTTAATGCCCTATTCAAGTTTCCTCCACAAAATCTTTCATATTCTCTAATTCAAGTCAAAATGATTTTTCCTCCTCTAAGGTGCTTGATTTTTCTTCATGCTTTTCACTTAGCACATAATCATATTTAATATACTTTTAGTTGCTCTTTAACTTGACTAGTGTATGTACCCTACTCATTGAGAATTTTAGGTGATTTTAGATGGCAGGAACAGGGCTATACACATTTTTGGAGAGTTCACGATGAAAGAAACAACGCCGTTTATACTATCGTTCTATAAATAAATAGCATTACTATTCAGTGCTTTTCCTAGGAATAGTTAATACTTGAGAGAAAATGTAAGTGCTTTTCTATTAGAAAAACAATGAATTGCTTATTAGTTTTAGAAAATGTTAACAGACTATAACTTAAGTGATGACTAAATGTACTTTTTTTCTATGATAGAGCAGTATTGTGGCTAGGCCAGCCAGGTGTCAATCACTTAAGGACCAGGGCACAGAATGTTGTGAGGGAATTGTCTAATGACACTGGGACTCTGAACAGGACCCATCATTAGAGACTAATAGGAAGGCTGAAGGTAACATCTGCAAACATGCACAAACCATTATGCACATAGGGAGCAATCAGGAACTCACAACAGTAATCTGGCAGTCCCTATGCATTCAACAAACTGTAACTGAAAATGTACTGTGAAACGGGCTCTGTATTAGACACTGGAGAGCAAAAAGTGAATGAGAAATACATGTATCAGCCATTCGTGTTGGCTTTCTAAAGATGATTCAAACCGAATCAATGTAAAAATTCAACTATTCACCTCCATCTAAAATCGTATTGCATACAGTTATGGTACACTAAAAAATATTTTAGCTCATGGCTTAGTAACACAAAAAGCCTAAACACTAGAAAATTTAAATTATCTTAAAATGCCTTCAAAGAGATAGTTTCATTTCTCTCCCCAAGTCCCTCGGTTCCCAAGTTCCTGGATGAGGATATAGAGATGTGCTGTATGCAGTATGAGCAAGCTTACCCTAGAGCTGTGTCTAAATAAAAGCTCATCACCTAAGATTGTTTTGGCATAGGTACTCCCTGTCAGTTCATAAACAGTGGCTGACCCTATCTTACGCTCCACAGCACAACATTTTCTTCTAAAACTCCAGTGGAAAAGTCAAAAAGAGAAAATTTTGCCAACCACAAAAATGTGTACATTTAAAATAGTGGAATAAATATGATTTACCATGTATTTCTAAAACAAGAGCAAGGCAGGAAACAAATACATGGGCTCACTATGTCACTACAAGGCCTTCTGAAGCAACTATGAAAGGAGGAAAAATGTGGTAGTTTCAGCTAGATAGCACGATATCTGGTACATAAAATGATCTACTGATAAAGTACACTCAAAGTGAGATGGTAGATCATAATTTACCCTTTCAGAATCAAAATCCATTTTCACGTGTATTTTTAAAAGGCAAAAATGTAATCTTTAAGAAATCAACAGGGTGACATCCAACCAGAAATTTAGTAAATCAGGAATGAGTAGATTCAATAATCTACACAATTAATTTGGCAACTAAGTTGGCAGCTGTTAATTTTAAAACTAATGTTATTGGCCTGTTGTTCTTTTAAATCAAAAAGATTTCTTATGAGACTGCAAAATAATGAGCACTTAGCCAATCTCATGGAGAAAGAAACAATTTCTGGTCTTAAAAACAGGAGGTTCGCCTACATGATCACCTGGGACAAACTTGGCCAGTGCAAGCAGGCCAGAAGGTCATAGGAGCCTGGGAATGTTTAACATCAAGAAAGGAATTACAGCTCAGTGAGATCAGAGGGAATTACACAGGAAATGTGAATAGTAAGCCTTTCATATCTCTGTACCCTCTCCCATTGCCTGTGAGAAACAGAGTCCTACTGCTATCCAGTTATGTGAATACACAAGCCAACAGCAGAGAGAAATTGGGGAAAAGGGACAAAAGACATTTTACATACACACGCGGAGTACAGCATAAATTCATAACAACACGATAAAATCATACTGCTCTAGAATACGGCCTTTACCTTTTGTAACTGCCACATATGCACTGTATCCAATAGAGCTCTAAGTAAATATTCCAAAGAAACGTGAAGAATCAGGCGGAGGAAGGGGGATGAAATAGGTGGCAGACTCATCCTAAGTGGGGAAACATGGCTCCTACAAAGCTGACCAAATAGGTCTCCACCCTGGCTTATCTTTAAACATCTTGTTCCTTATCAGTCTGTAGGGAAAGCATTTTTTCCATAATAAATAATATGTGATCACAAAGCAGAAATTCTCACTCCATTCTGTATCTACTTCATATAAAAGTTTCTTTAATATTCTAAGCTAGAAGCTTAGAGAATTTAAAAGATTGTAAACTTTGTTATTCCTAAGAGTAGCTGCCTAGCTATAATGAAAGTACATTAAAATATCTCTACTTACTAATTTAGAAAAGCAGCTGTGTGACTGTGCAGATCTTGGACCCTTCATGGGCCTGGTTGGATCTCAAAAAAAAAAAAAAGAAAGACAAGATAACTCCTACCACATCTGCCCCTGGGAAAAGAGGAAATGCTCAGTTTCCATAAACAGGTGAGTTTCCAAGATATTAATTTTAAACATACATACACAGAGACAAGCCCGGGAAAATGGCTGGCCAGAGACACAAGCTGCCAGATCATTTCAGAAAGGAGCAAAAGTTTTAGATGAAAAAGAAAAGACAATCACAGATTGGGTGTAATTCCAAGGGAAAAGTATTAGAATCTACAAGAGATTCCACAGGAAGAAATTGAGAAGCAAAACAAGGAGAAAGATATTGGCAGAGGTCAACCCCTAAGAGACTTGGAATCCAGTAAAAGGGGTAAGTGGAGTAGTTTGTTTCTCCCTCCGTCACATCTCTTGGCAGTCAGCAGGCTCTCAAGCTGCTAAAGAGTCTTTCTACCCTCATGAACCTAAAAGCTGCTGCCCCCAGTGAACTGGGAACTTTCTTGAGGACAGAGCACAAGGCTGGCAGCCTCCTTGGGGTAATATCCCATCACCACAGACCAGAGTTGCGATAGCAGGTGCTATATTGCTTCTTCACTCACTGTGCACTTTTACCTTCCCCACGGGTATTAGCCCCTCAGTTTCTATCTCGCTCGTTCCCACACAAGCACTTCACAACTTTGGCCCAGAATGCAGAGACATGGAGGGCTAGTGGGCCCTAGGGGATCTGTGTGACCCTAGAGCCTGGACATTCTGGGCGAGTTGCCTTCTGGAGAAAGGGACAAAGATGATCAGAGTTAGCTATCCTCCAATTAAGACTCTTTTCCTCTCTTTTCCCTCCCCTGCTCATGACCGCCAAGAGAGATGCTTGAGCCAGAGCTCTCAGGAGCTGCTGTTTCCCCGCTTATTGGGGCTTCTACAGAAAGTAGGGATCAAACTTTTCTTCTTAAAGACCTGCAGAAAACTAAGGGGTGCTTGGACTATGAGCTCTTGACTCACTGGTGCTCCCCAGTGCTCTTTGACCAGGTGCTCCATCAGAGCAGGAGAAACGCTGATGCAGAAGGACATCAAACCAACTCAAGTACCCAACAGGCAACTCAGGACCAGCATGCTTCTCTCTGGCATGATCAGGGATTAATTGTTAGGGACTTCACAGGCCAGTTCCTATAACCTCAGGATGCGATTGTGTTTTCTTAGGGTCATGGAGGGAAGATGTGAAGTAATTATGGAAGCAAGAGAGCCTGCATGGGCAGAAATGAAAATATTGTGCAGTGTGAGTCCCAGCCACAGTGCACTTGTGGAGTACCACCCTACCCCTGAACCTACACCACCACCAAAGCACTGAAAAGCAAAGCCAAAGATTTGTATCCAAGGTATGTTGCAGACACACCCTTAAGAGCATGTGTGTGGGGAAAACCCCATCTAAAAAAAAAGAAAATCCAAAACTAAGAAGTGAAAGATGCCCCAATAAGGAGTAAGTGAAAAGAACTCTTTAAGTATGAAAAGTCAGACTGAAAGGACACCCCCAAAAGGAAACACCAGCTCTCCTGCAATGGATACCAGACAACACTAAAATATTGAAATAAAAGATGAAGAATTCCAAATATGGACTGTAGGAAGCTCAATGCAATCTAAGAGAAAACAGAAAACCAAATCAAAGAAGCAAGAAAAACAATTCAGGAAATGAATGAAAAATTTACTAAAGAGATCAAAATATTAAATAAATATTTAATAGAACTTCTGGAAATCAAAAATTCATTTAAGGAAATACAAAACAGAGTGGAAAGTCTTAAGAGTACACTAGACTAGCTGGAAGAATCTCAGAACTTGAAGATAACGCTTTCAAATTAACTCAGTCAAAAACAAAGAACAGAGAATTATGAGGAATGAATAAGGCCTACAAGAAATATAGTACCATGCAAAGCAGCAAAATATAATAATCACAGAAACTTCTAAGGGTGAAGAAAAAACACATAATCACTGGAAAACCTATTTGTGGGAATAACTGAAGAAAACTTCTCTAGTCTTGGGCGGTGCCTGTGGCTCAGTCGGTAAGGCGCCGGCCCCATATACTGAGGGTGGCGGGTTCAAACCCGGCCCCGGCCAAACTGCAACCAAAAAAATAGCTGGGCATTGTGGCGGGCGCCTGTAGTCCAGCTACTCGGGAGGCTGAGGCAAGAGAATCGCTTAAGCCCAGGAGTTGGAGGTTGCTGTGAGCTGTGTGAGGCCACGGCACTCTACCGAGGGCCATAAAGTGAGACTCTGTCTCTACAAAAAAAAAAAAAAAAAGAAAGAAAACTTCTCTGGTCTTACTAGAGACTTAGACATCCAGGTAGAAGAAGCTCAACAAAATGCCTGAAAGATTCATTGAAAAGAGGTAATCACCAAGACACATAGTCATCAGACTGGCCTAAATCAACACAAAGGAGGCACTCCTGTGAGTCATGTGGCAAATACATCAAATAACTTACCAAGGAAAACTCATCAGGCAACATGCAGACTTCTCAAATGAAATCTTATAAGCCAGAAGGAATTAGCCCCATCTATAGTCTTCTTAAACAGAACCACTGCCAATCTAGACTTTTGTGTTCTGCAAAGCTAAGTTTCATATATAAAGGAGAAATAAAGACTTCCAGACAAGCAAACACTGAGAGAATTTGTCAAGACCAGACCTGCCATGCAGGAAATACTCAGAACCTTATTATACATGAAGCAACCCAACAGACACCTACCAGTATCTAACCACCCAACCACCAAAAGCCAGAGCTTAAAGCTCTTATCAAACAGTAGCACAAAGCAATAAGGTACTGCCCAAACAGAATGAACACAAGCGCATACCATAATTCTATCAATCAATGCCAATCATCTGAAAGCCCCACTCAAGAAACAAAGGCTGGCAGAACGGATGAAAAAATACAACCCAAATATATGCTACATTCAGGAAACACATCTTACCCAGAAGGATACATACAGACTCAAAATGAAAGGACGGAAAAAATATTCCATGCAAATGGAAATAAAAATAAAGCAGGTACAGCCATTCTGATCAAATAAAATTGACTTTAAATAAACCATAGTTTATTTGTCATAGAAAAACAAAGATGGTCATTATATAATGGTAAAGGGAATAATTCAACAAGAAGACATAACAATACTAAATATATGCACCGAACACAAGAGTGCCCACATTCATAAAGCAAACCTTACCAGATTTAAGCAAAGAAATAAACAACAGCATCATAATTGTTAGGGACTTCAACAGGCCACTGTCAGAACTGGACAGATCATCCAAACAGAAAACAAACAAAGAAACACTGGACTTAATAGGACTCAAGAACAAACGTTCATAATGGACATTAACAGAACATATACAGAACAGAACATAGGGTACATTTTGTACCCTAAAACTATTAAATATATATTCTTCTCATCAGTACATAGAACATTTTCCAACATTGATCATATCTTAGGCCACAAAACATGTATCAACAAATTTAAAAAGTTAGAAATCATACCATATATTTTTTCAGACCACAGTGGGGAGTCAATCAAAGACTCAATACCATCCATAATAGCTACAAAGAAAATAAAAATAACTAGGAACACACTCAAAGAAGTGAAAGATCTCTACAGAGAGAACTATGAAACACTGAGAAAAATTACAGATGACACAAAACAAATAGAAAAACAAACCATGTTAATGGATCGGCACAACCAACATTGTTAAAATGTCCACACTACCCGAAGTAATTTACAGATTTAATGCAATTTCCATCCAAGTACCAATATTGTATTTCACAGACGTAGAAAAAAATAATTCTACACTTTGTGTGGAATCAGAATAAAGCCCACATAGCCAACACAATCTTAAGCAAAAATTACAAATCTGGAGTATCACATTTCCAGACTTCAAACTATACTACAAGGCTATAGTAACCAAAACAGCATGGTATTAGCACACAAAAAAACATTGACCAATAGAACAGTACAGAGAACTCGGATAAAAAAAAATTTATAGCCAACTTATCTTTGACAAAACAGACAATATATATTGGGGAAAAGAAGCCCTATTCAATAAATGACGCTGGGTAAATTGGACAGCCACATGCAGAAGAATGAAACCCAATTCATACGTCTGACCGCTCTCACAAAAATTAATTCAAGATGGAAAAAAAGACTTAAATGTAATGCGTGAAACCAAAAGAATTATATAAGAAAATGCTGGAAAAATGTTTCTAGATATTGATCTAGGCAAAGAATTTATGAAGAAGACACAAATGGCAATAATAACAACAACAAAAATAAATAAATAGGGGCTTGGCACCTGTAGCTCAGTGGCTAGGGCGCCAGCCACATACACTGAAGGTGGCGGGTTCGAGTCCAGACCAGGCCTGCCAAATAACAATGACAACTACAACCAAAAAAACAGCTGGGTATTGTGGCAGGCACCTATAGTCCCAGCTACTTGGGAGGCTCAGGCAAGAGAATCGCTTAAGCCCAAGAGTTGGAGGTTGCTGTGAGCTGTGACACCACAGCCCTTTACCGAGGGCGACATAGTAGACTCTGTCTCAAAAATAAATAAATAAAATAAATATAAATAAATAGGATTTGATTAAATTAAAAAGCTTCTGTACAGCTAAGGAATTAATCAATAGAACAGACAACCTACAGAATGGTTGAAAATATCTGCAAGCTATGTCTTTGATGAAGAGCTAATAACCAGAATCTGCAAAGAACTCAAGCAAATCAGAAAGAGAAAAAAAATAACTTAATTAAAAGAGTGGGCAAAAGAGAAGAACAGATGCTTTTCAAAGAATATAGACAAATGGCCAATAAACATATGAAAAAAGGTCCAATATCACGAATTATCAGGGAAATATAAATTTAAACCACAAGTTACCTTTTTCTGGTTACAAAGGCTTGTATTAAAAAGTCCAAAAATGGGCGGTGCCTGTGGCTCAGTGAGCAGGGCGCCGGCCCCATATGCCGAGCGAGGGTGGCGGGTTCAAACCCAGCCCCGGCCAAACTGCAACAAAAAAATGGCTGGGCGTTGTGGCGGGCGCCTGTAGTCCCTGCTGCTCGGGAGGCTGAGGCAAGAGAATCGCGTAAGCCCAAGAGTTAGAGGTTGCTGTGAGCCGTGTGACGCCACGGCGGTACAGTGAGACTCTGTCTCTACAAAAAAAAAAAAAAAAGTCCAAAAATGATAAGATATTGATGTCTATGCAGACAGAAAGGAATATTTATACAGTTGGTGGGGACTGCAAATTAATATAATCTCCAGGGAAAACAGTATGGAGATTCCTCAAAGAACTAAAAGTAAACCTATCATTTGATCCAGCAATCCCACTACTCAGTGTTTACTCCAGGGGAAAGAAATTATTTTATCAAAACCGTTTACTGCAACACCAATTCACAATTGCAAAGATGTAGAATAAAAAGTGCCCAGTAATTCATGAGTGGATTAATAAAATGTGGATGGAATACTACTACTCAGTCATAAAGAAAGATGAATTAATAAGGCCTTTGCAATAATGTGAATGGAACTAGAAAACATTATTCTAAGTGAAGAATCTAAAGAATGGAAAACAAATACCACATTCAGTTACTATTAAACTAGAACTAACCGATGAGCACATATGTGCACAGAGAGAAGTAAAACTCAGTGGAAATCAAGCAGGGGGGGAAAGCAGGAAGGGATAGCTGAAAACCTACCTAACAGGTACAATGCTTGGTGATGGGTACACTTATATAAATACCCTGACTCAAGCCTAGCAAAACTGATACACATAACCAAAACACTTGTACTCCTGTAATACATGTATTTTGAAACCTTAAAAAATACCGTCCTCAGATAGTAAGGGTATAAGAGGTAACAAAATACAACGGAAAGAAAGTGCTATTTCTAATGGGATACATTTTAAATATACATAGAATGGAATTTTACAGGTCACTTTATAACAAGATTTAACTCTTTCCATTGGTATAAGTTCAGGATAAGATGGTTTGCCACAAAGAGTAGATCAAAAAAATAAATGAAAGTAAATATACAGACAACAAAGCAAACCTCCAATAAAAATCAGAAAGGTAGGCTTTTCAGAACTATCCAGAAAAGGGAACAATAAAACCCAAAGGATTGGGGGCGGCGCCTGTGGCTCAGTCGGTGGGGCGCCGGCCCCATATGCCGAGGGTGGCGGGTTCGGGCCCGGCCCCGGCCAAACTGCAACAGGAAAATAGCCGGGCGTTGTGGGCGCCTGTAGTCCCAGCTGCTCGGGAGGCTGAGGCAGGAAAATCGCTTAAGCCCGGGAGTTGGAGGTTGCTGTGAGCTGTGTGAGGCCACGGCACTCTACCGAGGGCCATGAAGTGAGACTCTGTCTCTACAAAAAAAAAAAAAAAAAAAAAACCCAAAGGATTTTTTTCTTCCCCAGTAAAGTGCCTTTTCCAAAGCACACACAGTCTTCTTCAAGGAATAGCCTAAACCCACAGTGTTTTCATGCAATAAATGGCACATCACTAAAAATAAATAAATAAAAGAGTAGACATCCTAGTCGCCTTAAATAACTGATGTTTAATTTCTCTAGCACTGGCTTACAGATACAGTCTCAAGAATCTGCAACAATCTGGAGATGCTCACACTTTCTATTCTGAATTGCTATAATACTTACAGTAGGGAAATTTTTGCAGAATCGGAGGGAGCAAAATGATAAACCTAGAATAAATCAGACTTATGATTGGGCTTCTGAGCAAGAATCAGTTCTCCATTAGAATGTGAACCCCAAAAGCACACCAAATGCAAACTCAACGGAGCTTAGTTACCTCATCTGAAAATGAGTGCTTCTTAACCATTTTTAACCCATGTCCTAGTCTATTAAACATAAACACCTCACATCCTCACTGGATGTTAGACAGATGTTAGTTGAGATTTCAAAATACTGTAACCGAAAAGAAACCAAAGCAAGATAATTTCTAGTTGTTTTGTTCAAACAGCATCCTACCACAACAGAATTAACAAATATTTTTCTAAGTGGATGACTATACATTAAAATTTTTAAAACCTGAAGACAAAGATACAAAATGCCAATGAAGACTAAATGTATTATTGATGACAGTGAAATAGCATTTATTAGGACTTTCAGCATACACCTTCTCTTCTCCTTGAGAGTTATTGTAAATGATCTTTTCTAGGATTCAGCCAGAAGAAATGCTGACTAACATATAGCAGACCTTCACTACATATTAAAGGACTTAACAATACAGCCTCTTTTCCTATTCCGAAAATATCAGAACTCTAATATAGTAACCTCTTTCAAGAAATAAAGAATAGAACCAAGATGGTTGCGGGGGTCCTCAAACTTTTTAAACAGGGGGCCAGTTCACTGTCCCTCAGACCATTGGCGGGCCGGACTATAGTTTTAAAAAAAAACTATTAACAAATTCCTATGCACACTGCACATATGTTATTTTGAAGTAAAAAAACAAAACGGGAACAAATATAATCACACTGCCTCATGTGGCCCATGGGCCGCAGTTTGAGGACCCCTATTTGTAAAAGACTATAGAAGGTTTTAACAAATAAGATAAGGAAAATAGGAAGACAACCACATAATATCACATTTGTATAGCTCTTAGGAATATATAAAAGACTTTATGTAATTTCAACCCTACAACTACATAATGTAGATATTATCATCATATGATTAAAACTGGCATCAAGTAGCTTTTTCAAAGTCACTCAGCCAGTTAAGAAGCAGAGCTGAGACTTAAAACTTTCTCAAGCTATCCCATTCACTAAAAGATCTTTGTTCTGTCATGAAATGTTGACAATATCCTCATCCAAATGCCAAAATCAGAGTATACATAAGTATGTTTATAACCTGTTTTTTCTCTCCACCTACCCAGTATCATTCCTTTACTAATTTCCATAAAAACTCTCAGAGTTCCCAAAGTAGCGGCTTTTATGTCTGTATACCAGTATGACTAAGGGTATAATGAAAGGCACCTTTCAAAATCAAACCTCCTTCAATCTAGGTCTTGTATCCTATTAACTGCTCCCCAAACAAGGACATTATCAGAGGCACAGGCTTTTAAAACCATTAACTAGTGAGGAAATATCTGGGATTGTCTGTTCCTCACTCAGAATGAGTCAAATATGACACCTACTACCTCTTCATTCTTAAAAGTGAGCAGGAGCCACCTTTCTATCTCAACTTTCTGGCCTAGCAAGCAGACAACTCCAGGGACTTGGTAAAGGCTGAATGCAAAAAAAAACAGCAAACATAACAGAACCAAAAGTTATATTTTCACCAGTTTTAAAAAATCATTCTAAATGTTTTAGTTTTTAAGTCTTACTAAAGAATTCTAAACTAGTGGCATTAATACTGTGATGTAAAGACAAGATATACTGAAGGTAGCATTTTATTTCTATGAAATAAAAAAAAATTTTCTTAACCTCTGAAAGTTATTATCAGATTATGAGACTGAATCACATTAAGAAATGCTAAGCATCCTGCCTGGTATATAGTAACTGCTCAATAGATGTCAGCTACTATCAGTAATACTGCAGAAGCATTAAAAACAAAACAACAATGGAAGGCCATATTTAAAATGCACCAATCATACATTCTTTAGGATTTTTTAACATCTACATAAACTATAAATTTCTGTATATACATATATACATAAAAATATTCAGAAGAAGATTTGGAAGAATAAATGGCAAAGTGATAACCTCTGGGGAGATTGAAGGAAGATCAAAGGGATCTGTAATGTTTGTTTTGATTTTATTAAACAAAGTAGTCATGTATTCCCTCTATAAATAAATATTTTAAGAAACAAAAAAATTTAGTTTCTTCAATTACACTGATATCAGTATTACTTGGAAAAGGTTTGTTTTATTTGTAATTAACATGCCCAAATTTCTCATTTTCTTTATTTAGTAACATAACACCAAACGTTGTTACAAACAACTTTCAGTAATCTTTCCAATGATATTCCTAATTGGTATGTTAAAAATAACCTGATTGTGCCAAGAGAATGCACTTCTCCACCCCCAGATTTTATTAACTTTTAAAACCACTCAGTGTATTTAATCAAGGCACAAGGAGGCTTTCAAAGTCCAGGAAGCTATAAATCAAAATAGTTCTACATAAAAAAATTACCTGTTCTCCTTAGATTTTGTATGTGTTTACATTTAATAAACAACATACAGAAAGTAAAGTTCTTGACTCTTTTTAAGGCCAAACATTTGCCTACTTAAAATCATCATAACAATTTCAAATGTCTTAAGGGTTGTTATAATTAAAAACCTCTCTGACTGGTTTTGGCACACTGGAGCCCCAGGCTGTTGCCCTGGGTAGAGTGCCGTGGCATCACAGCTCATAGAAACCTCAAACTCCGGGCGGCGCCTGTGGCTCAGTGAGTAGGGCACCGGCCCCATATGCCGAGGGTGGCGGGTTCAAACCCAGCCCCGGCCAAACTGCAACAAAAAAATAGCCGGGCGTTGCGGCGGGCGCCTGTAGTCCCAGCTACTCGGGAGGCTGAGGCAAGAGAATCGCGTAAGCCCAAGAGTTAGAGGTTGCTGTGAGCCGTGTGACGCCACGGCACTCTACCCGAGGGCAGTACAGTGAGACTCTGTCTCTACAAAAAAAAAAAAAAAAAAAAAGAAACCTCAAACTCCTGGGCTTGGCGCTGCCCGGACCTCCATAAGAGCTGCCTGCAACCCCCGACCCACGACCCACGACCCATGCCCGCTGGACCTCCGCATGCCCTGCCCAGGAACTGCAGGAGCGGTGCAACCCTGAATCCTCCCTCTTGTACCCTCCCTGCCTCCACACCTGCCCACTTGACTTGTTAGGGACTCTGGTAGCCACGGAGCCCTCCCTGCCTCTGCGCAGAGCCCTTCTCCTGGCAAGAGACTGCTGGAGCCTTGGGCTCTCTGTGCCAAATTCACTGGGAGCCAAGCACTCCCAGAACCGTGTGCACCACCTCCAGCCCTGTTGCTGGATCCGGGTGTGTCACACTCCGGAGCAGCTTTCACAACTACAACTCCCTGGCTGGGGCAGCCCCAGAGGAACTACACAGGGTCACTCCCTACAAAGATCCAGCAATAATACAGTGATCCCGCTGGGGTCTAATCTTGGAGAGACACCTCCCCAACTCTGAGGACGGCCAGAGGTAACGGTGAAAAACAATCATGAGGCGAAATCAACAGAAAAACTCTGGCAATATGAATAATCAGAGTAGATTAACTCCCCCAAGGATCAACGGGGCGGACATAGCACAAGATCCCATGCACAAACAAATAACTGGGATGTCTGAAATCGAATTCAGAATCTGGATAGCAAATAAGATTCAATTAGAATTCCAAGCAGTAACCCAAAAGATATCTCAAGAATTCAACAAATTCAAAGACCAAATGACCAAAGATTTTGACACATTGAGACAAGAAGTTGCAGCCCTCAAAGATCTGAGAAACAAAGTAGAATCACTCAGTAACACAATGGAGTAAGCAGAAGAAAGGATTTCTGACATTGAAGACAAAGCTTTCGAACACTCCCAAACTCTCAAAGAGGAAAAGAAATGGAGGGCAAAAACAGATCACTCTCTCAGAGAGCTCTGGGATAATTAGAAGAAAATCAATATTAAACTTATAGGGATCCCCAAAAGCGATGAAGTGGCTTCAAAAGGCACAGAGTCTCTTCTCCACGAGATTATGAAGGAGAACTTTCCAGACATGCCAACAGATTCTGAAATTCAGATAGCAGACAGTTTCAGAACTCCAGCACGACTCAATCCAAATAAGACATCCCCCCAGACACATCATAATCAATTTCACTAAAGTTAATATGAAGGAGAAAATTCTGAAAGCAGCCAAACGAAAGAAAACCATCACCTACAGGGCAAGAATATTAGAATAACTGCAGATCTCTCTGCTAAAACCTTTCAAGCTAGAAGAGGATGGTCATCGACTTTTAACCTCCTAAAACAAAATAACTTTCAACCTAGGATACTGTACCCAGATAAACTGAGTTTCATTTATGACGGAGAAATTAAATACTTCAATGACATTCACATGTTGAAGAAATTTGCCATAACTAAACCAGCTGTCTAGGATATTCTCAGACCCATCCTCCATAAAGACCAGCGTAATCGTCCACCAGTAAAGTAAACCCACCCAGAAAATTTTGATCAAATTTCAACTTCCACAGTCGCAAAGGGATTAAAAATGTCCACCGGACACTCGAAAGGCTTATCAATATTCTCAATTAATATGAATGGTTTAAATTGTCCTATAAAGAGGTACAGGTTGGTTGACTGGATACAAAAACTCAAGCCAGATATCTGTTGCATACAAGAATAGCATCTTACATTAAAAGACAAATTTAGACTCAAGCTGAAGGGATGGTCATCTATATTCCAGGCAAATGGAAAGCAGAAAAAAGCAGGCATTGCAATCCTATTTGCACATGCAATAGGCTTTAAACCAACCAAAATAAGGAAGGATAAGGATGGAGACTTCATATTTGTTAAAGGTAATACTCAGTATGATGAGATTTCAATTATTAATATTTATGCACCCAACTAGAATGCACCTCAATTTATAAGAGAAACTCTAACAGGCATGAGCAACTCGATTTCCTCCAGTTCCACAGTAGTTGGAGATTTTAACACCCCTTTAGCAGTGCAGGATAAATCCTCCAAAAAGAAGCTAAGCAAAGAAATTTTACATTTAAACTAAACCATTCAACATCTGGACTTAACAGACATCTACAGAACATTTCATCCCAACAAAACTAAATACACATTCTTCTCATCAGCCCACGGAACATACTCCAAAATCGACCACATCCTAGGCCACAATCTAACCTCAGCAAATTTAAAAACATACAAATTATTCCTTGCATCTTCTCAGACCATCATGGAATAAAAGTTGAACTCAATAACAACAGGAACGTGCATACCCATACAAAAACATGGAAGCTAAACAACCTTATGCTGAAGGACAGATGGGTTATAGACGAGATTAAGAAGGAAATCACCAAATTTTTGGAACAAAACAACAATCAAGACACGAATTACCAGAACCTCTGGGATACAGCAAAGGCAGACCTAAGAGGGAAATTTATAGTACTGCAAGTCTTCCTCAAGAAAACAGAAAAAGAAATAGGGACACCTCAAGCAACTGGAGAAGGAAGAACACTCCAACCCCAAACCCAGCAGAAGAAAAGAAATAACCAAAATCAGAGCAGAATTAAATGAAATTGAAAACAAAAGAATTATACAACACAGCAATAAATCCAAAAGTTGGTTTTTTGAAAAGATCAATAAAAAAGGTAAACCTTTGGCCAAGCTAACCAGGAAAAAAAAGAGTAAAATCTCTAATTTCATTAATCAGAAATGGTAACAATGAAATAACAATAAACCGCTCAGAATTTCAAAAAATCCTTAACAAATACTACAAGAAACTCTACTCTCAGAAATATGAAAATCTGAAAGAAATCGACCAATACCTGGAAGTACGCCACTTACCAAGACTTAGCCAGAATGAAGTGGAAATGTTGAACAGGCCTATATCAAGTTCTCAAATAGCATCAACTATACAAAATCTCCCTAAAAAGAAAAGCCCAGGAACAGATGGCTTTACATCAGAATTCTACAAAACCTTTAAAGAACTAGTACCTATATTATTAAACCTCTTCCAAAATATAGAAAAAGAAGGAATATTACCCAACACATTCTACGAAGCAAACATCACCTTGATCCCCAAACCAGGGAAAGACCCAACAAGAAAAGAAAATTATAGACCAATATCACTAATGAATATTGATGCAAAAATACTCAATAAGATCCTAACGAACAGAATCAAATAACACATCAAAAAAATTATACACCACGACCAAGTGGGATTTATCCCAGGGTCTCAAGGCTGGTTCAATATACGTAAATTTATAAATGTAATTCAGCACATAAACAAACTAAAAAATAAGGACCATATGATTCTTTCAACTGATACAGAAAAAGCTTTTGATAATATCCAGCATCACTTCCTGATCAGAACACTTAAGAAAATTGGTATAGAAGGGTCATTTCTTAAACTGATAGAGGCCATCTACAGCAAACCCACAGCCAATATCATATTGAATGGAGTTAAATTGAAATCATTTCCACTTAGATCAGGGACCAGGCAAGGTTGCCCATTGTCTCCATTGCTCTTTAACATTGTAATGGAAGTTTTAGCCACCGCAATTAGGGAAGAAAAGGCGATCAAGGGTATCCATATAGGGTCAGAAGAGATCAAACTTTCACTCTTCGCAGATGATATGATCGTATATCTGGAAAACACTAGGGATTCTACTACAAAACTTTTAGAAGTGATCAAGGAATACAGCAATGTCTCAGGCTACAAAATCAACACCCATAAATCTGTAGCCTTTATATATACCAACAATAACCAAGCCGAAAAAACAGTCAAGGACTCTATTTCTTTCACAGTAGTGCCAAAGAAGATGAAATATTTGGGAGTATACCTAACAAAGGACATGAAAGATCTCTACAAAGAGAACTATGAAACTTTAAGAAAAGAAATAGCTGAAGATATTAACAAATGGAAAAACATACCATGCTCATGAATGGGAAGAATCAACATTGTTAAAATGTCTGTACTGCCCAAAGCAATATATAATTTTAATGCAATTCCTATTAAAGCTCCACTGTCATATTTTAAAGATCTTGAAAAAAATAATAGTTTTATATGGAATCAGAAAAAGCCTCAAATAGCCAAAACATTACTCAGCTATAAAAACACAGCAGGAGGAATCATGCTACCAGACCTGAGATTGTAGTATAAATCGATAGTGATCAAAACAGCGTGGTATTGGCACAAAAACAGAGAAACAGATGTCTGAAACAGAATAGAGAACCAAGAGATGAATCCAGCTACTTACCGTTATTTGACCTTTGACAAGCCAATGAAAAACATTCAGTGGGGAAAAGATTCCCTATTTGACAAATGGTGCTGGGTGAACTGGCTGGCAACCTGTAGAAGACTGAAACTGGACCCACACCTTTCGCCATTAACTAAGATAGACTCTCACTGGATAAAAGAGTTATACTTAAGACATGAAACTATAAAAATACTTGAAGAAAGTGCAAGGAAAACTCTTGAAAGAATCGGCCTGGGTGAATATTTTATGAGGAGGACTCCCCAGGCAATTGAAGCAGTATCAAAAATACATTACTGGGACCTGATCAAACTAAGAAGCTTCTGCACAGCCAAGAACATAGTGAGTAAAGCAAGCAGACAGCCCTCAGAATGGGAGAAAATATTTGCAGGTTATACCTCTGATAAAGGTTTAATAACCAGAATCCACAGAGAACTCAAACGTATTACCAAGAAAAGAACACGTGATCCCATCTCAGGTGGGCAAGGGACTTGAAGAGAAACTTCTCTAAAGAAGACAGACGCACGATCTACAAACACATGAAAAAAAGTTCATCATCCTTAATCATCAGAGAAATGCAAATCAAAACTACTTTGAGTAAGAGTAGCCCACATAACAAAATCCCAAAACCAGAAATGTTGGCATGGATGTGGAGGAAAGGGCACACTTCTACACTGCTGGTGGGAATGCATCCTTTTGGAAGGATGTTTGGAGAATACTTAGGGACCTAAAAATAGACCTGCCACTCAATCCTATCATTCCTTTACTAGGTTTATACCCAGAAGACCAAAAATCACAATATAACAAAGACATCTGTACCAGAATGTTTCTTGCAGCCCAATTCACAATGGCTAAGTCATAGAAGAAGCCCAAGTGCCCATCGACCCACGAATGGACTAGCAAATTGTGGTACATGTATACCATGGAATATTATGCAGCCTTAAAGAAAGATGGAGACTTTACCTCTTTCATGTTTACATGGATGGAGCTAGAACATATTCTTCTTAGCAAAGTATCTCAGGAATGGAAGAAAAAGTATCCAATGTACTCAGCCCTACTATAAAGCTAATATATAGCTTTCACATGAAGGGTATAACCCAACTAGCACAAGAAAATGGGGAAAGGGCCACGGGAAGGGAAGGGAGAGGGGAGGTTAGGATAGAGAGAGGGTAATGGGTAGAGCCACACCTACGGTGCATCTTAGAATGGGTGCAGGCGAAACTTACTACAGGCAGAATACAAATGTCTACATACAATAACCAAGAAAATGCCATGAAGGCTGCGTTGAACAGTTTGATGAGAATATTTCAGATTGTATATGAAATCAGCACATTGTACCCCTTGATTGCACTAATGTACACAGCTATGATTTAACAATAAAAAAAAAAAGGAAAGGAAAAAAAAAACTCTTAGCCCTTCCTAACTTCTAATTCTTGTCTGTACCATATTGGTGCTGGTTTTTAAAATTTGAACTTGCCTTCTAGTACATAGCTATAACTTTCTTTATAAGAAAGAAAGTTATAGCTATGTACTTTATAACATCCCATTCTTTCTTCCTTCAAATCATCTAGATTTTAGCCAATAAAGCATGAGCAAATCAGGCCACTAAAGTTCTTATTAACTCCCTAAAAGCTGCAAACAGTGGGCCTCCTGGGGCTCAGGCATGAAGGTAAGCCTCATATGCCACAGGCCAGGCCAGGGACAGCCTGGGACCCTTCAATTTAAAAATTCAGTATTTAAACTAAAGGCCTTGACTATTGTAAAAAGAGACCAACATGTTAATGATGAGTAAGAGAGAAAGCAACCCCTTAGTTGGACAGGAGGACACTGGGCTGAATAGAAAATCCCCACCTCAAAGACCTATAGGAGTCAACAACTGTGGGAGGCTGTGCAATTTCTTTTAGGTATATTTAAAATTCAAGAAAAATCTTTTCTGTAAATTAATAGGGAATAGTATTTGATCCAAAGGCATCTCCCTATAACCTCAAAAATTTCTAGATGTAATTTACAACAATCAGAGGGCAGTTCAATCATAATCATCACCATCATCTTCTTAATCAGCTTCAATATTCTTTTTCTCCCAGGTGCTCAGCTATGAACTCGTTAATACTAAGCAGCTTTACCTACAAAACACACAATTAAAGTTCAGTAGTAGTTAGCTCCCTTAGTTATAGAAGTCTTAAGAAGTCTCAAGGACTCTAGAAATCTGAAGGTACAGGCATCTGAGTCTGAACAAATTCCCGGTTATCAGGCCTGCATCATTCTCTCCCACGCATTCTATTTATTCTCTCCTGTATGCCCCACGTACCTGGCACTCCAGTTACTGGTTTACGCACATGGCTCTGGACTGTAAATGCCTTGAGAACAGAGACCCTAGTCTAGCTTCTCCATCTTACCTTTCAGTTCCACCTAGTACAGTACCTTGCATAGGGGAGACAGTCTACAAAAACTGAATGAAACATACTAAATATTAGCCATTTATTTGTCTGGCTTGCTCAAGTTAAGTTCCTGAGGAAAGAATTTACTGACCGCTGATCTCCACATCTTAAGCCTGGACTACCACAGAGTAAGACTTTAAAACCCTATCATACACATTTTTATTCAAGTTTCTAATTTATTTTTATTTGCATTTATTCAATTTTCAACGTGTTTATTTACTAAAACAAACACATTTCTAAAATGAAACAATGTTCCCTCCCACTCCTCCCCAGAAGAAGCTCTTGATAGAACTGGAAATAAAAATTTCCAACCATTTTTCAGTCCTCAGTGTGAGGACTACAGAAAATAGAAGCAACTAATGTCCACTGCCCCGTCTTCTCTGTGCTGGTCCGGATGGAGCCTTTGTTGGTGGCTCTTCCTCTAGAATCTGGCTCGAACAAAACTTCCCTTCAAAGAGAGTCACACTTTGCTGCACAAATTATATTCAGTCAGCACAGTTTCCCAGCTCTTTCACAATTATGACATGTTCATTATGTGAAAACTCCCTCTGCCCACCCTGCTTGTGACCATGCCCAACTCAGGACGGAAGCCTGGCTACTGCAGATCTTATGAAACACAACTTCAGTGCTAGCACCCTTTTCAGCACACAGGAGCTTATCAATGAAAAATGATCAGGTGACCTTCAGCCTAATGTCTGACTGGCACCACACAGCAGGCCCACCTCCCAGCATCCTCAATCTTCAGACTCTCACATATCCCAATAGAAAATATAATAACCTTCTGGAAATCTAGATAAACATCTTTCTCAGTTTTGTCTGGGAAAATTGGGGATTTAATATTTCTGAGTCACTCTGGTACCAGATTACTTCCAGGTGTTAATACTGGAACATTCAACTACAACATTTAATACTGTAGAATATACAGAATATAAATACAGGAGTCACACATGATTCCTTCCTCTAATCCTCCTTATTCAAAGTAGAAAGCAAACAATTTCTCTTGATTTCACAAGACGAAATTAAGCTGACTTCTTTGTTTAGTGAAATTAAAACTAAAAGGGCTATAGAAACCTTGTTCTATCTACCTTGGGACTCTGGTGTGTCATGGAATTTTAAAGTTAAAAAAGGATCTTAGAGAGTCAGTTCTTAGTACTTGAGAGTGAGACTCACAAAACTTACATAATTTGCCATGGTCACAAAGAAAAATAGAGAACCAAAGCTAGAAAAAAGGTCTCCTGCCTCCGCAGCCCATGTGCTTTCTAAAATGCTACACTAACTTGAGTCATTTGCCAAGACCTTCACCCTGACCTGGCAGTCCTGAAAAGGTTGTTCTCAACTTCATCTCACTCCCTACATCTTGGTAGTCTAGCAACATAATTATCTGCTAAAAAATTATAAGAAGCGCAAGCCTTTATCTCTAAAAATAACTTAGCAACAGCATTGTTTCCTTAAAGGTATTATTCCCAGCAACTGCTACCAACTTCCTCCTTTCCCATCGTTTCTTTTTTTTTTTTTTTTTTGAGAGAGAGAGTCTCAAGTTGTTGCCCTGGGTAGAGTGCCCTGGCATCATCATAGCTCACAGCAACTTCCTACTCTTGGGCTCAAGAGATCCTCTTGCCTCAGTTTTTTTTCTTTCCTCTATTTTTAGTAGAGATGGGATCTCGTTATAGCTCAGGCTGGACTCAAAGTCCTGAGCTCAAGCAATCCACCTACTTTGGTCTCTCAGAGTGGCAGGATTACAGGTGTGAGCTACCATGCCTGGCCATTTCCCACCGTTTCCAACACAAGACTGTCTTCTAAAACCCTGCTTGCCTAAATGGTCCTCAAACATGTTCTAAGAAAACTGGGAAAAGCTTATACAACCACTCTTAAGACAGAGTGGAAATGAAATTGATGCCACCTTTAAGAGTCACATGAAAAGGCACATTTGAGATCAGGGTAACAGTCTACCAGAGACGCAAAGCAAGAGGGCACCTTCTGTCATTGGACATGTATTAATAAGAATCTGAATGCCAGGCCCTGTGTTACCTGAAACAGTAATTAACAGAGATATCTTAGAAAACAAGCTTACAGTTGTACTAAACTGGTAATTCTCGCCATAAAATCCATCATCGTAAAACCCATTAATCCAGTGTCCCAAATATATAGGACCTTTTACTTTTTTATGGTAAATACCAAATACATAGTTTAATATTTTTATTTCAAATATGACTTTCTCCTTCTTCTTTCAACCGATCTTTCTCTTCCTGGCTTATCAAGTAATGTTTAACTAGATGAAATTCACTGAACTTTATGTTCTTGAGTGCTTATTTGTTTAAAAAGTGTCAGACATCTTCTGGCAGACAGTTAAGTTATTTGCAGATTAATTTGATTCTTCTGAGGCTTGGTTTTAAGCTCTTTTAGGGCCTATGTTAGGAACCTTTATTTAGGGGCTAATTTGTCCCAATCTTACAGCAAGTTGGCAATTTTTCTTTTCTTAACAAATTATCCTTGCAAGCTTCTTGAGGTTCCACTCTGTCCATCCCAATTTGGTAGTCAGCCAGGTTCTCAAAAGCACGTCTGTACAGATTTCATAAATTGTTCTCTGCCCAACTTCCTCCTCTCTAGAACTCTCTATTTCAATAATTAGCCACCTTAACTTCTTGAACTTTGACCTCTGTTTAATCAACTCAGAAAGATTACCAGAAGAACACAAGATTCTTCTTGTGTTCCCCATCCTTCCACCACAGTTTGGAAACTGTCTCCAAGTAGAAAGCAGGCTGATGTTGGGGATCCCCTTATTTGTTTTCTTTCTCTCAAAGATCACAGTCCTGCTCTATTATCCAATGCCAGAAAACAGTTTATTCTCTGTGTTTCTCCAGTTTCATAGTTGGCTGATAGTCTGATGATACTTCTGGACCCCATTAGTATCTCATGGCTAAATGAATAAATCCCTTAACTAGGTATATTTTGATAACTATGTTCTACTCTAAATATTTATAACCATGAAAGGCCACGTGGGCTATCAAAAATGATGAATAAAACAAAAATTATTTAATTTAACCTTGTAGTTATATTTGAACTTATATTTGAATACAAATTTGATCAAATATCATAGAGTTTTAAATCATTTTTTAAAAAACTCTATCCAGGAGGGTCTAACCTGCAGCCCATGGGCTTCATGCAGATTATTTAAAATCTGTGTGGCTTAACGGGGGTGTCGGATATTGTGAAAAGTATGCACAGACTTCTTCTTTTGTGTGTGTGTGTGTGCTCATCAGCTTTCCTCAGTGTTTGTGTATTTACTGTGTGACCTAAGACAACTTTTATTCTTTTAATATGCTGCAGAAAAAAGGTTGGACACCATGCAAATAAACTTTAAATGAATTAGGCTTTTCCGTGCTTTCGCTTTGCTACTTCCTTCCCTGCTCCATAGTGAGAGTGAAGTACATCATTTAAAATGTGTCAAACGGTCTATGAAGCTAGTGTATGATGCCCCATGATGATATCAATGTACACAGCTATGATTTAATAAAACAAAAAAGTTAAAAGAGAGATTGAAAAGTTAAAAAGGAAATTGGTCTCTCTCTCAAAATCTGTTATGCATACTCTAGAAAGGAGGAAGAAGGAAGGTAAAGGATATTTATGTTATATTTAATATTTTTGGAGTTGAACACAAACAGATTTTGCATATAAAAAACTTATGCTAAGTAGAGGATTATCAGTGAATATTGAAAAGTAAAATTTTCTATATCTAACCCATTAATTATTCATAAATAGTATTTATTTCATTATCATTGTCCTTAAAAAACTTGATCTTTCTTATTTGTATAGGCAGCTGCCCTAAACTAAAGTCCCCCAAAACCACTAAATAGCTTACAAATTTACTGAGGAAAAAAATTAGCATGCTTTTTGGGGGGCAGGGAGTTGAAGATGTTATATAGGTGACAGGAAGTTAAGTGTTTCCCCCAAGACTAGGCTATCATGAACCAAATTTGAAGATACATTTACTTAAAAGTTTTAATAACTTTAATAATCAAACTACATTAGAAAATCATGCAGGCTCACTAATAAAATTTGCCAAATACAGGGTGGCTATAAAGTTCATGTGCAATTTAAAATAGTTGTCTTACAAGAACTTTATGGTCACCCTGTATATAAAGATGAAAATATACACCATCTGTAAACCTACCACCCAAAAGATAACAATTATTAACACTGGGCATGTCTCTTTAGTTTTTGTTGTTGTTTTTTGTTTTTGAGACAGTCTTACTCTGTTGCCCTGAGTAGAGTGCCCTAGCATCATAGCTCACAGCAATTCTTTTGCCTCAGCCTCCCAAGTAGTGGTGACTACAGGCACCTGACACAAAGTCAGGCTAGTTTCTCTATTTCTAGTAGAGATGGGGGTCGGGTCTCGCTCTTGCTCAGGCTAGTCTCGAACTCCTGAACTCAAGTGATTCATCCCACAGAACCCAGCCTTTTCTTCAATTTTGCTCAGCATACATACACACACATACATATTCATCTGTATAGAGACATACCTCATTTTACTGCACTTTCCTTTACTGATCTTAACAGATACTGTGTTTTTTATAGATTGAAGGTTTACAGAAACCCTGAGTTGACCAAATCTAGCCATCCCATTTTTCCAATAGCACGTACTCACTTTGTGTCTATGTGTCACATGTTGGTAATTCTCACAATATTTCAAATTTTTAATTACTTTTACATACATTATGGGCATCAGTAAGATGTCTAAGGTACCCATTCACCTCTGCAGTCCTGGACCTGTTCTTAACAAACATACTATGAGTATCCTGAAATTCTTTGCTTCTTAGAGTGGGATCCATGGATTAGCAGCATCAGAATTACCCCCAAACTTGTTAGAACTGTAGAATCTTGGGCTACACCATGAACCTACTGAACTAAATATACATTTTAACAAGATTCTAAATGATCTGCATACACATAAAAGTTTGAAAAGCAGTGCCCTAGTTTATGTAATTATTTACAATTATTTAACTTCCCTATTGTTTTCAATTATTTTACTATTATAACTGTTAACACTGTATAGAACTCCCCTAATATGTAATCATTTCATTAAAAGACATACACTAAAGTGGGGATTTTAAGTCACCAAACTCTCCTTTACATTGGTAACTTCTAACCTGCTCTGCTCTGAAAAACCAGGCTTCTTAAAATTATGAATTAGGGAACTAACTGAAGGGTCAATATAGCAGGTGGTTATGTAGCTGGATTTGAATCTCAGCTCAGACACAAGAAGCTCTGTAACTTTAGGCCAAAACTTAACTTGTCCAAGACTTAGTGGTAAATGGGGACTATTATCATAGTACATACCTTACAGGATTGCTGTGAGGATTAAATTAGCTAAAATAAATAAGGCACTTGAAACATGGTAAATGCTCTTTACATGTTTGCTATTATCATTCAGAGGAGAGTAAATAAAGAGGCTCTAAGTGAATCAAATATACCATTTTAAGACCTGAACTTTCTATTATAACATTATATGTGGACCTTTTACTTTATCCTTGGTACTCAGATTTGTTCTAAGCAGCTGTATGACTCAGAAAAGTATACTACTTTTGAGAATTTCTTTTTTTCCTCTCTGCATTTATTACTTCTGTTGGATAGGTATTTGAGTACATTAGTCTTCTGCTAAGGCCATATGCAAAAAGTCAATCCCAAATGTATAGACGAGATCAAGAATCATGACACATGTTCGAAGCTTACATTACCTTTGTAATCAAGGAGGTACTACTATTTATCTCTCCACCTAGGAGGGTCCCTCACTCAAGCTCAGACATAAATATCAATACAGAAGACAGTCCAAACTGTATATATTGGATCACTGCTGCAGTTTTGTTTATGTGAAGTCAAGATAATAATCAGGAAGAAGGAGGAGTCAAATCTAAAGGACAGAGACAGACAGCAAAGCCAGAAACCCAGAGAAAACACAGCAATATCAAGAGATTCAAGTTGATGACACATTATAGAGTCCGACCTTTCTTGAACAGTCAGAACAGTGTCATCAGAACAATGATTCCTGTGGTGTCCCAGACACATGCTAGGGTGAGGCAGGCCAAGCGCAGAAGGAAGCTGTGATACACCAGAATCAGTTGTTGAATGTGTCATCTATTACTTATGTGCTTCCTTTCAGAAGTGATAAATATGAAGTACTTTCAGAACCTGAAAATCATTCTTTCCTATATTATCAATTCCAAGCACCACAGTTCAGCAGTTAAAAGAAACTTGAATTTGCATGGCAGGTCAACTTACAACTTAAAGTTCTCTGTTATTTAAATCATATTTTCACCTTCTCTAAGAGACAATAAGGGAATAGCTGCCTAGCCTTCAAATGAAACATTCAAAACACAGTTGCTTATGGTCTCAAGGAGCTTCTTGCATAGGGTAGGAGCGAGGTGAATTTTCCATTTCTTACAAATTCTGAGCAAATGCTATTTCCAAGTAGCGTGCTATTTTATTCTGAAACTTGAACTTTTTTCACTATTAGGGAATCTGCATAGAAAAAAAATCAATAGAAGTAATGAAAAATAAAAAATGAGAGAGAAAAATGCCTCAAAGTAAACTCCTTAGATTAAGACTCTGGCCATTCAGACTGGAAATCAATCTTAATAGAAGCTCTTCTTTCTCCTGAGCCATCAGAAATTCTCATCTCAAAATGCTAGAAACTTTATTGGAGAAAGCTCCTGACATGCAAAGGAGGACTCTAAGAAGAACTGCTTCTGAAAACAGAAGCTTCTAAAGGCTGATATAATCTCAGAATTGGGAAGACTGGAAATCAACTCTTTCCTCCCTCTACTTCAGCACATTTTCCCTCCGTAACATCCCTGCATGAGACTGATCGGCCTCTACTTGTACACTGTCAGTGATGGAGAACTCACTGTCTAACAAAGAAGCTCAATGTGTCTGCTGGACTAATTGATGTGAGGGTGTGGGGTCCCAGAAGGGGGTGGAAATTAGCTGATTACAAACGGACCTGGAGTATCTAGGGAACAGCAGGAAAGCTAGTGAGGCTTGAAAGAGAGGCAGGAGATCAAATGAGCAGGCCTGGTATGACAAGGTGAGAATTATGGTTTTATCTTGCGTATTAGTGGCAGAGAATGAGAAAACATTTTCAGAAGAAAATTTTCATTCCTAAATGAAGAACTGACTTGGGACTTATAGGAGGAGATAAGGAAAGTTAGTTAGATGACCACTTCTTCCTTCTAGGTAACATGATGGGGACTTTGTTAGGGTAGTAGGGGTAAGGAGTGGGGGGTGGGCAAGGGTGGTTTGGGATATACATTGAAAAGAAGGCACGAAGGCCTTACTCATGGACAGGATGTCAGGTATGAAAGGAAAAGTCACAGATGACTTTCGGTTTTTGGCCTGAACAACCAAGATAAAGAGGAAAGGGGTAGATTTTCGGAGGAGAGTTCAAGTTCTATTTTAGACATATTAGATTTGAAGTGTTTATTCTACTTTCAAATGTAGGTATTGAAATCACATAAATACGAGTCTAGAGCTCCTGAGAGAGATCATGGTAAATAAATAAATTTGGAATAATAGGTGGAACTTAAAGCAAGAGATCACATGACATCTTATAGAAAATAAAAATGGAAGGACAAGGACTAAGTCCTGAAAAAGGTCATCTTTTGGAGACCATTTAGAGAAGGCAGCAAAAGAGATTCTGTATTTTTATGACTCTTCCTCAGAAATAAATTGGAATTATTGTGCGTCTACAACTATGAAATCCATGGACAACCATCATAGCCCTCTTCAAAAACCACCTTTTGGAGTCACATGCTGCTTTTATTTCTGACTTCTGAACAACTGACTGAGTCTGGATAGCTGCATTTCACCTATCAGCTACTCAACTACCCTATTCCTGGTCTCGGGTGTGTGTTCTAGTTTCTGGATCAAAGCTCTCAAAACTACTAGGAACTACTGGTTGTCCAACACTGACCAGGAGGTTTGTTGAGAGCATGTTCCCTGGAGCTGCCAGAAGTTCTTGGTTTGTGCTCAGTGAAGCATATAAGTGAGTGTTCAGCAATTCATCAAGTGACACACAACAAGTGACACGAAAGAGGACTGTAGAATGAGTCAGATCAAGTCTAGACCAGAGAATGTGTAAGACCTTACTCCAGGCTAGTCACCCAGGGAGATCTGCTCCAGGTCACCTGGTATGACCAAATATTACCCAGAAGAGGTAAAGTAATTTGAAGTTTACCATGTGTCCATGGAAATGTGTCAGCTCACATTATGAAAGGAGCTACAGGTACTGCCCACAAAGGGCACTTGTTCTTGCTGTCCTCTAGTCTCAGGGTTAGGAGGAGATAACTGTTACCCTCCCAGCCTTATCTGTAAAGAGAATTCCAATTTATCCCATAGGTTGTGAAGATTAATTTAAGTAAAGTGGCTGGTTTCAATATACACGCATTTGCCATTCTTATTTATACTTTGATGACCACAAAATATCAGCCAATTGAATGGTAAGAATACCCCTAAAAACAATACTTTTAGTGCTCTTCTAGAACAGAATAAAAGTTTTATTTTGTTTGTTTTGTGTAAACTATTACATGATCAATGGCATTTAAACTTAGCTTGAAAAAACTATCCTCTCCTTTTCTGAACTTTTCTACCAATGTTAGCACAATCATGTTAAATAAATAAAGTAAAGCTATAAATCTATTAACATGAGATTACTTCTAATATCGCTTCTAAATAAAGATTATCAAGCAAAGCAGAAATCTCCAAGCTGGATGATTATTGTATAAGAGTTATTTAGGCATGGTTTTGTTGTTTTAAATGTCTATATCCTTTAAGTATAATAATTTTATTTCCCTTTATGAAATTTTATGACTAAAGTCATTAATAAAGTTAGTTACAAAAGCAGGAAATCATTCATAAGCCCAGCAGGCTATTTTTTTACTGATGAAAAGTTACATAATAGTTTCAGCAAATGACAGAGTTCTTTTAATATTTATAGAAAAGCAAAAGAGCATGCTGGAAACTGAGAATTTCTATTATTTGAATTTCTATTATTTCTATTAATGATCAATTCTGTATCATTTTAGATCAATTACAGAAATGACTATGTAAGAGTTATGTTCACTGTTATACATACTCGTTGAACAATACATCAACTGTGTCTAATACTTGACCTAGAAGCTCAAGGAGATATATAACTGAACAAAACTATACTAACAGGGTCTCAACTCCAAACCACCAGGTCACATCATTGGCCCTTTTGTCAGTACACATTACGCTAAAGAAAAGAAAAAGAAAAAGCAGGGTACTAGGAACCATTTAAAGGGTCTACTTAATTCAAAGCGCTAGACAAAACGACCAGAGAATACCGAAGTACCCCAAAAAATCAAAGAGAAAATCTGTAACTAAGTATAAGAAAATATTTAAAAACACCATACCAATGTTCAAAAAAATGAAATCCCAAATTCAAAAATACTTTTATTCCATGGAACCTAGACTTTTTAAAATAATTGATAATTGTGATTTTTACCACTTCACAGAAAAGCAACTTCTAAACTATAATTTTCAAATCAATAATTTGATTCTTTTGCTTTAATTTTAGAATAATTTTAGTTTTACAAAATAGTTACAAAGATAGTACATTCCTGTGTACTTTGACCCAGTTTTCCACAAAGTTAGTATCTTACACAACCACAGTACATTTGTCAAAACTAAGCAATATATATTAATATTAACTTTACTACAAATTTTATTTACATTTCACCTGTTTTTTTGCTAATGTCTTTCTTCAGTTCCTAAGTACAAACCAAGGAACTATACTGCATTTAATGAATTCTTTTACTGCTTGAAGTTTTGCTATATGACACACTCCTGTGTTGTTAACAATGTCTTCATTATTATTATAGAAAATAAACCTAAAATTCCCTGGATAATATGATTTATGAAATATTAGGGAAATGTTACATGAAGATTCGTGTAAACTATTAGTTATTTAATAAAGTAACTAATATTTCATTGAAAAGATAAAGAGGTAAATCACCAAAGTAAGGTATGTCTCACTGCCTACTTTGCCAGAAACCAATGAGGTCAAATTACTTAATGTTTCAGAAATCTCACTTTAAAAAACACTTGTCACTTACATATTTCCCAAGGTTCCTGAAGAGTCGTAAGATGTATGGTAAATCCTTTCAATTTATTCTGTAATAGAATATAAAATAATATTATACTCATATTCAGATAATCTATTTTTACCAAATATATGTAAAAACTACTTTCCCTTCATTTTCAACCTTCATTTGTAAATTACTATATATTTTTATTAAGATAACAAAAGAACTAATTTAATGGAAAATAATTCCATAGCTGATTACATGTCTTTAGTTTAAAAATGAAGGCATGCAAAATTTAATAAAAGTTTTAGGACAAATAGAAAATGTTCAAAAAAAAAAAAAAAAGAAAAGAAATGCCACAATGAATAAAACTGGCTAAAAGAACATTTCACATTCTTTTCCATGTGCATAATGTTGTGGAAATTACTAAACAGTCACAAACAAGTGAATCATATTCAGGGCACAGCTTTTTTGACAGGAAAACAGTAATCAAGATTTGGGGATTAGAAGATGTTTGAAAGAATACATGTTTGGTAAAGTGTCCATGTGTGTCAGTTTGCCTGAGACAGTCCCAATTGATGCCTGTTCTCTCAGTGTCCCACTAATTTACTGTCTGTCCTAGAATTTTCATTTTCTAATGATTTTTTAAAGGTAGCATTAAAATAAGCTGAGACTAATTTGTACTTTCAGGCTCTGCCATGATCTCATCAAGCTGTGTGTGAGATGCATGTACAATGAAGTCAGCTGTCAATTTAATGTGTGGTTAAATCTGAAAGATACCTAATAGTAATAGTAATACCTATCTCTAGATGCACTGTAACTGATGCCTCACTCTCAAAGACAGCACCCAGCCCACCTGCAGGAAAAGGAAGGACACTCAGACAGAAGCAGCAAGGGACAGCTAACTCCTCCAGTCTTCTAACATAGAAGAAATACTCAGTGTTGCTACCTTTGCCGTGCCTAGCTTGAAGACAACATTTTAACAAAAGCAGAAGGTGCTGTACATAGTATTCTACAAAGCATGACTTTTCATCTAGATTAAATGATATTTTATTTTATCTTGCTCAGTTCTGATTCCAAATAGTCAAACAGTCTTATTTACACAGTCCAGGGTAAAGTGATAGCTCTTAGTTTATTGGCTCCATCAGTAGAAAAAATTCACACTTAAATAAATGATGCCAGCTTTTTATCAGTGAAAGGAGATACATCAAACAGAAAAATATCAGTTAATTCCAATAATTGATTATTTCATCTAATTCATAAAATCAAAGTAAAGCATTTGGAAGTTCATTATGTACAACATGAAACATCTGACATTGCTGGAATTGCTATTTAAATTCAGTTAAAAAGATCAACAACAAAGATATAATTACAGTGTGTTCTCATTATTCACAGAGGTTGAGTTCTACAAAGTCACCACGCACTGAATTAGCAAGTACAAACTATCACTCCTAGGAGAAATACAGGGTTAGGTTCCTAAGAGCCTAGGGTCACATTTTCATTAACTGACCACATATAACTTTGTTTTATGTGTTTCCATTTCAGGATATCTTATTTAATATATGGTCATGTGCTGCATAATGTATAAAAAATTAAAGTATGATCACTATGTTTCATCAACTAGAAAATATATAGCATCAATAAAGAAAAATCATTAAAAAAGAAACAAAGTGAAATTTTGGAATTGAAAAATACAAAAAATGAAATGGAAAAACTGCTCAGAAGAGCTCAACAATTGATTTGAATAGACAGAAGAATCAAAGAGCTTAGGATAGATTAATAATAATTATGCAATTTGAAGAAGAGAGAATAAAAAGAATGAAGAAAAATGAGCAGAGCTTCAGAGAAAAGTGGGAGATAGCTATGGTATGCATGTGTGCCCCCAAAATTCATGCAATGGAAACCTGGACCCCAATGCAGTAGTGTTGAGAAGTAGGACCTTTAAGAATCCACACATGGGGCAGTGCCCGTAGCTCAGTGTGTAGGCGCCAGCCACATACACTGAGGCTGGCAGGTTTGAACCTGGTCCCAGCCAGCTAAAACAACAATGAGGACTGCAACAACAAAAAAAAATAGCCGGGAGTTATGACAGGCACTTGTGGTCCCAGCTACTTGGGAGGCTGAGGCCAGAGAATCGCTTAAGCCCAAGAGCTTGAGGTTGCTGTGAGCTGTGATGCCACGGTAGTCTACCCAGGGCGACAGCTTGAGACTCTGTCTCAAAAAAAAAAAAAAAAAAGAAATTCACTCATGGACTAATGGATTATCAAGGGAGTGAGTCATCATGAGAGTGGGTGTGTTATAAAAATAAGTTTGGCTTTCACTCTTGTGCCCCCTCACAAGAGTGTGATCTGATGCCCTGTGCCACCTCAGGATTCTGCACAGAGCCCCCACCAGCAAGAAGGCTCTCACCAGAGGCCAACTCCAAACTCTTAGAATTCCCAGCCCCCATAACTATAAGAAATTTCTTTTCTTTATAACTTACTTAGTTGATAACAACAAAAATGGACTGAAACATACATCTTTAGGAGAAAAAAAGAGTAAAGCAGAAAAATATTCTTTAAAAATGGTTGAAATCTTCCCAAATTTCATGGAAAACATTGTTAATATGTACATCCATCAAGCTCAATAAACTCCAAACAGGATAAACCAAAAGACACACACCAGTCAAAATGGTAACAGCCAAAGGCAAAGAAAATCTTGAAAGCAGAAAGGGGAAAAAACTGACTTGTCAAATAAAAGGAAACCCTAATAAGGTTAAAAGCTGACTTCTCATCAGAAGCAAAGAAGGCCAGAAGGCAGAAGAATTAAATATTCAAAATCCTAAAAGTAGCAAATTGTGAATGCTGAATCTCATATCCAGTAACACTGTTCTCTTTATAAAATGAAAGGTGAAATCAAGACATCCCAGAAAGACAAAAACAAAAACAAAATTCACAGAATTTGCTAATTGAATATTTATTTCATAAGAAATACTAAAGAAGTTCTTCAAGCTGAAAGCAAATGACACCAAACAGTAATTAGAAGCCATTAAAAAAAAAAGTGCCAGTAAAGGTATTTTGTACATTATAAGACACTGTAATTACATCCTTTGTCCCCCTTTTTTCTCTTAAGTGTTCTCAAAATTAATTCAATAAAACAATATAGATATAAGCTTCTTTCAATACTGACAGAATAACCAGGAATGAAATCAAGAAGGACACAGAAATCTAAACAGTATAAGACAACTAGACTTACAGACGATACAATACTTAACCCAAGAACATAATACACATTTTTCTTAAGTACACATGAACCATTCTCTAAAACAGACCGTATATGCTAGGCCACAAATTACTGGGCATCTACCCAGAAGGAAAGAAATCCTTTTGTCATAAGGACTCTTGTACTAGACTGTTGATTGCAGCTCAATTTACAATCGCCAAAATGTGGAAACAGCCTAAATGCCCACCAACCCAGGAATGGATTAACAAGCTGTGGTATATGTATACCATGGAATACTATTCAGCCATTAAAAAAAATGGAGACTTTACATCCTTCGTATTAACCTGGATGGACGTGGAAGATATTATTCTTAGTAAAGCATCACAAGAATGGAGAAGCATGAATCCTATGTACTCAATTTTGATATGAGGACAATTAATGACAATTATGGTTATGGGGGGGGGACAGAAAGAGGGATGGAGGGAGGTGGGTGGGGCCTTGGTGTGTGTCACACTTTATGGGGGCAAGACATGATTGCAAGAGGGACTTTACCTAACAATTGCAATCAGTGTAACCTGGCTTATTGTACCCTCAATGAATCCCCAACAATAAAAAAAAAAAAAAAAAGAAATGGTAAAAAAAAAAAAAAAAAAAAAAAAATAATTTAAAGGAATTAAATTAATTAGGCAAAGAATGTTCTCTGAAAACAAGAGAATGTAATTAGAAATCAGTAGCAGAAGGAATTTTGGGAAATTCACAAATATGGGGGAAAAAACACACTCCTAAATAACCTTTACGTCAAAGAAGAAATCAGAAAGAATATAGATAGACAATACCTTGAGATAAACAAAAACTAAAACACAACATAACACTTATGAGATACAGCTAAAGAAAGTAGTGCTTACAAGGAATTTTATAGCTATAAATGCATATATTTTTTAAAAAGAAAGATCTCAGATCAATAGCCTAATCATCCACCTGAACAAAATTAAATGTAGAAAAAGAAAGGTAAACTAAATGAAAGCAAGCAGATGGAAGGAAATAATAAAGTACAAACAAATGACATAAAGAACAGAAAAACAAGAAAGAAAAGACAAGAAAATGAAAGAAAGGGCAAAGGATTTGATGATGTCACTGAAGATGACAGAAAGGGAGGTTTATCATTGGGAAAAGCAGAATTCAGATCGCAGGGAATTTAAGAAATAAGCAAAGCTACAGAAACTATCTCATCCATAACCTGGGGAATTCTTGTAATTCCTTTTTTACTTCCACACACCTCTGACACCAAGTCTACATAGACAAATATATTCCCTCCCACCCATTTCTGTTGTCACTGTCCTGATTTAAGCTATTGCCTCTTATCTAGAACACTGCAATGGCTTCTTAGCCCACATTTTGGGGAGGCCCATCCTATCTTCCAATAGTTAGACCAAATAACTGCACAAACGGCATTGGTCTTCGATGAGAGGAGATAGAGATTAAGTCTGCCACCTGATTTTTAAAATCATATATTTTATCATAAAGACTGTAATAAAGAAAAAAATTATCTGCAATGTAAATTTTTTTAAAAATTCATTTTCTGCATATTACTTTTCAAATGTAGTTGAAATCATACTGAATGAATGATTTTGTATTTGGTTACAAAATTTTTTCATAAATTACATGCATAATTATACTTTCTGCAACCATGTTATTCCGTCACCTTGACATACTGCAGTTCATTAAAACACTCACCAAAGTTCAATAATTTAGTTTGACATTTATTGAACAACTACTGTGTGCCAGACCCAGAGGCAGGAACTGACCATCCCAACCTCAAGAACCATCCACCCAGCAGGAGGGGCTGACTCATACACTCATGACTGCAGTGCAGTACCAAACACAAATCAGAGAAAGCTCAGGCAGTGCTGAGTCAGTAGTGATGCCCCCAGGATCTGAGTGCTATTCTCAAGGAATAGAGATAGTAAACAGGGGTATGGAGGAAGAGTGGAGAGTCCCCAAATGGTAGGACAATGAAAACTGCACAGGCTGTTCAAGGAAGGGCAGTGGCTGGGAGTAGCTACAGCACAAGAAACGCTTAAGAGTAAATGGTCCCATTTCCTTAAAGTGGCTCCATTACTGGGAATTCTTTTAATTTTCAGTACTTTGGAGAAAATAGAAGAGGTAATTCAAGGTTGATTTAAAATGCATTTCTTTGATTACAATGACAGTGAACATAAACCCACATTTTTATTACTCATTATCTGCTGAAATACTGTTTACTTATATACTAAATCTTGATGGATTTTTCCTCTTTAAGTCTAAAAGAACTCCTTCTTCAGGTACTACAGATACTAACCTTAGTCACAGTTGATAACAAGTATTTTCTCCTTTCTGTTACGCCACTTTTTCATTGTGAATAAGTCTTAACATTTTATATATTTAAAAGTCGATTTTTTCCTAGGTGAGTTTTCCCTTGCTCTGAATTGTCAACTCACCAGAAATACGATGAATATTAGAACCTATTTTCAACTATTTTTCAAAACTATGATTTAAAAAATATTTAGTTCTTGATACCAGCTAGACCTGATAAAGACATGATGTGTATATGTACTAGCCATTAACCTCCCTCTTCCAATCCTACCCCCACTCCCTTTGCTAAGGAATTCTCTTTCATCCAAACTCCATGTTCACTTTAATTCACACTCCCTTATACTATATAACAATGTGGGAAGAGAGCAGCCAGACCAGGTGTCCTTTCCAGTATCTTTAAAGATGGTCTTGAGACATTCACACCCTCTATGAAAGAATTAAGAATTAATATTTAAGGTATATAAAATGGACAGAAAACATTTACTTGGTGCATCAGCAATAAAAATACATGCTAATGTTAAAGTACTTGTGGATATTGTCAAAGTCCCCAAAACTAGAAACAATAATCCAAGTTTCTTTGAGGGCCTGGCATGCAATTGCCTTTTGACTTCATGTTACAGAAAACAATTTTCAGATTAGAAAAAGGTTTTAGTCCAGTGTTAGCAGTTGAACATATCTGACACCTATGGAGAGTTTGGAAACAGTATGGAGGTTACTTCTTAGATGTCACACTGGCAGCACACTACTGCTAGTCTGGGAGGAACCAGGGATCCTAAGCGTCTTATAAGGTGTAGGGCCATCTTGTACAACAAAATTTGTCCCACACTAAATGTCAGTAGCCACCGCACTTCAACTAAGGGCCTGATAGCCTGAGAAATGATCTGCTTCCATTATTTAATGACAGAAAGTCTCCTGACTGCTATTTGTTCCATCTACCTTGCCAAATGTTTTACTGTGAGAGGGCCAGCCCCAGACAAGACTATGAGGAAGACTTGGCTGTATCAGATGTCTTGCTTACTTTCCTAAAGAGTCCCTCACTTTACTCCCCTTTCTGGCCTGAATCCCTTTAACTAACATCCCAGGTAGTTCTTGGGCTCTGGCTACTCTCCACACTCTAATCCACCAAAACCTGTTTCCTGAAAGTTCTTAGAAAATACTTGAGAAACAAAGCACACTAAGTTATTAATTTCATAAAAATACAATCCGTTCCTCTTCTCGGGGATATCTGTGGTTAAGCAATAAACCAAAGACACCATATCTTAACTATCTTCCTTATTACCACCCTGGTCCAAGCTACTACCATTTTCCACTGTGATTACCTCAGTAGACTCTCAACCAGTCTTTCTGCTTCAATCTTCCACCTCATAGTCTATTCTCAAAAAAGATCTGACCTAAGTGAAGTCATGGCCCAAAATTCTCTTACGGCTCCCTCGTTTACTTTGAATAAAAGCCAAACTACTTCCAATGGCTTGTAAAGGTCATAAATAATCTAAAATCAGGAAAGCTGGAGGAAGAGCATATCAGGGAGAAAGAACGAGATTCCATTTTGGTCATGTTACATTTGCAACGCCAGGAGACATTCAAGGGGAGATGTCAAACAGGTGTTACCCCTAGGTCTTCAGAAGAGAACTTTAAGCTAGATAAAAGGTTCTCAACTGGGGAGAGATAAATGTCCCCCCACCAAGGAGATACGTGGCAAAATCTGAGGAAATGTGGGCTGTCATAACTGAGGTAGAGGGAACTCTACTGGCACCTAGTGGGTAGAAGCCAGAGATGCTGCTAAGCCTCTGTACAAGATAGCCCCCCACAACAAAAAATTATCCAGCCCCAAACGTCAAGAGCACTGAGGATGACAAACTCTGGGTAAGAAATAGTAAGAAAGACTTATTCAAAAAGATCCTATTTAACCAAAAATGCACAGTGAAAAACTAAAGGACTGAACCTTGAGGAGCTCCTCTTCCAGAAGTTACACAAAAGTGGAAGAACATACAAGACAGGGAAGGGTCAACTAGAATGAGAATCAGAAAAGGAAACCCAGTAAAGAATAGTGTGCCAAAGGCCAAGACAAGAGTGCTTCCAAAAGGAAGCAATGGTCACCACGGGCAACTACATGGAGAACTGCTAAAATGTAAATAACACTGGCAGGGGCTTAAAAGGTTTGAGAAGAACAGAGGAGGCATGCAGTGAGGAGTGAATGATGTAACAGAGACACATCTGAAGATTGCTTATACCATGAAAATTTTAATTGCTGAATATATTATTAAAGTTAAAAAAAAAAAAAAAAGGCGAGTACTTGGCTCATCCAGTCCTGAGATGGGAGAGAACAAAGAGGTACCAAGAAATTGAGCAAACTGGTAGAAGTATAATTTAAGTCAGAGCATCTAGGCTGGATGAGGAAGGAACTGGTAAGAGGAGGAACTTAATAAACAGAAATATGGGAGGGGGCTACTGAACTGCAAGTCTTGATAAGTCATTTCCCCACATCAACAGATATACTTCTCTTCCATGCTTTTAATTAGCCCATAATACAGTCTGTTTTACTTTAATAAGAAAGAGCTACAAGAGATAACAAGTGTTGAAGAGGGTGTGGAGGAAAGAGAAACCTTGGACACTATTGATGGAGATGAAGATTGGTGCAGCCATTGTGGAAAAGAAATGGACGTTCCTAAAGAAATGAAAAATAAAACTATCACACGACCCAGCAATCCGTCTTCTGGATATAAATCACCATCTCATAAAGGTGCCTGCACTCTGATGTTCACTGCAGCATTTTTCACAATAGCCAATATATAAACAACTGAAGTGTCTGTCAACAGACAAATGGATAAAGAAACTGTGATATATACATATATACATTTAAAGTGGAATATCATTCAGCTTTTTAAAAGGAGATCTTGTCATTTTCTACAACACAGAAGATCCTGGAAGACATTAAGCTAAGTGAAATAGGTCAGACACAGGAAGAAAAATACTGCATAATCTCACTTATTCATGGAATCAGAAGAAAAAGGTTGAATACACAGAAATAAAAATGGTGATTATCTGGAGTGGGCTGAGAAAATGGGTAGATGTAAGTCAAACGATACAAAATTGTAGATATATAGGATGAGCAAGTCTGGAGATCTAATGCATAACATGAGAACTATAGTTTATGTTGAATTGTATTTGAGATTTTTATTTACAAAGTAGCTTTTAAGCATACTTGCCAAAAAAAGTATAACTATGAGATAAATAATGTTAATCTACTTGACTAATCATTTCAAATAGGAATGTGTATGTATTTCAAAATATGTTGCGCACCTTAAATATATCCAATAAATAAAAAGATTAACAGATACCTACTATTTGAATGCTGTTAATCAACCTATTTATTGTTCCAGACCATGATCAAATGGCATTTGTGGAAAGGACCGTGTTACTGTGAAAATATGGTAAGTAATAGGCCTGGGTTAAAATATCAGTTCTTTCATTTTCTAATGCTATGACCTTGAACAATTTACCTAACCTCTCTAAGCCTAAATCTCTTCATCTTATTAACAGATTATGGCAGTCAGAATGCTGCCCTACCTCCAAAAATGTCCATATCCTAATCCCTAGAATGTCTGAACATGCTGTTACATGGTGTGATATTGTGTTATCTGCCATGTATAATGTGCTCCCCTGTATAATGCATACCCAGGTTTTGGTCCAAACTTTCAAGAAAAAACTCTTTCATTTTGATTTTTTAAAGGATAGAAGTTGTCATGCAGTGGCACCTTCTTCTCTCGTAAGGGGTACAAGGTATGAAGCCAGTCACTGAAGAAAATCCAGGAGTGAGCCTAGGTGAGAGAGATCTGGATGACCTGAGTACTTGACCTCCCCCTCCTGGCCCATCTGCATCCCCATATCCTCTCATTTCCTATTCCCACCCATGTCTGTCAGTGGAAATGCAGTCACATTTAACTCCCCTGAGAATCCCAGAGGCTTATTTCCCAGGAAGCTAGTATGAGGGGCCAGGGCCTACCCTGGGCTCCTGAGGGAAGATACCTGCTCTTTCTAGGCTATCTTGTCTCTCATGCAGCTGGTCCCATTCTGAGGCTCCCGGAAACATACTGAGAAGAGAGTCTTTTCTGACACCCCAGTGAAGTACTCTGCACTTACATTTCTGTTTAGTGACTAGACCATGACCTGCATGGGCCATCCAGACTTTGGGCACTTGGTGCCATCAGAATGAATGACAACAGCCTTTCCCAAAATTGCAAGTCCTACAAATCACCTGAGGGACTGATTAATAATCAGACTCCTGAACCACACCCAAATACACTGAATTAGCTCTCCAGAAGAAAGACCTTGATTATCTATTCCATTAACAAGCATCCTAGATGGCTCTTCCAAATGACAAGTTTAGAAAATTAAACCAACTCACCATCTTGGGAGTTTGGACAAGTCATAGGTGCAAAATTACAAACTATGGGTTCAAGTACCCATAAATTGTAAGCTTTCATGCTTCACTGCTAGGTAGCCCCACAGTGTACCCTTGCATGAAGACAGAAACTTCATGGGAACTGAGGCCCAAGGTCACAACAGTGGACTACTTGTAGAACCAGGTCTCAGAACGCAGGTCTCCTAGACCCTAGCTCCAGGATCTTCCTCTTCAACATGGTGTCCTGGGGGCCTCAGAATGGGGCCAGTTGTGTGAGACAAGGCAGCCCAGAAAGAGGAGGCATATTCCCTCAGGAGCCCTGGGCAGGCAGGGCAGGCAGGCCTTCACACTAGCTTCCTGAGAAATAAGCCTTTGGGGTTCTCAGCAGAGTAGCTGTGGTCACATTTTCACTGATGGACAGGAGTGAGAATAGGAAGCAAGAGGATGTGGGGACAAGGGTGGGCCGGAGGGGACAGGTGGAGAGGTTGGGTGCTCAGACTGTCCAGAACAGTCTCACCTGCTGCCTGGACTCATACCCAGCTTCTCTACAGGGTCCAGTTCTGCACCTTGTGCCTCTCATGAGAGAAGGAAGTGCCACTACACAGCCACTCCACCCCGCTTTCATCAAGGTCCCTACACTAATTGTCACATCATCATCAGAAGCATGCCCACTTCCAAGATGAAGGCAGTGGTGGTGTCCAGCACAATCAGGAGGGCACACTAGAGGCTTCTGAAGCTAAGGGAGCAGCCAGGGAGGGAAACTGCATGCAAGAGGCAAAATTACTGTATTCCAGGGTATTACTTTGCATACAGATATTGTTATTGCTTTCTAAGGTTACTTTTAATACAACAGCATAAATAAAAGAATTAAAAACATTTATACAGATACAGAATTAGTACTACCCATGTATAATACACAGCCTTATTTTTCCCTCAAAAATATGGGCAAAAAAGTGCTTGTTACACACAGCAAAATATGGGTATACATTTGGTCTTCGTCTGCTTTTCCTGGCATTCAACTCCTAAAATCCTCAGAATCTCCAAAATGATGTCTTTTTATATGCTATGAGTTAACTGATGACAGGCACCCCTAGGTATCTTCGGAATGGAAGGTGGTCATGGGAAAGAGCAAGGTTAGATCAGAGGGTTGGGACTTTTAGCCCCATTTTAGAACCTTTGGGGAGTGCGGAAGGGCTGATGGTTAGGCTGATAACAAGTAGCCAATGATTTAACCAACCATCTTCACATAAAGAAGCCCCATAAAACCCCAAAACAACAGATTTTGGAGAGTTTTCAGACAGCTGAACATATGGAGAGTGGTGTGCCTAGAATCTTCACACCCCTTTCCAAATGCCTAGCCTGTGCATTTCTTCATTTGTATCCTTTGTAATATCCTTTATAATAAACCAGTAAACATGATCCCCTGAGTCCTGTGAGCTGCCCTAACAGATTATATGATCCTGAGGAGGGGATTGTGGAAACCTCACTTTACAGCAGATCACTCAGAAACACAGCTAAAACAACTTGGAGCTTGCCATTGGCAATGGGGGGCGGGGGCAGACTTACGGGACTGAGCCCTCAACCTAGGGGATCTGACACCACCTCCTGGTAGACAGTGCCAGAAATGAATCGAATTGTAGGACACTCAGCTGGCAGCTACTGCTGAATTGTTTGATGTGTGGAGAACACCTCCCCCCAGTTTAATCACAGAAGTCTTCTGTGTTGATTGTTGAGTAAGAAAAAAGAAAAATCCCTTTGAGTGCCTTTTCCATTCAACTGGCCAGAAGGAATTAAGGTTGACATGGAATTACAGTTGTTAATCAAAGGACCATAAAATAAGGAGAATATCCTGGATTATCTGGGTGGACTCAAAGGGTCTTTAAAGAGGGGAAGACAGAGGCAGAAGAATCAAAACCACAGGGATAGCACAGTGAGAAACACTTGATCAGCCATTGCTGGCTTAAAGATTTTGGAAGGAGACTACAAGCTAAGGAATGCGGGCAGCCTCTAGAAGTGGGAAAAGACAACAAAACTGATCTCCCTAAAGCCTTCAGAAAGAGATGCAACCCTACTGGCACTGAGACCCATCTTGGGTTTCTGACCTCCAGAACTGCAAGGTAACAAATCCACATTGTTGTTTTGTTTCACAGCAGCAATAGGAAAGTAATACACAGGTAAAATGAACCATATTCGTAAGTTGTAATGATTAACCACAATAACAAATATAAAGTACTTAACAGTGTGCCTAGTATACCACAGGAAGCATTTAAATAGCTGCTACTCATATCATTAGTTCTAATACTACTAATAGCACTGAAACCAAATAGACTACAGAAAGAACACTGACTCACTTCTAGAATTTACTCAGCTCTGTGACCTATCTTATTCAGCCAGTTAAGACTCAGTTTTTCACAAAACAAAACAAGAAGGCCTAGAATAAATGACTTCTTAAGTTCCTTCCAGCTCTAAAATTTTATGATTCTAAAACCTAATTCCTTAATGACACATTCTACTTATTGCTAATCAACTGATTTGGAAAATCCTGTTAAATAAAAACAGTAGACCAAGTAGTTTTCATTTTATGTTTCAATATTTTCAATATTTTATATTGCTGAGTTATGGCCTTATATCACTGAGTCACAGCATAAAAACTGTGGCCTACAAGAAAGAAAAAACATCTAAGGCATCCCATTACTATTTAAAAGCCTTACACTCAAACTAATAGTATCTTTTCAAATAACTCAAAATGTACTCCTACATATTATCTCACTTACTTTTTTTCAACAGCTTTACTGAGACATCATTCACATACCATCTACTATATTCTTTTTTTTTTTTTTGAGACCGAGTCTCAAGCTGTTGCTCTGGGTAGAGTGCCGTGGTATCACAGCAACCTCCAACTGTTGGGCTTAGGAGATTCTCTTGCCCCAGCCTCCCAAGTAGTTGGGACTACAGGCGCCCACCACAACACCCGGCTATTTTTTTGTTATTGTTGTTGCAGTTGTCATTGTTGTTTTGGCTGGCCCAGGCCGGGTTCAAATCCACCAGCCTTGGTGTATGTGGTTGGCACCCTACCCACTGAGCTACAGGCATCGCCTCATCTACTATATTCTTTTAAGGTATACAATCCAAGGGTGTTAGTACAGTCACTGAGTTGTGCAACCATCACTACAATTTTAGAACATTTTCATCATCCCCCAAAGAATCTCCTTGTCAATTAGCTGTCACTCTTCATCTCTCCCCTCCTACCCACCTGGCCCACTAATATGCTTTCTGTCCCTACAGATTGGCCTATTTTGGATATTTCATATAAATAGAATCACAAAATATACAGCTTGTTGTGTCTAGCTTCTTTCACATAGCATAATGTTTTGAGATCCAAGGCTGTTTTGACATATCACGCTGTAGTGTATGTCTGTACTTTTATTCCTTTTTAATGCTGAATAGTATTCCATTGTATGGATGTTCCACATTTTGTTTATCCATTCATTAGTTGCTAGACATTGGGGTTGTTTCCACTGTTGAGCTATCAGGAATAATGTCACCATGAACATTTATGTTCACGTGTTTTTGTGGATGTATGTTTTCATTTTTCTTAGGCAGAAGTGGAACTCTTTGGTAACATATAGTAACTCCTACATTTTAATCTTTTGAAGAGCTGCCAAGCTATTTTCTAAAGTGACTGTCCAACATACACTACCAGCAGTGTATGGTGTTTCTAATTTCTCCACATCCTTACCAACACTTGTTATCTGACTTTGATTATAGCCAAGGCGAGGGTTTCAAGTGGTACCTTACTGTGGTTTTGTTGACTATCCTTTCATGTGCTTATATTAACCATCTATAAATCTTCTTTGGAGAAATATGTAGGCAGTTTCTTTGCCCATTTTTAATTGGGTATTTTTGCCTTTTCATTATTTAAAGAGTTCTTTATAAATTCTAGATTATATACAAGTCCATTATCAGATAAATGATTTGCAAGTATTCTATTCCATTCTGTACACCTAATCAAACCTTAATGTAGCTAGTTGCACTAGATAAACAGATTCTATGTTGCTATCCCCATTTTACACAGAGAATTGGCATGCCATAATGATTAAATAGACAATTGCAGACTCAAAAGAAAACTTAATACCTATACTCCTGCTTCTATGAATTTAAAGGAGCCATATATTGATAGCAATATTGTGACAGCACACCAAGGAAGGCTCCCTAATTCAACCCTGAAGTTGTCCTCTCTACATATAACCAGACAATATCATTGCCACAATCAGACTGAAGATGGTTCACTCATTCTCTCAAAATCCTTGCCCTCACTAGAATCATAATCAATTCCTTTGCGGCAAACAGTCCTGACCAAGAAATTTTTTATCTCAGCACTTGAAGACCCACTCTCAAGTCAGAGGGAATGTTAAGAGTTTAATGTAATTGACAGTCTTTTTTTTTTTTTTATCCAAAGCACCAAACTTATTTTGCAACTTAGAACAACTTGTGAGTATTGTTCCCATTATACCAGGTGTGCCATCACCTGGTTTTTATAAATCTTTTATAATGCAGCAAAGCTTAATGACAATTGTCAAAATTAAACATGGCTAAAAGAAGAAAATACTTGTATTTTTACCTTTACCCAGAAAAGCCTGATGGTTCAGAGACTAAATTATGGCTAGTTCCTAAACTATGCTTAATAAAAATGTTATAATATTCCATTAAACATAAAACTACAGAATTACAAAAATATGACAACTTAAAAAGGTAGTTTTAACCTTTTCTGTCAAAGTATTCCTAATACAGGACAGAGGAACCTAATAATCCTGAAAGACAAACTCTAAGTGGCCCATGCAAAATTTAAATCTCTTGATCTTTTGATTTTTTTTTTCCCTTAAAAATTACATACACAAGTTACATTCTAAACTATAATACATCTGTTTTCTTTTGGTATAAAAAAATTAACATCCTTAAGTAAGGTCATTAAAAAATGTTCTGAGAAGGACAAATAAAACATATGGCATGTAATTAGAACTACATTAATTTTTACTGTACAAATTTAGTAAATAACAGCCAGTGAGTAAAACTAACACTCAGGGAGATGCACTCTGCCTGCCTCACAATTTTGAGTACCCTGAGCATACCACTTAATGCTGAAGGATTAAGAAGGCACAGGCTGAGCCAAGAGAGCATGACCTGAGGTGATCTTAGGAATGGCCTGCTGCAAGAAAGGCAATGTCATAGTTCCATGTGGGCCTTTTCTGCACTGTGAACTAGCAGCTGTGGCTTTCTGGAGGTGTCTCAGGGTTGCTTGAGGGGTTAGAGGACCACTACGAGGGGGCAGAGCACTGCACTCCTGACTCCCATTTCCTTCAGTTTCACCTGGTTGACACAAAAGACTGAAGTCTGAAGCCAGACTCTGAAAAAAAGGTCTTAAAACCTAGATTTAGAGGAAGTCTTGGTTAAGAAGATAATAATGTGCATCAGATCTGAAAGACAAGGTGAGGACAAAATGGGAGAATGAATAATGAAGTTGGTGAGGAACAGAGTCAAAAACAGGAAAGGGTGCGGTACCACATATAAGCCAAGGGTCAGGTCAGGCCTTCATCCACAGAAAAGAATGCCTATTGTAGAGTGGGTGCGTCTGCTTAAAGGAACAGCAGCAGTATTCCCACCCAGAAGCACTCAACTGCTGAAATCTTAAAACTCCAATATGCTACCTGCAGATCACAATCTCGGTCTGGTCCTTCTAGCTCTCCAGATTCCTTAACTCCCACTGCCACCCAATTCCCCAAAAAGACGCCAGTGTGAGCCTTCAGAAAAGTTAAGACAGACCATGCGACTCTTCTAATTTGAGCCTTCCGATGTCTTTTCAAGACACTTGAATAAAATCCTAAATCTTACAGCAGCCCTAGTACATCATCAGACAAACCCCGCCAGGGCTTCACATGTGCTGTTTCTGTACCCTGGAATGCTCTTCCCCAGACATCTGCTTTGCTGGGTCCCTGACTACATTCAAGTTTCTGCTCAGAGATCACTTCTTCGTGAGCCATTTCCCCAATGACATTATTTAATATATGTATAGCACCTGTATCACTCTATTCCTTGCCCTTCATCATTTTTCCTTTTAACATTTTATTATATGAAATTTATACACTAGCATGTATATGTTTATGTACATATGTTCATGTTTGTTCATCATATACCTCCCCACTAGAATTAAGCTCTACAAGAGCAAACTTTTTTTGATCACCATTTTCATCTAAGTAGCCAAGTACCTAGAACAGAGATGAGAATATAAAAACTTAAGAAATATTTATTGAATGAATGAATAAACCATACCTGATCTTAAATCTGTTGAAGCTTCTACTTTTTCCCCACTCCAAGCTTCATTTCTGATCAAATATAACCTAGGATCTGATCACTCAGCTTTGCTCACTCCCTAGCCTAAATTCTCAACTTTCTCCATGGCTTTTCCTTCTTCTGTACACACCCCCTAAACCAATATAAGGGTTTTCACCCTATATCCAGACTAGAGATCCCTGCTATAAAAAGCCTCAAGTACGTAAGCCAAGAACTCCACAAATGCACAGCTTCCCAGCATAGTAGGCCCTGTTCACTGCTGTCATCCATCTTTTTGTGGGCTCCTAATCAGTTATTCTCTCTTTTACACCCCACAGAATCAATTCCAAACTTACAACACTTACATCAAGCTTCCTACTCTCTCCTTCACTCAGCAAAGACAATACCTCTATAGAAACAAAAGAGAGGTTACAGGTCAGACTCCTTCAATTTCCTCCACCCTCACTGACCAACAACCACATGCACCTTCCTGGCAGTGTGGAGGAAGGGTGTCCCTCTTCCTGCTCAAAGCTAACCTTCAACCCTCTTTTTGCAACTCAAGATAGCCACCTACTTAGGGGTCTGATGTAATCATTTACCCACTTTCCCCCTCCACACCTTCAATTTCTCCTTCTTTTTTACCCTACTGCATATAAATGCTTAAACCTTTCTCATTATTAAAACAAACAAGCAAACAAAACTATGATACTTTACCAGACTTTATGTCGCTCTTCCCACTGTGCTACTTGCCCCTTTTCCTTCAGTCAAGAGGCCTGAAAAAGGAGTTTAAGTTATTTCCACTGCTCCCCTACACACCATTCACTATTTCACCCTCTGAAATTTGGATTTTGTCTGTACACACAAAACTGGTCTCCCCAAAGCACAGATGACTTAACTGAAAATCCATTAAAAGTTTACTAAACCTCATCAATTTAATATCAATATCCTTAATCTTATAATGCCTGTCTCTTGGCTTTGGTAACATTATTCTTTCTTGCTATTCTTTCCACATTTTTGGACCCTTCTTTATAGTCCAATTTGTTATTTACTCTGTGATCTGAGAAAAGCCTCTATACCTGAGGTATCAGTTCAAAGCACGGGCTGTGTTAGTCTATTCAAGCTAGCTTGACAACAGAAATTTACTGGGTGGCTTAAACAACAGAAGTGTATTCTCTCACGGTTCTGGAGGCTGGGACATCACAGATCAGGGTCCCAGCCCAGTCAGTCTCTGATGAAAGCCCTTTTCCTGGTTTGCAGACTGCTGCCATCTCACTATGTTCTCCCACAGATCTCTGGTGTCTCTTCTTATAAGGGCACTTATCCCATCAAGGGGGTCCCACCCTCATTACCTCATCTCAGCCTAATTGTCTACCAAAGGCCCCATATTAAATTACTATCATTATCAGGGACTCAGGCTTCAACATGTGAATTTTGTGGAAACGATAATCAAGTCCCTACGGTCTGCAGTGACTGTAGACCAGGCGTCCTCAAACCGCGGCCACGTGAAGCAGTGTGAATTGTATTTGTTCCTGTTTTGTTTTTTACTTCAAAATAAGATATGTGCAGTATGCTTAGGAATTTGTTCATAGTTTTTTGTTTTAAACTATAGTCCGGCCCTCCAATGGTCTGAGGGACAGTGAATTGGCCCCCTGTTTAAAAAGTTTGAGGACGCCTGCTCTAGACTTTACCATTAACCAGCTGTTTGACTACAGAGAAGGTATTTAACCTGCCAATGCTTCAATCACCTCATCTATAAAATGAGAATGATAATAGTACCTCTACAGCTGCTGTAAGGAGTAAAATAATACTAGGTACAAGTAAAACCCTTAGAACAGTGTCTAGCACATAGTAAACATGCAATAAGTATTGGCCATTACTGTTATTGTTATTATTAATCTTGTCATTCTCATAGCTGTCTTTAATGTTTTAATCACTGTTGTTATGATTATAAATATTGTTTCCATCATCAATTAGTAGTAATAAAATGAAATTATTCAAACATGGCTAAGGCCTCGACATATGAATTTTGGGAGGAAATAATTCAATCTATAGTAACCAATATTAAAATTTCAAGTATGATACAAATGAATGTTATACAACAATAACTCTGCAAGTATAAGGACTCTAAAGAAAAAAATGAGTATCATGTGTAAATATCAGAATATAAAATTTTAAAATTTTACATAAAACACGTTTATAAAAAGAAAAAGGAATATACCATAATTATAATAACAGTGATGTTAGAGTTTATTTCTGAACTGTTTATATAATCAGATAATTTGAAAAATAGATTTTCATAGAAATAATATATAAATGAAAAGCTTCAACTGGGAAAAATAAAATCAAGAACACTTCCAAATCTAACTTTCTACATCTGTTTCCTGCTTACATCACTGCCATCTGTATTAACTAGGATATAAGCTAAACTGCTATAACAAGACCAATACAGTGGTTCAAACAAAAGGGGTTCATTTCTCTCTCATGTAACAATCCAGGGTTAGACAATGGGTCCAGGGAAGGTGGACCCTTGATCCACAAGGTCACACACAGATTGAGGTTCTTCCTATCTTTTCCCACCACTCCCTGGGGTGTTGCATTGTCTGAATGAATGAAGCTTGCTCACCCTCACCTCATTTATGAAGAGTATGACTAACAAGCAGCTTTTTAATATAAATGCGGTTTAAAAGTAGCGCACATCACTTCTACTTTCATCCTACTGGTCAAAACTTAGAAATGTAGCTTCATCTGGCTACAGGGAACCCAAGTTTCTGCGTTTCTATCTGGAGACTATGTGCCTAGCTAAATACATATTGAAGGTGGGAGTACCTCCTCTTCCCACTCTAGAATAGTCATCTCCTTTCTAAAGAGATAAAACTTAAAGTCCCACTCAGTTACTGGACTCTGCTCAAAGTGTAGGATCTCTGCATCCTCTTCGACAGGGATCCACATGGTTCCTTCCCAAGCCAGTGACCTACAAATCAGCTGAGTAGTAACCTTTGCTCTCTACCACCACCATCACACTCAATATACAATGGTGGAATGCAAATAAAATTAATGCAATTAAGTTTTCCATCCTGAAAAGAATGGCAAATGCTTATTTTTATAAATGATAAAATAACTCCTGCAAAGGAACTGCACAGAGTATCTGCTCTAGCAAGAAAACAAGTTCCTTGGTTAAATTCGGGTCCTGTTCTCTGGCGGGAACACCTCTGTCTGCTAGAGTACTGGTTTTACCTCTAGAAGATTCTTACTGTTCCATTACCCTTTCTGGGCACAAGAAATGGACTTGGACAAGTATGTACTCCAACGGGGCAGCAAAGATCTAATAGCCTACTTCCTTCCTGCTGGTGTAAATGTGGGAACCAAAAGTTGCTTTAGGTGTCAAATAACATCAAACTATCACAGGCTTTCCCAAGCCAAACCTGAGAAAACTTTAGCAAAATAATCTTCATAAAAACTCAATAGATCTGTTGGCCTTCAGTCACTACCATGTAAAAGTAACCACAACACAACTTAGTCTGGTCAGATATTAAGCTTGCCAAATCTCCTCTTTTATTTGCTCCTCTGTGGCAAATCCACCCCTCTCTCCCTCTTGATTTAAGATTGGCTATCTTCAGGCCCTCTGATACCCTACCGGAGGATTATACCACCCACCACTGACATCAGAGCAGGCTGCGTGACTTGAGATGTTCCTTCTCTCCTGACTGATTTCTGGCTCACCCATTTGACTTGCTATGGTGAATAAAATATAAACAAAAATAACACACACCACTTCTAAGAAGCTTGTTCTGCCATCTCTTTTTGCCCTCTGCCACAAGAATGGCAATGTCCAAAAAAAGCCTATTCCTGTGGCTTAAACCAAGGAGTGACAGAGGATGTGGAACACAGTGGGACAATCTTATCTTTTGCTGTTTGGCATATAGCAGCAATTTTTTTCCAACCCTTGAAAATATTACTGGCCTCTCAGTCAATTCAGACCACAGGCCATGGGCAAAGAAAACCTCCTTTAGCTGCATATTATATACTATAAACTATATACTGCATTTCAACTCCAGTTACAAACTGGCCAATTTTTCCTTATTTGACACTCTCTTGCAGTTCCTTGCCAAAGCAGCAAAGAGTAATCAACTCATATCAGCAATCTGATTCTTTCTAACCACTTCCTGGAAGTACAAACTAGGTAGATAAATTAACTGTGTTCCAGTTATGAGTGGTGATATTTTCTCTCAACATTTTGTCACCACATAATAAGGGTCACCAGTTTTCTAGCATATAACATGTTTTCTACTATTGATCAATCGCTTAGCCAATGCTATGCATTTTATTTTTTATTATGGAATACTCCACTTTAGATATCAATTATGGCATTCTATATGGTATGAGCTAAGCTGCTGTGATAGTGATGCCAAAATACAGTGGCTCAATCAAGAAGCAAGTTTATTCTCTTCCTTGATATAAGACAGAGATAGGTAGGTGGGTGGGGAAAAGCCAAGTTGTTGTTTCTGCTCCACGAGGTCATGCAGGGATCTAGGCAGGTAAGAGACAACTCTATAAGCCTCATCATGGGGCTAATATTTATGGATTTAAGGCAGCTGTTAACCATTCACGTTGTTGCTGCTTTCTAGTAAGGAGGAAGGGAGGAAGGAGTTGGGTGGGCAGAAGTAGTCCAGGACAAGTAACTTAGTGCTACAAAGATAATCCAAAAGTTTCACACAGCATTTCTGCTCACATCTAACCGCTCCAAACCTAATCACATATCCATACCTACTGGTAAGAGAAGTTGAAAAATAATCTCTACATGAGTTGCCATGTATCTGGAAAAATAGCCTCTAAGTGGTAGCCATGTATTTGGCTAAACCACAGAGATTCCTTTACTAGAAGAAAAACTAGATACTGGAGAAGAATTAGCAGGTTATTTCTGTCATAACCTCAGAAATCTATTCTTAATAGTCATCAGAGAGTGTTTTTTAATATTTCAGACTATTGCACCTTCTGTTCAAAACCCTTCACTTGGCATAAAAACCAAAGTCCTCACAATAGCCTGTAAGTCTTCACACAATCTGCTCCCCTCATTGCCTTTCTAATCTCGCCTCCTAATACTCTTGCCATAAAATAAACACCAAATGGATTAAAAACCTAAATATGAAAGGTAAAGCTAAGCTAATGAAAGAAAAAAATACATAATATATTTGCGATCTTGGGATGATGAAATACCTCTTAAAGAAGATTGCAAAAGTATGAACAACATAGAGAAATGTCATGGACTTGATCCCAAATTAAGGACTTGTTTAACAAAGGACACTACAGACAAAGTTACAGGATAGGCAAAAGACTGGAAAAATGCATTTGCAACATCTCAAAATGACAAGAGATTAATATCCGGTATATGCCAGGAACTCTTGCAAAATCAGTAACAGAAAGAAACAAAATGCAATTGAAAATTTGGTAAGAGACAGTAGCAGACAGCTCACAGAAAGTAAAATTAGGATCGTCAGAATAACCACAGGATGCCTCATTAAATATGAATTTCTGATAAACAATGGTTTCTTTCTAGTATAAGTTACGTCCCAAATATTGCATGGCACGTATTTATACAAAACAATTACTTGTTATTTACCTGAAATTCAAATTTGAAAGGGTATCCTGTATTTTTATCTGTTATATTTGGCAAGTGTGGGTGAAAAACATGGCTAAGAAGTGAATACCTCACTAGTTATCAAAGAAATGAAAATTAAAATGACGTACAATTTTACACCGTATATTAGCAAAGAATAGAAAATAATGATTTTATTGAAGAGCATATAATGCTTGTTTTATCCATTTTATTACAAAAGATAATCTAACCTAGGATTCTTTTATTAATCACATTACTAAGCAATAAAGCCCAACTATTCATTGCATGTACACAGAGAAAAGACATTTCAAATCCATTACTTCAAATTGTAGATAGCACAGAAATAATCCTAGCAGTCATATTCAAGAATTAATTTTTTCCTAGAAAATTCAAGCACATATTTAATATAAACTTATAAAGTTTAAATGTTAAGGATAAAAATGTCACAATATCATTTAGTTGTTAAGCAATAGCTCTTTCATAAATAAATATCATATTAATAATATTAATTTTCACACTATTAACCAAATAATGTTCACTATCATAGCAGGTCAGAAATTTGATACGTCAACAAAACCAAGACTCAATCAAGCTTTACATTTTTAAAGAGTTTTCATATAAAAATGCTTTACTTAAAGCACAAATATAGCCTTCCCACTGAATGCTCCTACCTGGAAGGCAGGAGGTATGACACAAAAGCCATAGGTTAAAGGAAAAAAATAGGGGCTGGATACAAATATAAACAACAGTACTCATTTTGTGAAATGTTATATGCTTAGTATGTATGTAATAGAGACACCAGTTAAGGCATTTAAAAATAAAATTTCAATCCAAAAAAGAAATTACATGAAAACGCATTCTGCCTTCTCTAACTTATTAAGATAATTTCTTCTGAGCTTATTTTAACATCTCCATAGGAAAGAAAAAATTAAGCTAAAATATTACTCTGAGACATCAATGTAGAAAAATGTTTTGTCACAGTTCCTGTAAATAGTGATAGACAGTATAGCTTTTCATTTCATTCTGAAGAATAAAAATATTCTAAAGGTTAAAGTACTTTATATAAATGGTACTATGACAAAATAATTGCAGTCACATGATTCACAGATACTAAAATAATTTAGCCTACCTTGTCATATAAGAGAATGCAATGTAATCATTAAACCTTCTAAAATGTTGTTAGGAATAATTGCTAGTTAACTTTCAAAAAGTAATCACTTCTAGAAGTATTTCTTACAACAGCCAAGCAACAAACTCTTAGATCTATAATTCAGCATCTATCAAGATTAATTCTGGCAGCTACATGATACAACAGACTCCCACAAGATAGAAAACTAGATATAAAAGTAACATAGCCTTTACTTTAACTTCTAAAATACTGAAGTATTTCCATAAATAACATATTGCCTTTTTAACTATATATAAAAATAATCCTTGAAGTAGTCTGAGCCCCAAATATGGTATTTTATTATCCTGAGACTGGTGGACAAAAAAAAAGTGATATTTTTTGCAACCATTAATTTTACATTTCAAAAGAAATGAAAAATCCAAAGTATGTTAAATTAGCATAATGGCTAACATTAATATGTTTAATATGACTGTGGGGAATAAAAAGTACCTGTTCTTCAACTTGAAGAAAGGAAAAGATTGTTCTTTGGCTCTAGTTCCAAGTTGGAAACAAGTAACCACAAAACTGGTTTTAAATCTGCCCCAATCAATCAATCCTTAAAAGTCTATTCAACACTTCCACTTACGTACTTAGCGAAGAAAGCCAATCAGCAACTGCCACGCTTCAGTACCTTTGCTCCTCAAAGCCAGTCTGTCTTTAAACTCAAGTTTTAAAGCTGGCCAATCCTTAAATTGTCACACTTTTTGAAAATCAGCCTATCTTAAAACTCCATGCTTCCTCAAAACCCCGTATAAAAATATCTCTGCCTATTTGAAGGTCTGTGTTCTGCAAGCACAGTTCACCCCTGCTCAGCAAGTTTAAAATTCAGCTTGATTTCAGCTATTCTCAAGTGGTGGTCTCTTCCCTCAATAATACAACAAATATTATGTTTACTTGGATATTAATGTTTTTCCTCATGGAAGTAAGAAAAACACTTTTGCTACAATAATCTAGTTTTATGTAAAGTCTGGAATCTGCACCTTTTAAGTGTAATGATCTTTCTTGCCCAATATACAACTGTACTGGCAAAGGTGTTTTCTTCCTTCCTCTCTTAATCCCAGATTCACAGTTTCATACTAGAAAAGGTCCACATCCAGCCAATAAATTTATTGCATGAAACACAAAAATATCCAACCATTTAAATTTATACCAAGAACTGAATAATCATCAAATAATCTGCAAACAAATGACAACACATTTAATATTTAAGTATTCTTTTTGATCTCATAGAAATGAGTCTTAGTTTTTGTAATATCTAGAAAACCTACATTCAAAATCCAATCTTCCAAATTGATTTTTCTGCATAAACTGAAAAATTCTTCAATTTCCCAAACCAGAAAATAAGGGGCTATCGCCAGTTACCGCCTCACAAAAATGAAACACTCATTTAGAGAAGGATGAATTCTAAATGTTTCAGAAGGAATATAAAAACTTAAGTCAGTTGTGGTTTAAGTCAGCATGAAGAAAAGGTAAGAAAAACAGCTCCAAACTTAACAAAAAAGACGACTAAGGATAGAAATTTAGATTCAAATTAGAAAATGTAAATAAATGGGAGTCCCATCCCAAATATAAATTCCTCTATATGAAACTGACAAAAGTGAATTTTATTACATTCAAATACAGCTCAGATATATCCTTTTAACTACTTTTGGACTTAGGGTTCTCAAAAAATAAATTCTAGATACCAAGTAGTGCTACTTTATGGCTCACCAAAAACTCAAGTGAGATTTCCACTCAAGTCAAATTAGAGTAGAATTACAAATGCCGAATTACCAAGTGGCAATAACAACATTAGACTGTGTCAAAAGACCTATTTAAGTTAAGCATAGACTTGGTGAATTTATTCAGAAATTGTCAAATTTATTTACTGGAGAATACCTGGAGACATAGCATAGTTCAATGAAAATAGTCAAAACTGCATTATGAGTTAGGTGACATTGAATAAAATATTTTTTCTCTAAAATAGAAAAAAGTAAATCTATTTAATAAGGCTGAAAAGAAGTTAAAATGGAAAAACAGTAACTGATAACTTTATAATAAAAAAGTCCTAAGCATCAAGACCTCCAAGTCTTAAATTTGCTTTCACTACTGGAAAACATATGGACAGTTATGTGACCTAAGCCTGTTTTCTCATCTGTCAAATAGTGAGGATAATGCATGCCCTATACATTTCATGGGGTGTTTGTGACAATCGCATGTGAAAATTAATGTGAAGAGGATTTTTCAAAGATATAAACAACCAAGTAACTGCGAGATAGCTAATTTAATATATACAGCAATGTAGGGAATTCATATCAGCAAACCTGTTACAACCCAGGATTATATAAGGTCCAAATTGAATTAATTTTAGAAAGAAAAAATTGTAGCTAAAAACAAACACTAAACCCTAGATACCTAGAAACCAAAATAACTCAAGGCTATTGTTACAAAATTTCTTTTCCATTCAATAAATGAACCAAATTAACTGCGCTATAGAACAAACTAAAGGCACTACAACACAATCTTTTGTTTCTTCAAGTCAGGCATTTGCGCCTTAACTACCACCTCCATTTCTAAAGCACTGAGGAAAAAGAAAAAGGAAGGAAGGAAAGATATTGCAGAGTTTCTCAACATTAGCAGTTTTGATATTTTGAACTGGATAATTTTTGTTGTTTGTAGTTTGTCCTGTGCATTGTAAGATGTTCAGTAAAATTCTACAATGGCCTCAATGCACTAAATGCTAACAGCAATGCCCGTATACACAATTGTGACTACCCAAATGTCTCTAGACATTGCCAAATGTCCCCATGGTGGGTTGGAAGGGACAAAGTCATCCGAAATTGAGATTCACTGGGCTAAATCCATAGTATTCAAGTATTCACCTTACAACGATTAGTGGCTTAGAACGCAGCTTGAAATTAGCAGGTGTGTAAAGTAAGAATCAAATAAAAGAATTCTGCCTGTAAGATGGTAACAACTTAGGAAGAACTATGATAGGTAGTGATGCTTAAATTATTCCTTCTACCAGCATGCTGTTTTCACTTAATCCTCTGTAAGAATTTTCTTTATCCTCTGTAAGAATTTTCTTTTGGGTGTTCTTTTGGGGTGACAACTTGGTTTACCTATCACTAAAGCTTAGTCTTACTAAACTGGATATACTAGACTTACTAATTATTAACCATTAGTGTTATGTGGGGGGAAAAAAATCAAGCCTAAAGATTTTAATTTCTAGGCAACCAAATATTAAATGAATTGAAATTTAGTGTTACTTATAGAAATTATTTAAATTAATATATTCAAACATTTGCAATGTTAAGTAAAAGCACACAAACTAGCATTCAGCTATTGGCGCAAATGTATGAGTTGAAGGTAATATGCAAAAATAAAAGTAACTACAAGAGGAATTTTAAGAATTACAGTAGAACCTTCATAGTTGACTAGTTCCCTATATTGACCTCTGTAAATTGACCTAACTTTCATAGACCAGATATATACCACATGTACGAATCAGTATAGCAGGCCTACTTCCTTATGTTGACCACCTCTGTATGCTGACCAGTTTGTTACAGTCCATTTGATGCTCAACTTACAGAGATTCTACCGTATATTCAAATGCCCAGTATATGCCATCATTGGGCTGGACACAGTGTTTTCTACAAGAAACAATTTCCATGTTTTACCTTAGTACTCTTAAGTAGTTTAAAATTTGCAAATGTAAATTTCAAAAGGAGTTTGAATTTTATTATGTAGATGTTATATTTTATATGGTCAATGATAGAGTGGCTTCTATTGTTTTCAAATAGAATTTACCATCACTCCCACTCAGCTGGGAACTACTTGACATAAGTAAATAACCCTCATTGTCCCCGAACTTGACAGTCACAAATCCTGAGCAATCAACAGACTGTTTAATATGCAATTCTACTTTATGCCTTGTATGGGTACCTGATGTTCTTGGGAAGCTAAATGCAACTGTGGTAAAAAGAAATACTTATCATTTCAACTCCACTAAACTCAGAGAAGCCACAGTAGCAGATTTAACATTCTGTGAAATGCAGTACGAGATGGCACCCCTCTAAATTTATATTTGTACGGGGTTTCCATTTAGTGATGACAGACTTTGTTAATCAGATCAAGTCTCCCAAAGAAAGCTTAAAAAGCTGAACAAAATCTAACTTTCTATGTCATGAGGAAACTCTGAAAATAACCATAAAATCTACAATAGTGCAATTTTTATAATTTTTAACCACTCAAATTTGAAACACTCATGTTAAAAATAAAACTGTGACAACTGTGTTGAGGTTAAGGTATGCCCTAAAAGAGATCTACAGAAACAGATCTAATTGCGTGTATTGTTCTAATTTCTATGTTCTACAATGTTCCAGATATAAAAGATGTAATCTATAATGCCACCTACAATGTATATCACCAGACCCCTCTTTCTATGACCAAAAAAACAAAACAAAACAAAAAAATCTCAAGGGTAAAAAAATGATTTACAGAAATTCAAACCTATTTCAATATGTGAAACTTCGGCAAAATACACTTGAATCAGTGGAAACCTGCCTGGATACTTACACAGTATTTCATTACCCTCTGTTATGCAAGGTGCAACATTTCAAGCCAACTCCCTATTTCACTGTTGAGCCCTGTCAACACTGAGGTAACCAAACTCGAAAAAGTCGTAACTCCACAATGATAGTCAAATATCAGAATTTATTTCATTTGGTAAAAATTACATCACTGCCAAATAAAATGAATGTAAATATAGTAAAATGAATGCAAATATGCAAGATTTTTAGTAATTCTTTTGTTGAAAAGGACTCTTGGGCAGCCTCAACTTCATACTGCAACTGCTCAGGCATTGTTTTGCTCCTTTGCCCTTTTCATGCCCCATCTCACTAGTCATGGCACGGGGGAGAGGAGGATAAGGAAAACCAGAATGAACTCATCAGCATGTATTTATTCATTTCATCTACTCTAATTGTATTCCCACAGGTCTTTTCTCATATTCTGCTCCTCCAGAGTGAGAAAACTATGTTTTATTCATCTCTGAATTCCCCAAACCTAACCAAATGCCCTGCATATAAAGTTATCCCTGACATCTACAGGCCCCAGATTAGGGACTAGAGATAGAGAAGTCAGAGAGAAAGAAGACTTGGCCCTCATGGAACCTACAGAATAGAAGGAAGTTGAATACTGGCTACATAAACCCAATCTGTAAAAAATGGAGGTATTAGGATACCTCATAAAGTTGTTTAAAAAAATGTAATATAGTCTTTAGAAAAGTGCCCTGCATATGGTAAGCTCTACGTAAGAGTTTGGTGCTATTGTTCTTCTCTGAAATGTTCTTACCTCAAGCTCTTCCCTTCACTTCAATTCATTCAGCTATAACCTCTTTTGATGGCCTTCCCTAACAGATCCTATCTAAAACTTTTCCTATTCTCCCACCTGCCTTGTCTTGCCGTTCTTTACTTCACTGCACCTATCACTATCTGAAATTACATTATGTATTGTTTGTTGTCCAACTTTCCACTACATGAGCTCCACTACATTGAGAACCATCTTCTTCAATGCTTTCTTTCTAGTTGTGACTCAGAACCTGATGTCTGAAGGCACAGACCTCATCCAGGCCACAGGACCAACCCAAATGTCTTAATAACAGCACCATACCTTTTCCTCTTTCACATGCATGAGCTTCTTTGATCCTTGAAAAACCAATACCAGATATACCATCATCTCCCATTTTAGAGATAAGAAAAACAAGGTTCCAAGTTTGGATGACTTGTCCTTGAACAAAAAGCTAGTAACTGGCAGAACAAAAATCAGAACCCTTGCTTTCTGATTCTAAGGCTCTTCCCACTGGGATGGAGGAATATCACACCCTTGAAGTGAATTCACAGAAATGTGATCTCTTAATCTACTGTATGAATACACCCTGAAATGTGCACTATGTTCTTCCCTTTAAAGTTCCTGACGAACACTTGCCCCAGAGTTTGAGAAGTAGTACTAACTCATCAATAATGTACTAACCCTTGCCCAAAATACTCAAAAAGTCAAATGGGACACTACCCGGATATTTCAAGTCAGTAACAACCCCTAAAATTCAGTATACCTATGTTGGGTATAATGTGCTAGTTTCAGCACCCGGAATGTTTTCTACACAAAACCCAGGGGATGCGAATGGTACTTGCCAAGAACACTGTCATAATAAGTTACTTCCTGATCCCCACTCTGTCAAGTTCTGTGACAACCGTTTAGATCACTTGTCATCGGGGTTGAGTGTCTTCCAGAGTGAGATGGAGGTGTGGAAAAAGGTGTGAAGGGGAAGAAAAATTGTGAGACATATCCCTAAGAACTCTGGTCAAATAGTGGCCACCACATTCCTCAAAAATCACCCATTGTTTTTACATGTTTTCTCCTAGCAAGTTTACATACTTATCTCACAATGTTCCTACAATTAGGGAGGCCAGAGGCTGCTGACCTCCATATGACACATAAAGGAAACTGAGGCGGCAGGTGGTTGGTTATCTTGTAACATGACCTCAGCGATTTGATCACTTGTGGGAATCCCAAATGAAGAATGGACATAGGATTCTGAGTTCCTGAAGGAAATCTTCCAGGCCAGATTCAACATGTTAAAATCCAGGGCTGAGAGGGTGAAAAAGAGGAAGCTAAGGTCCCTTGAAGGGAGGAAAAAAAAGGACTCTCCATTCGGCCCTTCCCCCTTGCAAAGTCTCGCTCCAGTCGCTTGCCGCCGCAGAAGAAAGGTGCTTGGCCCGGACCCGCCGGGCGCTGCCTCGCCTCCCCCGCACCCCTGTTACCCCGCCCAGGAGGGCGCGCTCCCCCTCTGGGCGGGCACCTGTCCCCTCGCTACGTTCGGCGACGCCCCTACAAGCAAACACCCTGACAGCCACCACCACCACCGCGGCTGCCAGCCGCCGGCGGGCCCCTCACGCACAGACAGCTGCAGGAATCCTTGCAAACTTACAGTTTTCCTACAGCGTGCGCGTCATGACGGGTGACGTCACGGAGTCCGGCGCTCCGGGAGATGACGCCGGAGGCCGCTCGGCCCCTAGCCCCGCCCCCACAACGCGGCGGGAGAGCCGCCCCGTGCTCCGCCCCGCCCCCCGGGGGGCCCTGGCGCAAACGCAGTCGGCTCGTGTGGCCGCGTGCCGGTGGGCTTCGCAGGCCTGAGAACTCGGGGCCGCGGCAACTCTGCCGCGCTTAGCTCAAAGCCTGTGGCCGGGGTGGAGGGGGAGAGGGGTCTTCGAGAGAACGGGATGACCTCAGGAATACAACAAACAAGGTGAACAAACTGTCGTTCCGGGTTAGGGACAGGACACCAGGGTTGTGGGGTAGTTTTTACACAGACATTGCCTGACTTCCCTCACGTGTTAAGTTTTGTACGTGTGCAAACAGCCATTTCCTTTCCCGTCAGGTGCCGGCGAGTCTTCAGCGTCGAGAAGTCACCTCTGCCGTAGATCCTCGCTCCGCCCCGGCTCGACGCGGCTTCGCGCAGGCTCCGCCCCGCCCCGCCTTGCCCCGGATCGGCCCCGCCCACGCCGGCTTGGTCCCGCCCCTCCTTGTCCCGCCCTTCCGGCTCCGGCTCTGGCGCCTAGCTCTCGCGGCCGCACACCTGCCCCGCCCTGCCCGGGCGCTGCCTCCATCCCTTTTTTTTCGGGTTTTGGCTGCTTCTCTTCTTGCTGGATTTTCCGTTTGGGCTCAGTGGAGCTACTTACAGGTTGCTGTTCACCTTTATTAAGTTTAAGAAACGGTGATCTGTACAAATATATTCACTTCTTCGCCAGTGTAAACTTTCCTACCCCCACACCCGCTCACGTGACGATGCCTTCCTGTGTCCAACCCTAATCTCTCTTGCTTGCTCCGTTAAGCAGTTAGAAACAATGAGTGCTGGTTATAAAACGGCTCCGTAGAAGCGAAAACCAAAGCTCGAAGAAACAACAACAAAATATGAACAGGTTATTTTTGGTTTGTGGGATTCTTACACTTTGTGAAGCAGAAAACATATAAACGTTATCAATGTTTTGGTAAAAGGTGGCTCAGGCGAATGTGTCCTGGGGGGAAACAAAATTAAAGAATGGGAAAAACGGGTCTTGAAATAGACACTGAAAAGAAAGTATTGAAAATAGCAAGGTTGTCTTTGGAAAACTTACTTAGAATCGCAGCAGATGGCCAGATCAGGGATTTTTGCAAGACAGCTCCAGTGTAAATAAAACAAAAAAATGGTTTGTTGCACTCTCATTGAAAATGCTGTACTATTTTCATAGGGAAGAGTTATGACAGGAGAATGTCAGCCTTTAACACTTGACATCTGAGCTGGTTACAACACGTTTATTCTAGAAAAATCTAAGTTTTTATAAATTTCTCATTTAGCTAATAACTGTACATTTTATCTGAATAGCATAGAATACTTTAACAATCATCAAGTGATGTCAGGGAAATTTGTAACATCTGTACATAATTTTAACAATAAGGATTTTCCGTAGAGCAGAGGTGTAAAAAATGAGCACTTTTAAAAAGTTCTACATATTTTTAAATTGTGGATGTTTTATTTGCAAAACAATTTTTTAAGAAAACTTTAAATTGTTAATTTCATTATTGACATGATTATAAAATGTCTTATAAAATTGGAATTTTTTTTTTTTTTTTTTGTAGAGACAGTCTCACTGTACCGCCCTTGGGTTTGGGTAGAGTGCCGTGGCGTCACACCGCTCACAGCAACCTCTTAACTCTCGGGCTTACGTGATTCTCTTGCCTCAGCCTCCCGAGCAGCTGGGACTACAGGCGCCCACCACAACACCCGGCTATTTTTTGTTGCAGTTTGGCCGGGGCTGGGTTTGAACCCGCCACCCTCGGCATATGGGGCCAGCGCCCTACTCACTGAGCCACAGGCGCCGCCCAAAATTGGAATGTTTTAAAGTGAAATTCTAGATATATTTACAGGAGTGTCCCACAGGTAAATTTCAGCTGTCATTTTTGGAGTGGAAATGGCTAAGAAGCATACATCAAAATGTATTAAATGTTTTAATAGAACAGTCTTGATTCTAATGATGGTATTGGGTATTATAGAATATGTTCTTCCCAGTCAATACCTTTTTCTCTTGATATTCCAAATGTATTTTTTTAAAAGCTATATTGATATATGCAGGAAAGAAATAAATGGCAGTGAACAGAAGATTTGCAAACAGAAAGGGTACCTCAGCAGAGAATGCAACTCAAGCAATGACAAATAGAAATTTGTGAGAAAATATACAGGCAGATTCAGTCATTTTTTTATAACGACCTGTAATTTTATCTGGACTAAGTAGGGAGGAGCTAGAGTCAAAACTGTAAGGGGAACTACTTTAGTAAAATTAAACCTTGGCCCTTCAAAGGTTAGCACTGGAAGGACTGATGCCCTCCATTCTGGCCAATTAGATTTCAATTTCTCCTTGTGATTCTTTGCCTTTGATATCTGCTGCCCCTAGCAATTTGGCTTCCAGAGCCCACTGTCAATACGTATCTCTCTTTCCTTGGTCCTACTTAGCAAGCTAAGAAAACTGAATCTTAAAGAAAAACAATTTTCCTAGGGGAAAATTAAAATGAAAGAAATACAATGATACAATGGCTAATATTTATTAGACTGTTCACTATACACCAAGCCCTGTATTACATCATTTAATCCTTGCAACTAAATGATTATCCCCGTTTTAATCACAAGCAGGGTGCAGCAAGATTAAATGCACTGTCACATAGCTGCTAAGTAAGAGAGCCAGGATTTGAACCCATACCTCAGAACCCACAGCTGTAACCACTGATCTATACCAAATTCCATACAACCAAGCACAGAGAATGCAAAAAACAGTTAGTAAACCCAACATATGCAAATTTTAGCTCCAAAAGACTGCGATGTGTGCATATTTTCTTCACTATTTCCCATGTTATCTCTGCATGGAGGCTTCATTTTTAAAGAATTCATCATGACTCACTAAAGTTGATTTTGTGACCCATGAATGGATTGCCACCCTGAAAAACCTAATTGGGATTCAAAATATAAAGTATAAATCAGATTATATCACATGTAATAATAGTAAAATTTCCCAAAACACAAAATTGGGGAAACTAAGGTTTAAGTCACGTGCACAGATGCTGGTCTGGGAAATTAAATGCATTTAATATTATGGATCTCAATCCAAAAAGTTTGAAAACATGATGACCACCCCTTGCCTTAACTACTATGCATTATTTATTCTTCTGGGTCAAGGTCAAGAGAAACAAAATCTCACTCTGCAAACTCATTGCTTTTCTAAGCAAGTTTGGGATCTGGTCTGCAGATCTTTCCCCAGGTAACTGTCATAAGACCACTACTGATTAGAGAAAGGCCTTTGTCTTGAGCTCAAACCCAAAAGAACAGTACGAACAATAAAATAAACATCTATGAAACAAGAATAATGCAGGATAAAAGAGAGATTATTCTGGCAAAGGAGCAGAGGTAGGTAGCTTGATGGAAGGAAGACCTGAGAAGAGATTGGAGAGCTATGGAGGGATGTCTATTAAATAACCACACACTCTTAAACACATGTCTGCAAAGTATTCCATGTTGGGAGTCGGGCGTCCCAGTTTCCCAAACCCAATTGACCTGATTCGATTACTCTACTGAGCTAGAAAGTTCAACCAAGGCACAATGGTAACTGAAAGCAAAAGTGAGTGGAAATTGAAAATAAAACCAAAAAGGAACAGGCAATGTGGTAGAAATCAAAAGTAACATACACAACCTTTAGGGTAACAGAGATTTTATTTAGGAAGAGCAAAGAAAAAGTTTAGAGCACTTCCACAGAAGAGTTGAAAGTGGGTCCCTTTCACGAAAGAGAGAAGGTAAGAGAGACAAACGTAAGGGCAGTGTGGGGGTATAAATACTTCCTTTCAGTTTGAAATTGGTTGTCTTTCAATGGTCTCTTCATATCATCAGACCTTATTGCCTTTTTCCATTAGTCATTGATTGTTTCTTTCTATTGGTCGTTAGTTATCTAAGTTACTTCATACCCACATTCTTATGGGTTCTCCAGACGTTCTGGTTCAGCAGGCCAGGTTTTCCTCCCATCTGCATTGAAACCTCTTTCTTCATGTGTCTTCTCATTTCATATCACTTTTTTGTTTGCTCTGGGATTTTTTTACAGTTGAGCGTCTCACTATGTCAGCCCAGGCTGGAATGCAATGGCGTGATTATAGCTCACTGCATCCCTGAACTCCTGGACTGAAGTGATTCTTCCACCTCAGCCTCCTAAGTAGCTGAGACTGTAGGCGCCCACCACCACGCCTACCCTGTTTTCCTGAAAATAAGACATCCTCTGAAAATAAGACCTACTTACAGGAAAGATAAGACGTCCCCTGAAAATAAGGCCTAGTGCATCTTTGGGAGCACACCTGAAAATAAGACACTGTCTTATTTTTGGGGAAACAGGGTAGTTAATTTTTTTTTTTTTTAAGAGATGGCACCTTGCTCTGTTGCCCAAATTGGTCTCAAGCTCCTGGCCTCAAGCAGTCCTCTTACCTCAGCCTCTCATATATGGATCACTGTGAAAGTTTTGAGACAGACCATGTTAATGGTCCATTATTTTACTTTCAAGAAACAGTCAACATCGTCCTTCCTGATTCATTTGTTTCTGTCCACATGGATTTTGTGTTTCCTGATTTGTACATATCTCAAAACTTTTGTAATAACCCACTTATCTCATTTTATCACCTCTCTTCTATCATTTTGGAAGATAGAAGAAACTGTTACACCCGAGAATCGAAATCCCCAATGACCATACGATAGAGCCAGACACAGATGCAATCACATGAGGGCGTTTATTCAGGCTCGAGCCAGGGCTGTCAGGATACCCAGACACAGCTGGGACTGAAAGCCCTGTGCTCATTGTGCAGGGGTTTTTATGCAGTGGATATGGAGTGAGGGGCGTGGGAAACAAAGTGTGGCCCTTGGATTGGTTATCTCTTATGCCTATACTAGAATTTAAAGCTGATAGGGTCCCGCTAATCTCAATGGTCGGGAGGCGGGTGCACTTGGGGAAGTAGGAGAGGTGTGGTTTACTAAGAAATGAAACAAAGGATTTTCAGGTTGTCTTTAAAATGGAAGTGGAAGACATTATTCTTAGTAAAGCATCACAATAATGGAGAAGCATGAATCCTATGTACTCAATTTTGATATGAGGACAATTAATGACAATTAAGGTTATGAGAGGGGGAAAGCAGAAAGAGGGACAGAGGGAGAGGGTGGGGCCTTGGTGTGTGTCACACTTTATGGGGGCAAGTCATGATTGCAAGAGGGACTTTACCTAACAAATGCAATCAGTGTAACCTGGCTTATTGTACCCTCAATGAATCCCCAACAATAAAAAAAATGTAAACTCACATTTCAGAAAGTGTTTCTGATCATTTCTAACTTTTTTTTTTGGCCAATGTCTTGTCTGATCTGATTAGATCATCATTGTTTTCCTGCATAATAAAATAGATGCGGAACTTAAAAAAAAAAAAAATGGAGAACAAAAGCCTGAAATGATGAAAAGCCCAAAATGGCATCACTGGGTCCTTCAAAACTTTCTCTGAGAAGCATTTCCTAAATTGCCTATGTTCTCTGCATTGGAAATATTTTAATTGCCTCTTCTGCCGGACTATAAGATCTGTGAGAGTAGGGATGATGTTGGTTTTGATCAACCTTGAATCCTCCACTTCTAGCTGAGTGCCTTACCTTGAGTACTCAATAAATGTGTGGAGGAATGAATGGTGAATGGCTGGATAAATTCAAATTCAAAGATTGGGTAGGTTTCTTACTTTAGATACTAATTGCATTCCAAAAGGGGGACACTATGTCAATAGAATACTGCCAAGAAAATTCCTTTACAAGGAGAAACATTTAGAATGACAACACACTATGACATAGCAGAACACTCCTGCAGTCCCAGCTACTCGGGAAACTGAGGCAAGAGAATCGCCCAAGCCCAAGAACTGGAGGTTGCTATGAGCTATAATGCCATACCATCTACTGAGGGTGACAAAGTAAGACTCTGTCTAAAAAGAAAAAAAAAAAAAGACATAGCAGAACACTGAACAGGGTCAGTTCTGTTATTAGCTAGGTACTCTCATGCAAGGCCAATAACCTCTCCAAACCTCAAAGGGGACTAGACTCACTATGTGTTTCTCTTGACAACTGTCCTAATAGAGTGTTACCCTCTGGGAACTCTGAGAGATTGGGACAGCCACCTGGAGCTTTATTTGCATGATGTCCCCTAAAAGAAACTGATGGGGCAGTAGCTGTGGGTTGTGGATAGCACTTAATTCTTTAAGTCAACAAAGGATGTTAAACAAAGGCTGCTCCCAACAAGAAGTTGGGGGTAGTGAGGAGAGAAATGGAAAACAGGGAGCTTGCTAGTTCTGAGAAGCTGAGTTCATGATTGAGTACAGGGCCAGGTACATGCTTTTGAGTATAAAGCTGAAAGACTGCCCTTGTGGGTGTGTTGGAATTGGGGAACAGGGAAGAAAGAGCAGGAGAAATTAAAAGGTGTCAAAAAGATTTTCATTTCCTCAAGGTAAAAAACACCCTATTACATCAGAGCACACAGAATGTTCCAGAAACAGGTCTTGTGGCTTTTGTGTATTCTGTTCTCCCCAGAAATCGGGTTTTTTCTTTTACTACTTAGAGAAGGTCTATTCATTCTTCCAGTCCAAATTCTATCATTAATTACCCCTGCTGATAATGGCCAACCTTTGCTAAGCACTTACTACTCTAAGGCATTGCTGAACACTCCGTGTGAAATCTTTACTCTTCACAACAACAGGTCATGGGATATCTACTATTATTACTTTATTTTACAGATGAGGAAAAAATGTAAGGTTGAATGACTAGCTGTTGGTCCCTGCTATGTATTGAATTGTATCTCCCCACTATGCAGGCCTCAATTCCTGGGTTGATGTCTTAACTCCCAATGTGATTCTCCTTAGCAGGTGCTATGGTATTCTGTTGTAACAATAAAATGAACTAAGACTTCTTGGTAAGGTTAAGAGGTTATAGGGTGAGGCCCTGTTCCAATAGGACTGGTGTTCTGGCAAGAAGAGGAAGAGAGAGCAGAGTTCTCCCTCCCCTTCTCACTGTGAGGACACAGTGAGAAGCCAGCCCGCAGGGATGAGGCCCATCACCATGAACTGAATCTGCCAGACCTTGATAGTGAATTTGCCAGCCTCCAGAACTGTGAGAAGATAGATTTCTGTTGTTTAAGCCTCCCAACTGGTGGTATTTTATTATAGCCCAGTGAGCTGACTCTGCACTTCAGCCTTACATGCTTTACTGTGTGTCCCTACTTTGCCTAGATGGTCAGATCATTTCTTCTCTCTGTTTCTTCACACAACTTCTCTAGCACATACAGTCTTTAAAAATTTTAACACACATTTTTAAACATTTAAATACCTCTGAAATCAGAGTGCATCTTAAAATGAATTGAAAGTATATCATAGTTTAAATAATTTAAGAAGTACAAAAAATAATGTAATTGTTAGAACTTTAGGTTGGATAACACGTGGTATAATTGTTAATGCCTCTTTCTCCCTCACTAAGCTATGAAACCTTTGAAGACAGGAACTGTGATTTACTCCACATTGTGTCCTTAATACCAAACATAGTTCCTGGCACATAAAAGGCATTGGACAAATTTCTTAAATTCATTTGAAGAAGGAATGTCATTCACTCATGGGGTGACAGGTGGGTGGAATTTAGAAGCCAAAAGTCATCACCATTGGCATCAAAATTCTTGATTATCACCAAGGCCCTGATGGCCCGAGGAAACAAAGTCACAACTTCTCTGAATTTTATTTCAATTAAGTTCTATCTGGCCCTAAATGTCTGAGATATTATAATTCCCCTGGGCAGTTAATTCAGCATGTTCCTTTCTACTTGACAAATTGTCATTTACTGTTTACCTTTCATATTTGGTTTGGGCAATTTTTTATTAAAGCAGTTATATTCAGGACAAATTAAAGTAAAATTTTAAAACCTGACTTTGCAAACTCAAATCCAATTGCATTTAGACTTTAAATTGGAGAGGGAATTCAGCTCATAGAGACATTTGGTTCAGTCCATGTTGTGTGTTCTTTTTTTTAATTTTAATCTTTACTGGAATATCAGAACATAACAAATTTAAAGAGCATGTATCAATATTTTGGCTTTTTCTAAAAAATTAGAAGTTTGAGGGTATTATTCTCCCACTTATTCAGAGCATTCATCAATAAATTACGGCTTCCCAGTTCAAAGGCACAGATGTTCTCCATTTTCCTATAATCCCACCTGGGTATTATTTAACCTACCTGCTTGCCCTGAGTTTATGACTGATCTTAAAGCAAAGGGCTTGACCAGTTAAGCATTTAGCTTAAGAAGGATCATAAAATGTGCAAAATGAACAGCTTTACCCAGAAATTCATTAATGCTGTGTATGACTTCCAATACTTATATTTAATGCTACAGATAGTTTTTTTGCAATTTTTCTATCTCCTGGAGAAGGAACTTTCTTGTGCATGGGGAATTATCCATTAAGATATCACCTTTTGGTATTCAACAAAAGAGAAACACACTTAAGAGAAATGGAAGTATGGAAGAGATATTAGCTTCCCAGTCTACCGATGTAACTATTATTGAGGTCACTCACGAAACTCACATTCTTACTCAGCTGAGAGTCACACACGTTTCTTTCCCTGGGACTCCTCTTCTCACATAACATGAGGGATAGGGGAGGTGAATATTTACTATGTTCATTTTTTATTCCATACCACAAATAGTAATAGCAGGTTGCAGCTGAATAGAATATGGGTATTTAATTAATCTATTATTTTTGTTAAGAGTCTCTTGTCTGGTCATACAGTAGATACCATTACTGACATTATTGATATTAGTTAGGATATGATTTGGTTGTAAGTGAAGGGGGAAAAAAAAACAGGATAACAGACTTAAACAAAATTGCAGTTTATTCCATTTATCTGTAAAACATGTCTGGAGATGGATGGTTCAGGGGCAGCTTTCCCAGGGTCATGTGAGAGTTTCAGGCACCTTCCATCTTGTTACTCAGTCATGCAAACTCTTCATTTCAAAGTCACCAGGATATCAGCCTCACTCCTATGATCCCTTAGCCTGCAGAAAAAGGGGCCTGAAGATTCTGCATCTTGACCTCCTTAAATTCAACCTCTTTTAGGAAACTTTAGTCAGCTCATTAAGAGATTGGACTGATCTCACAATCCCATTACTAGGTATCTGTCCAGAAGAAAAAAAGTATCATAAGGACATTTGCATTAGAATTTTTATTGCAGCTAAATTCACAATGGCCAAGACGTAGAATCAACTCAAGTGCCTATCAACCCATGAATGGATTAATAAAATGTGGTATATGTATAGCATGGAATACTATTCAGCCATAAAAAGATGGAGACTTTACATCTTTTGTGTTTACCTGGAGGGAGTTGAAACACATTCTTCTTAGTAAAATCTTACAAGAATTCAAAAGCAAATATCCAATGTATTCAATACTAATATGAAACCAATAAATAAACAGCTACATACCTACAGGAGAGAAAAGCACAAGTATATTCTAGTAGGGGGTATGGAAAGAGGAAAGGGGAGGTAAACTCTCACCTAATGTGCACAATGTATACAGCACACTCCCTCAACTACAAGGGCTCAACTACAACTTGACCTGTACCTTAGAAACACAACAAATGTAACCTAATCATTTGTACCCTCATAATAATCTGAAAAAAATAAAATAAAATAAGGATTGGACTGGTAATTAATCTTATAAACTAACTTAAAACTAGCTTGTAGTAGCTGGCAATCATTTAAACACCTTAAAATGTCTTTAGAGTGCACATATCACTACAGGGTATTTGTATTTTGCATTGTCTTACCATCTCTAGTATCATCATTCATTGTTCTTAAACATAGAACACTGATTCTCAACCCTGACAACACATTAGAGTTCCCTGGAAAACTTTGAAAGGAAGAGCAGTTCTCAGGTGATGCTACTGGCCTAGGATCTATTCTTAAAGACACTGTGAAGGTGAAAGAAGGACTTACTTACCTTGGTGGGAGAGGATTTACAAGAGGGATTCACACAAACCTGTAGGTTTTATTGGTGCCTCATTTGTACACAGGGCCCTGAGAAATAGCTGTGTCCAGGGAAGGTGGGCTTCAAAAAGCCCAGTTTAGAATTCTGGGCAGACAATCCTGAGAACAAATTTGACCTGGAGGCACAAAGCTTCACGTCTGTGAATGGATTAACTAGGCCTGTGCACAGGGAAAACAGGGAGTGTCAGCCACCTGGCACTGGGACCAGTCTGCCTTGTTTCTAGTTTGTGTACCACCTCAAGAGAGGGAATGGGAACCAGGAGAAAAGATACATACTGTAATACTGTATTGAATTTTCTATCACTCTAGAGCAGTGATTTTTCAACCTGTACACTGTGAGAAGACCTTAGGTGTGCCACAAACATTTTTAAATATCACTAATGAAATTATTTTCCAAATAAGTTCAAAGATCAATAAGTATGTTCTTTTTTACTCTTCTTTTGGATCAACATAATTTAAGTGTGCCATGGAAGTTTAACGATAGCTCATGTGTGCCATGAGATAAAAAAGGTTGAAAAACCCTGCTCTGATATATGGAAGCTAAGTCAGATTGGATTAATTAAGAATAATTAAAGAAAGATGACAGTTCTCGTAACTCAGGCGTCATAGAACAAAACTGCAGATGTGGCAAAAAGCTGATGGTATACGTACAAGGAAATACCTTAGATTTGAATAACACTTTTTTTCAAATACAAATTCTTATGCTGCTGTGGTATGAATGTTTGTGTCCCCACCCACTCTTGGAAAATTTATGTGTTAAAAGCTAATCACTGATGTGATAGTATTAGGAGGTGGGACCTTTGGTAGATGATTAGGTCATGAGGGTGGAGCCCTCTTGAATGGGATTAGTGACCTTATGAAAGAAGCCCTGGAGAACTGCTTTTCTTTACCACTTGGTAAGGATGCAGGGGAAGGAGCAATCTGTGCACCAGGCAATAGGCTCTTATCAGACTCAAAATCTATCCACACCTTGATCTTGGACCTCCCAGCCTTCAGAACTGTGAGAAATAAATTTCTGTTGATTGTGAGCCATTCAATGAGTGCTACTTTGTTATAACAGCACACAGGGAGTAAGACACATCCTCTATTATCAGATTTGAACATCAAAGCCACCCTTTTGAGTAAGTAAAAAACATAAAGGTTGAGTAATGTGTCAGTAGAAATTTAGGGTGACACCTAAAGGGCTCCAGACCTTAATGGTGAAATTCTTACCTAGAGAGATGTTTGCATTTCTGACTCTATAGGGGAGGGGAAGGGATGAGGAGGAAAAGAGTGAGGGGTTACAATTAGACTCATGGTTGAGAATAATGCCCAATTTCTTAGTCTGACATTTTCTTGGTTATCAGTATCTTCTTCTTTATAAAAGCAAAAATATTTTTTTCCTTTAAGTTGTTTTTTTTTTTGGTTTTTTTTTTTTTGGCCGGGGCTGGGTTTGAATCCACCACCTCCGGCATATGGGACCAGCACCCTACTCCTTGAGCCACAGGCGCCGCCCTTTTCCTTTAAATTTTAATTCCTTTCTTTTCTATCCAATTAAGTGGGCACTCACTGCATTTCATTTTCACATACACACGTGCGCGCGTGCGCACACACACAAAATCCAGGTAAAAATCGTATCCTAAATACTTAGAATTTTTTTTTGTATTACTTTTAAGCCTCTGACTCTTGTCTTTTTATTAGTATTACTATTATTTCAAATATTATCTTTGTTATGTAAAGTAGGCCAGTTTCTCAGTACTAGTGCAGTGGCTCATGCCTGCAATCCCAGCACTTTGGGAGGCTGAGGTAGGAGGATTGATTGAGGCCAGGAGTTCAAAACAAACCTGGGAAACATAGTGAGACTGGTCTCTACAAATAATTTTTAAAATTAGCTGGGTATGGTGGCATGTGCCTGTAGTTGCAGAAGCTACTTGGGAGGCTGAGGTGGGGGGCTCATTGAACCCTAGGAGTTTGAGGCTACAGTTAGCTATAATAATGCTACTGTACTCCAATCTGGGAGACAGCACAAGACCCTGTTTCAAAATAAATAAATAATTAGGACCAATTTCTTAAAATGGGTTTGATGATAAATTCACTAGTAGCTAAAAACACTAGAAGCTAAAACATTGGCTAAATCCTGTATCGCCCTTTCTTTATTTATAAAAAACACAGAGCCCTGTCTATCGTCAGTATTCATTCAGCAAGTGAATCAAATAAGGATTATACAAAAAAACTTTTTCTGAAAAAGAAGAACTGAAAAAAATAATGACAGTCTATGCTACTCATTTATTTTTGTTTCACTTTTAATAAGTATAATTTACATACAACAAAATTTACAAATAACGAAAGTGGAATTCAATAAGTTGTACATATATCTATATGTCCACCACACAGTTATGTATATTACAGAATATTCCCATCGCCCAAAAGGTTCCTCAGGGTTCTTTTGTGGTTAATCCCTTCCCCAACTCTAGCCTCTAGTAGCATTGTCTCTTTTGCCTTCATAGAAATGGATTTTTATAATCATATTATCTTTTGTGCCTGGCATATTTTAGTACAGGATCTTGGAGATATTGTGAGTATCAATAGTTCAAGTCTTCTTTATTGCTGAATAGTATGAAATAGTATAGCTATATCACTGTTTATCATTTATCTGTTGACAGACATTTGTTTCAGGTTTTTGTGCATTATAAATTAAATGGCAATCGACTTTGGCTTACAACTCTAGGTTTTGATTATCTTGGGTAGATACCTGGGATTGGGGCTAGAATTTGTACTTAACCCTTTCCAGTCCTATGTCAGGCCTCGTCTGACCTAATGATTTCCTTATTCTTCTCTGATGTTGGAAGATGTCCAACATGGGTTTTTTTGGTGCCTCTCATTCCATGACAAGAGGTTCATGACAATGCTGAATACCTTCTTCAGCCCTCAAACATAGTAGATCGCTGATTATAGGAAGAAACAGCCTGTTCAATTTGAAAAACTGATGGTTATTTTAGAATACACAAAGTCTGTTGGAAGAGTGGACATAGCTGATCAGTACTGTGGATGTTATGAATTTACAAGGAGGTCATACAAATGGTGGAAAAAATTATTCTTCTGGCTGAAGGAAGTTGCAGTTGTGAACAGCTACATCCTTGACAGATTAGATAAGAAGGAGAGTGGAGAAAAAGTACAGACACATCTTTCTTACAGAAGAAATCTCATCACTCAGCTTGTGAGCAAAGTCAGGCTCAGAAATTCAGGAAAGAGGGGAAGGCTATCATCTTCTGACACTGAAAAAGGCTACATGGGAAGATGCACTCTATAATGCAAAACAGAAGAAACAACAAAGGATTGCATGGTTTGCAGCAAAAGAAAAGAGAAGGTGGAAGGAGAGAAACCATTTTCTACTCTGAGACATGCAAGAGGAAGCCTGGACTTCATCCTGGAGGTTGCTTCAAGAAGGATCACCCTTATCTGGAGCGTGGTGGCCCACATCTGTAGTCCTAGCACTCTGGGAGGCTGAAGTGGGTAGATCGCTTGAGCTCAGGAGTTTAAGATCAGCCTGAGCTAGAGCGAGACCCTCATCTCTACTGAAAAATAGAAAAATTAGCCAGGTGTTGTCACCAGCACCTGTAGTTCCAGCAATTCAGGAAGCTGAGGCAAGAGGATCACTTGAGTCCAAGAGTTGGAGGTTGCTGTGAGCTATGATGCTACAGAACTCTACCCAGGACAACACAGTGAGACTCTGTCTCAAGGGGAAAAAAAAGAAGTATCACACTCAAATAAATTATAAACAAAACCACCTTAATTATTTTATGTAACCTAAAATAGATAATAAAATCATCAGGGGAGTTCATATTTATGTTTTTCCTCTTTTAAAACTGTAGGATAATTGTGAATAATACATAACCCAAAATAAATAAGAGCTGGGGAGTATATGGGTAGCAGAAAAATTGGATTAATGTATACTTAACTTTATAAGAAACTGCAAAATTGTTTTGCAAAGTGGCTCTATGATTTTACACTCTTATCAGTAATGATAATTCTCTTTCTTCTGCATTCTTATCAACATTTGGTATTGTCAATCTTTTAGCCCTTCTGTGTCTGATCTAAGAAAACTTTCTATCACAAAGGTCACCCAAATTTTCTCTTGGTTTCTTCCAGAAGTTTTATAGTTTTAGCTTTTAAACTTAGGACTCTGATCCATTTCAAGTTAAATTTTTGCATAACATGAAGTGAGGGTTGAGGTCTTTTTTTTTGTTTTTGTATGGAGACCCAATTTTTCCAGTGCCATTTATGAAAAGACCGTCTCTTCCGAGTCCTGTCCTTGCAAACATTATCTTTTTCCCTATTGGATCACCATGTATTTTCCTTATCATCACTGACATCATCCATTTTCTCAAGAATTCCATCTGATCTCTTTCCAACCAATCTTTCCTCATTCAAGACCATCCTTCTCACTACCATCAAGCTTAGGATAAAACAATACCAACAAAATAAAAAACTGTAAAACCCCTGTAATGGATTCTGTGATGAAATTACTCAGATCCCTGTCTTTGGATGAAGACACTGATTTCAGGTGCTGGATGGGTTGGTTGGTGATGGCTCAAAGCTGTGTCCGTCTCCAGGAATTACCCTCCCCTGCAAGAATTTGCCTTGCCCAAGATTACCCTCCTTCCTGGACACATTTAACATCCAGTGACTTCTCAGCGTAGTTAAGGAAACCTGACCACCTGGCCTCAAAGTAGGACAACTCTGAACAGCCGTTCCAGCTCCATGACTCCCCTATAAGAGCCGTTTCAGTCCAACATTCTCTCCTCCCTCTCTGTTGCCCTTCACTCCCTTACAGGTGTTGTACCCCGCCCCCAGTTATCCATATGAATTTCTGCATGGAAATCTCAAAGTTTCAGATCTGTCTTAGGGAGTCTGATCTACATAATCTTAAAGCTGATTATGTCATTTCTCTACTTAAAACCCCTTGCCAGCAGACTAAAGTATTAACTCCTTAATTTGGCATAGAGAGGCTGCTCCAATTCATCTCTCTCTCCTTGGCTTCCTCTGTCACCACGGCCTCTGTCCTCCAGACAACCTCAGATATCTATATCCCCAAATTCCTCATACCCATTCCTTTGCAATATGGTCTCCTCTTTGCCCAGAATAAAAATTCCCACCTTCTGCTTATCCTTCTGTTCTCTCTTAAAGCCTTAATCATATGTGACCTCCTCTGGGAAGTCTTCACATTTTCCCCCCTTAGCATCATGCAACTCTTTATATAAGAGTTTGCTGTCTGACATTGAAACTTCTGTGTTTACCTACCTGACCCTCTTGCTAGGTCATGTGGGTCTCTGGGCAGGTATCCTATTTGGGCCCTGTGCGGTCTCAGTGTGTTATAGATTCTCAATACATACTTGGTGAATGAATAAACAAATGAAGGAATAATGAATGAATAAACACCAAAGTAAGCTGGGCACCATTAAAAGTATTGAACATATGGAAATTTATGCCAGACTTGTTATGTCTAGAACAGAATTCATCATCCTTCAGAGTCTATTTATTTTTTTATTTGTATTTTTGAGACAAAGTCTTATGCAGTCACCATAGGTGGGGTGCCAGGGGCCTCACAGCTCACAGCAACCTCAAACTCTTGGCTCAAGTGGTCCTCTTGCCTCAGCCTCCCTGATAGCTGGGAGTACAGGTGCCCACCATGATGTCTGGCTACAGTCTATTTTTTTTTAAATCTTTTCAATTCTTGATTACTATGTTGACCAGCAACAAATCTAGCCATATGCTTGAGTATAAAATAAAATCTAAACCTCAAATCTTTAAAGCTAGTTCTTGTTTATTAAGAAACAAGAGGGGCTGGGGCTGAAAATACTAATTATTTCAGGGAAAAAAAAAAAGACGAAGAAAGCCTTGATTAAGTTGGATTGGCTGGTGAGAGACTGGAAATTTTCTTCCCATTCCCAAGAGGCTTATTTTTTATCTTTCTTTTTCACACTGTAAAATGTCAAATTAAATTGCAAAGTTAATTCCCATCACTGAGAAAGGGATTCTAAATGTATTAATAAGGGATTCCTTGGGCATTTTAGTTTTATTTATCACAATGAAAACTTTCAAATAATAAAACTATTTTTTCATTTCTACTACATATGTATGTTATTATAGGATATTACAATTTTAACATCAATACTTTCGACTCTAGGTTCAGAGAGTGAATGACTATTTGAAAATAAAAACTATCTATAGTAATATATTTGATTTTATGAATTATGATACTGGAGTTCCCTTGAGGAAATTGTTCTTTTTATTTTCTTCAAAGATAGTCCTTAAGAGGATGAGCTCTTATCTCATAGGAAGCCACAAATTCATTTGTGAAGGAGAATGATTTGGATTTCACTCTGGGAGGACATGAAGTACTTTTTGAAACTTTCACTATCACAGTGATTTCTCTTATGCATGAAAATAATCTTGAGCATTTTTCAAAACAGAAAAATCTATCTTTATAGAAATTGGACAGTTATTCTGCAAGAAAATTTAAGGGAAAGAAATAAAATTATTTCTTTGTGGTAAGGCCACAAGGTAAAAATTGTCAAAGTCTTATATCTTTGAAAATTTTAGTGACTATTAATGACTATTTCAAAATTCACATTTTCATATAATTTAGACAGTAAAACATTCATGAAAAAATGTTGGAAATTTTACCTTCTTTATAAAGGTTGGGAAGACATTGTAAATTCTAAATGGTAAAAATGTAATCTGAAAATAAAATTACATTCCAATTTAAAGTTAAAGAATATGTTTATTATTCCGAATTTGCTTCGTCTTTTAACATTTAGTTTGGACTCCTCTGTTACTTTCTCACAGTAAACAAGCTATGTACTCTAATTCATAGATAATATTAAAAAATATATAAAATCATAGACAGGAACCAAGACTGAAAGTTCTGATGCTTCAAGCAAAACTAAATTGTAGTGTTTTAAATGGTACCAACAATCAGTGGGTGTCTTTAAAAAGATTAAATCATGTATTTTTATTAACAAAATATAGTTTTAGCTTTTTATATATGTCTCCTTGTCACCCTGATGGACAGAGATTATTATTAACAATAGTGTACTACAGGCGAGTCTGAAATTCTGTCTGTGAAGATTTAGAGCCTGCCAGTGGGTAGCAGCTGTTTTAAATTTAAGGGGACAGGTGTGAGTTAGCAACATTTTGTAAGAAATAAATGAGCCCTCAGCACACACCAATTGCTGGTAAATTCAGAAAGTGATAAACATTCTTCTTGAGTAAGAAATCTAGATAGGAAACACACCTGCAAAGATTTATTTCCATAACAGGAAAGATACTGTCGTGAACATGAGGCATTTGCTGACATGTCTCCATTATTCTATTTGTACCTTTCCTCACAATATTTTTTTCATTTCGGACCATATTTAATTTTTGATAGCTCTCATAAAATCTGAAATTTTGTTAAAAACACACACACACACACAAAAAAAACTGGACAACTCAAAAGTGTCAACTTTTATTTTAAAACTAAGAGAGTGTTCTAAGTAATTTGTCATTAACATTTGGTCAATATAACTTCCTTTGGGCTATACTTTTTTTAAGAAATAGCATTAACATTTTTAAAGCTATCAAACAAAAATCAAACCAATAAATGAAAAAAAATCAAACTATCAAAAACAGTACAGAAGTAAGCCATGTAATAAAGAGGCTGCTTACACCACATGAGCAATAGACATATGTCTGTATATTTTTATCCTTTATGGTTTTAGCGTGACAGAAAGCTAGTGAAAAACTTTACATCTCTTTCTTTTATTTTTTTATTGGTACATATTTATGTGATTTTTTTTTTTACATGCACAGAATTTGAAATGATCAAGTCACATGGTATGAGGACACGTAGCCATCATCTCCAGCATTTATTGTTTCCGCCTTGGGAACATTTCAAGTCTTCCTGCTGTTTTGAAATATACAATACATTGTTGTTAATTGTAGTCTCTTGACTCTGCCATTGAACTTTAGGACTTATTCCTTCTATAGAACTGTATGTTTGTGCCCATTAACCGACCTTTCTTCATCCTCCCTACTCAGTACACATATATTTCCCAGTCTCTGTTATATATCATCCTCCTCTGAACTCTCTGAAATTAACTGTTTTAGTTCCTACATATGAGTGCGAACATGTGATATTTGTCTTTCTATACCTGGCTTATTTCACTTAATAAATAACCGGACCTCCAGGTACATTCATGTTGTTGCAAATCACAGGCTTTTCATTATTTTTATTGACAGATAGTATTCTATTGTGTATATAAACCACGTTTTCTTTGTCCATTCAAATCCTTGATGGATTTTTGGGCTGATTTCATACCTTTGCTATGGTGAATAGTGCTTTAATAAAGATGTGGGTGCTGGTTATCCCTTTGATATATTGATTTCCTTTTCTTTGGATAAATTTCCATTACTGGGATTGCTGGATTGGGTGGTAATTCTCCTTTCAGTTTTTTTGAGAAATCTCTATGCTGTTTTCCATAATGGCTATGTTAACTAACATTCCCACCCCAGTGTATGAGAGTTCCCTTCTAACAGTCTAGGAGAGTAGCCTTTCTAACTCGGGTAAGGTGATATCGCATTGTAGTTTTGATCTGCATTTCCCTGATCATTAGTGATGTTCAATATTATTTTACCTACTTGTTGGCTGTTTACATGTCTTCTTTTGACAAATGTCTACTTAGATCCTTTACCCATTTTTAAATCAAATTATTTGTCTTTTTGCTGTTTTATTATTTGAGTTTCTTGTATATTCTGGATATTAATCCCTGGTCAGATGGACAGCTTGTAAATATTTTCTCTCATTCAATGGATGGGCTCTTCATTCTGTTAATTGTTTTCTGTGTTGTATAGAAACTTTTTAGTTTGATCTAGTCCCAAATGTCTATTTTGGTTTCTATTGCCTATATTTTTTGAGGTCTTAGCTATAAAATCTTTGCTTACACCAATGTCCTGGAGTGTTTCCCTTATGTTTCCTTCTTAGTTTTAGAATTTCAGGTCTTTTGTTTAATTGTTTAATCCATTTTGAGTTGATTTTTATATAGTGTGATTAAGGAGAGTCTAGTTTCATTCTTCTGCATATGAATATCAGTCTTCCCAGCACCATTTATTAAAAGGGTGTCCTTTTCCCCCATGTATGTTCTTGGTACCTTTGTCAGATATCTAAATGCATGGATTTATTTTTGGGTTCTCTCTTCTGTTCCTTTGGTCTATATGTCAGTTTTGATACTAATACCATGCTGTTTGAGTTACTAGAAACTTCCAATATATTTTGAAGCCAGGTAATGCAATGTCTCCAGCTTTGTTCTTTTTGCTTATTATTGCTTTGGCCATCTGGGCTCTTTTTGGTTCCATACGAAATTTAGAATTGCTTTTTCTATTTCTGTGAAAAATGTCATTGGTACTATTACAGTGATTATATTGAATCTGTATATTGCTTTGAGTAGTATATTAGTGAGCTGTATCCTGCAACTTACTGAATTTGTTTATCAGATATAAGGGGGATTATTTTGGTAGAGAAAGGCTTTTCTAAATATAAGATCATGTCATCAGCAATGAGGGAAAATTTGACTTCCTGTTTTCCAATTTGGATACTTTTTATTTCTTATCTTGTCTGATTGCTTTGGTAGGACTTCCAGTACAGTGGTGAATAGAAGTGATGAAAGCGAGCATCCTTGTCTTGTTCTAGTTCTTAGAGGAAAGGATTCGGCTTTTTCATATTCGATATGATGTTAGTTGTGCATTGGTCATATATGGTATTTATTATTTTAAGGTATGTTCCTTCTTTGCATAGTTTTTTGCGAGTTTTTATCATGAAGGGATGTTGAATTTTGTCAAATGTTTTTTCTGCATCTGCTAACATAATGAAGTGGTTTTTGTTTTTCATTCCATTGATGTGAATGTATTGTATTTATTTTTCTGCATATGTTAAACCATCCTTGCATCCCTGGGGTGAATTCCACTTGATCATGGTGTATTATCTTTTTGATGTGCTGTTGGATTTATTTTGCTGGGTTTTTTTGAGGATTTTTGCATCTGTGATCATCAGAGATATTTTCCTGTAGTTTTCCCTTTTCTTATGTTCTTGTCTGGTTTGGGTATCATGGTAATGTTGACCTTATCGGGTCAACATTAATAAGTTAGGGACATTTCCCTCTTCTTTAATGTTTCAGACTACAGGGTGTTCAAAGAGTCTCCATACATAGGAAATATAACATAACAACAGATATCTTGGAACAGTGTTTGCCATGAGTGAGTGAGAAGACTTTGAATATTCTAGAAAGAGATGGCCAACATATATAGTTTATTTTGTAAATATTTTATAAATTTGCAATTAATATTTTATAAATAAAGGTACACTTAGCTATAGTGTCCCATTTTCCCTATGTATGTCATAGGGAAACCCTATAGTTTGAGAATTGGCATTAGTTCTTTGTACGTTTGGTAGAGTTCAGCAATAAAGCCATCTAGTCCTGGGCTTTTATTTATTGGGAAACCTTTTATCACTAATTTAATCTTATTATTCACTATTAGTCTCTTTCGGCTTCCTATTTCTTCATGATTCAATCTTGGTAGATTGTTTATTTACTTATTTTATTTATTTTTTTATTAAATCATAGGTAGATTATATCCAGCGATTTACTCATTCCTCTAGTTTTTTTCCATTTGTTAGAATATAGTTGTTCATAATTGTTTTGTATGATCTTTGGTATTTCTGTGGCATTGGTTGTAATGTCTCATTTTCCTTTTCTGATTTTGTTTATTTCAGTCTTCTCTCTTTTATTCTTACAAACCTCTTCATTAAGTCACTTTTTGTAAATTCTTAACCTATCAATTTTCTATTAATAATATTTTAAAATATCATAATTGATGTGATATCAATTTATATTTCTTAATAAACCTAATTCAAAAGAAAAACAAATTCCCTAAAGGTGTTATTTTAATTCCTTAAAATAAATCTTCATGTCTGTGACTTAACAACCTACAAACTATATATATTTCTTATTTCCTCATCTTTAAATCATCTTCCAAGAAAACTTCTGACAAAAAGGATCTATATTAAGAGGTAAAGTAAAAACTAGGATAAAAATATAGGACAGTAATATAAGCTATACTTAATATAATCAAACTATTATTCTATACTATCATTTACTTCTAAAATTAGATGAGTACATGAATCATCAAAATAATGTAGTTTTTAAAATTGTGTGGATTTTTGTCTTTATCAGGAGTATGATATACACATACATTCACACAAAGACACATTGAAACCACATAATCTGAAGTAAATAAACTGAATTGAACTGATAAAGTGCATTGGAGGTCAATTTTAGGCTAAAATATGTTATTTTATCAAATAAATCCAGCCTAATCTTTGTGAAACTCATGTTTCAGTAGTAAGGTTATATATTCATCATTCCTTATAATAAAAATTAGAGTTCCTTATAATAAAAATTAATGTTTCATTAATAAGGATACAAATTAATTATTGCTTTTAATAAAATCCCCAACAATAAAAAAAGTAAATAAAAAATAAGAATCTAAAAATATATCGTGGTATAAATTTCTAAGTATTTTCTCAGCAGTTGGTAGTTATGGTATGTGGGTACGTTATGCTAGCACGATATAAATCTGCTTGTTGTTCATCTTGGTATAATAACATTTATGTATTTCTTCCCTCATCTGTTTGTTGGCTAATATAATACATTGACTTGCTGTAAGTTTTCAGAAAAATGATACATTATATGCATCTCAAATTTGACCTTCTTTAACACAAAAAATTCAGAGCTATAAACTTTATGGTAGAAGAGCAGTTTTAAAAATAAATATTAACATGTTTATTTTAATACTAGGAAGTAAAATAATTCCCATTGTAATGGTTTAAATTATTGCTTTCAAACATGGCATGAGGATATAAGGACAATTTTTTTGTGATTACAATCATAGATTCCCAATCATTACCTCATTAACTACATAAAATTAGAACCTAGAATTAAAAGAACAGCTATAAATAGGGAAAAAACAAGTAGGAAAAAATCCTCAGGATGCCCCTTCAGTGCTCCTCCTATTTTGATACATTTTTCTTCCTGGTAATATTGGGATTGAATATTGGGTAGCTTGTCCTACCCTCTTAAAATTTCTTTTCTTTTCTTTTCTTTTTTTTTTTTTTAGATACAGTCTTGTTCTCTGCGGCTCTTTCCCAGGCTATGGTACAGTGGTATCGTAATAGCTCATTGTAGCCTTGAACTCCTACGCTCAAGTGATCCTCCTGCCTCAGCTTCCTAGTAGCTAGGATAACAGTCACATGCCAACACACCTGGATAATATTTCTAGTTTTTGTAGAGATGGAGGCTTACTATTACAGGCTGTTTTCTGGAATACAGAAAGGGGCGTTTGGAAGGGGCGTTTGTTTGTTTGTGGGACAGAGTCTTATGCTGTTGCCTTAGGTAGAGTGCCATGTTGTCATCATAGTTCCCAGCAACCTCAAGCTCTTGGGCTTGAGCAATTCTCTTGCCTCACCGAGTAGCTGGAACTACAGACGCCCACTATTACCCTCAGCTAGTTTTTCTATTTTTTAGTAGAGACGGGATCTCACTCTGGCTTGGACTGTTCTCAAATTCCTAAGCTCAAGCAATCCACCCTCCTTGCCTCCCAGAGTGCTAGGATTACCGACAGGAGCCAGCATGCCCAGTCTTCCAGGCTGGTCTTAAAATCCTGGCCTCAAGCAATCCTCCTGCCTTGGCCTCCTCAAATGCTGAGATTACAGGTGTAAGTCACTGTGCTCAGCTACAATTTTATTTTTAATAAACTTTGGGTCTGCATGTGGTCTCTCCCTTGTATATTACAAGATCCATGGTGGTAGAACATACATTTTCAGTTTTCTTATTTGTCTGCCAGTATTGTACTGGCGGAATTTTCTTAAAATGCAACTTAAAAACACACCCAAACTTTGAAAAATAAAAATAGAAACAAAACACACCCAAATAAACAATAACATGTCTTGTTCATAAACTTAATCATAAAGACATATCAACAGCTACTTCGAAAGAAAGGATTCACACAAAGGTTGAATAGAGTAGACAATAGTAGTCGATTCCTTTAGCTAGTGCCTTGAAGGGGCAATGTGATAACCTTTGATGTCTAGTACAAGTCTTGAAACTCCAAGAGCAAAGCCTTGGAAGCTACAAAGCCCCAAAACATGGAAATCCAATTTTCACTGAAATAAAAAGCATTCTGTTGAAAATGGTTTTATACATTAAGAATGTCTGATGCATATCTTTTACTAATTTGTATTTAATCTTCTGGGAAAATAAATAATTTTTTTTATCATCTATACCGCAAAATGTAACACAGTAACTCTTATGTGTATGACAATAATTATTGCTGTTAACTAAATGGAGAATTTTAAAACTCTATAAAGAGATATTTAAGGAGTCAGGATCTGCAACAATTTTAAATATGCCCAAATTCTAAAACAAACACATATGCCTGAAAAAACTTAGTTAAACGTTAAATTTACCTAGGAAGTATTTTAATTTCTTGTAAATATTTTTAATACATGAAATTAGAATTTCATGTTACAGAATATATGCTAATTTTTCAAAAAGTGTTCTTACTTCCAGATCTACTAAATGTGTTTATTCATTTAACACATTTGTCAATCACAGGCTCTGACAAGATATCGTGATATTGACAGTGTAAGAGAAAAATGTCATTGACTTTTAATGATCTTTCAGTTCTATAGAGGAGATAAGATAGGAAACAAGTAATAATATAAGATATAAAATTCTTTGTTCAATTTAGTTATGATTGTAAGTTCTAAGTAAATGTTTGGTATTTCAAATTTGGCAATGTAATTACAAGCCATACCCAAGTAGGCTTATTAAATGAATATATATATATATATTTACATATTTCTTGGAATGTATGTAGTAAGTGCTATATATATGTTGACTATTAACTATATTTTCCAGGAATATAAGTATGATTCAACACTATGAAAAATTTCTAGTTTATTACATTAACAATTAAGGAAGAAAATATATGTATTTGTAAATACATACAAGAAATACATTTGATAAGAACTCAAATAGACCTTCCATTTGATCCTGCAATCCCATTACTAGGAATCTACTCAGAAGAAAAAAAAATTATTTATCATAAGGACATTTGCACTAGATTGTTTAGTGAAGCTCAATTTATAATTGCCAAGATGTGGAATCAACCCAAATGCCTATCAATCCATGAATGGATTAATAAACTGTGGTATATGTATACCATAGAATAGTACTTAGCCATAAAAAGATGAAGACTTTTCATCTTCTGGATAGAGTTGGAGAACATTCTCTTTGCTAAAGTATCACACAAATGGGAAAACAAGTATACAATGTATTCTATATTAATATGAAGCTAGTAGATGAGCTAATACATGCCAACATAAAGAGGAAAACTCAATTTAATCCAAGTTGGGGGGAGGGAGGAGAAGGGATGGGGAGAGCAGGAAGGAGTGTTGGTGTGTTCTCATCTACTGGGCACAATGTAAGGGTATATGTCACACCTCCCAGATGAGGGGCACAACTACAACAGGGTCAGTACCTAACAAATGCAAACATTGTAACCTAACTGTTTGTATAATACTCATCTGGAAATTTATTTAAAAAAGAAAAAAAATTCATTTTATAAACTTCAGTAGCAATTAACCAAAGACCCAAAGTCAGCAAACAGAATGTTAAAAAGGCAAATGAGTAAAGTCACCACTGTTAAAATCACGAAATAAAAATATCTACCATGTCAGTCAGGGGCCAGTCAGGAGGTAAAAAACACCCTGTTTATTTTAGCAGAGAGAATTTAATACAAAGAATCATTAACTAAGCATTAAATTGTTCATGAGATAGCTAAAAAACAAAAGGAGGACTCAGGATCAAGGATGTAGCAACTGCAGAAAGCAGCTACTATGCTGTGATTGGATGAGATCAAGAAGAGAGGCTGGATTTCTTAAAACTTAGGAGCTTGGAGAAGGCCTCTCTCGGAAATGAAATTCAAACCTCTAAGTAGAGGGTGCTGATAGCATTTCTGGGGCCATGGGATGCAATGAGGAGTTTCTGCAAATGTAAGAAATATTATAAATTGGGTTCACCTATTGCTATAGGAAGGAATTTTGGCTGCCAAGATGAAACAACCTTGGTGGGGTACCACTCGTAATAACAGGGAGCAAACAGAAGGCCCCAGAAAACAAACAGGAAGAAGTAAATTCCCTCTTCCTTCTCCAGTCTGTGATTTCCCTGCAGAACCTCCATCAGCAGAGTTTAACACTGATTGCCACAGTAGGAAAAAAAGTTTATTCCTTGGGGCCATGGTGTTTTATTAGGTCAAGCACATTAACTGCCACATGAGTTGCATTTAACTCATGCTACCTTTGAGTCCAGTGCCTTGTGAAGCATATATAATTCATACCTCTCTTGACCTAATAAAACACTGTGGCCCCAAGGAAAAACATTTTTTTCTAATGTGGCAATTGGTGTGCAAGAGACACGTAAGTTATATATATACTTCATGGGGTCCTGGGCTCAAAACTAGGGTAAGTTAAATACAACTCACATGGCAGTTAATGTGCTAATGGGAAGCCAATTTGCAAAGCAAAAATATGGTTTTCAGAGTTCCAGCCCAGGCATCATAGCAGAGTATTAAAGGGTAGGGTTTCAATTAAGAGATAACTTAATAAATGCCATATTTATGATCATCATTGTCATTCAAAAAATTTTTTGACATGTAGGCTAATACATAGGTTAAAAAAATCAGTAATAGGGCAGCGCCTGTGGCTCAGCGAGTAGGGCACCGGCCCCATATGCCGAGAGTGGCGGGTTCAAACCCAGCCCCGGCCAAACTGCAACAAAAAAAATAGCCGGGCGTTGTGGCGGGTGCCTGTAGTCCCAACTGCTCAGGAGGCTGAGGCAAGAGAATCACGTAAGCCCAAGAGTTAGAGGTTGCTGTGAGCCGAGTGACGCCACGGCACTCTACCTGAGGGCGGTACAGTGAGACTCTGTCTCTACAAAAAAAAAAAAATCAGTAATAATATAAATACTAGGAAAAAGGACAATTCAGTTTATTTGTAGGAAACATGATTATACCCAAGAAACTGTATTAAATCATTTTCTAAAATAGGAGAATAGGTAAGGTGGCAAGAAGTAAGATAAATATACAAATATCATTTGATTTACTAGCTGTAACTTTGTTGTGCAACAAAACAACCTAACATCATAGTGGCTTACAACAGCAAACATTTATTTCTTGCTAACATTACATGAAGGCTGAGGGTTGATGTTGGGAGACATTCCTCCACGGATCTCTTGTGTTTCTATGTGGGTGTGCTGAGCATGCAAGAGACTGATCATTTCCTACCAAGACTTTTCTCAGGGTTGTGTTTACAATGAGCACCCTTGAAGCAGAAGGCAATTTCTACCTCTGAGGCAAAGAGCAGGCTGTTCACTCCTTGCTATGAAACGATGGGATTTCAAGTTCTGCGTCTCTTTCCTGTAACACGCCCACTATTTGTTCAGGCATCGATTTGGACACATTCACATCACCACTGTGGGGAGAGAGACTCAGAGAACAACACAAACATGCTGACATTCTGGCTACTGCTTTTTCTGTAATAAAGTCTTTTGTCTATGACCCAAATGTCTTCTGTCAGCATCCATGAAACTGGCCAGTTAATAGATTGGCTTGAAAGAAAGGTGAAATCTGAGAGCCTTCCCAGTTCTTCACAGTTGGCTGCTGCTCTGCTCCATGCTGTGGGTCAGCAGGAGGTCTGCTTCACACGTGTTCTCATTCCTGGATGGAGGCTGAAGGAGACTATCTGGATGTTTCCATGCCAGAGGCAGAAGCTCAAGAGGCCAAGTGAAATCACACAAGTGATTTAAAAATTCTGCTTGAGTATACTTACCTTATGTCCACGCACATGGGGGAAGGGGAATATGCCTCATCTCAGAAGGTATTACAAATTATTTCCTACAAGCTTGGATGTATAGACCTTTAACTTCAGAGGGAATAGAGAATAACTAAATACCATCTACCAAATTCACAATAACCAGTTAGGTATGAATAGAAAATAAAACCTTCGCAATATCAAAACAGACTATAAAAAGAATAAACTTAACAAAAAAGTATACTCTCTATACACAAATCCTTTTTTCTCAAAGAACATAAAATAGAACCTCAATAAATGAAAGCTTATGCCATGTTACTGAATGGAAATACAGTATGATAAAAATTTCTATTTCAATACATTTTAAGGCAAATTAATTCAGAATCTCAGTTTATGGTACTTTCTAAAATGAGAATGAGTTATATGTCTGCATATGAACCAGCTAAGTCATTCACAAGAAACTGTTAGGTGATAAAGAAAGTTGTGGGAAACTGTGCCTTGAAATACTATTTTATAAAATAAAAACTACATATTTGTACATATGTTATTATAAATATGAATATATATGTTTTTAGGTGCATGCAGAATAGGATGGATAGATAAATTGATTTACATAACAGGAATAAATCTGTAGAAAGGCTGGGGGAATGATTCCTTTTTTCTTCATAAACAAGGTCAGGCAATTAAGTTTGCAAACTCATCCTAGAAAAACTACTACATACCTCACTGCTGAATATCACTAGAGTCACCTTCAAAGTATTCCCCTTTGGAAGCTGTGCACAGACATAAATGCCTAGTCCACCCTTCAAAGCAATTTTGGAGCTCTTTTTCTGGAATGGCCATCTGAGCTGTCATCATATGAAGTCTAACAACTAAGTTCATGAACTCATCATAGGAAAAGTGATACATACCTCATTACTGACTATTACTATGGTCACCTTTGTAGTAGTCCCCTTGGCCATCTGGTGACTGTAGTGATATTCAGTAGCCAGGTATGTAGCCCTTTTTTAAGGATGAGTTTGTGAACTTAATTGTCTGACCTATCTGTACGTTGTCTAACAATGGGGTTCGTTCCAACAATAAGAAATCAGAATCATAAAACATATTTTAAATCTTGTCTAAATCGCTATTAAAAGCTGGCAGCTTTCGGACCACCAATACAGGTGGACACACACAATGAACAAACATTTTGCTTGTTTGGGTCGGGATGGAGAGAGAGAGCTAGGTTATCATGTAACAACTATTCATTACCATCGCTCATTACTCTTTAAAACCAGCTTAGCACTCTTGGAAAGATTCCTCATTAAAAAATATTTTATTCCTATAATTAGGTAGTAGGCATATAAAGAAGAAACCACAATGGCTATGAAGATTTTGTATCAGGGAAATCTGGGTGCGGTGGCTCATGCCTGTAATCCTAGTGAATGGGGAGGCTGAGGCAAGACCATCACTTGAACCCAGGAGTTTGAGGCTGTAGTGAGCTATGATCACACCACTGCACTATAGCCTAGGCAACACAGTGAGACTCTATCTTTAAAAAAAAAAAAAAAAGACTTGGTATAAAGTAGCCCTTTTAACCATTGGAGGATAACATGTCACAAACCTGAGAGAAATTCCAGGGAACAATGCATTCTGAGTGTTGCCAAAAGTTGACCTGAGAGGATATTTAGAAGTTATTCCAGAATTTTTCTTTCTCAGGCAAAGAAATGTTTCACCTGATGATGCTACACTTTGTTGAGTTTTACAGATATCAAATCATTGCATTTCCTTACTAGTAGTTTAATGTCCCCAAGAACTTTGGGCTACATGATTGTGTTTCTGTATGACTCATGATTAAAGATGGTGTAGAAGAAAATGAATTGTTTTTTTCAAGCCTTTGGGGGAGGGGCTACAGCTAAACCTAATCATATCTTTGAAGCTCTGTCAAAAATCATCTGAAAGAATGAGATTTTAAAGATCAAGAATGTGTATTTAATAACTCTCTAGCAACATGGAATTCATAGTGAGGCATTCTGTGGTCACAAACCAAATTAGTTATTCACTGATAAGCCTCTCAAACCCTGCCTGGCAATCTATGAAACTTACATATCATTTTCAAGGTTATCAATATGATGGAAAGTATGAGAGTATATGCCTTCATTTGTAAGAGCTTGAAAGCTATGACAAAGTTCTCCTGCTCTATCCTAGGTTTGTTAGTTATCAAAAAGGAAATATTTGGCTGAAGAATACAGGGGCTTCATTTTCAGAACACACACACCAAAAAAAAAAAAAAAATTGCTCCAAACTTTCAAAACTAATACCTTTCATTGGTGCTTGTCACATTTAACAAACATAGTTGGAATTTTGTGTATGGAACATGAAATTTTAAGAGGTAAACACCAACATTAATGTGTATGAAGTATACTTTAGGAGGTTGTTGCAGTTTGGCCGGAGCTGGGTTTGAACCCATCACCCTTGGCATATGGGGCCGGCGCCCTACCCCCTGAGCCACAGGCGCTTGTGACCAAAATCCAGGGAGCTTACAGGGAGAGCAAATTACTGTTAAAATTAGTAGTCTCTTTCTTTTTCTGACTTAATTCTTAAGTGTGATTTCCGGGGAAAAAAATGTAAGATATCATTTAGTTTGCCCGCAAGATAAATTCAGGTAGTATTTTCCTGACAATATTGGAGAAAATTCCATTTGGAAGTGCGGGAGGAAATTTTGACTCACATTTTATATTTGCTTAATGACCCCCAAGAAGACATGAGGAATCAGATTTTATTTAGTTGCAACTTGCAGAAAATAATTTGGAAACATCTTGGATAAAAATAAGTTCTTATTATACTCAAAATAAGTGAAAAAAATAAGCGAGCAAAGTTTGCATATCCTTATCTAGTTTTCTCTGAAAGTATTTGTGAAATATTTTTCTTTAATGTTCATACTTCTGGCTGTGAAAACAAAGCCATATGATAAAGTCAGTATTAAAAATGGACCTCTATTGCATTTTTGCTTCCAAAGAAAACTCGGTGTTTCCAAAGGAATTCAACAGCAGATTTCAACATGTACATAAAACCACACATTTAAAATTAGAAACGTGTGTCTCAAGTTAAAGGTTAAATCTTTTGGAATACCTTTGCTATTCTTTTATTCATGATATAGGTAGTCCCCAGCTTACAAACTAAATAGGTTCTGTAGGTTTATTCTTAAATTGAATTTGTATGTAAGTTGGAACAGGTACATGTACCTACTACCTATACTAGTCTCCATTTTTAAGCACGAGTCGTATACCTCAGGTGGATGTTTGTAACTTGGAGACTGCCTGTATTTAATTCTGTAATTTCAGTTGGAATCAAACGAAGCCAAGGTTTTGAAGGAGTACGTACAGATGGCTCACTTTTCACTACTTCAGGGAATGTAGCTTATCTGTAGCAACATACTGATGATTACAATTCCTGTTACACATTGTATGCTTTATGCTTATGTCCCAGCTGAGGTACCACTTTCCTTCCCTGAAATTCATTTTTCCTCAACTTATTAGCTAAGTTCATTTCTCTTTAATCCTTCAAATCTCAGAACAAGAGAGCCATTTACTCCAAGAAGCCTGGTTCAGATGCAGTAATCTTTCCCATATCCTTCCGTAGCGCTCGGCAAAACCCAGGCTATCATTGTCCACAAACTATGCACTCTCTGTTGCCTGGGACCATTTTTTATTTGCTTTTATACATGAAGCCTCTCACAGAGTTGCACGCTAGTCTCTCAATATATGTGTTGCCCAATCTTTATAGATAATCGCATGCAGGTATACATGTCACAGAGAGTAAGTACAGAGGAGTTGAGGACTAATTTGTCAGTGGTAACAGTGGGCAGGCAACCAGGAAAAGCTATGGAGAAAAGGTGACACCAAACAGGATTCTACATTGAATAGTCTATGCCACATAGAGGAATAAGTTGCAGGGAGCACGAAGGGAGAGCATCTCAACCAGGGAAAGAGTTATAAATAAGAAGGAAGAAAGGAAAAGAGGGAAGAGCATTAAGAAAAGAGGCAAAAATGAATGGAGGTTTAAGGCAAGGGAGCAGTGGGGAGTGTGGTAAACCAGAATATATGCCTCATTTAAAGAGAGAGGCTATTACATTGCCAACATAGGAATTTGGAGGCTAATACAGGAGAACTTCTGTAAGTTGACCATCCAAGGGACTATAGCAAACTGGTCAACATCTGGAGATGGTCAACATAAGGAACTAGGCCTATTGAACTGATATGTACATGTGGTGCATGTCCAGTCTATGAAAATTAGGTCAACTTAAGGATGTGGTCGATGCAGAGAGGTGGTCAACTATGGAAGTTCTACTGTATTATGAGATCCTTTTTCAAAAGAGAAGCCAGAAATTGGATAGGGAAGTATCCCACTTTTACATTGGCAAGTACAGCTGATTCTTAAACAACATGGGAGTTGGGATGCTGACTCCCATGCAGTCTGAAATCCATATATAACTTTGACTCCCCCAAAGTTGAACTGCTAATAGCCTACTGTTGACCAGAAGCTTTACCAAAAATATTAAGGCGTATTTTGTGTGTTACATATTGTCTCCTTACAAGAAAGTAAGCTAGAGAGAAGAGAATATTAAGGAAATCTTAAGGAAGAGAAAATATGTTTACTACTGATTAAGTGGAAAAGGATCATCATAAAGGTCATTGCGATAAAGGTCATCCTCATTGTCTTCACGCTGAGTAGGCTGAGGAGGGCGAGGGAGGCAAGAGGTGGGTCTTGCTGTCTCACGGTGGCAGAGACAAAAGAAAATCCACATATAAGGGGACCCCATGGTTCAAACCTGTGTTGTTCAACGGTCAACTATAATTCAAAGTCTTGACACAGGCTAGAAACACACATCCTCGGGCTGACTTTTTCCAACAACTTCTGTTTTATGCACATAAGTAGGGCATGCCAACTGTGGAGAGCAGGCTATATTGACAGCAAGTCAGATGGTGGTCTGGGAATGATATACCAATATCCATTTCATCTCTGTGGCATTTCCTATTGACTAGCTCCTATGGACATCAATGGATCTTCCATGGTTACATTGTGCTTCTATGTGAGAACACTGCTGAATTTGTGGAGAACCCCAAGGAATTTCATACTCTCAAGTAACGTAGAAAGATCTGGACAAACCACTCTGGATTATCTCACGCTTTAAACATATAACCAAGGGAGACTATATAAGGGAAACAACAAAAGGCCCAGGGACAGAAATTTGGGGACTGCCTACCTTTCGAGAGCTTGAATAGCAAGAAAGGGGAGAAGTTAATGAGGGAGACAGTGGATCCAAAAGCCTGTGGCACAGAAGCCGAGAATAAGGCCAATGGCGTTGCTTACCGCAATTATGCTTGGGCTGTTTATTTAATACTCTTGTTTTCATTAATAAAAAGACAATGAAAAGTAAGCTTAATGGCTATTCCAATTATTTCTTCAGCATTCTTGTGCATGTATATTCAAGAGTTAACATTCCCTGACAAATAAATAACGCAGTATGAGACAAGAGATTGGAGGCGAGTTTCACATCTGCTTTTCTTTAACCTTTCTACGGAGGAAAAACAGCCCTCATGACTTTGCCCAGTTTTTAAACTTGGAATTGTCTTCTGTAGGAACTGAAATGGCCTCATCCACATTGAGATTAATCTCATGGTGTTGAAACGTCTGGAAAGCCGGCGTGGAATTTTTCTTTTCGGATTTGAAATCCACACAAGAAAGATGCACAGCTAGGAGTCAAATATGGGGAGAGGTTCAAAGTCCTTAGGAATCCAAGATACACAAATAAAAGCAGCAATAACCTAACCTTACTCATCTGAACTACTGACGATCCCCCGCGCTGGCTCCTGTTACTTCTCTGAAACGTTGTTGGAGATGGTACCATTGGGACAATCCATATGGAAAAATAATTTTGAGAACCATGAAACACCCTGGGCTCTAGATTTATGGAGCTTAATTTGAAATCTATAAAATAAAAAAAAAATACTACAGACGTCAAGGCTTTGCGTCACCTTTCTTTACAGGATAGTAAGGATCCCAAATGTAGGTATTTGGTTCTTTAGATCATCTTAGGCCTATGTCCTGGGAAGCAAAGCCTGAGATGGGAATGCTTGGGCAGATTTAGTGAGACTGAACATGCAAGTAAGGTCTATAAAGGATGCAGCGTGGGGCTGAGGAAGAAGCTTGATGAGTATGTGGGTTCAGCTGAAGTTTAGCCTCAGTCTGAACCCACAGAAAGCTCTAGCGCTTTTGTATTTTTTGTAGGCACACTTGAACCTACGGTTAAACATCCACTTCCACAGCACACTTAAATCATGATGATTAAAAAAAAAAAAAAAAGAGTAAAAACGATACGCTTACTGTGTTTTGAACTTCTTTTGAAAATAATTTAATTAATGATCTTTGACATCTTTTGCAGCACATGGCAGGATAACATCTCTGGAGTATAAACAGCCCCACAGCAATGTCTCACCTGGAATCAAGGGAGTGGCCTTTTGTACAAGGTCTGTCCCTGGCTGAATGTCTCCTGTGGAGGGAGAGCATAATCCCTGCATTACCAGGTCAGGCCGTGTCTGTCGCTGGAGAAGGGCTCAGCTCCTAGCCCCTGGGGATGGGGCTGCTGGCCTGGTGGAGGGGTCTGGATGCTGGCACCCCCTTCCGGTGCAGGTGGGAAGATGAGATGGATGCACAGAAACCAGTTGAGTTTATATGGTCCAGCACTCACCTAGGGCAGCTCTCCTGGACTAGAGGGTTAGGTTTTGTCCCTTTTTCTTCCGGAAACAGCATGTCCCTTTACCTGTGAATGGCATCTTCCGGTGGGAGCCGCTAAGTTGTTTGTTCAACCCTCCCCTCCCTCTTCTGCCCACCCCACTTTCTCCTACGACTCTGGCCAGCAACGAATAGCTGAAAAGACTGACAAAAAACAACAAAAAAAGGAGCTGCTGATTCGTGGGTGGAAGACAGAAATCTGGCTTTTGCTGATTCAAAAGTGGGGGGAGATGTCTGTTTTTCTGGTTAATACCAACCCAGTGTATCATAGTTCCAGAGCACATGACTCAGAGGCAGGTCTCGGCTCCTCCAGGAGCATCTGTCCTGTTCGGGGACAGGCCATGGCGTCTGCGATTTTTAATCCAAAAACCGTGCTCTGTTTTATACAACCCTTTGAAAAATGCAGGGAGTGGAGAATCGGCTGCTCTCTTGCATATGATTTTCCGTAACAGCTTTAGTTTCCGTTTTTAATCTTATTGTTTGTCTCCCAAGAGAACTTTAAAGAGAAATTGGGAGGAATCTCAAAGCTATCAGGAATGGCCAGTCTTCTGCCCGGTTCACTGGGGAAAGAGTTTTCAAATGGAAAAAGAAAGTATTTACACATTTGAAAAAAAAATTTTTTTTTTGGAGAATTATTTTAAATGGATGCCTTTTTACTGAAGACTTCCTGTTTAAACCAGATATTCTTATTTCTACATACACTTTAGAAAGAAATGATAAATGCATAAATTCAAAAGTCATATGTGAAAAACATCGAAAAGCTTCTATCTGAAGCTTCAAAAATATACCAGAGACAGGGGATCTTATGGAGTTACAGGAGCCTACAACGACAAAAACGCATAAAAATTCAAGAGCGATGGAGAGGTAGTTCAAATCCCTGTTTTACTACTTAATATTTGTGTCTTTGGCCAAGGTACAAATCTCTCCAAGCCTCAGTTTCTTCAGCTGTATAATAGGCAGATAGATAGAAATATGCCTATCCTAGGGAAAAGGGACAAAGGCGGAGCCCCCAGGTCCTCATCTCACCTTAATCCTAATTGGAGAGCACATCCTACCAATCCACCAATCAGAACTCAGCATGCCAACTGCAAAAAGGATGCAGAGGACCCGCTAGCCCAGCGTTTTTCAACCTTTTTTTTATCTCACGGCACATTTGAATCTGTAGTTAAACTTCCACGCACACTTAAATTATGTTGATCAAAAAAGAGATTAAAAAAAGACTACTTACTGTGCTTTGAACTTTTCTCAAAAATAATTCAATTAATGCTCTTTAAAAAGTTTCTGGCACATCTAAGAATCTCTCACTGCACACCGGTTGAAAATCACTGCTCTATCCCACGGGCTAAGCCTCATAGGTACAATAAAGTTTTGACTGTGACCTGGAACAGCCTTAAGATTAATTGTCATGTTGTTAGTTTAAATATGCATTGTGGTCCACACTCCCTTACCCCCATAGGTTTTCAGAGAGGCTCAGGAGAGGTCCACATGCACCTGAAAAATTAGCATAGTAAGTTAGGTGTACCTTCTAGGGCGTTTGATTTCAGGATCAATGAGTTAATAACACTGACACGCTTAGAAGAATACTTGGCACACAGTAAACATTTAAAAACATTTACTATTCATTCATTAAATACTATTTTACAATTGAATAATGTAAGTAAAGGTGGTAAGAATGCTATAACAAAGATTTGATCTGTATTTCACAAAAAGGGTTATATCCTATATGAACACTAATTTTTTTTTAATTTGCTGTCAGCATTTTGAGCAAATGAATCACATATCACCAAAGGAATAGAGTCCTTATGTGTGAAATATTCAAACAAATGAACATGATCTCCCTAAATTCACTTTATAATGTTTCTTCTTATTTCATTACTCTTTCAAGGAATATAAATTACTCCCTTATCTTAGTGTGATGGATTGTGTTGATGACACAGAAAACAAAATAGTCACTAAGAAACAGATTTTAATAAAATTAGCCTTCTCCAAGAGGGACAGGAGAGAAAGAGGGAGGGAGGGAGGAGAGAAGGAAGGAAGAAGGAAACCTTGACCCCAAGAAACAGATGGGTACAGGGGAAGGAAGGAAGGAAGGAAGGAAGGAAGGAAGGAAGGAGGGAGGGAGGGAGGGAGGGAGGGAGGGAGGGAGGGAAGGAAGGAAGGAAGGAAGGAAGGAAGGAAGGAAGGAAGGAAGGAAGGAAGGAAGGAAGGAAGGAAGGAAGGAAGGGAAGCTCAGTTTTTGAGCTACATGTTACTGAAGTCTAGAAGGACCTGAAATCTATTTACAAAGTAGACAAGTGCAAATGTATCTTCAAGATAATAATAATAACAATACAGATGTTTCTGTTCTAATAGGATATGTTTTTTCTTGCAAAACTTTTGCGTTCTGCAAAACCAAAACCGTGCACTAAAGAGAGTGAGTTCAGGAAAAAATAAGGTTGGAGCCGGCCACTTGAAACTATGCAACATTGTAACCAGAGAAGTATGAAAACAGAAATTGGTTCCTGGAACAATAACCTCAAGAGTGCAGTTAGGCAGCTCAGCGAAGCTAGAAAATGCCACAGTGGAGCAATAGAGTGGCCATGCTGGCAGCAGCTACATGGGAACCGAGCTGGCAGGCGGATGGAGGGGGCCCTGGTTTGTTGTGAAGGTGGGCAGCAGAGGCAGCTGTCCGCCACGAGGTGAGAGCCACCCAGGCTGGGCTTCACTTCTCTGGGAAGAGTGTTCCAAAGGCCAACACTGTTTATTTTCTTTTTAAAAAAATACAATTTAGTGGTGCCAGTGTGATAATCAAACTAAGTTTCCTTTTTCCCTGGCTGATGAAGGTTAAAATTCTATTGCTGTTGTAACAGTGCCCCTTGCCTAGATAAAGATCATAAATGAAACCAATTTCCTGGTGCTACTAACCTCATTCCCTAGTGATCACCGTGTATGAGTTCATACACACTGTAGGTTATTTAATGTGATCCAAGCTGGGTTTAAATTTTTATACACGTTCAGAAAAATTGCAAAGCAACTTACTGAGAAACATTTTGCCTTCAGCTGTCTAAAAGAGAGTAACAACTTGAATAGAACTGGGGATCTTTGGGGGGCTCAAAGAATAAGCAAAGATGTCAGGTAACAGTAAAGGCTAATCTTTAGAAAATTTAGGATGAATGTTGGATGTGTTCCCAGCACTATTCTAAATGCTTTGAATGGATTGACCCACTTAATCTTTATAGCAATCCTTGTATAACAGTGATTGTACTATCTTGCTTTTATATGTGAGGAAACTGAGGCACAGCAAGTTTCTATCACTTGTCAGGGGCGTGTGAGTGAAAAATTGGGCTTTCAACACAGGTTTCAGCTTCTGAGACTACATAGGGAACTACCAAATGGAACAGCCATTGCTAAGGCTGCCTTTGCAATTGCAATAGCTACCTGGAGGGTTATGTGACTTCCACCTGCAAGCTTCTGGCAGATATCAATTAGGAGGGACAGGATGTGAGAAAGTGTTTCGTTTTGAAGCAAGGAGGAAGGGAAGCAGGGTGAACAGACCAAAATGTGGCTTCCTGGTCAAGGGCTTGTGTATGTTACCTGCCAGTCTTCCGGTGCCTCTCAGAAGCTAGTCTCCAAAGTCCTACCAGGTTCTCACGCCAGCCCTGGCTTCTGGAAGGAAAAAGAGAGTGTGGCTTTTTTTTAAGTTTAAAACCAAAAGAACTTGATGCTGGAAGAACAGTGTGTTTCTCTAAAATGTAAGAGGATCCTCTTTCCTGGGATCTTTGGAAGGCCCATTCTTAACGTTGTTCCAATTTCCTTCTCTTCTGTAGCGGTGGGGGAAGGAGCGTGAACTGAAACAAATAACAAAATGAAAGAGAAAGGACTGTTGAGGGGAGAGAGAGAGACCAGCAGGGCTGAGGAGGATGGGCCTTGGGTTTCAAGGATTTGGGAGGGGCTCCCCAGAAGGTGGGGTGTCCAGGCCTCAGCTCCGGTTACATGCCCCGGAGCCTGATGGAACGGAGTGGCCAGGAGGTAGACTTTGTACTTAATATCCGTGGGTCTCTCTCTCTGTTCTTTTTACCCTCAGCCTGTTTCCAGCTGTTTCTAACTTCAAAAGGATTAAAGGATTGTGGCTTACTTTAGGAGGTGGGGAGTAGGAGGGTATTTATGGCTGGTCCCAAGGCTTAGGAGCCAGAGAAGGAAGGAAACCTTGATCCCAAGAAACAGGTGGGTAGTGGAAATCAAAGCAATGGGAAAAACCCAAGAATTCTTGGAAGAAAAGGAATTAATTGACCCAAGGCAGAGTAACAGCCCAGGGGAGGCCATCTGGAAGTGGGGGCCTGACAGTGACCCTCCTCACCATCGCTGGGGAAGTCCCTTCTCTAGAACTCTCTCCTTAAAGATTGGGGCTGAGAGGTCCCTATTCCACTGTCCAGGAAGTGTGGGAAGTCCAGGAGCCCCCACCCCCCTAGAGCCTTTGTCTGGGGAGAACTGAGCCTGGAATCCAATGTTAGGATCAGAAGGCATCTTCCAGGGGAAATAGCAGTGTGTACACAGATAAAATATAACAAGTAGAAACATCTAGGAGACCCATTTTAGCTCACTATGGGAAAGATAAGGGATAGAAAAGGAAAGACTGGAATGCAGGTTCATGGGAGGTGATGCTTCAGCCATGAGGGACAGTGTTTGGCTGTGAATCTACAGTTGGTGCTTAGGAAGTCCGCGCTCGCTAAGTTTAGAGATGGGAGACAGGAAGGAGATTTGTCTGGCTGATTCAGAAAGAACCAATCAGAGTTTAAAACAGGAAACAGGCATTTAGGAAATGGGAACTGGCAGCGGGGTGGGGTTGGGTCAGTATCTTCCCAGCTGTGTCCCCACCCACCAAGAACTTCAGAGTCAACTGCTATGCTAGTTAACCATGCAGGGTCCTGGGCTCCTTCCAGACCTACTAACCTAGAGTTTTGGTGGTATGGCCCAAGAGGAATCTGCATTTTCACAAACACTCCAAAACTTTAGCATTCCTCTCCCTATCGATAATGGAGAGCAACTGGTTTTGGTTTTATTATTATCTAGAAGTTTGGACGCCTGGATGATAAGTGACAATGGTGATCCAATTGTTTTTGAGAACTAGGAAGGCTGAACTCCCATGAACACACCACTGTGTTATAACTGAATAAACCTATTACATTGACAATGTCTCTAAACTACATAATCACTATTTTGCAGCATGGTAATTAGGCATCAGTGTGAATCTGTTGATCTATAGAATTGTGCTCATATTACTTTAAAAATAGTGGTTCTCAACCTGTGGGTCGCGACTCCTTTGGGGGTCGAACGACCCTTTCACAGGGGTCACCTAAATACATCCTGCATATCAGATATTTACATTATGATTCATAACAGTAGCAAATTACAGTTGTGAAGTAGCTTCACTGCTTCAAAACCATGTAACCAAGAATGTCTGCAGTCAACAGGGGTGAGAGGCATAAGCTGGAAGGTTGTGTTAGGACACAGCTGAAAAACTAGTGTGTGATCTGGGTGGTGAGATGTGCTGTTTCCTAGAGCTAAGATGCTGGAGAAATGAGATGTCAGAACTAATCTCTTCCTTTCTTGGGTAGAAAGTGAAGCCATCTAACCACCAGTCCTGGCTGTCCTTCCCCGTGTATGGGTGTGCTCTTTAAAGCCCTGGCTCCTTGGTTCCTTCCCGGAAGCCCAGCATACTCACCATTGAACTCACCGTTGAACTCACCAGGTCCCTACTACTGTGTTCCCCTGACCTGCTAAGTGGAAGGATAGTTGGCTTAGCCACCGTGAGCGGCACAGGAGAGCAGATCTGTGAAGGAAGGCTCCACCGTGGGACCAGAGCCAGACACTGGCTAGCCCTGACCTCTCATTTCGCTAGTGAGAAAAGAGGCTTTGAGAATGAAAGTGAGGCTCAGTGCCTGTAGCTCAGTGGTTAGGGCACCAGCCACATACACCGAGGCTGGCGGGTTCGAGCCTGCCTGGGCCTGCTAAACAACAATGATAACTATAACCAAAAAATAGCCAGGCTTGTGGCAGGCACTTGTAGTCCCAGCTACTTAGGAGGCTGAGGCAAGAGAATTGCTTAAACCTAAAGAGTTCAAGGTTGCTGTGAGCTGTAATGCTGCGGCACTCTACTGAGGGTGACATAGTAAGACTCTGTCTTATTAAAAAAAAAAAAAAAAGACAGAGAATGAAAATGACTTACCTGTGAGCACAGGTCTCATTCAGGGTTACTCTGCACCTTGAAGTCAGGTTCACTAACTCATAACATCTTGCTCTCTTTTTCTGTTGTTTGCCTACCTTGGTTGCGCAGAAGGTGAGCAGGTGACTCTGGGAAATTGCATGCCAGGCACAGCTGGGTCTGTCAATAGCCTCCTGCTGTTTCCGACACCCACATTCACTACACAGCTCCTCTTAAGGGTCATACCATTTTAGTGCCATATTTCAACCCCAAGTTGAAATATGAGTTGAAACTCAGAGTCAGTCGGTGGCAGACAATACCTTAAACAAATTCATAAGAGCAACATGGCATATCTTTTTCTTTGTTGATTTCATACAGCCCCTGATTACTGAACATCACATTTTTAACTTTCATTTGTTATTTTATTTTATTTTTTTAGCAAATGTTCTTATGTACTGTAGCCAAGGGGACCAAAGTTAAATTCCACAGTTGCCTGTGGTAACTTAGAAAGGCTGAGGTAATGTAGATGTGGAAATAAAGCAAGGTTTCTGGGGACAGATGTGAGTACACTCAGTCCAGCCGGGTTCAATTTCTAAGCACTGAGGTAACCAGCAAGGGTTAGGCACTTCCTTGGAGACTAGACTTAATCCCTGACCATAAGGACTGTGTTTTCAGAGAAGTTTATGGGCTGTACAGGAGCATCCTCAAGTCCATCAGAACCTTTACACTTAAAAAAGAATAACAATGGACCATATGAGATTCAGAGAGAAATAGGGGGGAAATGGAATAATAACCGAAATCCTTGTTACTTGACCCAGTTCTCAAATAGCACAGGAAGCCACGAAAGCGTATGTTTAAAAAGCCATATCTCTTCTCAAGAATATGACCTTCATTTCAGTGTGTTAAGTGGATATGAAGATGTCTATTGGTTGAAACAGGTCCTTGCAAGAGTTTATCTTCAACCTATTGAGCTCTTACCAAGTAATACTCGATTTCTCCACATAGGGAAATATAGACCCATGGTTGCTAGCCAGGTACGAGCAATTTGGCGAATTTACCAAGGCAAACTGCTAGCCAACTCTTCTGAAAGTTGTCGTGGAATGGTGACAGTTTTACTCTAAAAGTCTTATCTCAGAAATCCCCCAAAGTCTCACTCCATGGTGAACTCTAGTTTTTTGTTTTTTTTTTCCTTTTTGGAACAGATAAAAATGATCCTCTCAAGAATAGGCCCTGTTCTTGCCAGGAAAAGAGAACAAAGTTTTTAGTAGAAATTCAATCATTACTGCACTCCTCAGTAAAGGAGAAGGGGGGGGGGAAGGCGTTAGTGGCATATGACCAAATATAATAGCCTCAGCTATGTGAAACTCTTTATACGTCTTGGAATTTTTGAAGCTGAAGTTGTCTATGCCAAGATACACTTGGGCAATACAACCTGAGAAAACAAAGTTTTAAATAAAGCATTCTGACATCTTTTTCTAATGACACATGCAATCTTGTAATATACCAAGCTTACGTCTTTCCTTCCACCTTGGGAGAGTCCAATACCATACATCTATGGCCCCCAACCAGGAAGAAAAGTTGGGCTTGGACTTGCCCCTGCATTCTCTGTGGCAATGGATCCAAGTGGCCTAGACACAGAAAGGGAATTAATATACCATCCCCTAAAGTGGACAGATTTGGGGGACCTGTTCCTGTTCCCTTAGTTTTTAAATGTAAATTTGTGCAATGTCAGGCTGGGAATGGGCAATACCGTTGGAAAGTCTTTCTGGACCCAAATGAAGGTAGGCTGGACACTCCTTCATGCTTCAAGAAGTTACCCAGGAAACTCAAAAGTCATCTTTCTGTAGGCTGCTCACAGTAAGATCTCCGTTCTGTCCACAGGAGCCCAACTCAAAGTTAATATGATTTTCTACAGTTTAAACATTCTAATTAAATACCTGAATTTATTTTTTTGGAAGGAAGAAAGCAGAACATTTATTTCAGTTATAGAAATAACCATATCTTTGGCATGTATTAAAGACTGTAGGTCTCCCAAGCTCTGTTCGAAATTCACAACATGGGAATTTACAGAATTTTCATAAAAGCAATTGAAATGACAGCGTCTCCATGAACTCCCAGGGTGTACTTCTATTAACAAAAGATGTTTTCCTTTACTCGCACCTGCTCAGTTCTCCATGGGGGCTTAAGCGATACACATTCCAATAGAGCCGCGTCAATAAAATCAAATAAAAATTAAGTTCCAGGGAAGTGGACGGAGAGAGACAATGGTGCCACAGAAAGAGCATTTGAGAAGGAGCTTAACTAGTGGAACCAGCTTTTTAAGTAGGAAATTGTTACAGAAAATAGATTTTTCTTTTTTTTTTATTGTTGGGGATTCATTGAGGGTACAATAAGCCGGGTTAACTGATAGAAAATAGATTTTTCGATGATAAATCATGCCATTTTGACTTTGTTGAATACCAGGTCATTTTAACACATCTTTCCTTTGTTTCTGTGTGTATTTATGAACGTCTGACAATTAAGTTCATGAGCTCATCCTAGAAAAAGTGCTTCACACCTCACTGCTGAGTATCAGGATGGTCCCTTTTGAAGTCCTCCCCTTGGGAAGCTATGCTCTGATGCCAGTGCCTAGTTCACCCTTGAAAGCAACTTTGGTACTCTTTTTCTGGAATGACCATCTGAGTTGTCACACAACATACAAAAACACACAGCAATAATGAATGTTGCTCAGCAAGACACCGCCATACATCAACATGAACACACAGTTTGGGGACACTGATATACCAATATGAAACTTCCTAAGTTGTTTGTTCAGTGCTCCCAACATAAATGCATGATGGCAAGTTTAAGAACTTAATTGAAGACCTCATAGGATGACAGCTCTGATGGCCGTTCCAGAAAAAGAATCCCTACATTGCCTGTGACCCTAGCACTTTAACGGGCCAAGATGGGTGGATCACTTGAGCACAGGTGTTCAAGACCAGCCTGAGCAGGAGGAGGAGCTCTTCTTTAGTCTCTATTAAAAATAGAAAAAAAATTTAGCGGGGCTACTGGGGAGGTTGAGGCAGGAGGATTGCTTGAGCCCAAGATTTTGAGGTTGCTGTGAGCTATGATGATGCCACAGCACTCAACCCAGAGTGACAGAGAGTGAGATTCTGTCTCAAAATAAAAACCCCAAACCAAAAAACAAAACTGCTCTGAAGGGTGTCAGTGCATAGTTTTCCAAGGGAAGTACCTGGAAGGTGACCGTAGTGATGTTCAGCAATGAGGCATGTGGCGTTATTTCTAGGATGAGTTTGTGAATTTAATTGTTAGATCTCATATATATGTATGTATGGGCTTCTGGGACTGGGGAGGTTGGAGGCGCATAAGGGTGAATAAAGTTTAGAAGAGGCAAGAGAAAAGAATAAAAGAGATAGAAGAATAGGAATTTTTTTCTCTTTACATGTTACCAGAATTAGTTTTCATGAAGTCTGCCTACATTAATGTGTTTAAGCTTATTAGATTATTGTCTTCAGAAAAGAAAATTCATGTTTTTTTATTTTGCTTCTATGGAATTTCACTTCTTTTAAGAGGATTCTGTCAATGGGGAAACAAGGTAAGAATGTCATTCCCTCTAATTGCCAACATATTCAATTTCCTAGGTTTTGTTGTACTTATTTGGAGAGACAAAGAAACGTCTCCAGCGCCTTCTCTATACAGAAGATGACATGAGTCACCATCTTCTCTCCACATCCCCAAACTCACATATACCATGTTGGATTGCAACAGGCAAGTTCCCTTGACCTTCAAGAGGTTACTCCTCAGAGGCAGACAAATTCATGAGTGACAGGAGAATTTTATTTCTGAAAGGAAGAAGTTCTTTGCTATTTTTACTCTTTTGCTGCTTTTGAAGGAAAAAAGATCCTCAAGAGAGTCCTTCGTAGAGTGAAGTGATGATGGTGTGGCAGACTGAGAAAGCTCAGGGAGGAAGACCAAGAGCTCTTCATGGGATAAGGAAGTCCAGGTGGTGGGGAAGGTGTGAGGGGAGATGCTGGAATTCACAAATGCTGATGTAGATGTGTGAACAGGAAAGGAGAATGAAGTGAGGCTCTGGGAGATGTGAAAAGACACTAGCAATGGGGACTTTCATTGATTTTTTTCATTTATTTGTTTATTCAAACATTACATGCTGTGTGCCAGAATCTGTGCAAGGTGCAAGACAGGTTACCCTAAAGAGTCTTCGGTGGAGTCTCCCACTTCTCAGATGCCTTGTGGAACAGATTTTGTCTTGGAGAAGGTAGAGAAGTGCTCTAAGACTTGCCAAGACTGGCACAGGGTAAGGACCCAAGAGGCTGCCAGGGAGGACAGCCACACCCCGTTACTCACATTTCCAAAGGGGTGTGCATAAAGAAAAAAAAAAAAAACCAATGTGTTAGTTTTTACTTGTCATAATTGGCTTTTTGACCAAGAATTGTAAGTATCTAAGTATAGGAAGAACATGCATAGCTGCTCAGGAATGTGGAGGGGAGGGAATAATTTGCTTTGGATTGGGTTAGTCCCTTCTCAATGTGCTATGGTGGTTTTGTTCAGTTCACTTGTTTTTTCACATTGGTCTGAAACAATCTTTGGAGTTTAAGCCTCTGTCTGGTGCAGCTGTTCCCAACAAATGGGTATGCTGGAATGTCTTGGGAGGGGTGTAATAATTTCTTACTAATAACAAAAATCCAAAATTGTGCAAATGAATCCACTGGAATCTTTAAATGAATAAGGTGAAAATGTAAAAATGACCCCCTCCCCCCAACAAAGTCTCAATCTTGTCCATTACTGTAACACATGTGACAGTTTATATTTACATACATGATCCAGCTGGTGTTCCCGGCTTTGTAGCTGTAACTCCATTCCTTTCTGTCCCACTCAAGAAGGAAATGCAAGTGAATGAGAGAGGTATTATTATGGGCGTTACTATTTCTCATGGCTGACTCTGGGCTTATGGAAAGAGTGCTGTGATTGATTAGTAATGTCTGCTGTGGATAGGAGAAGGTGTGGCAGTGCATTGCTAGGTATTTACCATTTCTGATATTTCTGAGTTCTCAGGTGTTGGAACTCTGCCATTCACTTTATGTTGTAGTCACCTGTAATGTATCTTAGATGATTTTGATTCACTCATATCACCTAGCTTTGGCAGGTCTTGCATTGAAGGGGGCTCAAGAGGTGTTAAAATTCAAGTGAACTTATACATCCTTTTGCTGAGATGTAACTTGTGTGACTTCTTAATAGTTACTGGACAGTGTCACAAATGTGACACTCATGGCAGCCTGTGTCCATGGAATACCCAAAATAGAATAGGTTCACAAAATATTTTTCTCATTAAGTGTATCAATAAAATATAATACATTTCAATCAAGAATAAAACATATTTGACCATAAATTTCAGAGAGAATACAGTGTTCTTGATTTTTTTTTCAGAGCCAGTGCTTTTGGAAAATTATCAAGCATACTTGTTCACTTTCCTGCATTATAACACAGTTCAAAGGACAAAATGAAAATGATCAGAGTGTCTCATAATCCACTCTAACAATCATTTGATCGGGAAAGATTGGGTCAAAACTATACTAAGGCAGCCACTAGGAACAAACAAAACAAAACAAAGACCTAGGTTTCCTAAGTATTTTCTTGATAGTGATATCTTCATGGAAAAGAGGTTAAAGGGGGGAAAATCTAGTGATTGAGGTTTTTGGAAGGACAAATTACATAATTCTGTATCTAGTTGCCCAACATAGATAAGAGGTTAGAACCCTGAAACTGTTGAACATTTGGTATAACTTATACTTTTTCTTGGCTCGCAGGATTACTAGATTTTAAAAGTTCACTAGATTACTTGATTTTAAAAGTTCACTTTCTCACACTTTTGCTTCCTTAACACTTCACTCCTTTAACATTTGATAACAGTCAATCATGACGTTGAGTAAGAGAGCACTGTTCAGTAAAGTCACCTCCAGCTTGAAGAACCCTTTAAGCAAGCAAAAAATAAAGATAATTACAACTGCAAGATGTTTGGATGGAATTCTTATTTTGACAAATAGCATCATGTAGGCATTGAAAGCATGGAATTTGGAGCTAGACTGCCTAAATTCAAATTCCAACTCCAACATTTAAAGATGTGACCTTGGGCAAGTATTTAACCTCTGTGCTTCACTTTGCTCATCTGTGAAAGAGGACATATTCAGAGTATACAATATGCAGTTGTATATTCTGGTATGTGGACAGGGTGCTTGAAATTCATTACGAGAGATGGCTGGAACATCATGTCTGTCCCCTGATAAGAAATTATGAAAATCATCTTATGTTGTCCTTTTATAATCAATCACGGGGACTTTCTCTCTGCATATTGGGTTTACTATTGTATATGCAAAGTTCTACACCGTGTTATTTTTCTTTAATTATATATAAATGAGGTCAAGTTTTCCCCATGTGCATACTTAAAGAACTTCAATTCTCACATACCCATGGCTTTCTCGTGACATTTATGATCCACATTTATGTTCTCATTCATGAGCAAAGTCTAGAGTCTTAATGTTAGCCAGTGTTTTGTTAAGTGGCTCAAGATTCATTTCTTGCCACCCGGAGGGGCACACTGGCCTGAGCACTGGGATTGGGCAAAGCCTGGACCCCAGTTCAGAACAACCACAAAGGAAAACCATATGATCAAGGGACAAGTGACAAGTGGCGCTAAGGAAGGAAGCCAGAGGTCAACTCGAGGGAAACAGCGTGAGTCCACAGGTCAGAGGGGCAGGAAACAGGTCCAGGGCCACGGCCTCGGACAATCAGGAACAGGTGGGGAAGGGAAGTGGCTGGCAAGATGGAGGGAGGTAAATATCTCAGCACGCAGGCTGGGAGCTCAGAGAGGATGCGGGGGGCTTTCCGGTGGTGCCAACAATGTAGGGTGGGAAAGGCCCCTTGAGCTTAAAGGTTTTTGAAATGACCTCACTGAAGGTCTTCTAAGGTGTGGTATTTATACCATCTAATTATCTGAGTGAGTAGGGAGTTCCTGTTTCTTCAGAAAGACTTTTTGAAGTTTGAGACCGACATGAGCAGTCCTGGAACTTAAACCTCAACGTCTTCTCTTCTTTAGGACTTCATACCTCCATGGAGGACACCTCTGGGGACAGAACACCTTCAAAATGCACTTATGCTCATGCTTGTAAGTCATCTGAGCAACACTGGTGAGCATCACATAGCTGAAAGATGCTACAGATCCCAAGAGCTCAGCCGTGCAAACCTGAAGTTGCACAGGTTGGCCTCGTGCCAAACCAGGATCGTCACTGGGCCCTTTATCCTGTCCCCTCCTTGTCAGCACCATTCTGCCTTCTAACCCACCCGCCCTAGGAATAGAAATAGCAATAACAATAGCTAGCTCCTTAGTATGTGCTAACTCCTTTAGATATAATAGATAACTTAGTCCTCGCAACATCCCAAGGGTAGGTATTATAATTATTAGGAACCCCATTTTATGGATAAAGAAACTGAGGCTCATCATGATTAAGTATCTTGTACAAGGTGACTTCATGGGCCACCAGAAGACCTGAGAATTAAATCCAGGTCTGTTTGACAGCAAAGCCAAGGCTGTTCGCTATCATGCTAAATTACATCTTCTGGTGAGTTCGCTATACCTGGTGAATGTATGTTTTAGGCAAGATGTCGTGTACTCTCAAGATTTACATTTTAAGATCATGGCTTCAATTATGGGATGAAAGTTTGGGTCCCAAATGAAAAGGACCAGAGGCAACAGGCGAGAGAGAGCTGTGTGACAGAGTGGAATTTAGTTTAAGGCCAGGTGTGTGTCAGCTGGATTTTTTCCCTTCAGTACGAGGAACGTGGGTTATCAGAAAAGTTCGGTAAGCTCTGCCTACCTCCTCCAGAGAAATGCAGGAGGAAGACCAGCTGCCTCCTGTGCCCTGCCCTCCCAATATTTTCAGAATTTGCACATATTTGGCCAATTTCTTTCTTTCTTTCTTTTTTCTTTGAGGGAGAGTTCTATTATGTTGCCCTCGGTAGAGTACCATGGCGTCACAGCTCACAGCAACCTCAAACTCTTGGGCTCAAGCCATCCTCTTGCCTCAGCCTCCCAAGTAGCTGGGACTACAAGTGTCTGCCACAACACCTGGCTAATTTTTGTTGTAATTGTCATTGTTGTTTAGCATGCCTGGGCTGGGTTCGAACCCACCAGCCCCACTGGGGCTGGGGCTGGCGCCCTAACCACTGAGCTACAGGCGCTGAGCCTGGCCAATTTTCTTATCAACTGGTCCTCTGGCCTGGAACCGCCTTTTGACCTAACCCAGTCTGGCCCTCCCACCTTAAACTTTCTCCTTTCTCTCTTTTCCTCATCTGAAGCACAGGCCATCTTACCAAAATGATAGCAAACACTTACAGCATATTTATACCCTACATACATCAACTCATGATTCCATGTTCTTAGCATCTTATAATTTTTTAATGCCATAACCCTCCCTTTGTTCTCAAGCCAAAGTGCATTCTTAGATCCTTATTTTATTTCTATCTCTGGTAACAGTGGGACAACAAAGCACATCGCCCAAATGTGTTCTCATTTCAACACCAGTGCGGCACTGAGTTTTCTCCTGAATTCTTCTGTGGTCCCCCACCAGCTCCCCAACCATTCATCTTCCCCCATGGGCCATGGTCTGTACTGTGTGCCATCTTGTTCCCAGCTTTTCCGGGAGCTTGCCTGTGAACTTCATTGTTTTCTCCCACTCTCCTTCTTTCCTCTCAATCATATATTTGTAGAACCGTGATTGTCCCTCAGAATTGGCTCCAAATGTTTCCCCTGCTATTTATTTATCTTTAAGGGGTAAGGTCATCAGCCCTGAAACTTGATGCTGGCCACAGACACGTCTCCTGTCCCTGCTCTGCCGGTGACTAACTCGTCAATGGGAAATGACCATAAAACGGTGACGGTTGCACCCCACACCCCATCAGTCTCCTCACACTGGGGAAGGTCTGGGGGCCACATGGAGGCTGCAGGCAGAGGCTGCTCCTGGGCTTCTCCCCTTCCCTCCCACTCCTGTTGAGAGAAAAAGAAAAGCACCCCACAGAGCTCTGTGCAGCTCATAGGGCCAAAGGACAAAAACAGAGAAAACATCTTTATAACACATTGTAAGTCACCATGAGACACGTACCATTGTTCTCAAGGTTTTGATGAATATGAGGTGTGTTAAAATTAGAGATCATCAATTTGGGAGCCTAGAGGAGATGACTTGGATTTAATAGAACAAACTGCTACGTGAAATCTGTCTTATTAAAGTTAATTAAAGGAAGCGGAAATGGTCATCTTTTAACAGAATCTAGCCCTCTGAGGAATGGATGGTGAATACAAATCCATTCGACCATCCACATGAGGATTGTGTGTGTAGCTATAAGGTGTGTGTCTATATACATGTACATTTAAATTCAAATAATGAGACCGAAAGAGACTTTTTTCAGATCTGTGAATTTATTCATAAAAAGAACATTATAAAGGTATAGAGTCAAATAATGTTTCATTGTATGGTTAACATGTACTTCTATTTATTATAAAAAACAATTTTTTTATAATTTCACTTCTGTCATAAAAACTGGCACCCACACACACACACGTCCACGTAAAGTATACCTGTTTTCCTATGCTACGTATTCCACCCTCTCCTGAACAATCAACACAGGATATTATTATGACAGTATTTTAAAAGGTCCAAAGACATTAAGGAATTCCTCACAGCTTCTGTTTTCCAGATCCTTAATATCTAGAAAAATAAAATATAATGAAGTCAATATTTTTAATATTAAAATTAAAAAGGTAGGGCGGCGCCTATGGCTCAGTCCGTAAGTCGCCGGCCCCATATACCGAGGGTGGCGGGTTCAAACCCGGCCCCTGCCAAACTGCAACCAAAAAATAGCCGTGCATTGTGGCGGGTGCCTGTGGTCCCAGCTACTCGGGAGGCTGAGGCAAGAGAATCGCTTAAGCCCAGGAGTTGGAGGTTGCTGTGAGCTGTGTGATGCCACGGCACTCTACCCAGGGCCATAAAGTGAGACTCTGTCTCTACAAAAAAAAAATTAAAAAGGTAAGACTATCTATTCAAAAGGCAGAGATAGTGGCCTATGCTGTCTCAAACTATTTTGGAAAAAGTGAATCTGCTTTTGAAAAGAGTCTATCATGGGTTTTTTATTTAAATTAACCCCTTTACTTTATTTGGGTTTTTTGGGGATAGAGTCTAGATCTGTTATCTGATGGTGGCATCATTATCTTTCACAGGAACCTCAAACTCCTGGGCTCAGAGATTCGTGTGCCTCAGCCTCCCCAGTAGCAGCGACTATAGGTGCCATGATGCCTAATTTTCTATTTTTTGTAGAGACAGGGCCTTGCTCTTGCTCAGGCTGGTCTCACATTCCTAAACTCAAGCAATCCCCCTACCTCAGCATCCCAGAGTGCTAGGATTATAGGCATGAGCCACTGCGCAGACCTAACTTCTTTATTTTTATCTTTTTTTTTTTTTTCTGCAGTTTTTGGCTGGGGCTGGGTTTGAACCCACCACCTCCAGCATATGGGGCTGGCACCCTACTCCTTTGAGCCACAGGTGCCACCCTCTTTATTTTTATCTTTAAGCTCACCAACTTGCAGATTCCAGCCTACACTAGTTATTCTTATGGGTTTAGGAGATTTTGGCCACTAATCCAAGACTTGGGTAGGACTTCTTCGAACAGTTTCTGCTGTCAGTGAGGAAGCCCCTGGCATGCATGAGCTAAGGGAACAATGAAAGATGAAGAGAGAAAGAAGTTTCTTCAACTGAGTTGCCTAAACCAAAAAGATAGCTTTCAAACCATGCCAAAAAGTTTGCAAATCAAATCACTATACAATGGCATAGAATGTTAGCAAAAGCATTGACATAGACCCTTAATTGCTATAACCTATAGAGAGAAAGTAGCTGTCTGCTTATCTATTTGTTTAGAAAACCAGAATGGGAAGCTTTTTTTTTAATTATTAAATCATAGCTGTGTACATTAATGCAGCCATGGGGTACAATGTGCTGGTTTTATATACAATTTGAAATGTTTTCATCAAACATAGCCTTCACAGCATTTTCTTAGTTTTTGTGTTAAGACATTTATAGTCTACATTTAGTAAGCATCACATGTACCACACTGTAGGTGTGGTCCCACCAGTTACCTTCCCTCCACCTATCCTCCCCCCTCCCCTCCCCTCCCTTTCCCCATATTCTTGGGCTATGAAAGCTATAAATTGGTTTCATAGTAGGGCTGAGGACATTGGATACTTTTTCGTCCATTCTTGACATACTTTGCTAAGAAGAATATGTTCCAGCTCCATCCATGTAAACATGAAAGAGGTAAAGTCTCCATCTTTCTTTAAGGCTGCATAATATTCCATGGTATACATATACCACAATTTATTGATCCATTCATGGGTCGATGGGCACTTGGGTTTCTTCCATGACTTAGCAATGATGAATTGGGCTGCAATAAACATTCTGGTATAAATATATTTGTTAAAGTGTGATTTTTGGTCTTCTGGGTATATACCTAGTAGAGGAATGTTAGTTCTATTTTTAGATCCCTAAGTGTTCTCCAAACATCTTTCCAAAAGGAACATATTAGTTTGCATTCCCACCAGCAGAGTAGAAGTGTTCCCTTTTCTCCACATCCAGAATGAGAAGCTTTAAGGATTAAAGGCAAGGTCTTGCACAGTCCAGTGGTTCAGCACTGTCTGTGGCAGTTTTCACCTCTCTGACGATCTATTTCTAGCTCTGTTCTGGCAGCGATAGGTGATAGAACAAACTGAAATGACTGATTGGAGAAGCAATTTGGAATTTGGTAGTCCGAAGTAAGAGTCATAACACTTTTCATGCCCTTTGACCCAGAGATTTTGTCTTTGGTGAGTTCATCCTGAGGGAATGGAAAAACAAACGCACACCGATTTCCACTGCATTTTTATTTACAAAAGCACAATCTTGGCTGTAAACAGAACATCTAACGATAAGGAAATGCTGGCGGAAGTGAGGTACAACCCCTGCACTGTACGAAATTTGCAACAGTCGTTAAACATGTAGGCTGGGAAGTAACACGCAAAGCTGAAGATTGAGGCTGGTTGCTGCAGCCTGTGTGTCTCATCTTGGAACCCACATTGCTCCGTGGTGCTCCAGGGGGAATTTTGCAAACCAAATTCTTGCTTTGCCCACTGGCTCCCTATTTGTTCCACCAATAGGGGGCACTAGAGGGAGACTGACAGCAGGAGAGGGGAGAAGAGCCCTTTCCACCTGCTTCCCGTCTGGTCGGAGACCTCCCGCAATGGCCCTTCACTCTGGTGGTGCAGCGGGTCCCACTAGCCGCTGGTTCCGGCCTCGAGCTTTCTAGCCACAGCCCCAAGGAGCCTTCTCACCCCTCTGCTCAGAGGTATCCACAGGAGCCTGTGTGGTTTCCCCTCCCCAGGGATCTGGGCACCAGTTCGGCAACACCCATCCCTAAACTTCTAGGTTCTGATCATCCTGTCCTCTCCCCTTCGTTCCTCCTGCCCTAAGGGCCGGTAGCTGCTTCGGTTGGTTCTGTTTCAGAGTCTCTTTTACGCATTTTCAGTTGCCCCTTGAACCAATCCTGTATCAAATTCTCTCTGTTAAGTAACTGTTTCTGTTTTCCTGACTATTAAAAAAAGTGAACAGAAGAAATTGGGAAATAAAAGTATATGCCTACTGCATACAAGCATATGACACTTTGTAAACAGGAAAAAGCGTCGGAAGGAAATTCACCGGAATCCTAATAGAGGCTGTATTAGACGTGATTTGGGGCTGAGAAGTGATTGTTTTCTCCCTTCATCTCTACCTTCTGGATTTTTTAGTAATATGGTTACAGTACTTTCATAGTAAAAATGTAAATATATATATAGAGAGAGGAGGAGCAGGGGTGTCCAACCTTCAGCCTGCAGGCTGCATGCAGATTACTTGAGCACTGTTTTGCTTCTCTGGGGTGTTGGATATGCTGAAAAGTATGCCCGGACCACTTCTTTTGCTCATGAGCTTTCTTTAGTGTTTGTGTATTTACCGTGTGGCCCAAGATAACTGTTATTCTTCCATTGAGCAGCAGAAGAGAAAAAGGTTGGACACTTCTGAAAGAACCTGTTCTATGTAACCAGGTGAATTCTAATCTGCGTAATGAAAAGTGATGGCAAATGTGATCGCTGTTCTGCTGGTGATCAGGTCTGCGAAAGAGGACTAAAGTGAGGTAAGGGATGCCGTAGCTCTCCAAGAGAGGAAAACAGTATAGTTCAGAAATGACAAAATGAGAAGGTTGATGTGACTTTCCAGCAAATGCTATAACAGCCGAGTACATAGATGACTCGTGGACATGGGCAAAACACCTGGTTTGACAAAGACCAGATTATGCCACATTCACTGTATCTCCTTTTTTGCTGGGTTATTACATGACTTGATCATCTGTTTACTTACTTACAAATTCATACAGCAAACATTTATTACATAACTGCTATGTTCTAGGCACTGTCGTGGTGACGGAGTCAGAGAGATGAGCTTCTATTAGGGGAGACAGGTACATGACATTTAGATGCTGTCAACATGTTTCCTAAGAAAACAAATCATTCTAATTTAAGATTTTTATTTTACTCAATAATATGCAAAACAGACATCTGTACCTCATACCTGAGCCTTGAACATCACCACCCCCAGCCTCACCCCCAGTGGGGAATCCATTGCAGGAACTGGGGGGTGGTTTGGGATGAGGCAGGCATTGGTGTGGGTGGGAGTGAAGGGCGGGATGGGGTGGGTTGGGGTTAGGTACCATCTGGCAGTCCAAACCCATAAAACCAGGTGGCATATGTTTTTCACACTTGCTCATCTCAGCAGGGGCCATCAATCATTCTCAATAAGATGTCTGCTTGTGCTCCTAATTTCCTATGAATCTTGAACGGTCTGCACACATTAACGGTCCTTAATGTTTCCGCGGTGAAACTCATTTAGCATTTACTTTTTAGTAATAAACAGATGTAGCTGTTTAGTAATGAAACTCATTCTGCTTTTGATATGGACATTCTCGCTTTTTCAAGTATTCTTTCTGATTTGGCTTACCTCACTGATGAATGAGATAGAGCATCAGAGAGGGGAAACATTTTGTCCATAATGATCGTCCATTCGCTTCTCTAGACTGAAACAAATTTCAAGTTTTCCTTTTGGCACTTGTGTGCATGAATCTTTAGAATGGTTAATATTCCAAAACTCCATTATAATGATGGTTGGAGGCTAAAACTAAAACCTCTTGGAGATTAACCCAGACTTTAATACATGTTTATCTCTTTCCACTCCCTGATGATAAAGGGACTATATCTATAAAAATTACAAGCAATTTAGAAATGAATAAAGTGGAAAATGAAAGTTTTCCACAATTAGCTGTGGAGGATGTTGGAGGCAGAAGAGGGGAGAAGGTTCACCTGGGTGTGATATGGGGTAATGATGAATGATTTTACTTTGTGCCATGGCTAAGTTAGTAGGGCTGCATATCAAATGCTCTCCTTCTGGCCAGGCAAGACCCATATGCAAATCTTTGTAACAAAAGGTGGTAAGGATTTTAACCGAGAATAAAAAACAAAACAAAATGGTGAGCAGGAAAGCAGTTTGGAGAGAGATGTGAGTCTGAAAGTTGAGACTCAATCATGGCCTCATATCACCATGCTTGGCTTTAAAACAATGAAACAACCGATTTATTTATATTCCCCCATATTCAAAGCATATAAGGTGGCCTATTAAAATATATGCAATACGAGAAAAGAAAGTATAAATAAGCACGTTGTGAACTTGGGGTAAGAGAATTAGCATAGGAAAAATAAAATTAACCCATGAGTAAGATTGGTTTAAAACCAACGTTTGCCACATGGGAGAAAAACACAATTAAATTCAACTAGGGGGGAGGAAAACAGGGAGAGGGGTTCCGTAAGCTCCCACCTAACTGGGTACAATGTAGGGGTATATGGCACACCTCCTGGCTGAAGGGCTCAATTACAACCTGGATACCACCTAACAAATGCAAGCAAGGTAACCCAATCATATGTACCCTTATATTAATCCAAAATGTAAATAAATACATGAAATCAACATTTGTTGTCCAGAGATATTTGTAGGAGTTCTATGCATTTATTAGAAATGAAACACAAGTTCGGTTCTAAACTTTTTCAGGCACATATGCGGAAAAGAAAGAAAGGGAAAGGAAGATTTCTCAGATAGTAATTAGTATTTCAAAGGGAAAAAAACCCCAGGTTTAGGTGATGGAGAATGAGGGGAAATCTGTACACTGGGGAATCAGGGATGGCCTCATTTATTAAGCTGACATCTCAGTGTTATACATCTCAATGTTATACGCACACAGGAGGCAGGGGAGAATGAGTTTGGTGTGTTTAAGAACTAAAGGTGCCTGGGCCTTGCTAAGTGAGGACGACACAAAACAGTACCAGTAATAGGATGACAGCAATCTGGCAGGTGGGGCTAGGTCCTGGAGGACCTGAGGAGGAGTTCTGGTCCTCTGCTAAATGGACTTGATTTCATGCTAAGTGTGATGGGGAAATTAAAAATATGGGTATAATTTTAGGGGTCTTGCAGACCTAAGTGGGTCTTATTTAGGCCTAAGTGGAATTCACAGGAGGTCGGCTGTATACCTCACTGCTGAATATCACTACAGTCACCACATGGTCAAGGGACGTACTTGGAAGTTGACTATAGTGAGGTTCAGCACTGAGGTATGTAGCACCTTGTCTAGGATGAGTTCGAGAACTTAATTGTCCAATCGCATGTGTTTGGGGCAATTTCCCATAAATACTGTCTGTTATTTAAAAAAAAAAATGTTTATTGCTTTTGAAAACATGTTACATCTTTATCCTAAAGTGAAAAGTGCTCCATAGACAGAAAAATACACAGTAGGCCTCGTTCCTTGTGTTCTCCACCTCTGTATGTTGACCAGTTTGTTACAACCCCTTGGGTGGTCGTTTACAGAGGTTCTACTGTATAATGTAAAAATCCATGACCACCGATGACTCTGAGTTACTACATTGGGAAGAATTGACTCTAAATATGAAGAAGTGGGGCCGAGTGTGGTGGCTCACGCCTGTAATCCTAGCCCTCTGGGAGGCCAAGGAGGGGCGTTGTGGTGGGCCCCTGTAGTCCCTGCTCCTGGGGAGGCTGAGGCAAGAGAATAGCTGGAGCCCAAGAGTTTGAGGTTGCTGTGAGCTGTGACGCCATGGCACTCTACTGAGGATGACAAAGTGAGACTCTGTCTCAAAAAATAAATAAATAAATAATTTTTTTTTTAAATGTGAAGAAGCTTTAGGAATATATTAACCAATTTATTATACTTACGGTTTTCTTTCATGTATGCACAAGCATGATCTATAGTAAACATATGCCTAAGTCTAAAAGAGCTACTAAGTACAACCTAAAAATTCTAGGTACAAGAAAGCTTGTGTCATTTAACTGATGGAATTTTTCTTTCTGTATCTTAGTATCATAAAATAATGAGGCATCTTACAAACAAATGTATCTTGGTTTTCATGCAAGGCAGTAGGCTGCCCCTCCCCCATTTGAAGGTTGCTTTCTATTCTACTGTGTGTTATATTCCGTAATCGATGTGCCCAGCCCTCTATTAAGGACATTTGGGTTATTCCACTTTTTCACAAATATAAACAAGGCTGTAGCAAATCTTCCTGGGTGTACATTATTTTCACTGTGTTTTTTTTTTTTCCTATTGGGTAATAAACCAAATATTTGGTAAGTATCAAGTTACTTTCATTGGAGGTGCGGGGAGTACTACCGTTTCAGAATGCCAAAGACCAAAACTAATAGTCAGCCAGCTGTGGGAAGGGGACAATCTCCTACGAAAACTTGTCCTTCCTGGTAGATAGTTACCTCTTGTTTGAGCAGATTTAAGAGAGAAACTGTGGGTAGGGCAAGATTGACAATCCATCTATCCATCCATCCACTTATTCTATAATGTTACTCTGTGAAAGCCAGTGTGCTGAGAGATAACGTAGAAATTGCCCCTTCCCTCTGGAAGATTATTGTACCTTGTAAAGCATATAGAGAACTTGAACTTTACACTTCTACAGCGCTGGTGGGAATGCAAACTAATACGTTCCTTTTGGAAAGATGTTTGGAGAACACTTTGGGATCTAAAAATAGACCTGTCACTCGATCCTACAATTCCTCTACTAGATATACATCCAGAAGACCAAAAATCACATTATAACAAAGACATTTGTACTAGAATGTTTATTGCAGCCTAATTCATAATTGCTAAGTCATGGAAGAAGCCCAAGTGCCCATCAACCCACGAACAGATTAATAAATTGTGGTATATGTACACCACAGAATATTATGCAGCCTTAAAGAAAGATGGAGACTTTACCTCCTTCATGGTTACATGGATGGAGCTGGAACATATTCTTCTTAGCAAAGTATCTCAGGAATGGAAGAAAAAGTATCCAATGTACTCAGCCCTACTATGAAGCTACATTATAGCTTTCACATGAAGACTATAACCCAACTATAGCACAAGACTATGGGGAAAGGGCCAAGGAAGGGGAAGGGAGGAGGGAGGTTTTGATGGAGGGAGGGTAATGGGTGGGGCCACATCTATGGTGCATCTTAGAATGGGTACAGGCGATTGCACTAATGTACACAGCTATGATTTAACAATAATAAAAAAAAAAAGAATGGAAGAAAAAGCATCCAATGTACTCAGCCCTACTATGAAACTAATTTATAGCTTTCATCTGAAAGCTATAACCCAATTATAGCCCAAGAATATGGGGAAAGGGAAGAGGGAGGGGAGGGTAATTAGTGGGACCACACCTACAGTGCATCTTGCAAGGGTACATGTGAAATTTACTAAATGTAGAATATAAATGTCTTAACACAATAACTAAGAGGGTTCCATGAAGGCTATGTTAACCAGTTTGAAGAAAATATTTCAGATTGTATACAAAACCAGCACATTGGACCCCATGATTGCATTAATGTACACAGCTATGATTTAATTTTAAAAAACTGAAAAAAAAGAAAAGAATTTGAACTTTAGGCCAGGCATGGTTGGCTCACATCTGTAATCCTAGAATCCTGGAAAGCTAAGGCAGGGAGGATTGGTTGAGCTCAGTAGTTTGAGAACAGCCTGAGCACAAGCAAGACCATGTCTCTAATAAAATAATAGAAAAATTAGCAGGGTATTGTGGCAGGCACCTGAAGTTCTAGCTACTTGAGAGGCTGAGGCAGGAGGATCACTTGAACCCAGGAATTTAAGGTTGCTGTGAGCTGATGCCACTGTACTCTACCCAGAGCAACAGAGTGAGACTTCGTCTCAAAAACAACAAAACAAAACAAAAAAAGGATTTTAGGTTTATCTTGAAACATGTCTTTTGGGTTTCTTTTGAATGCCAAAGCATTACTTCAAAAAAGTTAGCAGAGGAGTATCACAGTCAGATTGATTGAGTTTGTGAGTCCAAATGCTTGACATTTGGTAAAGTTGAACAGGTGGCAGGAACGGGGAGCCCATCATTCTGAACCATCTGTCTGAAGACAGGGAATCTTTCCTGAGAGTTACATTTAACAAAAGCTTTTGAATCAACTGTATTACATGAGAAAATATTGCCGAGACCTGCTTAGAAATCAGCTTAAGATCTCTAAAGTTTGAGTATTGCTGATCTACATCTAGATAGAAACATGAGCTTCCAAGGTGGACAGCAAGACTCAGCTAACCAAGATGAGCTTTCTATTCATTCCTTGGTTAGTTCAACCTCAGAACCCTTGGCCTTGGTGTATACAGATTCTCTTCTTGACTAGAATAAGATGCCTAGGCCCAGCTGTCATGTCATTTACTCCAAGAAACCACTTCCTGGGCTAGGTCAAGTGGTTTTTCTATATGTTCCTATGGCCTAGTACATCTCCTATCATTATTATTATTAACTCAACACACTTTCAAAATTTGCTTGGGGGACACCCCCCATGTAGTTATATAGGCCATAGTCTGTAAGGTGGGGGAAATGTCCATGGAAATAATGTGCCCTGATGTTTGGCAGTGCACAGCCTGTGCAACTGTACATTTCCACCCCAATTGCTTATTATATTTTCCCCCATTAGATTATCAATGCCAGAAAGAACGGACTCTTGCTCATGATTTTTATCCCCAGTACCTGGCACTATTGCTGTCACCTAATTAGGTGCTTAATATTTTGGATTAAATATTTAACATATTTAACACATCTGTGTTTGTTAACATATATAATGATGAAATGTGACCTTCCCACTTGGAGTAATCATCTCTACATTTTTCCAAAGCAATATGCTTATAATTGTATTTAAATTAGTAAGATCCTTAGTGGTATCTTTCCATTTTTGTTTTGAATGCTGCTTTATTTACATGAAAAGAAGATTTTCCCCTCTATACCCTAATCACATTTTTAAGCTACTCACTAGAAATGCAAGATTTACCTTGGCAAGAACATGAACTAGGACCAGTTTTATGGACTCAGCAATTTGCTGACGGTATGAAAGGAGAAATATCTTTCTTTTTTTCCTTTTAAATTTCTTTTTTGTTCTTTTAAAACTTTATTCAAACTAATACGAGGGTATAATTTTTAGGTTACATTGTTCTCACTTCCAGGGTACAGTTCCATTTGTAAAAGAGCCCCTCACCCAAGGGGCCTGTTACACACCCTCGCAATGTGCACATTTGGTGAGATCCCGCCTCATGTCCTCCCTCCTTCTGCCATATGTCCTCCTCCTTTCCCCTTCCTGCTTCCCTCTACCCCCAAACTGAACTATAATACTGTTTTATTGTTCTTATGAACATGTAATTGTTTATATATTGATTTCATATTCGTACGGAGTACATTGGATATTTATTTTTCCATTCTTGTGATACTTCACTAAGAAGAATGTATTTTAACTCCATCCAGGTAAATGTAAAAGATGTAAAGTCTCCATATTTTTTAGTGGCTGAATAATATTCCATGGTATACATATACCACAGTCTGTTGATCCATTCATGGGTTGATGGGCACTTAGGTTGCTTCTACGACTTGGCAATTATGAACTGAGCCGCAATAAACATTCTAGTGCAAATGTTTTTGTGGTAAAATGGAGAAATCTCTTTCTTGAGGTGATCCAGGAATAATCAGATGTCACAAGTTCCACCCAACAACATGGGCTTATATGTCAATGCCTTTTTTCTTTTTCTTTATCTTTTATTTTTGTTTCTTTTTCTTTTTTTTTTTTTTTTGAGACAAGAGTCTCACTTTGTTGCCTCAGACATCAGCTTAGCTCACAGCAACCTCAAACCCCTGGGCCCAGGACATCTTCTTGCCTCAGCCTTCTGATTAGTTGGGACTACAGGTGCCCACCACAATGCCCAGCTATTTTTTCTATTTTTAGTAGAGACAGGGTCTCACTCTCTCTTAGGCTGGTCTTGAACTCCTGAGCTCAAGTGATCCTCCTGCCTCAGCCTCCCAGAGTGCTAGGATTACTGGTGTGAGCCACTGAGCCTGGCCTCTCGATGCCTTCTTGTCTTCCTTACCTACAAGGGAGTCTGAGAAATGGGCACATTCCTGGTAATAAGAGCAAATGGATACTGTATAGACAACAGGCAGTTCCGTCACAGGCTCTAGAGGAAGGCTCCACCAATTGCTGAGGGCAAGTGATCTCTTTCTACTCTCTCAGCTGAGAGTATTTACATATAAGTGAAGGCTATCTTTTGACAGGGAAGGGGCTGGGGGTGTCTATTGTGTTGACAGCCAGGGTGGAATAAAGTCAAAACACCCTCCACATCTATTCTCTCAGAGGTCCTTAATATATATAATTTTGGAGAAGGTATGAATATTTAGGACCTCTGGGAGAATTTTCCACTTTGGTAAATACAACCATCTTTTCAAACAATAACCCCAAAGGAGGAACTCCTCACTTTCCCCAGGGCTCTGGGCTGGTGGCCCCAAGATTACCAAAGACTAATGAGCTATGGAAACAGAAGAGAGAACATTCCCCTTGCCATGAGAAGTGTAAGAATTGTGAAAAATCATGTCCTGCTTCCTCCTGTAACTCAAGTAAGCTACTTTCATAATTAAAAGCAAAAGCAAAAACAAACAAACAAAACAACCACTTTGCATGTGGAATGACCATAGAGAGAAGGAAAAGAGACTTGTGGTTGGGCTCACATTGGTTTAGAGGAGGCGGTAAGATGCTGCTGCTGTTGTTTACATGGCGGTTGGAAATAAAGGACTAGGAATTTGCTGAGAGGCCCAGGGAATGGATTTGTTAGCTAAGAGAAAAACAGGGTCTTACAAACAAACAATAATTTCTTGAAGAGCTTTGTTCATGACTATTCACTTGCAGGTTATATAAAATAACCAGAATAGAAACCCTTCCTGGTCAACTCAAGTCTTCAAGGACCCAATCAATGGACAATAAAAAGTGTCCATCCACTTGAAAAGTAAGAGGTACAGTCTACCAGTAGGACACTTGGTGGATCAATGGACAATAAAAAGTCTACTAGTAGGAAATGCCCATTGAAAAAGATCCACCGTAATAAATCCTTGGTAGCAAACATGCTAAAGATGTGTGCTTAAGTTTCTCATTATTTACAATATAATTGAGGAATGTTCTCTTCCATCCGAAATTAAATTTTGCAAGTTATAGAACTCGCTCTAAATGATGAAAAGGCCATTTATTCAGTCAGAAAAGTTACTTCTCTTCAACATTAATCATCTTAAGCTCATGGTTTCTCCAGAGAGATAAGGACCATTTTGCTTTTCCATTTATATTATTTTTAAGAGGAAACAAATGACTTTGCTATACTTGTATCCTCACTAATTCCCTAAGATGAAACTTAGAAATATGACAGGCTTTATGACTTACCCTTGAGCTCCATAATCACTAGTGTAAATGATGGCATTGACTTTGAGTGCAATGAAAACTACATGAATGAAAATGACCAGGGCTGAAATGTGCCCGAATGCTGATGGGATTCAAGAGAAAAGCCTTATTTGTGAGCAGTTTATGTAACTGGCAGATCCTGACTGACATTCACTACTGTAACAATGACAGACTCAAGTCCAGAATTTCAAAGAACACCGTAAACATGTTGAAAAAAAAAGTAAGCCTTTTACTTTTAGACACCCCAATATGCATTAAACATTTTAAATAATGCTCTTAAATCTCTAAGTACTTGAAATGATCAAGTCTTTGCTCTCACAAAAACCATCCGTCAAAGAAATTCTTCATACGTATCAACAGACTGCACTCCTAGCAGAATGTGCATTTCCTGGGAGCTGTATTTTCCCCTTCCTTCTGTAGCCAAGATGGCAAACAAATGGTGCACTTGTCTCTTTCACCTTTTTCCTACAATCCCTAATCGGTCTTGGCACCGTTCTTTGCTAAGCCCAGAATGGCTTTCTCCATATAACACTTCAGTGAGCTGCCAGTTGAATGGTGCTCAGGTGAAACCTATTTGCCATTCCTGTCTCAGGGAGCAGCTCCGGTTTAAAAGGTTAGTTATGTTTCATATATTCAACTTCATATGAAATACTGTTTTCTGACTGTCAAAATGTGTTTCTTGCTAGGCTATTGGGAAACCTTATGTGATTTAAATATAGCCATCAATCTTTTTAATCCATGTATGCAAAAGATAAAGATAAAAGGATCAGCTTATCAAATTATAAAAACCTGAGTTATCCTTTTTGCAAGGATAACTTACAAAAAGTTGTACTTTTGTTGGACAGAGTGACCCAAAAAGTATAATCAGTTTTATTGATCTCTGAAATATTCCTCTCTGAGAGGAGATCAATTCGTTATGTTTTAACACTGCCCTTTTGGCCATAGTGGTAACTATAATAACATCATACCCTTTTCTAAAATAATCTTATTTGGGAAGTTTTGTTTTTCTTAAATTTTAACATAAAATATGAAGGAATTTCATTAGTTAAGCTAATTGTATCAGCAAAAGCATGGCTTCTGGTGCCATGGTATGACATCTTTATCTTTAGGTCTTTTCCCAACAAGGTCTTCCCCAGAGAAGGGTAACTTTCAGCCTTAACATCCATCAGCCCCCAATTCTCTGATTATTATCTCTTTCCACCAGAATAGTTGAATCACAAGACCAAGGTTGTTAAAGTTAACTCAGGTGGCAGGGAAATAAACTCAAGCAGGACTGGAAGATTTCTTAGCCTCTTCCTCTACCCTGAACCAGGGAGATATTTGAAAGAGAAGCTATTAGGCAAAGAGTCCCCCACGGCTACTTGTCCCAAGAGGCCTGTAGGGAAACTGCCATTTATGGCCACCTACTCTGACACTTTCTCAATATCTCTTCTCTCTTAAATCCCTTGAGAAAAAAGGTTTGTGTAAAATGGAAAGCCAAACATCCATCATACACCCTGGGTCATAAGCCAACTTTTAGGGTTGAACACAAAACACTAAGCCTTCTCTCTACTTGCAGTCAACTTAAGAGAGTGCTAAGCATTTGCTCTGGCCTCTGCTACATGAGCGTGAAATCACAGGGGAGTAGAATCCCCTGTCGCCTGGCCTTGGTATCCTGCAAATTAGCTGTCAGGTGTAAGAAATTGCAGCTGGGGGAGGAACATGAAATAGGGGTAAGCCCAGTATCATTCACACTATTAGAGAATTAGCAGGATATGACACATTTCTTATGGAGTAAAATGGGTGATGTGTGCTTCATAGCACTAAGGGAGAGAACAGGGGTGGGGGACAAAATGGCATCATGGATGTACAAGTGCTTTGCCAGGGAAAGAGCCCCCAAAGAGCAGTAGCACTTTGGGGTATTATTTTATTATTGTCATCCTTCTCTTATGTCTATCTGATATATCCGCTGCTCTTTTTTTGTATTCAAGCAATATGAAAGAGAGCTCTAGTCAGGGGTGTTCAACCTGTGGCTCACGGGCCACATTCTGACTTTGTGAGGACTTTTTTTTAGTGTTGGATATCACAAAAAGTATACACAGACTTTATTTATTTATTTATTGCTAATTAGCTGTTGTTAGTGTTTGTGTATTTAACACATGGCCCAAGAAAATACTTATTCTTCCATTGTGCAGCAGAAGAAAAATATAAAAAGGTTGGACACCCCTGGCTTAAAGTATAAGATTGTGAAACTCTCCTTTTGGTTCAATTCCAACTACCACCTATCCATGGTTTTCAACCAGGCTCAGCATTTAAAACCAATTGTAGTTTTTTGATTCCTTAAAAAATAAGGAATTGTAGTTTTTTGATTCCTTAAAAAAATACAGATATCCAATCCTTACCCTAGGCCTAGATGAGATCCAGTTATTTGTAATTTTAAAAATTCTACCAGTGATTCTGATGCCTAGCCAGGGTTGAGAACCCCAGATACAAAGTGCTCCAGGCCAGCTTTATCATGCGTCTACTCCTCCCAATCCTAAATTTCTTATCTTCCATGCACGGGTTGGGCGATGCTGCTGTTAAGATACCATTAGCAGAGACTTGCCCCCTGTCTTAGCCTCTCCTTTCTCTCCTTACCATCCCAGCAAAAACTGGAAACTTGACTAATGTAAGCATCTCTCTGCGTCCACCCTGCCTCTTCTTACTCTAATTGTGATGATGAGTTGGAATAGGAACCAACTGAACTGATGCAGTGGGTTCATCTCTCTGCATCTAATATCTAATATTATCACACTGTAGTCTAATGAAACACTGAACAAAATTTATTATACTACAAGATATAAGCATGCACTTATTAACAAGTGCCTGGGATTCATTCTGCTGAATTCCAATTTTAAACTCAGCATTGAATTTATGTTGTTGTTGTTGTTATTGTTATTATTTTGGTTCCAGGTAATGACAGCATTAGTAAGACACGGAGGCTTTGATTTGTACTAATCCGTTTCTCTTGATGGAGAAATACTTTATTATTTTAAATTGTTTCTTTCAAACTCAGCCGCCCAAGTCTTTGGTACAAATCACTTCAGCAGAGTTAATTCTAATCAGCTCAATTCTGCAGCAAGAGATTTTTAAGGCTTTATAAACTCTTTTCTTTGCCCTGCACCCAAGAGCTCATTTTCAATTTAATAATTCTTTGGTATATCTTTTCTGTTAAAATATTGAGCTCGTTTTAAATTCAATAAATCTTTGGTATATCTTTGCTATTAAAATATTTCCAGGTTGGTCCAGGTAAGACCATTCCAGTGACTGCTGACATCCAGAATGTTGTTGTTCTTTTCATTTACCCTAAGTTTTTCAGCACGTTCCTGCAATAATATTTCCCAGCTGGTAAGGGACCAGCTTCTGGAAGAGGAAGAAACCAGAAACAGCCTCCCTCCCCAGCTGCATGTTATTACGTTACTCCCAATTCAGAGGAAATGAACAATCATTTAGTCTTGACAGGTACATCCAGAAACTCTGACTTCCTTTTCAACCTGAAAACATCAGGGCCTGCAGAAGTTCAGCATTTGTCTTAAAGTATGCTTCCTACGTTTTGCCAATGTTAGGAGGCTATCTTGGGAAAGCGTTTGAAAACACCCTTGAAGAACGCTGCCAACAGGCTTTAGCAACCTGGGAGGAGAAAAATGATCATCCGAAATACTTTCTGCTCGTGAAGATCTGTAACTTAGTGGTCCCTTGCGAGTTGGTGTAGGTTGGATGTATGTGATGGCAATAGAGGTGTAACTCAAATGGCCTTTTTAGTGGACTAATAGACTTAACACAAAAGCAAAGTTGTCAGCAGTGAATTTCCTTCCAAATCAGTTTCCAAAGGAACTAAGAGCAATGCTACGGAGGTTGTTTTTTTTTTTTTTAATTCCTTTTCTCCTGATGGCTTTTTCCCTCAATTGAAAATATTTCCCTTTTCTGAACCCAGTTCTCCAAAGTAGAAATACAACCAATACAAAATAACACTCCCATTGGTCTTGCAGGTTACACTTCACAAACCACTTCCAAGGGCATCCCTCTACTTACTCCTCACTAGTGTGTTAACAGAGGCTGGCTTCCACTTTACAGATGACAAAATAGGGACAGGCCATGCGGGAGGCTGGGCAGACTCCTGGAGTCACAGTTCCTTAAGTGGACGGACAGGCAGCTGCATCTCCTGACTCCCAGGCCAGTGCTGTTTAGTCTATCTTGCTGAGGATTTTAAAACATTTACTTCAGCTTAACTCACTTTGCCCCCTATTATGGTCCATTTGTGCGTGTCAGTTTTTATCTCTGGACCTGAATCAAAGCCTCCCCCTCCCCCAGCCTCCTCTTGTTTCAGAAGGGGAAAAAACAATCAAAGCTTAAATATGGAGCACATGTGCTTCTCATCTGGGCTATTTAGAGGCATCGGGGAAATCAGCACTGTCACTGGCTCCTTGCCCCGTGTTTTGGCGTGCCCTTAGACCTGGGTCCCACTGGCACTGCTGCTAGCCACAGGCTGAGCCTACCGCGTTCAAAGCCAACCTGCCATGTCGTGCCTTTGCTTCAACTTTCATTTTTTTGGCCACTCTGTATCTTAGCAATTTGCTTTACTGGTCTGTGAAAAATCAACTTGTGTCTCTATTTAGAGTAGATCTGGAGGTGTGCAGCAGGAGGACAGTAGGCACTTTTGCATGGAGACCTGAAATCTTCTGCCATCTCTCTGACGGCCGTGGGCAGCCATGACTCCTGATGAGGTCATGCATTCCCAGGCCAAGTTTACGGGGAGCCAGGAGGCTGATTTGCAGGTGCCTTACATACTGCACAGTCTAACTCACCTTCACGTTGCACGGGCATCTTTTGAAGTAGAACTTCACGGGGGTGAACAGGAAGACTACAACATTTTTATTATAGTTGGCTTCCTTTGCTGAATTAGCGTTTATATTTTCCCAGTAGAAATCCCCAAATTGAAAATATAGAGGTGTCAGTTAGCACCACTTTAGTTAAGGTTGTGTCAACATTTCCTATAAACCTTGTTTTCCTAGGGTTTATAACTAGACCATAAAAATTTGCTCAGCTCTGAAACTTGGCATCGTAAGTAAACCTGGGAGTGAATTTTGCAGAATTTGAAGAGGGAAAAATAAGTTCAGCTGTTTTTAACATGTGCTTGTGCTAAAATGGAAATGGTTTTAAGATGCATTTTCTTTTTGCGTGACTCAAATAGAGTTTCAGTTAAAAAAAAACACAAACTCCTCAAGAGATTATTTCATTAATATGGGCTAATTGTACTTGTTAATTTTTAGAGAAAATGTTAATGATGAGGTATTTAACTCGAACCCACTGACTGTATCTGCAGGTACCAGTTTTTTGCAAAGCAGTTAGCTGTGCATAATAACACAATTTGGCAAATCATCTGCACACACTTTAGTGCAGTAATCCACCAACACTTTGAATGAATCTTTCTGATAAAAGGTTAACAGGCTGTTTCCAAATACAAACTCAGGATCACATCTCTCTTTTCATCTTGCCTTAATCTGTCACTCACATTTATCAAATGACCCTCCAAATCAGCTCACAGGGGACACATCCAATCCCTCTCAAAGTCTACCTTTTCTGGGGGATAGGGTAGTCCTCTGCACCCCAGCAGCTCACATATCCCTTTTGCTGGGCTAGCAGGATATTGGAATGTCAGATGTAATCAGTCAACCAGTTGCCATGTGCTTGAAATGCCCTGGCTTGTGTTTGCTGGCCTCAGGACATGAACTCTCAGCTGATGGAAGCTACCAGTGACAGGAGCATCATAGAAGAGAAGGTGCTGGACTCAAAGCCAGAAGAACTGAGTTCCAGCTCCTTCTCTGGCCTTTACTGGCTTTGCCAAGCTTGGTGAGTCAGTCCACCTGTCTGGGAATGACAATACTCTGCTCATCTATTAGGACTATTGAGAGGATCAACTGAAATCATTATGTGTATACTTAAAGCGTGTTCTAAACCGTAAAGTGCCATCCTGGAGTGCCGGTCTCAGCATCTGGTATTACTCAAGGACACCTGTCAAGGGTTGTTAGCAAAGTAACAATATATCCTTCTTCAGCTGACTCCTGGAGAAAGGCCCTGGGCTTCCCAGCACAAAGGCCACAACCATATGACTCAACCCAGCTTTGTTTCTTCCAACTCCAGTTTTCTGCTTCCACGTCTCTCATCTGTCCCTGATCCGTAACCACCTTTCTTTCTTGCTTTTATTTTGAAGCAGAGGTCTCTCTGTTGCCCTGGTTTAGAGCACAGTGATACCATCACAACTCACTGCAACCTCAAATTCCTGGACTCAAGTGATCCTCCTACCTCAGCCTCCTGAGTAGCTAGGATAACAGGTGCACACCACCATGCCTGGATGTTTTCTTTTTTTTTTTTGAGACAGAGTCTCACTAGGTCACCCTTGGTAGAGTGTCGTGCTGTCACAGCTCACAGCAACCTCTAACTCTTGGGTTTATGCGATTCTCTTGCCTTAGCTTCCCAAGTAGCTGGGATTAGGCACCCGCCACAATGCCTGGCTATTTTGTTGTTGTTGTTGTAGTTGTCATTGTTTAGCAGGCCCGGGCAGGGTTCAAACCCTCCAACCCTGGGGTATGTGGCTGGTGCCCTAACCACTGAGCTATGGGTGCCAAGCCAAATATTTTTTTAATTTTTTTGTAGAGATGGGGTCTCACTACATTGCTCAGGTGGGGGATTGCCTTTCTGAATGGAGAATATTGCCTGAGTTTTGACTGCTCCATTTCCAAGGGACACACCCACACTGGCCCCAGATGACACCTTCCATGTCTGATGGGACCATTCTGCCTCTGCTCCCCTCCTTCCCCTGTCCTGCAACATCAGGTCCTTTTGCTAGTTGCAGGGATACAGTCTTTGGTGTGTTAGGTTGTCTCTGAGGTCGTTTCCCCCTGAATCCCTTGATTCCTTATGCTACACATCTTGGGCCTAAGTGATTTGTATTTGTTACAAGGAACTTTCTGGCAGAAATACCTGTGAAATGCCATCAGTGTGGTCAGTCCTGACCAGGGTCATCTTTGGGGAGTGGGGGGGGGGTCTATGCAGTCACACAGGGTTCTGAAGGGCCCTGCACCTATTTAATGTTCTGCTCTCGTCATCTGGAAATACTTAATTTTTAAAACAAGAGGCCCGCTATTTTCCCTTTGACTGGGCCCTGAAGGTTATTTAGCTGATTCTGGCTCCAACATTTTCCTAGCTGGCCCTAAAGACCTTAAGCTGGAACAGTCCTGCTAAAGGCCACAGCCCATCTTCATCGTGAGGGACAAGATTTGAGGTCACCTGCCCTGGGCAGTGCTGAGATTTAGAGCGAGGCTTTCCCTCCCATGCTGAGCTCAAGTTTGCCACCTGTCCTGCAGCCTGTGGGAGTGGGGTTGTGCCTCAGACTTGCTGAAACAACCCTCAGCTGGCTGGGCTAGAGCCAGACTCCCTGTGGACCATCTCCAGCCCTCGTCCCAAAAGCTACACACTGATGCAGGCATTGGCAGTTCCCAGTGGAATCTTCTTCCCATATGATGGGATGCTGGGCACCTTGGGGCAGCCACAGTCTAGGACTGAGGACTGTCACTTCTGCACCAGCCTGTTCCACAAATACCTGTGAGTCATGCATTTATTTACTTGACCAATGCTAATTGATATTACCACATGCCTGGCACTACCTGGCACTGGGGACTCATCTGTCAGCCAGACAAAGGTGTCCCTACCCTTGGGGAGTTCCCATTCTAGCAGGAGAAGACAAACAATGAACATAACAAATGAGTACATTTGTGGGTTGGAAAACAAACTGTGCTCTGGGAGAAACAGGCCACGTTGTGGGAGACTGGAATGGCTGGGTGACAGTTTGCATTAAAAACAGATGTGGGTCCAGGCACGGTGGCTCACGCCTGTAATCCTAGCACTCTGGGAGGCCGAGGTAGGTGGGTTGCTTAAGCTCAGGAGTTCAAGACCAGTCTGAGCAAAAGCAAGATCCCTTCTCTCCTAAAAAGTAGGAAAACAAAACAAAACAAAACAGCAGGTGTTGTGCCAAGTACTTGTAGTCCCAGCTACTCGGGAGGCTGAGGCAAGGGGATTACCTGAGCCCAAGAGTTTCAGGTTGCTGTGAGCTATGATGCCACGGCACTCTAGCCAAGATGACAGAGTGAGACTGTCTCTAAATAAATAAATAAGAACAGGCATGAGAGCTGGAGGTTCCTGGCAGAAGAGTGTTCTCAGTAGAGTGCCCCGGTGCAGAAGCCCTCAGGAGGAGTGAGGCTGGATGGGGAGGAGGGTAAGGGAGCTGAGTGCAGGGGATGGTGAAGGCTACAGAGCCCACAAGGGACTTGGGCTTTCTTTGGGCTCAGGGCCATCAGAGCCATCAGTGCAGAGCAAAGCGACATGACCTGCTTCAGAAGGATCCCTGTGGCTGCTATGGGCAGCCAGCCTGGAGAAGGGCCAGCACAGAAGCAGAGGGAATAGCCGGAAAGCCTCTCACTAACCAGAGGAAAATACCCATTCCTACGCAGAATGTCTACGCTCCTTGGAAGACTGTGTTGTGGGCTATTGTCTGCCCCCTTCTCATACTTGGGCAGGGTCTGCTCTGGCTCCCACCTTGGCACTTCCTTCTTCTTTCTTTTAGTCCTGTGTGGAGGCCTTAGCGCCACTGCAGCCCAGTCTGCCCGAGGAAGAGCCCAAGACCTGGTGGGGCAGCTCCTTGGCTAACAATGTTTTTTTTTTTATGGAAAAAAATGGCTAGGTTTCCACCTGAAGGTTGTTTAAAGCCACAGCTGGGGGAGAGTCCCATGCTTCGTACCTTCTCAAGCCCCCCCCAGGCCTGCAATGCCCTCTCCCGCCCCTCACTCTCTGCAGTGGCTCCCCCATGAGTGTGCATTCAAATGAACCCCTGTGGACAGGAACTGAAGTCAGTAAAACACCTTTGCAGGCAGTAAAACATGGATCCCTCTGAGGTCAGAGAGCTCATTTAGCAAGCAAGCCAAATGCCCTGTGCCTAACGCTCAGGGAGAACCCTGCTCACAGGAGGAGGCCCCACTGGGCTCACCTGTCCCATAGGCGGGTTGCAGGAAAGTGGGCTAAGGAAGGCCTGGCTCTCTCCCTTTCATACATCTCCAACATCACCTTTTTTTCTTTCTAATAAGTTACGGCACTAATGAAAATGAAACCTTCCTCCCTCCAGTTCCAGATTGGGCCCGGGTCAAATAAAAAAGCGTGAAAGTGCTTTGTAAACATGAAAGCACTTTCCAAAATGAAGGTAGCATCATTATCTGGAAAGACAGTCTCCAGCATTCTCCTTTAGTATTTGGAAATAGTGTGTTGAATACCTTCCAAGCAATTAAATACCACCATGCTGTTCAATTACTGTGTTCTAATAATCGGTCCAGCATCTTCGCAGCAACTCTCCTGGGGACTGCTTGGACTCAGGGTCAGCCACATTTTCACTGTCTGCAGGGTGACTAGGTAGCATCACAGTCGGAAAGCCTCTGTGACCTTGGGCAAGTCACTTAACCCCTCCTAGGCCCAGTTCCCTTAGCTAGAAAATGTCCCACCTACTTCACAGGATTTTGATGGCATCTATACATGAGAAAATCCTCTGTACATCGGACAGTACAATACAAGGCTAGTCAGCTGCTCCCAAGATTGATCAACCTGCAAATGAAACCGCAACCTTAAACTTGCCAGCATTTTCTCCCTAGAAATTCCCAGGTCCAAGTACAGATTACATATTGACCGTTTTAGGGACCTGCCCACCTTCTGCTGCGCGTGGTTTTGTTGATCTGGTCAGAAAAACAAGCAATCCAGGTTAGTGCATCACATTGCTCAACGGGGTCTTTCTGTAATTTTAAATGAGAAACACTGTGTCACAGATCACTGCCGTCATGTGCCATAATGAACAGGAGCTAATGAATTCCGTAGAGTAGCAGCAAGTGAGAGAAAGGAGGAACAAAAAAAAAGCAAAACTCTAGTTAAAACCTGAATCAACAGTGTTACAAAGCAACTACTATGGGAAGTTTTATGGGGTTCTATGGATAAGAAAGGCTGGCCCACTAATTAGGTGATTAGAAACATTTTCTAGAAGTAGTTGATTTTTTTCCCCCCAATCCTAGGGTACTTTCAGGGGTGGGAGTTTGGAGGACTGATGCCATGGGATCTTGGAGAAGCTCTCCTTTGGCAGTGATCCCCTATTAACAAGCCACTGTGGCATCACTGAAGCACTGGAGGTGGTTCGGATAAGTGTGGGCCACCCCCCTAGCTGAGGGGATGCTCTGTAAAAATCCTGGCACAGTGAGCTGGTCAATCTCATGAACATGTCAAGAGGACGCTCAGGCCCTCAAAATTCCAAGATATCAGAAATGGAGACATGTGTTGATGGAAGCCTTGGCCGTGACACCCCGTAGGCTTGAGTTTAGCTCTGACTCCAGCACATTCTATACAGCTCTCCTCTGATTGCTCCGATGCCCTAATTCCTCACCTGTGAAAACGAGCTTCTCAGTGGATCAGGATGAGCTCTGGACAGGTTCACGGTGAGAGCTTCAGGCAGATAAGACCCAGGGAGTACTTGCCTTGTGCCATGTACTGCGCCAATTACTTTTACATGGGTCATTTTGTTGAATTCTCCTGTAACTCTCCCCCCATTTGTCAGAAGAACCCACATTTTGGACAGTTTAAGGTGTCCACACTTGATCCTCTACAGCCGTGCTTCACCAACATCCTGTTCTTGTTTAATGAAAATCTTCTTTCAGGTAAGAATGCCTAAATATTCTTGGGCAGGTCTACAACTTCCTCAGCAGCTGCATAGCCGGAAAGCTTTTCCTTTGCACGTGGATTTGAGGAAGGATTCATCACTTGGGTGTGTAAAGTTGCATACTTGCTCTAGAAATGAAGGCAGATTCGCTGAGCTCATAATTAGCTTATTAGCAGATAAGTACTTTGCAGGTATTATAGATTCATCCTCAAAACAATTCTATGAGCTAATCTGTTATTATCTCCATTTTACAGATGAGAACAGGAGGACACAGAGAGATGAAGTGAGGTGTCCAAAGTCACACAGCTGATAAATGGCAGAGCTGGGATTCAAGCCCAGGCAGCTCTGTCATTGCCACTACTCTGTCCCAGCAGGCGCTCTGCAGAAAGGGGGTTTGCACTTATCCCATCCCACCCTGCTTCTGAGTGCTCAAAGCCCCAGACTACGCTGTCGCTGAAAGTCCTTGGGAAAGGTGTTAGTGCACTCATTCAAAACTGCAAGCCAAATTCAAAATGTATAAGGTCTGCTTTACAGGAAGTAGCGAGCACAGAATTGAAATAGGTTATCTGCTGTTCGTGACTTTCAACACAGCAGCAAAAACCGGACTGGAAATAGTTTACTCTCATTATGCTTCGCAACAAGTGGCCTTTCTAGAGGAATTTCTTTGGCGTTTTATTTGGAATGATAATAAAGAATAGCTTGACTATAACTTTAGCCTTGAAATGTCACTTAATAAGGAGGTCTGCTCAGATACCGAGATTTTAGTTTCTGGTAGAAAACTGGACACTGAGCTTTCTTCTTCTAAATTGAGATCCTTTGTGTCAACCTTTTAACACTCTCTGAGGGTACCTTCCAGTGGCTTAATAAAATCATCACTGGGATGATGTACTACACACTTATGGAAATCAAGGTTATTTTATTAAGAGACATTATGCTTTATATAGGGAGTGAGATGGTACAAGTAATTTAAGATAACAAAGGTCCTCATTTTGTCCCAGAACTGGCTCGGCCTGCTGATTCAGCTTTGGAAGTGATTCAAGTTGAACAAAGAAAAGGGGCAGAGGGTATTTTAACCTCACCTGGTGGCCAGGTCCCTCTGGAGTCAGTGGGAACCCTGTCTGCAGAGATGCTCCCATGCCAGGCTGGTTGTTATGGTAATATTTTCTTTGGCCATTAGTGTGTGCTGCATAAATCTCTGCAAAATGCTAATAACTCCAGCTCTCTGGGGTTCTCCAAGTAACAGGCCTGTGAAAATTCATCTCCAGCCTCCAAATCCAGTTGTTCCCAAACCCTTGTGGAAGGCATATTTCCGCCAATGCTCTCCCACCTCTCCGAGGTGTTGGAAGGTTCTCAGAAAAAGAACTGGCTCTAAGTAACAATAACAGAAGGTTCAGGGAGGGTTTGCCTTCTAGAAAGATCCTGCTTGACCAAGAAAATGGCTAAGGATCCTACTTGGTCCTTAAGCTGCAGCCAAGCCAGGGCTGGGGCTGCTGCAAAGCAGAGACCAGCTGGTGGGTACCCAGTCTGGGAGAGGTGGGCGGGAGAACATGGTCCAGTTATCTGAGGGGGGAGCCAGGAAGCGTGAGGCAGCGGTGGGCAGAGCCAGTTTTCAGAGATTTAGCCAGAGAGAGACCAACTGTTGGGAAGATCATTCCATAGGGGCTGGCAGCTGAACTTGACCTTGAGATTTAGCGTCCTACTGTTCATCCTTTGTTAAGTCTCTTGTGCAGGAGAAGAAGCCATCTTCTCTGCTGGTTCCCTGTGAGGCCTACCTCAGGCCTTGCGATACGTCCCCGCCTCCTGGGAGAAGGCCTAGCTCATGGAAGGCTCTTAGAGAAACTTCCCTGACAGCTTGTAAATGCACAGCAAGGCTCTCTTTAGCTGAAGGATCATGGGCCTGGTCAGAAACTAGGAGAGAAGGGTGGCTGGTCTCTCTTCCTTTCAAGGTAGAAGCCAACTTCAGGACAGGCCAGCCTCTCCAGGGGACAGGAAATGGCGTGTAAATTAACCATAGCTCCTTTCCCCAAGCTTTTCCACCAGGAGTTCCCCAGGCTCTGAATTTTCAGCCTTGGGTCCTCCTACCTCCTGAGGTCGTTCTGACGAAGTTTGACAGGAACTTTCACCTGTCAAACTTGGGTTTGGAGTTGGTGTTGCTGTCTTGGCTTCCATGGACTTACCAGGGACTTAGTCAAAATGGATTCATGCCTTTAACTCTCTGTGCAGGATTCTAAGTGATTCAGATTCAACAGCCCCCAGCCCTGGCTTGGCTGTAGCCCTTTAGATCTATGCTCCAGGTGAGTAAAATTTTCCTCAGCTACATTGGAACTGTTGTTTTATAGGAGTATGAAGTTTTGGTTCTGTTTCTTTTTTTAGACAGAGTCTTTGTTCTGTTACTCCAGCCAGAGAGCACTGATGTCACCATAGCTCACTGCAACCTTCAACTCCTGGACTCAAAAGATTCTCCTTCCTCAGCCTCCTGCCTAGCTGGGACTAAAGGCACCATACTTGCTTAATTGTTTTATTTTTGTAGAAATGGGACTCTTGCTATATTGCCCTATTGCCCAGGCTGGTCTCGAACTCCTGAGCTCAAACAACCCTCCCACCTCAGCCTTCTAAGTAGCTGGGACTACAGGTCCACATCACCAGGCCTGCATAATTTTTCTATTTTTTTGTAGAGACAGGGATTTCACTCTTGCTCAAGTTGGTTTCCACTTCCTGGCCTCAAGTGATCCTCATGCCTTAGCCTCCCTTAGTACTAAGATTAGGGGGTGTGAGCCACATCTGGCCAAGTTTTTAACTTCAATGACCATAGCTTTCATTTCTGTAATTCCCATTTGGTTCTTCTTTCAAATCTTTTTTTTTTTTTAAATGTAATCTTTCCTAATGGTTTTCACATCTTATTTCATATTTTTAAATTGCTCATCTTATGATCTCTTGTAACTTGTTCACTCAGCTGCAGATTTTGCTTGTTTTTCCCATGGTATTTCAGTGACATGTGTGCACGGAAGCATGTGCGTTTCTGTCTGAAATCTCAGAGGCGCTCATCTTCCATGGAGAGTGGCTGTCTTTGGAGCCTGCATGCCATGGGCTGCCAGGCATCCACCTTGGTTCTGTGCAGCATCCACTGAACACCAAGAATCTCTCATTTGGACTCTCCGTCCCTCAGCCAGGCATTTCCAGTCCACATGCATAATGTAAATTTGGATCCCAGTCCTGCATATGAAATGCAAAGTTGGATTTTAATTTTATTCACCGTAGATATTTATTCCTACTTAGAGCCTTGGGCTAGCCTGAGAACTCCCTTAATACCTAACTGGTCAGTGGCCCTTGATGAGTTCTGGCTTTAGGCTGAGATCCCTCTTCTAATTCTTCACTTTAAGTAAGGCCATGTTTTTTATCTGTACATGGGAACTGAAGGCCTACCTTTTAATCCTCTGGGCCACTGTGGTGTCAGTTCACACTGACCCCTCTGATTTGAGTTTACTGTTTGCTTCTGGCACATACAAGCTTCCATTCCTTTTTTTTTTTTTTTTAATTGTTAAATCATAGCTGTGTACATTAGTGCAATCAAGGGGTACAATGTGCTGGTTTTATATACAATCTGAAATATTCTCATCACACTGTTCAACGTAGCCTTCATGGCATTTTCTTAGTTATCGTATGTAGACATTTGTATTCTGCATTTAAGTTTCACCTGTACCCATTCTAAGATGCACCATAGGTGTGGCCCCACCCATTACCCTCCCTCCACCCTAACCTCCCCCCTCCTTTCCCCTTCCTTGGCCCTTTCCCCATATTCTTGTGCTATAGTTGGGTTATAGCCTTCATGTGAAAACTATAAATTAGCTTCTTAGTAGGGCTGAGTACATTGGATACTTTTTCTTCCATTTCTGAGATACTTTGCTAAGAAGAATATGTTCCAGCTCCATCCATGTAAACATGAAAGAGGTAAAGTCTCCATCTTTCTTTAAGGCTGCATAATATTCCATGGTATACATGTACCACAATTTGCTAGTCCATTCGTGGGTCGATGGGCACTTGGGCTTCTTCTATGACTTAGCAATTATGAATTGGGCTGCAATAAACATTCTGGTACAGATGTCTTTGTTATATTATGATTTTTGGTCTTCTGGGTATAAACCTAGTAAAGGAATGATAGGATTGAATGGCAGGTCTATTTTTAGGTCCCTAAGTATTCTCCAAACATCCTTCCAGAAGGAACGTATTAGTGTGCATTCCCACCAGCAGTGTAGAAGTGTGCCCTTTCCTCCACCTCCATGCCAAGATTTCTGGTTTTGGGATTTTGTTATGTGGGCTACTCTTACTGGGGTTAGGTGATATCTTAAAGTAGTTTTGATTTGCATTTCTCTGATGATTAAGGATGATGAGCTTTTTTTCATGTGTTTGTAGATCGTGCATCTGTCTTCTTTAAAGAAGTTTCTCTTCAAATCCCTTGCCCACCTGAGATGGGATCACTTGTTCTTTTCTTGCTAATATGTTTGAGTTCTCTGTGGATTCTGGTTATTAAACCTTTATCAGAGGTATAACCTGCAAATATTTTCTCCCATTCTGAGGGCTGTCTGCTTGCTTTACTTACAATGTTCTTGGCTGTGCAGAAGCCTTTTAGTTTGATCAGGTCCCAGTAATGTATTTTTGATACTGCTTCAATTGCCTGGGGAGTCCTCCTCATAAAATATTCACCCAGGCCGATTCCTTCAAGAGTTTTTCCTGCACTTTCTTCAAGTATTTGTATAGTTTCATGTCTTAAGTTTAAATCTTTTACCCAGTGAGAGTCTATCTTAGTTAATGGTGAAAGGTGTGGGTCCAGTTTCAATCTTCTACAGGTTGCCAGCCAGTTCACCCAGCACCATTTGTTAAATAGGGAAACTTTTCCCCACTGAATGTTTTTAATTGGCTTGTCAAAGATCAAATAACAGTAAGTAGCTGGATTCATCTCTTGGTTCTCTATTCTGTTCCAGACATCTACTTCTCTGTTTTTGTGCCAGTACCATGCTGTTTTGATCACTATCTATTTATAGTACAGTCTCAGGTCTGGTAGCATGATTCCTCCTGCTGTGTTTTTATTACTGAGTAATGTTTTGGCTAGTTTTTTTCTGATTCCATATAAAACTAAGTATTATTTTTTCAAGATCTTTAAAATATGACAATGGAGCTTTAATAGGAATTGCATTAAAATTATATATTGCTTTGGGTAGTATAGACATTTTAAGAATGTTGATTCTTCCCAGCCATGAGCATGGTATGTTTTTCCATTTGTTAACATCTTTAGCTATTCCTCGTCTTAAAGTTTCATAGTTCTCTTCGCAGAGATCTTTCATGTCCTTTGTTAGGTATACTCCCAAATATTTCATCTTCTTTGGCACTACTGTGAAAGGAATAGAGTCCTTGACTGTTTTTCGGCTTCGTTATTGTTGGTATATATAAAGGCTACAGATTTATGGGTGTTGATTTTGTAGCCTGAGACATTGCTGTGTTCCTCGATCACTTCTAAAAGTTTTGTAGTAGAATCCCTAGTGTTTTCCAGATATACGATCATATCATCTGCAACAAGTGAAAGTTTGATCTCTTCTGATCCTATGTGGATACCCTTGATCGCCTTTTCTTTCCTAATTGCAATGTCTAGAACTTCCATTACAATGTTAAAGAGCAATGGAGACAAGAGCAACCTTGCCTGATTCCTGATCTAAGTGGAAATGATTTCAATTTAACTCCATTCAATACGATATTGGCTGTGGGTTTGCTGTAGATGGCCTCTATCAGTTTAAGAAATGACCCTTCTATACCAATTTTCTTAAGTTTTCTGATCATGAAGGGATGCTGGATATTATCAAAAGCTTTTTCTGCATCAATTGAGAGAATCATATGGTCTTTATTTTTTAGTTTGTTTATGTGCTGAATTGCATTTATAGATTTACATGTATTGAACCAGCCTTGAGACCCTGGGATAAATCCCACTTGGTCGTGGTGTATAATTTTTTTGATGTGTTGTTGAATTCTGTTTGCTTGGATCTTATTCGGTATTTCTGCATCAATATTCATTAGTGATATTGGTCTACAATTTTCTTTCCTTGTTGGGTCTTTCCCTGGTTTGGGGATTAAGGTGATGTTTGCTTCATAGAATGTGTTGGGTAATATTCCTTCTTTTTCTATATTTTGGTTGAGGTTTAGTGATATAGGTACTAGTTCTTCTTTAAAGTTTTGGTAGAATTCTGATGTAAAGCCATGTGGTCCTGGGCTTTTCTTTTTGGGGAGATTTTGTATAGTTGATGCTATTTCAGAACTTGATATAGGCCTGTTCAACATTTCCACTTCGTTCTGGCTAAGTAGGTGGCATGCTTCCAGGTATTGGTTGATTTCTTTCAGATTTTCATATTTCTGAGAGTAGAGTTTCTTGTAGTATTTGTTAAGGATTTTTTGAATTTCTGAGGGGTCTGTTATTTCATCGTTACCATTTATGATTGATGAAATTAGAAATTTTACTCTTTTTTTCCTGGTTAGGTTGGCCAAAGGTTTATCTATTTTATTGATCTTTTCAAAAAACCAACTTTTGGATTTATTGATCTGTTGTATAATTCTTTTGTTTTCAATTTCATTTAATTCTGCTCTTATTTTGGTTATTTCTTTTCTTCTACTGGGTTTGGGGTTGGAGTGTTCTTCCTTCTCCAGTTGCTTGAGATGTCCCATTAAGTTATTAACTTCCTCTCTTTCCGTTTTCTTGAGGAAGGTTTGCAGTGCTATAAATTTCCCTCTTAGGACTGCCTTTGCAGTATCCCAGAGGTTCTGATAATTCATGTCTTGATGTTTTGTTCCAAAAATTTGGTGATTTCCTTCTTAATCTCGTCTGTTACCCATCCATCCTTCAGCATAAGGTTGTTTAGCTTCCATGTTTTTGTATGGGTATACAGATTCCTGTTGTTATTGAGTTCAACTTTTATTCCATGATGGTCTGAGAAGATGCAAGGAATAATTTCTATTTTTTTAAATTTGCTGAGGTTAGATTTGTGGCCTAGGATGTGGTCAATTTTGGAGTATGTTCTATGGGCTGATGAGAAGAATGAGTATTCAGTTTTAGTGAGATGAAATGTTCTGTAGATGTCTGTTAAGTCCAGATGTTGAATGGTGAAGTTTAAATCTAAAATTTCTTTGCTTAGCTTCTTTTTGGAGGATTTATCCAGCACTGCTAATGGGATGTTAAAATCTCCAACTACTATGGAAGTGGAGGAAATCGAGTTGTTCATGTCTGTTAGAGTTTCTTTTATAAATATAGGTGCATTCTGGTTGGGTGCATAAATATTAATAATTGAAATCTCATCATATTGAGTATTACCTTTAACGAATATGAAGTGTCCATCCTTATCCTTTCTTATTTTGGTTGGTTTAAAGTGTGTTGCATCTGCGAATAGGATTGCAATGCCTGTTTTTTTCTGCTTTCCATTTGCCTGGAGTATAGATGACCATCCCTTCACCTTGAGTCTAAATTTGTCTTTTAATGCAAGATGAGATTCTTCTATGAGGCAGATATCTGGCTTGAGTTTTTGTATCCAGTCAGCCAACCTGTGCCTCTTTATAGGACAATTTAAACCATTCACATTAATTGAGAATATTGATAAGTCTTTTGAGAGTCTGGTGGACATTTTTAATCCTTTTGCGACTGTGGAAGTTGGAATTTGATCAAAAATTTCTGGGTGGGTTTACTTTTGTGGTGGAGGGTTATGCTAGTCTTTATGGAGACTAGGTCTGAGAATATCCTGGAGAGCTGGTTTAGTTATGGCAAATTTCTTCAACATGTGAATATTGTTAAAGTATTTAATTTCTCCGTTATAAATGAAACTCAGTTTCGCTGGGTACAGGATCCTGGGTTGAAAGTTATTTTGTTTTAGGAGATTAAAAGTCGATGACCATCCTCTTCTAGCTTGAAAGGTTTCAGCAGATAGATCTGCAGTTATTCTAATATTCTTCCCCTTATAGGTGATAGTTTTCTTTCATCTGGCTGCTTTCAGAATTTTCTTCTTCGTATTAACTTTAGTGAAATTAATTATGATGTGTCTGGGGGATGTCTTATTTGGGTTAAATTGTGCTGGAGTTCTGAAACTTTCTGCTATCTGAATTTCAGAATCTCTTGGCATGTCTGGAAAGTTCTCCTTCATAATCTCACAGAGAAGAGACTCTGTGCTTTGTGAAGTCACTTTGTCGCTTTCTGGGATCCCTGTAAGACGAATATTAGTTTTCTTCGAATTATCTCAGAGCTCTCTGAGAGAGTGATCTGTTTTTGCCCTCCATTTCTCTTCCTCTTTGAGAGTTTGGGAGTGTTCGAAAGCTTTGTCTTCAATGTCAGAAATCCTTTCTTCTGCTTGCTCCATTCTGATCTTTTTCAGATCTTTGAGGGATGCAACTTCTTGTCTCAATGTGTCAAAATCTTTGGTCATTTGGTCTTTGAATTCGTTGAATTCTTGAGATACCTTTTGGGTTACTGCTTGGGATTCTAGTTCAGTCTTATTTGCTATCTGGATTCTGAATTCAATTTTTGACATCTCAGCTATTTTTTTGTGCATGGGATCTCGTGCTGTGTCTGCCCCATTGATCCTTGGGGGACTTAATCTACTCTGATTATTCATATTGCCAGAGTTTTTCTGTTGTTTTTGCCTCATGATTGTTTTTAACTGTTGCCTCTGGCCATCCTCAGAGTTGGGGAGGTGTCTCTCCAAGATTAGACCCTAGTGGTATCACTCTATTGTTGCTGGATCTTTGTAGGGAGTGACCTGTGTAGTTCTTCTGGGGTTGCCCCAGCCAAGGAGTTCGGGTTGTGGAAGCAGCTCCAGAGTGTGACACACCCAGATCCAGCAACAGGGTGGGGGGTGGTGCACACAGTTCTGGGAGTGCCTGGCGCCCAGTGACTTCGGCACAGAGAGCCCAAGTCTCCAGCAGTCTCTGGCCAGGAGAAGGGCTCTGCACGGAGGCAGGGAGGGCTCCGGAGGGCACGCGGCTACCAGAGTCACTGGTCAGATGAGCAGGCCAGTGTGAAGGCAGGGAGGGTGCAGGAGGGAGGACACGGGGTTGCCGGGTTCCCGCAGTTCCTGGTCAGAGTGTGCAGAGGCCCAGTGGGCACGGGTCACGGGTTGGGTGTTATGGCACAGCTCTTACGGAGGTCCAGGCGGGAGCTGATTGTGGTAGCTGCGCAGCTCTTACAGAGGTTTGGGCGGCGCCTACTTCAGCATCTCTTAATGCTCATTATGTCACATGTGGGTAGCTGCTATTCAGTTCCTTCCCAAAACACACCATGGGCTGTGTCCTCAAACTCCTGAGCAGCCAGGTATCAGCAGAGAATGGAGACTGACCAGGTATCGGCTCACTCCCACACAGTTGCTTAAGACACCAAAGGGCTTTTTAGTGTGGGTCAGGATTATGAGGTATCCTTAGGGTCAGGATGTGGGTGAAGTATTTCTCCTTATATGAACTGCAATCCAGTTCACTCAGAACACTCTTCACAGCTTGGAAAATAGTTTCGCAGTTTCTTATAAAATTAAATGTACACTTACTAAAGGACTCAACAATCCTTACTCCTCAGGATTTACTCATTTTAATGACTTCATATGAGTGCCTCTTAGGTGACTGATTTATTCTTAGGATTGAGGGGCTATGTATACTTGGCCAGCTGGTGAGAACACTCATGCAAGCACACTCTTGGTTGGCTCTCAGAAAACTGGACCTGCTTTGCTTCGTTTCTGCATAAAAGATAGCAATGAGGGACTTTGTTCCAATCCTCAGCCAAAATCCACATCCTCAAGAAGCTTGTCAGGCATAACATTAGCCAAGGCAGAAGATAGTTTGTCCTTCTTTCCTAAAGTCAGCACCTCTTTCCATTTGGTTCCATTCTTTGTTTATTTCACACTGGCCTCTGACCCTGCCTCTGTACCTCTCTCCAGCGTGGAGATAGTCTGACAACCTCCCCCCACCCCTTTTTTTTAATTCAACTTGTATTAAAACAACAACAACCACCTTGTTTGTCTCATCGTATTTCATCCAGCGTTTCTCCCTGGCTATAGCAGTAGGGGTGGCTGAGTCAGCTCAGTCTGCCGCACTGTCAGGAGTCAAGCCCACACTCCAGCTTCTGGTAGTTGAATTTGACCTTCCATGTACCTGGTCACTGACAGGAATCCTGCTCTGAGCCAGCAGATAACCTGCAATTGCAATGTGCTGCCACCTGACTCGGAGCATCACTGCTTCGGGGCCCTCTGCCAAGAACTCATCCCACAGGTGATGTTCATGTATCTGTGTGTGTCAGTAAAATCATGACCACTTTCCCTTCCCTTCTGATGGTTTTGGTGGTCAGCTTACTCCCCTCTGCAGAGCCAGTACCTGAGGACACATGGGAAGAAGGGGACTTTGTTGGTTAGAGCTTCTTCATTCTGTCTTTAGGAAGCCCCACTGGAATGGAAATATTTCACCATCTAGAACCTGGTAATTCTTGAAGTGAGGGAGGGGCCAAAAATTCCTTTGGGGCTCTGAAGAAAACTATGTATCCTGTCCTGAGGATAAAAAGCAGGTGCCCAGAAATTTCTGCATGAACTTCAGGAAGCCATGGACCCATGGCTGAATCCCATGTTAAAAACTTTCAATACTATTATGAAACTAATATATAATCATCTACACATTCTTATGAATGATAAAACACAACTATAGTTCGGAAAGAAGGAGGGTAAAGGAGAAAGAGGGGAGGGGAAGTGGAGGGCAGGAGGAGGGAGGGTATTTGGTGGGACCTCACCTATTGTGCACAATGCAATAGTACATTTCAAATCTATTAAGAGTAGAGTATAAATGTCTTACCACAACAAATAAGTAAGTGAGGTGATGGCTATGTTAATCAATTTGATTTAAGCATTCCACATTGTATATCAATTCAGCACAGTGTACCCCATAAATGCATGAATACACACAGTTACAATTTAATAAAAAAAAATTTTTTTTAAAGAATAGTTTTCTACCTTGAAAAAAAATAAAAGGCCACGCTTATATAAATAAAAAAAAAAAGAACTTCTGATTGGGGGCTAGTAATGGTTGTTTGGAAATTTGGAAACCCTACTTTGCTAGCTTTATTCAGATTATTTCTAGTGAAAAAATTTGTCAGAACAAGACGCTAGGACATAATGACAGTCTTTCAATAGTTTATCTCTTTGTCGCCATCTTGAAATCTAACCATGGCATCAAGATGAATTTAAAGTAGTGGCAATTTCCTATAAGATTTTTTTCATCTTCAAAGTGCTTTTTATTAAGTAATTGAGTATAAGTTCCTTCAATACTACTTTCTGACTCAGACTTGTTATCTACAGAGCAGAAGAAGCTTTACAGAATGAGATAGAGTCTAAGCTGGCATCTAGATTCAATTTCTCGGTTTGACATCTGGCTTTGCTGCCAACTATCTAGTGACTTAGGGAAATTCCCAGTCTTCCCAAGCATTTTTTCCTTATCTTTAAAGCGAAGCAGATGGACTACATCAGAGGATGGCATACTACAGCCTGATGGCCAATCCAACCTGTATCCTGTTTTTATAAATAAATTTTTATTGGAACATGGCCACACTCACTCATTTCTATATTATCGATAGCTGCTTTCTGTTTCCATGTCAGAGTTGTAACAGAGACCAGATGGTCTGTGAAGCTTGAACTATTTACTATCGGATCTTAACAGTAAAGTTTGCCAATGCTTGGTCTAGATCTCCACTTTAAGATGGTCTGCAATTCTCAGAAGCAGAAGGAATGTTTCCCAACCCAATTTAAGAGCAGATGTGGGATAGGAACGACTGATAGATAAGCCAAAACAAACCAGGCCTATTGTTTTGTGGAAGTAGCTCCCTCCATAACTGTTGCTTAGGGGAATCTTACAAAGGTCAAGTGGAACTATTTAAAACTATCCAACTTCGTGTGTGCTCAAAATTGTTTCATCATCTAGACATTCACTGATTCAGAATGACTTTCTGCTCAGGGTATCCAAATTTTCGAGGTTTTAAAAAATAACCATGTAACATACATTAATAAACACAATTAAGTTTAGGAAGTAAGTGACATACACAATCCTTTTAACCCAGCTCAAATCCTGTTTTGGAATGAGCTCAAGCATAAACCAACCAACACAGAAAGATAGCCCTTCTGATAGGGACAGCAAACGCAGCAGTGCTCCCTGACCATGAACTTTCTGGACTGAACATTCTGGAGTCTGGTGTATTTTTACAATCCTTGTTGTCCAAATCACACTTTCCAAACATCATGAGCTGAGAAGTCACTGCGCCACAAGGGCACAGCTACGGTGGTGGCAGGCGTCCCAGGGGCTAGGGTTTCCCAGAAAGTCAAATGTCCAACAATCTCATTAGATCGGAATGCATCTTTTCTTAAAATGGCCATTTCTATTCTTCACTTAATTCATCCAAGAAGGGGTTATTTGAACTAAGTGACTATTGAGTAGTTTTTTTCCCCTGAAATAAGCATATTTCAAATAACAAAGTCTCTATGTGTAGCGCTGAGAAAATGAGCTAGAAGCCAGTCCTACAGTTGATGCTTCAAATCCTGGGTCTAGAAGAATGGGAAAAATCCTACTATTGATGTAATTTGACTCTTTCAATCTATCACAACCGTCAAACTATAAGTCCTCTTTTCTCTTCCAACAGTGTCTTTGCATACTGCCATGTTTGTGTTCTGGTGCGATGGAGGTAACAAATTGTAGCAAGGGATCTTCTCAGAACCGGCACTACGACGCACTTTCCAAACAACTTCGAAAAACTCTCTCCCTTCTGCCATTTTGTTCTAAAGGTGGTAAGTGGAACAAATTGTCCCACATGATAGAACACGTGAGGACAGGGACCTAGAGTTTGACTTTCTCTCCACTTCCTCAGAATCAAAGGAGGGTTAGACCTCAACCCAGCCAAGGCTATTCCTCACGGTCAGAACTTGGGTGAGGGATGTCAAGCCCAGGTCTCCAGAGGCACCCAAACTGGAGGACACGCAGAACAGGAAGTCAAGTGACTCCTGAGTAGCTTGGAGAGCACTGACGCCTTCCCCGTGCCTTGAATCTTAGAAACACCAGTCACAAACCCCAATATTAGCAATCTAGGAGAGCCCCCGGTCACCCCCAGCATTGCCCTTCCTGCTCTGGAACTTGTCTTCTGCTCCTTCCCAGCTACCACAGAGATGTGACCTCATCACATGTATTTTTACTTTCTGGGGGTTTTGTTCGTTTATTTTTTCTGGAAGATTCCAAGTGTCATTTCATGCAACTCACATCATTTCTCTGCCTTCTTCCTGGCCTCCTTCTTTAATTCTTTTTTTTTTTTTTTTAATTTCTCAGTCAACAATTGTTTTTTTTTTTTTATTAAATCATAGCTATGTACATTGATATGATCATGGGGCATCATTCACTAGCTTTACAGACCGTTTACCAAGTTTCACATATACCCTTGTAAGATGCACCGCTGGTGTAATCCCACCAATCCCCTTCCTTCTTTAATTCTTTTTTTCTGGGAATCACAGCTTATGGCCTCTTGTCTTTTTTAAAAAGTCCCCTGCCCCTGACTACCTCCTAAACCCATTCCTGTTTTGTCTCATGGGTCCTGACTCCCACCTTCCGTTTTCCCAGCTGGGTTCCCCATCCCACCTCACCCCTCCTTCTGGCTAAAAATTCTATCTCTCTTGCCATTTGGCAGCAAAAGAAGAGCTGCCCAGAAGGAGATCTGTTGCTCGCAGCTTGTTTTTATTTTGTTTTATTTTTTTGGTGGTGATGGCAAACAAGCAGCTATTAATAGGATGTGGCTCAGAGAAAGTTTCTGCGATCAGCAGTACGATCCATTGCTTCGCAGCCCTTGAATTTCTTTCCTATTTCTAGTAAAGAAATGTTTGCATTGCCTTGTTTGGGACTAGAACATGGGTCTTGCTCATAGCACTGCTATGAAGTTCTTAATCTTAGTTCTATATTTTGCTTTACTGTTTATGTTTTCTTACTCAACTTAAACTATTAAACTCTGAAATTTAAACTCTGGTCTAAACTCTGTAGAGTTCACCTTTAGCCTAATACAGTTAGTAGTACTACTTTCTAAATTAAGTGCTGGCAGTTCCCAAAATACAAACACCAAATTTATAAATGTCCCTATGAAAAAAAAAATGGAGGTCCCTTTTAACTTCTGGGTGGCATCGTCAGGACTGTTGGAGGGAATTCTCTCTTTTCTGTGAAGTTGTGGGAGCAGATGAATGGGAAAAGTTTCCCAGGGAAGCTATTGTTACATGGTGGTCTAGTTCTCAAACTTGCCTACCAAAAGAAAAAAGAAAAAGATTTAATCCATAAACTAGCTTCAAAGGTGTAAAAGATGCAGCCGATAAAGACATTTTTGCTAATGTGTAGTATTTCACTTTCAGTAGGGGTTAAATCTGCAAAGCCATGTATATTACAATGTTTCTATGGGAAAATGTTTGCTCTGGCTTCCAAAAACTGATTTACAAATAAACTCTTGGAAGAAAAATCTGGTCTAAACTTAGAACTTCCTAGATGAGCTCTAGTTTTCAGCACATATTTTTCCTTTTGTTTGCACAAGTCATCCGGGGACGGCTTTACCGAGGCTGTCTCTCTGCAGGAGAGCCAAAGCTGTGAGGACAACACCTGTCTGGGGTAAGCCACCCAGGTGTAGCAAGGCCAGGAAAGGAGCTACTGTAGCTGGCGAAAGGAGTTTTGGTTTCAACTCGAACTGAATTTTCTGGATTTAAATTTAAAGGGCTGTCATCACTCCGCCTGTGTTATAGAAAGAACAGTAACTAGATTTTATAAATAAGTTCCCCCTTTGTGCCTTCCCCATCATCCCATGTGTTGTGAATGTGAGTCTTTCTTCAATATTACAAACCCAGACTTCCAAATTACTACATCAGGGAGCGATTCTCTACAATAAAATGGAATTAACAAAAATCGAATATGCCCAGAAATCTTCACTCCTGCAGAGTTCTCAGCCAGGTTTGTGCACATGAGGACGTGAGTGTGGGGCCTTTCTTCTGGCTTTGAAGAACAGAGCCATAGCTTGAGTTTAATTCATCACAACTCCAAAGGCTACCGTGTGTACATGGCTCTCAGGACACAAGCTTGGTTTCTGAGCCAGGTGTTCTGGGGGTAGATGCTTTCCATGCCAAATCACTACAATAGTTGAGGTATGCCTTCCACTGACACTGTAACTCTTTTGTTCGTGAGGCCTGTAAGTGGCATTTTATTTAAGGAATAATGATTGGTAGAGAGGGCATTTCTTAATACTTAATGACCAACTGGAGGAATTATGGGCCTGAGGCAATGCATATAATATGCTATTAAACTCTGAAATTTAAAAATGTAAAGAAAAAAATAATTACCTTCTTATGCATGTTACCATGGGTACCGAGTATTGTTTATAGTTTTAGACTTTTCCTAGAGGTTAAAGTCCAGTTTGGCAACCAATAGAAAATAAGCACTTCAGCCTCAATTTCTGCTTGCTTTATAATGTTTGACATTACCTAGTTAGTGTATATTTCTTTAAGAAGGTATGTGTAACCCCTGAAATAGGATATGTAACATGTGATATGGATTGCCATAATAAATATTCATATTTTATTGAACAGTTTGGCAATCAGCATTTAAAATCAGCTAACCTTGTAGATAATCACGTTCTGTTCTCCTTGAGTGGCAGTAACTTTCATACCATTCTTTTTTCCTCCCCAGAATGATCCATTTTTCAAGTGCTCAAATTGCATGCACATATTTTATGCATTAGTGCCAGAAACACTTTTTTTTCCAGTTGGATCTATTATTACAGTGCATAACTCAGAGATTACCATTTTAGCATGAAGGAGAACATACCCAGAGAAGCACCTAATACTCTGTAATTTACACGGTAACTATTTGTTCTATACTTCTTTAGTCTTGGAACACGTTTTCTTTTCTAACTCTTAAGGAAAAGTGGGACTTCATTGAATCCATTTTACAACACTGCAGCAGTGCTGGCCCAAATTAATACAACTAACTCCCTATTACCTATTTCAGGGATAAAAGAACTCTTAGATAAAAATTTAAAAACATAATTACATCTATGACTGCACATTTTCTCCCGCAAATATTTTTTTCCATTGTTAGTAAAAGATGTATCTTCTTTTACTTTATTTTATCATAACAAAAGAGTAATATAACGTGCCTTTATCAAATACTTAATACAGAAACACCATTCACTTCCCCCGTATTTACTTTTTTATTATCTATTAGGTATTTTTAAATTGTACTGAGCTCTGCCATTGGCCATATCATAGAAGCAGGCAAATGAAGTAGCCAAGCTTCCCACCCTTGAAGAATTCTGTCCACTACGGAGTCAGGCATGAAACAGAAACGACGATACTTTTCTGAAGGTGTTAGGCTAGAGATATATACACAGAAATGTGATAGAAACTCTTCAGGGATTCAAGAAAGCATCTCAGAGGAGGCGGTGTTTACTTTAGGTGTGAACTGGAAAGCATTATTCACAGTTACAAAGTTATTACAGTAGAACCTCTGTAAGTTGACCACCCGGGGGACTATAACAAACTGGTCAACATACAGAGATGGTCAACATAAGGGACTAGGCCTGCTGTACTGATATGTACATGGGGTACGTGTCCGGTCTATGAATATTAGGTCAACTTAAGGAAGTGGTCAATGTAGAGAGGTGGTCAACTATGGAGCTCCTACCGTGTCATCATTTTGTTTCCTTAAGTACTGTATTGGAATAGAAAGATGGATAAATTCCTAAAAAGACTGTAAGTCAGCTGGGAATCAAATATAAAAATCTGACAATTTCTATAAAGCCCATTTTAAGATAGCTCCCTTTCAGATAACTCTTTCCCCAATTTTTATATCTATAAACAGTGCTAAATTTACATAAAGAACTATGTCTTGACATAGTTGTGACATGTCACAGTGACATAGTGACAATGGGGATGCTAAGAGTCCCTGGGGAAGGGGGTGGCCACCTCCTACTGGGTTGATTTCCACATTCACATGCAATGCTGTGTGTGCTTCATTTCCTGTCTTTATAAAAGAACATGAGGAGAATCCTAATACCTTTATTTGTATTATTTTTACCTGTGGACATCCAAATCAGGTTCAGAGCTGGTATGATTTATCTGTGTCTTCAGAATCACACTGCATGAGCTAAAGCCGCAAGTTCTGAGTGGGAGGGAAATAAAAGGATCAGAAGAGAATTTATTAGGGGAGGCTATGTAGACGCCATGGGTTTGGCAAGACCTTTTGGGATGTGATGAACATATACTCATAGAGATAGGCTGGCACGGACGACAGCGGCCAGATAGTGTCCAGCAAGTCCTTGGGGGTTACGGAAAGCATATTAGTTTCCCTAGAACAGAAGGCCTGGCTGGCTGGGGAGTAAGGAGAACTTAGATTAAAAAGATAAGGACAGGAAGGGGAGCAGATGGCAAATGGCCCATGGTGAGTTGGGGGGGGTTATAGATGGGATGGTAAATGATGGTAAATTTCTATTGTCCTCAGGACTCTGAGCAGATATTGTCTCTGGATCCCTTTTGCTGATCCCCTGCCCTGCCCCAGGTGCCCCTCAGCCCAAAGACCTTGCCATGCTGTATTGCAATGACACAGTTAACCATCAGTCCCTCCACTGTCCCTGCATCCTGATCTCCTGGAAGGCAGGCACTCTGTGCTAGTGCGTGCTCAGAGCCCAGCACTCTGCATGCCAGCGTCGTGCCGGTTGGATCCAAGGCAGCATTCATTGATCCAGGCAAGAGCAATTGAGGATCAGCCCTGTGCCAACCCTGAGCAACCAGGGAAACAGCAGTGAAAAAGAAAGATCACGTCCCTGATCACTTGGGGCTTCCACCAGGGAGCCCTTCTAGATTCTCATGCAGAGTGTTCATGATGGAATTGAGGCAGGTCCTTCTGATCTGAGTGTAGGGAGGAGTCTGTCGTTGAAGTTGGAGAGAGGTCAGAATGGGGCTGCCACCTTATTCCACGTAGGACCATGTGAGGTGCTAACCCTGGCAAGAGGCAAGGGAAAAGCCCAAGGCGTTGACTGTCGAATGGCTAATCAGAGCTGAAAATGACAAAGTTGCCAAGGCTGGAAAAGTTACTTTAAAAATGTCAAACAGTAGGCTTTTTAATGGAAAAGTCCAGGGGAGAGTACCAACGTTTTTGAAGGGAAGAGGAAAAATACCACTGCAAGCATCCTGACATCAAGATGCATGTTGATGAGGTAAACGAGAGCGCTGGGTTCAATATTCTCACAGTCCAACTCCCCTGGCGCCAGCTAAATCAATTGTGAAGGCATTGTGCAGGAGATGGCCTAACCTGATTGAGAAGGCACAGGGGCCCAGACGACGTGAGTTCTGACTCAGCTGTCACAGAACCTGGACTAAAGCACTAGCCTCCCGGTCGAGCTCTCCATCTCTCTCTGTGCCATGTCTGCCCACGCACTTACAGCTCTGCAGCCTTTTATCATGACACCACGGGGCTCATGCATCTGGGCTTTGAGATCTAGGGAGACTGTAGGAATCTGTCCTTAGGGTCTTTTTAACCAGAGGCTATGAGAGCTCACAGCCTCCTCCAAACTGTGAAGGGAAGAGCTTTGAGGGAGGGAGGAAAAGTGGGAAGGACAGAGGGAAGACGCAGCCAAGCTTATGTGACGTGTCATCTCATGTGATGCCAAAAATCACATAATAACACAACCCCCGTGCCTCTTCCAGTAAAAGAGCTACAAAGTTTGATCCTAAGTGGAAAAGCCCCTTCCCTTGTCTCAGAAGGATCAGAGTAAAATGAGGAAAAGATCTCAATTTTTTACCCACACCAAAAAAAGACAGGCATCCTGACTTCCATTACATCATTTGTTGGAAGAATTTGTGCAAACCCACTGAAGGGGCTTCCTGTACTATTTCCTCAAATCAATAACTTTTGGTCATGAAAGGACTCAGAGGAACCACCTTGTTATTCTCCCAAAGGCTCCCAAGATGAAACTTTCTTACCAGGGCCCAGCCTGAACTAAAAGTGGCAAGGGAGAAAAGTTGCATTGCTGATGTTTCTAGGCACCCAGATGTAAGCAGGTACATGAGCACACAGAAGGCAGCTGGGTGCATAATCTATTCCCTTTTCTGATCTTCCCTGAGCTCCCCCCAAACCTCCACAGGGTTTAAAGAGCTTCTCCTGAGTGAATAGGAAGTCATAATGCAAAAACAGATTGGTGGCATGTGATAAAAATCAATCAGGTTTTTAAGTTTCTGCAGTTGCCCGTGGAAGGCAAACCTCAGCCCATGTCTGAATTATTAAACGTCTGCATTATCAGTGTGGTTCAGTTTCAAGAACTGATTGGGCTGAAAAACAAGCCATGCACGCAAAGAAGGTACAAAACCTTAGGACTCTGGAAATGAATATATATGAATCCACAAAATCTCATCAAGTTTCTGACCATGTGTCAGACCTCCGAGGAATGTTTGCATCTACTTAGCTCTGTGAGAGTGTGTTATCTTTCATGAAATAGCTGAAATCGAAACTGCAAACGGAAATTGGAGTTGGAAATCTGGCATCGAAGCGAGATGTGCTCAGACTGAGTGCATTCAGGAATGCTCAAGAAGAGTTCACTTTGCTACATAGGTGTATATTTGATCAAAACCATTGATAGCCACAAGAGGTTCATAACTACATAGTTTGGTACTAATAAAATGGACTTTTTTTTTTTTTTAAGCAACCAAGGCTTTTTGTTTTTTTTTCTAGGCCCTCGCCAGCCTATGAATATAAACTATTTCATTTGGTAACCACCCAGATTTTACTAGATGTAGCAGGTGAAGGTCCGAGGGAAGCTGTTTATTAAGGAGGGCTTTTGGGATCACTATGTGGGAACAGGGAAGGAAAAGTAGGATGAAACAGAGATTAAGATGTGATGACGTCTCAGCAAAAATGTGAAAATCCACTTGGAAGTGTGGATCTGGGAAAGCCTTGTAGAGTTGTCCCAGGTTAGAGCAAGAAGGCCAGCCCTTTCCATTTTCAAATTGATTGGTCATTTAATGCATGGTGTTCCTGGCAGGAGATGTGATCTTCAGATCCCACAGGACACATCCTTTAGGAAGGCAAACCCCACAAAGAAATAGTTAAGGGACATCTTCCAGCATCTTGGAAAATAGAGGAAATAAGACCTTCATTCCTGAATAGGAATCTTCCTAAATAGGAGAAATCATCTATAACAGTCCGTGCCTTGCAGCACTTGGAGACTTCCTATAGACTATTATCACTCCGCCAAGACACTAGTGAGTTTCTGTTCCTAGTGGGGACGTGGACAAGGAAGGTCAGTGGGACAAATTATGGATTCTGAGACTATAGCCGGTTGGAGGGTGACAACTGATATTTATCATCTCCTTACTCTGCTATCCACTGAAAATTTTCCTCACTCTCGACAAGCACCTCTTCTGATTTGGGTGGTTTTCCTGGTGGGAAGACCAGTTGCTCATCCCTGAGGGGGTCTATAGTCTGTTTTCTTTCAAAATTGGAGAAGGGAACAGCAAGAGGTAAATCACCGGGGTCTACACGTCTTCTGCCCTTCCTTGTGTGTTACAGTAGCCTTCCCTCTTTCCCATGATCAGGTTCGATGATCTCTTCCAAGATGGCGACGCTTCTTTCTTACCTGTTAGCCACTTGGTGCAAAGAGAACCACAGATCAACCACAGTTATAATTCAAGGGGGCTGTTGTGTCCCTTGTCAGAAGCATCCCCCTTTAGGAACCAGGGCCGCAAAACCCACAGAGCTCAGAGTTTTGAGGATTCTTCAAGTAGGTCACTGGGAGTGATGACCAGCAGCAGAACCACTATTTCCACCTCATTGGTTTTTAGACTCATGTATTCTGTTCATTGTGAATACAGAGCCAAATAAAGGTTTTCGATTTAAGGGGTACCCTGCCTCTTGGAGAATGGCACCCTATCTTCACTAGGTCTCATCTTTGAGCTGGTGTTATCAGCTCAGCCTTCCACAGGTCTGTTATTATACCATTGTAATATCTGGCTTGCAGCTGCTGGGTGACACATAACATAGGATAGAGTAAGTGGAGTTCATGGTCACGTGGCCATTCCAACAGCTCCTTGCTGAAAAAATATTAATACATGGATCACATACAAGCAGATGTAACACCATACAGGCCCTTGGATAGTGGTGCCAGCCACAGTGCTAAGGGCAGGACACATATTCTCTGATCGCTACTTCTTACATGGTGGAAGATGTCCTGTGTGGTAGATTTTCCAGGTATCTGGTTGGTCTCCTTGAAGGAAAGCATTACCCCCAGGCCTCAGCATCACTCTCCACTGCTGGAACATCAGGTATCTGGCAGCAGCAGTAGTTAGGAAAGCTTTGGTAAGGGGAGCCCAAACCATGCACGGCCTCCATCCTCCACCATGGCTACATATTCACGTGCTATCGTGCCAACGCCAGAGCGGCCGACGAAAGAGGCTGCTGACAATTGGTTAGTCGCTTCATCTGCATGCTTGTTCAGTGGCTCTCCTTGTGGGTGCTGACGTGCAATGCAAAGTTCTCCCCCACTTTGCTCCACTCCCACAGTCCATGCACATGTCTCCAGACCCCTTTGTTGCTAATCTGCCAATCCCTCTCCTTCCAGGTTCCTGCCCATCCGTTCAAGCCATTGGCTACTGCCCACGAGTACATATACATTGCAACCCCAGGCCACTTCTCTTGCAACACAAAGTGTATGACTAGGGATACCACTTGAAGCTTTCTCTCCCTCCCCACTGTCTTTCAAGACCACCTTGAATGGGGCTGTAGTGTAGTCCACATCCATTTTTATCTTGCACTCACAGATAGCACCAGCCCTTCCTCATAGCAAGCTTGAGCTCCTTCTTCCTCAGTCAGCTGATGGTAAAGGACCCTCCATGTGGCCGTAGGTGTCAGCTGAGGATGGTGCCTTTGCAGTACTCGGGGATTAGTATTGTGCAGCCTCACTAAGCCTTCTGGTCCTGCTTGGGTGTCATCTCTCATGTACCAGTCCAGGATTACAATGGATTGTCCATGACCTGTCCAGTGATATGATGTCTTAGTTTGTTTGTGTTGCTATAAAGGAAATAACTGAGGCTGGGTAGCTTTTAAAGAAAAGAGGTTTAATCAGCTCACAGTTCTGTAGGCTGTACCAGAAGCAGGGCACCAGAATCTGCTTCTGGTGAGGGTCTGAGGAAGCTTTTACTCATGGTGGAAGACCAAGGAGGAGCCGGTATGTCACCTGATAAGAGTAGGAGCAAGAGATAGAGGGGAGAGATATGCCACACTCTTCTAAACAACCAGCTCTCATGTGACCTAAGAGAGCAAGAACTCAGTCAATACTGTAGGGAGGATACCAAGTCATTCATGTAGGATCCGCCCCCATGACCTACACACCTCCCCCAAGGCTGCACTTCCAATACTGAAAATCGAGTTTCAACATGAAACTTGGAAGGGCCAAATAGCCCAACTATATCATGTAACATGGTGGTTCTGCTAGAGTCCATGCCATAGTGGGCTGCTTTGGCTCTGCAGGCACTTGGTATCTCGTGGTTGGGTGTTCTGTCTCGACTAGGTTTCTGCAGCATGCCAGAGTTGGTGTTCAAAGTGGTAGAATTCTCTTCTGCAGATGGAATACCCTTGCTCCAGAATCCCAGGTGCTTGTACTGTGATTTTCCCATTGATGCTTGCCAAAAACTCCCATGGCCTCTTTTCCCACCACGAGTACCTCTGAGAGCAGAAGGCCTGCAGGCTCCCATGGCCCCAGTGGCAGGCTGCTCGCACTTCAACTTGGACCCGATGTAGAGCCCTCTCTCTTCCTAGACTGCTTTCAAAGCTGTGAACTGTTGAATGGTATCCTGGTATTCCCTGGTATGGAAACTACTGCTTCCAGAACTTTTATTTTTTATTTTTTTCTTTGAGGATTTTTTTCAAATTAATATGAGGGTACAATTTTTAGGTTACATTGTTCTCACTTCCAGGGTAAAGTTCCATTTGTAGAAGGGCCCCTCACCCAGGGAGCATGTTATATACCCTCATAATGTGTATGCTAGGTGAGATCCCGCCACATGCCCTGCCTCCTGCCAAATGTCCTCCCCGCCCCCCTCCTGGAAGGTTTTGTACTCTGCCTTTGTGGTGGGAGAGGTACAAGATGCCAAAATGTATCTTTTACTTTGGATGTGATATCTTGGCATGCCCCTGACCACTGCCCACCCAAGAACTGTACCTATGTGGCAGGTCTCTAGAAGGAGGCATGACCTTGGGTGGGAAAATTTCCTTCTGCTGAGGAAATCCACAAATTCTTTTCTCTTGGAGGGAGATTTTCACAGGGCATATGTCCAACACACGGGCTCTTGATTCTACCTGAGTCATGTGGATCTCTGTTCCTTTAAAATCTAACTTCCTTCCCAACAGGACATGAATTATCAAGGCATGACAACTTGACTACAAACCGGGACTACGACTTGACTACTCCCAGAGTGGGAAGGGAGGGGAACACGGCTGAGCCCTCAGCTCTGTTCTGCACCCCTTTTTTTGGTATCCCCTGGCTATTAAACCACTCCAGGGAGGAGGGGTGCCACACAGGTGGTGCTGCTCAGCGTTGGGTACTCCCAAAGCAAACCCTAGAGAGGCCTCCCACCCCAGCCCTAGACCCCCCACCTTCCTGGGGCCCAGAGATGAGCCCGCCAGGAGGGGCTCGTGGCCACAGCCCAAGGTAGACTCTCTGTCCTCCCTAGCCCAGCTCCCTCCAGGCACACTTGGGTGGTGGCACACCCTGTTCCCTTCACTCCTCACAGCACCCTTCTGCAGACCAGCTCTCTCAGTTTCACCTGCTGATTCTGAGAAGATATTTCCTTACCAGTTTAATCAAACTTCGATATCTATTTTGTAATCTATGCAAATCAAATTTGGATTCCTTGTGCAATGTTTTGGCTTATCTGCTATTAACAGCACATCAAAAGGATCATATATATGACCAAGTGGGATTGACCCCTGGGAGGCAAACCTGTTCCAGTATAACAAAATAATGTGATACTCCCCGTTAACAAAATTAAAGATGAAAAATATATGATCATCTCAATAGCTGTAGAAAAACACTTGGCAAAATTCAACATCCTTATGGAATAAACACTCTGAACAAATGTGTCTACGAGAAATGTACTTCAAACATAGAAAAAAATACATACGATGAGCCTGCTGCCAACATCTAACTCAATGTTGAAAAGCTGAAAACGTTTCCTCTAAGAGGATGTAAAAAGACAACAATGCCCACTGAACTACACCTTGAACAAAACTTCATTATTGTTAATAGCGCTTCCATGATTATCCTTTAAAATTTCACCTGTTCCCTTCATATGCCAATTCCTGATAACATAGCCCATATTGATACAAACCCAAACCAATCTTTTAAAAAATATTTCATTATTATTTTAAAATTTATGATTGACACATAAGCATTGAATAGCAATCTTTTTGTGTTTCACATAAAAAAGAAAGCCAAAAAGCGTTCCAATCAACTCACAATCAAACTGTGGATTTATGGCAGCCTATTTTTTTGTTGTTGTTATAGTTTTTATCCTCCCCACCTCTTGCTTACCTCTGTAATGTCAAGAAAACAGCCATAAATTTACAGGCAGAGAGAATTCAGGCCTGCTTAGTGATTAAGCAAATTCAATAAATGGTCTCCAAATGAAGATAGGAAAGTTTTTATACAATTATTTTTTAAAACCACAATTTTCTAATCACCTTTAAAAGCTTTGTCATGTGGTAAGAGTATTACATGTGGCTTTGGGACATGGTGGGTTCATGATTTTTTTTCAAAGGCCTACTCACACCAATCCTTGCTTATTTATAACCCACAAATCCATAAATAGAGCATGATAAAATGAACAAATTAAAAATCCACGGAAGAAGTTAAAAATATAGCTTGGAAAAATAAAAATGAGCCAGGTTAAAGTTAGTAGACAAAAGCACTGGGCCAGAGTTCCTGCCAGCAAGCAGATCTGGACCGCAAACCCCATTCTGGGTCCCGCTGTGACAAAAGCAAAGATATTAAAACTTACCATTCTTACTACAATCCACCAAGTTCAAAGAAAGGAGATAGTAACTCCATACCCTGTTTTAAGCATGTACTTGGATGGAGACGTACACAGTGAAAAAAGGGCTGAACTTTTTTGCATCTGGAAAACTCACTGACATGAGGGGTGTACATGATAAGATGTAATAAAGTTAGATACTATAGCTCCATTTTTTGAAAAGAAAGAAAAATTAAAAGGACTTGGATTTAGCCCACATCCCCCACCTGGCAGAACCTCAGATAAAGGCTCAAGTGCAAATATTTCCTGGGACATGTGATCCAACAAGTAGGAGAGAGAGATGAGAAGAACCAAACACAGAGGAGTAAAAAACCGGTACAAGGATGAGTTAGGAAGTTGGCCACAGCTCCTGGCGAATGGTTTCTGGCTCCTTCCGGATGCCTGAGGAGTAGCATGAAAGATGTTTCAGGATTATTCATCTGGGGGAAGAAAGGAAAGCCTTTATCCATTAGCTCTTTTATCCTCTATCAGTCTGGGTTGGGCAACACATGGGTCCCCATGGCCCAGAGAAACTCCAAGGCAGATATTGGAACTGCAGTAGAGGTGGGGGGCATGTGGAGGGCACCCTGCATCTGCGGCTGGAAGAAGGGACAACCAGAGGTGATAGCATGAGATGTCTGATGCACACTCCAGATATAAAACGGTTTAGTGCTGTAAAAGCATCTTCTTAGAATCTTTTGATCTTCAGCCAAATGCTGATCCATACGTAGTGAACCCCTGTAAGAGTTAAGTAATACTTGTGCCAATCACTGATTTGGACATTAAAAGTCTGTCCATGTAAGAGCCAACATATTCTTTGTTTCCTGTGTCAAAGCATGAAGCTTTCATGATTACTAGGTTTGACAATTAAGTTCGTGAACTCATCCTAGGAAAAGTGGATACTTTATTGCTGAATATCACTATAGTCACCTTCAAAGTACTCCCCTTGGGAAATCTATGCACTAATGCCAGTGTCTATTCCACTCTTCAAAGCAATTTTGGAGCTTTTTTCCTGGAATGACCATCAGAGCTCTCATCATATGAAGGCCTGACAATTAAATTCATGAACTTGCCTCTGTGCACTTACTTTGGCAGCACTGCACAAACAACTTGGCAAAGTTTCATAACCTTGGCAGACCAGCGTCTCACAGCTGTGTTCACATCAACATGTGGGGGTGTTTGGCTGAGTGGTACTCATTATCGTCGTTGCAGGGTTTTTGTGTGCTGACTTTATGACAACAGCTCTGATGGCCATTCCAGGAACAGAGTTCCAGAGTTGATTTGAGGGGGGCACTGGGCACTGGTGTTGGTGCACAGCTTCCCAAGGGGAGTGCTCTGAAGGGGATCATAGTGATATTCAGCAATGAGGTGTGTAGCACTCTTTCTAGGGCGAGTTTGCAAACTTCATTGTCAGACCTTATATATCAGAGATCACATCTGAAAACAGATTTACTCCTTAACATCTATTCTAGAAAAAACTCTTCCCAAGTTAATGTCCTACACAGAAAATAAAGAGTTGAAGGAGGGCAGCGCCTGTGGCTCAGTGAGTAGGGCGCTGGCCCCATATACCGAGGGTGGTGGGTTCAAACCCAGCCCCGGCTGAACTGCAACCAAAAAACAGTTGGGCGTTGTGGCAGACGCCTGTAATCCCAGCTGCTTGGGAGGCTGAGGCAGGAGAGTCGCAGAAGCCCAAGAGCTAGAGGTTGCTGTGAGTCCTGTGACATCATGGCACTCTACTGAAGGCGGTAAAGTGAGACTTTGTCTCTACAAAAAAAGAAAAAAAGAGTTGAAGGAATAAAACTGCTCATTTTGTATAGAAGGGTAAGAAACCATTTCTACACTGATTTTCAGAGCACCTTTGACTTTTAGGTCGGGCAATTTAAGTACAGTTTTAAAACAATGTGAAATTTCACACATAAAGCCCCTGAAAAATTTTCTTCTCTGACAATCCAGCATTCATTCTTTCTTTTTTGGAGATAGAGTCTCACTTGGTCACCCTTGGTAGAGTGCCGTAGTGTCTTAGCCCACACTCTTGTGTTCAAGTGATCCTCTTGCCTCAGCCTCCCAAGTAGCTGCATCTATAGGTTCCAGCTCCAAGGCCTGGCTATTTTTTAGAGACAGGGTCTCACTCTGGCTCAGGCTTGTCTTGAACCTCTGAGCTCAGGCAATTGGGATTACAGGCATGAGCCACCGCATCCAGCCAGCATGAATTCTTTTATGGTCAAATTAAGAGCTGTAACAAACATGGCACAATCTCATTTACTTTTTCATTATTTCAAATTGTTTAAAATAATATAGTCCTCTGGCTCAGAAACATGTCACTGAGAAACATGTCACGGCTACTAAATAAGTCCTTGGGAAATAGATTGTATAACAGTGGGATGGTGTGTTACGCTTCCACTAAGGTATGTATGTATCTACTGATGCTTATATCTAAGTTAATCAATGGAACCACATTTCTTAGATGTGAGTTTTTAAAGTCACAGCTCCCCATCTTTACAGTGCAAAAGGATAAAAATACAAATAAAATAATTAAAAGTAATAAATGTGGCAAGATAATATGAAGTGGTAAAGGCTTTTTTATTTAAAAAAAAAAACTGATTGCAGGAAAGGTGTTTTGAATCTCCACTCCTCTCTCAGAATAAAGTGTAATGAAATCACAACTTAAACTTTCTTAGAGAAAGAGCTCAGCAGATTCTAAGGGAGGCTTGGAATTCTTTCTGACAATGAATGAACAAGGTGTAGAAGACTTCACTCAGGCTCCAACTCAGCAAGAAGAGAAAAGCTAGCCTCTCTGGCCATTGTCCTTGGGGGTTCCCCTCCATTGACACTGACTTAGATAAATTAACCTATTAGAGATCAGATATTTCACTTTCCACACATTGACTGTCACACTAGAAAACAATTACTTTTTCCCTTTGGGGGGCCCATGTGGCTCCTAAGATACCCAAGGTAAAGAGATGTGTGAGGCCCAGGGCTCAAAACCAGCGTGAGTTACATACAATTTACATGGCACTGAATGTATTAATTACTCATTAGCATTCAAATAAAATATGTCATGAGAATTCTGAATATATACAAGAGCTTTAATAATCTTAACACCACCATAAATTAGAAACTATTATCTCTATTTATAAATAACGTACGGGAGGCACAAAAAAACCTAAGAAACTCATCCAAAATCATGCTGCTGGAAAGTATTAGAAATGGATTTAAACCCAGGTATCACTATAGGACAGTGTCACCTACACCTCCCTAATCTACATCTTTGATTCCCTTCTTACTGTCAAAACACAAGGGACAAAGTTGTCAGACAGTCAGAAACCAAGAAGAGACTAACCTTCACTCTGGCAAATTTATCCCATTCAGCCAGGAGGCCTTCAACCTGGCCTAGGAGGGGTAAGAAGAAACAGCACAGGGAAGTCACCATGTAGCTTCCTCCGTATCTCCCATGTGCAAATGTCGCTAGATGGTCCTTGAACACAAACAACTGTGTTAGGACTTGGTGCATTTTAGGTGAAATCCTAGGGTTAAGAACTCCCTTTATCTGGGCATACCTTTATGAGGAACACCTACCCCACACTCATTCCACAGAACACAGTTTCAAAATCACCAAGCTGCAGAACTATCACAAAATCCTAAATTTCAAACCACATCCACGTCATGGCGGGTAGTTCCCAAGGGTATCCCCCATGGGGTAATCACTATCTCAGCCTCACATCCCAAACAGAAAACGTACTTACGTAGGTGTGGGTTTCTCGTTAACGTAAGAGAAGGCAGGTTGGACATTGGCTCTACAAGAATTTAGCGAACACGAAGGGCCAGGCGCTGTGCTGGACGTGGAGGTGCCATCTACAAATAGAACGGCTGGTTTCTGTCTCGAAAAATGTGGGGATAAAGCACTTTGCTCAATTGTCCATGTGATGAATTTTGCAAAAGAGAAGCAGGGAAAACCAACAGCATCGCTTAATCAGAGGCCCCTAAGGATAGGGGATCTGAGCACCAGGAAGGTGACATTTCACCCTGGGCTGGAGGGGTGGAGGGAAGGTCCAGCCCCAGCTCAGGACCTTCCTGTCACCCATGGCACTTACCACCCGGAGCCCTGCTGAGCTGTCTACTGGCACACAGTGTCCCCCACAAAGTGAAGGGTCAGTATCCTGAGGGCTGCGTGCAGTTTCATAGGTAACAGTCCACTGACTGATACCCAGCATGTAGCGACACTCCAGGAAATGTTAGAGAAAAGAAGCAAAGGAGTTGGGGAGGGCGGGGGGCAGAGGGAACAAAGTAATTAACGGCTGCCTCGCTGCAGGCTCAGGGTACTTCTCAGCAACCCGAGGAGGCCCCTCCCCCTCACACGTTAATTTGTTCTCCAAACACGGATGGATGTGATGTCAGGTCCCGGAGACACAGGTGGGAATAAGAAGCTGTGTGTTTTCAAGGAGGTTGTGATCTGGTGGGGGAAACGCAACAGAAGTGCGGTGAATTCTTTCATCCTTTTGCTCAAATACAAAGCGGCAAGGCAGGAAGGATTTTGATGTTAGCCGTCCAGGCAGCGTTTGGTCCCAGCCCAGAGACTTGCTGGCCCTGGTCATCAGAGCTTTCTCCGGCCCATTCATTTGCTGTTCCCGGTGAAGGGGGGTGTAGGGTGAGCCCCACATCCGTCCGCCCGGAGGGGAGGGGCCGTGGTGCCCAGCTCGTCCCCGCCCCTCCCCCGCACGACGTCAGCCGGGTCACGTGGGAGGCCGGCCCACACCCCACCCCGCCCCTCCCGGGCTGGACTCAGCTGCTCTCCGCGGACCTGGGGCCCTGGGGGCCTGGCAGAGCCCCTCACCCGTGCCCTCCCGTCCCCTTCCCTGGAGCCCGAGGTGGGCGTTGGGCTAGACGGGCTCGGGTGAAATTAGAACCAGTGTTCTAAATGAAGGGGAGCAGATGTCCCTGTTTTGCTGGCGAGGCCTGGGTGGCCTGCTGTTCAGACAGAAATCGTTGAGGCGCTGACCTTCCGGGGCTGCTGTCAATCTCCGCGTGCAGATGGCCAGCCCGGAGCCTCGCCGCTGCTCTGCATTGGAAATGCGGCACTCGGGGAGCCCGGGCGGAGGCCCGGGGGAGACAGAGGGCGGGAGAGAAAGGCCTGCCCCGCGCACAATGGAGCCCCCGTGGCGGCCCCTCGGAGGACAATGCCGTCCCCCGGGACCCGCGGTGGCTGCGCCAGGCCGGCCGCGCTCCAGCTGCCTCTTCAGAACAAGGCAGTGCAAATGTGCCCACTTGATTCTAAATCCTCTTAGGCGCTGTCCATGTGAACAAGGAAAGGAGTGGCCTTACAATCCTTTACAATCGGAGGCCTGGGAACCCTGGTGCTTGGGGAAATGTCTGCACCACGCATGCAAATGGGCAATCGCTTGGAGATTCATGTGGCTAAATTGGCAGAAAGACTTTCCTGCCTGGTAGACAGGGTGAACAGAACCAGCCCACCAACTGCATGGAGTAAACCCCTATCTGGCCCTTCACTGCCGTGCAGAGGCCTCACAAATTTTAAGGGTGTTTCCCCTGGAAGAGACTTCCCGTGAAATGTTCAGAAAAGCCAGCTGAGCTGCTCAAAGTCATTAGTCACCCAGGTATTTACACTGTTTTTCCTATTTCCTTTCTCTCTTGGCCTCTGTGGTCAGTGGTATAAAATTCCTAGGAACTCCCACCTAAACACCAGCTTCCTGTTTACGCTCTCCCTGCCTTTAATGTGTAGCTGTTAAAAGCAGTTGACCAAGACTCTGAAACAATCAGCAGAGGTTTGCAGGTGAATAGAAAAAAAAAAAAAAAAAAGGGTGGGTCAAAGGTCCAGGTTCATTTTTAATTACTTAATGTCAAAATCACAAGGGGGAAAAGGTAAAATGAAAATGTAACTTAATACCTGCGATCTCGGTTCAGTTTCATTTGGCCTCTGTGTCTGCGTGAACCTATAAAACATGATACACTGAAGTATGAATGTTTTCATGCCAGCAGGGAGAGGTCTTTTTTTTTCTTCTCAATGTGGCATGGCATTCTTTTGTTGTAGAAGGTTAAAGTTCATACGTCAGCACAACCTGTGTGCTCCTGTGTGTGCCTTACAACTTGCCATGGCTGTTTTTCCTTAAGTTCTTGCTGGAAAAACGATGCATTTATGTAGCCATCTGAATGGCAGCTACCCTGACCTGGAAAAGAACCCTAGAGGTCACCTCCTCCAGCCCTTTTCGGGTACACAATTCCCTATTAGGCCGGCAGGGACTGAATAGCTTTCTCCCTTAGACTCCCTCTAAGGATGGAGAACCTCCCTGCCTCAGAAGATAGCATCTCTCTTTGACAATCTTCTTTTTTATTAATAAAGCTTTTCTATGTATAAACCTGGAATGTATCTCCACTGACGGAGTCATGCAGAATAGATCTAATTTCTCTTCTACTTGTTATTACCCTTCATATATTTGGAGACAGTGCTCAGGTCCCCACAGAGTCTACTCTTAGCTAAACATCTTCAGATTTCTCCCATGGGTCTGAGTCTCCCACACCACCTCCGAGGATGACGCTCTAGTTAGGTCTAAATCCTTTTGCAACTGAAGATGGTAATTCAATTCATGGTGAAAACTCAGCTTTCCTGGCAGCACGAAACAAAAGGAGGAATCCATCAGACCATGTTCAGGTTATTTGGGTAAAACTAAACTTTGGCTTTCCATTCTAGTTCCTTTCTCCTCTGAGTCAGTAATTCCAAACTCAGTTACAAAGCCCAGAAAAGAAGGGGAAAAGCCCTACTGTGTACTGGTCTTCCATATTCTTGTATTCTGTCCTCACACACACTCGAGTAGAAACTATTCTTATTTTCCTTTTACAGGCTAGGGGGTCAAATAACCCACGCAAGGTCACATAGCTAATAAGCAGTAGAGTGAGGTCTCTAACCTGTGACTTGCTCTTTGCATTATACAAAGCTGCTGCGTTAGATCCCGTCACTAAAACTGAGATCCTAAATTTGTTTTTCGGCACGTTCTGCAACCTACAGGTTTTCTGCAAGGCCAGTTAGTATGTATCATAGTCGTACAGCTACAAGGACTTTTGAAATACAGGTTAAGAACTTTAGGGAGGAAAAAAAAGAGTTCTTTTTGGAAGCAAATGAAACAGAAATTCCAAGGTAAAGCCAAAAGTCATCCTGAACATGCTTTTATTCCAATGGCATTACTTAACAGCAAAGTGTTAGCTTACCCTTGAATTTCCTGCCCAGGCTTAGGGTAGGCCAGGCCCCAGTGCTATTTAAATTGTTCCATGTATTCCAGCTATATCACAAGCAATGCTGTCACGCCTCGCCCTGCTCTCCAGTGTCAGTTAGTTAGGAGGGAGGAAAGACTATGTTTCCCATGCACACACTGTAATTTTTTTCCAGCATTTCTAGGCCTGCCAGAACAAAAAGCAAAACCACAAAAAGAAGATTTAGATCAGCCTCTTGATCTCGCTGCAATTTTACAGTTTTAGGAGGGTTGAACATCAAACACTGGAAACTGTCAACTACACATTCCTTCTCAGAAGAGGGAAACATTGGCATGTACCCCAGCTGGATTATTTTCTACCCCAAAATGTTGGAAACGTTCTCTCTGAGGAAGTACTGTACGGAAGGCACCCTGAATCAATGGAGTTCTGAGAAAGGTTCTGACTCTCTGCGACCAACTGTCACGTGCTAACATCCGGCCAGGTGGACTCCATGAAGAGCAGAGATGTTGCTTAGGCATTTAGCTTTTTCTCATTGGGTTGCTGTTATAAACAGTACTTGAGAGACCTCAAGAAACCCCTAGACTCACCATCACATTGATCTGTTTGTTTTATTCATAGTACTTATCCCAGCCTTATGCTTAATTGCTTTCATGTTTGCTCATAGTCTACCTAATTTCCCTGTCTCCTGGTTTATGCAGAAGACAAGTTACCTCATCTGTCCTGGGTTTATTCTCTGGCACATAGTAGGAGCTTGGGAAAAAAAAAATTTTAAATGAATGAATACGTCCTCTGTACATATAGATTTTGCTTTTGTAAAATTATCTTCTTAAAATAAATCCTTTGAGTAGGCAAATTCATAGAGACAGAAAATAGGATGGTGGTTGCCAGGGGCTGGGAGAGGGAGGAATGAGGAGGTTGTGTTTACTTTAAGTACAGAGTTTCATTTGGGGAAGATCAAAAAAGTTCTGGAGATGGAGGGTGGTGATGGTTGCACAACAATGTGAATATACTTAATGCCACGGAACTGGACACTTAAAAATGGTTAAAATGTTAACTGTCTCATATCTTGAACAAGTGAAATTGAAGCTGTGTTAACTTATAAAAAGTATGTATATCTGATATATAATTGTATATATGTATATAGATAGGTAAAAATTATTTTGTAAAGAAATTAAAAAATGGGACAAAACTTGTTTTATATTTTACTTGTAAAGGTGGTTTAAAATGTCAAATTTTATAGTATGTCTATTTTACCACAATGAAAAAATTCTTTTTTTTTCTTTTTGAGACAGAGTTTCACTTTGCTGCCCTCAATAGAGTGCCTTGGCATCACAGCTCACAGCAACCTCAAACCTTTGAGCTTAAGCAGTTCTCTTGTCTCAGCCTCCCAAGTAGCTGGGACTATACCCACCTGCCACAATGCCCAGCTATTTTTAGAGTGGGGGGTCTCACTCTGGCTCAGGCTGGTCTCCAACTTGTGAGCTCAGGCAGTCTATCCAGCTTGGCCTCCTAGAGTGCTAGGATTACAGGCGTGAGCCACCATGCCCAGCCCGAATAAATAAATTCTTTCAATGAGAAATCCTGGGCGAAGTGTAAGTGTGCATATTTTAAACTGTGGTAGGTATTTCTGAACTTCCCTCCAGAAGAGTTATGCCAATATATTTTCCAACTCTTATTAGTTCCTGAGACTTCTCAGTTATAAACACACTGCCAGCAACTAGGTCTTATTTTTTGTTTTTGATAGGCAAACACATACACACTCTTCAACTGCTGTTTTATTTGTGTAACTGTACTTGTTATGGAGGTGAATACCTTTTTATATGTTTGATATTTCCTCTTTTGTTAGTAACCTATATGTATCTCTTCTCATTTTTATTGGGATATTTGTTTCTTTTTATTGATTTATAGGAGCTCTGTGTATAGTAAAGACATCGTGTCCTTTGCCAATAATTTTTTCCCAGCTCTTCATTTCTCTTTAAATGCTATTTGTGATTTTTATTTTTGCTATCTGAAATTTTAAATTATAGGATGTATCCATGTAATCTTGGGGTGAGAAAACCATTCTTTATTCCAAGTTTATAAAATATTCCTCTATGTTTTCAATCCGGTACCATTATGAATTGTTTGCTGCATCTTTATGTTGATAATAAGAAGTCAGGTGAAGCCGGGCGTTGTGGCGGGCGCCTGTAGTCCCAGCTACTCGGGAGGCTGAGGCAAGAGAATCGCTTAAGCCCAGGAGTTGGAGGTTGCTGTGAGCTGTGGAGGCCACGGCACTCTACCGAGGGCCATAAAGTGAGACTCTGTCTCTACAAAAAAAAAAAAAAAAAGTCAGGTGAATACCCAACTGATTTTCTTCCTAGCTTATATGTTATTTCAACTTTGTTTATTAAATAATCCATCCTTCCTCTCAATTATTTGAAATGTCATCTCTTCATGGCAGATAATCATATTCTTTGCTCTATTTCATTAATCTGTCTATTCCAGTACCTAGACCAGGTTGTTTTATTGACAGTTAGTTGCCAATATTTTTAGATGGTACCTAGTGCCATAAATCCTAGACTAGTGACTCTGTGTTAGAGAATTAATGAAAGGTTGGAAAATTTTTAAATTACATACAATAGTAAATTGGAAAGGCACAGTCAGGTAAAGAATTTTGTGTTAATACAAGTCAGCAAGGAAGAGAGAGCTTCCAGAGGAGGATGCCTTACAGGACCAGTGGTGGAAGGAGAACCATCTCTCCTTGGCATAGTAAGATGTTGGCAGAGTGCCGAGATCAGCCCTCATGTCCAATTCATTTGCCCCAGCTAGATACACTTAGTTACCTAGTGGACACCAAGCTGATGGCTTTACAATCTCTTTATAGTCAATGCTGTCTCTGCTACTCGCTAGATTCATGGTCTTGGGTAAGTCACTTCCCCCCAGCGGTAATTCCAAGACTAATAATAGCTCTCTAACATGATCGTTATAAAGATTCAACCATACAGGCCATCCCTGGGTTACAAATGAGATAGGTTCTGCAGGTTTGTTCTTAAGTTGAATTTGTATGGAATTTGTAACAGGTACCCCGTAGTAGCCTCCATTTATAAGTATGAATCGCACATCAGTCAGATGTTTGTAACTTGGAGACTGCCTGTACATTTAAATGCACTTTGGAAGTGATATCGAAATACAGGGTGGACATATAGTTCATGTGCAATTTAAATAGTTTAACATAGTAAATTGACATGAGCTTTATGTCCACTCCGTATTTACGATCATTGTTATTATTACTGCACTGTAGAAGAGGGATGGTTTCACTCCCATGTCTTCTGGGACATGCTGCTGCCCGTTCACCTGCCTCCTGGCTTTGCTTATTCATATAAGATAGACTTCTCCAAGGAAGAGCTGCTATCAGAATGGTCAGACTCAGAGGCCACCTTTTGACTCAAACTTGGTTGATGGCTGGGCATGATCACTGCAAACCATGTGACATTCACACAGGGTGTTTCTCTCTGAACTGCCCCACCCAGAATACTGCTGGTTTCAACAGTCAGGTCAGGATGTGTTCTACTGAGCAAGCCTACCTTCATGGTCTCTCTTTCCCTGACGGCCTTCTTAGTTTAGGCCCCTGATTTTTATTTTATTTTATTTTTTTGTAGGGATGTATTGGTGGTGGATTAGCAGGTCCGATTGGCCTTACATCTAAGCCACAGGCTCCAATCCAGCTTACCCTGTGAGCATCTGTTGGGGACATTCGGGAGATAAAAATACAGTGGCAATTTGATTGCCATTCTGCCATTATTCCTTGTGTGTTATGATACACATTCCTGTATGTGTGTTTTTACACACAATCAAACGTCATGGGAGGAAGACAGGAAAAACAGGATTTGGACATTCCTAGTTCTCCAGTGATGATACCATCCGGAACATCAAACTCTCTCCTCTTTGACCTGTGACCCTAACAATTACCAATCCCTGGCATAGATAAATTACTCCATAAGGAGGATATTCTGCAGAGTGCAGATAACAAGGTTCAATAAGTATTTGTTATGATTGCTATTACTATGAGTTGCTACTGTTTATACAGACAGCATGTAAGTGGTACCCTCCGTGCCCAGGTCTCCATATCTGTGACCTTGGCTTTTGTCTGACTCCTTACCTTGGCTATAGTCTCTTTGGCCTGAGACAGTGCCTGGCCCTCCCATGACGATCTGCTCTCTGAATCCAGCGCACTGAGAGCCAGCCCCTGCCTTTTCTTCTTAGGTTTACCTGTGCCCCACATTTTATCTCCACTTCTCAGGGTGGTCTTTCACCAGGCAACTTGCCATGGTCAGTAGAAGAAAGCTGAATGAATGTTCAAGGCATCCTGAGCAGAGCAGGAGAGGAGAGGGCGGCAAGGCCAGGAGGGAGTTCTGTGCAGGCCAGGCATGCTGCAAACAGTATGTTAAGAAACGCGGACAGCCAGGTGACCTGCTGTCACTGTAGGAAGGCTGCTGCAAGATCATCCTGCAATATCCATTCATTTGCTTAACGAACATTAATTGTGTATGCCACACAATAGGAATCAGAAGGAAGGACAGATGTGATCCTTAGCCTTGAGGAAGGTAACGGTCCAATGGGACAGACAAACACCATAAAATAGAATAAACAAAACAACCCACCATGGCAAGTACTGTCCAGGTACCCACAGGTGCTGAGACTCAGACCAAGGTGCTGTCATGGAGGCCCACTTTATTTATTTATTTTTATTGTTAAATCATAGCTGTGTACATCAGTGTAATCCCCTGTACCCATTCTAAGATGCACCATAGATGTGGCCCCACCCATTACCCTCCCTCCATCAAAACCTCCCCCCTCCCTTCCCCTTCCTTGGCCCTTTCCCCATAGTCTTGTGCTATAGTTGGGTTATAGTCTTCATGTGAAGGCTATAATGTAGCTTCATAGTAGGGCTGAGTACATTGGATGCTTTTTCTTCCATTCCTGAGACCCTTTGCTAAGAAGAATATGTTCCACTTTAAATCTGATGCCAGGGAAGTCCTCTCTGAATCTGGCAATTCAACTTCCAATGTGATAGATTTTTTAAAAAATCTCATAAATATTTGGAAAGACTTCCACCAGCCCTTCCTACCTTTGTGAGTTTTTTTAGAACAGAAGAAAAAAAAAAATCACAAGGCAGGGAGTTTGAGAAACCTGAAAAAGAGAGTATCACCGTGCCCACTCGTACTTTCCTCGTCTTCTGCCCTTTGACACCTTTTACTTGATTGCTTTTAGGCCTGGATTAATTTTGCCTGGCCGGAGGCCTGTGCTAATTTGCATGGCTATTCTACACACAGATCAGATCCTGAAGACAGCAGGCCAGCCTGAATTCACAAACTGATTCACATCCATCAAGAGGCCCAGAGCTCAATATAGTCACTGTAGAAGAATGGAGGATAATGAAAAATCCTACCACGACCTGAAATCGTGACTCACCAGGGTTGCCCTGTGGGCAAGCTTATGGGTAAACCACTTCATCATCCTTATGTTCTGCTTGTCAAACACTTGTGGGATTCCATTTGGGGCTTCGGACATGTAATTATGGTTCTTATTGTTCCCGAAGCCAGAATTAAGCCTCGGATTGTATAATTAATTGTGAGTAGGTGGAGTGCCTTCTTTTATTTTGTACTCTTCATCTACGATGTTAATACAAATCCTTGTTTCGTTCAGCCATTCCATAGATTGTTGAGCCCCACCAGCCAGTAAAATACACATAAGTGTTGTATTTAGCTGCTGTTATGAATGGGTAACTGGAAGGCTTGCTTACAACTAGAGTTAAATCCATTATGGGAAAGTCTGCTCTTTCCCTGTATTGTGTTTGTTAACGTAGCCCACAATTCTTCCATACACCAGAAGTGTTCGTTCCTTCGTTCCATAGACAAATGTTTATTTGAGGCCCATTTTGTATGAGGAATTGTACTAAGTATGAAGTGGAAAGACTTAGTCTCTAGCCTCACAACTAATTACGTAACTAAAAAGTGCCCACCTTGGGACAGGGTGTGCCAGGTTCTAAAGTCATATATGCCTTCCCACCCCACCCCAAACTCATCTGAGATTCTGACTTGGAAGGTCCAGAGTGAGATCCTGGCACTTGGATTTTAAAGAAACTCCTGAGATATTCTGATTACACCCTTGGGTTATAAACCACGGGGCTAGTGATCTTCCCAGAATTCTGTAGAACACAGCTCCTTTGTGGGGTGGTGGGGACATCATAACTATGGACCCCCTTCAGTCAAGCTAGATATTGAGAAGCCCAGAAGGGCCTTACTTGGGCAAGCAGCCATCTCACATGTATCAGAGGGCCTGGTCTCAGTCCTGGCCACCACTTCTCATGCCGGTTCTGGACAGGTTTATCTTTGCTGTGTTCTCCATCCTTGGCTGTTTGGGCCCCTCTATGCTGAACTTCTCCAGTCTCCTGACATCTGAACTTGACTCATGACCTTTAGTCAGGTCTCTAACACCATGTCTTTGGGGGTTAGCCCTGCACCCTTAGACCATCTGATTTCCTTCTTAGTGAAGTGAGACCAGGGCACGAAAGTCACAGATGGCAGACTCCAGGGGCTGAGCACCTGACTTTCCTGTGGGATGGGGTGGGGGGAGCTGAACAAGAAATCAGAAAAGCAGCACTTAGGAGTGTGTTGAATCCAAAAGGAGGGGTTGGGTGGGAGGGCTCAGTGACCCAAAAAGGCCAGACTGAGAGGGGGAACTTAGCACTGTGCTGCAAAGAAAGGGAAAGACCAGAGAAGGTTCTGGCAACAGAGAAGGTTCAAATCAGAGGGTAGGAACTGGAGTGGATTTTTTTGTAGCAAGTGCCCACTGCTGGGGCAGGGGTGCGACAGGGCAGTTAAAGGCCAGACCAGAAAGCCCATCTCAGAGAGGACATGACCCTGCCCACCGCTTCCTCTCCACTAGCTCTGCCCTGCTCCCCTTCCTCCTCCAACCTTGTGTGCACATCCATCCAGTCCTGTCCAGGAGTGAGTGTGCATAAGCTCTGGCGAGCCACATAAACCTGCCCAGGAATCTTGCAAAACACCATTTTTGAGTGACTGGCAATGGTTTTACCTCATGCTAAGGCTACTGGCAGCCTATGAATTCTGGTTTTTGTTGTTTTTTTTTTTCTTTTTTTTTTTTTGTAGAGACAGAGTCTCACCTTATCGCCCTCGGTAGAGTGCCGTGGCGTCACACAGCTCACAGCAACCTCCAAATCCTTGGGCTTAGGCGATTCTCTTGACTCAGCCTCCCAAGTAGCTGGGACTACAGGCGCCTGCCACAACGCCCGGCCATTTTTTGTTGCAGTTTGGCCGGGGCTGGGCTTGAACCCGCCACCCTTGCCATATGGGGCCAGCGCCCTACCCGCTGAGCCACAGGTGCCGCCCTGAATTCTGGTTTTTTAAAAAATATTTCTGTTGTCAAGTCTGATTATTTTAGAAATGATATTCTTCCCCAATAGGGTCCATATTGGTGACAAAGTAGAAAAATATTTCACAGTATTTTACATTCATGTTTTAATTTTGTAATAGCACGTTTGGCCCAACCAACGCAGGTTCAAATACAGGTAGTCTCTGAGTTACAAACACCTAACTGATGTATGACTCACAGTTAGAATGGGGGCTGTTACAGGTAATAGGTAAATACATGTGTTCCAACTTACATACAAATTCAACTTAAGAACAAACCTACAGAACCTACAGGACCTCATTCATAACCTGGGGTCCGCCTATACTGTCTCTTGAATTGATAAACAGAGTCAATTCATAAGGTCTTACTGAAACTAACACACTTCAGAAGCATACATAAAACCAGGAACATGAAATTGGTTAGTTTTATTTTTTTGTCGCCATGGCCATTTACTGGTTCTTGATCCTACGTGATAGTATCTTTTTATTCTAAGCCACCTTCGTTCAGCTCTCACTGAACACTTGTTAGGAGGGATGGCCTGTGACGCTTTATAAGCTGGCCCCAGACCCCACCTCCAGCCTCATTGCCTCCCACAGGTCCCTGTCACGTCCCTGCACCCACCTCACCCACATTCTCTCTCATGTACCTGCAGTGTAAAGATGAACAAGACATGGTCCTTGTTCCTCAACTTTTTGCAGTCTGGTAAGGTGACAGCCATGTATCAGTCATTTCAAGGTGATAAAAGCTATAGAGGCATTTGACCTAGGTCTTGAAGGACACAGAGCAGTTAACTGACAAGTGCAAAGCTCTGGAGCGGAGTGAGCAAAAAGGTCACAGTGTGGCTGCATCTTGGGGACATCAGGACACAAGGAGACTTACATCCAGTGGGAGGATAGGCTGGAGGAGCAGCTCCCTTGCCTGGGCACGGCCTGGGTGCTCTGTGATCAGCTGTTGCAGGTCCTGGATACTGAATGTGACATTCCTGTTGTGCTGTTCTGTGTGCCCAGATTCCCACGTCACATGTCCTCAGCCACCCTCCATGCCTTATTCCCAAGGCATCAAGGAAAACTCAGACTTTTGTCCTCAGGAGTGGGGTAGGGAGAATGCAGAGGGAGTTACAGCAGTCTGTTTATTTCTCTTCCTTTTAACTTTCAAGCAAACCACACGTAACCGCTGCTCAGGTGTGCAGCCATCTCAGCAGCCCAGCAGCCTCAGCCCTGTCCTGGACTAGCCTCACAAGGAGACTTACATCCGAGCCTCAGAAAGGTTTGCAGCACGCGTCTAAAAATAGGTAAGCAAAGAAGCACAGACTCAGGGATAAATGGTCTTACCAGGCCCGGAGAAAGCCAGCTAGCTGTATCAAGTTCAGGCTTCTTCCCAGCCAAGCCACAGGGTCGTGAGAGACTTTCCATCCTGACTTCCCGGGCTGGGAGAGGAGGGGAGGAAGTCCAAGGGCAGGATGTGGTGTGGGGAGTGGGGTGCTGCTGCGGGGACAAGGCTTGCAGCAAAGCTCCTCCAAGGGACCTTTCCAATAGTGCTAACCAGTTATATTCACACACACACACACACACATGCATGCACGCACGCACACGCACACACACACACATACACGCCACCCACAAACCACCCTTTACTTTGGTCTCCTTCAGTGGAACCCAAGATTTAGAGTAGTTCTCACCTGGGGTGGCCAGCCACTCTGGGCTCACGGTTTCCAGGATCTTCTGAGTATGCACAGCCACCTCAAGACAGAAAAAAAATAAAATATTTACTCTGACAAAGCCACATGAGCCCTAGGCTTGTGTTCAGAGTCATCATATACAACCCAGAACAGTAACCTGTCAGTGGGGATTGGCCAATAGCCTGGTTGAGCTGGGACGTTTAACTATCTCTTGAGTCCCTTTCTGACCCTTCTGGGCCAAAGTCTCTTTCTTCTGTCCTTCTGTCCCTTCCATGGGTCCACAGGAGGGTGGGACACTTTTGTTTCAGGGGACTGAAGTCCAAGAGGTTGAGATTATCATAGGTTAAGATCCTGATTCCCTGTATTCTAGGATGGAAATGCTATTTCCTCTTTGCTTCTGACCTCTTTCCAGAAAATGAAAAAAAAATTTTAAGTTGCTCCCAGGAAGATCCGGGACCCCGAGGGAATAAACAGCTTCATGGGGGCTTCCATTAGCAGGGTGGATGAGCTTGTCTCCCAGGGTAGTAAACATGAGAAGCTTTGAGCACATTTCCGGTGAGTCACACTGAGGGGACGACCAGTGTTTTAGAGTCAGAGGAGGATCAGACAAGAAATACCCATGCAGCTTTCCCTGACATTGGGGTACTTGTACATTTAGATATATCGATGCATTCAACCCTTCTGAATCCTCATGCCTCTTAGAGCAAAAGAACTTCTCAAATAGCTTGTTTTCTTGCTCTTTCCTGACCCTGAGAAGAGTCTTTCTTTCAAGTCAGTTCTTCTTTATGATTGTAAGATTGATGGACAAGGGAGAGGGAATTGGTATTTCCCGAGTGACTGCTGGATTTCAGGTTGAAAATGGTCAGGGAAATGGGATTTTAACCTGGGTAGCACCCGCCATCCGCCTAGCATAGGAAGTTGGGAGGCAGAAAGGCAGGTGGTTAGGCCTAGCCTGGGGTTACACTGCCCAGGTTCAAATCCTAGTTCTGTCATCTACAAGCAATGCAACTGTGGGAAAACTTTAATCTCTTCACAGCTCAGTTCTAAAATGCGGGAACCGAGTTACCTACCCTGTGGGCTCAGGCACAGCACCCAGCATAGAGGAAACATCCAATAAATAACCGCCAGCTTGTCCTCCCACTGCTATTAAAATTTCCATGTACAACCAATGAATCTGAAAACATCTTGTATGAGTTAAACACCTTAACTCATTTAGAGAGATTGATCTGACATTCCTTCTAACTATTGTGCAAAAACTATGTCTTCTTTTGATGCCTGTATTTTTGGGAAAAGGCACAGAGCATGGCCCAGCTAACAAACCATGATAGCTTGCCTTTTGAGAGCGTAGAAACATGTTACTCGGTAGTATACCCTCTCCTGATGCTTCTGTACTCATAGAGCTAAAGCCTTCCAAAAAGGAAACAAACAAACAAAAAAAGAACATTGCCAGGAAATAGTTAACTTCACTTATTTGGATCCATCTATTACTTGCTCCTTTCCCCTTTCATTTCAGAGAGGCTGCTGGTTGTTATTTGATTTAGTTCTAAAGACCAGAAGTGTTATGGAATAAATTTGCTTATGGTGATGATGGATGGGCATTTGGATAATGCAGGGCTTTGCAACTAAAGCATTTTTCATTACTACTCAGTATCACCAAACACTGAAATAGCACAGGACACCCGTCAACGGGGTGCCTATTCCTCTCAGGCTGCAGAGAGCTGAGGTGGCCTGTTAAGAACTGCCCAGCAAACTGAGAGGCAAATTGAGATGCCATTAGGCCTGATCTTTTACACAGAGGTGAAGAGGAGGAGGCTGGCCTCTGCCCATATGTCTTTAATTAGCAACAGAGGAAGTCAGGAACTTTTTATCCACTTGAGGGAAACGATGCAACTTTACTAGCTAAATTGAAAATCCCTGTCACCAAAAGTCTGCGATTTCAACTTCCAGAGGGCAAACCCAGTAGTACACATTTTCCACATGGCTGCCCAGCTGTCGCGGCCACAAAGAGTAGTAGGAACCAGTGGAAAAACCATGAAGAAGCTTCAAGAGAAGCAAGGACCAGGCAGTGCCTTGCTCAGCCTTTCCTGGGGCTCTCCGGTCAGTCACCGTCCTTTTGCTCTGTTCTCTTGAGCAGAAAAATGATACCACACTTTTTTTTGTTTGTTTTGGTTTCAACCCAGATGCAAAACCAAAAATTCAAGTCCAAATGTTCTCTCAGTTCGAGTGAAACTATTCCAAGACCTCAGAAATGCTCTCTCACCAAAGCCTGTTTTCCTGACTTGTAATCTGGTCAGGTATCACTGGTTTTAGAAAGGTTCCGGGTGGTCTGGTTTCCTCTGGGAAACCTGGAGATTGCACAGTTTCAGTTTCCAGAGTTTTCTGCTTGCTTAGGAGTTCCAGGGCAGCTGAACTTGCTGAGAAAGTGAGCCCCAGCGATTCATCTGCAGAAGGTGGTTCAATGCTGCCGTGGAGGAAAGGAAAAACCTAATGAGGATTTCTGTCCCTTTCTTAATACCAGGAGTTGGCCAGGCAGGCCCGTGTGAATGTGGAGGCTTTTCAATTTTGAGCCCCAGTATACTTTCATGAGAAAGATACTCCACTTACAATTTCAAAACGTCTTGTAATGATTTATACATTTTTTATAAGTGCTATTGGTGAGAGGCAAATTGAGATGCCACCTCTCAGGTGTCAGGACTCCTAAGCCTCATGGAGCTCCCTCCCTAAGGGCCGGAGTAGGTCGTTAACTTGGGTGGTTTGAATCTCTGATTGCTGCCTACTTTAACGCGTTCCTCTCATTTGAAATATGCAAACTAGGTTTTCTCCCTTCGGAACCATCCTGTACAATTTGGTTGAGGAGCTGTGCACATTTCCCAGCAAGAGGATAGGGCCCATCCGAGAGGGATGGAGATTGATCAAATGAACATTTTGCATTTACAGTCCTCCTGGGGGAAAATAAATGCAAAGACATCTGTTGGGAAAGTTAAGGTATAATCTTCATCTCCTCCAACTTTCTCAGTTCTTGTTTTGAACAGCATGGCACGAAAGAAAGGCAGAGCGGGGTAGGAGGGTTGTTTTTATTTTACGCTGAGAATCTAACACATAATGGATGGTACAGGGTACCAATACGGAGGCCGAGGATGGGTAAGGGGAAAGCCAGCCAGTGGAGCATGGGTCGGACGTCAGAACTGGCTGAAAACTGTCAGCAGTCACACCTGGGCAGCCCAGGGCTGTCCCATGCCCTGCCATTATCCTATCCTTTGCAATTATAATATTAGCAAGCACAGACAGGTTATTTAAACCTCTGGTTCCCACCTCCTAGTCCCAGGACTAGGTACCAGTTCTCCAAGATCTGCCAGCAGCTGGGCCACACAGCAGGAGGCGAGCATCAGGTAAGTGATGGAAGCTTCTTCTGTATTGACAGCCGCTCCCCATCACTCACATCCCTACCCGAGCTCCCACTCCTGTCACAGCAGCAGCAGCATTAGACTCTCACAGGAGCCCAAACCCTGCTGTCAACTGTGCATGCGAGGGACCTAGATTGTGTGCTCCTTATGAGAATCTAATGCCTGATGATGTGAGGTGGTGATGCTGGTGCTGGCAGAGGCTGCAAACCCAGATTTTCATTAGCAGAGAGATTCACTGCATAGAGACCATAATACATCAACTGCTTACAGACTCATCAAAACCCTATCAGTCATTGGAAAGTGTCAATTCTTTTGCACCTGATGGCAGGTTTTACAGCAGCAGACACTTTGGGTCTCCCTGTCTCCCATCGACCCCAAATGGGGCCCTCTAGTCACAGGAAAACAAGCTCTGGGCTCCCACTGATTCTGCATTATGGTGAGGTGTAGAATTATTTCATTGTATATTACAATGTAACAGTCATAGAAATAAAGTGCTCCATAAATGTAATGTGCTTGAATCATTGAAACCATTGGCTTGAAACCAAATGGTTTGAAACTATTCTCCCTGCCCCCACCTCATTCGTGGAAAAATTGTCTTCCAGGAAACCAGTCCCTAGTGCCAAAATGTTGGGGACCACTGCACTAAGTGAACAAGATTCACTTCACACTTTTCCAGCCCAAACAGTTCCCAGGCCAGAGACAGGAAGAACATGTATTCCTTGAAGTTAACCAAGTAAAGGACAGTTTGAGACCCCCCCCCATGGAGAGCCCCCTTTCTGAGGTCACTCTGTTCAGTCCTCCCTGTGTATCTGGGGGAGCCTGTGGAGCCCACGTGGCTATCAGTTGGGAACTGCCCCCTTGCAGCTGCGTGAGAATGGTGGAAGATCAAGCAATACCAACCTAGAGCTCTGTATTCAATTAGGGCAGGGATTTTATCACATGCCAATGCACAAGTTGGTTTTCTTCTTTCCCTTCAGAATTGCTTTTTCTAATTTCATTATGTTCCTAAGCTTGATGGCAAGACCAGTTAGAAGGGAATAAAGATAATGGCTGAGAGTGTCTGGACTGAACAGATGAAAGCTGTCACTTACAGTTCACAGTGGAGTTCTCTGGCAGAAGTGACTGTCCCGAATCCAAACCACTTGGAGCTTATCTATAGCTGTGGTCTCCAGTTCCCGGGCCATGGACCAGTACTGTCCATGGGCTGTTAAGAACTAGGCCACACCGCAGGAGGTGAGTGGCAGGTGAGCAAGTGATGCTTCATTACTATTCACAGCCACTCCCCATCACTTACATCACCGCCTGAGCTCCGCCTCCTGTCACATCAGTAGTGACATTAGATTCCCATAGGAGCATGAACCCTACTGTAAAGTAAACGCATGAGCATGCGCTCCTTATGAGAATCTGTCCTCCCCCCCTAGAAAAACTGTCTTCCATGACAGTTCTCAGGTGCCAAAAAATGGCAAAAAGTTTGGGGATCGCTGATCTATATGATAACTTGAACCCAGGGCCGCCGATAGACCTGCTTTAATCTGATTTACAAAACTATCCAGCAGCTTTCAGCTAGGACCTTGACTTGTCTCTTCTTGTCTTTTCTTTTTTCTTTTTTTTTTTTTTGTAGAGACAGAGTCTCACTTTATGGCCCTCGGTAGAGTGCCGTGGCCTCACACAGCTCACAGCAACCTCCAACTCCTGGGCTTAAGTGATTCTCTTGCCTCAGCCTCCCGAGCAGCTGGGACTACAGGGGCCCGCCACAACGCCCGGCTATTTTTTTGTTGCAATTTGGCCGGGGCTGGGTTTGAACCCGCCACCCTCGGCATATGGGGCCGGCGCCCTACCGACTGAGCCACAGGCGCTGCCCCCTCTTCTTGTCTTTTCAACCAGGCCACTCCCTGAGTGCACTTTAGCTGCATTACCCAGAGATGTTAGAAGCAAGCATTGGGCTCAGACCTGCCCCTGGGTCCTGCCTCCATACCCTTCAGGAAGAAGGAATTCTTAGCAAAGATCTTATCTTTGCTGATCTTGGCACATTCTGACGTCCTGCAGAATGTGTGGGCCCCAGACGAGCCCCGACTGTGGCCAGCTGGATGATTGTCACCAGGGAAAACCTCTCATTGCAGCAGGTCACTTCCTTTCTCAGGCTACAGCCACCAGAGCTGGGTCAACTGGGGCTAGGGAAAAGTAGGCCAACATAGAACTGGCTGGAGCAGGGAATTCATGCTGAGTTGATTTAGGAGTGTCTGTGATGAGATTGATACCTCATCTCCGTGGAGGAACACTTTGGAGTTATCTTCACTTCCCTTCTAACTCTGGAAGGTCATGCACCGAGGTCCAAACCATGCAATTCACCAAAATTAGCAGTGATGAACTAGCTTTTCACATACAAATCTCCTTTTTAAGCCTCAGCGTATTGCTATTTTGTGTCTCCAAATATTGCCAGCTCTGTGTGCCCAGGGTGTGGATTTAGCAGGGCCAAACTTGGGTTGCCATCTGCAGGAAGCGATGTTCCTCATATGGCCTCCTCCACCAGTTTGCTGCCTGAGATCCTTAAACAGGAAACTGAATCTAATTCTACCATCTGATGTAAGAACTCTATGCCAATATGATGGGAAAGGATGCTCATTGAAAATTTCCCATCGGATTTCAATGAATCCTACAGATTTTTTTTTTCCTGATGCTAAGCTTTTTAGGTAGTTTGGAGTGGGAATGGGGGCTGGGGGGGTTGATAGCAGGACATCTTGGGGTGCCTGACTTGGAAAAGGATATCTGGGAGGGCAATAAAAGGCCATGCAAGAAAAATGAAGACAGTTTCACACAGACTACAATGTGCCCCATCGCTGGTGACTCCCTTGTCTACCATCAGAGAAGGCCTGGCGGGGGGGGGGTCTATGTTGCTCCTCTCAAACAATAAACGGAGACATATCATCTCAGGCTCCCTTAGACACCAAGCCCCAAATCTCACTAAGCTGGGTGTGTTTTCACTGGGCTTGGAACTGCACTAAACAGTGTCCCGTCAGCTGGGAGTAGCTGACTTGTTCATGAGGCCCAGATCGCATTCATTTGGTTATAGACGCAGTGACTCAGCCCTGTGGTTTCCAAGCCTTTGCTAATGATGCCCCTTCAAGGGCAGGAATCCATGGGTCCACGGCCCAATCTGCGTCTCCCACTTAGTCCATTTGCCTTGATATAGAGCAGTGATTTTCAACTGGTGTGCCATAAGACGATCTTAGGTGTGCTGCAAAAATTTTTAAAGATCATTAATTAAACTATTTTGGAAAGAAGTTCAAAGCACAGTTAGTATGTTCTTTTTTTTTTCCACTCTTTTTCTTTTTTTTTGATCAACATCATTTAAGTGTGCTGTGGAAATTCAACTATAGGTATCAAGTGTGCCATGGGATAGAAATGGCTGAAAAACACTGCTATAAAGGACTATCTGAAGCTGGGTAATTTATAAAGAAAAGAAGTGTGTTTGGCTCATGGTTCCGCAGCTTTGCAAGAAGCACCTGCCAACTTCTGCTTCTGGGTCGGGCGGGGGTGGGGGGTGGGGAGGTGGAGGGCTTCACACTGCTTCCACTCAGGGCAGAAGGGGGGTTCGTGGGAGCTGGTGCAGACAAATCACACAGCAGGAGAAAGGGAAAGAGAGAGAGGAGGAATTGGCAGGCTTTTTTCCCCAACATCTAGTTCCATCAGGAAATTAAGAGGGAGAACTCGCTCTGGCAACAAGAGCACCAAGTTCAGGAGGGATCCACCTCCAGGACCCAAACACCCCCACCAGGCCCCGCCTCCAGCACTGGGATCAAATTTCAACGAGTCTCCTGTGGAACCAACCACAACAAAGCCATAGAAGTCTCCCAAAAGGGAGAACTGCTATCAAAGCAGAGTCTTCCTCCACCCAACCACCCTTTGCTGGGGATCCACCAAAGGCCAGTTAACTTTTCAGACAGTCCAGGAAGAGGAATTTCTTTCTTTTTTTAAATTTCAAATTAATATGAGGGTGCAAATTTTTAGGTTACAATGTTCTCACTACCAAGGTCAAGTTCAAGTTGTAGAAGAGCCCTTCACCCACGGAGTGTGCTGAACACCCTTACATTGTGCACATTAGGTGAGATCCAACCAAATGCCCTCCTGTCACCCTCCAATCGCCCTCCCTTTCCCTCTCCCTCCACATCCCTCCCCCTTGCTAGGCTATTTTTGTGTTTTATCATTCATATGAGCATGTAATAGTTTATATATTGGTTTTATATTAGTATTGAGTACATTGGATTTTTTTTTTCCATTCTTGAGACGCTTTACTAAGAAGAATGTGTTTCAGCTCCATCCAGGTAAACACAAAAAATGTAAAGACTTCATCATTTCTTATGGTTGAATATTTCTCTATGGTATACAGATAGCACGATTTGCTAATCCATCCATGGGTTGATGTGCATTTGGGTTGCTTCCATGACTTGGCAATTATGAATTGAACTGCAATCAACCTTCTTTTTTATTAGACAGAGGGCTGCAAGCAGGCCAGGCTGACTTTCCTCCCTCTTGCCTTCTCCTTCCCACTTGCTTTCCTTGTCTGACTCATTCTACAAGCTCATCCCCCAGTCTCTTCTTCTTCTTTTTTTTTTTTTTTTTATTAAATCATAGCTGTGTACATTAATGCAATCATGGGGCACCATACACTGGTTTTATAGACCATTTGACATATTTTCATCATACTGGTTAACATAGCCTTCCTGGCATTTTCTTAGTTATTGTGTTAAGACATTTACATTCTATATTTACTAAGTTTCACATGTACCCTTGTAAGATGCACCGCAGGTGTAATCCCACCAATCACCCTCCCTCCACCCATTCTCTCCCCATTCCCCTTTCCCCATATGCTTAGGTTATAATGGGGTTATAGCTTTCATATGAAAGCCATAAATTAGTTTCATAGTAGGGCTGAGTACATTGGATACTTTTTCTTCCATTCTTGAGATACTTTGCTAAGAAGAATATGTTCCAGCTCCATCCATGTCAACCTGAAAGAGGTAAAGTCTCCATCTTTCTTTAAGGCTGCAAAATATTCCATGGTGTACATATACCACAATGTATTAATCCATTCGTGGGTCGATGGGCACTTGGGCTTTTTCCATGACTTAGCAACTATGAATAGGGCTGCAATAAACATTCTGGTACAAATATCTTTGTTATAATGTGATTTTTGGTCTTCCCCAGTCTGATCTTGATGGCAGTGATGAGAACAAAACATAATGGTTTCTTAACTACTTTGTCCAAAAGTATAGGCAGAAACGCAGAGTATGTAAACATGTCAGCTTATCCATTGCAATAGCTGGGATGTACCATCGTTCTTAACGATTGGGATATGTTCTAAGAAATGCACTGTTAGGTGATTTCATCATTAGGCAAACATCATAGATTGTATGTGCACAAATTTAATACTATAGCCTACTACACGTTGTGCAGTAGAGTAGAGGCTCTTGCTGTTAGGTTACAAACCTGTTTAGCATGTTACTGTTTTGAATATTGTAGGCAATTATAACACAATGGTGTTTTTTGTATTTAAACATGCAAGGTTGGACAATTAAGTTTGCAAACTCATCCTGGTTAAAGCTCTTCGAAGGCTAGACTAGGCACAGGCATCAGCGCATAGCTTCCCGAGGGGGATACTTCGAGGGTGACCACAGTGATATTCAGCTATCAGCTATGTAGCACTTTTTCTAGGACGAGTTAATGAACTTGATTGTCATACCTTGTATTTAAACATAGAAAAGGTATAATAAGGAAATGTTATTATAATCTTATGGGATTAATGTCATAAATGTGGTTCACTGTAACATCGTTATGTGGAATCATCATGACCAGGTCTGAACTGCCTGGGACCTGGTCCAAGAGACTAGATTCCAGTTGGTTGACCTTTTATCTTGACAAAATTAGAAGAGTTGACAGAAAGACCTGGAGTCACTCGTATTTTCAATCTTGTGCATTTTAATATAAGGAACAGTATTTGGCTTCACTACAGCGTTTATTTCAGAATAATGATGATCGTTTCGTTCCTTAAAATATCGACTGTCATATTCATATTTATGATCTGAGCTCAAGGATGCCTTTTAATTCTTTTACTATTTCATCTTTTAAAAAATCACATAGCATATACAAAGAAAATGGAAAGATTACTCACTCGACTGGAGTTGTGTTTGAAATAACTCTGAATATATTTCCCAACATTTCCTGATTGATTGCCTGAGAAATAAATAACCCCAAATGGTAGCATTATATTTATATTTCTAAGTCAAAAGTATTTCCCTTATTGCTTCGCTTCTGAAATAGAGTCTCATGAAAGTGCATCAAATATCAAAATAGTATTTTCAATATTTGCCAAACCTGAACATTTGCATCTCAGCAAGAAAATGCGTAACTAGTGAGTAAACTGCCTCTCTGTCAAACATAAATGTGGCAAATTCTAAGGCGGCTTCTTTTCAACTAAATTATCTCAGCATGCCTAGCAGTGGGAAGAACATTTGCCATAGGATACAGAGAAGAAAAAAAAAGTAAGAAAGAAAGAATGAAAGAAAAACCCCATCTTATATTAGTTTTCCAAGAGGATATTATATTAAGTTTCAGAGAGAAATGATGAGACAGTCTTGGTGAAATGGCATATTTTCTATCAGAGTCACCCACCCCATTTAAATGTGTCCCATTCTTTAGAAGGTGCTCCTAATGTTCCACTGAGTCACAGCTTTCTCTCTGCCCCCTGTCCCACGTCCTTCCTTCCCAGCCCAGAGGATGTTAATGAATTCTGAAACGTGACCTTCCTCCGGATTTCCACAATGCCTGACCTCCAGTAGACTTACCCCGACTGCACATACATGCTTTTCAAGAGACACAATTTTGTCTTGTCTGGAGAGCAATGTAATTAGAAAGCAATTTGGCCCACACACGCAGCTTCCATGGTCACTTGGCACGGCCTCAACCTGCTTCTGGCGGGGCTGGTTTTGATCTGCCTTGGCTGTCCTCCGAGATGTCTAGTAGCTCAGGCATTCTCGTCCTTGCTTGCTCAGAGCCCAGGCTTGGCCAGTCGCTGAGAGTGTCAAGTGCAGCCTGCCTGGAAGCTGTGGGGCTGCGCAGAGCCAGTGTCAGCCCTGTGCCCCATGCACATGGGTGACACCTCTGTGAGAAAGACATGCAGAGATCTGCCACCAGCTGCCCGGTCGCTCTGTCTGTCCGGCTTCCTGATGTTATTTACAGAGTGTCTAGTGTACAAAAAGCATCTGGCGGCACATTCGCCCCACCCCACCCCACTCCAGATCTCCTTCATTATATTGCACACATACTTCCCTTCATTTTGGAAATCCCAGTTCCCGTGGCTCCACCTTTGATTCAGCTCTCTCCATTCCTCTCTACCTGCAATAAGTTGACATATCCCATACATTTGGCCTTCTCATTTCTGTTCTTAGTGCCCTAATTCAGGCCTTTTACTTTAACCACTAAAACAGCCTCCCAGCTGTTGTGTCAGCAATCCACTCCACTTCCTTCCATTCTAGCGTTACCCTATGGCCAGATTACTTTTCCAAACACATAGCACTGGCAACTTTGTAATGTCATCCTCCTACTCACAGCTCTCCATGGGTTTCTCATGGTATATTGTTTCCTTACCTGGTGTTCTGGCCCACTGCTTGTTTTTATAAATAAAGTTTTATTGGAACAAAGCCATACCCATTCATTTATGTATTGCTCAAGGAAGCCTTTTTGCTAGGATGGTGGGGTTGACTACATGGCTTGCAAACTCTAAAATTAGTTACTTTTTGGCCCTTTGTAGAAAACATTCACCAATCCTTGCTCTAGAGCGGTGTTTTTCAACCTTTTTTTTATCTCACAGCACACTTGAACCTATAGTTAAACTTCTGCAGCACACTTAAATTACGTTCGTCAAAAAAAAAAAAAAAAGAGTAAAAAAGGGAATATACTTACTATGCTTTGAACTTCTTTCGAAAATAATTTAATTAATGATCTTTAAAGGTTTTCATGGCACACCTAAGATCCTTTCATGACACACCAGCATGCTGTGGCACACCAGTTGAAAATCACTACCCTAGAATGAGGTTCCAAATTTTCTTTTCAGTTTCATTTCCTTGTAGCCTGAGTTTTCAAGCCTTAGCGCCTTGGCTACCAGGAATACACTCTCTGCTCAGAGAAATGCACCCCTCCAAACCCATCCCCATGGAGACTTTCCTGATTCCTGCTTCAGTGTGATCCCTCCCTGCCCATAATTCCGCTGTGACATTTTGTGTGTTCTGGACTATTGTTATAAACAGCAATGCATTTATGTGTGTTTTCTGCCACTTCCCTTCTCACCCCAGCCAAGTCTCTAAGCTCCTTGAAGGCAGCCGTTAACATCTTGAAGTCCTCCGAGAGCAGCCTGGACATAGTCACTCCATAGATATTTGGAGACTTTCTTGACTCATTAACTGGGGGTCTTTTCTCCCAGTGGCTTCCTTCTGGGGAAAGACCAGGTGGGAAAATGAATACAACCTATGATCCCTTGGGAAGGTTTTAAGGGTTTTATTTTGTGTTTCTTGTTTTGTTCTTTTGTAAAATGACGGGAATGGACACAGATTTCATGTAAGAGTCCAAGGGATGGAGTCAGGACTAGAGGGCTACATGGGGGTGGAGAGGGGCACCATAAAAAATAACTACAGTGGACTGAATGTTGGTGTCCTTCCAAAATTCATATTCTTTAAACTTTTGAAAATATTAATAACAGATTTTATTGAGCTATAATTTGATGTTTTGTTTTCTTACGTGATATGAAATGATTACTACAGTCAAGGTAATTAACGCAACTATCACCTCCCCTAGTTACCTTTTTTGCGTTGTGATGAGAACACAAGATCTACTTACAGAAAATTTTTAGCACACAATACAGTATTATCAACAATAGTCACGATGATGCACCATGATCTCTACAACTTATTCATCCTCTAGAACTAAAAGTTTATACTCTGGACAACATCTCACACCGCCTACTCCCTGCCACCCCAACCCACCCAGCCTTAGAGATGCATGTTGTTACCAATGGTAGGATTTCTTTCTTTTTGAAGGTTGAATAATATTTGTGTGATTGTGTGTGTGTGTGTAAAACAAACTTTATCCCTTTATCTGTTGACAGACACAGGCTGTTTCCGTATCCTGGTTGTTGTGAATAAGGCTGTAATATTCATGGGAGTGCAGCTGTCTCTCCATGATACTGATTTTATTCTCTATAGCTTTATAGTATAATTTGAAATCAGGATGTGTGATGCCTCCAGCCTAGTTCTTTCTCAAGACTGCTTTGGCTATTCAGATTCCAAATGAATTTTAGGATTGTTATTTCTATTTCTTGAAAAAAAAAAGCCACCAAGATTTTAATAAGGATTGCATAGAATCTGTGGATTGCTTTGGGTTGTAAAAACATTTTAAGAATACTAATTTTTCCACTCTGTGAACACAGGATACCATTTATTTGAGTCTTCAAGTTTTTCACCAACGTCTTGCAGTTTTCAGGGTATAACATCTTTCGCTGCCTTGGTTGTATCTATTCCTAAATATTTTATTCTTTTTGATCCTATTATAAATGAGATTTTCTTGATTTCCTTTTCAGATAGTTTGCTGTGAGTGTAAAGAAACACTCCTGATTTTTGCACTTTGATTTTGTATCCTGCAACTTTACTGAATTTGTTTAGTGGCTTTAACAACTTTTTAAAAATAGAGTTTTCTACATATAGAATCATATCATGTTTATTTTTTAAATTTTTTTATTAAATCATAACTATGTACACTGATGCATTTATGAGGTTCAGTGTACTGATTTGATATACAATATGAAATGCTTACATTAAACTCATTAACACATCCATCACAATTATATTCTTAATAGTTTTGAAACGTACCATTGCATCATGCACAATAGGTGAGGTCCCCCCAAACACCCTCCCTCCTCTTGCCTACCCTCTCCCCTCCCTCTCTCTCCTCTTCCCTTCCACTTTCTGGACTATAGTTAGGTTTTACCATTCGTCTGAATGTGTAGGTGCTTGCTTATATATTGATTTCATAGTAGTATTGAGTACATTGGATACGTTTTTTTCCATTCTTGAGATATTTTGCTAAGAAGAATATGTTCCAGCTCCATCCAGGTAAAAGTCATTACCTTTTTATGGCTGCATAGTATCCCACGGTATACGTATACCACAATTTGTTAATCCATTTGAGGGGCACTTGGGCTGTTTCCATGTCTTGGCAATTACGAATTGGGCTGCAATAAACATTTTGATGCAAATGTCTTTGTTGTAAAATGATTTTTGATCATCTGGGTATATACCTAGTAGAGCAGCAGTTCTCAATCTGTGGGTCTCAACTCCTTTGGGGGTCAAACGACCCTTTCACAGGGGTCGCTTAAATACATCCTGCATATCAAATATTTACATTACGATTCATAACAGTAGCAAAATTACAATTATGAAGTAGCAACGAAAATAATTTTATGGTTGGGGGTCACCACAACATGAGGATGTATTAAAGTGTCACGGCATTAGGAAGGTTGAGAACAACTGTAGTTGAGAAATTGCAGGATTGAATGGGAGGTCTACTTTTAGTTCCTTGAATACTCTCCAAACTTCTTTCCAAAAAGTTCATATTAGCTTGCATTCCCATCAGTAGCGTAGAAGTGTTCCCTTCTCTCCACATCCACGCCAACATCTATAGTTTTGGGATTTTGTGATGTGGGCTACTCTTACTGGAGTTAGATGATATCTCAAAGTGGTTTTTTTTTTTTTTTTTTTTTTTGTTTTTTTTTTTGTAGAGACAGAGTCTCACTTTATCGCCCTCGGTAGAGTGCCGTGGCATCACACAGCTCACAGCAACCTCCAACTCCTGGTATTACGTGATTCTCTTGCCTCAGCCTCCCAAGTAGCTGGGACTACAGGCGCCCGCCACAACGCCCGGCTATTTTTTTGGTTGCAATTCAGCCGGGGCCGGGTTTGAACCCGCCACCCTTGGTATATGGGGCCGGTGCCTTACCGACTGAGCCACAGGCGCCGCCCCTCAAAGTGGTTTTGATTTGCATTTCTCTAATGATTAAAGATGAACATTTTTTTCATGTGTTTATAGGCCATGTGCCTGTCTTCTTCAGAGAATTTTCTGTTCAAGTCTCTTGCCCACATAGAAATGGGGTTATTTGTTCTTTTCTTATTGATTAGTTCAAGTTCTCTGTAGATTCTAGTTATCAGAACTTTGTTGGAAGCATAACCTGCAAACTCCCATTCTGAAGGTTGTCTGTTTGCTTTACTTACTGTGCTCTTGGCTATGCAAAAGCTTTTATCATATTATCTTTAAACAGACATAATTTTACTTGTTTCTTTCTGATTTGGATATATTTCTTTTTCTTATCTGATCATTCTGTCTAAGACTTCTGGTACTATGTTAAATAGAAGTGGTGAAAATTGGCATCATTGTGTAAGATCTTAGAGGAAACGCTTTCAGTTTTTCTCCATTGATTATGGGGGAAAAAGCTGTTGGCTTTTCATAAATGGCCTTTACTGTGTTAAGTTCATTCTATACCTATTTTTTTTTATTGTTAAGTCATAGCTGTGTACATTAGTGCAATCAAGAGGTACCATGTGCGGGTTTCATATACAATCTGAAATATTCTCATCAAACTGTTCATTGTATTGAGAGTTTATATCATGAATGGATGTTGAACTTTGGCAAATGCTTTTTTTCCTCGTCTATTAAGATGATCATGTAGTTTTATTTCTTATTCAGTTAATGTGGTGTATCACATTGATTGATTTGTGTCCCAGAGATAAATTCCACTTAGTCATGATATATAATTGTTTTGATGTTCTATTGAATCTTGTTTGCTAGTATTGATGATTCTTACATCTATATTTAGCCAAGATATTGGTCTGCTTGAATTTTTTCTTCTGGTGTCTTTGTATAACATTGGTATCTGGGTGATGTTGGACTCACAAAACAAATGTGAAAGTATTTCCTCTTATATTTCTCAGAAGAAGTATTGGTATTTATTCTTCTTTGAATACTTGATAGAATTAATCACTGAACCATCAGGTCCTGGGCTTTTCGTTCTTGGGAGATTTTTAATTATTGATTCAATTGTCTTATTTGTTGTTGATCTGTCAGGCTTTCTACTTCTTTTTAATTCAGTCTTGGTAGGCTATATACTTCTTTGAATTTAGTCGTTTCTTCTGGGTTATTTATTTGTTTGAGTGTGATTATTTATAAAAGTCCCTTGGGATCCTTTTAGTTTCTGAGGCATCTATTGTAATGCCTTGTCTTTCATTTTTTATTTAGTCTATCTAGCTAATGATTTGTCAATTTTGCTTATTTTTTAAAAAATTAACTCTTACTTTGGATAATTTTTCTCTTTTTCTATTCTCTATTTGATTTGTGCTTTAATATTTACTTTATTTCTTTATTCTTTATGTCTTTCCTTCTGCTAACTTTTGGCTTGGTCAGTTTGTTCTTTTTCTAAGCCCTTTGAGGTGTAGAATTTCTTAGTAGTGTTTTTACTGCATCCCATAAGTCTTGATAGGTTGCATTTTCATTTCTGTTTGATTTGAGATATTTTTAAAAATTCCCATTTAATTTCCCCTTTGAGGCAATGATTATCAAGAGTGTGTCATTTAATTTTCACGGGTGTGTAAATTTTCCTGTTTTCTCATTGGTATTGATTTCTGCCTCACTTCCCTGTGGCCTTACAAGGTACACCATGCACTTGGAATGATTTCAATCTTCTTAAATATGTTAGGACCAATCTTTTAAATATGTTAGGACTTGTTTCGTGACCTACTATGTGATCTATACTGGAGAATGTTCCAGTGCAGAATGTATGCTTGAGAAGAATGTGTATTTTTCTGCTGCTCAGTAGAAAGTTTGAAATAGGTCTGTTGGGTCCATTTGGTCTAGAATATCATTCAAATCAACTATTTCTTTATTGATTTTCTATCTGTATATTTTATCCATTATTGACAGCGAGGCAGTGAAATCTTCTATTATTATGTAATGCTGTCAATTTCTCCCTTCAGATCTGTCAATATTTGCTTTGTATATTTAGGTGTTCTGATGCTGGGTGTTCATATATTTATAATTGTTATGTCCTCTGATCCTTTTATCATTTTACAATCACCATCTTTGTCTCTTGAGACAGTTTTTCACTGAAAGTCTATTTTGTTTGATTTTTCTCTTCCTTTACTTTCAGCCTATGTATGTACTTGAGTCTAAACTGATTTTCTGAGAGGAAGAAAATTTCTGCCTCTTGTTTTTTAAATCCTTTTAGCCACTGTAAGCCTTTTTATTAGAGAGTTCAATACATTTACAGTCAAAGTAATCACTGATCGCTAAAGAGTTACTACTCTTGTTTTGGTAATAGTTTTCTGTTTTGCTATTGTTTTCTTTCCTTCTTTCTTTCTTGCTGTCTTTATTATTTGATAACTTTTGGGGGGTAATTATTTGTTTCAATTCACTCTTTATCTTTTGAGTATCTATTATAGGTTTTTTCTTCATGTTACTGTAAGATTTGCATAAAATATTTTGTAGTTAATAATAATCTATTTTAAGTTGATAACTTGACTTCAATTGCTACACTTTCACTCCCCTCCTCCTCCCCTCTGTGTTCTTATAGTTAACATTTACTTCTTCTTCTTCTTTTTTTTTTTTTTTTGTAGAGACAGAGTCTCACTGTACTGCCCTTGGTAGAGTGCCGCCCTTGGTAGAGTGCCAGGGCGTCACACGGCTCACAGCAACCTCTAACTCTTGGGCTTCTGCGATTCTCCTGCCTCAGCCTCCTGAGCAGCTGGGACTACAGGCGCCGGCCACAACGCCCGGCTATTTTTTTGTTGCAGTTTGGCCGGGGCTGGGTCTGAACCCACCACCCTCGGCATATGGGGCCGGCGTCCTACTCACTGAGCCACGGGTGCCACCCCATTTACTTCTTTTTATATTGGGTAGCTATTAACAAACTTTTGTGATTACAGTTATTCTTAATATTTTCATCTCCTAACTTTTGTATTAGGGTTAAAAGAAATTTAAGTTAATGTTTATGTTTATGTTTCATTACAGTATTACATTATTCTATATTTGACTATATATTTATTTTAATTCATAAAACTTATGCTTTCATATGCTTCACACTGCTGCTTTGCATGCTTTCGTTTCATTGGAGAAACTCCTTAAGGATTTCTTGTAGGCAAGTCCAGTTTTTGTTTATCTGGGGAAGAATTTATCTTTACTTCATTTATGAAGGATCATTTTGCCAGGCATAGAATTCTTAGTTGACAGGATTTGCTTTTTCTTTCTTTCTTCCAGGACTTTAAATATATGATCCAACTCTCTCCAGATCTATAAAATTCCTGCTGAGAAAACCTCCTCTGAGTCTGCTTATGGACCTCTCTATTCTAGTTTATTTATTTCATTCATTATATTCTTTAGCTCCATAATTTTGGGGGTACTTTTTTGATTTCTATATCTTTGCTGAACTTTCCACTTTGTTCATGTATTTTTTTCCTGAGTGAGTTGAGCTGTTTATCTGTGTTTTCTTATCGCTCTTGAAGTTCCCTTAAAACATTTAGTTTGATTTATTTGTCCCAAAATTAATACATCTCCATTTCTTTGGGGTTGATTACTGGAGAGTTACTGTGTTCTTCTGGAGGCGTCATGTTTCTTTGGTGTTTTGTATTTGTTGTTGTGGAATTTGAGAAGGCAGTCACTGCTTTTACCCTTCATGGACTTGCCTACCTTCGGTGGGCACTGGTCCCATGGTTGCATGTGTGAAGTGGTAGCAGCTACTTGTGGGTGCATGTGCAGTGGAGCTGGCAAGCATTTGGACTGCTATGAAGTAATGTGCTCTGCAGCCAGCACCAGCTCATAGGCATGGAATGCATGGCCTTCCCAGGGCTAGGGTTGGAGGATGAGCTGCAGTGAGTGGGGCGCTTGGCTCCAGCTCCAGGTTGGAGCTGGCTCTGGCTTTGATCAGTGTCAGCTGCTGGAGTCTGCATCACCAAGACCACAGGAGTCCTCTGTGATGGTGGTAGTTAGGGGTGCTGGGGTCCTTAGTGGCAAAGATTACTGAAGTTCTTCATTCTCACTCTCTTCTTGTGGGGGGAATTCACATCTAAGAGGACTCCTGTGGCACTCTGCCAACCTGGGCAATAGGGTGATACAGGCAGAATGTTTTGTATTCTTTTCTGTCCATTCATCTCCTGTCTCTGCACTCCCCTGGATTGCTCTACCCCTCTATACTCAGGGGTTCTCCTAGAGCCATCCTGATCCATGAAAAGATGACTTTATCATTGTTTTTGTGTGCAGGTGAGGGCCAGAATCTCCTAGTTTGCCATCTAGCTGACATCACTGCCAAAATTAATATGCTGAACTCCTAACCCCTGGCATAATGGTAGGAGGAAGTAGAATCTTTGGGATATAATTAGTTCATGAGGGATAGGTCCTTATGAATGGGATTTGAGACCTTTTAAAAGGGCCCCCCAGAAACATTTTTAATGCTCTTTCTACCATGTAAGAATACAATGAGAATTCAGTCATCTGCAACTTGGAAGAGGGCCCTCATCAGAACTTGGCAATGCTGGCACCTTGAGACTTCCAGCCTCTAAAACTGTGATAAATAGGTTCTCTTGCTGATAAGCTCCCAGTCTGTGGTACTTGTTTATAGCAGCTTGAACTGAGATGGTAGCATTTACAAGTTCCAGGGATTAGGATCTAAATATTTTTGAGGGCCATTTAGCTTTGCACAGGAAGCTATGGAAGAAAAGCAAGGAGCAGTAATTCTAATGGGGGTGGAGTGCTGCTCTGAGGTGAGGAGGCTACAGAAGCAGGCGACACTGGTGGCTGGTTAAATGTGGACTTGAGGGCGGAGGGAGGATTAAGGTTATTGAAAGGTTTTATGGTGCAGGGCAATGTTCTTGGAGAGAGGCTCTGAGATGCCAGAGAAACACAAAAAAGAGTATGGGTGTTGCATGAAGAGTTATGGGTGTTGCATGAATGTGATTCATTGATGACAAAACAGAATTCGTTTCCGACAAAACCAGAACCAGGTTTTGTAGAGATTGAAACTTAAATGAGTTTGATGTCTTCTTTAAGAAAAATAATCTCAAATTACATATGTAAAATGGAGTATGAATGTGAATTTTTTAAGAACAAGAATAAAAATCACAAAAAATGCATCCCCAACTTCCCTTTAGCCAGATCCCCAAAATGCCCATGGGCTGACACCATCTAACACAAAAGGGAATTAGGATAGAATGGAAGGCAGAGAGGGAAGAGGCAGCAGTCTTAACGAGATTTAGGTTAAAATATATTACTTTTGAAAATTATAGAAATATATTACCATAGGTAAAGGACCTTCTCAGGACCTGGGAAAGAGTCAAGGTCAGTGAGGGGGCCCTGACACTCAAGGTTCATTAGCTTCATGGTCAATTCACCCCTGTATCTAGGAGCCATTCAGGTGCAAACCCTTTAATGAGATTGCCCAGGAAAGCAAAGCAAGGGAATACTCTGTACTAATGAGGTACCCAGATCCACCCAGCACTCATCACTCAGGCACCCCCATTGCATAACAGGAGCCTTTTTCTACCTTGTTAATTGGATCTAGGTTTTAAAAATCTTGCAGGTTTTCAGTGAGAAACAGTGTGATAGTTTCTCAAAAAGCTAAACATAGAATTTCTGTGCGATCCAACAATTTCATCTGTAGGTATATATACCCAAAGAACTTAAAGCAGGCACTCAAACAGATACTTGTATACCAGTGTTGATAGCAGCATTATTCAGAACACAGAACAGCCAAAGGGTAGAAACAACCCAAGTGTCCATCAACAGACGAATGGATAAATAAAATGTGGTATATGCATACAAAGGATTATTATTCGGCTATAAAAAGAAATGAAGCTCTGTTACATGATATAATATGGGTAAGCCATAAAAAACATTACACTAAGCAAAATAAGCCAGATACAGGAGAACAAGTACTTTATGATTCTACTCTCATGAAATACTCCAATAGACAAATTCCTACAGAAAGAAAATAGATCAGAGGTTACCAGGATCTAGGGGAAGGGGAGAGGAATGGGGGAATTATTGCTAAATGGTATCCAAGTTTCGGTTTGGGATAATAAAATGGTTTTGGATATAGATAGTGGTAATGGTTGCACAACAACGTGAATGCAATTCATGCCACTGAATTGGACCCTTAAAAATTGTTAAAACAGTACATTTACCTTATATATTTTAATCACAATAAAATAATACAAAAAAGAGCAAGGTAAAGTTTGAGGATGAGAAATTAATTTGTTTAGATCAGGTAATTCATGCATAAAAATATCGAGCTGGGGCGGCGCCTGTGGCTCAAAGGAGTAAGGTGCGGGCCCCATATGCCAGAGGTGGTGGGTTCAAACCCAGCCCCGGCCAAAACCTGCCAAAAAAAAAAAAACTAAACTAAAAATATCAAGCAGCATTTTTTCCATGACAATACTGATTCTAAATGACCACAAGCTCCAGGTGCAATGGCTTGTGCCTATAGTCTCAACAATTTAGGAGGCTGAAGTAGGAGGATCACTTGGGCCCAGGAGTTCAAGTGCAGTCTGGGCAACATAATGAAACTTCATTTCTAAAAAAATTAATGATATAAAATTATCATATTCTCTGAAATAAAAATTATATAGAGCCTGCTTCATACTGAATGCATTTTTATCCTTCTCCCCCCACCCCCAAATCTTGCATGTTAATTGCAGAGCCAATGAAAATGGGTATTAACCCAGTGTACTTTTCCAATCCTCCATGCACTGGTCAACAACCAACTATGGGTGGGTTAAATGGAAGCAAACATTCAGTTTGGAGAGATGGTGTGGGTGGTATTTACCTCTGTTACCCTCTAGAAATGAAAACCTTTCTTGGTGGTGATTGGCCTGGCCTTCCTTTCAGACCCTGAAATCCCTAAGGTTGGTTTAATATGTGCCCTTGTCTATCAGATTGGACATTAACAGCCAGCTAGGGAAATGGGAAGATCCCCCAGTCCCTTACATCTAAGCCCAGGCAGGCTTACAGAGGTTTCACCCAGAGCATGAATGTGTTAATGAGGGAGAATCATTAAGTGGAGGTGAGATACAAGTGCTGCTGGAACATTCTGAAGATGACCGTTAGGCAGGTCATCTTCAGTGTGGTAGCTCAGGGATCTGCGCTCCTTCCAACTTGTGCCTCCACCACCTACTGGGGCTTTGGGGTTCTCTTCTGGATCTATAGACATGAGCAGTAGGCAGGGGACAGAGGTGGTGGAGAATGGCTGAGGTTGTTTCTATTGGCCCCGATGGAAGGGATTCAAGTCCCTTCTGCCTATATTCCATTGGCCAGGACTCAGTCACATGGCCTTACCTAGCTGCAAGGGAGTCTGAGAAATAGGTTTTGATAAGTACGTAACAGTGTCTCTGCCACATAACTGTCTCTGCCACAGGGACTTTAAAAGCAACATAACCAAATGCTTTCACCCATTTCCCAGGCTATTTTATTCTCATTCCATCATCACAATATAGGCACAGTCATGCTTTTGGGGAGGAGGAAATGGAATCACAGAAATCTTGAATGCAAAACTCCAGCCTGGATAAAGAGGCACAGCCTCTTAACTCTGTGTCTAGGAGCCAGCCTCTCCACATTCCTGGCTGGGTACGTGGGGGAACTTTCTCTCGTGACCCACTCTGAGCTCCAGGGCAGACTAGAGCAGCCTCTTCTCCCAGGGAGACCTGCTTGGAACACCTGGGTTTCATATGCTGCTGGCTTCCTTAAGAGCTTTGAGTGCAATAGAAGGTATTTGTCTGAAGCCCTAAAATCTTGAAAGGTCTGCTTTTTGTCTCTAAGAGATCTTCTCTCCCTTTCTTACACTCTTCTGAGGGAAGAATTCAATGGACACGGCATTCTTTGACAGCTGACAGGGAATTCTCAGTGGAGGCCAGTTGATTTTGGAATAATTCCTGCTGTCAGTCCTGCAAAGTCCCAGTTTCCTGACCTATAGGGCATGATGACAAACCCATCTGGTTTTGCAGTTACTCATTTAAGGAACTTAACTGTAAAAAAGTTTATGTAAAATTAAGCTGAGATGGTGCATAGAAAAGGACACACTGATGTGACCGAACACCCCACTCCCTGCCCTCTTTGCTGTGACTCAGTTCTAGGCCTAAGAGATGCAAGTTAGGACATCCAAGACACACTCAGCAAGAAAAGCCTTTGTCCTCTCTCTGTGCACATCTCCATTCATCTGCTTTGGCACTTATCTCATTGTCCAGGAAATGAGGTGAGGATGGCCTCTATCCTGTGATCTCTTAATTCACAAAATGAAGAGCCATATTAAGAGTTGGGGAGATTCATAAATGATCAATCCATAATGATTTTTTATGGGAAATTAAAGTGTATTGTGTGCAACGTTAACTTTCTGAGGTTGAAATCAAGAATGGCCACAACTCCGAATGTCCTTCTCAATATATCATTTAGTCCTAACCTGACCTGGATGGATTGTGTGCTGACCCCCAGGGAGATGCTTTGTGTTCATACATAGCTTTATTACTAAAGATGCCTTGCACAAACCCGTGAGAAAAGGGAAATATTATATTTACACAGCATGTAAAAGAAATGAGGCTCAAAATTGCATTTGCTTTAAGATTAGGGAATGTAGGTCTCAAGTGCTCAGGGGAAAGGATAAGATCTATGTTCCTAATTTCTAGTTCACTATTTCTGAGCATTTTTCCATTCAAATTTGCCTCTTTCATACTACAGTAGAGACAAAAACTGAGGTGCTTTAGGGAGTATACTTTCAGACACAAGGAATGCGGTAACTGACTCAAAGTGGAATTTATTTCCTCACATAGCCAGACATCCTGGAGGTAGGGTAGTGCAAAGGTTAATTTGGTGGCCCCCAAACATGATCTTTTTACTCTGTAGTACTCAGGCATGAGCCTCATAACCACAAGATGGCTGCTGCAGCTCTAGACATCACATCCTTACATAAATGTGGCCAAAGCCCGCAATGTCTTTCCTAGACTTCCACTTGTATCTGGTTGTCCTGAACAAGGTCAGTGCCTTCCCTAATAAGATCAATGGCCCAGAGGAATAGCATTATTTGGACCAATCATTCTCAGACTTCAGCATGAATCAGACTCTCCGGAGGGGCTTGTTAAAATATGAATGGCTGGGCTCCATCACCAGTGGTTTCTGATTTAGTAGACTGGAAATAGGGCCCGATAAATTTGCATTTCTCATAAATTGTGTGGGGATCATACTTTGAGAACCACTGGTTTTGATGGATCTTGATTTGTTTTCTAGGACTGGGGAAAAGTTACCTTCTGTAAATGCAGAGTTGAAGTTGGGTAAAACATTAGGACAAAGTCAGCAGAAGCAATGCTAGGGAGGCACTCAGACTCAAACACAATTATGTTTTCCTGTACTTTTTTCCCTCCAATTTATGAATACATACCAAAACTGTTTTGGCCTTCTTTTTCAGGACATTGCAGATTAGATGAAATTGAGTAAAATATTTCCATTCATTTGATTCCTATAGAAAATCTGTTTCCTTTGAGACTAACATAAACCCTACATCCATCAGTATGTACTTCATGCACTAAATTATGTAGAGCTTAAATTATTTCTTTCAATATCTATTACCTTTTGCCCTTCTCTGTAAAATGTTATCAGTCTTAGTGTTTGTTCAGGCAGCCTGCTTTATTAGATCCGCGTTCATTTCCTCACAATCCTTCTTAGCTTTTACTAACTTCAACACTTTTGTGTCATCAGCAAAAATTTTTCACACTGCCATTCACTTCATCCTCCATGTCATTAACAATTATACATGTATTGAGCTAAATCACCAGAACTACGATCTTGAACTTCAGGTCTTAGTAGCATCGGATATAACCATACCAGGCTTGAAAGCAGGCTTGACTCAGTGTGTCAGTTTCTAAAGTGAAAAATAAAAATAAATAATTCATATTTGATTCTATTTCTTCTCGTGCGGAGTTTGCAATAGAAGTACAATTTAACATTTGTGTGTGTGTGTGAGCGCACTATTCTTTTGGTGCTGTATGTAAGAAATCTTTACCTAACCTAAGGCCACAGAAACGTCTCTGATGTATTCTTCCAGCAGTTATATAGTTTTAATTTTTGCATTTATATCTCTGATCTGCTTTGATTTAATTTTTGTATATGGCACAAGGGTTGAGCAAGAGTTAATCCTTTTGCCTATGGATATTCAATGGTTCCAACTCCATTAGTTGAAAACATTATACTTTCTTTCCTGAATGATCTTTAGACTTGGGTCAAAAGTCAACTGAATGTATTTCAGTGGCTCTATTTCTAGACTCTCTTTTCTTCCCTATTGATCTTATTGTCTGTCTTGACACCAGTATTATACCGATTTTAATTACTCTGTTCTTAATGACTCTATTCTGTTCCATTAATGTATTTATCTCTCTTGATGCAATACTATGGTATCTTAATTACTGTAGGTTTATAATAATATATTAAAGTAAGATAATGTAAAACCTTTGTTCCTATTTTTTTTCAAAATTGTTTTGGTCCTTTATATTTTCATCTGAATTTTACGATCAGTTTGTCAATTTCAACAGAAAAATTCCGACAAAGTGGATAAGATTGTGAACGCACATTAATTTGAGATAGATTTGACATATTAGCTACACTGAGTCACCTGACACATTAAACTGGTAAATATATTTAGGTCTTTCATTTCTTTTAGTAGTGTGTTATATTTCTAAGTCTACGGGTCTTATACATGTTTTACCACATTAATCTCTATGCGTTTCACATTTTTGTGCTATGGAAATGAAATTTAAAAACATTCTAATAACCAATTATTCATCGGTAGTGCATAGAAATAGCTGATTTTGTATATTTATTTTGTATCCTGTGATCTTTCTAATTCTGCTTATTAGTTCTGGTAGCTTTCTTGAAGATTCCATTAGAATTTTTACATGGATAGTGTCATCAGCAAATAGTGATAGCTTTCCTTCTTTTCCAATGTGAATGCCTTTCATTTCTTTTTCTTGCCTGATTTATCTGATTAGAACCTTCAATACAATACTGAATAAAAATAGTGAAACAGAATATCCTTGTCTTTTTCCTGATTTTCAGGGAGAGTCTATTCATTCACCATAAACTTTGGCTATAATTTTTTTCACCGATAGCTTTTTCAAATTAAGAAAATTCCCTTTGATTCCTCGTTTGCTGAGACTAGGAACTCCAATTACACATGTATTAGGGCCGCTGAAGATGGCCCTCGGTTCATAGATGCTGTTTATTTTTTAGCAGTGTTTTACCTCTCATTTTATTCATTTCCTATTGCTGTGTCTTCAAGTTCACTAATATTTGCCTCTGTAATGTATTTTTTAAAAATTTCTTATTTTTTAAGTCTTGCTCTGTCACCCAGGCTAGAGTGCTATGGCATTACTGCATTGCTTACAGCAACCTCAAACTCCTTAGTTCCAGTGATCCTCCTGCCTCAGCCTCCTGAATAGCTGGGAGTACAGGCACCCACCACATGCCTGGCTAAGTTTTCTATTTTTGGTAGAGACAGGGTCTTACTCTTGCTCAGGCTGGTCTCAAACTCCTGAGCTCAAATGATCCTCCTGCCTTGGCCTCCCGCAGTGCTAGGACTACATAGCCACTGCACCCAGCCTGTCCAGTGTACTTTTTAAATCTCAGATACTGCAGTTCTCTTAGAATTTCAATTTGGGTCTTATATTTTTCATGTCTCTACTTGTCACCCATCATCTTTCCTCCAATTTCTTGAATATATAGAATGCAGATATAAAAAACTGTTTAAATGCTTTTGTGTACAAATTCTGTCATCTATGTCACGGGTGGCCAACTTTTTTTCTTATCTGCCATACATTGTAAGAATAGGAGTTGTCTTAGACCACACAGAAAATATACAAACACCAAGGAAAGCTGAGAAAGAAAGAAAAGAAAGAGAAAGAAAGAAAGAAGATACTTTCTTGGATACTTTTCTTGATATCTGAGACCAGAGGTAAGTAAGCAAAAAAAAAAGTCCTCACAAAATCAACATGTGGCCCATGAGACACCCTGGTCTATATTTTTTGTGGGTCATTTTCTTTTTTTTCTTTTTTGAGGCAGAGCCTCAAGCTATGGCCCTGGGTAGAGTTCTGTGGCATCACAGCTCACAGCAACCTCAAACTCCTGGGCTCAAGCCATTCTCTTGCCTCCACCTCCCAAGTAGCTGGGACTACAGATGTCTGCCACAACACCCAGCTATTTTTTGGTTGCAGCCGTCGTTGTTTTTTGGCGGGCCCAGGCTGGATTCGAACCCGTCGGCTCAGGTGTATGTGGCTGGTGCCTTAGCTGCTTGAGCTACAGGCCCCGAACCTGTGGGTCATTTTCAATTGATTGATTTCTTTCTCTGATTATGGGTAATACTCCCCTGTTTCCTCATATTCCTAGTAAACTTGAATGGATGCTCAACATTGTGAATTTTACCATTCAGGGTATTGTATACTGTATTCCTGGAACTAGCCTTTATTCTGGAGCACTTGTGTTTAAGGTTTATTAGGCAGGTGGCCCCATCCCTGGGCTCTCAGTTCCTAATGAGCTGCCTGAAGAAATGAATGTCCTCAAATCAAGACTCCAACACAAAGGGGTTCCACAGAGTGGCTTAGAAAGCCCTGCTATCTAACCAGTGTGGGGAAGGTGTGGGAGGAATGAACTTCTGGAGAATAATTTAAATTCCCAAAGTGAGTAAGAGGGAAACAAATATGCAGGCAGAACCCAAAGCCCAAAGGATGCCTCCTAGGTCTGGGGCAGAGGGTGGGGACAGGAGAGGTACAAAGGCAGGGGCCTGACGGTGGGGTTCCCTCTTTCTACTTCTTCCTCCAGCCTCTCTCCTTGAGGGCCAGATGGATGACAGCACCATTGGCCATATTGTAGCAAGCAAGCGAGTTGAAATCATGATGAAGATGTCCTCATACTGCAGCTTCTGTTTCCCTGCAGGCATGCCTGTGGCTTTGTGAATCTTCACCTTAATGACAGAGACCCATTGATTTGGGAGGCCAAGGTGAGAAGGCTGTTTGAGTCCAGGAGCTTGAGACCATCCTGGACAGCATAGTGAGACCCTGTCTTTACAAAAACTTTATTTTTTTTTTTAATTAGTAAGGTATAGTGGCATGCATCTGTAGTCCCAGGTACTCAGAAGACCGAGGTGGGAGAGTGGCTTGGAGCCCAGGAGTTTGAGACTACAGTGAACTATGATTATACCACTGCACTCCAGTCTGGGCAAGAAATAAAAAAGGAAAGGAAAAGTGAGGGGAAGGGAGGGAAGGAGAGGAGAGGGAGGAGAGGGAGAAGGAAAAGGAAGGGAAAAGGAGAGAAAAGGAAAGAAAAGAAGGAAAGAAGGGAAGGGAAGGGAAGGAAAAGGGGTTTATGTTTATTAGGCAGACCAGAAAGAATGTAATCTGGATCTAAGTATCTGCCACACAACTGAGACAAAATACTTCTGAGTGTCCTATCTGGTCCTCTATGAATTAGGACATTCTCCACTCTGGCTGGTGGGAACAGGAACTATTTGTGGCCCTGTGTGATCTCTGGCAAGTGTTCACTTTAATCCTTCTGGGTAGTTTTTTTCCCTGGACTGGGAAGTTTACACACACACACACACACACACACACACACACACACACACTGATCTATTGTCCACTGAGGCCTTGAGGGAGACCCGTACCTATTTTTGAAATTATCTTTTTCATATAGAACCCTTCTCCCCAGCTAACTTAGCCATGCTGGCCTCCCCAGACTATTATCTCTGCCTTTTAAACACAGGGAGACCCAGGGATCTGCCGAGGTTTCTCTTCCCTTTCCCACTATTTGAAAAACTCTGTTGTAGGGCTGGGCTGATTGTAGGACATACCCAGTCTGCTTCCCATGTCTCTGGGATCATGTTCCTTTACCGCCCAATGTCTAGTGTCTTTCAAACTCTTGTTACATGTATATTGCCTTTGTTTTCGCTTGTTCCAGGCAGCAGGGTTGTTCCAGGGCTTGTTAATCCCTGTTGGCTGTTCTTTATTTAAAACCTTTGACTTAAATATAAATTTATCAGGCTCAGGTGCTTTTCCTTTAGGCCTTCTCTTCCTAAATTGGCAATTATTCTAAGAAAGCAGCCAAAGCTTATGATTAAGAGCATCAATATTGAGGCTGCACAGGCCAACATTTGATATTACTTCATTCTCAGGGTTTGACCTAGAGAGAGTTACTTACAGTCTCTGTGCCTCAGTTTCCCCATTTATAACTGGGGGAATAATAATGCTGCAATGGTTAGTTTTATGTGTCAGGTTGGCTAGATGAGTGCTCAATTGTTTAGTCAAATGCTAGTCTAGAGGTTTCCCTCACTAGCGTTCACATATAGTCGTAAAAATGATTAACACAATCATTGCGGAAAAGAGAGAATACATATGAAAACGTGGATGGGCCTCACCCAATTAGTTGAAGCTGTAACAGCAAAAACTGCAGTTTCTTAAAGAAAGCAGGAGCCAGTCCCAGGACTGTATCATACAAATCCTGTCTGCCAACTGCCCCTGTGAAATTCTGGACTTGCCAGTCCCCATAATCATGTGGGCCAATTCCTTAAGTAAATCTCCATATAGATAAATCTTCATCTATTTCATAGATGTGTATCTAGATGCCTTATGGATAGGTTTTGATGAGATTTAAATGTGACAGTGGGTATACAGCTCCCAACATTTAGTAAGTCTTCAAGAAATAGTATCTGCCATTATTACTCTCCTATGAAGAATTCTTCCAAATAAGTTGACAGCTGGTACTATCACCAACTGCTAAGTTCCCAGAGAAAGAAGACCACGTCTATTCTGCTGACTCTCATCCTCAGCATCTAAGCAGACCCGATGTATTACTGAGGCTCAACAAATAAGTTTTAAATATTTATTGTGAGTGAATGAGGGCCCTCAGGCTCACTTGCGCCTAATTATCTTCATTAATTAGGAGATAATGGGAGCCCCAGGGCCCTCATTCACTCACAATAAATATTTTCACAGAGGCCTTCTAGGGACAATATCTTAAACCAGGCATGGACAAGTTACTGTGTGGCAGCCTGTTCTCTGCAGGAAGCAGGACAATTGTCATTCTCAGTTCTTTGGTTCTCTCAGTCTCTTCCCCATGCTCCCTACCATGTATGTACTTTAAAAATAAATGTTGCCAACAACGTACATGTGATTTCATTTCATCACTTCCAGAAGGGAATGGTTCAAAAGCTGTGAGGTACAAGTCAGTTTGAAAACGAAATAAACCTTCTCTGAAAGTATGTCAGTTTATATGTGAAACAAACACCTGTGTGCAGGTTCAACAGGAGTGGCCAGATGGGACAAGTGACGGGTATTATTTTCAGTTTGAACACTTCCTTTCTGAACAGGGCTGCCCTTAAATTCTCTTCCATTCTACTCCATGGATGTCTTGGAACTAGAGAGAAACTGGGAGGTTAGAGCCAGGAAACTGAAGTTGGGTGTGTGTGTTGGGGGGGACCACAAGGCAGAGGCAAGTGAGAGTGATTATGAAGGAAAAGTCAACCCCTCTATTTTTTTATACTGAAAATTCAGGGCAGTCTATATACATCAGACTGACTTACACTTTGCAAAGCAGATGCAACAGGTAGGATTTTTTTAGTCCAGGCCCTAGAGAATTAAGAGAGTAAGAAAGGAATATGTTTGTAATATCCCTTTATAATAACATATTTTTTCCAATTTCAATATCAGGTGTATCCAGATGAAGTAGAATGATTTTGAAGTATTTCTTTTTTTTCTATTGTCTATAAGATTTGGCATGATCTGTTTTTTGAAATGATCTTTTATTTTTATTTATAAATATTAGTTGTCTATTTTTTGAGACTTTGGGGAAAAAATAAGAAGAAGTTAACCGATGACTCCATACTGAACCTCAGAGTCAAAGCATTCTATGATAGACATACTCTTATTCGACAATGTGAATGTTAACTTTTTTTGCATTATTATTATTATTATTGTTGCTCAATTAAAAAAAAAGAAAGGAATATTTTCAATGAGAACGTTCTCTTGCTAAAATTATTTGTGTTTTCCTTTTTCTTACAGTATCATTTATACTATCACCGTGAACGTGAAGCCCTTCTTTCTATTTTTGGCAGTGTGTTTTCACCATTAAATAGCTATACGGAGATGGTAATGTGGGAGTTTACACAGAAAATCTGTGTAGACGTTCACTCCATCAACCTATTTGCTTGAGTAGATGCATGTATTAATTCAGTTATAGAAATAGTAACTTCAATAATGGATGAGGTCTTACCACTTTCTGTAGACAAAGGGATTTAAGCAACAGGAGAAAAGGCAATTGTATTCATCCTAGTAAACATGTATAATTTATAGTAAAGGGAAAGAAGGAGAGAATATTAATGAGAAACTATTAGACATTTTAATTTATCTGGAGTTCTTTTTCTTCTTGCACTGGATTTGGGAAATTGAAATGTATAAGCCGAAGCAGCTGAAATTTTAAGTCCTTCGGTACTCTGACATGTGACTATTTTAGTCACATAAAAATTAAAATTTCCTGCTTTGGAAAGAGGGAAGACAGTGGGAATGAGAAAAGAGATACTCTTATGATCCAAGGATGAATTTTAAAATGATGTTTGATTCACTCATTTAACCTTCATGATTTGATTCATGTTATGAAACTGGCACAGATAAACACTAAATGAGGCATTTTAGAATAAATTTAAGATCGAAAGCTTTGGTAGAGAGGAAACTATATTGTACATCATTTGGTAAATCTCATTTCTCTGAAACTTTTTACTTTCTTTATGCTTTTATTGGCTTTTTCCTGCCAGTTTTTATTCTCCATAGTTGAATCATTATGACTGTTAGAGAGAATGCCAAAATTCATGAAAAAAAAAAGCACATAAAAAAGACAAGATTAATTTTAAAATTATGGCCATTCCAGGAAATGGTAAAGTTAGCACACCTGGTATAAAACATGCTTGGACTATTTTCATATTTAATGAAAAATGTGTTCCATTGAGTATTAACACTAAACAACATCACCTAGAAATCCATTAATAGTTTTGCAGCTTATCGGAAGAGTGAGATTTTTTTTTTTTTTTGTAGAGACAGAGTCTCACTTTACTGCCCTCGGTAGAGTGCCGTGGCGTCACACGGCTCACAGCAACCTCCAGCTCTTGGGCTTACGTGATTCTCTTGCCTCAGCCTCCCGAGCAGCTGGGACTACAGGCGCCCACCACAACACCCTGCTATTTTGTTGTTGTTGTTGTTGCAGTTTGGCCGGGGCTGGGTTTGAACCCGCCACCCTCGGTATATGGGGCCAGCGCCCTACTCACTGAGCCACAGGCGCCGCCGGAAGAGTGAGATTTTACTATTCCCATTCTTACAGAGCATTATATGAAAATGCCTTTAAATCTCAAGTAACCCTCAAGTCATGCCAAATTACTTTTTTGCACCAAATTACTTTTTTTAAAATATATATTAGTGGAATATACCCTTAAATGAAAATATGAAAAGTTCAAGAGTATCTTCAGAGACACTAGAAATTACACAGACATTAAACCATCTAATACAAGATGGGTCTATGACCAGAACAGGAAGATTCTCTGAAAAAGACATATTCTTTTTTAAAAGGGCAAATGGATCACGGGACACATTGTGGGTTTGTAACACATTTGGTGAATTGTCAGTTTCTCACTTCAGGGGTGTTAACTATCCAAGTTCCTCTAAACTGAATTTCAGTTGTGCAACACAACCAGCTATTCCACTACCCTACACCAAGAAAAAACAATCTAATAAATAGCGATGCAGACTGTTTTTTTCCTTCGTCCCTGTGAAACTTCTCTGGAATTTCCTGCTTCTCTTTTATGCAAGAGATTTCCTTTTATCCTATCTTTCTTCTTCTAACACTGATGGGTTTTGTACCATTTTTGAACATGTACTTTTTTTTTTTTAAATACCAGATTAAAAAATTCTCAGCCTTATGTTGTCTTGTAAAGATTGTGCTCTGATTAAAACCAGACCCAGTTTGTAGATCTGCTTTCATTTTTTTTTCTGAAACACAAACAAGAGAAATTTCAATAAAAACATTCCACTTCTCACCAGAGACATGAGGGATGGTGATCCAGGTATTACCCTATCTGCAAATGCACTTCTAACACGCAGGGCCTGCAGGCAAGTATTTGAAAAGCTTAATCCAGAGTTTCATATTAAGAATAGAATGCAGTATCTTTTGATTCCCTAAAACCCAAATTTTGAAGAAAGGCACCTTGTAAAATGGTCTGAGCAATGACCCAAGACTGCTAACAAGCATCCTGTTAAATAATAAGCTCACATGTTCCCTTTTCTCGGTCCTTTTTGAAACTAAAGAGACATCACCCAAAGATAAATAGAAAAGGATGTTCATTGCAGTAGTGTTTATAATGGCCACCAATTGCATGCAGTCTGACTGTCTTTCAAGAAGAGACTGATCAAATTAAGTTAGTTGCAGGATGAGAAGTGGGTTGGTAGAGTTAATAGCAGAGGTCCTGGAGACCAGCTGCCTGGTTATGAATCTGGGGTTTAAATAACCCCAGTTTTCTCATCTATAAAACACGAATCACAATAGTAGCTAACTGTTAAGGTTTGAAGTGAAATATGACATAGTAGTTGCAGGTATCCCTAACATCTAGAACAATGTCTGCACATAATAAGCACTTGATCAATACATATTGAATAGACAGAAAGAGGTTGTAAGAGTGCCCAGCAAATAGCTGGCACCCAGATGGTAGCTACTATTGTGGCATATCTATACAGCATAATAATAGCCAGGACTTTAAAACCTTTATGTATCAATAGGTAAAAATAAAAAGAAATGAGATGTGGATGAGAAAAGTGTGTATAAGGTGCTATCAACTTCATAACAAAATGGCCAAAGCAGCCATCAAAATACACATATATTTTTATATACACACATTTGCACATACATGTTCCAGCTGTGTCTGGAAGCATCCATTGGTGCTGAAATGCTTTTTTTTCACACACTATTTGTACTATTTAAATTTTGAATGCCTACATATTTAGAGGGGTTGGTTTTGGGGGGAAGCAGATTCCAAGTCGAGACTAATGTGCAGAACATTAATGGAAGGGGTGAATTTGACATCAAAATCTGTTGAAGAGAAGGAGAAGCAGCAGATGGGACAGAGGGAGAAGCTGGTCTGCTCTGGGCTCCCAGGCAAGGCCTTAGTCAACCCCTTGGGGCTGCATTCTACCACAGTTCCTCCAAGTTGTCCCAAGGTAGGAACTGGGGCCAGGCCTTGATACCTCCAACTGATCAGTCACTGCATGGGGGGTGTCCCTGGAAGGAGGTGGACTTTGAGTGAAGTTTCCTTTTGCAGGAGAACCCCCCAAAGAGCTTCTTCTAGCAACTGGGTAATACATTTTTCCTTCCTAAAGGGAGCCCAGGCGGTACATTACAGAATCCTCTAACTACATTGTTTGTTCTTTCAATAAATGATTGACATTACTATCAAGTATTTAATCCTCAGGCTCTATGGTGGAAACACAGAGCTGGCCCAATTGCAGGGGGAAGCAGTCTTTGTGGTGTGACTTAGGGGGTGAAACAGAAAAAGGACATTAACACAAGAACTGGGGAAATACAAATGCAGTCTGCAGTTTAGTTAATAGCACTGTACTGATGTTAATGTCTTAGTCTTGATAAATATACTATGGTTACATAAGATGTTAACATTAGGGGGAGCTGGGTGAAGGTTTTTTGGGAATTCTCTGTTCCTTCTGTAAACCTAACTGTCTTTCAAATTAAATAGATCCTTTATCTGGGTATAGGGTCTCACTCCTGTAATGCCAGCACTCTGGGAGGACAAGATGAGAGGATCATTTGAGGTCAGGAGTTTGAGACCAGCCTGAGCAAGAGCAAGACTCCATCTCTACCAAAAATAGAAAAATTAGCTGAGCAATGTAGTAGGCACCTGTAGTTCCAGCTACTTGGGAGGCTGAAGCAGGGAGATTGCTTGAATCCAGGAGTTTGGGGTTGTTGTGAGTTAGGCTGACCTATGGTACTCTAGCCCATGCAGCACAATGAGACTCTCTCTCTTAAAAAAACACTCTTTTAAAAAAGTACAGCTTTTTATACCCATTATTGTTACCAATAAACACCAAGTTGTGTATAGTCTTCCTTTCCAATGTTAGAAAATGATTTGAAAGGAAGAATCCAGAATATAAAAATGTCCCTTGGTTTTATTTAAAGTATAAAGTTGTGTGATTCTCAACCCAGGATTTTAAAACTTCTTATGAAATAGCTACATATATTTAGAAACCACTTTTGAGATTTCTTATGTAATAGCAAATATATTATCGGAGAAACTGCTGTAGTAAAAACCAGAGAAATAATTTACATAAAACAATAGTGAAAAATGAAAATGCTCTCTTTAATTAGAAAAATCCTTTGGAAGAAATAAAGTGCAAAGCGTTAGCAAAAGTTATAAACTACAGGATGATTGCTGAATGAATTGTTGCTGAATGAATAAAAGTTGAGGTGCTTCCAACATGATTCCAGATGGTGGTTGCAGTTTCAATAGTAAAATATATGGAGAAATACTTTTATATGGCCTGCCAAAGGAAAAAAAAATGTAATTGAGGCTGGATGTGGTGACTCACAACTATAATTCCAGTGCGGTGGGAGGCCAAGGCAGGAGGATTGCTGGAGGCCAAGAGTTTGAGACAAGCCTGGGCAATAGAGTGAGACTCTTGTCTCTGTAAAAAAATTAGCTGGTCATGGTGGCACAGAACCATAGGCCCAGATACTAAGGTGGCCAAGGCAGGAGGATGGTTTCAGCCCAGGAACTTGAGGCTGCAGTGAGCTTCAACAACTTGAGCTGCAGCTTCAACAACTTGAGCTGCAGCTTGGAAAAAAGAGCAAAACCTAGTATCAAAAAAAGAACAAACAGACAAAAAGCCCCCAACAAAACCAAATCAAACCAACCAAACAAACAAACAAAAAAAAAAACAAGTAAGCAACAGAAACCAAGATGCAACCGAAAAATATATATACACATATATATTCTCAAATAGTAAATGATTTCTTTAATTTGGAAAATGGGTATTGGGGGGCTATCTGTACTAGCATGGTGCTTTGATCATCCTAAAGATGATAAACCAAGGAATGTGCACAGACATAGTCCCCACTGCGACAGGCATTCACCACATCAGTCATACTGACATTGTCGTAGCAAAAAGTTGACCCAGAAATCCACAAAATGTTACAGGATGCCATTGGTGTGGTTTCTTGAAAGAAAAATAGAAACCGAATTTCAGAATTTTAACAAGATGGGGAATGACCATGAAAATCTTTTGTGCCCTCAGAGAGCTGTAAGTTATCTCATGGCAAAGCATTTTAAAGCATTATTCAATTTGAGGTACTCATCATTCTTTTCTAAACACTTACGTTCCAAATTGACTGACTTTTTCTGTGGGCAATTATACTATCCAGCAGATATTTTCAAAAATACATTTAATCTGTCCATTTGAGATAAAGGTGAGGAGGAAAATGATGTTAACATGAATGAGAAAGTAACTATTGTTGGAAGAAATTCCTACTAAGGAAAGAGTCATTTGGAAAATGACTTACAGCTATTTTCAAGTATATGTGGGTTTTATTTTCAAAAACAATGTAAAAACTCCTATCTGCATTCATAAAAACCCTTGGAAACGGTTTTCTAACCTGCTCCAGCTTTTTTTTTTTTTTCAAATAAAGAATTTTGTCATGTTTAGAAAATGTTTGTTAGAAACATTCATAAAGTCACATCTTCCAATTAGTTTGCGAAAACAACTGCTTGACCTGCAGAAAAACAGAAATTTACTACTCCATAAGACACTTGGGCATCATTAGCGGATGGAATTAAGAAATCAGGATCATAGTTTAGTAAGACGAATACAAAGAAAAAACATTTCTATCTACCTACAATATCTCTATGAACCATATTTTCATCTACATAGTATAGCTGCTATTACAATATTGTGAACTCAGAATCAGTTATCATAAATTGTGTCTGCTTTTGTTTTACCACAAAGTGCCAAGCCAAGATTTTCACTAATCAAATTTTTTACAACCTTTTTTCAACTTTTTTTCTTTAAAAGCATTTACTTCTGTATTTTATAATGTTCGCATGTTAATATTTAACTTAATACATTAAAGCATAGCAGAATATATAAATAAGTATAGATGTTAAACATTAAATATTTCAAAGTAAATATATCGGAGGCATATGTTCAAAATAGCAACATTTTACAAAGCATAGCCCATCAGAAACAGCAAAGCAAATGGATTAGTCTTTTATAAAATCTATCATCAAATAATAATAACAAGGTTTCCCCATATACTATATAACTTCATAATCTCAAAGTGTGTATTGATCCTGTACTATCAAATAAACAAAATAGGAAAGCTAAAAACAGAAACGATTTTATTTATTTAATTATTTTAAGATTTATTTATTATTATTTATTTATTTATTTATTTTTTCAGAGCTGTTCAGCAAACTCACCCATTTGCCTTTGGTTAAAAGTCACATTCTTGGAGCACAGCTGTGGAGCTTCTGATTCAGCAGGATGGGTGTAGACCCAAGAGTCTAGATTTTTAACAAGTTACCATGAACTGTTAAAAAGTGACGTATCGTTTCAAAGATGAGGAGCGTGACAGCTGGAGAATTAACATGACTTGGCCAATGGTATATAGATGGTTGACTAGCCAGACCCAGGACGAGAACCTTCCCAGCTCCATCTGTTGGCTTACGCAGTGCCCTCCCTTGTGTACACACTGCTCCTGGAATAAAAACCTTGTTGCCTGCCTAGTTAGATACATCAGCAGATGGGAAGAAAGCAACTGAGGGGCTCCAATTTCAATGCTCCGGCTAGAATCACTCTTCACTCTCATAGTATCCTTTGAATTTTCTGGTGAGACTAATGGCCACCTTGCTTTAAAGAGCTAAAGACAAAAGGTTATTGTTGGGCTTGTTATTGTTGCCACGTTGCTAGGAGAGCCTCTACAGTGGAATTTGCCATTCAACACAAGCTCTACTTCCCCAGCACAACCCTGCCGTGTGCAAGGGACACTGGTCATGTACAAGGGACACTGGCCATGTGCAAGGGGAGTGAGCCCACACATCGCAAGGCCAAGGCCCTGATACCCAGTGATGGGGAAAATTTTCTCCTGGACTTGGTGGGAGAAGCAGCCAAGTCTAGCCACAAAAGTCCTGAATTCACAATAGGGTTCTTACAAAAAATTTAAGAAATAAGAACGATTGCAATTTCAAACAGTATTCTGATTCTACGGTACCTAAAACTTGCTCATTGCTAACCAGCAGCAAAATGGGCCTGAAATGTATATGAATGAATTTTGTTGGAAATAGGTCATGCTCTGGGCCCAAGTTGGACTTGCTGACCCAGGAACACTCCCAAGGTGTGCTGGTACAAGAGGAGGATATTTTCTCCAACAGTTGATGAAATCAGCAGATAGAGGAAAAGAGGGAGGCAGAGATCACAGATCCACATAGGATGGGTGGCAGCACGTTCAACCCTATGCTGAGATGAAGAGCACGTGTCTGCCTCTTCTGAGCACCCCTATTCCAAATGCCAACCCTTCCCTTTGTTGTTTGCATCCTCAAAAATATCTTTCCAAGGGTAACATGTGCATCTATCTGTGCATTTTCAGAATGAGAGAAAACAGGAAGAATAAAGGGAGATTGGAATTGCCATTTGACATTTGCAAAATGTTTGAAAACTGCCACTGGGAATAGTGTCTAGTTTTTCCTTTTTTTTTTCGAGACAGGGTCTCACTATGTCGCTGTCAGTAGAGTGCTGTGGTGTCACAGCTCACAGCAACCTCTAACTCGTGGGCTTAAGTGATTCTCTTGCCTCAGCCTCCCAAGTAGCTGGGACTACAGGCGCCCATCACAGCGCCTGCCTATGTTTTGTTGGAGTTGTCATTGTCGTTTAGCAGGCTGGGGCCAGGTTCGAACCCGCCTGCCCCAGTGTATGTGGCCAGAGCCCTAACCACTGAGCTACAGGCACTGAACCAACAGTCTAGTTGTTGCTTAGAAAATCTGCCACATTTTAATTTAAAATTATTCCTGTTTTTTTTTCCAGGTGGAAGGGAAATGGGACTTTTTGTTGTAGTTGTTGTTATATATCTTTCCAAAGCTGAGTGTGGTTACCTGTTTGGAGTCTTTCTGCTGAGTGTGAGATCCTGTCTCCCATGACCGTGAGCTAAAGGGCACACAGTATGTACCCCCCACACCTGCTTCTAAATTCCTGGCACACAGGCCAGAGGACGGGAAGCTCAGAGGCTTTCAGAGGCTCAGCCTACCCTTGGGTAATTAATGGGGAAACAAAAAGCACCCAGGAAGGATTCTGGGGCAGTTAGAATTATGGGGAACTCTTCAACTTCCAGTACTCACTATGCACGCCACTGAATCCCACCTGCGGAGGCTGGAACAGCGTCCCACATTGGGGAACACAAGCAACACTGTTCCATCTTTTTTTGACATGCACAGCCATTCTTAGTTGAGGCTCAGAGCATTCTCGTTCTCACTGGGTTCTTCTGTACATGGACTTTATCGATGCCTTTGAATCCCAAAGCACATGGAAATCTAGGTGCCACATACAAAGATGAAGAGGAAGGGCTGAAAAATTCAGCTCCCGTAGGTGAGGAAGAAGTAACGATTCATGAGGTGACATGGTAGCTAGCAGTGGAACAGGGTGAACTTTGGGGGAGGTATGACAAATGATGCTGCATTTACGCAGGAAAGTCAAAGAGCAAAATGCAGTGGTCCTGGGAGCTATTCTAGAGTGATGCCTCTCAGCCTTTTTCTGACCACGGCACACAGAGAAATGGTCATTTTTGCAAGGCATACTTGGATAAAAGTCTACAGGCAGCTGAAGGCAAAAAGTGCCAGGGTCAGCCGTCGGGGAACTTTTCTGGAAGCCCCCAGAGCTAAGTTGGGGGCTGAGGGTACTATCTCCTCACACTTGAAACTCCTTCAAGGCACCAAGGTGAACAGCACAGTTCAATTTTAGAAAATTTGGGGCGACGGGGCAGTGCCTCTGGCTCAAAGGAGTAGGACGCTGGCCCCATATACCGGAGGTGGTAGGTTCAAACCCAGCCCCAGACAAAAACTGCAAAAAAAGGAACAAAAAAAAGAAAGAAAGAAAGAAAGAAAATCTGGAGGGATGAAATAGAAAGGAAGCGTGACACGGTGGAGTTGGGCTCAATCCACAAAACCCCACTGCACACCTGCGGAGAGCCACCCCACCTGATACCAAACTCTGGGACACCACTAAGTAAAAGTGATAGTCCCTGCCTTCTAGGAGAGAGAAGAGACAGAATACACTTGTTATGATGAACAAGCCATGACCCAGGGGACCCTCCCTCCTTCCAGGGCATTTGGTGGCTCAGCCCCATCTTAGCACAGTGGCGGGGGGGAAGAAATTCAGGCCCCCACAACTTTCCTGGTCCCTCTTAGATAGTAAAAGTGTCCCAACCACTTAAATCTCAAAACACCAGCTCATTTCAGTAATTCATATGTTGATCAAGTGTAATAAATCAAAAGCTTCATACTTCAAGTAAAGGTAAAATTTCTCCTGCCCCCCCTTCCTTTGCATAAGCCTCAGGATGGTGGCTGAAGCAGCCAGTCGGTCCATCACCCCAGGGAGAGCCTCAGGATGGTGGCTGAAGCAGCCAGTCGGTCCATCACCCCAGGGAGAGCCTCAGGTTCCTACTGGAGCCCACTGGTGGGTGGCAGTAGCCCTTTCTCTTGCATGGTGTCTTTGCAGGTTCTTACAAGATCCAACAACTCCCTGTTCCCAGCTGGGTCACAGACCTGGGGATGTCTTCCCTTGAGATCCGGCTGTGTGTCCTCTGGCTGGTCACTTGTGGCTCTTCTTCTGCCACTGGGAATCTGAAGTCACTTCCTGTTGGGGTCATCTCACTCTCCACCTGGCTTTCTCGCTCCCTCATTCCCCAGCAGGACCCTCACCTAACTCACCAGGAACATTCCAGCCCTTTGCCCCCTGCTCTGAGTGTAAGTGGACTCCAACACCACGGAGCAGATGAGCAGCCAGGCTCCAGCCCCGTGTGTCCCCCGAGCGTCAGGGGGGTGCCCCTGAACCTCAGGGCTTGTGGTGGGGTGAGTGACTTCATTCTGCCAGGTGAGCCCCCCAGCTCGGCTGTCTCGCCCAAAATTCCTGACTGTACATTTCTTTTCTCGGCCTTTCTCTCATCTTTTATAGTCTGGAGGTGGGTGGTTGGCTGAGAGTACAAAACTGGTTTCTATAAGCACTTTTTGCAAATCTTATATCTTGCTTTGGAATGTTCTATCTATTGCCTTGGGGCTTAGGTTGAAATGGAGACTAAAATAGTTCCAATTTAACATCCAGTACAGCATGGCACAGCCCCTCCCTTTTGTTTCAGGACACAGCACCTACAAAAATTGCTAACACGTGTGTGTGGTGCTCTAGGGTAGGTGTGTGTACTATCTGTGGTTACAGGTGACTGGCCAGGAGCTCCAGCTGCTGCCCTGTGGGCCAGTTGAGGCTTAAAGGCACAGCCACAAGTTATTTCCAACACATCATGTGCCCTTACAGGTTTTTCCCAGACCCTCTCACTGTCCATTCCCACCTGGGCCACAATCCTGACCCTCTACGTCTACTTGACATTAGCTGGGAAGCTGTGCACTAGACCTTGTGTGAAGGTAGGGCTGATGCAGAAGAGTAAACAATTCATTTGAGCAGTAGGTACCATTGGGCCACCTGTAGGTGGTGATGCCTTAGCTGGGTTTTGAAGGATGAAGAGGAGTTCTCTAGGCAGCAGTCTTAGTCTGTTCGTTTTCTGTTTCTTAGAATACCAGCAACAGTGTAATTTGTAAAGAAAAGGAATTTATTTCTCACAGTTATAGAGGCTGAGAAGTCCAAGGTCCAGGGGCTGCATCTGGTGAGAGCCTTTTTGCTAGTGGGGCTCTGCAGAGTTCTGAGGTGAGCATAGCAATTGGGGCAGTGGGGACACTGAATTATGTGATGGGAAGCAGGGAAGTGGCCAGGCTGGAGGCCCCATCCCGGGCAGCCCTTTCTCTCAAGACTTCCTCACGGCAGCTCACCGCAGCAATTTCACCCCAGCCTCCTTCGAGATTTCCTTCTATTTTCTTCGTCTTCATCTTCACATCTCATTAAATATCTGGATCCTGCCTTTCAACTGCTTCCCATCCTTTGGGCCTTTCCACTCCCAGGCTGACTGCTATAGTCACAGTCCTGGTCTTCTTTCTCATACACAGGGTTGCCTTTCTCTCTCCAGTCTGTATTCTAACTGCGGTGATGTTAAAATATCAAGCCCTGCTTAATCCCCCAGTGATTTTCCACCTCACTATGGAACTCTCCTTCCTTCCCAGAGTGGCCCAGGACCACACGCTGTCCCCGTGTCATGAGGGGTCTGCCCTAGACACCTCAGCCCTCAGACAGGCTGAGGAAGGCTGGGCCAAACACATTCCTACCCCAGTGCCTTTGCACCAGCTCTTTTTTCTTGCAAAACTCATTCCTCAGACACCCACAAGTTTGTCTCCTAACTTCCTCCACTCTGCTCAAACATCACTCTGTCATAGACCATCCTATAAACAATAGCAGCCTCCCTCTAACACCCCTCTTCCCTTTACCTGGCTTTATTTTTCTCCATAGCATCGATCATCAGGAGACATGTTACACATGTATGTGACTGTTCCCTGCCCCCAGAGACTGTGAGCCCCACAAGGCAGGGACTTGGTCTTCTCCTGGTTCCTCTCTGTGCCAGGCTGGCAGGAGGCCCACACAGATGGTCATTAAATAAAGTGAAGTGTGAGGACACGGAGAACCTCTGACTTACTTTACACCTAGTTTTCTTCATGCTGTGCAAAGTCACACCTGTGAACGGCAGCCATTCAACACTTACTGAAGGTTTAATGTATGTGCAGTGCTATGCTAAGTATTTCACGTGTATTATCTCAGTCTATATAAAAACCTATGGAGTCGGTCCTATTTCTAGCTCCTTTTTAAACATAATACGGTTTCTTATAGTAAATGGAAACATACATTGATATATGAAAGTATGTAATTTTTTTTTTTTTTTTTTGAGACAGAGTCCCATTCTGGTGCCTTGGTAGAGTACTATGGCATCATAGCTCACAGCAACCTCAAACTCCTGGTCTTAAGTGATCCTCTTGCCTCAGCCTCCTGAGTAGCTGGGACTACAGGTACCCACCACAATAACCATCCGGTTTTTCTATGTTTAATAGAGATGGGGTCATTCTCTGGCTCAGACTGGTCTCCAACTCCTGAGCTCAAGCAATCCACCTGCCTCAGCCTCCCAGAGTGCTAGGCATGAGCCACTATGCCTGGCCGCATATGGACAGTCCCCAAGTTACAAACAAGTAGGTTTGTTCTTAAGTGGAATCTGTATGTAAATTGGAACAGTTACATTTACCTATTACCTGTAATAGCCCCTGTTTATAAGTGGGAGACATTTGTAAGTCAATGTTTGTAATCAGGGGACTTCCTGTAGTTTACGTTGCACTCACTCTTACAGCTTGTGTGTTCTGAACTTTGTCCACATAAATACACACATATTTGGCTGAGAGTTTGTATATGTTTTTACTTGCTTGCTTCTTAATTCATGTTTCAACAAAACGAGATACCCCTCTTATAGATATTGTTGTTATACAAAGAGATGTGTCCCAGAGATTTTTTTCATGCACGTTAACAGAGATGCACCTCATTGTTTTTCTTGGCTGCATACACAGGGTATGCCAAGGATATATTTCATTCATTCCCTAGTGGTTGACATTCACATTGGGTTATTTTTGTTTTGTTTTGTTTCTGTTGTGTTACAAACAGTTTGGCAATAAAATCTATCCTTCTGTATTGACAGTCAGGGCCAGTGCTGCTACACTGAGAGAGAGTCCCAAATGTAAAACTGCAAGGTCAGCAAATATGCACATTTTATTTATTTATTATGATCTGGTACTACCGTCTCCACATCCTCTTCCACCTCCCGTCTCCTGCATCTGTCCCAACTCTGATTTAGGCTCTTTCTGGCCAGCAGAGCTTGCTCTATCTGTGCACCAGATGTGGAATTCATGCCACCAGAGCATCCTTCGGTCAAGGACCCATAGGAGTTAATGGATAAGCATCTCAGCTCTTTGTCCTTGGTGGGTTAGCTCTGTGGTATATGTTTTTCAGTAGGTCACAAGAGTTTCCAGTTGCTTCCAGTGGTAACCTGATCGGCAACCTGCTCTTCCTTCACTTCCTTTCCTTCCCGTTCCTTCTCTGTTCCTTAATCCCCTACTGATATTTTTCAGGATCACTTCCCAATGAACGCTTGACCTCAAACCCTTTTCTCAAGGTCTGTTTCTGGGGAAGCATAACTAAGACATTCTTATTTATTTATGAAAAAAATAAGAGTTTATCCTTTAAACAAAGGTGACGCATGTGTTTGGTTTTTTAAGTATAAAAAGATAAAAAAATAAGGAGTCAACATCTTTCAGCTTCTAAGCCAAATGACTGCTAACAGTTTCCTTTATTTCTGTTTTGAAAAAGATATGATTATGATTGTACAAAAGGATCATTTTAAATTTACATAAATGGAATAATTCTAACCACTATGTTTGATACCCTTTCCCACTTTATGATATGTCTTGGAGAGCATTAATATTTGCATACACAGATGTGTAACAATTTGGTGGCCTTGTGTTGTATGGCCATACTACACGTTTTTTAATCAGTTCCCTATTAAAGAATATTCATATTGTTTTTAATATTATGCATTTACGACCACATGGTAACATTTTTATATATATATTTATGTATAAAATTTTCATAATAGCATTACTAGGTCAAGGGGTATATGCATTTATTTTTCTTTTCTAGATATTGCATTATGTTTAAAATTTTTAAATAAACTCATAATAGCATTACTAGGTCAAGGGGTATATGCATTTATTTTTCTTTTCTAGATATTGCTGTTTTTCCCTTTCAAGTTGATTACACTAATTTTTTTTTTTTTTTTTTTTTTTGAGACAGTGTCTCACTCTATCACCAGGGCTAGAGTGCCATGGCTTCAGCAACCTCAAACTCCTGGGTTCAAGTGATCCTTGAACAGCAACCACAAACTCCTGGGTTCAAGTGATCCTTGAACAGGTGCATACCACAATGTCCAGCTAATTTTTCTATTTTTAGTAGAGACAAGGTCTCGCTTTGCTCAGGTTTATCTAGTACCCCCGATGTCAAACAATCCTCCAGCTTTGGTCTGCCAGAGTGCTAAGATTACAGGTGTGAGCCACTAGGCCTGGCCTGATTTTTACTTCTACCAATGGTATATGACTGCCTATTTTTCTATACCTTCCCAACACTGAGATTATCAAACATTTTTAAATTTACTAATCTATTAAGTAACATAGGTATTTCATCATTTTATTATGTATTTCTTTGAGCATCTTTTCATTTATTCATTGGCCTTAATAGATCTTCCATGAATTATCTCTTCATATCATGGACCCATTTTGATTTCTAAGAGCTTTCATATACAGCACAGCTACCAACCTGTTAGATATGGTATTTATATTTTCTCCCATTCTGTGATTTTTCTTTAACTCTGTTTATAATGAAATATTCTCTTAAACAAAGATTTTAAATTGTTAAATCAAGTCTGTTCATTTTTTTCCTGGTTTCTGAATTTCATCATGCTTAAAAAGTCTTTTCTATTCCAATTTTATTTTAAAAAATCCATCTATGTGTCATCTAGTTATTTAATAGTTCTTTTATATTTACATTTATACTATTAATTCTTCTGGAGTTTATTTTTGTGAATAATGTTCATTGCTGGAGAAAACTACCGAGGAATGAAATTAAAGTACAGAATATATTGGGCAGTGCCTGTGGCTCAAGGAGTAGGGTGCTGGTTCCATATACCGGAGGTAGTGAGTTCAAATCCGCCCTGGCTAAAAACTGAAAAAAGAATATAGGCCTGGCTTCTAAGTGCTGATATTGGGGTGTTGACATTGACCAGGACCTGCTGATGGGTTTTTCTTCATGGGGAGAGTGGTCTGAGGTCATTTTCCAGGGCTATCGTTAGTGGCATGCTGCAGCTACCATGCACTGGCTCATAAGAGCCCATTTAGTATATGTTAGTATATGTTACACAACCTTACTATAAGTTACATCTTTTTTTTTTTTTTTTTAGTTTTTGGCAGTTTTGAACCCACCACCTCCAGCATGTGGTGCCCGTGCCTTACCTTTGAGCCACAGGTGCTGCCCTACTATAAGTTAAATCTTATAACATTATCATTAAGTTATATTTTTATAAAGATAAAAGTGTTTAAAATTAATCACTTCCAAATTATTTCACTATATTTTATTATTACATATGCTTCTGAATTTATTTACTTCTATTTTATTTACAAAGGAAATACCATGAAACTGTGATGCCACGTTGGTTGCTTGAATTGGCCACGATGGGAGAATTTACACCATGCAAATTGGCAGATGCTACAAGTCAGAGTCCTGTTTTTCCTTTGGAGAGTCAGTTGCTAAGCATTTATCAGCACACCACTGATTTGGCCCATCTTCAGAAATGTTTATTCAGAGCAGAGGCAGACACAGTGGAGAGGAAACTCAGCATCAATTAGCAAGCCAGACTGGAGAACACTGAGATTTCCTTCCAGCCCTAAGACTCTTTGATACTCAATAGAATACTCATACTCTATATGGATATATTGCCAAGGAGAATTTAGCTTGGAAAATCCTGCTTTAGGGGATTTCTCTGCAGTCTCCACATTCCTAACCTGGATCTCATTTTTGGCATAATACAATCCTCCGATGAGTTGTGCACAGGTTTTTCCCTGTAATGGCCCAGATTTAGATTCCATTGTGACAACTCAGGGCTATAGATAGAATTATTTATCATCATTCATCTGTTTTTCATTTACTATTAAGCGTTCTAAAGACACTTAACTCTTTCTCTAAATGCTATCAAAGTAGCCACAGTGTATTGACATTTTTACTTACTCCCTTCCACATGGCGGCTCATATTTTGTAAAAAGCAAAAGAATGTTGGGGCAGAGAGAATAAAAGATGAGTTTGGGATCTCACGCCAACTCTTGAGATGATTTATCCCAGCTGCAAAGAAACGCCTTTGTTTTATCTTCATAAATCAGTTTTTCTGAAGAGCTAAAAACATATCAAACATACATAACACTCACAGGAAAAAAGTAAGATTCACTTCTGACTTTATTCTTAAGATTCTATTATATGATCTTATGAGAACCTTCTCTCTGAGAAAATTACTTTTTTCTGCTTTGGTATTTTCTTTTAACAATAGAGATCCCTGTTAAAAGTGTTTGGCATAAATTTAGAAATCCCCACCAAATAAATAAGTGTATGCACCATCTATCCTGAAACAAATCCATCTACCACATTAATAATGTTTTGAAGGGAATATTTCACCAAGAGCTTTAATTATTTTTTTAAAAAATATATGTTGGAAGTAACGTTTGTCCATTTTTCACAAATGATCAAACTAGTCTATTTACTGTCCAGGCAAATTTTCAACTTCTCTCCTTTCTCTTTCCCTATGACATCCATATGTAAAATGTCATTTCTTCTCTTTTCCATGGAGTCACCTCAATTCTTCAAGATTCCATACAGTCTTTCTATAATTATTCCCAAATTTAGTGGTGTATTTGCTCTTCCAGACTCAGAACTACAGTTGTCTCTATTGCTCACTTGGCACCCCATTGCACTTTCTCTTGTGACTTACATTGTTAGTCAATTTCTATTGTCCACAGTTTTATATCAGAATTAGATAAGAGCTTCTTATTTTGAGGTGCATGTACCCCTGGGGCTTTAGAGAAACTAGGGATGTTATAAAATTGTACGTAAAATTTTGCATATGTGCCTTTTTAGAGGCAAAGGTCCTTATCTTTTATCAGGTTCTCAAAGGGATTTTTGACCCAAGAGTTTAGAGGAAAGTAACTATATGATATACTTTATTGTGTTTCCCATGATGACTTTAATAACTCTTCTACGTAACTAAATGGGCATAGGATAGAGCTAATGTTTCCACTTATGTGCCATCATTTAATCCCTTTTTGTCCAAATTATAGAAGAGGGAAAATAAGACATCTCTGTTTCCATCTCACCATTGTTATGAGCATATATGAAGATAATAGACGTTTAAAGGTTTTGAAAAGTTTAAAACAATACCTTATGGTTACGACAGCTCACCTTCAGCCACACAACATGGGAATTCTGCACTTCTAGAATTTCTTGTTATTTTTGTTTATTATTATTTTTTCTGAATCTTCTTCTAGAGAAGCAGGGCTTGGAAAATGTCTTCTCCTTCAACTCCAACTGCAGCTGCATGGATTTCTAATATTCCCTCTCACCCGGCAGCTTGGCAGTGAATTATCCTCCACTCCTTAAAGATGATTTTTATTTCCTGATAAATTATCACTCTCTCCAATACTATACCTGTTGTAATATTTGGTGACTTCCATATTCTTTTTTATTCATTTTTTATTGTTGGGGATTCATTGAGGGTACAATAAGCCGGGTTACACTGATTGCATTTGTTAGGTAAAGTCCCTCTTGCAATCATGTCTTGCCCCCAGAAGGTGTGGCACACACCAAGGCCCCACCCCTCTCCCTCCTTCCCTCTCTCTGCTTTTCCTTTGACTTCCATATTCTAACAGGTCCTTCTCTCAATATCTTGGCTTCTCTTTCCTGGACCTCCCCTCCTCAGTTTATCTTGTCTTCTGCCCCATTTCAACCACCAACTTCCATGGTCAAACCTAAACCCTGTTTTTACCAAGAACTACATTCCTTCTCTTGTAAGCAGAATATTGAACTCCCAAAGATGTCTACTTTCTAATCCTCAGAATCAGTGAATACATTACATCACATGGTAAAGGAGAACTGAGGTTGCAGAAAGTTTGCTTATCAGCTGCCCTGAAACAGAAAATTATTTTGTATTATCTAAGTAGGTGCCTGTAAGCACACAGGTTCTTAAAGGTGGAAGGCAGAAACGGAGCGGTCAGAAACAGAATTCTATCCCCTATGGCTGGATTTGAAGATGGAGGAAGAGCTCCAGGTGCCAAGGAATGTGGATGGCCTCTATCACTCCGCAAGGCTAGGAAATGGATTCTTTCCTAGAACCTTTAGAATGGAACACAGCCTGCCAATGTTTTGATTTTACCTCAGTGAGATCAGTTTCAGAATTCTGACCTCTAGAACTATTAAAGAATACATTTCTGTTGTTTTAAGCCCATAAATTGTGATAATCTGCCATAGCCTCAGTAGGAAATGTATACACCTTCTTTCCATTATCCCATGAAGTCAAAGCTGCCTCCGTGCCATCCATTTTCGTGTGTTTCCAATTCACCCTCTCTAGTACTCAACTCGGATAATTTTTTGATCCCACTGAAACCTGTAATCCATTGATCTTAGAGCTTTTCCACTGCCCCTCACCCCCCACAGGTCTGCTTTTCCTACGTGGGCAGCTCAGATTCCTAGACCAAGCATTACAAACACTCCCCTACAACTCTCAACTGTACCCTCTCAGCTCTCGTGTCCTCCTCATCCTTAGTCATATGCCCCTGAAAACATTCTAACTTCATCTTAATTCAGCCCTTCACCCCTCCTGGTCGAACAACTACATTCTGTTTTCTCCAACAACGGAGAAAAAGACCCAGCCAAGCTGATTGGTCTCACTTCAAATTCATGACTCTAACATCAATTAGAACCAGAGTGTGTCCGGAAATCCCTGCTAGGATGCCTTCAGGCTCTAACTTTCCTAGGACACTATGTCACAACTTTTCTCTCTGGAAATATCCAAATTCTTTCTCCTCCTTGATTCTCTACTGACTATGTGTGTATGGGACCTCTTTTCCTACTTCATTGAGGAAACAGAACGGCCTTCCCTCCCACTGGCTGGAGCTGCTGGGGGTGGGGCCTGCAGAAGCTCCACCCACCACGGTGGAGACGCTCCACCTACTCAGATCTCTCCAGCTTTTTGTCTTCTTCATCCAGTGATATCGCCTTTCCCTCTCTCTACTGGATCGTTACCATCAGCATATAAACACCCTACTATTTCTCCTACCTTAAAAGGACTCCCTGGGCCCCCAGCCTCTGTCACTTCGGTGGGGCTTTTATCCCCACCCTGCCCTGAAACCGCTCTGATCCCGTCACCAGCTTCCCTGAGGCTAAATCCGGTGGTCAATTTAGGGTCCTCATCCCGCCTCACCCCCCAGCAACCCTGGAGGGAGACCCAAATCCTTACAAACTGTCTCCAACTGGGCTCCTGGTTCCCGCCTCTGCCTCTCTGAGTCTATTTCCTACTCAGCAATGGAGACCTTCAGTTTGGTTTTGATTTTAGTCGAGTCAGGTCATGTCACTGCTCAGCCAATCCTCTTGCAATCCCTTCTCAGCTCACTCAGGCGACAGCTGCATCCTCAAAGCGCGGGGTGCACCGGCCTGAGCACGCTGCTCTCGCCTGGGGCTCTGGGGTGCCCCTTCTGCTCCAGCCTCAGCTCGCCCACACGCACCAACATCTTCCTCCCCCGGAGCTCCTGTCCACCTGTTACTGCCTTCTCCCTGAAGTCGGGGTAGCTGTGTCCCGCCTCGCTCCACCCCAGCCTCTTTAACCCACTTCATACTTTTTCCATGGCACTTATCTCCATCTGAGATTTTATATAGGCAGTAGAACCTCTGTAAGTTGATCACCCCAAAAGGGACTGTAACAAACTGGTCAGAATACGGAGGCGGTCAACATAATGAACTGGGCCTACTCACTGAACTGATACGCACACAGGGTGCATGTCTGATCCATAAAAATTAGGTTAACGTAGGGAAGTGGTCAGGGTAGGGAGGTTCTACTGTATAACAGAGTATTATCAAGTTACATAATATACATAAATCGTGAACTAGTACAGTCATGTGCCTCAGGGCTAGGTTTTGGTCAACAGTGGACCACGAAGACAACAGTGATCCCATCAAATTCTAATGCTGCATTTTTACTGTGCCTGTTCCATATTTAGATACAAAGATTTACCACTGGGTTCCAGCTGCTAAGGTATTCAGTTGTAGTAACGTGCTGAATAGGTTTGGAGCCTAGGAGCAAAAGGCTAGACCATATAGCCTAGGTGTGTAGAAGGATATCCCGTCTAGTCTTGTACACTCTCTCTTGTTCATGCAATGATGTAATTGCCTGTTGACACATTTCTCAGAAAGTATCCCATCTTTAGGCAGATGACTGTATATAATATATTGGTGTTATATATAATAATTATATAACATATTACACACATATAAGCATGTACGTGTATACACACACGTAAATGTTTTTCCTCATCCACTAAAACATAAATGCCCTTGGGGAAGGGAGTTTGTTTTGTTCCTTGCTATATCTTCTGCACCTAGAAAAGCGCCTTATATACAGCGGAATAAGTTTGTTGAATGAATAAGAGAAAGAGCAAATGAATGAGTGAATTTAAGTAAAATTGAACACATCCTTAAATATTTTATCACAGCGTAGCTGTGGATGTTTATTGCTGCTGTTTCAACAGCAGGGCAGGCTAGATGAGCTTTTCTTAGCTTCGCATGTCTCAGCTTTAGCACTTATCAAATATTGATAAGTTTGATCCTCGGCGTCAATCTACCTAACTAATGTATTTCCAACCTCAAGAGGCATCTTCTCCAGGGAAGCCTTAGAATCCTGTGATGTCATTTTTATCTAGATTTCTTTGTTGTCTTTTGACAATCTTCCCTCCAATGCACCTTTCTCTGGGGGATATGAGTGAGGAATAGAAGTTAATTATTGATGTTGTCTGTGAATGTTTCCTTTGATATATGTGAAAGTCATTGCCTTTTTTGAGAGGCAGGGTAAAGGAACACTTCCCTGAGGCCATTTTTATATTTCCTAATGGATATGTGGAAATACAGATATATACCCCTAGAAAAATTAAGCCAGGTAAAATTTTCTTTTTCATTTTTAACTTTTCCTTAATCTTCAATAACCCAAGCGTTTAGGAGGCATTTATAGCTGAACTAGTAAAGCCCTTTCCATTTTTAACTATTCCCCACATTTCCATCTTCTCAAAGGGAATGTTAGTGATTGATTTAATCACAGCCACAACAGAGAGAATTTTTTCCATTTCCTTTATTTTGAAGTAAAGGACAGTTTCTACAGAAACTTGAGTTTGGGAAATACTGAACTTCGAGAACACTTTGGGGGTGGGAAAGTATGGACGTCTGAGCAGTGCGGACATGCACTGCCTTTATGGATCACTCCAAATGCGAGAGTAGATACAGCATCCATAATAGTGGAACACGGATATTGAGTTTGGCTGGGGCTTCAGACAAGTGTTTGTGGCAAATTCAGGGCCTCTTAAGTGGTGGATAAGTTACGCTTGAAGTTTCTGTAGCTCTAACATGCACAAATGGTTGACCAACAGTGGTGTTATGTGTTAGGAATTCCATTCATTGGTATGAATAGCATCAGGATTATAACTGTCTTACACCTTTGCTTATTTCATAATCTATTTCTGGACCTGCAGATTTGGAGGTTTGCCAGGTGCAATAACTTAGATAGTGGAAGGGAGATAGATTAACCCAAAAGACTTTAGACATATGGCGGGGCCTGTGGCTCAGTGAGTAGGGCACCAGCCCCATATGCCGAGGGTGGCGGGTTCAAACCCAGCTTTGGCCAACCTGCAACCAAAAAATAGCCGGGCATTGTGGTGGGCACCTGTAGTCCCAGCTGCTCAGGAGGCTGAGGCAAGAGAACCGCGTAAGCGCAAGAGTTAGAGGTTGCTGTGAGCTGTGTGACGTCATGGCACTCTACCCGAGGGTGGTACAGTGAGACTCTGTCTCTACAAAAAAAAAAAAAAAAAAAAAAAAAGACTTAGACATAGAGAAAGGATGATATTAATTCTAAGGCTGTTAGTACCCAGCACATAAGTAATTGTACAACAGACAACAATTTGGGAGAGGTACTAAGAACTGGCCAATAACTAAATGGCCTGATATGGGAATTCAGAAAAGCTTAAGTCAAAAGGAATGTTAACTAAAAAAAATCCTGTTCACTCATTTCCTCATTCATTCCCCAGGCTTTAATTGAGCACCTGCTTTGTGTTTGTATATGGCAGAGGATGGTGTGTGTGGCAAAATTATTTTGCAGACTAGTTTAAGAAGGCCCGTAAGTGTGGTGAGGATGCGGTCAGAATTCCTGGCTTTGTATCCCAGCTCAACTTCTTAGCTGTCTGACCTTGGAGAAGTTGCTTAACTTTTCTTTAGTCTGTACAATGGTATAATAACTCTCAAGTCAAACAGTCAACAAGGCAGGGTTCTCTCCCCTTCTCCCAGGAAAGGAAATGGTCCCCAGCTATTCCTGAGGAAGGCATCATGGCCAGCAGGTTTGTCTCTGAGGACACAGAATGCCAGGATTCTGTGTGTGTGTCCGTCTGTCATGTATGTGGAGAAACACTCCATATTTCCCAGGGCATTAGTCTCTGTTCAAGGTCAGGTCTTCAGATCTTGCAAGTTGGCTGGCAGTGGTACCTGACTGCTTCCCTTTGCTGGGGCTCACAACTGAAGTGGCAAACATTTGAACTGTGATGGAGGAAAATGTCAATTATAAATACGACCTTTCAAGTCTGGGCACGTGTAAGGATAGATGCTAGAAGCCTGGGCAATAGCAAGTATCTCTACAAAAGATTATCAATAAATAAAAAATTAGCTGGTTCTGGTGCAAAAGGATTGCTTGAAGCCAGGAGTTCAAGACCAGCCTGGGCAACATACCAAGACCTTGTCTCTAAAAAAATGGTTTTTTAATTAGCTGGATGTGGTGGTGAATACCTGAGGCTGAGGCAGGAGGATTGCTTGAGCCCAGGAGTTTGAGGTTGCAGTGAAGTATCATGATGCCAGGGTGACAGAGCAAGACCCCATCTCAGAAAAAAAAAAATAGAAAAGATGCTAGAGAAGGGTGTGCTTTGGCCATTTCTGAAAATCTCCACCATCTGCAAGTTATGGCAGGCAGTTATTACTGGCAACAGGCAACTTTCTGTCTCAACAGAAAGCCATCGCCAAAGCTGGAGGCTCTGTTATCTTCCCAGGGCACAGCACAAGATGTGCTAGTGACAGACCCTTGAGCGGAGCCCATTGCCAGCTGCTGATAGCTGCTGCTTTCAGCAAAGCAGATGTTTACACTGCCTTCTTTCCCAGTTCTGCAAGCAGCATGCTTCTTGATGGCGTCCAAGGATGGGTCAAGCAGATTCTCTTCCAAGTCCCTGCCAGAATGAACCTGGGCTTCAACTATAAAATCTATCTAAATAGTATTTTGTTTTTGAACAGGCTCTACCTTCATTCACCCTTTAAGCCTGAGAGTGAAGGAAGGAATGTCACCAGCCAAGTCTGCAGCAGGGGCCATGAGCATGGCGGCTGGATCCCCAGCTCTGGGCCCCAGCTCACCCTCGCAGCTTGTGCTTTGCAGCAAATTGCTTGGACTCTGTAGGCAACCAAGGTTGCCCTTGAGGCTGCTCACCTGTACCATGCAGGAGAAGCGATAATGGCTCACGGTCCATCAAGCTGTTCTGCAAGCTGTTCTGCAGGCTGTAGTTCCATGAACTACACGGGAAAGCGACTAGGACAGTCCTCAGCACCTCTTTGCACTTCCCAAGTTAACTCTTGTTGGCAGCAAGACTTGTGTCACAGTCCAAGAAGAAAAGGCTGCCTGCTGGAGCGGCTTAGATGCCTGAGACCCTTCTAGCCATAAATGGGACTCAGGAAAGGGCAGGTCCAGAGCACCTGGTGGGTTTGAATCCCTGGCTCACCACTTTTTGGCTTTGACACCCAGGGCTTGGTGTTAAACCAAATCTGAGCTTTTTCATCTGTGAATGGGGATGATGTATTACGTAAACCTCAGGATTGTTTGAAAGATTAATTTGAAGAAGTGCTTTTAAGTCACTTAGCTTGGTAACATGGTCATGCTCAATGAATGGGGGCCACCCTCTTATTCCTCCTCCCCCCCTCCTCCCGGTTCCCCTCTTCTCCTCCTCACCTCCACCTGAAAATCACTCCTTACATTAGAATCGCCTTGGATGAGACAACCTACATAGAGATGAGTGAGGGGAAATACTTTCCAGTTAATGTCTGATAACTTGAAATAGTTGCTTCTGCAGAGTCAGGGAGTACAATGGGAAGAGCTCTGGGTTTGGAGGCAGGAGCCCTGACTTTCAGTCTTAGCTGTGCACTTGCTAGCTGTGTGGGCCTGAAGAGTTCTCAACCTCTCTGTGCTTCCCTGCTTGGATCTATAAAAGAAGCCCTGGGGCTTCCCTGAGGACTAGTGAGAGGATGCAGCTCTCAACACACTAAAATGGAGAAGAACGGGCAGCCGAGGCTCTGGACACCACAGAAGAGGGAGAGGCCAGGCCAGGCCACAGAGGGGCAAGTGCCTCCCGGAGCCTGACCCAAGCTCTGGGAGGAGGTGCCGAGCTCCGAGGCCTGCATGTTCCCATCACTGGGACATTGCCTTCGGGAACCTGATTGTGTTCCAGGAGCAGTTAGGGAAGGTGGAGCGTGACTTCTGGGAAGTTGTAAATGCAGACAGGAGGGAAATCCCTAGGCAGGGCCTCTCTGAGCATCCCCAGAGAAAGACAAAAAAAAAAGGTCCTCTTCCTCCCTCCTCCCTTTTCTTAGATGAAGTAATTGGTCCTAATTCTCAACTCATTCCACTGAATTCCCAAACAGGCCCATCCAGGGTCTGTTTAAACCTTTAAACCACTTTCCTGAAAGGCTAGGAAGGGGAAAATGAAACTGTATGGTAATTGCCCACCCCACCCCACCCTGTGTCTAATCTGTTATTAGAACAATCCACTGAGTTTTCACCTTCAATTATTATATTCACTCTAAACATATTAAATGAGTAATTCTGTGTCTCATATCTTTAGCATATGGAATATTTGTGAGTTTGCTTCTGTTTCCCGTTGTTCCTGGTGAGTGTTTGGTGGATGTTGCTGGATTGTTCTGGAAAGGTTTCCATGATGGAATCCTCTGAGGCCTGAGTTGAAGCTGAGTTCTTTCAGAGAGGACTTGCCTCTGGGTTCTCAGCCATTTTAAATTAAGTTTTCAGCCTGAATTATCCTGTACTTTGCAGGGAGTGTGAATTTAGACCACTAGTTTGTTCTTAAAAATTCTCAAGGGGAGGAGAGGGGTTTATTTTTCCTTACCTCCAGTTCAAAAAGTTTCCTTTCTGTCCCTTCTGAATATCATTTTCTTTCTCATTCATTCTCACCTGAAGACTGTAGTCTTTAGGGTTCCAGATAATGAAGGGGTCTCCTATTAGGTTCCCCCTTGGGTGGACCCTAGGCTGTGTTCTGTCCTCTGAACCCTATGCAGTCATGAAAACACAACTTAGCATCTCCAGGGGTCAGAGACACCTTCACGGCATAAGTGGGCTTAGGTATTCGCCTATCTAGGACTCATGTTTGCCTTTCCTTTGAGGTTCTGTACATGTCTTCATTTAGTGCTAGCTAGTAATGCATTTAGTTAATGGTGTTTTTTTTTTTTTTTTGCCAACATTTAATCTAGTATTTTCGTTTTTAGTCATGAGGATCATTCAGGGTGTCTTATCAACCACACCTCTGGAAATAAGAAAAGTCTCAAAACCTATAGAGGTCGATTATTTTCTCCTAAGTGCCAAGCCTAGAGTTTCAACATTGCCCTAGTTTAATTATTGCATAGTTCTCTGAGCTGTTTACAACGTGCTATTTACTATCAGAAGAAACGATTCTTTCTTTTTCACCTAATGTCAGAACTTAAATGGGCAAGCAGAAGGGTTGAGGGGTAGAAGGCTTCAACGTGATACTGAAATTACATGTTCACATTTAAAATCAGCCCAAACATTCTTCACTATTTCCATTGTTGGAATAGTGGGAAGCTTGGAATGGGTTTTATAATGCAATCATTCTTCCAAATGCATAACATGGCACCAGTCCGAGCATTTGTAACCATCTCCAAAGTGAGCAGAATGAATCCAAACTCTACTGTAACAGTCTGACCTGTGGGAAAATGATTTGGTGATTTATAGGAATGGATGAAGACCATTAAAGTTATTGTTCGAATGTATTCTGTAAATTGGTTTTCCTCTCCCTTCCTCCTGCTTCTTATTTTCCTAGTTCTTTTTTCAGTATATCATATTTTTATAAAAGTCACTGGTTCGGAACTTCCATTTAGGGATCAATAACAGCATTCATAAGTCAAGAAAGGTAAAACTACACATCCCGGAGAGTCATTTTCCAGAATTAGAATTTTCTCTTTTATAAGAAATCCATTTCTAAGCAGTTATTTTATGATTGTAAGTCTGGTATTAAGAAAATGAAAACAAAAAATCAACATTCTATAGTAATCCTCTTTAAATGGGAAATGGCACAAGACTTAAAATTTATGTTAGGAGTACTTTTTAAAATATATGTATATATTTACTTTTTCTTCTTCTGGCTACCTGTGAATTCACTACCCACCCCTTACTCAGTTTTTATTCTAGCTCTCTGGAGAAAATAACAAGCTGTGTTGCAATGAGATTTTATTATTCTCAATGCTTCACAGGCAATGTTAAAAGAAAACAAGTGCTCTTAGATAAATTCAGCCTAATACCCTGAGCCTTTCTCCAGTGCTTGTCTGCTGAAATTTCTCCAACTGAAAAAGGGAAGTCTCCAATAAACATCTTTATTATTGGGCTCCCACAGATGAGAGGTGTGATCTCTCTGGGATGGGGCTTCTCCCCTGTTACCGGTGTACCTTGTGCATTTAAATGAAATACATTATGACTTAAATTCTTGGGCTGGTAGAGTAGGAAACTTAGTAATTGTTTTCTTTTCTGTTTTTTTTTATTATTATTAAATCATAGCTGTGTACATTAATGCAATCATGGGGTACAATGTGCTGGTTTTATATACAATTTGAAATATTTTCATCAAACTGGTTAACATAGCCTTCCTGGCGTTTTCTTAGTTATTGTGTTAAGACATTTACATTCTACACTTAGTAAATTTCACATGTACCCTTGTAAGATGTACCGCAGGTGTGGTCCCACCCATTACCCTCCCTCTAACCATCCTCCCCCTATGTTTTCTCTTCTTTGCAAATGATCACCAAGTAATTCTTTAAGGAAATGTCTTCTTAGCTTTTGCCATTTAAATATCTGCTCTCAGGAATAAAAGACAACGAATGAGCTCACAGTGGCAGTGACTTGATTTAACATCAGCTCTGAGGTAAATAGCAATGACTGATTTTCTCATGAGTGAGACTCAGACATAAATAAACATTTATTGAGTATTTAATTCCATCTGTGAGTATTTACTCTATTTATCTTAGCAACCACCAGAAAAGGCAGCTGTGAATACCCTGTTCTTACAAAGGAGAACTGAGTTTAAAGGTTGTAGTTTGGAATCTTAAGGTGGGAGGGCCCTTTATTTCCACCTTCTATTGGTTGAAGGAAGCCGTTTTACAGTTCCCCTGACAGATAACCCTTTGGACTCTTAGAGACAAAGAACTTTGGCATGTGCGGGAATCTCATGGGGGAGAGTGATTGCATTTTCTGTGGGAAGCTACTGTGGACACTGTGTGTCGCATGTACCAGTGGGTCGGTCCTGTGGACCCTGAGGACACAGAAAGGAACCCTGACTCCTGACCCACCCTTTTCCCCCCTCCAAAGATGAAAAGGGTGTCATGGACCAAGTTTTGCTTGTTTATTTTTATGACCTCCTTTCCACCAGACACCAAAAGAACCCTGGGCCTGCAAGCTTGCCCCAGAGGAGGAGGTGAAGACCGGGCAGAGAGAAACATTTGGATAACAGTAATCGGTTTGGAATTGGCCCTGATTCCCTGTAACATTTCCCGAAGCACTAATTGCTGGAGCCCCTTCCCTGCCCACTTCGCAGCCTGAGCAACTAATGAATGGCCACCCAGCCACGAGGACCCCACCTTGCTGCCTCATTGTCCTCACCACCCGGCTTGGTGCCGGCAGGGACGGAAGCAGCCACTTAACTGCAGCAGCCCCTGCCCAGTAGCTGAGTAACGGCCCTGTAAGCACCCTGTCCAGGAGCTGCAGCCATCTCCGCGTTTGCTACCTCTCCGCTTCTGTCACCCAGTTCCTCCCAAATATGCTGTGTCATCTTGAGGGTTGGCAGGTTTACCGAAAGGCAATCATTGCAAAGAAGAAAACGAAAATAGCCTTGATTAAGGCACTAAGAATCTCTCCACTTTTGCTCGTCTTTTTATTAGTCCCATGGGGACTGTCATCTTCCTCAGCCACTGAGATCTCCTGCAGCAATTGTCAGTCAGGAGGCCAAGGGCTCCACTTAGAACTGGTTTACCTTGGAGGATGTGGCGTTACAGCTTTTGGCACAGAGCGTGAGTTCTCTCTGAAACGCTGAGAGTCTGGCTCTAGAGAGGTTGTTTTGCTGTTGAGCAGAGCTCTGAAGCTTCCGTGTGCCAAGGTGAGAGTTTCCATAGGCTTTGCCTTCCCCTTACTGGTATCTTTACCCTGGGCTTATTAAGGTGTCTGTACAGTGCTACATCCGAGATTGCTTTACCTTCCATCTAGGAAAAGGTGCCAGGGTTTTCCTTTGGGGATGTCCTAATTTGTTAACTATTTGCTAAAGATAATGACTCGAGAATTTGGCAACAAGCGATGGTTGATAGAAGTGGTTTAGTTAATTGGGTGTTGTGGAAAATAAGTTTGGCATCACTGTTTGTACCAGTTTTCAAAGAACCAGAGCCCCAAACATAGAAAAATTGTGCCCCTAATCAGGTAGCCATTTGTTGATAAAATCAGGAAACATCTGAGGTGCTTGCTGTGAAAGCAGTGCTCTTTGCACACAAGCACAGTTGCAGAAGTGGGGCGACTCTAGAACTTAATGCCTCAGAACTTAATGAGGGTCATTCAGAAACAATTATTGGATGAGGAAGAAATCTGGGAGGGAAGCTTGGAGAAGAGCGATCAGTCATCTTAGATTTCATACTGGATGTGCACAGGAACAGCCATGCCAGGGAATGGGGTGGGAAGTCTGAGCCGGGGGGCTGGGCAATGGGAGGGGCGGGAATGCCAGGGAAGAAGTCACAGATCAGTGAGGACCTTGGGGAGCGCACTACGGGGGGGAACTTGCACACTTGGAGGCTCCAGATGTTGAGGACTGGAGAAGAGCAGACAGGGCCACGGTGGCAGATGTGCAGAGACCCTTGGAGAGATGCAGGCACATGGCAAAACAGTGCGGGGGTTGCAGCGAAAGGGGCATTGCTGGGGCAAACTGACTTGATCTCTGTGCCAGGGAGTCAGTGTGTTCCCAGGGACGGGCCCAGTGGGAGCAGATGCAGGAGAGATAAGAACACAGTTGGCCTCCACGTCGGTGGGAGTCAGGCCTGTCTCAGGTCGAGGGCTTGTGCTATGTTGTGCTGCTGCCTCAAACACTCCCTGCCAGGGTTCAGGGCTCCTGCTGCCAACACGAGCCAGAGTTGGGGGCAGGAAATTAAGCAAGTCACAGAGGAAAGAAAGAGAGCTGTAGCCCAAGGCAGAGATCACAATCTCAAATGCCTACAGAGGCCAGCTGGTGAAGAAAACACATGTAGACCACAGTAGGAAGAGGTGGGAGCTAAAGGGGAGCTTTGGTTCAAAATTTTATAAATAACCCATCGGCCACATTGAGATGTGTGTGTGCTAGAGCCAGACATGACGTATGGACCCCCGCTCACAACTCTAGTCTCCGGCAGGCCCACGATTTTAGGATAAATGAGTCCAAAGATCCAAGACAAAGATGCCACATGCCAAGACCAGTTCTATAAGAGGAAGCAGAGGCCCTTAAACTAATATCTACAATAACCCGTAAGTGAACCTAAAAGGGCGAAAAAGAAGGAAGCCATCTAAGAAGACCGTGTAATTACAGATGCTCATCTACAAGCTCACATCTTCAGTGGAAGGAAGAGAATTTGACCAAGGATGAGCATCACAAACAGAGCAGCATAGACCTGCCAAAGTCAGCATTGAAAGGCAAAGGTTCAGGCTACAGTTAGACCTGTGAAGACACCAGAGCTACAAAGAGCCAGGGAAAGAACCCAGGGGCAGAACTTTTGCATGAGGCCAAGAGTAGGAAGAAACAGAAAGCAGACAGAGGTAGAAGCGGCCACTCCTCTTGTCCTTCCTTCTTTAGGTTTAAGAGAATATTGTTCACTTCCAGTGTGGAGAAACAGAATCCCCTATCATCGGGCAGGAAGAGGCCTAAAATACATGTGGTCATCGCAAGCCTCCACTGAGCAATTGCTCCTTTTCCCAGGAGCTCCAGTGCTACTGGGTGGCACCTGACTCCGCACCCCCATACTGTGCTCTAAGCAGATACCTGGGGGTGTTAGGCCTTGGCACATGAGCCCAGACCACAGCCAAGTTCCCAGAACATTTTTTTTTTTTTTTTTTGAGACAGAGTCTTGCTCTGTTGCTTGGGCTAGAATGCAGTGAACGTCAGCCTAGCTCACCACAACCTCAAACTCCTGGGTTCAAGCAATTTTCCTATCTTAGCCTCCCCAAGTACCTGGGACTATGGGGGCCTACAACGACGCCCAGCTAATTTTTCTGTTTTTAGCAGAAATGGGGTCTCGCTTTTGCTCAGGCTGGTCTTGAACTCTTGGGATCCTCCCACCTCGGCCTCCCAGAGTGCTAGGTTTATAGGCATGAGCCACTGTGCCTGGCCCCTAGAACCCTTTGGCCTTGGAGACTTCTCTTTTTGAGCCCTGCTCAGCCTGGTCCCTTCAGGATCATTCCTTTTGTTCAGCTGGTCACATATGCATACAAGGGCTTGGACTTGCCAGTTCGGTGACCCAGTGGAAGACCTGTGCTCTGCCCAGTGCAGCCCTGCTTAACTCTTCCTGCCCATGGTCCCGGCAGGGGAGTTTGTAAACACCAAGGGTTGCCTCCCACGCTACCTCCATGTGAGGCAGACTCTCTCGGGGTGGGGTTTGGGCTCCAGCCTTTTGATTCTAATATGTATTCGGGGGAGGGGGATGAAAACACTGACAAAAGCAAACTGGATGTTGTCAGAAAAAGCGCTCTGGTGCGTACATGCCATGTATATGAATTTAGGAAAGTCATGGAGTCTCTCTGTTTCTTTCTCCTTCTGCAAAGGGGATAAGAACAATGACCTTGCCTAGTTTAAATGGTTTTGTCATGAGGTCAGCTGAGATAGTATAAGTGAAAGGCATTTGTGAGCTGCATAATGCTATGATTACACGTGTTACATGTACCTTACTACCCAGAAGGAAAGAGAGAGAAAAAGGCCAAAAGAAGTCAAGTTATCATTGTGAAGAGCAAGGGTATCTCTGAGCATCAGCAGCTGGTCCCTGCCTTCTCCCAATCTTGATACATTTTTGTACACCCTCTTGAAATAGGAAAGGTTTGTTAAGGTAATGTACACATGGAGAAAATGAAACCCACAACACTTTAGATCTCTTTTAGGGAAAGATTTTAAAGTTAGTCTATTGTTTCAAGATAATGAACGATTCTAGGAAACCTGCAGAATGTTAACTCTCCGTGCCCTGCAATGGTTAAATACCACAAAATGTGTTCAGATGTGGCAAGGCACTAACTTAGGATGTTTTGATGGCCATCATTTTGTGTCCCTCAATATGAAAAACATCTTAAGGTGGACAGCTTCTAACATTTCGTGTTTCTTTCTCTTCTCTTTGGACTCAGGTAAAGTTTAACTGTCAACATGAAGATAGAAGAATTCTTATTTTAGCAGTAACAAGGAGAACTTAAAAAGAAACTCATAATTTAAAAATATATAGTATGCCCAGATCTTGGTTTCTAAATATCATTCTCCACTAAAAGAAAGCAGAGCTCCTTAGAGAAATAGCTGATTCCAAGTTTAAGGTAAGGAAAGTCTACTGTGAGCCTGGGACATCTTATTGGCCTCAAAGAATGTTGAAAACGTATCTAAAGAACACAGCTCAAAATGGCTCCTGCTGGCCAAATCTGGGACATTTTGAGCATTGAAATATACAGTGATATTAACAGATTATAACCCAATGAGTAAAATAAGAATGTGTGAGTCCACACTCACATTAATAAGTAATCAAGGGAACAGGGACATGCTCCCTTCCATCTGGGAACCAATTAATAAATGCAGAGTGGATGATGAGGTTATTCAAATCCCTGTTTGACATCTGTCAGAGTAATAATTGATTCAAGCAAGAATCATCAATAACTGCTTAAACTAGCCAGTAAATACCCCATGAGAAAGAGGATATTTATGTAATCTAAACATGGCTCCCACAAATTACTTATTCATTACAAAGATAAAAGTAATTACTTTATAGTACAAAAACCTAGCAGACACCTAGACACCACCTAAACCAAAGCATTATAGTAAACTTACACCGTATCCAAACCAAACCAAAACATTGGAGTTAACTTGTGCCATATCCAAACCAACAGAAAGTTCTATAGGGTCTCCCTTCAGAACATATCCATCCAGATAGCTATCACTTCTCGAGAAGAGGGTGCAATTCACCTCCTCAAGGTTGTCCCTGCTTCCCTTGTCTACCTGGAGTTTACAGTCAGCACAACATCTAGAGCAGTGTTTTTCAATCTTTTTTTTTTTTTTTAATCTCATGGCACACTTGAACCTATAGTTAAACTTCTGCAGCATGCTTAAATTATGATTTAAAAAAGAATAAAAAAAGAGACTATACTTCCTGTGCTTTGAACTTCATTCAAAAATAATTTAATTCATGATCTTTAAACATTTTCTCAGCACACCTAAGATCCTCTCACGGCACACCAAGTGTGCCACAGTACACCGGTTGAAAATCATTGAGCCAGGCGTTGTCCCTTCTGAGCAGAACCTTCTGAGGCCCCCATCTCAGAACCAAAGCCCACGTCCTTTCAATGAGCACAAGCCTGTGTCCCCAGGTCTCATCAGGGTGGTCCTGGTCAGCACTACACTGAACCCCTTGCTGTTCCTTGAATGCATCTGATGTGCTCCCATGTCAGGGTCCTGGACCTTGCTGTTCCTGCCGCCTGGATGAGGCCTTCAGGAGAGCCTTCCTCCCTCCTTTCCTTCAAGTCTTCCTTCAGAGGTAATCTCTTCAATGCAGTTTTCCCCAGGAACTTCTACATCTTGGCCGTTGTGAATAATGCTGCCATGATCACGGGAGTGCTGATGTTTCTTCCACACCCAGATGTCATTTCCTTTGCGTATTTACTGAGAAGTGGGATTGCTGGATCCTATGGTAGTTCTAGTTTTAATTTTTTGAGGAATCTTCATACCGTTTCCTTCATGGCTATAGAGAGTCACCTTCTCCCCTGTATAAAGGTTCCCTTTTCTCCATATTCTTGCCAACCCTTGTTATTTTTTATCTTACAAAGAAATTTGATTACATGTGTAATATAAACACACACAATGGAATATTGTTATTCAACCTTAGAAAAGGAGATTCTGCCTTTTGCCAACATACATGAACTTGGAGGGTGGTATGATAAGGGAAATAAACCAGACAAGGAGGAGAAAAGAAATACTACATGATTTTACATATGTATGGAATCTTTACTGATTTATGGAAGCAAGGAGTTGAACTGTGGTTACTATGGATGGGGAGAGGGAGAAATGGGAGATGTTGGCTAAAGGGAACAACATTGTGGTTGTGTAGGATGAGTAAGTCTGGAGACCTAATGTTCAGTATGATAACTATAGTTAATAACACCACCCTGTGTACCGGAAATTAGCTAAAAGAGTAGATTTCAGGTGTTCTCACCACACACACAATAGGCAACTATGTAAGGAGTGGGTGTGTAAATTTGCTTCACTGTAGCAATCATTTTACTATGTCTGGATATACCCAAACCTCATGTTTTATGTCTTAAATATAAACAATTTTTATGAATAAATAAATAACCAAATGACAACTTCCCTGTGCCCCCAACTTGGTGATCTCCATAATCATCCTACATTTTTTTTTGTTCTGTAGCTGCTAATACTTTCTAACATACCACGTGATTTGTCCTTTACTTTTGCCAATTGCCTTCCACCCTCGTAGTGAATCTAGGAGAAATATACCCCCATCCCCTAGCACGTGGCAGATACTCAGTATGGATTTGCTGAATATCAGTGGATCATCCACTGAGTCATACACTGACCCGCTGTGTCATCAGGACTATGCTAGGCATGGAACAGGATAATAAAAAAACAAACCCCAAATGAAGCTCATCGAAGCAAAAAGTATTTGCCATTGGTGCCCAGCTCTCTAGTACCTGGCAGTTCAGTCAGGGACGTGAGGCAGACACGGAGAGGAATTATCATAGCACTGAGTGCTAAGTTCTTAGGACTTTCTGCAAGCACGACGTAGGTTCCAGAAAGGAAGTGTTCCAGACATAGTCTTGGAGGGCCTCATGGAGGAGGTGAGGGACGGGTTTGGGGAGGCAGCAGCAGGGAGACAAGAGGCCCCAAACTGACAGTGCTTCTTCCCAAGGCAGGAGAGGGAGGCCTGGGGAGCACAGGGGCAGCGCCTCTGAGTATAGGCTGAGGGTGGGGGGCATCTCAGGGACCTTGAGATGATTGCCCTGCTTGGCCTCCTCTACCTGTATTAGGCTGGACTCCCTGCCTTCGTGGATATCCCTGGGAGCACACCTAAGACAAGGATTTGAAGCTAGTGATGTCATCCCAGGAGCACCATGAGGGAAGACAGCTGACACGTGTACACAGACCAGAGGGAACCCACTGCACGGAGCATGTTATCCTACAAGAGGCCCGCAGGAAATGGTGTGGAACCAGCCTCAGAGTTGTCTCCTGAAGAGGCCCGGAGACTAAGAGAGTCTCCTCCACTTGCCCTCATTTGCAGAGCTCCTGGGCTGCAGGGGCATCAACAATCCAGCACCTCTACCTGCCCTGTGTAGCACTCAGAAACAACTAAGGAATCAAGAGCTGAAGGTGACCAGGAGGAAACTCTCCCAGGAAAAGGAAGAGCGAACACCTTGAAGCTGAAAGCAGATGCAAAAACACCAGCACACCTGCAGTTTGTGCATTTTACAGTAAGTGTAAGGTAAGTTTTAGATGCTGTAAGCATGATGTTTTATTCAATAGAGGGGACCGAGAATTCTCTTTGCACCACCACAATGCCTGCTCACTCAGCGTAGAATTCCTGTGAAACCCAGTAAGAGCTGGGACACCTACTTAGGCAGACTCAGAGCTGGTCACTGCCACCGTAGTTAAGTCAGTATCAGTATCATCCAGCCTTTAAACAACATTCTTCCCCACAGAGATTGAATAGGTGGGGGGAGAAATGAAACACAAGCCACAGCCCAATTCATTCACAAGTGCAAATAGCATTTGTCATTTAGTGTTTAAATTTGCTTTCATAATCTCTAGGCAAAAAAAAAGTAAAGCAAAACCCATCTTTCTCCTGACTGACATTTTGGAGACAATGAAAGTGAGGTCCCCAGGCTTGGGGGCAGCCAGGTGGGAAGGAAGACTACCTCTGAGCAAGGGCTTCACTTTGGAAATTGTTCCAGGCCCTAGGGGAGAAGGGTACACGCCAGGCTCTCACAGCCGGCTGACTGTGTGGGCAAAGACCTCCAGAAGTGAAGACAGCAGGGACTTTTGAAAGAGAGAGAAAGACAGAACACATCTCTACCAGAAAAAACACAGGGTTTCTGGGGAACTGCCACACAGCCCTGTCTGTGGAGTGGGAGACGCCCTTGAACCCTGCAGGTCTGTCAAAACCATTTCCATCCCAAGAAGCCGCACCTTCCACCTGCTAGGAACTGGAGAACACCCAGGCACTTCTTGTTCTGGTGGATGTTTCTGTATTCCTGGACCTGCCAGGAATGCAACTTCAGGGGGCGGCCAGCCCAGCTTGGCCCAGAAGTGGGAGGCTGAGGCATTTCAACAGCTGCTCTGGGCAGGGGCGGGGCGGGCAGCACATTTTCATCATTAGGTCTGGATGATGAAAAAAGTAAATGGAAAATAAATCCAAAGAAATGAATAAAATCTGAGAAAAGACAGATGGGGGACACGAGAGAGTCTAAAAGGCCAGGAGGATTGAATGAGAGGGTTTACTATGATTTGAGCTTCAGGGTGAGATACCACAGAGAGTGTGAGTGAGAAAGAGACAGAACGAGCTCAAATTCAGTAAAACCCAGTGAATTCCAACCAGAATACTTTTGTTTTTTGGCCGGGGCTGGGTTCGAACCCACCACCTCCGGCATATGGGGCTGGCACCCTACCCCTTGAGCCACAGGCAGCACCCCCAGAATACATTTTTGCCAAAAACAAACAAAAAACAGTAAAACCAAAGAAAAACAGAAGATTCTAAAAGTAGCTAAAGAAAAAAGACAAATCACTTATAAAAAAAAAGTGCAATTAGTGTGGCTGCTGATTTCTAAGCAGGACAACGGAAGAATAGTGGATGGATGATGCCCTCCCTACCTTCATCAGTAGAGATTGATTTATCTGCACTTGAGCTCCCTACAAATGGGACCACGAAGTATATAATCTTTTGTTTGTTTCTTTCTCTCAATGTTATGTTTATGAAATTCATTCATGTAGTTACGTCTGTCAGTGGTTGGTTTTTTTAAAAAAATTTCTGTGGAGTAGTCTCTTTCATAAATATACCATTATTTACGTATATTTATTGTACTGCTAATGAGCACTTAAATTATTTCCAGGTTTTTGCTATTATGAGTCACATGCTTCTATGACTCTGGTCTTTTTCTTTAAAAAAAAAAAAAAAAGTTTCTTGGCCAAGTGTGGTGGCTGACACCTGTAATCCCAGGACTTTGAGAGGCTGAGATGAGAAGATTGCTGGAGGACAGGAGTTCAAGACCAGCTTGGGCATCATTGCAAGACTCCCATCTTTACAAAAAACAACAAAAATTATCCTGGTGTGGCAGTGTATGCCTATAGTCCCAGCTGCTCAGGAGGCTGAGGTGGGAGGATTGTTTGAACCCAAGAGTTCTAGGTTACAGTGAGCTATGATTACACTACTGTGCTCAAGCCTGGACCCTGTTTTTAAGAATAAATAATTTTTTTAAATGTTTCTTGTTACATGTCTCCTGCAATGTTATGGACTTTTTCTCTGTGTAAAACAGAGATTTAGGCTCGGCACCTGTGGCTCAAGTGGCTAAGGCACCAGCCACGTACACCTGAGCTGGTGGGTTCAAATCCAGTCCGGGCAACCAAAAAATAGTCGGGCGTCTTGGCAGGTGCCTGTAGTCCCAGCTACTTGGGAGGCGGAGGCAGGAGAATCGCTTGAGCCCAGGAGTTGGAGGTTGCTATGAGCTGTGATGCCACAGCACTCTACCAGGGACGACAGCTTGAGGCTCTGTCTAAAAAAAAAAAAAAAAACCCACAAAGATTTAAATGTTAACAAAACACCACATTTATGACATTGACTTGATTTCACATCCAGAAAGTTCAAACCCTTAATAAAATATGTGATGGCCTTTTTTGCTATGGCTTTGTGATTAATTTTTTTTAGCTACCATTCCCTTGAAAATTTTCAGCAAAAGCTGATGTAAGGTTTTACCTCCACGTGATTTCAGCTCCACTCAGCTGGGTGTGTGTGAAAAGTCACACCTTGCTCTCTGGTCTGACAGCATCAGGCCACATTAGGAAGGAAAAAGGCATTCAACTTAAGGTTCTCTCAAAACAAATGTGAAAGTGGACAAAATACTTGTAAAGCGAGTTGTTGGTACCTGCTGATCAGAGACGACAAAGACAGGAAAAGATGCTCATGATGCTGCTAAGTTGAAGGATTTTCTAAATAGCTACAGTTTTGTAAAATCCAATGCTGCTGAGTGTATTTTCTAAATAGATACAGTTTTGTAAAATCCCTATTATGTTTTGCTGTATTTGCAAAACGCTTCCAGTTGCGTGATGTCCTCCGCCATCATGATCTCAAGGTGAGGTTCACTTGTCAATAGCAAAAGGTTTAAGAGGGTGTTAGTGAACAGTGACTGCTAAACAGCCCAGCCTTAGAAAGCTCAAATACAGTGTGTTCCAAGGTCACATACCTAGGGAATAAGGAAAATTGCAGCTAAATGTACTTCGTTTGCAAAATATTTGTTAGAAGCCGGGCCTGGTGGCTCACACCTGTAATCCCTGCACTCTCGGAGGCCCCGAGGCGGGTAGGTTGCCTGAGTTCAGGAGTTCAGGACCAGCCTGAACAAGAGAGAGAGCCCTAGCTTTAAAAAACTAGTTGGGCATTGTGGTGGGCACCTGCAGTCCCAACTACTTGGGAGGCTGAGGCAAGAATTTGAGGTTGCTGTGAGCTATGCTGCCACAGCACTCTACCAAGAGAGTGACGAGTGACGGAGTGAGACTCTACCTCAAACAAACAAAAATATTTGTTACAAAATTTCACAAAATATTTACAAGATAGTCTCTGTATGTTGGCCACTTCTTTCTACAGGCACCCAAAGTCTTCTCTCCCACTCATAGCAAACACATTCCACCATGTCTGTTGTTACAATTTTCCCTATGGATGGCAACATTTGGGGACAACTTGTATACTGTGAAGAGATGAAGAAAAGGCAGAAGCAAGGAAGAAAGCATGATCCCAGTCCCTCTGGGATAATAAAAGCACCCACATAATATGGATCTTCAGGGATTAAGAGAGGTGGCGGTGCCTGGGGCTCAAAGGAGTAGGGCACCGGCCCCATATGCCGGAGGTGGCAGGTTCAAACCCAGCCCTGGCCAAAAAAAAAACTGCAAAAAAAAAGAGAGAGAGCAAGGAGAACACTCAAAACACTGCCTGGCACATCGTAAGTGCTTAACATAGGCCAGCCGTCATAACGCACTACATCGATTTTAGCAAATGTTTGCGATTCCCTTTGCAACCAACTCTTGCCCGCACTTACTGTAGCCTTCTGTGCTGGGCCAGTACTTGATCTGTTTACAGATGGAGCATTTCCGGCCCTCCCATCATGGGTCTCCAGTTGGTCTCTGCATGTGGACCAACTCCCGAACAAGTGTGTAAAAGTAATGATTATCCCTTCAGGCTCTCGAGTCCCTCCCGAGGTACTTGTTAGTTCTCACTCGGGTAACCCACGCGAGATAAGGTGAGAGGCACAAGACAGTGGGTCTGAGTCAAGAACTTGCAGGCTGCAACCTGATCCACATCACTACATGCTCCTGATAAGCCAAAGTCTCGGGGAACTGGGGAAGGCCCGAAGAGAGCCATTCTACTTCATCCACATTGTGTATACAGGAATCTAAAGGAGAGAGTCTAAATAATCATCAGAATTTAGAGACGATCCCCATCTATGGCACGTTTAATGGGCAATTTCTGCCAAGCTTGTCACTTTCAGGTTGCTTGATAGAGCCTTGAAGACTGAGGTTTATATATCAAGCCTGACACAGTATTGACTACACCACAGAAAGGACAGCACCCTAAGGAAAAGTAGCCTGCAGAATGCCAATGATATACCCACGCTATTAAAGATCAGCACATCTCCTAGCTTTTATTTAGGAAGCTAGAACTGAAGATTTTCAGCATTCATAAAGCAAGAGTAGTCACCCCAGAAACACAGCCATTTATCAGTTTCTACGGTAAAGAAAGCAACTCCTTCCATGGAATAACCGGAGGTGCTCTAGCAAACACTTCTGCCTAACGATCTCTTTTCTACATGTTGGAACCATTTAAAGCAATGCAAATTCTCTACAAATAATGGGCAACCCGTTTAATAAGCAGCCTGGCAATTTTAATTAAAAGGTAAAATAGACTGACTATAAAGAAAGGCAATAATGGGATGGCAGTGAACCAAATCATCTGTAGTGGAGAAGGAGAACAGCGAGAGACAAAATCAATCTTTAGATTGCAAGGTAGAGGAAAAGTGACATTTATTGAATGGGCACTCTTTGTTCAAGCACTAACTATACAGGTCATTTCATTTAATCCTCATGACCATCCTGTAACGATACATGTATTCGTATCTTTTTCCAATTGCCAAAATAATACATGCTCATGGGAGAAAAGTTGGAAACGACTTAAGAATTGTCAGTAGGCCAATAAACATCACCCATCTGACATGCAAAGATGACCACTGTTGACAGTTTGGTGTATCACTCTTCTGTTTCCATATTGTTTTACATAATTAAGATTATAACAGATTCCTGTTTACCTTTATCATAAAATGTTCTTCGTGCATAAGCTCAATAAAGGCATAAAGTTTTCATCTGTTTGATCGTTGTGTGAACATCGGTGCCTGGACCAGCCCTTGGCACATAGTAAACACTCAAACACTTGCTGGATGTGTGAATGTGACGGTTATATCATACTAACCGTACCACTCTCATTTTAACTATTTTGATATTTTTTTTAAAAAATGTACAAATCTTTGTCAGAATGGTTGACTTTTTTTTCTTAAGACTGACTTTCAGACATGAAATCATAGGTTAAAAGTTCTAGACCTTTCTAGATTCATAATACATATTGACAATTGCTTTCTAAAAACCTTCATGCTGGGCTCCCACCAGCATTATACTAAAGTACCTATTTCATTCAACCCTTAGGGGCACCGCAAAATTTCTATGTTAAATATTTGTTTGAATTCATAGACAAAATAATTTATCATCATATATTTTTATTATTAATAGACATGAATATGTTATTGGTATAGTAGCCTTTTTTCTCCTTATTACTGAAAATTTCCCCACAATTAATTATGTCCCTTTAATCCAGTTTAGGTTGGGTATTTTTTCTAATAGCAAGGCTTTCAATTTTTATGTCATAAAACATTTCCCTTGAATTTTTTAATTGCTTCTAACCTTAGAAACTCCTTTTTTAAGAAAAACAAAATAAGAAAAGTACCTGTTTTCTTCCAACCTTTTCTGGCTTCATTATTTCCTTTATTTTACTAATCACCTAGAAGTATTTGGGATCATGGTGTGGGGTGAGTGTATCCCAGTACATAAAAATTGTCCTAGCATTATTTGTTGCAAATTTCCTTCTATTTTGCTTTGATTTGTGATATACGGACACTAGGTATCAACATAAACTAGGGTTCTTTTAGTTTCTTTCTCCATTTGTTTGCATTCCAGATACACTTTTTTTAACTAAAAATATTTATTTTAACATAGGCAAACATTTCTTTTTTGAAAAATCAGGCAGTAAACAAGTTGCTCATAATAAAAATTAACACCTCTCCAATATTCCCTTTCCTACCCACAGCCCTGCTCATCAGAGACGATTTTAACCCTTTCAGTTTTTGCTTTTTCTGGTGTTAACTCTGTGCTGCTAAACTATAAAGTATGGCCCTAGTCATTAGCTAGCGAGCTTCTGCTATGACAAATGGACAATGAGGATTTATCATGTTTATAGTTCTTTATCTCCTTTCTCTCCTCTCTCATTATTTGGTAGTTTTGTCTCTCTTTTTTTTGGTTCCTCTCTTTTGGTTGGCTTTGTGAATTAAAAAAACTAAACTTCTTTGTCCAGTTTCCTCATTTTCAACAGTGTATCTTCATTTCTTACTTCGCAATATAAGAATATAAATGCCTCTACCCTGTCCTATAATTTTTATCTTCTACCCTTGATAGATCTTACTCTAAATTGCCAAAGCTGATGTTATGTACATTTCGTCTCTACCTGTAGGGAAGTATTTCAAGGTTGGCCCTTAGATTGCTTCTACTACTGGAAATCAATGGGCCAAATTCCTTCTCTCCTATTCCAAGAACACAGTGCCATTTTCCTTAAAAGAGAACGAGCTATCATCAAGCAAGGTCAAGTGGATTCGTTCTTAGTTCTATCAGTTGTTGAAAATTACAATAAATGTTTGACAATGTTCACTGTGGATGCCATATGGACACAGTTTTGCTTTTGAAAAGTTTTAAATTATAAAGTCAATATCTTCAATAATTACAAGACTATTTCGATTTTCTTTTTCTTCTCATGTGAGTCTTGAAAAATTGTAGTTTCCTAGAAATCTATCCATTTTATCTCAATTTTCAAAATTTTTGGCATAAGCTTTTTCACAGTGACATACTGATTTTAATGTCTAAAATATCTTTAATTATGTCTCTTTTTTCATTCTACGATGACTATACTCTATTTTCCCAGTCATCAATTTAGTTAATCTTTCCGAGAAGTGAAATTCTGGTGGGCCTATAGTGGTATCTTATGATTTCTGATATCACCTCAATAGAAACAAGAAAAAAAATTCATATGGCCATTTTAATAGATGCGGAAAAAGCATTTGATAAAATTCCTTACCACTTTGTAATAAAAATCTCTTAACAAATTTGGTATAGAAAGAATATTCAACGCGTTAAAGGCCATAAATGACAAAACCATAGCTAACATAATACTGAAGAGGAAAAGCTGGTAATCTTTCCTCTTAGAACAGAAGAAAGTTGGAACAAAAGTATCCCGACTTTTACTGATCTTATTCAAGATGGTACTGGAAGTCTTAGCCAGAGCAATTAGGCAAGAGAAAGAAATAAAGAACATACAAACTGGAAAAGGGGAAGTGAAATGTCCCCTCTTTGCAGATGACATGAACTTACACATAGAAAAACCTAATGATTTCACAAAAAAACTCTTTCTTAGAACTGATAAATGAATTTAGTAAAGTTGCAGGATACAAAACCAACATAGAAAAAATAGTAGCGTCTTTGTAAAGCAATAACAAACTGGAAAAAATCAAGACAGCAATCCCATTTACATTAGCTATCAAAAACAAAACAATAATAAAATCCCTAGGAAAAAAATTAACCAATGAAGTGAAAAGATCTCTATAATGAAAGGACAAAACACTAATAAAAAAAATTACAGAGGACACAAAAATAGTGGAGAGCTAGCCCATGCTCATGGATTAAAAGAATTCATATTGTTAAAGTTACCATACACCCCAAAGGAATCTATAGATTCACTGCGATCCCTTTCAAAATACAAATGCCATTATTCACAGAGATAGACAAAATAATTCCAAAATTTGTTAGATTTCAAAAGCAAGGCAATAAAAACAAAAATAGACAAATGGGACTATATCAAAATAAAAAGCTTCTGCATAGCACAGGAAACAACAAAATGATGAAACCACCCATAGATTGGGAGAAAATACTTGCATCATCTAACAATGGACTAATATCCAGAATATACAAAAACTCAACCCAATAATCTTATTAAAAAATAATCAAAACCCCTGATAATCCTCCTAAAAAAGAAAGGATTTAATAGACATTTCTCAAAAGAAGACACACAAAGGGCCAACAAGTGTATTTTAAAAATGCTTGACAGCATAAGTCATTAGGGAAATGCAAATCAAAACCACAATAAAGTTTTTTATCACTCAGAATATCTGTTATCAAAAAGACAAAAAATAAGAAACATTAGGATATGAAGAAAAGGGACTTTCTTACACTATATATTGGTGAGAATATAAATTAGTATAGCCATCATAGAAAACTTTATAGAGAGATTAAAAAAAAAAGCAAACTTTATAGAGGTTCCTAAAAAAACAAAAAAAACAGATCTATCACGTAATTCAACAATGCCACTATTTATTGAAAGGAAAGGAAGTATATGGAAAAGATACCTACACTCCCGTGGTTATTGCAACTCTATTCAGAATAGCCAAGATATGGAATCAAACTAAATGTCCATCAACATATGAATTAATAAGAAAACATGGTCTATACACAGTGATTCCACTATTCAGCTACAAAAAAACAAAATCCTGTCCTCTGGGACTACGAATATGATCTTGGAGGACACTATGGTGGATGAAATAATTTAGGCACAGAAAGATAAATATGGCATGCTCTAACTCATATGTGGAAGCTCAAAAAAAAACAAAACTGAGCTTATGAAAGTAAAGGGATATGTCATTAGAGTCTGGGAAGGGTAGATGAAGGGGTGGATGCAAAATTACAGGCAGATGAGTAAAGTGAGTTCCAGTATTCTGTAGTGCTGTAGAGAGAACATGGTCAGCAGTAATTTAATGCATATTTTCAAAAGACAGTGTTCACAACACCAGTGATAAATGTTGAAGGTTATGGATGTATACTCAGTACCTTGATTTGATCATTACACATTGTACCCATGTATCAAAACATCACTGTGTGTACTGTAAATAGGTACAATTGCTACATGATAAGCAAAACATAAAAGGAAAAACATCTTGAAGTTTATCAGAGGCTATGACTCTGAAGACACCTGAAGAGTTAATAATACTTATGAAGAACTGGTGTAGAGAAAGACGATTCAAACTTTTAAAAAATGCACACAACCTTAAATGTAGACCATCAGGGAAGAAACACATGTAAGAATCTGAGTGAAGCTTCATTTTAACCTTCAAGATGTAAATTTTGAAGTTCATTATAAAGCTTTTTTTTAAAAAAAAAGTGAGGGTGGCACCTGTGGTTCAGTGAGTAGGCCGCCGGCCCCATATGCTGAGGGTGGCGGGTTCAAACCCAGCCCCGGCCAAACTGCAACAAAAAAATAGCCGGGCGTTGTGGCGGGCGCCTGTAGTCCCAGCTGCTTGGGAGGCTGAGGCAGGAGAATCGCCTAAGCCCAGGAACTGGAGGCTGTTGTGAGCTGTGTGACACCATGGCCCTCTACCCGAGGGCAGTAAAGTGAGACTCTGTCTCTACAAAAAAAAAAAAAAGAAAGCTAAAAAAAAAATTAAAAAATAAAAGGTGAGATTTTGTAGGACTACATCAGAGACCTTACCTAACCAATGCAAACATTGTAACCTAATCGTTTGCCCTCTCATATTAATTTGAAATTTTAAAAAGGCGTAGGATTTCATTATTGCTCTTTTAGTAAATTTCAATGTATTATTCATTAACTGATAAGTCATGAACTATTTTTTCCTTCTGTGTCCTATCATATCAAATTGTTTTAGAGAGAGATTTGATAGAAATCAAGTGTGGCTGGGTAACAAATGAATTCATTACATGGAAGGTGAACACATGTCTGCAGTTTAAAATAGATAATTTAAACCAAACATGACAGTATGAAAATTAACGTTTGTTTTTTTCTCACTACTGGGACACAGAGTGGTATTCTCAGGTCTTATTGCCCAGTTACAATAACACGAATAGATATTGATGTAACCTATTATCTCAGCAATAATGCATATTACAACAAGCGATTATTTATTAGCAGTAAAATGTTTCTCCAGGGCTTAATTTAGAACGCCTGAAATGAAATACAAAATCTCAGCCTTGGAAGTGATCCTCTGTATAGTTACTGTTTAGGGAAATTTCTATTTCTTCACAGCAGTTAATTGGCTAGTCCTTAATTGGCTAGTTATTTGAAATGGAGGCACATGGCTCAGCACCAGGTCTAATGGGAATGAACACAGGCGGTACTGGAAGCCAGACTTCTTGCTGTGAGCGGTAGGTCCGGTTCAGAAGTAGGAGTAATCTCTTTGATGATCAAGGATATCCTAGGACTTCTTGATATCCTGCTTCCTTAATCACTTTCACCCGGACCCCAGGATTCTATATGCACGTAGAAATGTTGGGTGTGGATGGGTCAATCCACCCAATTCTCCTCCTTCCTGATTGAGGTGCAGTCCACCTGATGCAGATCTGGGCAGACGGTGTTGAGGTGGGGTTGAAGTGCAAAACCTGGCTGATGCAATGGATTAGAGCAGGTCGTCCTAGATTTCCTAGTAACTGGGTGAGCTGGATCTACTTTAGACTTGACAAGCAACAGAGGAGTCTGAATGTAACAGCAATGCCAGCATACAGTCCTGAAAATACAGAGACGAGGAGGAGCTCAAGTGTGCAGGAGTGGTGATGCAGGGACAGAACTTCTGAGTCCCAAGGCAAGACCTGATCAAAAAGCCTAAGGTAAGGATACGTTTACCAGGTCCAGGAGTGCAAGGTCAGAGTCGGCGCTAGCACAGGGATGACCTGATGCTCAGCCCCCAAATTGACACCTGAACATCTCTTACCTTCTTCCTGATCGGAAATGGAATTGATCAGAGAGCATGGGATAGTCTCCAGGTGGTCACTAAGGGGTCCCAGACATGGGACAAAAGAGCTTTAGGAGCCACGAGTTTCTGGGTCATTACGTCCTTCTCTACTTGAGGGATTTTTTTCTATGGGGCCTTCTTTATCCTTTTCAAGTTTCTTAATTTTAGAGATTGATCCATCTCTAGAGACAGGGGAAGGTGGAAGAGGGAAAGGGAAAAACGGAGGGAGGGAGGGAGGGGATTTGTAAGCTCTCACCTAATGGGCACAATGTAAGTCTATACCCTACACATCCTGGGCAAAGGGCTCAACTACAGCTTGAACTTTACCTTAGAAACTCAAACAATGTAACCTAGTCATTTTTACCCTCACATTAATCTGAAATTTTAAAAAAATAGTTAATTAAAAAAAAGATCTAGAGGTAGTCTTTGCCTTAGTTACCAGGCATCATCCTTGTGACCACTAATTGACGCTCAGAGTTGGAACAGGGACCCAGGTGTCCGCTCCTGGCATGGCTGCTCTGGTGCCCAGGTCTCACAGATGGCCCAGGGCCCTGGGTTTTTCCTTCTGAGCTTCCTTTGAATCCGCTGAGGACTGAGTAATGGCTGGATGTGTCCCTGCCGAAACTAAAATCTTTATCCTTCCAAAACATGAAAATAAATTTCCTTAATGGAACTGCTGGCTAGGGGAAAAGCGTCTATAGACTTCTGACTTATACTTCCCTCCAAAGCTTTTTTTTCTCTCTACAATTCCAAACTCCAGGCTCTCAGTAGATTGCTTAATTATTTGGAAAGGTGCTGAGCCAGCGTATGGCCTTAGTCAGCCCAGCTCTAACCACATTGCAGTGAAGTGTTGCCTCCATCCTCCAAGCAAATCTGTGTTTTAGCAGCCTTATCCCTATAGAACCACTCACTTAGTTGAACACATCACTCTTATTCAGTCTCCTTGGTCCAGGATATCAGGAGGGGGCTTAGCAGTAAAGGTACCGGCACGCTAGGAGAGCCTGGGGCTCAACTGCTAAGCAACACAAGACACACCGTCACGTAGACCGGTGGGGATGAGCTAGGAGGCTCCACCACAGGTAAACAGAAATCCAGCAAAAGAGCAGATCTGATGTCCAGATTATAGACCCAAATAGTAGGTAGTCAGGTGTAGCACAGTGTAGGGGGGAAGGATGATCTTTAGGATCTTGCAAGCCCTAAATGGAATTTTAACACTTCCATTGACTCTCCATTCATCCACTCAACATCCAGCCTCCTATGTGCTCTGGTGCAAATGCTGTCAGCAGAGTTAGGTTTTCTAGGCAGAGATCAGACTAGGATGGAATAAGGAAACTGCCATGTGTTAATTGCCTACCTTGTGCTAGGAACTTTCATATAGGGTTTAATTTAATCCTCAGTATAGTTCTGTAGATATTATTATACTCCATTCTAAAGAATGGCATGGAAAGCACATTCTGTGAATGCAGGATAAAGAGGAATAAAACCAGAGCAAAAATGGGCATCCATGGAACCCACATAAGGGGAACCTCTGAGTGCCTGTTGACTTACCTGTGTAACAGATGACTATGCCTGTCTGGGAGGATAGTTACAAGGAGGAAATTGCATTGAGTAGCAAATATGACAGTCCCTCTGCAGAGTGTAATATCTGTAAGGGGTGTTAAGTGTGTGTCTTCTGAATTCCCATCTTACAAGAGGAGGATGCTGCAGGAGGTTGGCAGGGTGCAGAGTTAGGAGCACGGCCAACGTGGCACACGGCAGTCCCTGGCTCGGAAGGCCTGGCATGGGACATTCTGGCCACAGGTAACATGGCCTCAGAAATCTAGAGCTCAGCCACCAATCCTGAGGGGAAAGCCAAGGCAGCAGTGAGTGGAAAGCAGGAGATTAAACCATGAGCACAAAACAGAAGCCAATGCATGCCACCAGCACTTAGGAGAACAGGTGGGATGGCAGGGGCAGGGCTGCATTTCAGCAGGGCCTTCGCACCAATCAGCCCCTGGCAGAAGTCACTGTTGCCATGTTCCCACCTCCAGGGGTTATGGCTCTCAGGTTCCCACTTGTCTCCAGGCTTGTTTCTTAAATACCAAGGGCCGACGCTCTTTGTCGCTGTGCTGTCTTCCCCCAGCTCACTGGATCCCAAGTCATCCAAAGTTGAGGGTCTTTTGAACTGTCAGTTTGTCACTAGATCTGGAGAAGCTGGAGTCTGCCAATAGGATAAGTGGCACCAGAGGGGGAAGAAAGTGACAGAGTATCAGGGCCTCCCCACACTTCAGGGAGCATAGTCTACGTCTGTCTCTGTCTCTCTCTCTCCCTCCCTCTCTCTCTCTCTCTCTCACACACACACACACACACACACAATCTTAACAAGTTACAGACATGACGCAACGGGACCTCGGCAATACTGCTCTATAGGAGAAACTCTTCTTGGCTTTTGAATATCATCATGGTTTCCTTCTTGTGAATGAATGAAGGTGGAGCTCTTGCATAGAAATGAAAAAATTGTGTGAGTGAATTGACTCTTGCTCACTAATTATATCATAATTGAAGAACATGGAAGAGAGTTGGTTTTGTCTCCACATAGTTAATCATTCATGTAAAAGGGCCTGAATTGGGCTACAGATTTGTCACATTTCTCCTGGTTTGAACCCCTCTGCAGAATCCATCCTCGAAAATTCTGCCCCTTAAATATCTGCAGGGTTTTCACTGATTTGTTACTTACACCCAGGTTCACAAAACATCAAAAGAAAAGGTTTATGGATACAGGGACAGAGAGGATATGAATGCAGAGAAGGGAATGTGTCAATGACAGAGTATTTGAGAAGGTAGATTCAAGAATAGAAATTTTTTTTTTTTTTTTTGTGATTTTTGGCCAGGCCAACTAAACAACAATGGGTTTGAACCCAGGTTCACAAAACATCAAAAGAAAAGGTTTATGGATACAGGGACAGAGAGGATCACTTGGAACATCATTTGCCGTATCTCTGAATTCAAATTCTTCAATTTTTTTTTTTTGAGACAGAGTCGCACTATGTCACCCTGGGTAGAGTGCCATGGCATCACAGTTCACGGTAACCTCAAACTCTCGGGCTTAAACGATCCTCTTGCCTCAGCCTCCCATAGCTGGGACTACAGGCGCCCGTAACAATGCCTGGCTATTTTTTTGTTGCAGTTGTCATTGTTGTTTAGTTGGCCTGGGCTGGGTTCGAACCAACTGTTGGCTCAGCCTCAGTGTATGTGGCTGGTGCCCTCACCACTAAGATATAGGTGCTGAGCCAAGTTCTTCATCTTGATTGCAACTTGGCCAAAACCATTTCCTGGTTATGTCTGTCATTAATAATTTCTTCCTTCTCAGAACCCCTCTTACATTTCTCTTTTATCACACTCACTACATTGTACTGGGGTACAAAGCTTCCATGGGGTCTGAAGCTTAATCCATTTGGGAAGACCTCTTTAGGAAAAATAATTGAAAATAATTATATAAAATTAGCTATAAAATTCATTTGGAATTTAAAAATTATAACAAAATCAAATTTTGAAAAGTTAACAGATACTGCAAACATTAAACAATCTAGAAAAATAACATTTTTATTATATTTACTACCTATCACAGTTACTTAACCATAGTATTTTCTTTAGAGCAAATGGAAAGATAATTCTTCCCTCTATAATGGTGGATCCTAATTTTTTTCATTTTTGGTATTTGGGATGAATAAAATGTACAATTTCACACAGAGATGTACTTACTCTTTGTAGTATGCTATACGAGTGTGCCCCCAAAGTCTATACATTCTATTATTTTGTGTTATTACCAACCAAAAAAAAAAGGTCGCATATGTAAAATTGTGTAACTGTTCATGATGCATCATTGTGAGTATTCCTGACTTTGAGAACTCTCTTTTATTGTTTTTCCCACAAATTGTGTTTTGACCAGGGACTAATGAGAACCAGATTCTGTTTAGTTTTATATGTCTGATGAGAAAAATGTTCACAGCCTAGCTTCTGCCTTCATACACTTCAAACTCATGCCTCCTCCACCTCTTACCTACTCCATGTGCTGAACGCAGTAGCTTCATTTGACAACAAAGCATCTGTGTGCCTGTACACAGAGTTCAGTAGACTTCTCTGAATGTGGCTTCAGTACAACTTTTCCTTTGCTGGACCTTCGCCATTCCAACACTGGGGGAATCAGAGAGGAAAGAGATAGCAGTTTAACTAATAGCACGGGTTTTGGGTTTTTTGTTTGTTTGTTTGTGATTCATTGAGGGTACAAAGAATTAGGTTACACTGATTGCATCTGTTAGGTAAAGTCCCCTTTATAATTGTGTCCTGCCCCCAAGAGGTGTGCCATACACTGTGATCCCCTCATCCCCCTCCATCCTCCCTTCTTCCCACACCCTCATTCCTCTACTCCCCCCCTTGTATTAGGTCATCTACTGCCTTCCTATTAGAATTGAGTACACTGGATTCTTGCTTCTCTGGTCTTGTGATGCTTTACTAAGAAGAATGTGTTCCACCTCAATCTAGGCTAATACAAAAGATGTGAAGTCTCCATCTCTTTTAATGACTGAATAATATTCCATGGTATACATATACCACAGTTTGTTAATGTATTCCTGGGTTGGTGGACATTTAGGTTGTTTCCGCATTTTGGTGACTGTAAATTGAGTTGCAATAAACAGTCTAGTGCAAATGTCATTATGATAAAATGATTTTTTTTCTTCTGGGGAGATGCCCAATAATGAGATTGCAGGATCAAATGGGAGGTCTAATTTGAGGATTCTCCATACTTCCTTCCACCAGCAGTGTAAAAGTGTTCCCTTCTCTTCACATCCAGTTTTAAGAAACAAAAAAACCCCTCACTTTTGCAAATTTTACCAACATACATGACCATAGATTTATAGGAAGGGGCCCACATAAGTGAGGGGCACTGATGCTTGAACTTCATTCACTTCATGGGAAGTCTGCCTCTGTTCTTTCTTTCTATTATAATAATTTTTGTACTCATCTAACCATGCCTACTATATTTGAAAGCACTTTTATATTTCCAGTTCCTGATAGAGTGCTTTATACATGGAATCTGCTCAGTAATTTTTCTTGAATTAACTAAGAAACGTTAAGGGGCAAATTAGAGGAATCCAATCTCTCGTCCCACATGACTGCATGTGCAGAGAAATTCCAAACTGTCCAGCTCAGGGGAAATGACAATTGTGCTTCTCCTTAGAGAGGTGCCAGTCCGTAGCTTTAGTTACCAAGGTCTCTGAAACTCCAGGGCTGCTTCCCCTGGTCTCAAGAAGGTCAGGGACATCGTGGGGGAGGATTTCAGTAAGAATATTTACTAGTTTAAATAAGATTAACAGTATTTTGTCACTTTCACAAATTTTAAAGTAGTAATTACAGTAAGAAGTTGGTTAAATTATGACGTATCTACAAAATGGAACACTATATTAAAATGCGTGAAGCGGAATGTATCTTGTGTGGTATCCCCTCAAATGAATAATAACACTCCACTCTAAACCATCACCAGTTCAAACCTCTCCAATCACTATTTTGTCCTTCCAAATTGCTTGCTTTATAACCCCTCTGGCATTTGCTTCTTTGCAACCTCTGTGGAACTTTCTATCTACCCTCTCTTCACTTTCCCCCTCACTTTTTCCACCTCTCTCCTGTCCAGTTTGTCTTTCATGGCCCACTATTTTAACTATTTCTTGCAAATAGTTAAGTTCCTTTGGCCCTTCCTTGTACTCTTTTATTTATTTTTTCAATTTTCTTAGTTGTCATAAAATACACATAAAATTTACTACCTTAACCATTTTCCAGAGTATAGTTGCAACCGTATGAAGAACATTGACATTGCTGTGCTTGGTGGCATCACAATCTACTTCCAGACCTCTTTTCATTTTGCAAAACTGAAACTCTATACCCATTAGGAAATACTCCTCCTGTGAGTCCCCCACAAACCACTATTCTTCATTCTGGGTTTATGAGTTGGGCTACTCTTAGCATCTCATGTAAGTGGGATCATCCAGTATTTGTCTTTCTGTGACTGGCTTATTTCATTTAGCATAATGTCCTCAAGATTCACCCATGTTGTAGCTTATATCAGAACTTCCTTCCCTTCTAAGGTTCTATAATATTTTTTTCTTCTTTCTTTCTGTACCCAGAGTCAATAATTTCACTTGTCCTATCTTCATGTTTGCTAATTTTTTTTCTTCTGCCCGCCCTAATCTGACCTTTGAATTCTTCTAGTGAATTTTTCATTTCAGTTATTGTACTTTTTAACTCCAGAATATCTTTTTCTTTAAATTCTCTGTTCATTTGCTGATTTTTCCCTTTCATTCATACTTCATTTTGTTGACTTTGCTCCATCTTTCTTCAGTTTGTTGAGCATCTTTCAAATAGATGTTTCAAATTCTTTCTAGTAGGTGTTCTATATGTTTTTTTTTTTTTTTTCTGGGACAGTTTCTATTGGAGTTTTTTTTTTTTCTTTGAATGGGTCATACTTTTCTATTTCTTTGTAAGCCTGTGGTTTTGTTGTTGTTATTGAATCTAATAATGAGATGATCTAGAAATCAGATACCCCACCTCTTCCCCAGACTTGCTGGGGGTTTTTGTATTTGTTTTGTTGTGGCTTTTCCCCCCATGTTTAATGTCTTGTACATTATTTTGTTTGGTGCTTTTTGATTTTTGTAGGCTATCTCTATCTGAGGATCAGTCTGAAATGTAAACTAAAGATCTTCTGGGGTCTTTTTTTAGCCCATGCCTATCCCTAGGCAAATATGGTAAATTTCTAATTTATCCTATATACATAGTTGCTTTGGAATGCCCTAATGTCTGGCTCCCTAAAAGCAACAAAGAGAGAAATAAATGTGAGTGAGGGATGAGGGAGGCATCCTTTGATTGGCCTTTGATTACTCCGGAACTTGCTTGGCTGCAGGAGGAGAGTCTTGCAACAATGGGTGAGGGATGCAACCAAAGTGATTCCCTACATCTGTGTCTATACCTGTATCATCAGAAGCAACAATCAGTGATAAGAACACTCAGTATTTGGATGACAGTGTCCTACTTGCTCACCCTGGTCCCTTGAAGCTGTAAGCTGCTCCAGAAACACACGTGCATAGCTGCTGGTCATGGAGCTGGAGGCTGCGTAGCTACTGCCATGCTATAAGATAAAATTGACCAAAATTAACCACAATTTACCATCCATGCCTTCCTCTGGAACTTGAAAGCCTTCAAGGCACTCCAGTGCTCCAACAGTTACAATAGACAGATTCTGCCAGTACATTCCTTGTCTAGATGCGGAAACAAATTCTTGGTGCTTTCTACTCTACCATCATCCCAGATTCCTCTCTGTGCCCTTGGTTTTTAACTGTACTTCCTTATTCAGCAAAACCTTAAGTTTGGACCAGTTCTGTCATTCTTTTTCTCCTTATTTGCAGTTAGGCAGTGGAATACTGCTAGAGAAAATAAGTTTAGTCAATAGACTACTAGCCACCATAAATTGCTGGCCACCAACCACAGATGGAAACTGCACAACTCCAACTAGTCTTTCTTAAAAAATCTTATGTTTGGGCGGCACCTGTGGATCAAGGAGTAGGGCGCCAGTCCCATATGCCGGAGGTGGCAGGTTCAAACCCAGTCCTGGCTCAAAACCACACACACACACACACAAAATCTTATGTTCATTTCTTCATCATTTCTTTTATTCCTTTTCCCCTTTTCAAAAAATGGAAAGTATTTTATTTTATTTTTTATTAAATCATAACTGTGTACATTACTGCATTTACGGGGTACAATGTGCTGATTTTATATACAATTTGGAATGCTTACATAAACTGGTTAACATAGTCTTCACCTCACTTACTTAATTGTTGTGTTAAGACATTTACACTCTACTCTTAATAAATTTGACATGTACCCTTGCAATATGCACAGTAGGTGAACGGAAAGTATTTAAACCCCCTCACTAGAATAAGAGCTCTATGAGGCCAGGAGATTTTTGTATTATTTTGTTTAGTACTCGATTTTTATTTTTATTATTATTATTTTTTTTTGTAGAGACAGAGTTTCACTTTATTGCCCTCGGTAGAGTGTTGTGGCGTCACACAGCTCACAGCAACCTCCAACTCCTGGGCTTAGGCGATTCTCCTGCCTCAGCCTCCCGAGTAGCTGGGACTACAGGCGTCTGCCACAACACCCGGCTATTTTTTTGTTGCAGTTTGGCTGGGGCCAGGTTTGAACCCGCCACCCTCGGTATATAGGGCTGGCGCCCTGCTCACTGAGCCACAGGCGCCGCCTGATTTTTATTTCTTAAAACAATATTTAGCACACACTAGATGCCCTGAATGAATGGGCATATAAAAGCACAAAACTAATTTAGAAAACATTGTATCCCCATGTTTTATCAAATTTTGAGATTTACCATGTTTGCACCAGATTTTTCTTTTAAAAAATTAAATATTACAAATATTAAAGTTGAAGCCTCCTATGTATGCTACTGGGACCCTATTCGTTTCTCTCCATCCCCAATGATAGTTGCTTTCAATAATTTATCTTTATCAAGTAAGTTTTTGTACTTTAGTGTAGTTTTAGGATCTCCATAATAATATGTAGTGTTGTTTTCAAGAATCACAAACTTGATATAAATGGAATCATATCTACAGATTATTCCTTAATTTTTTTCATTCTTTGTTATGTTTTATGAGATTAACCCATGTTGATACATGTGCCTCCAGCTCATTCATTTTTTTTTTCTTTTTTTTAATAGCTTTATTGGAGTGTAATGGCTATGTGTAGAACTGTACATATTTAATGTGTATAATTTGATGGGTTTGGGCACATATAAACAACATCACCACAATCAAGGTAAAGATAATAGACACGTCCTACACCTGCCAAAGTTTCCTTGTGTCCATTTGTTTTTGTTTTTGTGGTAAGAACACTTAACATGAGATCTACCCTCTTAACAAATTTTTTTTTTCCTTTTTTTTTTTTTTATTGTTGGGGATTCATTGAGGGTACAATAAGCCAGTTACACTGATTGCAATTGTTAGGTAAAGTCCCTCTTGCAATCATGTCTTGCCCCCAGCTCATTCATTTTTAAGTTGTATAGTGATTGCTTTTTGCTTGCTTGTATCACAATTTGTTTAGCTATTCTCCTATTGATGGACATCCAAGCAGTTTCCAGATTTTTATCATTAATAGCACTGCTAGAATAAATAGTCCTGTAAAAGTGTCCTTACACAAGAATCTGCAAAATTTCTTCCAATATTATCTGTGTCTAGAACTGGAAAGCTAGTGCAAAAAAGTATCAGGGTTTCATCTCTATTAGGTAACGTCAAATTATTATCCACATACGTAGTTCAAACATTCCCAACAGAAATACTGTAGAATTCTTGCTTCACATTTGGTATCATCAGTCTTCAAATTATTTTCTAACTTTGTGATGTAAAGGGGCAACTTATTTTTATTTTGCATTTCTACAATTACTAGAAAAGTTGAATAAGTTTTTATATGTTTATTGATCATTAAACCATCTTCTTTTGCAATTGACCATCTAATATAACTTTGTCTATTTTTTATTGTTATTTCCTTTTCTTTAATTTGCAGGTAATCATTATATATACTGACACCTAAGCCTTTGTCAGCTATGTTCATTGTAAATCTAATCTTTCAGACTGTGTTTTAGCTTAACCTTATTCATATCATCTTTTTTTACCTGTATAAAGGAGTTTTACATTTTAATGGTGCAAAACGTATCAATTCTGTCCTTAATTGCTTTTGTATATTGCTTAAGAACTCTCTTTCTGCCTCAGGTCTTAAAGATATTCTCCTATGCTATTTTCTAAATTGTTAAAATGCCACTCTATACCTTTATTTTATTTTTTTTTGTAGAGACAAAGTCTCACTTTACCGCCCTCGGGTAGAGTGCCGTGGTATCACACAGCTCACAGCAACCTCTAACTCTTGGGCTTAAGCGATTCTCTTGCCTCAGCCTCCGGAGCAGCTGGGACTACAGGCGCCCACCACGACGCCCGGCTATTTTTTTGTTGCAGTTTGGCCGGGGCTGGGTTTGAACCCGCCACCCTCGGCATATGGGGCCTGCGCCCTACTCACTGAGCCACAGGCGCTGCCCCTACACCTTTATTTTTTAATCTAGCCTGGAGAATGAAGTGGAGAATTAAATTTTATCTTTTTCCATATGGATAACTAATTACTCCACCACCATTTTATTACCTCCCTGATCTGTAACACAACTCCTGACAGACATTAAATTTTTCTGTATGCATGGGACTAAGTTCTGTATTGTTCCACTTGTCCTTTTGTCTGTCTTTGTGCCAAAATCACATTGTATTAATTACCAAAATTTTATAAAATTAATTTCTTCTTCACCCGTTCTTTTCCAAAGATTTCTTAATCTATTCTTATCCTTTTGTTTACTTCGTGAATATTAAAACACTTAATCAAGTTCTCTAGAAAATTCTGATGGAATTTTAAGTGGAATTACATTGAACTTATAAATTGTTTTGAAGAGAATTGCCATCTTTATTACAATGGACTTTTTCTTTCAAAAACATGTTTTCTATTCAAGACTTCTCCATTTATTTGGGGCTTCCTTTACTTCAATAATGCTTTGTTTTCTCTTCAGTTATCTTATAGATCTTATTTGGATTTATTCTTAGGCAAATTATAGTTTTGTGGTCATTTTAAAAAGTATAGTTTTTCATATTGCTTTTCTGAGTGTTAGGAGTGTTATTCAGTATGCTGGGATTTATATCCAAAATCTGAGACCAATTGTCAATTTGGTTTTAGAACTTTACATTGATTAATTATCAGAAATAATATTATTTCTTAGGTTTTAAGTGTATATAAATATGCCTCATATATCCAATTCTTATACCCTTTATTATTGAATTTTCTAGAACTCTAGAACGTTATTGAATAGACGTGGTAATGTAAAACATCTTTCTCTCCTCTCTGACTGTAATGCTAATGCTTCTAAAGTCTCATCAATTATTGTAGATTGTACATATTAAAGAAATTTCTCTTCTGTTCCTAGTTTGTTAAAATGTTTCAGAAATAATGATGAATGTTGATTTTCTTTTATTGCCAAATTTTTTTTCTGGAGCTACTGAGATAATCATAATGCTTTTTAAAATCTCTTGATATGGTATACAATATCAAAAGATTTTGGAATCTCTTCTGAAACAATCCTTCCATTCCTGACATGAACTTACTTGAACATGAAGAGTGCTGAATTTGATTTGTTACAATTTTATTTAGAACGTTTTGACTCTGCGCTTATAAATGAAGAATCTATAGTTTTTTTTTCTATTTTTTTTTTTTTTTAAATCTCAAGACTACAATAGGTTTGAAAATGAGCTAGGGAGCATTTCCCCTTTTCCAGTTCCTTGAACGAATACACATAAGTTAGATCTTTATCCCTCAAAGATAAAACACCCAGTTGGAAAATCATCTGTATCTGTTAACTTTTTTGGTGACAAAGAGTTTTGATTACTGATTTACTTTCTTTAATGACTAGTGGACTATTCGTATTGTCAAAATTTTCATTATATTAATTTCTGTGATATATTTGTAAAGAAATTATTTTACTTAAATTTTTAAAAATTTGGGCACACATTTACTTGTACTAGTCCTTTGTGGTTAAAAAAAAAATTCTATCTGGGAATGAAACAGTGGAGGGGAAAGAAAATGAAGAGACAGAGGTCAACAGATACAAAATAAGAAACACATAGGATGAACAAGTCTAGAGATTTAATGTATGTGTTTTTTCCCTTAATTTTTATTAAATCATAACTGTATACATTTATGGTACAATATGATGATTTGATATACAATGTGGGAAGGCTTAAACCAAACTAATTAAGATAACCATCACCTCACTTACTTATTTTTGTAGTAAGACATTTATAATACACTCTTAGTTGTTTTGAAATGTCCCTTGCATTGTGTACAATAGGTGAGATCCCACCAAATATCCTCCCTCCAGTAGTCCTCCCCCTACCCTCCCCATTTCCTCCTCTCCCCTCTCTTTCTGTTTTATCATTTGTATGAATGTGTAAGTGTTTATATATTGGTTTCATAATAAAATTGAGTACATTGGATACTTTTTCCCCCATTCTTGAGATACTTTGCTAAGAAGAATATGTTCCATCCAGGTTCCATCCCCAGCTCCATCCAGGTAAACATAAAAGATGTAAAGTCACCCTCTTTTTATGACTGCATAGTATTCCATGGTATACATATACCACAATTTATTTATCCATTCATGGGTTGATGGACATTTAGGCTGCTTCCACGACTTTGCTATTGTGAATTGGGAGGCAATAAACATTCTGGTGCAAATGTCTTTGTTGTAAAATGATTTTTGTTCATCTGGGTAGATACCTAGTAATGGGATTGCAGGATCAAATGGTAGGTCAACTTTCAATTCTTTGAGAATTCTCCATACTTCTTTCGTAAAAGGCTGTATTAGTTTGCAATCCTGCCAGCAGTATAGAAGTGTTCCCTTCTCTCCACATCCATGCCAACATCTGCAGTTTGGGGATTTTTGTGATGTGGGCTAATCTTACTGGAGTTAGGTGAGATCTCAAAGTGGTTTTCATTTGAATTTCTCTGATGCTTAAAGATGATGAGTATTTTTTCATGTTTTTGTTGGCCATTTGGCTGTCATCTTCAGAGAAGTTTCTATTCGAGTGTCTTGCCCATCTTACAATTTTGGAAAAATCTCAGCTCTTCTTTTTTTTTAAAATATTGATCCCTGTCTCTTTTGCTTTTACTCCGTGTTAGGCATATTTTGGAGAACTTGTGTCATATCTATCAAAATCCCTGCTATTGCCCACAAGATCGTGCCAATAACGTTTCTCTATCATTCCATCATTCCAAATGAAAAACCATGATAAACTATAAATAGTGAAGCTTCTCTTACTGCCAAATGTTAATTCAGAAAGGCACTGAGTCCCATTACAGTTGACTCTTGAACAACATGGGTTTCAACTACAGCCGTCCACTTGTCCCTGGATTTTCTTCTGCCTCTGCCACCCCTGAGGCAGCAAGGCCAACCAATCCTTCCTCTTCCTCCTCCTCAGCCTACTCAATGTGAAGATGTAAGTATGAAAATATGATTTTCTTCCACTTCTTGAATAGTAAGCATGTTTTGTCTTCCTTATGATCTTCTTAAGAACAGTTTCTTTTCTCTGGATTTTATTACAAGAATACAGTAAACTAGTTCTAAGAATTCTCTAATTGCTAAATTCTTAAATCATCAATAACTTGCTGATACATACTTATAACAGCCTGCATCTATTCTATTTGTGTTTGTGTGTATATATGCATGTGTATGTACAGATATGAAAATATACATCAATCCTACAAATACCCCCCAGCCCAGCAGCCTTTACTTGCTTAATTCTTTTTCATAACAATCATCATCTCATAAAGAATTTCATAATTATCACCATTTGATATGTTGTTTATTTACCTGTTTTCTTCCTCTAAAGCAGCGGCTCTAACCTGTGGGTCACAACCCGCAGGAACTGTATTAAAGGGCTGTGGCATTAGGAAGGTTGAGAACCACTGCTCTACAGTGGTTCTAAACTCTAGGAGGATAGGCATTTAGTCTTTCCTTGGTCATTACTGTACTGCCTGGAACATTTCCTAGCATGTAAATATTTGTTGTGTGAATGGTAAGCTCATTTATCTGTATATGTTCTAGACCTTAATTGAAGTTAAAATTGAGCAAGAGAGATGTTTCTGTGAAGATATGTAAAACCGAAGAGTTATAGGTCTGTTGCAGGCCCAGGTAGATCACAGAAGACTGAGAAGCAGATATGTCTCCACGGTGCCACTTCCATGTGGCATTTATTGTACAGTTTTTAAATCACCGTGTTTTATGACTGTCTTCCCAACCAGGCAGTGTGATCCTCTGGGGACTGGGTTATATTCCAGCACCTAGCACAGGGACTGACACATAGAGGGCTCTCAGTAAATAGTTACTGAAGGACCAATGAGTCAATTGATTGATGAATGAATGAATGTGGACAGGTCCAAGAAGGCAGGTGGACCACAGGCAGCCTAAAGAGGCACGATTATCCTGTGGGTTAAGCCATGAACTCACCAATGAAGGATATATGTTTGGTTAAGAAGTCAAGGGAATTTGGGGGGAAGATAGGGAGGCCTAGAGTGGGGCTGAGCAAGGCTAAGTCCAAGGTAGGTCTGGGTCGTGGCAGGGTAAAGCCAACAAGTAGCTAGTCTGTCTTTGGAATGTCCAACCCTTCTTTTCTGGTGCTTTCTTTAACCCCTGCTGCAGCAGCCTCTTATTTACAGACTCCAAATACCAAATTCTTCTTTCCTTTCTTTCTACAATGCCAGCACTCCAGACATCTTATCTGTGAAATTTTCTTCTTCGTATTTTTTTTTTTATATCTGTGAAATTTTAGGCACTAATTGATGCAAAAGGAACCATGGGTATCTGAACTGCAGGATGCTCTCAAGAGACGGTGGCATTCTGGCCCACAGGAAGCTACCCACTCTGCTTCTAGTCAGGTGGGCGTGGGTTTCCTCGATCATGAAGAGAAGAATCAGGGAACCTCCCAGGAAGACACAAAATCAGCCTGAGAGAGGCACAGAGGTGTTGAAGAGGGAAGTGGCTGCTATAATTTCAGTGGGTTGGATCAGGTCTTTAATGATGCCCAAATCATAGGGATACATTTTCCACTGATCGGAATCTATTATTACTCTTTTGAGACAGCTGTTCTCTGGGCTTTGTTCCCTACCATAGAAGGGTTACCTTGAGATTATATCTTTTGAATCCTATATCTTCTGAAATCTATACTGACACTAATAAAAGGAGTCATTTCTCCTATACGAACCCCTCCGGGACAAAAGTATGTTTGGGTACTGCCTAATGTACTCGTAATAAATATATACAGCCATAAAGCAGAGCACAAGTCCTGGTAGCCTGTTATTTGCAGTAATTGTAGATTGTGAGTGGACATTTTAAAGACAAGCTTACAAGTTAGTTGTACTTTCTGGTGGTAATTACCTCCCACAAACATGACTCACCTCGGCAGTTTAAATGCAAGAGTTGGGTGTCCCAAAATCAACAGTTTTATAAATAAATCTCTGAATCATGAGCCGAATTCATAAATGTTTAAATATTTCTCCTTGATCTCACAGGAAGATTTAGGTTTATGATTTTATGCATTAAAACACCTTAGGGAAAAACAAAAACAAAAAATATATAATTTTTTTTTAATTTTATTTTTTTTATTTTTATTTTTTGCAGTTTTTGGCTGGGGCTGTGTTTGAACCCACCACCTCTGGCATACGGGGCTGGCGCCCTACTCCTTTGAGCCACAGGCGCCGCCCTAAAAAGTATATAATTTTTTTGAGTGATGGAAGTTTCTGTAATACCATGGTAAGCCTTTCTTTATCTTGGAAGTTGCCATCCTCTCTGGAGGACTGAAACTCCAGCAACCAGAGTGTTAAGGGTGTTTTCTTCAACCCCAGAGAGGAGGAGGCTATTTGTTCTAATGCAGACCATTTGCTTTTTTTTTTTAAGTAGTACTCACAGGGCAGACTTTTATGGTAATGTAACATTAATGCTTTTGGGTGGGACTGTCCAAGAAGTCTCATGGGTAATAGAACATATAATGGAAGAAATGTGGCTGTGTCAGCTAGGAACGCTGAAGTAGGACAATCCATGCCAGAAGGAGACATTCAGTTTTCTGGAATGCTCCCTCAAAGACATTGTGTATCTCAATGAAATTAACAGAGACTTTGGTGCTGACATCATGCACCCAGCTAGACTCTTTTTTTTTCTTGTTGTAAAGTCCTAACATTTTATTTGTATCTGGGGGGGGGGGAGGAAGGAAACTATATGCAAAGTCTGTTCTATCTTCATTCTATTTATGTATTTCAAAGTTCAATATTAATCACCCACATGGAGCGAGGAGTAAAATCTAGAGTCATACCTCTATCATTTGTGTTTAAAATATAAAATCACCTGTCGATCTAAGCATGGTTTTTATTCTGTTTAAAATAGCCATGGGATAGCCAAGGTATCAGTGCATCCTGTAGAATGTTTAGACTCAAAAGGAAATTGCTAAGAAGTCTTCTTCAGTGTTCTTCTGAATTCGATGTTTGTTTTGTTCCCAGTTCTTTTCATATCTTCAGCTGCTGCTGTTGCATTCCCATCTCTTGGAAGGATCCAGAGAAATACAGGGTTCCTCTGTGGCCAAGGGAAAAATGTCTGCCAAGAATGCTGAACTTCTGGTGAAGGTCACTAAATACTACAAAATGGACTAAGCACAGTAAATAATAACGTTGGTGTGCACAAATGAAAAGCCAATTGCGATGGCATTTTGTGGAGAAATCTGATATCATATAATAACACTCGTATATCTAGACATGGAGGAACACTGTAAAACACCTCCAGAGGACACGCAGCAATTCTGTGGTCAGCCCAGCACCAACCCATGGCTCAGAATATACCAATAAATAACTGGTATCTTTGGCTGCATGTATTAGACTCCTCAGTGTCACAGGCAAGGAACTTTCCACCTGGCTCTCATTAAAAGTCCTTTAAACAGAAGGGAAAAGCCAGGCCCATAGATACCATTTTCTTGAGTACAGAATGGTCACCCATAACTGACTTTTAGACTCATAGCATGTCAAAGCATGGGGCAAATTCCCTCCATCTATCTCACTGGGGACGCTTACAGGGCTCAGGATATATAAAAATATCTGTTTTTAGATATTTTCCTAAATATCTAAAAACAGATATTTAGGAAAATATCTAGTTTGAGTTTCGGGGGGTGGGGTGCAGAGATTGGAAGGGAGGGGGTATAGTTTTGGAGAAGATCGATCACAAATCTATCTTTTGTCACTTTTCCAACAGGAGTAACTTATCAGGAGGAGCTCTAAGGGACCTTCATAAGCATCTGGGGAGAATATAAGTTGCCTTGAGACAGATCATAAGGGACTTGGGTGAGCCCGGAGCCTGCTAACTGATCCTGCAATGACTTTGCCAGGGAATGAATGAGATCTCTCCCCAAAGATGGCAGCAAATCCCTTGACTTTAAAAACAGTAGTTTGAACTTTTACACTGCTGGTGGGACTGCAAACTAGTACAACCTTTCTGGAAGGAAGTATGGAGAAACCTCAAAGCACTCAACCTAGACCTCCCATTCGATCCTGCAATCCCATTACTGGGCATCTACCCAGAAGGAAAAAAATCCTTTTATCATAAGGACACTTGTACTAGACTGTTTATTGCAGCTCAATTTACCGTTGCCAAAATGTGGAAACAGCCTAAATGCCCACCAACCCAGGAATGGATTAACAAGCTGTGGTATATGTATACCATGGAATACTATTCAGCCATTAAAAAAAATGGAGACTTTACATCTTTCGTATTAACCTGGATGGATGTGGAAGACATTATTCTTAGTAAAGCATCACAAAAATGGAGAAGCATGAATCCTATGTACTCAATCTTGATATGAGGACAATTAATGACAAGGTTATGGGGGGGGGAAGCAGAAAGAGGGATGGAGGGAGGAGGGTGGGGCCTTAGTGTGTGTCACACTTTATGGGGGCAAGACATGATTGCAAGAGGGACTTTACCTAACAATTGCAATCAGTGTAACTGGCTTATTGTACCCTCAATGAATCCCCAACAATAAAAAAAACAAAACAAACAAAAAAAAAAACAGTAGTTTGAGACCAGCCTGAGCAAGAGTGAGACTTGTATCTACTAAAAAATAGAAAAAAACTAGCCGGGTGTTGTGGTGGATGCCTGTAGTCCCAGCTACTCAGGAGGCTGAAGCAAGAGAATCCCTTGAGCCCAGGAGTTTGAGGTTGCTGTGAGCTGTGACACTATGGCACTCTACCCAGTGGGACAGAGTGAGACTGTTTTAAAACAACAACAACAACAACAAAAAAAAAAACAGTATCAAATTGTCTGCATTTAAGTCAGGTCACCTCATAAAAATGGAGGTTAGATCAGGAGACAGCATTTCTTCATGAAGTTAGGATTTCCCGCCTTCTCCCCCTTATAATATATAGATTTTTGTTAATTTGATCCTAATGGAAGTAAATCAAAGAGAACATAAGGAACATGCTTTTAGAAATAAACGAGATAACTCCTTTACTAACATTATTACTATGTTCCGGAATGAGGAAACTGGAAAATATAAAGATGTAAACTTACTCCAAATTCACATTCTCTCAGGGCCTCCTCAGTTGACCTCAGCCTCACCTGGCTGGTTCCGGTTCCAGCTCCAGCTCTGCCAATTGCCCTGTGCTGACTCTCCCCAGGCTCTGTCTTGGGACGTGTTTGATACCCACGCATGACATATCACAGGACCTGTTAGGCTCTGAGTCCTGTTCAACCCTGAAGTGTGTGGAGTGAATGCCCAGTGGGGTGATACTTAAACCAAAGAGATATGAGGGCTTCTGGGGACCGCTGAGCTAGATCACACTCCTTGTGTTGGCTCTTTCCTTCCTGGCTTAACTCTCCTTGCCCTTTATAGGATCCCCTGGAGTTGCACTACCTAATAACTTGGGAGTCCTTTGTCTTGGCCTCTGCTTTCTGAAGAAACCAGATTAAGACACACTTTCACAGGAAGAAAAAAAATTACACCATAGTTTGCCCAGAAGAATAAGCCATCCCAGGTAGTGTTTAACATTTTTTTGAAAGAATGTTGTGTCAATGCAAGTTCATTGATTGTAACAGATGTATACCTCTGGTGGGAGATGTTGATCCTTAGAGGGTCTTTGTGCATATGTGTGACAGGGGATATATGGAAAATCTCTGTACCTACCACTCAGTTTTTCTGTGAATCTAAAAATGGTCTAAAAAGATAAAGCAACAACAACAAAAAAAAGACTAATAAATGGCTAGCCCAATCAAATATTAAAATAAAACTGCAGTGATTAAATCCTCTGCTCTTCATGCAAGAACTAAGCAGGAAATCTGATGTACCTACTATGTGCCAGGCCATATAGTATGTACTCTACTTGAATAATCTCACTTAGTGTAGTAGGTATCATTTATGTCATCATGTTACAAATGAAAACAAATCAAATCAACCAACTTGAAGGCTAGAAACTTTCCCAAATTCCTTCAACTAATGTATTGCAGAGATAGGACTTGAACTTTTTAATAATAGAAAAATGTAAGCTCAGTGCAATATAGTCACTAACCATTTCCCTCTTATCCTGGGCACACAAGAAGGCTACATTTCAAGGTGTCTCTCCAGTTGTGGTCATGCAACTCACTCTGGCCACTGGAATGTGGACAGTACGGTGTGTGTCACTTCTAGGCCTGGCCTCTAAATCTCACCAGAGACCCTCTGTTCTCCCCTCCCCTTCATTGTCTGGCTGGCTGCAGGAAATCTACCAGATGATTCTAAGATCCCAGAGGACTCCCAGGCCCCAGAAAGCAGTTGAGCCACTAGACTAAAGAAGCTTAATCCCTAATTGCTGCTGAAAGAGATTAACCCAACCAACCACCCAGAAGGACTATGACACAGATGAAAACATAAGTCTTCATTATGTTTATTTCTCAATTAAGCTACTGAGCTTTGTGATTATTTACATAGCAGTCATTGTAAAAGATCTTCATGAAAACATGTTCTTGCCAATTTAAAAAAATTAAAAAGTACTCTAAATAAAGCATTGTGAGATTTTTGGCTTTAAGAATTCCAATTTTAACCAGTGATTTTTTTTTTTTTAGCTCCCTTAATGTTCTATGAACCCCATTCATGGAAATAACAACAGCAGCAACAATAATAACTAACTCACTGCATGAATTTTGATCATCATATACTATTTTGTAACCACAAGCAAGACTTAGAAAATTTCCATCACCCCCAAAAAGTTTCCCTTTGCCTTTTTGCAGCTGATCGACTCCCCAGGACTCAGGCATTAGGCAACCCTGCTCTGCTCTCCTATGGTTTTGGCTTGCTAGGGTGTCCTAGGTAGGGAATCACACAGGATACAAACTTTTGAGATTGAATTCTTTGGCTTGGCTTAATGTTTTTGAAATTCATTCGTGTTACCCTGTGCATTAATATCTCGATCTCTTTAATTGCTGAGTTCTACCTCTTTTCATTAATGGAATCCCCTAAGTTCTGGCTAGGAACTTGGCTACCCGATCAAGGATTACATCCCCCAGGTGGCTATGGGATTAAATGCATTACAATGAAATATAGGCAGAAATGAAAGATGTGATTTCTGGTTAATTTCTGTAATTTAAATTTCCCAGGTTGCTTGTCCGGAATTTCTCCTTTCTGCTGGCTGGGAAATGTGCTGATGTGGACATATGTTCAGGGTGGCAGGACACTACCTTGGACATACTACCCTAGAAATTACTACACAGGAAAGAGATAGTTTTCTACTTTAAGCCACTGCATTTTGGACCTTTTTGTCACAGCAGCGAAGTAATTAACCTGATTTATTACATCTCTGCATCCCCACCATGACTTAGCTCAGTGGTTTACATTGAACAAGCTTTTAGTGGCTGTTTATTGGAATGAATGTTGAATAAATTAACGAATGAATTCCACAGATGTGCGATGTTAGCCTTGAGAGAAGTATTTTAAAACTTAAAATTCCACAGAACTTTCATTTTTTAAAATGGGATTGAAGAAAATATGTTCTTTGGGTCTGATGTTGACATTGCATGATATACCTAAAATTAAAGTTGGTAGGGCAATGTCTGTGGCTCAAAGGAGTAGGGTGGCAGCCCCATATACCGGAAGTAGCAGGTTCAAATCTGGCTCCAACCAAAAACTGAAAAAAAAAAAAAAAAATTTAAGTTGGTAACATAAAACGTGCAGAAAACTAAATGACTCTTATATAATAAATAATGGTTTTTCAAGTATGTAAGTTTTTAAAAGTATTATAGAATTATCGAATTCTAAAATCACGGATGAATTATGTATTGATCATTTAAACTAATTTGGCATCCAAATTCATACTTTTCCCTTTCTGAAAAAAAGGTATCAACTTCCAAATCATCTAAAAAATAACTACAGCAATTAACTGGAAAAATAGGCTTCATAAAAGGTAAATGATAGGAACAAATTAAAGAGAACAGCTTGATCCCCCACTGAAACCAACCTGATTCCTTGCTAAAAAAAATCTGGTCAAGGGTGGCGCCTGTGGCTCAGTGAATGGGGCCCTGGCCCCATATACCAAGGGTGGCAGGTTCAAACCCAGCCCCTGCCGAACTGCAACAAAAGAATAGCCAGGCGTTGTGGCGGGCGCCTGTAGTCCCAGCTGCTCGGGAGGCTGAGGCAAGAGAATCACTTAAGCCCCAGAACTGGAGGTTGCCGTGAGCTGTGTGACGTCATGGCACTCTACTGAAGGCCGTAAAGTGAGACTCTGTCTCTACAAAAAAAAAAAAAAAAAATCTGGTCAAAACAATTTGTACATCCATCATGCATCCTTTGGAAAAAATTAACTATGTGAAAAATTACAATTACCTTTAAAATGTTATTTAACTCATCATCTAGTCACTGCAATGAACTTAAAGACCTAGGTCAAATTTTTTTAAATAGCAGAAAAATCAACAAAACTTCAGGTTGTTTCACAAATATGATTTTAAAAAGATTGTGCTGCTGCTTGTGGCTAACCTATTTCGAATTTAATGTTACTCCTTCTGATAGTAAAGTCTTTCTTTTTTGAAGAACCAAGGAGATAAAGCAGCGCAGTGATTTTCAACCCGTGTGCCATGCACACTGGTGTGCTGTGAGAGGATCTTAGTTGTGCTGCGAACATTTTTAAAGACCATTAGTTAAATTACTTTTGAAAGAAGTTCAAAGTACAGTAAGTATATTCGGTTTTTTCACTCTTTTTTTTTTTTTGATCAACATAATTTAAGTGGGCTGTAGAAGTTTAACTATAAGTAGGTTCAAGTGTGTCATGAGATAAAAAAGTTGAAAAGCACTGGTATAGAATCTAGATGTCAGTATATAACTTTGGCTGGGCACGGTGGGTCATGCTTGTAATCCTGGTATTGTGGGAGGCTGAGGCTGGTGGATCTCCTGAGCTCAGGAGTTTGATACCACCCTGAGCAAAGCAAGACCCAGTGTCTACTAAAAATACAAAAACTACCCAGATGTTGTGGCAAGTGCCTGTAGTCCCAGCTACTCAGGAGGCTGAGATGAGGATCACTTGAGCCAAAGAGTTTGACGTTGCTGTGAGCTATGATGCCATAGCACTCTACCCAAGGTGACAGAGACTGTCTCAAAAAAAAAAAAAATGTATATATATATATGTACATATATATGAACTTTTAATTTTAGGACTTACACTGTGCTACAATATCATTGTTTTGTTTATACCAGAGGAGTTAAGCAATTACCAGCCCATCTATTAGGAATTCCCACAAAGAACTCCCAGCAGGTCCTGCTTCACTCAGCAATAAGGATGCAGCTATTCATGAGGTCAAACTAATCATTAGCAACTATAATTGTGTATTCTCACCACCAGTTTCTTATGTTTTAATTCTAAGAAACAATGTTTTTTTGAATCTCAGCAAATCGGCCGGCTGCAGATTACAGCCAGGATTACGACTGTAATCCCAGCACTTGGGAGGCCAAGGCAGGTGGATTGCCTAAATTTACAGGTTTGAGACCAGCTTGAGCAAGAGCAAGACCTAGTCTCTAAAAATAGCCGGGAGTTATGGCAGGTGCCTGTAGTCCCAGCTACTTAGGAGGTTGAGGCAAGAGGATCACTTGAACCCAAGAGTTTGAGGTTGCTGTGAACTAAGATGCCATCACACTCTACCAAGGGTGACCAAGTGAGACTCTGTCTCAAAAAATAAATAAATGAATGAATCTCTGCAAATCATTTCTTTCCCCAATGGATGTCATTTTAAACATAATAATTGATTAGTGTCCTTTTAGTTTAATAAACTATGACTGGGACGCCTGCATTGCACTTACATTGATATCTCAAACAACTTACCATTTAGGATAATGAAAAATTCACTTAGGACATTTACATAGCTAGCACATAGATTTAAAGCATATGCCAATCACTAACATACTATATGAAATTATTAAAATGGCATTTCATTGTGCCTAAAATAGCTGTGCTAGTATGAATATTAAGTACAGTGGGTTTAATACATTTCTCAAATAATTGTTCCTAAAAAACCTCAACATAAAGCTTTTTGCAAAAGAATTTCAACATAATGATTATTTGCCCTACCATGAAAAATGGAATGGCCATTTGACATTTAGAATTGAAAATGGAAAGTTCTTTTGGTCCCCTCTTGCCTACCTTTGGGATTGCATTTTTCTTAATATTTTATTTTCCTTCGAGGGACTCAGCCAGTTTTCCTGACTTTGGGTCCCAGAGATTTGGAAAACTATTGTGTAACTTAATAAATCAAAGTAAAAAAAAAAAAAAGATTTGCCTCAGGATCTTCTTCTTTTGGCCTTTGACTCAATTTGCCCCCTTGGATGGGGATGAGGAAGAGGAATCACAGTTGGAAGGAATGAGAATAATGAAGATATGCCGGGAAGGGAGATCTAAGGTCAAGGTGAAAACATCCATCTTCTGTGTCTTCCAAGGCAGTGCTGCTCTTGAGCTGGCTGAGCGGGACGGATCATCCTGGGGTGGGGGGGGAGGGCGGGAATCCACACCACCTGGACCTGACAAAAGGGATTAAGAGCAATGATGGGTGGCTGTTGGGCCTTGGATTGTCGTCTGTATATCTTTGTAGAACCAGATGCTTTCTTAGATTGACCAGATTAATTCCAGGCTCAAGGAGCAAAAGAATCATGGAACAGAGTCACAGGATGTGAGAAGCGAAAGGAACGTGGATGTTACTGCCTAATGTTTGTGAACCCAAGTATTTCACATCACTTGCTTGGGTCTCTCAGAGCAAGTGGCTGAGCTGTGATTCCCAGTCTTACAACCCCTCAGTCCATATTCCTGTGTGTGACATGATGTGAATGGTGTGGTCCCCATCCTCAGGCCCTCTCTCACTACCGTATTCACACGAGAGCACTACGGCCAGTGGGCAGGTGAGAAGGACACATCATTGCAACATCCTCCTCTCCCTGACTCAGGCCTTCTGCAAAAGGGTATTCTGGGCTTTTAAGCATTCACTTTTCCTTCTCCAAATCTCCTGCTTCCTTTTTCCTTTACTGTTCCTCACCTAGGCCAGCAAGGAAGTGGGGAAGAGAAATCGTCTGGTCCACAAAATGATAATGTGCAGAGATTACAGCCACTGAATGGCTTTAGATTTATTCACCTACAAGTGTTATAATCAATGTTATAATTAAATACGAAGTGTGTGAAAAATGTATACACCTTTTAAGAAAAGAAAAAACTATTCAGTGTGTAATACTCAAGTCACATTTGACTTATGTGATTTTAAGAGGTGCTCAATGTAACTTGTATTCATCTTTTGCTCTAGATATATATTGAGTATCAGAATTTTAATACAGTTTTTTCCTCTCTTAAAATGTATATACACTTTTGGGGGGGTACCCTCTGTATGTAAATTAAGCTGAGGACATTTTGTTCAAAATTTTCTTTTCTTTTTCCTTCCTTTCCTCACTTCCCTTCCCTTCTCCTCCCTTTTCCACTCCTCACCTCCCCTCCCCTTCCCTCCTCTCTCTCTTTTCTTTCTTTCTCTCTCTCTTTCTTTCTTTCAGAGTCTCACTTTGTTGCCCTCAGTAGAGTGCCGTAGTATTATAGCTCACAGCAATCTCAAACTCTTGGGGTCAAGCAATTGTCTTGCCTCAGCCTCCCTAGTAGCTGGGACTAGGGGCCCATTACAATGCCCGGCTATTTTTAGAGGTGGGGTCTCACTCTGGCTCAGGCTGGTCTTCAACTTGTGAGCTCAGGCAAAATTTCTTTCAGGTTCTATAGAAGGGTGAAATCTCACACCACTGCTACAACAGGTCCTTACAATGTGGCACTCCAGGAGTCCTTTCCTTTCTTCCTTCCTTTTTTTTTTTTAAATCCACAATTCTTTCTGAAGTTGTGTTGTCTTGTTGAGGCCTGCGTGAGGCTTACTACCAACAAGTCTGCCTGCATTTGATCACTTTGCAAATTATTTGAAATGCATGCCTTTTCATGTTAATAAAAGTACATGGTAACTAGTCACATTAAAATGACATTGTCTAACACCCATATTCCAATGACCACTCTCCTGAGTCATCGACAGTACCCCTCCTACCATGTGGAAATTTTAGAAATCGTGTTTGTTTATTGAATGCTTCCTCTAGGCAGGAATTGTTTGAAATATTTCTCATATAAAACTTATTTATACCTTACAATAACTTTGTGGGGTAGGTTCTGATAGTATCCCATTTTACATTAGAGGAAACTGAGTCACAGAGGTTAAGTACAATCATTTCTTGATTGCCACATACCTGGTATCTAACAGAGCTGGGATCTGAAAAGGGCAGCCTGGCTCTATTCTTCTTTCCTCCTAACCACATCATACTACCTTTCTAAAGGTCAGGTAGTTGCAACAGCTGTGGATGTACATGTGTGCATGTGTGGGTGCATATGTATAAATAATGTATGCATGTATAGACGCATGTGTACATATTGTAAATGCATGTGTGCACGTGTGTGTAAATGCATGTGTGTATGTGTGCGTGATATGGTATATTGAAAACATATAGCTTTTAAAGTCAACACAAGACTGGATTTAATTCCAGTTCCTCCTTTATGTGCCATGTAGCCTTGGGTAAGTTCTAAATAACTTGGTGTCCTCACCAATAAAATGAGAACAGAAATGACTACCTCGTTGAGGAATTAAATAAGAAATGTATGGAAAGGACTTAGGTGTGAGTGACCTAGGTGCCCAGTCTGAGTTAGGACCTTTTCTTCCCTCTGGTTCTGACCCAATTGTGTAATGTGGATGATCTAGTCAGTTCATTCTCATGCTTGTGAACCTTAAAAGAAAAGAGGAGTTAGAACATAGAATAAGAATGAGACACTTCCTTTGACCTGATTCTTTGGCTTCCAAACCAACTGTTTCACTGATATTAAAAACACAAACGCAGGCTCATGCTTGTAATCTCAGCACTTTGAGAGGCCAAGGCAGGAGGATTGCTAGAGGCCAGGAGTGCAAGACCAGCCTGAGCAACAGAGCAAAACTCTGTCTCTACTCAAAAAAAGAAAGAAAGAAAAATGAGCTGGGCATGATGGCACAGACTGTCCTCCCAGCTACCCACAGGGCTGAGGCAGGAGGATCACTTAAACCCAGGAGTCTGAGGTTTCAGTGAGCTATGATGACACCATTACACTCTAGCCTGAGCAACAGAATGAGACCTTGTCTCAAAAAACAAAAAGAAAAAGAAAACTAAAACCACAAAAACAGTCCCAACGAACTGGATTTTCAAGGAGGAAGGGATGATATGGTATTTGGAAACAGACTGATCAGCACTGCAAATTTTGTTGTCTTATGTTTGTTTCTTGTCTTTCTGTACTCTCAAATCTTAAAATGTTTGTCTTGGGTGATTCCTATTTTATGATGTATGCCAAGGGTCACAAGAATAATGTAGCCCACTACCTCCTTCCATGCTAGTTCTTTGCTCCATTTATCAAAAAATTTTAAGAGATTTTGAGTGGTGAGAAAACTAATGATCCTTTTCTACTCAAGCTAATTTATGTTATTGTTTCTAAGTTCAACATTTGTCCAGTACAACAGACCTGTCCAGAAGTGTGTCCAAGCTTGTCAAAAAAAAGAACATTTTCCAGTTCCAAAATTAGAGGTGAAACCTATTGTACCCAGCTCTGCTGAGCATTCCACAGTCCATGGAAGAGGAAAGGAGTTGGCTCCGTCTGGGCGAGGGCTGAGGATCTGGAAGGTGTTCAGCCCTTACAGCTCTTGGCCGCAGTGTGGGGATATTTCAGGAGAACTGCAAAGAACTGAACTTTGTGTGACTGAATGGGAAAATATATTTATTGCCCAGACAATCACAAATGAAACCTTTTCTTTAGGGAAAGTGTGCTAATGAACACAGATAGCTGATCGGTTAACTTTTCCTGGATGGAACAACTTATCTTACTTGTTTTAACACATGCTTCAGGAATCAGTTAACAGTGTTCTTAATGCCACACAAACTGAAAATCCAGAGCCTTAATATAGACAAACCCTCATGTTTCCATTACATCATGGAATCTCAAATATTGGAAAATGCATTGTTCTAGTCCCTGCCTTCACAGAGCGAGTATTTAACTTTCTTGGGACAGAGAATTTTCTATGGACTTCTTGAGAGTCTCTGAGGAAGTCTGCAATCTCTACTGTTTGGTGATCCCACACTGACCTTGCATGCTATTGTGCTTTAGAGTTGTATTCATGGGTGGAGAATAAAAAGATGAGGCGGGAAAGATAGGACACATTTCCTTTGCTAAGTATGGCAGAACGCAGAGATCATGGACTTGTAGCCACACAAAGCTGGCTGCAGCTCTGCTACGTAACTGTGTCACCTTGTACAAGTAATTCAACCTCTTTGAACCTCTGTTTCCTTACATGTAAAATGAGGATAATATCAGTCTTACATAATTGCATCATAAATAGTGATAAAAGTAGCTATTATTTATTGAGTACTTACCATATACAGTATTTGGTTCCATCAGATAGGTATTATAACTTGTTTGGTTTATTGTGATCCTGAATTTAAAATGAGGAATACAGGGTACAATAATAGCTATATAGGAACTGTTAACTATTATTAATCATGATGTTGTTAATATTGTTGTGATTTAAAAATGTTTATAACCAACAATGAAAGGAAATAAAACCAAAAGGAATTTCTTCACCTAAATAATATTATAAAAACAAGATTTGTAAGGGAAAAAAACTGAAAATGGGAAAGATAAATCATTCTTTAGATTTACACTTGATTTCTCCGCCCATGCTTCTTTTTCCAGACTGAAAGGGGCACAGTGAACAAGAAAAGGTCTGCCTCAAGTCACATCATCAGTGAAATTTAGGAACACCAGAAAGAAGAGAATATCCTAAGATTGCCCCCAAAGAGGTAAACAAAGAAAATCTGGTTACATACAAACTGCTTACAAATAGCATCAAACTTCCCAGTAGCAATATAGTAAACTAGAGGAAAATGGAGAAATAGCTTTGACATTCTGAGGCAAAATCATTTCCAACCTAGAATACTATACCCAGAAAAATTATCAATTAATACCGATATTTGATATTCAAAGGCTCAGAAATACTACCTCCTATTATACTCTATCTCAGCAAACTATTGGAGAATGTGCTCTACCAAAAAAAAAAAAAAAAAAAAGGATGGTGCCTGTGGCTCAGTGAGTGGGGTGCTGGCCCCATATATTGAGGGTGGTGAGTTCAAACCCAACCCCAGCCAAACTGCAGCAATAAAAAAAGAAAAAAAAAACAACTTAATAAAAAAAAAAGATGGAATAAAAGAAGAAACAGGAAGACTTGAGATACAGGAGGTAAAATCATAGACTAAAAGACTAAAAAAATTTCTAGAAGTTAGTGAATGAATGTTCCAGAATGATGGCTGTGCAACAATCCCTGGATAGCAAGTCCACATTTGAGCAAGAGGATCAAAGCCATTGAAGAAAAATCTCCAGAGAAGGGAAAAATGGAATTGATTGATGTGCAATGTTTAGGTTTGGAGAAAATTATTTTTAGTTGTTTTGCAGATACTTTATAGCACTGGAAAAAATCTATAGTGATATATACACAGAAATTAAGCAAATAAAAGCACACAGAAGGCAATGATCAATTAGGCCAGGTGTGATGGCCCACATCTGTATCCTAGCACTCTGGGAGGCCAGAGATAGGCCTCAGGAGGCTGAGGTAGGAGGATCGCTTGGGCCCAAGAGTTTGAGGTTGCTATGAGCTATGATGATGCCACAGTATTCTACTCTGTCGAAAAAAAATTTGGAGAAACAGCTAAAATAACTGAAATTGGTTACCTTTGGATAGTCAGTTTGGGCAGTGAAGAGGGACAGGAAGTGGGTATTGGTTTTCAACTATATTTCAGGCTTTTTCATTTCAAAATATGTAACATGATCATGTACCGCCTCATAAAATAAAAAATAAAAATAAATAGCATTTAAAAAGTTTGTCTTAGCAGGCAACTTCATCAGAGATGCTAAGTTCAAAAAGTTACTTTTAGAACCTTTTTGATTATAATCTGAAGGTTCAAGATCACAATTTTCTCTTTAAAAATAGAAGAAAAAAAACCTCAATTTAGAAAGTTAAATCTAATGATCCAAACTAATAGAAGCTAAGCAGAAACATTAAAGATGAGAGACATTCATTAAGGAGAAGAGAGGAAAGTGAAAGAAGGGCCAAATTGATTAGAAAAAAGGACTTGGAAAAGAAGCAAACATCGAAAGCCAAGGAATTGCGGGAAGCTTCATTTATTCGGTAGGAACTGGGGAAGAAGACAGGCTTGCAGAGACCTTTTCTATTCCTCCAAATGCAAAAATAAAAAGCAGTGGAAGGGAAAGATTTAAGGTAGGCAGATAAATCACTTTTTAAAGTTACTGGTAAAAGCTTTATTCTTTGTCTTTTAAGACTTAGAAAGGAAACCCATGAAAATATATGCCTAAAAGAAAGAATAGAACTAATACATTTTGAGGTAGAAAAAGATTTCCAAAGAAGCCAATAGCTCTTCCTAGGGGTGTGTGTGTGTGTGTGTGTGTGTGTGTGTGTATGTGTGTGTTCCAGAGTCATAGGTTGGAGCTGTCTTCTTCTTTGGGACAGAGGATCATGCAGAGCAAATGAATAGCTGGGAAAGTCTTCTCGAAAATGTAAGGTTCCTTCTTTCCTAATTGGAAACAGAGTTTTGCCTCCGAATTTATACTCCTTTCTTTCTTCTTTAATTTAATATCCACTTGTGCTACGTGCATTTATTTCCAAGTGTCGTAAGTTACTGGGTAAAATGATATCTAAAGCCCAATTTCCATTTGTCCATTGTGACATTATTTGAAAGCTTGGGTACCACTATGGAAACTGTAGATCACAGATAAGTTATTCAGAAAGAAAAGTTTCCATTTTGATAGCACTGTTGGTTATGGCACCAGAAATTTTCTGAAGTCCCTTAAACTATAAGAAGAAGAAAAATGAACTAGCTTTTCTTTAAGGCAAGTGTAGACACTGACGGCTTAGTCCTCACTTTATACAACAATTTATTTTTAAATCACTTCTAATTATAGTCATAGGAGTTCTAGAATAAATTAGCCCTTAGGTTTTGTCCTCTGAAGAGGAAGAGCAAAGCATGAGTCTTTCCTACACTTCCTCCCAGCTCGCCTTACCCAGCTTTCGTCTTATGATTGCTGTTTACCAGCCAGCTGGCTCAGCTAGCTGGTCTCTGCCCACACCTTGCTGGGGCTCATCACTGGAAAAGGTACCAGGTACATGAATGGATTTTAGCTTAATAGGATTGAAAATAAACATGAACATAGAAAGTGTACAACAATGTGTTTCCTTTAAGCGATACACCCAGACATGTACATTCTCTGTGGAATACACATCTGCATTAGAAAACCTTCAGTTCCAAGTCAAGAAGCTTGGACTAAATTTTCTAAATTTAGTTTAGTGTGTAATCTACATGGTAGAGTGATGACTAAGACACAGACCATGTTCTTGTTGGGAATGGTTCTAAGACAGCCAACAGTCCTCACTTGTCATAGGGGATGATCAGGGAGTTCAATTCATTCTATTTCCTTCTATCAACAGTACATCTATTCAACAAATATTTGTTCAGAGTCATCTTGTAGGTGCTGAGGATTCAGTAGAAAGCCAAAACATATAGAAATCTCTACCCTCATGAAATCTACCCTGGGGAGGAAGATGCCAAGAGAAGGGGAGTCAATGGAAAAGTCAGTTTCTTTCTATAGAAATGTTCTAGTGAGCCAATTTTGTAACATGCTTTTCATAAAATATGGGACATTTATACAAATATTTGCTAAGCAAAATAGTTCTTGGCTTAGAAAAGTACAGGTTGGAGATTGGTTAATTTTTATGTTTAAAATTTCATCAAAGCATAATGAAATCCAGTTACTTAGCAACTCAACTATACCATAGGTTTGATTCTGGTGTGAACATGTGCAGTGTTTACATATAACTTTTTTATACCACGGAGAACCCACCAATAAAGTGTTATACCCCAATTCCTGTAATATAACAGTGTGGCTGAAGGTGTCTGTAGTCCCAGCTACTTGGGAGGCTCAGGCAGGATGATCACTTGAGCCCAGTAGTGGAAGGTTTCAGAGAGCTATGATGGAGAAAACAACAACAACAAAAAAAAAAAAAAAAAAAAAAGGAAAAGGAAAAGAAAACACCATTAAGAATAATAAAAGTCAAGCCATAAACTGGGAGAAATATTCACAATACATATGTGGGAGGCAGAGTAATAAGAACCCCAGAATGTCTCAGAACATGTTTATACCCTGATGTAGCACAATCTCTGTTTCTGTTACATGATTTTTATATAATCTCACCAGTAATGTCTGAGATTAATCCACTGCTATCAGCCTCAGGAGGTGTCATATTTATTACCTGAAAATTCTCTGCTTATTCCCACATAGTATAACAACACACTAACTGTTTAGTTGAGAAATATAAAGAAAGGTGCAGAAAAGAGAGGAGGGTATGAGCACACATGGTCATGACAATCATTCAGATTTTACAAGGAGGGGAGGGAGGAAGGATGCGATGGGCAAAAACATCCTCCAATTAATCCAGTTAGGATAAGATGGTGAGAGAGTGGAACTGCTACGGAGACACAGTCAATATGGGGGAGCCTCTGTCATAGCAAATTTAGAGATCTATGTCCTTCTGAGTTGTTCATTAACTGAAGAAGATAGCTAGTGGAACATGGTGAGACCATTTTTTGTTCTGTTGTATTTGTAATGTGAGAATAGAGGGTGTTCCTGACAGCACGTAGGTTACAGTGTCTATAGCTCCATGGGGGAGGTAGAGCTTCCTTCACGGCTGTGTGCTCCAGAACCATCCAGGGGGCTTGCTAAAACACCAATCGTTGGGCCCCCACAGTTTCTGATGCACTACGTTTCGGGCAGGGCCTTATTAGAAATAACAAATTTCTAACAATTCTTAGGTGATGCTGATGCTGCCAGTCCAGGGATCACACTTTGACAACTGTTTAGTTGAGAAATATAAAGAAAGGTGTAGAAAAGAAAGGAGGATATGAGCACAGGTAGAACCTGGCAACAGGATGGGATATCTCTACCAGCATTAGGTTAATAATAAATTGACTTTGTGTAATCAAAAGAAAGATTACCTTCCCTAATTAGGTGAGCCTTTGAAGAAAGGTGAGGTGTCAGAGAACACATTCTGGCTGTCTGGGAAGAAAACAGATACCCATGTCGTGAACTGCCTATGGGAGCCACATGTCACCTGTCTTCAACTGAACAAGTACTTATTAGCTGACTAGTATTTGCAGAACTCTGTTGGGCCAAGATGTGGAGTTAAAAAAAAAAAAATTAACAATTCTGTTTCTGAAAGAACTGCCTAATCAGAGGGATAATACAAGAACATAAACAATTTTTCTTCAAGGAGGATTATACTAAAAGTCGTAAGAGAGACATAAGCAAAATGTTATAGCAGTTTAAAAGGAAGAACACATCACATCTGGCCGGAATGGAAATATTTAAAAAAGCAGCATGGGAGAGAGTACTCAAAAATAAGTGAGATTACCACAGACAGGTAGAAAAAGGAAGAGCAAAGGGCTTGGATTAAATGGGAGTGTAATTCCCAGGGAGGGAGACCAAACAGAAAAAGGCTTAGAGGTGTGATGAATACAGGCACATATACAGAACCGCAGGTTCTCTGTCCAGTATGGCTTGCTGCATAAGCACCAGTAAAGAAGAAGGGAGAGGAAATTATAAAGGTTTCCAAATGTTAAAGTATCAGCAGTGATTGAGGGAAATGGGAGTCAATGCCAGGGCCTGTCTATAAGAGTGGACATCAAGTTCATGATTCACCAACCTCAAATTCCTTCTTTTCTGCTAACGGGTCCAGGATTGCTCCAGAGTCTTCTATTACCATGACTTTAAATATAAAGGTATGTTTGGGGATTCTGAGAATTAGAGTGATATGAAGCATAGGACTCCATTATACACAGAGAGATAACCTTCATGGCAGATTGGAAATCTCTGCTATATTTCTCTGGCTGTTTACATGTACTAAAAACAGCTTATCCTAATCTTTCTTATTTACTCTTAAATCTAATGTGATATCTATATCCCTGTAGCTTATCTTCATTGCCAATTTGGTCTTCATTTAGAAGGATTTTTTTTTATTTCCTTGGCTTTCCTTCTGTAAGGACAGCAAATTCTCATATTGCTTTTCCTATAATGGTCATTAGAAATGTGATTACCCTTGTGAGTCAGCAGAATTCCTTATCTTTCTGCAACTGGTCAGATGTTTCCTAGGAAGTATCACATGGAGGAAAAGAGATAACGCGTTTTCTGTATGTTAAGTGGCACCTCCTTCCTGCAACATAAAGAGATTTTCCTTATATTATGGATAATTTCAAAAACATTTCTTGAGAGGCCTTGCTTGAATTATAAACATTAAGAATATTCTTAATCTTTCCTTTAAGGAAGAATTTCTTCGAGGCTTCTTCCCAATCACGTATAATTTGTCTGACATAAAGTGCTTAGTATTTAATAGTGTTAATTGACCTCACTCAGTAACACATAGAAAATAGGGCTCTCTTAAAACCCGATCCAACTACAGAGTTTAACATAGAAAATCAACTTCCATTTCAGGATATGATGGAGTAGCTTAGGGTACACCAGTGTGGCCCCTGAGAAAACACAGGAAAAGTTGTATGAGATACACACAAGACATTTACTCAAAGGCATCAAAGATTTGCTGACGCTACCAGGATTCCATGGCAATTACATGGAAGCCAAGACTGAGGATTATGGAGAAGAGACAACCACGGAGAGAACAGCTGAGACCCTTTATTTTCAAATGTTTCAAATGTAGATGGATATTTGCCAAACTTAACCATATTCGGAGTCATAAAAAGTCTCAACAAATTTAAAAAGACTGGAATCATTAAGAGTATGTTTTTGACTATAATTGAATTCAGTTAGAAATTTATGTTAATTCCTACAGCAAATAAAAAACAACAAAATACACTGGTAAATAAAACGTGGAAAATTATAAAGAAAATATAAAATATTTAAAAAATATTTATAATGAAGAAATAACTTACTGAAAATGTGGGATGCAGCTGAATATTTAATCAGTGAAAAACTATACCCTTAAATGTACTTATAAGGAAAGAAAAATGCTGAAAAGCAATTCTTTAAGTTTCAATCTCAAGAATCTGGAAAAAAGCTGGGCATGATGGCTCACACTTGTAATCCCAACTCTTGGGAGGCTGAGGCAGGTAGATTGCCTGAGCTCACAGGTTCGAGACCAGCCTGAGCCAGAGCGAGACCTTGTCTCTAAAAATAGCCAGGCGTTGTGGCGGGCACCTGTAGGCCTGGCTATGCAGGAGGCTGAGGCAAGAGAGTCGCCTAAGCCCAGGAGCTGGAGGTTGCTGTGAGCTGTGAGCTGTGACCCCACAGGCACTCTACCCAGGGTGACAAAGTGATACTCTGTCTTGAAAAAATAATAATAGCAGCGCCTATGGCTCAAAGGAGTAGGGCACCAGCCCCATATGCCGGAGGTGGCGGGTTCAAACCCAGCCCCGGCCAAACACTGCAAAATAAATAAATAAATAATAATAAAATGATGAAAACCTATAAAGGCCACTAATTAAAAAAGGAGAACATACACAAATTACAGAACTAGGGATATTAATTTGGTATTTTGGAAAAAAAGAAAAAATCCTTTGAAAAATAGAACTTAAAAAATCTGACAAAGAATGAATACAAAATCTGAATTGTGTGCATGTGTGTATACATATACATATATTTCTTTAGCACAAATAAATCTATTATTGAAAACCTTCCCATGAAGAAAAACTCAAGCCCAGAAAGCTTCATCAGTGAAGTCTCCCCCAAATTGTGAGGAACAAGTATCACTGATTAATTCTTCTAAAGAACAGGAAAAGAAAGAAGAAATCACAGCACTTATGAGACCAGAATAATCTAGATTACAAAAAGACACCATAGGAAAATTACAAACCAATTTCTCTCTTGAAAATAGATCCTGAACCACATAACAGCAAGTCAAATCTAGTTATCTACTTAAGTAGATTTTATTATAGGAACTCAAGGGTAGTATAACCTTTGAAAATCAATTCATGCAATTTACTTTATTAACAGACAAAAGAAAAAGTGATATAGTCATTTCAATAGATGCAGAAAAGCATCTGATAAAATTCAACATTCATTCGTGATAGCAATAAGGAATAAAGGGAATGCTGTTAATCTGAGGAGCTTTTACAAAAACAAAGCAAAACAAAACAAAAAGTTTATAGCGGAGGCGGAGCAAGATGGCAGCCGAGTAACAGCTTCCTTGCATCTAGGCACCGTGAGTCTGGGGAGATAGGACTCCAGGCATCTCTGCTGGTGGGAACTGCCTATCATCACTCCTATGAGGATACAGGGAGTCAGCGAGAGACTTCTGGACCCCAAGAGGAGGACTAAAACAGTGGAAAACTGGCAAGTGGTCGCGTGTGTTCAATCCGTCTAAACCCGCCCACAACTTCCACAGGCACAAGAACTTAAAGAGCAAGAGGAAGTGAAAGGAAAATTAGGGCAAGGAAACAGATAAAAGAAATCACTCATGAGGAAGAATCAGCAGAAAACTCCAGGCAACATGAAGAACCAGTCCAGAACAACCCCGCCAAGGGACCATGAGGTAGCTACTGCAGAGGATTCCACCTATACAGAAATGTTAGGAATGACAGAAAGGGAATTTAGAATACACATGTTGAAAACAATGAAAGAAATGATGGAAACAATGAAGGAAACTGCTAATAAAGTGGAAAATAACCAAAAGGAAATCCAAAAACAGAATCAAATCAGAGATGAACGATATGAAGAATATAAAAAGGATATAGCAGAGCTGAAGGAAATGAAACAGTCAATCAGGGAACTTAAAGATGCAATGGAAAGTATCAGCAACAGGTTAGACCATGCAGAAGAAAGAATTTCAGAGGTAGAAGACAAAGTTTTTGAGATAACTCAGATAGTAAATGAGGCAGAAAAGAAGAGAGAGAAAGCAGAACATTCACTGTCAGAATTATGGGACTTCATGAAGCGTTCCAACATACGAGTTATAGGAATTCCAGGAGGGGAAGAAGAATGCCCCAGAGGAATGGAAGCCATACTAGAGAATATTATAAAAGAAAATTTCCCAAACATCACCAAAGATTCTGACACACTGCTTTCAGAGGGATATCAGACCCCAGGTCGCCTCAACTCTAACCGAGCTTCTCCAAGACACATTGTGATGAACCTGTCCAAAGTCAAGACAAAAGAAAAGATTCTGCAAGCAGACAGGAGTAAGCGCCAGTTGACCTACAGGGGCAAATCCATCAGAGTGACTTCAGATTTCTCTAATGAAACTTTCCGAGCAAGAAGACAATGGTCATCTACCTTTAATCTACTTAAACAGAACAATTTCCAGCCCAGAATTCTGTACCCTGCTAAGCTAAGCTTCAAAATTGACGGAGAAATCAAATCATTTACGGATATACAAACATTGAGGAAATTCGCCACAACAAGACCAGCTCTACAGGAAATACTTCAACCTGTTCTGCACACTGACCACCACAATGAATCACCAGCAAAGTAAGAACTCAGAAATCAAAGGACAGAACCTAACCTCCACAATGATGCAAAAGATAAAACTAAGCAATGGACTCTCACCAAATAAGACGAATAGAATACTACCACACTTATCAATTATCTCCATAAATGTTAATGGCTTGAATTCCCCACTGAAGAGACATAGATTGGCTGACTGGATTAAAAAACACAAGCCATCCATTTGCTGTCTGCAAGAAACACATGTGGCTTCAAAAGACAAATTAAAGCTCCAAGTCAAGGGTTGGAAGACAATTTTTCAGGCAAATGGAATTCAGAAGAAAAGAGGAGTTGCAATCTTATTTTCAGATACATGTGGATTTAAAGCAACTAAAGTCAAAAAAGACAAAGATGGTCACTTTATATTGGTCAAGGGAAAACTACAACAAGAAGACATTTCAATTCTAAATATTTATGCACCCAATTTAAATGCTCCCAGATTCTTGAAGCAGACCTTACTCAGTCTGAGCAATATGATATCTGATAATACCATCATAACAGGGGACTTTAACACACCTCTTACAGAGCTGGACAGATCCTCTAAACAGAAATTAAACAAAGATATGAGAGATTTAAATGAGACCCTAGAACAACTGTGCTTGATAGACGCATATAGAACACTCCACCCCAAAGATAAAGAATATACATTCTTCTCATCACCCCATGGAACATTCTCCAAAATTGATCATATCCTGGGACACAAAACAAATATCAACAGAATCAAAAGAATTGAAATTTTACCTTGTATCTTTTCAGACCATAAGGCACTAAAGGTGGAACTCAACTCTAACAAAAATGCTCGACCCCACCCAAAGGCATGGAAATTAAACAATCTTCTGTTGAATAACAGATGGGTGCAGGAAGAAATAAAACAGGAAATCATTAACTTCCTTGAGCATTACAACAATGAAGACACAAGCTACCAAAACCTGTGGGATACTGCAAAAGCAGTTTTGAGAGGAAAATTCATCGCTTTAGATGCCTACATTCGAAAAACAGAAAGAGAGCACATCAACAATCTCACAAGAGATCTTATGGAATTGGAAAAAGAAGAACAATCTAAGCCTAAACTCAGTAGAAGAAAAGAAATATCCAAAATCAAATCAGAGATCAATGAAATTGAAAACAAAAGAATCATTCAGAAAATTAATGAAACAAGGAGTTGGTTTTTTGAAAAAATAAATAAAATAGATAAACCATTGGCCAGACTAACTAGAAATAGAAAATTAAAATCTCTGGTAACCTCAATCAGAAACGATAAAGGGGAAATAACAACTGATCCCACAGAGATACAAGAGATCATCTCTGAATACTACCAGAAACTCTATGCCCAGAAATTTGACAATGTGAAGGAAATGGATCAATATTTGGAATCACACCCTCTCCCTAGACTTAGCCAGGAAGAAATAGACCTCCTGAACAGACCAATTTCAAGCACTGAGATCAAAGAAACAATAAAAAAGCTCCCAACTAAAAAATGCCCTGGTCCAGATGGCTTCACTCCAGAATTCTATCAAACCTTCAAGGAAGAGCTTATTCCCGTACTGCAGAAATTATTCCAAAAAACTGAGGAAGAAGGAATCTTCCCCAACACATTCTATGAAGCAAACATCACCCTGATACCAAAACCAGGAAAAGACCCAAACAAAAAGGAGAACTTCAGACCAATCTCACTCATGAATATAGATGCAAAAATTCTCAACAAAATCCTAGCCAATAGATTACAGCTTATCATCAAAAAAGTCATTCATCATGATCAAGTAGGCTTCATCCCAGGGATGCAAGGCTGGTTTAACATACGCAAGTCCATAAACGTTATCCACCATATTAACAGAGGCAAAAATAAAGATCACATGATCCTCTCAATAGATGCAGAAAAAGCATTTGATAAAATCCAGCATCCTTTTCTAATTAGAACACTGAAGAGTATAGGCATAGGTGGCACATTTCTAAAACTGATTGAAGCTATCTATGACAAACCCACAGCCAATATTTTACTGAATGGAGTAAAACTGAAAGCTTTTCCTCTTAGAACTGGAACCAGACAAGGTTGTCCTGTCACCTTTACTATTCAACGTAGTGCTGGAAGTTCTAGCCAATACAATTAGGCAAGACAAGGAAATAAAGGGAATCCAAATGGGAGCAGAGGAGGTCAAACTCTCCCTCTTTGCTGACGACATGATCTTATACTTAGAGAACCCCAAAGACTCAACCACAAGACTCTTAGAAGTCATCAAAAAATACAGTAATGTTTCAGGATATAAAATCAATGTCCACAAGTCAGTAGCCTTTGTATACACCAATAACAGTCAAGATGGGAAGCTAATTAAGGACACAACTCCCTTCACCATAGTTTCAAAGAAAATGAAATACCTAGGAATATACCTAACGAAGGAGGTGAAGGACCTCTATAAAGAAAACTATGAACTCCTCAGAAAGGAAATATCAGAGGATATTAACAAATGGAAGAACATACCATGCTCATGGATGGGAAGAATCAACATTGTTAAAATGTCTATACTTCCCAAAGCAATCTACCTATTCAATGCCATTCCTATCAAAGTACCTACATCGTACTTTCAAGATTTGGAAAAAATGATTCTGCGTTTTGTATGGAACCGGAAAAAATCCCGTATAGCTAAGGCAGTTCTCTGTAACAAAAATAAAGCTGGGGGCATCAGCATACCAGATTTTAGTCTGTACTACAAAGCCATAGTGCTCAAGACAGCATGGTACTGGCACAAAAACAGAGACATAGACACTTGGAATCGAACTGAACACCAAGAAATGAAACTAACATCTTACAACCACCTAATCTTCGATAAACCAAACAAGTACTTACCTTGGGGGAAAGACTCCCTATTCAATAAATGGTGTTGGGAGAATTGGATGTCTACATGTAAAAGACTGAAACTGGACCCACACCTTTCCCCACTCACAAAAATTGATTCAAGATGGATAAAGGACTTAAATTTAAGGCATGAAACAATAAAAATCCTCAAAGAAAGCATAGGAAAAACACTGGAAGATATTGGCCTGGGGGAAGACTTCATGAAGAAGACTGCCATGGCAATTGCAACAACAACAAAAATAAACAAATGGGACTTCATTAAACTGAAAAGCTTCTGTACAGCTAAGGAGACAATAACCAAAGCAAAGAGACAACCCACACAATGGGAAAGGATATTTGCATATTTTCAATCAGACAAAAGCTTGATAACTAGGATCTATAGAGAACTCAAATTAATCCACATGAAAGAAGCCAACAATCCCTTATATCAATGGGCAAGAGACATGAATAGAACTTTCTCTAAAGACGACAGACGAATGGCTAACAAACACATGAAAAAATGTTCATCATCTCTATATATTAGAGAAATGCAAATCAAAACATCCCTGAGATATCATCTAACCCCAGTGAGAATGGCCCACATCACAAAATCTCAAAACTGCAGATGCTGGCGTGGATGTGGAGAGAAGGGAACACTTTTACACTGCTGGTGGGACTGCAAACTAGTACAACCTTTCTGGAAGGAAGTATGGAGAAACCTCAAAGCACTCAAGCTAGACCTCCCATTTGATCCTGCAATCCCATTACTGGGCATCTACCCAGAAGGAAAAAAATCCTTTTATCATAAGGACACTTGCACTAGACTGTTTATTGCAGCTCAATTTACAATCGCCAAAATGTGGAAACAGCCTAAATGCCCACCAACCCAGGAATGGATTAACAAGCTGTGGTATATGTATACCATGGAATACTATTCAGCCATTAAAAAAAATGGAGACTTTACATCCTTCGTATTAACCTGGATGGAAGTGGAAGACATTATTCTTAGTAAAGCATCACAAGAATGGAGAAGCATGAATCCTATGTACTCAATCTTGATATGAGGACAATTAATGACAATTAAGGTTATGGGGGGGAAGCAGAAAGAGGGATGGAGGGAGGTGGGTGGGGCCTTGGTGTGTGTCACACTTTATGGGGACAAGACATGATTGCAAGAGGGACTTTACCTAACAATTGCAATCAGTGTAACTGGCTTATTGTACCCTCAATCAATCCCCAACAATAAAAAAGAAAAAAAAAAGAAAAAAAAAAGTTTATAGCAAGCACCATACTTAATGGTGAATTTATTAAAAGCTCGCTTCCTGAAATTGGCACTGAGGTAAGGATGACTATTACTGGCAGTTCCTGGGTTACAGCTGCGATAGATTCTATAGATTTGTTCTTAAGTTGAATTTGTATGCAAGTTAGAACAGGTACATTATTATCTGTAATAGCCTCCATTTATAAGTTGGATGCTTGTAACTCAGTGACTGCCTATACTATCACTTCTGTTCAGCATATTAGATCTTAGTGTAATAAGGCAAGAAAAACTTAAAAGAATTTGCAATTCTATACCTTACTAATAGCCATAATAAAAAAAAAAACTCTTATGAATCAAAAAATTAGAAAGGATGACTGATGGACTGTTAGTTAAGGGATAATATTTGGAAGAATATGCATAAAAGAAAAGAAGTGTCAGGCTTCAGGCAGACCTTGATCCATTGGCTCAGTTTTATTTAGTCTCTCTACCTTCTGTAGTGTTAATGTCACGGAAAGGCAAGCTCTCATGCGGTGAAAAGATGGCTGTCATCAGGTCCAGTAGCTCCATACTTTTTCAGCCAAAGAGAGAGAGGGGGAGAGAAAGAGAGAAAGGAAGAAAGAGATACTGAGATACTTAAGCATTTCAAGCAAGAGACCTGAGTTTTACTCTGGTTTGGCTGTTGTAGACCACATTTTCACCTCTTAGTAAGTCACAGGCTTTCCTCTTAATTAGTTTACTTTCTTGACAAGGCCAGGGAGGCAGGCTGCTCTGATTAACTTGAATTGATCCTATGTTCCATCCCCTGAATCTAGAGTTGAAACTGAAAGTCCTGTATCTACATGGATCTTTAAAGAGGCATATGAGTTGTTGGAAAGAGGGTAATGCAGACATTCCCAAACTTCCTCTGTTCACAGTGAGCCTTAGTGCCCCAATAATTTTTTCATGTTGCCCCTAGGTCAAGAGAAACATCAAAGAAGTCCTTTCTAATTCTTTTTATTGAGTAGTCAGGTTCAACAACTTAGTGATAGTAGTTCATTTCAGTGTCCAACAAACATCACAGTGTTTCTCTTGAAAATTTAAAATATCCCACAGTGCTTCTGTGTGTTCTCTGCAGTGCCCCAGGGCACCTCAGTGCACAATTTGGGAACTGTCAGGATAATAGCTGATATGGAAGCAACCACAGTTATCCACTGACATCCTAAGTCAACAATCAAGAAAGAAAAGATCAAGCCAATTATTCAGGAAAAAGGACATAAGCTCTTATAAAGGAGAAACTAAGGAAGCATAGTCGCAGACACCATTTGTCAATGTCACATTTTAAATATCCAATACCTTGAGCTAGACCAAAGAATGTTGAGGAAGACTGGGGGTGAGGTAAGAGGCAGAAAATAGCTAATAAACATTCAACCCTGCCAGATCCCTTTGAACCAAGAGCAGTGAGAGATGGTTTTTCCTGTGCTTGCATTTGAAACCCCAAGTGTTTGGTTCTCTTCTACACTAGCTCCTATGCAGATCAGAGCTCTGAACTAAGATAATTAAGCCACTTTGTAGATGTGCGATCAAATAAAATAATTGATTAATTGCAAGTAAGAATATTCAGAAGGTAAAAATGTAGAGAAAAAGTAACAGATAATATTTAGTATCTCCTTTTTTAAAGGCTATGGTTTTCAATATAAAAACTCTAGCAAATTAACATAATCCCAATTTCCGTGGCTTTTTCTGTCACTTGCTAACACAATGTCTTAGTTCTCTATGAACGTGCCCAGTGTTTCTGGGAGCTCCCAAAGACTGTCTCTCACATGAGCTCACAAACAAATCTGGTCAATTTTCGCCAAGAATTCATAGTGAAAGAAGAGAATTCACCATCAATGGTAGTTTAATCCCTTTTGCTCTATGTGCCCCTCTACTGGTTATTGCCACATCCAGTGGGTACCGCTGTGCCCCCTGGGAATAGCCAGGCACGTTAGGTGTCACCATGTTATATGTGGGAAGTATGAGTGGACACTGCTGTCACTTCCTCCAGGTGTCATCTTGTTCACAATATACAGTTACCTGGTTTTCCATGAGAAGAGATACAGAATGATTCTTTTTTCTATTGTGTGCTATAGTCTCTTGCAAGGAAACCAAGAAAGTTATTTTTGTGTCCCAGTATTTTATAGGGATTTTATTGAAATGGTTTGTATCTGCTGCAGTCCAGGCCAGGGACGAAAACTGTTCCAGTTATTTGAACTAACAGAATATCACATAAAGAAAGGATTGCTGTGATGGTCTGAAGGTCTGTGTCCCCACAAAGTTCATATGTTTGAAACCTAATCCAATGTGATGGTCTTAGAAGGTGAGGGCCTTTGGGGACGTGATTAGTTCAAAAGCACAGTGCCCTTATGAATGCAATTAATGACCTCATCAACGAAGCCCCAGGGAGCTTCCTCACCCTTTCAACCATGTGAGGACACAGTGAGAAGTCATCATCTATGAACCAGAAAGTGGACCCTCACCAGACACTAAATCTGCTGGCACCTTGATCACAGACTTCCCAGCCTCCAGACTTATGCAAAATAAATTTCTGCTGCTTTTAAGCTACCTAAGCTGCCATAAGTTTATGGCATTTGGTTGAAGCAGCCTCCCAGCCTTCTGGGTTTCCTATAACATCACCTTTACCTCTCACTGGCAGAGCCTAACTGGAAGCTAGTCAGCAAAGCAGAGGCTAGAAGGGTAGGTTTGGTGCTTAATAATTGGAACATGGTTAATTTTGTTTATTTACTTGCAGATCTGACACCTATGTATTAGAACTTAAGTTCACAGAGACCTGGGGTTGAGAATAACAAATCATACACTGTATTTAATATTACCCCTCTTTTGATAGCCAAGCTTTGAGTTACTGAGGCAACCTTCCTATCTGACTCTCTCTCTCCCAAGTGCCTTTCCGATCATTCATGCAAATAGACTTCCGTAGGGCCCACTGCACCTGTTCCCAGAAGAGTCAGCTCTCCTGTGAAAGACACACCAGCTTGGGTTTGGAACCTCTCTCACATTAACATACTGGGGAGTGCTGCTTCATGAATCCTACAAGAGTTAACATTACTAAATTAGTTTGGGTTCCTTTCCATCCATGAAACAATTTCAGCTTTAGATTTTATAAAATTAGATCATCTCGTTGGAGTGGTATGAGGGCATAAACAGAATTAAATGGACTTGAGATAGATAAAGGATATAGTATTTTTAGGCCTTGGGGATTAATTGGGAGTGAAGGGTAAGAAAGAGAAATCAAAGTTCACACACAGATTTCTGACTTGAAAAATAGGATATGTCTTGGTGTCATTCACAAAAAAGAGAACCCTGGAGCAGAAACACATCTCAGTCTTAGGCACGTTGAATGTAAGTTCTGGGGGAACATCTTAGTGAATATGTCAAGTAGCCAATTGAAGACAGATGCAAAGGTCAGGAGAGAAATTAAATTTTGAGTAATCGGCATGTAGGTGGAATCAAAATTGTGTCAATATATGAGAACTCTCAGAAGAAAAGTTAGGCAGCATATAAGAGAAGCTGGCCATAGACAGAACCCTGAAAGACAGAAGCCCAATGAATGTATTAATACATTGTGGTATATGTATACTATGGAATACTATGCAGCCTTAAAAAAGATGGAGACTTTACCTCTTTTACGTTTACATGGATGGAGCTAGAAAATATTCTTCTTGGTAAAGTATCTCAAGAATGGAAGAAAAAGTATCCAAGTACTCAATACTTTTATGAAACCAATTTATAATTACTCACGTTTTCTTATGAAAGATCACAACTATAGCCTAGGATGAAGGAGAGAAGTAGAGGGAGATGGGAAGGGAGGGGGGGAGGTTCCATAGAGGGAGGGCAAACAGTCAGACCACCCATATGGAGCATACTGTAAGGGTACAAGTCAAATCTACTAAGTATAGAACATAAATGTCTTAACACAATAATTAAGTAAATGAGGTGAAAGCTGTATTAATTAGTTTGATGTAACCATTCCAAATTATATAAAAAAATCAACACATTGTACCCCATAAAACATAAATGTATTCATGATCTATGTGTATATGAATTAATAAAAGGAAAAGAAAGATAGAAAAATTTAATAAAAATAAAAGTTTAAAAAAGAAGCCCAGATTGAGCACTCTGAACTCATCAGTGGGGGAATTAGCAGGAAATATGGAAAGCTATGGTGTTTCATTTTCCAAGAGGAGTAAGGAGATCACGGATGTTAAGTGTCATGATACCTACTTAGGATCTCCTACAGCAGTGGTTTGCTAAATGTGGTTCCACGCCAGCAACATCAGCATCATCTGGTAACTAGTTAGAAATGCAAATTCTTGGTCTCCACCCCAGTCCTACTGAATCAGAGATTCTGGGCATGGAGAACAGCGATCTGAATGTTAATAAGTCTTCCAAGTGATTCTGAGATGCATGCTAAAGTTTGAGAACCATTGCTCTATGGTATGGTTTTCACATGTAAGGAACTGAGCAGGAAGCAGCAGGGGTGGTGGGATAGTTATATTCAAGCCTCAACCCTAGAAATTCTGACTCAGTTATTCTGGAGAGGGGCCCAGACATGAGTATTAAAAACAAACAAACAAAAAATTGAAAACCTCTAAGTGTGCAGCCAAAATTAGAACCATTGTTTGATGGCAACAGTTCATCACTGTGTACTGTCACCAAAATGATGAGATGTTAAAAAAAAAAAAAAAAGAAGAAGAAGAAGAAGAAGAAGAAGAAGACAAGTTTAGAGATACTACTTACTATGGTCTGAATGTATCTCTCCAAAATTCATGTTTGAAACCTAACCCCCACTGTAGGGGTATTAAGGGGGAGGGCCTTGTGGGAAGTGATTAAGTCATGAAGGTTTGACCATCATGAATGTGATTAGTGCCCTTGTAAAAGAGATTGAAGGGAGCTCGCTGGCTCTTCTGCCATGTGAAGATGCAACAATGGGTGCCATCTATGAAGCAGGGAGTAAACTTTCACCATACACTGAATCTCTGGTGCCTTCATCCTAGATTTCCCAGCCTCCAGAACTGTGAGAAATATGTTTGTCTTATTTATAAATTACCCAGTGTTTTAGTATAGGGACCTGAATGAAGAAGACATTATCTAAATTTTATGAGATTATGTTCTCCCTCACTATAATCCATCATGTAAAAAGCTTGTCACTTACCTTCCTTACAAGTAAAAAACTGAATGGAATGAAAATCAACTACTCTTCTTAGATTCATTAGAAAATTCAAGTCACAGTGCAAAATAGTGCCTCAAAAACTGGAGATACAGGTAAGTACAAAGAATTCCAGCTTAAGAGAAGCAGAAGCTATTGGAATAAATAACTATTAGGGACACTTTAATGGTAATTGACAAATTTCCTGAGGCTGAATGTAGTCTAGTTTGAGAGTTAAAAACTTCTGAAAGCCCAGTCTCAGTCTTAGGTAGGGCTTCCCCACACTTTCCTGAGTTTTACCTCTCCATAATCCTTGCCAGGTTATTACTGTGAAGATGAGAGAAAAAATTCTCTCCTGCTTCAGGCAGGGGGAGGGCACAAGTCAGAATTTTTCGATGTACCCAGTGGACAAGTAATGATTTTGAAATACATTCAAGATGTTGTGTTTTCCTCAACAAAGGCCTTCCTTCAAGGGAAACTACTTTACCAGAGCCTTAACTTCCCTAGGTAAGGGTAAATAGACAGCTTGAGCCCCCTCTACCCTTCTAACATAAAGGGAGCAGGAAAGAAAGGCTAAAAAATGCTTTTGAAGGTCACATCCCAGAGACTCGGGCTCACCATAAAAAACCAGTATTTAATCATAAGATTATAGAACATGTTCCCTCTTACTACCTTACTGCCACATCCATAGGGCTTCAATACATTAGCAGTTGATAACAGCTGGAAGAGCTACAAGACAGATTCTATTTAAGAAGGAGTGTTTAGGGAAACCCAAAGACAACAAAGAAGGGGAAAAAAACACAAACCTCTCCCCAAATACCCAAAAAACAGAAACCAAAAATCCTAGAGGAAGGGGATGGCTCCACCAGAAAACATCAAACACAGCCCAGCTTCAGGCCATATTAACACATTAACTCACACTAAAAGCCTGATTACCTTAGTTACTATTACCAAATACATCACATCTGGCTTTAAGCAAAAAATTCACCAAGTATGCTAAAAGGCAAGACATGTTTACAATACCCAAGTTACCAGTGATTCATATGTAGAAACATCTGTCCTTGCCCAGCTCCTCTTCCCAACAGCAGGGGAAATCCTATGACCTAATGAGCCTCTGTGCTCCAAAGTCAGGTAGGGTGGAGGAATTGTGAAGCCTGGGGCTTCACAAATTTAAACCAAATGAAGCTTTAGCTCCAGTGAAATGGTTAAGGGTGGTGACTCCATAGTCAGATTACCTGGGTATGAATACTAGCTCTACTATTTACCAGTTGTTGAGCCTGGCTGACCACTTCCTATCCCAATCTGTAAGATGGTGCTTATTTTCCATCCACCTCAGAGGGTTGTTGTGATCAGTAAGTGAAATACAAATTAGGCCCGTGTGAGTGTACCAAGCATATAACAATTACTCAAGTATTATCTATTATTATCCACAAAGGCTAAAAAGTCATTCAGCCATCTAGTTTTCCACTACATATTTCCTGTTCTTTTACTATTAACCATCTTGTCTTATACCAAGAAAAGATTTTATTCTGTTGCGTGAAGTAGGTAAGTGACAAGGAGCTAGACTACTAATTTACTGGTTGTAAAGAAATTTTATTTGTTCCCGTCCAAATTCAACGATCTTTACAACACAGGAATACACATAATAATGTCCACTGCTTTATTTCTAAGAGGTTCTGATGCCTTCATGTCCTAGTGTTAAACTAAAAACCACTATCAGTAGTAGGTACAGACTTAAACCATCAACAATTCTCCATTAGAAGAAAAACTTGACCCTTAGAACAGCATGATTCAAAGATGATGGCTTTTCAGAATAAATGTGGCCTAATCCTGAGAAGACAATTTCTAATTTTTAAGGAATCTAAGTAAAATATTTTCCATGACTATTAGTATTATAAACTGATAGTTTAATTATATTTTATTAATAATTTCTACCTGTGCATACTGGCTATAAATTTCAGTTGTCCATCCATTCTATATTTGACATTAGATTTTATTAACTACTAAAATGATAATGGGTCCTATGGCTATGGACTTGGGGGAAGGGGTCAATCATTTCCCACTTGTAGTCTTTTCCACTAAAATCCTATGCATTAACATTTAATATTCTAACTGCATTATAAAAGACTCATTTGTTCTCAATTTTGGTGCTTTACTTTAATTCTTGATGATATTATTTCTCTTACTGGGTGATATTATTTCTTTTGTTGTAATGATATATCCAATTCTCAATGACTACTTACAGAAGTAAAGTATGCTTTGAGTTATTTTCAATATCAAAAAATATTTATATACTTGACTCAGAAGTTCCTATACACATAAAGACACACAGATACACACACACAAGATGTTTGTAGCAATAATTTTGTGACGGAAAAAAACTGGAAACTATCTATGTAGGAGAAAGACTAAATCAATTATGAAAATTCCCTATTTTGGATCCATTAAAAAGAATGAAGTAAATATTATCTAGATTTGGAAGACTGAAGCAGAATAATGAAGATATTTATGTACTTATATGTAAATATGCTTAAACTATATTTATGAAAAAATAAAGTTGCAGAATAAGAATATGATCTAAAACTGTAAAAAAACAAACAAAACCCCATACTGGCATACACATGGAGAATTTATGGAAGGGTGCACAAAGCGATGTTAACATGCTTAATTCTGGGACCTAGGAATGGGGAGGGTAGGAATAAAGGAAAATTTACTTCCCACTCTATAATCTTATGATTCTGAATATCTTAACACTTTATAAAATAAATTACATATTTGTTTCTTTAAAAATGAGTAGAATGATTTCAAACACAAGGTATTAATATTATATAAGGTCTGATAACATTTCAGTTCTTAAAAATTATGTATGTTTTACATGTATTGAAAATTCAGGCATAGATTAATGTTTGGGACACAGAAGAATGTGTTTACTTGGAATTAAAATATTATTTTAAAAAAGTATTTACTTGATGAGGTGCCCCTGAAAACTTTATTTTCCCATGCTTTCTAACTCAAAATATCTAGTAAGTTTAGGGCCAAAAATATGATTTCATGAAGTCCTACTGTTTATTAGTTCACATAATGTCTTTTAAACAATTATAGCATGCTGTAACAGAAATAAATCGGTTGAGAAAATAGGTAAAAATGGAACCGAACAAGTAACAGTTGCTATATTGCAAAGGGGATTTCAAAAACAACATTTTAAAAGTTGCTGAAGTAGAATACTTATCTATTAAAGTGTAAATCATAAAGGTATAGTTTAGTGCACTATCACAAAATGAATACCCTCATCAAGAAACAGCATATAACTAACTCCTCAAAAGTCTTCTGTGTGATCCCTTTCTTATCTAAACTCTGTCCACTACTAAAAGATAATCAACATTTTGATTTTCATCACCATAGATTTGTTTTTCCTGGTTTTGAACTTAAAATAAATGGTTCACCCATGTTCACTGAATGGTATCTTTTTTTTAGTAAGACTGCTACTTACACATACGCTGCTATCAACATTTGTTGTGTACATGTCGTTTGGTGCATGTAAACATATGTATGCATTCACACTTAGGAGTGCAACTACTTGGAATTAATTATACTCATAAGGTGTGAGTCTGTTCAGCTTTAGCAGACGATACAAAATAGTTTCTAAACTGCTAGTACCAATGAACATTCCTACCAGCAATACAAGAGTGCCCAGTGCTCCATATCCTCTCTACAAAGTACTGTCAGGCTTTTCTGTTTTACCCACTCTGGTGAATTTGAAGTGATATTTCTTTATGGTTTTAATTTCCATTCCCCCAAAGTGTAATTATGCTACCTTTCAATATCTTTATTGGCCATTTGGATATCCTGCTTAGTGAATCTGTTTAAGTCTTCTACCTGCTTTTCTATATGGTTATTTACCTATTTCTCTGTAGTTCTCGCATATTCTGAACATGAACTCTTTTTGGTTATTCGGGTTGTATCATCTTTTACTCTATGGCATCCAATTTTACTTTCTTGATGTCTTTGAAAGGTGGAAGTTCTTAATTTTAAAGCAGTCTAATTTATCAATCTCATTCTTTTTAGACAATGCTTTTGTTTTTTAAGAAAATTTTGCCTATCCTAAGATCCTAAAGATAAGGTAATCTTGAATTTTATTTTCTGGAAGATGTAATGATTCACATTTCATATTTACATCACTATAATCTGCTTGTAATTGATCTTCATGTATGGTATAAAATAAGGGCCAAGTTTCATTTTTTACCATATGGATATCAATGGACTCAATACCATTTATTGAAAAGATGTCACCTGCCATAAGTCAAGAGTCCAAAACGTATATAAATTAGTTTGAACCCCCCCCTTTTTTTTTTTGAGACACAGTCTCACTTTGTTGCCCTTGGTAGAGTGCCCTATTGTCACAGCTCACAGCAAACTCAAACTCTAGAGCTCAAGCAATTCTCTTGCCTCTGTCTCCCAAGTAGCTAGGACTACAGGCGTCTGCCACAACACCCAGCTATTTTTAGAGACAGGGTCTCACTCTTGCTCAGGCTGATCTGGAACCCGTGAGCTCAGGCAATCCACCTGCCTCGGCCTCCCAGAGTGCTAGGATTATAGGCGTGAGCTACTGCACCGGCCCTTAAACTCTTCTTATTCATAAATCTTTTTTCAAACTAAACTCTTTACTTTGTATTACACTTCCTCTACATTTCCTTTCTTTTTCAAGACTTTTAGCTATTCTTAGGCCCTGGCATTTCCATATAAATTTTAGAATCAGCTTATTAGTTTTCATAAAAATCTGCAAGAAATTTTATTGCATTTATTTAAAATTATTCATTACATTAAATCCACTGAATTTAGAAAGAAGTAACATATTTACAGTAGGGAGTCTCCCAATGCATACACATTTATTAAAGTTTTTGATGCTTTTGAAAATGCTCTATGGTTCTGTATATAGGTATTCATTTACTATTAGGCTTACTTCTAAGCATTTTATGGTTTTATAATAACTACTTTGCATGATGTCTTTTTTTCTTTGTCTGAATGATGTTTATTTCTGGCATGGAAAAAATGCACAGATTTTTATATTTCTAAATGCTCTTATTCATTCTAAAAATTTATGTAAAGATTCTTTGAGATTTTCTCTGACCCAATCTTATCATCTCTGAATGATTAATTTTGTTTTTACTTTCTCTAATCCTTATACATTTCATGTATTTTTCTTGTCTTATTGCACAGGCTAGGACATCCATTATAATATTGACTGTTCATCACTATCTCACTTGGGTCTCAGTAAGAGATATAATGTTTGATATAAGTTTTTTTAGGCACCCTTTGTAAGAGTAAGTATATTTCCTTCTACTCATAGTTTCCTAAGAATTTTATTTAAATCTTGAATGAATGTTGAATTCTAACAAATGTGTTTTTTGAATCTATTGAGATAATCTTATAATTTTTCTTCTTTATTTTATTAATATGATGAATTCATTAATTGGTATTATGATGCTGAACAAAACTTACATTTCAAGATTTAACAGTCATGTGTTATAGTCCATTTTGGGTAGAGGCACCTCATAATCTCTTTGCAAATTCATTTGGGCCTCTTTCAGTTTCTCTTTCTCCTCCCTCTCTCCTCTTGTATATATAGATACATAAATGAGGTCAGACAAGTGAGTTCATGAACTCATCCTAGAAAAAGTGCTACATATCTCATTGGTCAGTATCACTATGGTCACCTTCAAAGTACTTCACTTGTCCATCTGGTGACCTTAGTGATATTTAACAATGAAGTATGTAACACTTTTTCTAGGATGAGTTCAGAAACTTAATCATCTGATCTTGTACGTATATACACACATACACACACATCTTTTACCATTATATCCCTCTAATATGGGGCCCAACACCCATAGGGTTATGGTGTAACCTAATGTTATCTATTACATATTAATAGATACTAAATAAATATTTGCTGACAGTATTTGATGCTTTTGAATTGCTCAGAATTAGTACATATACTAATATATGTAGTATATATAGATAATACTAACATATATAGCATATTATAGTCTACATATAGTATATATAGACAATATATATATTAGTATTATATATACTAATTCTGAGCAATTCAAAAGCATGTATGTTTGTGTATATTTATATATATCATACCCTATTAGATCTTTGTCTTTTTAGTCCCATAATTGTTTATCTCAGATTTTAAGAAATAGCCCAGTAACATGAAGTACTATGTTTAGAATTCTTTTTAATCAGGGCATTTAAAAATTAGTGTATGATAAAGGTACTATGTTTTATGAGAATATTATCATTAAGATTTCTGGACAGTTGCTATTAAATTATTTAGATTTGAGAATAGGCTTTGGAACCTGAAAGATCTTGGTTCTAACCCCTGCTCTAAGACAGGAAAAGTCTATGAAACATGGTGCAGGCTTATGTGGTTAGGACAAAATGAAGGTTGGAGACCACAGGCGCCTACGGCATGTCTGGGAGCTGTATGAAGACCATTGTAAGAACTTGGGGCATAATTTATTAAGGAGGGGGAAGCCACTAGAAGATTCTTTATTTGACTAGTATTTTAACAGGATAACTCTGGCTGCTCTATTGAAACAAGCTGAAGGGTGACAAAGGCAGAAACAGGGAAACTCGGTGGTGGAGATTAGTAATGATGGTGGCTGGGCCCAGAGTACCCAGGAAACTAATGCAAAGAAGTCAAATTCTGAATGTATTTTCAAAGTGAACATATGAATTTTCTAAAAAATAAACTGAATAAGAGGTTTAAGAAAAAGAGGATACAAACTAACGCCAAGGTTTTTCCTTGAGTCTTTAGAATGATGGAATTAACTATTGTGTAAAATAAGACATTGAGATTGTACAAGAGGCAGCTTTGGGGAGGGGAGCTGATAGCAGGTAGCCAGTTTGGGGCAGTTTAAGTTTGTAACATCTATTCACCATCCTAACAGGCCAAATAAGCCTAGAGTTAACAGATTTGAGTCCAGGCTGGAGATATTTGAGAGCCGTTGGCTCATAAGACGATTGGCATAAAGCCAAGAGAAGTGTTAAGGTCAATTTAGACAAGGCATGTAGACAAGGAAGGCAACACATCCAAGGACTGGGCCTTGGCACTTTAACGTTTAGAGCTTGGGAGAAGAGGACCAACACCGGAGACCAAGGTGAAGCTAGAAAAGCATCAGGGCACTGGGCAAGTACGGTGTGGTGTCCTGAATGCAAGCAATGTTTGGAGGAAAACAGAGGACCAACTGGGAAGATTTGTTATCACAAGGAATATGGACTGAAAACAAATCACTGGATACAACAGCATTACAGCATATTGTACTACTGAAGGGAATACTGATGCAGAAGAAAGGAGGTAACTTCAGGATCAAAATCCTCAAGTGGATAAGAGGCAGTGGGATTCCATATTTAAGTAGAGGGCTCACCTTGCCTTATTTCCACAGTTAAGAAGAAAACCAGGTAGAAAATCCCCAAATACAAAAGTAGTAAGCCACTTGAGCAGTAAGGAAGAATAGCCTAATAAACCTATAAAATTAATGTCTAATTAATGAACAAGTTGGAAAGAGAGACCTGAGGCAAAGCCTAAGGCAGTTAATGTTCAAGATACTTATTAATTTATAGCAAAAGACTGAAACAATCCAGTGTTTAGAAATTCTGCTTCTGTAATAATGAATACTGAGAGTAGAACATGTTACAAAGTTGAACTCCAAAATTTTGGCTTCATTCATAGATTACAAATGGGGCAGTAAAAAAACTGGACTGGAAATACTAAGTTTTATAATAACCAGTCTCATTGAGATTTTTTTCAATCTTAACCATTCATTAATTATTAAGGATGATTAAACAAGAGAGGCTGTTTTGCTTTTTAAGAAATGGACAGTTCCTACCCTAAGTGAACATAATGTTAAAAATCAACCATTGAATACTCTTGTACACACTTGGCTGTTACTTCCCTGGTTGGAGATTACAACAGCTGGGTTCCTAAGCCCTTGAGGTGAAAAAGAAAGGTGAGTTGAGCCGCTGGCTGGGGCAGGAAACAGGAACAGTGGAGCAGGAGGAAAAATGCTTAGCCATTAAATGATGAGCACTTACCCAGACAATACAAAATCTAGATTTGGTAAGCCCTAGTAAATACTTTTCCAATGTTTACAACAAAACCAAGTCACTCGACCAGAACTAACTTAGATGTTGGTTTGTTTAAACAGTTGTCTGATATGGTGGAGTGTTTCCAACACACTGCGCCCTTTGTCCCACTACGTTATGACCTAGGTAAAGGAACCTCTTCAAGGCCTCAGTTTTGGAAGAATCTTCCGATGTCATGTTATTATGAAGGGTAAGTGAGACTTCAACTGGCAAAGTGCACAAAGCTCTTTAAAACTATTGCTATTGTAGCTTGATAATAATAATACACTAGCTTTCTAATTCTAATGAACTTTCAAGGGTTGAGGAAAGGAGGCAGAGGTCCTATATTGTTTTGAACTTCAGCATCATTAACAATGACCGTTAGCGAGACTATTACTGTAGTAACATAATTGGATAAAATTAAAAGAGTTAAGCAGAAAGACCCATGAAGTTAAAGGTCCCTAGCGTATTCCTAAATTTGTAAATTTCTTCATATTCTTCAGCCCCTGCTCAAACAGATGAGCTGTTCATATTCATCCGTGGTGTAAATAAATAATTTCTATTTTCTTAAGCATACAAACATAGACAATTATATCATCATTAACACTGATTGAAAAAAGTAAATGTTTTATGACTGACACTGCACATATGTTCAATTGTTTTGTTTTTAAACAGTAGTGAAATAGTACTTAACAAAATGAAAAACAAAAGTAAGGTAAATAAAGAGAACAGGTGTTAGGGACTCAATTAATGGGCGCCATCACAGATTTTGTTTACTATAACATTCGTGAAAAACTACGTATTTCTATTAACAGAATTCTACAATGTACTTTCTGCTGTAACAACTGATAATTAAGAATTATTGAGTAATTAAAAATCGCATGGTCATTTGCTGAACGTCCCCTACATACCTGGATCCACTGACATCTTCCTCAGCATGCACTTTTCTGAAAACATGTTACAAAGAATTAGAGTTTTCATGTTTTCTAATTTACAAGAGAAAACCACACGTCCCCTGCATCTTCAATTGCTCTTAGCCTGCTCCATTTTCCCACAACATTTAATCCTCTCCTAATACATAATTTACTTCTTTATTGCATTTGTTGCTTTTTATCTATCTCATTCCACTAGAACAGAAGTTCTGCTAGGAATGGATTTTTGTCTATCTGATTCAGAACAGAGCCTGCATACATAGGAGCCAATCAATACGTATTTGTCAAACAAATGAATATATGAATTCATCCTAAGTACTTTTTTTTAAAAAAAGAAAAGGCACTCTCCTTTGGATCCAAACTAGGTTTATAAGGTTAAATGCCATATTTTGACATCTTCAGCCTAATATTTCCTCTCAGTTTTATCTTTGTTGGGTATACAGCTCTTCCCAGTTTTTTAAAAATAATCTAGCAATATTTTCTGTAATGACCTACCACATTGACCTTCCCCTCTACAGAAAGGACAGTAATTACTGTGCTGGAAACCAACAGTTAGCTTTGCTAGGAATCCCTTAAATAATCCTTCTATTTCACTATGATTTCTTTTGTTCTAAGACAATTGTTAATGACATGGATGACCTTTTCAAATTGACAAATAAAAATTGGATGTATTTTTATTGTACAACATATTTTGATACATGTATTGTGGGCTGGCTAAATCAAGCTAACATATGTATGACTAACATATGAACATACTTTGTTGTGGTGAAAACACTTAAAATCTACTTCCTCAGCTATTTTCAAGTATATACCATATTGATATTTACTAAAGTCACCATGATGTGCAAGGATCTCTTAAATTTATTCCTCCTGTCTAACTGAAATTTTCTATCTTTTGGGCAACATCTCCCTAACCCTGCTTCTACCCCAGCCTCAGATAACCACCATTCTATTCTCTGCTTCCATGAGCTCGGCTTTTTCAGATTCCACAGTTAAGTGAGATCATGCAGTATTTCTCTTTCTGTGCCTGGCTTATTTTATACAACATAATGTCCCACAGATTCATCCACATTGTCAAAATGACAGGATTTCCTTCTTTATTAAGGCAGAATAATATTTCCTTGTGTATATATGCCACACTGTCTTTATCCATTCATGAACTGATAGACACTTAAGTTGATTCCATATCTTTTTTGTTTTGTTTTTGTTTCTTTTTTTTGTTGGTTGTTTGTTTCAGAAATAGGGTCTTGTCTGTTACCCAGGCTAGAGTGCAGTGGCATCAACATAGCTCACCTTAACCTCAAACTCCTGGGCTCAAGTGATCCTCCTGCCTTAGCCTCCTGAGGAGCTGGGTCTAGAGGAGTGTGCCACCATGCCCAGCTAATTTTTCTATTTTTTGTACAGACAAGTTTCGCTATGTTGCTCAGGCTGCTCTTGAACTCCTGGCCTCAAGTGATCTTCCTGTCTCAGCCTCCCAATGTGCTTGGATTATAGACATAAGCCACTGTGCTCTGCTGATTCTGCATCTTGGCTATTGTAAATAGTGCTACAGTGAGTATGAGAGTGCAGTTTTTGACATACTGATTTTATTTCCTTTGGATGAACACCCAGTGGTGTATTGCTGGATCATATGATTGTTCTCTTTTTAGTTTTTGAGGAACCACCATACTATTTCCCATAATGACAGTACTAATTTACATTCCTAACAACAGAGCATAGGGTTCCTTTTTTCTATATCCTCACCAATGCTTATCTTCATCTTTTCCACAATAGTCATTTTAATAGGTGTGAGGTTGTATCTCATTGTGGTTTTATTTCCCTGATGACAAATGATGCTCAACATTTTTCCATCTATCAGTTGGCCATTCGTAATAATACGTAGTCTTTTGAGAAATGTCTATTCTGGTATTTGCTCTGAGTTGTTTGAGTTGCTTACATATCTTTTTGAACAGGAACCCCTTATTATATGTATTGTTTGCAAATATTTTCTCCCATTCTGTAGATTTTCTCTTTACTCTGTTGATTGTTTTCTGTGCTGTGCAGAAGCTTTTTAGTTTGATGTAATCACATTTGCCTATTTTTGCTTTTGTTGTCTGTGCTTCTGTTGTCATATCCAAAAAATCATTGCCCAGGCCAATGTCATGAAGATTTTCCTCTATGCTTTCTTCTGGTAATTTTGCAGTTTCAGGTCTTATGTTTTAAGTTTTTAGCATATTTTGAGTTTATTTTTGTATGTGATAGGAGATGAAGGTCTATTTTCATTCTCTTGCATGTGGATATCCAGTTTTCTTAGTACTGTGATAACATCTAAAGGATATCCTTTCTCTATTGACATTTCTTTCTAGATAAATTTTGTTACCTGCATTTATACTTAAATTCTCTCCAGCTTCTTTTTCCCCTTGGATATTGGGTCTAGGTCCTTACCTTTTGATCCTAAACATCACTTTTCTCAGATATTCAGTTAACACACACTTTTTCATTTTACTCTTTAAAATTCTCATTCACTACATCTTATGTGTCTGTGTCTCTGTATAAAACCACCTTTATTCTGATATAAACTAATACTTAACCTGAGACATGACGACTTTATGTTTTCAGAGACAGGGTCTCACTCTGCCTTCCAGGCTGGAATGCAATGGTGTAATCATAGCTCACTGCAAGCTTGAGCTCCTAGGCTCAAGTGATCCTCCTGCCTCAGCCTCACCCAGAGGTGAGGTACATGCCACCACACCCAACTAATTTAAAAAAATTTTTTTGTAGAGGCAGGGTCTCGCCACATTGCCTAAGCTGGTCTTGAATTCTTGGTCTCAAGCAATTTTCTCACCCAGGCCTCCCACAGTGCTAGGATCACAGTCCTGGAGTTACTGCACATAAGCCAGAAGGACTGAAATCTAAAACTTTTTTGTTTTTAACATGGTAGTAGGGAATTCATTCTTTCTTCTTCTTTCCTCTTTCTTTCACCCAAATTTATCTTTTTGTAAGATAATTTAAGCTTTTTGGGATTTCTTCCTACTCTGTAGTTATTTTTCAATAGAGATTGTCCTGTGATACAACTTTTTGAGAAAGGTTACACTGCTGTTTTTCTTCTATGACAACTAAAAGATCTTGTGATATCTTAAAAAAAAATTTCCCTGTCCTCTATTTCTGCCATTTCTAAATCACTCTACTTAACTAATTTAGAATATGCATATTGAAAGGCACAGTACCTTGGTGTTCTATAAATTATGTATGGGGCTGGCAATTTATTTATTTATTTTGACAATTCATTTTGGTCCTAAAGGAACTACTCTCGTTATTACCCTCATGGTCCCATATACTACATTAACCTAAGGTTTTTTTAATGTTTAAAAAGAATATCTCATTATGGTTACGGGCTATGCTACCAGCAATGTAATATTAGCTTTTCTCCTAGCTCTTAGTTTTCCCCGTTAGAGGTATTTACTCTAGAACAGTGGTTCTCGACCTCTGGGTTACAACCCCTTGGTAACAATGAAAATACATCGCGGCATTAGGAAGGTTGAGAACTACTGCTCTAGAAGATATATTCTTAACCTTTTCTGTCTTCATAACTCCATAGATGTATTGTCATGTGTCCTCACATTCATGAACCAGATAGATCCCTTTCTGCTCCAGAGCTACTAAATTCTGACTCAGAACTTAAGTTGTTCTGGATAGTGGACATCTGTCAACTTCTGACTGCTATTTCCTTTTTACGTTTTTTTGCCTAGTCATGGAAAAGATGCTTGCTCCAAAAATCAATCTTTTTTTCCTTGGCTCACAGAACTCCAATGTGCAATATACTAATACCATATGGAATGGCCCTACAGGGCCATGGTTAATCCCAGCTAGTTCATTTAAAAAAGGCTCTTTCAGCCTTTTGCTTCCTATTAGGTTAGGCTCAGGTAACTAAGTGCTCTGAGACAAACTATGATCTCTTTCTTTATCAGCATCCAATTAGGACCCTTTTCCTATACCAGTCATATATGTTTTATCTATTTAAAAATAAATGCTTATTGCTATAACTGGAGTTAGTAGTCACAGTATCTGTAATAAAAGTCTTTATATTATAGCATGAGAGATAAGGCATGGATCTGATTATAAAATAAATATGATAAAACCTTTGGCTGGGTAGTCAGAGAGCAAGGGAATCAATGAAACTAAAGGGCAGATGGTGAAGGGTGAAGGGTAAAGGAAAAAAGGGATCTTCTTGGTAAGTGAACCATCAGAGCAGGTGAAAATGTTTTGTGTTCATAGAACTGCCCAACTATAGAAGACAGAGTATAGAAAAAAATTGCAAGTCATTCAGAATTTTGTATATTTTTGTATATTATTAGAGCATTTATGGAAATATTGAATGCATGAAGTATTCACTAAAATACTTCTGCTCATACTTTTTCTCTGAATGTTTCACTTTTTATGCTTTGGAGCCCTGGATATGATTTTACGTTTATCACTATAATGTAATTTAAACATGGGGTTTGTAGTTAGGATGAATAAAGGGCAGATGAAGAGGGGTAACACTGGGGGAAAAAGAATCTTCCTTTCTTCCTTTTACTTCTTTTTTTTTCTAGAATCTAAACACATGAGATAGGATTCACCATCTTATGGTGGAAAGGAGCTTTCATTCTGTATCTGGAACATGGCAGCAATCACTCTCCAGTTAGATCTAAATGATTGAATTGCAAGGTAAATGGTATCAGGGGCGAAGTCATTTTCCCTCACCTTCAGCACCCTCTTTTCCCAAGATCAAGCAATTTTCTTGTGTAATGAACTGTATCTACTCTCAAGTGGCCTGGAAATTAAGAGGTCCAAAGCATCTTCCAAGTCCCTGTTACCTATTTGGCATCATGATGTCTTTGCCTGAGACATTACTGATCTATGTTTTCCAAGGCTGTATAAAGGAGGGATGCAAAGGAAGGGAACTGTGGAACAATGGTGCATATGGGAGGAAAGGCTTCAATCGATTCTGAATTATTCAGGGAATAGTTTTCTAGCTGATGGGTTGTCAAATTCTTTACGTCAAAAGCTTTTGTCTGGTTGATAGCCTTTAGGTCAGTTCTGTACCAATTTCACAAAGGCAGGGAAATATGCAACCAGGAACCTGCTCTAAAACCAACATCAACCTCCAAAAGTAATCATAGTAGTTTCATTTACACCTATCACATACCCAAAGTCTGAAGAAAGTGAGTGGAAAGAGGAGAAAAATGTAAGGAAACTAGGTAATAAGGAATTTAAAAAAAAAAAAAAGTGAAAACAAAATTCAAACTATACACTGTCTCAATTTACTATGACTTCTGTAGACCCAGAAAATAAGAAAGGAAGAACTACAATAAATGTATTTGATCAATTCAAGAGGCGAGTTATATTTTTTCCTATAGTCAATGTTTTTAATCTTTTTCTTTTAGCAGATAATATATGAGTGATTTCTTTTACTAACAATTTCTGCTATTTATAAAGTTCATACTAAGCATCTGATGTTTTATATATTCATATATTATTTTTGACATTTACTAAAAATGTCACCAGTTACCTAATAAAAATATCTGCCAGACATTTTCAGTATTTTTATAACAGTATCTTTTAAAAAGTAACATTTATAGCTGACTTTACCAATCAAAAGCATATTATCAAACAGGTAGATTCAGGAAATAAGTTGTGCTACTAAAGAGAAAAGATACTTATTTGATACTAGTAATTAATTAATATACAGAAAATGGGGCGGCGCCTATCGCTTAAAGGAATAGGGCACCGGCCCCATATACCGGAGGTGGGGGTTCAAACCCGGCCCCAGCCAAAAACTGCAAAAAATAAAATAAAAATAAAAATAAATAAATAAATATACAGAGTGACTAAATTTGGCAGCTATTTACAATATTAGAATAATATAAGTTGTCAGTTGTTAAGTAATAGAAAAAAATATGTTGAGTCCAGATGTATATGCTTTACAAACTATTTTAACTTGGAATGACTTTACCTATAACTAAAATATGGCAACTGAAAGTAAAATACCATACCAATACAGCAACAATGTAAAACAATATCAAAGCTAGGACTAAAACATTAGGCTTACGTGGACATTTTCTATGATCTGTGGGAACACCTTGTATAATAAAAAAGAAAAATGTGATTAAATTCAATTACATTTGACAGTTAATAAAATACCTTGGCCAAAGTCTTAGGCAGATAATTATAGAGACAAAACTTGTCATAAAACCAAAGCCAGTCCTTTGCAAAAACCTTTGGAAATAAAAAGCCAGTATTTTTCAAAACTATATCAGGGTGAATTTAACATGGAAGAACTTAAGTAGGTGCCAAATCCAGAGCTAGAAGCATCATTGATTTAAAACAATATGGAACTTGTTACATATTTATACAGATACATATTTAAATGTTTTCCTAGATATATAATTCTAAAACATTGAACAATTCATATATTTCCATAGTGAATAAACTACTAATTAAAAATTCTTTAATCACGGTGAGATAAACTCTCTATCTATCTAGTAGTGTCACATGTTGGTGCAATCCTTTTCAAAAGTAAGCTGACAAAACGTTCAAAAGATACAACCATGATCATACCCATTGATTCAGTATTCCAGTTTTGATAATTTTTTTTTTTTTCTTGAGACAGAGTCTCACTCCATCACCCTGGAGAGAATGTTGTGTCATCACAGCTCACAGCAACCTCAAACTACCGGGCTCGAGAGATCCTCTTGCTTCAGCCTCTCGAGTAGCTAGACTACAGGTGCCTACCACGCCAGGCTAATTTTTCTATTTTTAGTAGAGATGGGGTCTCGATCTTGCTCAGGCTGGTCTTGAACTCCTGAGCTCAGGCAATCCACTCGTCTCGGCCTCCCATAGTGCTAGAATTACAGGTGTGAGCCACGGCACCCAGCCCAATTTTGAGTGTATTTTCACAGGAAATTATCTAAAGCCAAATTAAAAAATAAAAACTATATCATAAGAAAAAATGAGAAATGTGTCAAACGGTCTATGAAACTAGTGTATGGTGCCCCATGATCACATTAATGTACACAGCTATGATTTAATAAAAAAAAAGAAAAAATGAGAAGTAATTTAAATATACAGTAATATGTGACTGGCTTAGGAAATTATAGTATATTGATTTGAGAAAATATAAGAGTTTATATAGAAAGATGTTTTAAATCATTTTCTGTATAGGAAAATGTGTATGATATATAAGTGATATGATGCTAAATTATAGGTAGTTCCTATATTTCTGTGGCAAAAAATAGATATTATATAACTTTATATTACAAATATGAGGAGAGATTGAATAACCCAATCTTTGTTCAACATATAATTGGGGGTAGTGATAGGGCAGCTTGTTTTTACTCTAAACATTGGGAGTGTTGTTATGGTGGATGCACGTTTAAGTGTCTCCTTTTCTGAGTCCACACCACCTTCACATACAACAGTAGGCCTGAAAAAAATTAAACACAAGCACAGAGAGATACAGAGGCAAGAAATGGTGAAATGCTGTTTGCATTATCTAAAGATGCTCCAATTCTTCACTGGTAAGACCTACTGCACATCTACTCTCAGATTTTAGGAATAAAAGGAAACATACAAAACTCCCTGCATGCTTTTTATAAATTCCTATCTTTTTGCTTGGATCAGTTTCAACTGGTGTGCATACATGCAAACCAAGAAACAAAACTAAAATGGTTTTTGTATATCTTTCGTAATCTTTATATTTTTAAAAAGAATCTGTCTAAGAATATTTAAGCATGATATCCCATCTAATTGCATTGCAAATAATGTTCTTTGTCCAGGATCAGAAGTTTACTTTTTTAACTGATGCATAATAAACATGGTTTTGGGGCACATGTGTAATTTAATACATTTATATAATTTGTAAAGAATAAATCAGCATACTCAGGATATCCATTATCTTCAATATGTCCTTTTTAGTGCTAGAACCATTCAAAATGGAAGCTCACTTATTGTGTACACAGTTCCTCAAATCATATAGCAAATAAAATCCAACAGTATTTCTAGGCAATATAATATTCCAACTAGGGTTCATGAACAGCATGCCTTGTCTCTTCTTTTTGCACTTTAATTAGAATCATTCCACTGATGCCTAAGTGACATTTTCAGGGATAAACATTATCTTTTGGCCTTGAATGGAAAAGCACTCTGTATAAATTCTACTGAATTATGCCCTTATAATTTGACTGTGAAGTTGCTTTTGTTACCTTTCATTTACTATTTGCCATGTTGTGACACATATCACGTGAAACACTTCATACACACTATCCCATTTGCTTTTCACAAAACCCGTGATGGAATGTTTTTTTTCCATACTTTCCTTTTTTCAATAATTATTGAGTGTACTTCCCATTAGATGAGCATTTATTTCAGCACCAGAAATATAAAGATGGAAAGCCCAGAATAGGAGAGGGACAGATGTTTAGAAATACAGAAGTGATGCACGCTACAGTAGTGGCGATGTACAACACGCTCTGAAATACGAGAGGGAATTGCTACCTATGTGGGGCAGGATGAGGAACCCCCCAGAATTCCCATACTCCTGGGGAAGTGCTGAGATAATCTAAAATCCAGAGAAAGAAAACTAATCTGTCACCTTGGAAACATACAAGGTAATCTAGAAGACAACAAAATATAAATGGGAGGATGCTAGCTTTTGTGGGTAAGGCTGTAGTAAACATAACAGTGGAAAAAATGGCAAGTATTTATACATCGGGGACTTCTTTTTTATGTTTATTCAGTTATCTGAATATAGAATCATATAATTTTTAAGGCCTGAAATGTGCTAAGGCGGTATTAGGAAAGACCCCTGTTAAGAATATGTTGCCTGGAATTATTTTTTAATATTATAAACTTAGAAAATATTTGGATTTACATTGTTTAACTTTTTAAAAAAATTACTGAATTATTTATTTCAAATTAATATGAGGGTACAAATTTTCAGGTTACACTGTTTTCAATCTAAATTCAAGTTGTAGTTGAGCCCTTCACCTAGGGGGCGTGCTGAACACTCTCACACTGTGCACATTAGGAGAGATCCTGCCAATTGCCTTCCCTCCTCCCTGTACCTCTTGCTAGACTATATTTGTGTTTTATTATTTGTATGGGCATGTAGTTGTTGGTATATTGGTTTCATATTAGTATTGACTACATTGGATATTTTTTTTTCCCTTCCTTGAGATACTTTACTAAGAAGAATGTTTCAACTCCATACAGGTAAAGCTGTACCACACTAGTTGTTAATATAATCTGGAAATGTTAGTCTTTATTTGGATAGTCACACCTTTTATCTGTGTTTCTTTTTCTTGATGAATTATCCCTTTTTAAATTATTATTCAAATGAAAAAAATTGTATGGTTCTCTTAATACTTGCTGTGCTGTCCACTTTGTCTTGTCTGTCACAGAACATTAACATCTTGAATAATGTAGACACTCTCTATCCTTTCATGACCTACATTTGCTTTCAATGTACTATCCTAAATCCTCAGCACCTTCATATATTCTGGCTCCTGCTTACCTACCTGCCTCTACAGCCTCATCTTTTAGGCTATGTACCCCTTTTTTCAATGCTTTACTTCTATCGGATCTGTGCCCCCAACGCACTACACTTTCATCTTATTTTTGCAAATACTGTGACTTTTGCCTTTAATACTTTACCCCCTCATTCTTCTGACGGATTCTTTTTTTCCTAAGACGGAGTCTCACTCTGTTGTCCAGGCTAGAGTGCCATGGCATCAGTCTAGCTCAAACTCCTGGGTTTAAGTGATCCTCCTGCCTCTAAGTGATCCTCCTACCTCAGCCTCCAGAGTAGCTGGGATTAGAGGTGCCTGCCATGACTCCTGGCCAATATTTTTCATTTTTAATAGTGATGGAGTCTCACTCTTGCTCAGGCTGTGTGTTGAACTCCTGAGCTCAAGGGATCCTTCTATTTCGGCCTCACAGAGTGCTCGGATTACAGTGATAGAATCTGACAGATTCCAACACTTCTCCAAGAAAGATTTCCCAGACTGCAGGGAATGTCTAAGGTACACCATACCTCCTTGACATTTGTAAAACAGTCCTTTTGTACATGTTTCTCCTGCAAACATGTAAGCTTCTTGAGGGCAGGGACTGTATTAGGCATTTATAGCCCCATGTAGTATTTGTTACATAAAATATCAAGAATATTAGTTGAATAAATAATTGTCAAAACTTCTACATGGCACAATAGTAAATGTCATATAAATTAATGGCCAATTAGCATCATGCTATAAAGTCATACACAAATTGAAGATGAACAAACACAGAAAACATACTTCTCATGAAGCTTAAAATTTATATATTGCTGTAGGCAGAATAGAGTGGCGCCCGAAGATGTCCATGTCATAATCCCCCAAACCTGTGAATATGTTAGGTTACACGGCACAGGGGAATTAAAGTTACAGATGGAATTAAGCTTTCTAATCAGCTGACCATGGGAAAGTATCTTGAGTTACTGGGGTGGCCTCAATTTAGTTATAAAGGCCCTTCTAAGTGGAAGAGGATGGCAGAATGGGGAGAAGTAGTGAATGGGTAATATGAGAAGGATACTGTTGGATGCTGCTGGTTCTGGAGGAGGAGGAAGAGGCTCAAGAACTAAGGAATGTGAGCAGCTTCTAAAACAGTGGTTCTCAACCTTTCTAATGCTACAGCCCTTTAATACTGCTCCTGTGGGTCGCGACCCACAGGTTGAGAACAGCTGTTCTAGAAGATGGAAAGGGCTAAGAAGTGTTCTCGAGAACCTTCTGAAGGAACCCAATTCTGCCAAAACCTTGATTTTAGCCTTGTGAGACCCATTTTGGACAACTGGCCTGAAGAACTGTAAGACAACAAATTTATATTGTTTTAATCTACTAAGTTTGTGACAATATATTACAGCAGCAAAAGAACACTAATGCGTATGCCCACATTGAACAGGATTAACTTTGGTTGCACATAGCAGAAAACCTAAGATAATGGTGACTTAAATAAGATATAAGTTTATTTTCCTCTCTATAGAAGAGATCTGGAGGGGGAAGTCCAAGGATGGTATTTCACAGCATCAAGGGCTTGGGCTGCTTCAATCCTGGTGTTCTGCTTAAGAAGCTCTAGCCAGCAGGTATGATTTCAGCCAGTGGGAAGAAGAGAAAGAATGATGAAGCATCTCCTTGCGAAGATGTTGCACACACTACTTCCTCTTACGTCTCATTGGCCAAGACTGAATAGCAGAGTCACACGTAGGTACATGCAAGAAGGGAAACAGAGTCATTATTTCAAGTGGCCATGTGATTAGAACGGACAGTTCTATCATTAAAGAGAGGAAAAAAACCATGGTAGGGACAACAGCCATTTCTACCTGAATACTGTAGCTTTGTGAAGTGTTTTTCTCTCATCGTTTTAAGTATATTAAAAGGAGCCTTACCTAGATTTGAGATTAAGGCAGAGCCATCATTCCACAGATAGTTACTATATACTATAAGATGATAGTTGCCAGATTTTGCATGTACACACATTAGAACACGAGTTCACACATAGGCAGTTCCTGGGTTATGAATGACATAGGTTTTATAGGTTTGCTCTTAAGTTGAATTTGTATGTCAGTTGGTGCAGGCACACTTACCTATTACCTCTAAGAGCTGCCATTCATAAGTGTGAGTTGTTCATCAGTTGGATGTTTGTACCTCGGTGACTTACTGTAATAGCTGTCATTTCTAAGTGCCAGTTGTATGTTAAGTCGGATATTTTTAACTTAGGGACTACCCACACTTGCTCAATAAATGATATAGGACATTTATATCATATTGAAACTTCAGTGTTTTAATAATTAATGGAAACAGCAGAATTCTTGGTTGATGAGAAATAACGTTAAAAAACATTTTATTTCTATATAAAATGGGCCTGGCAGGAACAATATTGCACAAAGAGAAAACTGTAGAGAGTTTAACAGAGATGCTTTATAAAAGCGTGGATAGATTTAAGAGAAGGAATGATAAAACATCCAACCAATACCACCCCTAGGCCTGAAGACACAGAGGAAAGAAGTAGTTTCTGCAACTTGCTGGACCTGTGGCCATGGGACAGCAGTGACAGAAGCCATGGAGCTTAGGTAGGGGAATGATGCTACAGCCACAGCCAGGCAGAAGGGAATGGAATATCCTGACTTCTCTCTCTTTCCTTCCTCTGATCATTTGCCAATGCCTCCAAATTGGCTGAAACCAAACAGAAACGAGAGGGCAAAGGACCCTGGGTGATGTGGTCCAGAGAAGTCAGCTCCTCAGAGGGTGGAAAGGCAGAGAATGGACTTTGAGGGCCAGAGAATAACAAGCATAATATGAAAAGGCAAAGCATTTCACAGAGTTGGAACAATTCAAAAAATCTTGAACAAAAAGAGAAAGGAAAATGATTCAAACAGAGCTAGGACAAAGAAAGATGAAGAGAATGATTAAAAAGTAAAACAGTAGGGTAGGGTACAATGTCTGATCTACCTATATAGGTGGGATAAAGAGAGTGAGCAAAGAAACAGAGGCATGAGGTCTGAAGAGAAAAAGAAGGGTCTGACCAGGGAACTCAAAAGTTGCAGATATGACACAGGGTATTTCTGATCACCAGCTTTTTCATGTGAGTTCAACACAATGGTGGAACATCTAAAACCTGTTACTGACTGCAAATATTTTAAATATATATATGCTTCAAGGATTTAACAGAGGCAGTGATTGTTAAGTGAGGATCTGTGGATTATAGAAGGCCAGCCCTGTAGGTCAAAGAAACAGCCACACTCTGTAACAGGACCAGTCAGCTGCTAAAATAAGTCAAGACGGCAGAGAAAAGAAATACACAGAGACAAAGGGAAAAAAAAGCAGTTGAAACCAGATATTAGATCTCTGATATGGTGAATACTTAAAATTCACTTAAAACCAAAATATGCATGTTGCTTTCTCTTTACTGCGAATTACCTACCAATAGTTCTAAGTATAGAAAAAAATGTTATGTTCATATGTAATATTAATAAAAATTATAATCTTCTGAGGCAGTTTAAAAAGTAATCCTTTACTGTCATTTTATGGAAAAGATTAGTTTTACTCTTTGGCTGTTGACTGACATCCTCCTGTAAGCATCTCTATGTATGTTTATACTTTTATCTATTTAGATGTGATCCCGAAAAACTGCCCCTCAAATAAGAAGTTCCACGTGTTAACATTTCATTGACTTAAATTAAAAATAACAGTCTTATTCCTCAGAGGGAGAAAAACCATTTTGTGATAAAATACAGATAAGGTATGGGGAAAACATTTGTTCCTTTGATCAACTACTTTATTTAGATTTTATTAGAAGAACAGGCGTGGGTCCTGAGGACAACTGTTGGTTCTGCATCACCTAGTACCCACGTTTCCTTCCTGGCTCAGTGATCGCAACAGTGCAACGACCACTGCTCTCTTTTGTACCATTTTGAATTACAAACCCAGAATCACGATTGAGCCGTAGGTTGAGGAAAAGATTTAAGGGACCTGTATTTTCTTTACTTTGAGGGATAACATGTAATAAATTTCTTTTTTCTTCAAAACTCTTAAGATTAAAATTAAGTATTGAATTAAGGAGTAGGATCAGTAGGTAATTGTTCAATGAAATTAATCAACTTTTAATTTTGATGAACATTAGAAAATTCAAAGTTGCATTTCTCAAGAATATTTTGGAAGTGAAAATAGTGAAGAATGTGATAATTATATGCTTGATGTGGAACATTATGAAATATGTATATTTTAAACTTAAAATAATTTCATGTCAAATTTTATCCTAATTTATACATGAATCTTACATGTAAATCAAATATCAGGTGCACAGGGTTTATGAAAAATTTATAGAAAAAAATCAATATTGAAAATATTCTACCATTACATTTTTCCCTGTAAATTTGGAAAAGATTGTATAGTAATTTATTTTTAGAATATCTCTCCTTCAGCCTATATAATCCCAGTGCTCAACAGAAGCAGAGTGTTAACATTTTTTTACATATTAAAAATACAAGTATATACTGAATTTTTATCATATAATGGCTCAATTACTGAAAACCAAGAATGCAGGATACACGTTAAACTCTTATTAGTATCTCTTATAGTTTGATTTTTTAAAAACTTCAATTGTAATAAATTTGTTTCTTTTATTAACTGATTCTTAAACTTTTCCCCCAATTCTGTATATTTAAAAGATAAGAAGCAATCATTACATATGCACCAGGTTTAAAGCTGCAATTTATTCCAAGATTTACTTTTGTCTTTCTTTTCTTTTTCTTTTTTGCAGTTTTTGGCTGGGACTGGGTTTGAACCCGGCACCTCCGGCATATGGGGCCGGCGCCCTACCCCTCTGAGCCACAGGCGCCACCCTTTGTCTTTCTTTCTAGTATAGATTTCAACATTTTTGATAAAAGTATATTAATTGAATATTCAATTCATAATATATAGTAATTACAGATTTTTACAAAGTTGAAAGTTTCACATTAGAAGGTTTGGGGTATTAATACAAGGCCTGACAATTAAGTTCACGAACTTATCCTAGAAAAAGTACTTTATACTGACTATTTTATTGCCGAACATCACTATGGTCACTTTTGACGTACTCCCCCTGGGGAGCTATGTACTGATACTAGTGCCTAGCCTAGTCCATCCTTCAAAGCAATTTTGGAAACTTTTTCTGGAATGACCATCCAAACTGGTATTGTACAAGGTCAGACAATTGAGTATGTGAACTTGCCCCCACGTGGTCACCTGCAGCAACGCGACAAACTCTAACTCGGTAAGGATTCATAACCTTGGTATATCACTGTCTCACAGCTGTGTTCGTGTTGACATGTGACAGTATCTTGCTGAGTAGCGTCCATCATTGTTGTTGCATATTTTTGTGTGTCATATGACAACAGCTCTGATGGTCATTCCAGAAAAAGAGCTCCAAAATTGCTTTGAAGGGTAGACTAGCTGCTGGTGTCCTAGCTTCCCAAGGGGAGTACTTCAAAGGTGACTGAAGTGAAATTCAGTAATGAGGTATCTAACACTCTTTCTAGGATGAGTTCATGAACTTAATTGTCAGACCTCATCCTTCCTGTGCATATTCTAAAAGTAGAAACAGCTCATCATTTTGGGGAAAAGATTATGGCAAAACTAAAAGCAAGAGCAATTAATTAGTCAGGATATAAATGACAGTAATGGTTCAACTATTCCTAAGGACTAATGTGATGAAGGTAGATTATTTATTTTACATATTTCATTGCCAAAAATAGGTTCAGAAAAGGGTAAGAATATTAATTTACTTCAGAAATATTTACTGACCATCTACTATGTGGCTAGATCCTCTGCAAAGTGTTGAGGACACAGAAATGGACAAGAGGAAAAAAAAGTTACCTGAAAAGTTACTTGTCCATATAATTAAATGAAGTTTAGCCCAAGCCAACTAAACTAGTAACCACTAACAGAAGGAAGAAAATTACTTCACAGTTTGTCTCTTTGTCTTCTTACGATTTTAAGGTAAGGACGAACATGGAAGGAAGCTTGGGCGGCATATATAATACCACTTAAGTTTAAGGGTAGATATAATATGCGTGCTAGAGTTAGGACATATTTTTTTCCCTTTCTGGCTGGAAATTCAAGCAGCTGTATAAAGCTGAGGGTGGGGGTGGGCATGGGGGAGAAATTGCTGACAAAAGATCAAGTCTATAACCCAATTCAGAAGGTAGCTGATTAACCTTATACAAATCTTTTTTTTTTTAATTTTTGTTTTTTAGAGACTCTGTCTCACTTTGTCGTCCTCGGTAGAGTGCGGAGGCGTCACAGCTCACAGCAATCTCCAGCTTTTGGGTTTAGGAGATTCTCCTGCCTCAACCTCTTGAGTAGCTGGGACCGCAGGCGCCAGCCACAACACCTGGCTATTTTTTTTGTTGTTGTTGCAGTTTGGCCAGGGCTGGGTTTGAATCGGCCACCCTCGGTATATTGGGCCGGCGCCCTACATTATGCAAACCTTAAACATTATGCAAATCTTAAAAGAGGAAAAGCTCTCCATTGAACGAAGCAAAGCAAAGACACAGTTCTGACGTACAAGTTTCAGTTAACATGGTTATTGAGGAAAGCAAGGATCACTTGTACTTAAAATGATCATTAAAGGCGCCTGTGGCTCAGTCGGTAAGGCGCCGGCCCCATATACCGAGGGTGGCAGGTTCAAACCCGGCCCCGGCCAAACTGCAATCAAAAAAATAGCTGGGCGTTGTGGCGGGTGCCTGTAGTCCCAGCTACTCGGGAGGCTGAGGCAAGAGAATCGCTTAAGCCCAGGAGTTGGAGGTTGCTGTGAGCCGTGTGACGCCACGGCACTCTACCGAGGGCGGTACAGTGAGACTCTGTCTCTACAAAAAAAAAAAAGGAAGAATGATTCTAGTTTTGGCACTAAGGGTGAATGTATATATATATGTAGACATAATGTGTAGCAAAGAATGTTTACAGTCACAGATTATGCACCAATAAATAATGCATTTACTTCTCAAAATGCCAAAGCAAATGTGAGAGAGAAAAATTTTCATCTATATTCAGGATTAAACTTTCTAATTTTAAATTACCAGACTTGAGCTGTAAATTTATTTCCGTTGAAAGGTTTGAAGAGATTATTAATGAATCCTCTAAAATTCTGGAAGTTGGTTGAAAGATTAACATAATAAAGAATCTTGCCATAGATACAGCAAATTTATTGGCCTAAGTTTATTGAGCACCTACTATGTGTCAGCACTCTGCCAGATGATTTACTATTTCTATTGCTGTCACATTTTAGTGTTCTCAATTTCTCTACCAATAACTCTTACACAGTTAATTTATATCTACACTGTCTGAAATAGGCTTTGCTCATTCATTCCATAAGATTGGTCCCAAAGACATTTTCTCATTACAAAGAGGCCGGGAGCAGGAAGAGAAAGCCAAATCCAAATCCAAATCCCAGAGAATACTGAAGATGACTTCCTTGGTATTTGTAGTGTTATCTACATGGTCTTTCAGAAATCCCCAAACTTGTTAAAAGTCAAGGACTTAAGATAAAACCAGTAATCTACCAGTTTCTTGCCTTAAGGTCTTTTTATAGCGATGACCGTTCATTTAGGTAGGAAACCACGGCCTGTGAATACCTTAACTCCAAATCTTGACGCCTACGATCGGGTCTACCCAAAGAGGAAAGCGGGGAGGGCAGAGAGCAAGGGCTGGGTGGGGGAGGCTGAGGTGACAGCAGGTGAGAACCTGGTACGGATGGGGAAGTGAGAAAGGCACAGTGTGGGTATTACTCATTTTGCTTTACTGCCGAGGTTGCTCACAAGCGGAACTTCTTGCCTCTCTTTCGGTCCAGCCGAAGTTCAATCTAACTGAAGTCACTTCCCATCCCGGTTCGCTTGGGGGAAAACCGTGCGTCCGTGGAAGGGAAGGGACTGAGAACTGAGAGGGTCAGGTAGTCACTCTCATGACACCGCGTGTCCTCGCCCGTCAGAAGCCGAGCTTCCCGAATCAGTTCATCACCGTTCCCCGAACTTGCCCTTCCCCAAATTAAGGGAACTCCCGGGGGAGTCCAGAGCACGACCTTGGCCCCGACAGCGCCGAGGGGAGAAACCAGGCGTGGGATCCGAGCCCAACCTTCAGAAATAGGGCAGCCTGGGTCCTCGAAACTCTCCGAGGGCCAGCTCCAAGGGCACAGGGTGCAGAGGAAAATGAGCCAGACGGGTCCGTGCCCCAGGCAGCCGCGGCGGGTGTGGCCACTTCAGAAGCAGAACGCCGCTGAACCTCCAACTTTACCTTTCCTACTCCGACAGCGTGTCGCCCTTCTGACCACGTCCCCACAGCTTCCCAACACCTTCCTTCCCTCAGCCCACCACACCTGAGCAAACTTTTCCCTCTCCCCTCAATTCAAATTCAGCAGTGTCTACGGTTGCCGCAAACCGTCCTGTCCCTAGCAACAAGGTTCCGGCCGTAGAGCGAGCGCCTCTAGGTGTAAGGAAGGTGATGTCGTAAAGCCGCGAGTGTCGTAAACCAGGTGCGGTGGGGAGGGGGGAGGGGTGGAGGCGGAGGGGTGGGGGGAAAGGGGGAGGGAGGGGGAGGAGGTGACTCGAGCATTTAGACACAAGCGAGAGGATCATGGCGGATGGCCCCAGGTGTAAGCGCAGAAAGCAGGCGAACCCGCGGCGCAATAACGGTGAGTGGCGGAGGGGACCGGGGAGCGGCGGAGTCAGGGGGAGCCGGGCAGCCGGGGCGCCCCCGGGGGTGAGGGGGGCGAGCCGGGCTGGGGGCGGCCGGGGCAGGGACAGGCAAAGTGGAGTGGGAAAGTAGAAAGTAGTGCTCTCTGCCCCCCTCCGCTGCTGCCGCTGCCGGAGCCGCGCCGCGGCCGCTCGCTCTCCCTGAACCGTTATGTCTCTTACCTGGTCTCTCTCCGCCTAGCGGCTCCTGCCGCCCTTGCCGCCTCCCTGGACCGTTAGCCGCGGCCGCCGCCGCATCCCCGGCGCAGGGCGGGCGGCCGGGACGCGGCCGGCCACTTTTCTGGTCCCGGGTGGAGCGGCTGTTGCTTCTTTTCGCACTTTTCCCCACTCTTTTGCCCTTCGGCGCCTCCCTCTCCCCCTCCTCCCCAGCCCCTTAAGCGTTATTTTCCCTCTGCGCCGAGGCCCCCGGGAGCCGAGGAACAAACTTGTGCCCAGCGCTGACCGTGCAAAGTGGCTTCCGCGCGCCACGGCCCGGGCTGGCGCCGTCGCTCTGGCCCCGCGGCTCGGGCCGGGCGGGCCGGGCTGCTGCGGGCGCGCGGCGGGCGGCGGCGGCAGTGGGACGGGGCGGCCGCGGGCTGCGTGTCGTCCGTGCGCGCGTGTGCGCGGGCGCTGGAGGTGCGCGCCGCGGGCGGACCGGGCTCGGCCGGCGGCGGTAAAGTTGGGACCCGCCGGCGAGGCGCGCTGGCGGACCCGGGGTTAGAGGCGCAGAAGAGGTGCGGGTCCCTAAGCGCCCCTCCTCCTCCCTCTGCGCCTTGGGCCACGGCGGCCCGACCCCCGGCCTGGGGACTCCCTGGAGAGCCCCGCGAGGCAGCTCCGGGTTTTATGGGGGAGCGGATGGGGCGGCAAGGGGACACGGGCAGAAACGGGCACCTACTTGCAGCTGCTGTGGATGGCGGCGAGCAGGGCAGCGGGTGTGTTTGTGGAGTTGTTACCTGGGCTTAGAGACCGCCAAACACCGCAGTCAGATCCCCCCTCCCCAGCGCAGACTCACTCTCCGCTCTGGGATGGGGTTTTTTTCTCTTTCGTTTTTTGGGGAAGTTGTTACCTGGGCCGGACGCACGGAGCGCTGAAGCCGCCGGATAATGGAGCTTGGATGGCGCTCTCGGTCTCGGGTGGAAGGAGGGTGGGGGAGGGGGCGGACGGACCGACGGACGCGCGGGGTTGCTGCTGTCGCTTCAGCTGCAGTGTTTATTGATTTGTGCTGATGTGCCAGGGGAGATACACACCCCTCTGCCTGGCGTGAGAGTTGAAAGAGAGAGAGAGACAGCGAGAGAGATCGAGACCCGAACATGTGGTGGTGGTTGCACAGTCGCCTTTTCCAGTTTGGAGAGACGTTGTAAGTTGATTGTATTTCTGCTTATCTCGAGGCGCTTCTGTGCTTTCCCTCCCTCTTGCTCAGCAGCGAAATGTCTGCTGATTGTTATTGTCTGGACAGTTCCTGTGGCGAGAGGGGCGAGACTTGTCCGCCCGGGGGCGGCAGGAGCGCGGGGTGAGATGCCCCCGCCCGCCCAGCCCGGGTACCTGTTTGTATAATAATGGGCGGCAACGGCCCTGCCGCCGGCTGCAGCCGAGTCTATATAAGGAATTACACGTACATTTCGGACCGAGGGGGCTCCTTTGGGCTCCTGCGTTATTTTTAAAACGAGTTTTGAGAGTGGGGGAATACATGCGCCTATGATGGGATGGCCGGGGCGTCCAGAAAATGAGGAAATACGTGTTTAAGTAAAAAACTCTCTTGTGCTGCCCCCGCCCCACCCCCCCCTACTCCTGGGCTCCCTTTCTCCCTCCCTCCTGGGATGCGAAACGCGAGGTTTTGTAACCTTTCCTGGCAATTTTAGATTTTGTGTGGGATTTCCTGTCTAGAAGCAGATACGAAGATTTTTAAGCTGTTCCAAGATGTTTGCTTCCAAAACGTGAAACACATTTTTAATATATTTGAGCCGACGTTTAAATCACTGCTTTTCACGAGTGATTTTTAATCATTCAAATAAATGTTTGCATTTTAAAGACGTCTCTTACGATTGAAAGGTATTTTGGTATTCACATTGTGGAGAGATGACTTGTTATATAGCAAGGAGCGGAGCATAGGCTACTGCAATTTTAATTTCCTGTTTTAGCGTCAAATAGTGTGTGTTCTATACTGAGCTGTTGCCGCTGTTGCTGATGTGGCTTTATGAAAGGTAAGTTGGTTCGGAAAGGGCTGCTCGCTTTTTACCTTATTTAAAATGTTGATCGCCAGAGAAAGGGGCTTTTCTTGTTGCTGACGACATGTGTGTGACATGTGAGTCTGAACCACCCAGCGTCTGTGCAGCTGCTGTAAACATGTTTACCTGAACAGGAAAGAATGGATTTTTCTCCTAAAGATTCTGTGATATGAATATTACACTCGTAAGGCATATCAACAGATGACTAAAGGGGGAAAAAAGCTATCCTGAAAGGTACTTGAAATCAACAGGAAAAAGAGGTTCTTGATCGCTGCAGCAAATGGCAACTTGTGCAGGTAGAAAAAAGATGGTGTTTAGTTTTCTCCTGCATGTATGTCAGCCCCCTCCTGTCTGCTGCTTTCATTCTCAGGGGAGGGATTATTTACCACGCTTGCTGTCAGTGTTTTTCCTTTGTGTTTAATATTAGAAAAACAGATTTGGGGCTGTTTAGCACAAAACGTCTTGTCTGCAGTACGCATTACTCTCAGAAAACAAAAGGTGTTTAAGATAGCACTGTACTACTACAGGTATCTTCCATTTTCATCACTTTTGGCTCTGTCCTTGTATTTCTTTTTGTTCTCAAATGCATTTCATCCATTACTGATGATTTCAGACATGTCTTTTGATTTAGCTTTATATTTTGCGAATTAAAAATGAAGTTATACCCCATTGTGTTGTGAAACCTTAGGGTAGGTGCTGGTTAATATTTCTTAGCGATGCAGTCATATTTAAGTTGCAGATGTTTATTGGAGACAATTGCTTGAAAAAATGTTAGCTCTTACATCTTTTTAATGAATAGATATGTGATGTATACAGTGGGCAATAGTCATAGGAATACTTCATGTTGTTATTTATATGTAAATAACATTTTTATTCATTTTGAAATAAGGTGTGCAGATTTGTAGATTTTACTGCTAAGCTTTCAGTAAAACATTTTAATTTCCTTTCTGGAATATATCTAAGGGTAGGATATTAATGGGAGTATCAAGTAATGTAACTTGACAGGGGTAAACCAATTGAGCCAGGTTTGGCTAAAGCATCAAACCTTGTGTGGTAACTTTATGGTAATGATGTTAGTCATCTACAAAGGAGTGACATTGGAATTCCTTGAACTGGTTTTTACCATTTATAATTTAATGCGTTGTTGGTTGTATTTTAAAAATCTGTCTTTTCTCATTTTGTACTTTCTACTCTCGGCGATTCTCTTTTTTTTTTCTTTTCTTTTCTTTCTTTCTTTTTTCTTTAATTTTTTTTTGAGAAATGTACTCTAGCTACTAATGACCACATGCTGATTAATTCACTTTAGAAGGAATAGCAGGCACATATCTTTCTGTCATTACCACCATTTCCACTTGCTGTCATTGAAAACCACCAGTAGAGGATGCTAACAAAAATGATTATTGGTATGGCAGTGTCATAAGTCTCTCTGTGTCCTGTGCTGATGGGGACTGTCAGTATAATTCTGATTCTTACTGCTACTTTGCCAAGACTAGAAACAAGTAGGAATGTTTTAACTTGAATAACTTTATAAATCTGAGTTATTTAAATCTTGAATTGAGATTGCTTTGTTATTCATTCTTGCTTTAGAGCAGTTGTATTCTTTTTTTTAAAGAAAAGATTTTCATGTTCTTAGGTTTGGAGAAGAATTTGTAATGGTCCATATTTATTTTGCATATGAACTATATTTTTTAATCTATTCTTAATTCATAGTAGAATTAAAACGTACAGCGTATTTTTAAATACTAAAAGATGTTAATGCCCAAGTACGTAGGAAAAATTGCAATTAGTTAATTAATTATACTGTTTAATTGTTTTTCCATAAGTTGTGTAGATGTATGTTGTAGGTGGTTTGGCATATAGCCACTAAAGTACGTGTTAACCAGCTGTCACTCAGGTGTTAGTGACACTTAGCTTTTATCTTGTCCATCTCCTTCAGTCCCTTTTCCTGACAGCAGTCCTCTCCCCATCCCATCTCCTTAGTTAAGAATCAGGCAGTGTATAAATTTTAAATTTACCAATTATAAATTAAGGGATATACATTTCCTTTGCGGTTTTAAGTACAGTGAAAAAGTCTCTGTAGTTTGTTCATTGTTGTATGCTTACATTCAAAGAGCTCCTACTTTCAGCATACCATGTAAACTGATATAATTTTCACATATAAATAATTGCATGAGACATAATATATTTAGTTAAGACTATTTTTTTTGTGTCATACAGTTATGTTAAACTTTAAGCCGTTTATTAGGTAGAATGTTAGAGGTACTTACTTCCTTAATTATTTTTAATGGTGTTTGAATAAATGTGCCAATATACCCGTACCATAATGCAGTAGTCACGCTCTTTGTCTTGAATTAAATAAGAATTACCAGAATTATCAGGTAAGCCTGTGTGAATTTTTCATTTTTAGGGTGTCAGGGTTCTCCACATATATGTATGTCTTTATGTATGTGTATATAAATATGGTTTTTCCTTTCTTGACACATATTTCTTTAATTTGGTGTTCTAATTCCCAAGAGCTCAGTAGTTGAATAGGTATGATTCATTTACTTTTTTGTATGAGCTGAGGAACTTTACTGCAACAGAGTAATGAGATACACAATTGTAGCATAGAGCTAAACTGAAGTATCTTATAAATTGAAAGCATCAACCTTGTGTTCAGATAACTGATAAAAAAACATGTATTTAGTTAATGCTTTTTTATTCCTTTTTGAAGTACCGTACCCTCCTGTGTTTGCAATTTTAGTAGCTTTGAAACATGGTGATGCTCTGTTGAATTGAGAATGGTATTTTAAAAATGACAGCATAATTATTTTTCATTGTTGTTTTTATTTTGTTTCCCCCCTTTTGTATTCCCTTGTGTAAATCACTTCTAAGCATGTGATTACAGCCAGATGTAAACACAGATGTAATACCATGTGGAATTATGTTGTTATCTACTTTTAACTACCTGTATTGATTGAATTGCAGCAAAAGAAGAGAAAAATTATGCAGATGTTGGAAGAAAATGTATGCATTAGTGTGCAAAAGTGCAATGAGAGGCCAGAAAAGTTGATGATATTGTAGAAATAGTATTTGGTATTGAAAAAGATTCCTTAATCTTTGTAGCATGATCACCAATTTATGGGAAAATCATGTTTTTCATTTCTAATAGAGAGCGAAAAGTAAAAAAGTTTTAATCTGGAAAAGTGCCCAGGTTAGGGAAATATGGTAAAATGGTTTTTAAAAATGCTTTTGAAAATGGGTGGCTCCTGTACTATTATTGGCTAAATAATCATTGAACTAGGCAAAAAGTAACAGTAGAATTGGTATGCATGTAGTGGTAAGTTTGTGGCATCCTTAGTTAAAATTAAATCTAATTTATTATGTAGGCATTGGATGGGAGTGTTTTGAGTATTGCTAAAGGAAGCATTCTTAGGACATTAATTTTACTAAATAAAATGTTTCAGTGTGGTGTAAGCATGTCTGGCTCTTAACTGTGACGTGGGGAGGTAATACTGTTTGTTAACCTGACACTGAGTTGCTTGAAAATAAGGCACTATAATATATTACTTAAATAGCAAAGTACTCTCTAGTAAGTAAAATTTGTCTTAAGATTGTTTTCAGAGAAGAATATTCAGTATATAGAACTTTATTGATTTTCTTAAAACATAATGTGAAGTATATAAGATGGATGTAGATAAATCAAAAGATTACAAAAGGCAAAGAAAAAAGTCAAGATACTTGTGCTGTATCTATGATATTTTTTAAAAATTATTATTTTTCATTCTTTAAGAAGGTATTTTTCTATCATTTCTTTCTCCAGACAGCCTCCTGTAATTTAATACGTTACATTTATCTGTCCATGTGCATACTTCTCATAATCAACATTATGTATAGGAGACTTCATACATGGAGGAATAAACTATGGCTGTTTATAGAAAACCTTGCAGTATGGTAACACGGGAAGACCTTCTCTTTTGCAGTGACATCTACACCTACGTCTACATCTGTGGTGAAATTATTAGTAACAGATGTTTTGTGATCTCTTAATTCCCACCCTCCTTTCCCTCCCCCATCTATATTTAAAATTAAATGAGAATGGAATATACATCTACAAATGATGTTAATTTCCTGTGTTTATTGTTGTGCATTCTATATTGAAAATCTTGTTTTCTCTTGAAATATTCTAATTTTCAATTTTTTAGATATTTTAAATATTCACATTTCAAATTGCTTTTATAAAATGTGTCACCATTATTCTTTAGATACCACAGATATTATTCATGGTCATCCGTCTACAATATATTCTGATTTTCCTTACTCTTTAGGTCTTCATATTAATTTTATTCACAATTCTAACAGGATACTTGGTTTTGTGAGTTTTTTTTAAGTAGATAGTGCTGAGTGTAACTAGTTTAGTCATTTTTGGAATCATACATTTTTAATGTGGAAGATCATCTTTTTCCAAACTCGTATTTTATCTGAGAACTGATACAGAGAAGCTGGAATTTAGGGCCTTTAAAGAGAAGCTCTTTGAGAGATTTTAACATGTGTTTTGAGAAGGGATAATGAACTAGCATCTACTAAGATCCTTGAGGTAGTAGGTTTTCTGAACCTGGGCTCACATTAACCTTGCTTAGTTTTGGATAGTTGAAAAGACTGTACAAATCACCGTATCTTTGGGATGTTTTCTCCTTTCTACCCTAAAACTAAGTTGCTATTCACTTCTATTGCTACATCATTTTTCTGAATCGGGTTTTGATACTCTTGATTTTTGCATTTTGGGAAGAGGGGGAAGCGGGGAGAAGTTGCAATAGAGAGAAAATGATTTCATATGAACAAATATTAATTCTGAAAGTAAAGTGAAATAATTTTAGAGCTGGAAGGATTTGGGTGAATAATCCAAAGCCATTTTTACAGAAAAGCAAATAGATTGAAAAAGATAAAATGACTGTGCCAAGTTTACATTACTAGTTAGCATGGTCTGGGTCACAGCTTTTGACATTCTTAGTTCAGTATTCCTTTCATCACACCGTTTGAACATTATTTATTTATGATGGCAATAGGCAAGAACTAGTGCAGTGAATTTTCAAATTTGTCATAGTTAAACCCAAAATGTGTAGAATGCTCATTCATCTTAGAAAAAAGTGTATGAATCTATCAAATTTGGTAATTAATGTGATTATATCACTTAAAACATTTCAGATGCAGAAAGCTATATTTAGAGGCCTTCTCTCATTTGGGTCATATTTTTGGTCATGTTTCCTAATCTCAACTCTCAGCACTCCATCCTTCTTACTCCTCTCTTGCACCCAATCTAATGTATTTTTAAAATATTCTTGGTTAGGTAGCTATCCTCATAAAATTTTGTAGTTCCTTGTGTTTTGCATTTATATAACTACTCTGCTACATTCATTTAGTTCACGTTATTGTATGTATATCTAGTTCGTTCTTTCCAACTATGGAGCAAACACAAATTTCTTATCAATTCCCCTAATGATGGATACTCAGTTTGACTATAACTCTTGCATACAAATAATTCTGTAATGAACATTCTCTCATGTGTTGCTAATGGCGGTGGAAGGGTGTCTTTGGGGGCATATATCCATACATGGTATTGTAGAGTATAGATCAGTCACACATTTAATATCACTAAGTTCAGCCAGATTATCTTAAACTGGAGCACCAATTTTTACCCTCACCAGCAATATATAAGAATTCTTATTTTCACACTTTTGCCAGCCTTTGGTATTGTACAACATCCTGCATTTTGCTAATTTGTCAGTTAAATTGAATCTCCCAGTTGCCTTATTTCATGTTTCTCTATTTACCGCAGATGTTGTTTATTTCTTCATATCCTTGCTAGCCTTTTGGGTTTCCCTTTCCTCGTCTGGCCTCTTTCTACCTTTTGCCTGTCTTTTTAACTGGGATTCCACTTCTTGTTCGTTTCCCAGAATTCCTTGTATATTTGAAATAATAATTCCCAATGTGTCAACCATCTGTTGACTTCACTATGGTACTGTCTTCTTAATTTGAATGTATTTAAATCTGTCAAAAATTTTAATTTATAGGTAATAAGTACCTCCTAATCTATAGATTACAGATATATTTTTCTGTATTTTATTCTATTAGTTTTTAATTTTATTCTATTAGTTTTTAATTCTATTAGTTTTTATTCTATTAGTTTTTAATTTTTCATATGTCTTTAATGCATCTGGAGTTCACCTTTTGAGTATAGTAATTATTTTTAAGAGGAATAAATAGAGTGGCTAAGAGTTTGTTGATCCTGTAATTCACCTTGGCCAGGTTACTTAGTCTTCTTATGCTTGATTTTCCCTAAATGTAAATTGAGCATGATAATCTCAGATTTGGGAAAGTTACATGAGACATGTAAAGCATTGTGCCCAGTACATGATTTAAGTGTTCAATACTTAATGTTCAAATAAAACTTTACTTATTAAATTGGTTTAAATATTTCTTGGATCACTTGGCAATTTCTTATCCTGTTATCCAGAATTAACTGTTACTAACTACCATCTAAAACAGCGGTTCTCAAACCATGGGTCGCGACCCCCCTTAGGGGTTGCCAAATATCAAATATTTACATTACGATTCATAACAGTAGCAAAATTATAGTTATGAAGTAGCAACGAAAATAATGTTATGGTTGGGGTCACCACAGCATGAGGAACTGAATTAAAGGGTTGTAACATTAGGAAGGTTGAGAACCATTGATCTGAAAGGATGTTGCTATAAAATTTGTTCATTGTTCTGTAGCTTTGACCTTTAACATTGCTTAGATGCTTTGACCTTAGACAATCAGCAGTAGCTTCAACTTAATGCTACCTGTGATAGGCCTTACAGCTTTAGGAAGGCTGCTTTGGATTTTTTTTAAGGAGGATCATATTGAGAGATCTCACCGTATCACTTGTATGTATGATAGTGACTAGTCTTCAAGGGTAATGTCCACTATTATTCTGTTGCAAAAATCAAAGAACCTAACACCAGGGAATCTAAACTATATATTTTATATGTGAATAGCCTAAGCAGTATGGAGTCTGCAGCTTTTTGTATGTCCATTTGGCTTGGAAGAAGTATATTTAAGAAGATGGTTATCTTATTATGTTCCAGTAGTATAGATTAGGACAATTCTCAAACAAAAGTTAAAACTGTGTGTGTGTTTTAATATTTTTGAGATATAATTTACTTATAATAGGATATACCACGATGTGTATATGTTTTGATGAGTTTTGACATATGTTTTTTTCTGGTGATTTTTTTTTTAATTTTCACATGTACATGTGTTCATTAGGCTTCCACCTTTTGCCTTCACAAAATTAAAAAGGCTTAAAATTTAACAACAATAACAATGTTTAAGACGGGGGACCAGAACAAAAACCTTGCAAAGAACAAACGAAGATAAATACATTCAGAAAAGAAATCAGACAATTTCTGCAACGAAGTATGAAGCAATAATAATAATAGTAATAGTAATAATAGTATTGCAAAGAAAATAACATTCACATTGTCAAATAAGAGTATGTCTATTATAGAATGCTTTGACTCTGAGGTTCAGTGTCCCGAAGTATCAAAGAATAGACAACTAATATTTATAAATAAAGATAAAAGATAATTTCAAAAAATAGATCCAAATCTTATAGACAATAGAAAGAGAAGAAATACTTCAAAATCATTCTACTTTATCTAGATACACCTGATATTAAAATTAGAAAAAATATATTATTATAAAGGGGAAATTACAAACATAATTTACTTATAAATGAGGATACAGTATCCTGTATCCTAAACAGCATATTAACAAATTGAAGTAAAAATTAATGTTTAAGTAATGTACTTTAGTCAAAATCGAATCCAATTTATGTGAGAATTAGTCACTATTTTCTTTCTTCTTTTTTTTCTTTTCTTTACCCTCATATTTATATACATGTTATAACTACTACCATAATCAAGATATAGAATGTTTTCCATCCTAAAAAGTTCCCATGTGCCCAGTCTCAGCCAGCCCCCCCATGGTAAGCCCCAAGCAACCAGTGATCTGCCTTTAGTCACTACCGATTAAATTTATTGTTTCTAGAGGTTCACATAAATGGAATTGTACAGTATGTGCTCTTTTGTCTATCGTCTTTTGTTCGGCATATTTTTGAGATTCATGGTATCAGTGGTTCATTCTTTTTGTGTTGCTGAGTGTATTTTCTTATATGAACATACTTCAGTTTGTCTAGCCATTCACCTGCAATGGAACTACTAATTTGGGTTGTTTCGATTTTTTGTTATGACGAATAAAGCTGCTATGAACGTTCACATGCAAATTTTTAATGCAGATATCTGCTTGCATTTCTTCTGGGTAGATACATAGGAGCACAGTTACTGGGTCATGCAGTAAGTATATGTCTAACTTGGTAAAAAGCTGGGAAACTGAAAACCGTGTTTGTTATGTTTTTACATTTATGACCAGAAATGTGTGAGAGTTCTGGTTGCTCCATGTAGACACTTGCTCATGTTTTAAATTTTAGCCATTCTAGTAGGTGAGTGCCAGATTCATTTTGGTTTTAATTTGGATGTTTGAAAATCTTTTGGTGTGTTTGTTGGCCATTTATACATTTTCTTTTGTTAAATGTCTGTTTAAAGCATTTGTCCTTTTTTAAATTGGGTTGCTTGTCTTTTTATTATTGAGTTGTAAGAGTTCTTTGTACATTCTGGACCCTAGTTATTTGCTGGATGTAGATATTTAAAGTGTTTTCTCCCTTTCTTTGGCTTTTCTCTTAATTTTCCTAATGGTGTCTTTGAAGTACAAAAGTATTAAATTTTGATGAAGTCTAATTTGTAGTTTTATAATTGTAGTAGTATAGGCTATTTATTCAGGCTTTGTGCTTTTTGTGTCCTTTCTAAAAAATCTTTGTCTACTTAAAGGTGAACATTTTCTCTCATTTTTAAAAGAAGTTTATTGCTTTAGCATTTAGGTCTATGATACATTTAAGGTTAATTTTTGTCCATCCACTGTTTTTTATCTTCAGGTAACTGTAACCTTCAGTAACTTCCAAGCGATAAAAGCTTAGTCTTAACCAAAATTTGGCTAATTTGGCTAATGTGAATTTGTATTTCAGTTTTTATTTTTTTTACTTTTTTTATTAAATCATAACTGTATACATTAATGCATTTAGGGTACAATGTGTTGATTTTATATACAATTTGGAATGCTTACATCAAACTGGTTAACATAGCCTTCACCTCACTTAATACTGTGTTAAGACATTTATACTTCTTCACTTAATAGATTTGACATGAACCCTTGCAATATGCACCATAAGTGTTGTATTTCAGTTTTTAAAGAAATGTTTTTTGTGGCTGAACTAAGAAATGATGTTCAGGATTATAGGGGATACAAATTCTACTTCCCTGGTTTTAAAAATCTTTAAATGAGAGCAATTACATTGTGCCTAGTTAGTGTTTCAAGACTATTTTTAAGCCCTTAACACATTTCTAATTCACTGATACATACTGTTTCAGAGGAAGATGCCCAAGGAAGGTGGCCATAATTAAGCAGAATGTGAATGTTCCCTTGGTTTCTTATTTCCTACATGGTTTTAATGAGTTCACTCGACCAAGTCTTCACAATATGAGCTTTTATCTTTACATGGGAAGTAAACCTACCATTTACATTGAGTTTGGTAAGGAACATAATTTTATCCTTGATATAGATGATGGATCTTATTGATTTTTAGCTACCTACCTTTCACTTTGTTATTGCTAAAGAAAAATTTTAGTCACTTTAAACTTTGATTAGTTGACATTTATTAACTCATATTCATCTTTTTCATTTCCTAAAAACTTAGATATTGTACTAATTCCCGTGTAACTCTTATTTTTATGATAGTTTTCTCCATTTAACTTTTCTATTTTTAATCACCCATTCCTATTCCTTTAAAATCTGTTATAACTAACTTGTTTCCTATTTTTGTTTTTAATGATCTCATTTTTTATACTCCTTTTAGCTCTGAGTCTCTGTCTTGATATTAATGCATAATTCTTTCTGATCTGATATTTTTAGATACATTTATAAAAAGACTATTGAACTGGGAGATAGAAGTCTCAGATTCTAATATTGAATCTACCATTAATTGTCTTAGGAAATTGAGAAAGTAATTCACCTAGGCCTATGTTCGTTCATCTGTGGAATGAATATGATGGATTACTGTGTGGTAGGCAGTGAGACTCTGAAGATGAAAGAGATAGTACCTTTCCCTAAGGAGCTTACAATATAGTAGGGAAGAAAAATAGAAAAAGAAACTTTGCCCTATAGGTTGGTAACTGATGTGATGGTGGTCTGTGCCACATGCTTAGAAGGGAGGGTCCTTAAACTGAGTTTTACAGGATGTATGTGGGTTAACCTAGTAAAGAGATGGAAAATAATGTTCCTTACAGACAGAATACTGTGTGTACAAGCAACAAACACACACACACACAGACACAATGGGACCTGCAAGCTGCAAATCACAATTGGTAGAACTATGTATGGTGAGTAAAGGAGTGACCAGAGATGAGGCCAGGCTAAATAGGAAACATGAGAAAGCTTTGAATTGCCTTGCTGAGTTTTTATTTTATCTTAAATGTGATGGAGAATTGCCAGAGATCTTGAAGCATGATTATATTTATAAATAGTAATTCATAATTTTATATTTCTTTACATATTAAGTGTTAAGATGATAAAAAATTTAAGAATATAATGCCTGCTTTACTGAAAGTGGAAAAGTTGTAAAAATAGATTCATTCTGTCTTTCTGAGTTGTTTTTTTTTTTTTTTTAGGCAAAGTCTCACTTTGTCGCCCTGGGTAGAGTGCCATGGTGTCACAGCTCATAGCAACCTCAAACTCTTGCTTGGGCTTAAGCACTTCTCTTGCCTTAGCCTCCCAAGTAGCTGGGACTACAGGCGCCTGCCACAACACCTGGCTATTTTGTTGTTGTTGCAGTTGCCATTGTTGTTTTAGCAGGCCTGGGCTGGGTTCAAACCCGCCAGCCTCGGTGTATGTAAAAAGATAGTTTTACTGTCATTAGTTATGGGTCCCCAAATATGTAAAATACTCTTCATTTATTACTGCAACATGATTTTCTGGATTATTTTTGGCATTCATTAATGATTCTGTGTATAGCTCCACCTTGTGAACCTGTTATTATACTTTGATATCAGTTCTCTACAATAGATACTTAATAAAATACAGTTAGATGATTCTTGCCATTTTTTAAACTGGCATGGTCCAGTACCTGATTGCCTATGATAAACGAGGCTAATAAGTGAGCTGGCTGTTTTATTGCCTATATTAAAATATCCGGACATCTACAAAACCTTCAGATTAAAACAAAAGTTTATTTACCTGAATGTTTCTCATTGACTATAGCTATAATTCAGTCTTGTGTATGTTTTACTTATTGAATAGAAATTTTGAAGCTTTGGGGGGGAAATTATGCTTTATGCTACAAGATAGATTAAAACAAGTGCCTTTTTAAAGAACAAGTGCTGAGGAAATACCCTTTACCATGTTTCCACCTCTAAGTTTAATTCTTATGTAAAAATAGTGTTTTATCTATGTGTTTTTTAAATATTTCACATGTAACCTACTTTGTATGTTAATTAAGGTGCTTTCGTGTTCTCTTATACTGTATGTTTCTTAATAAAAACTTTAAAAATTAACCTCATTTTATTATTCATTCATACGTTGTTCATATGCTTAACTTATGTGTGACACTGAATGGTTATAAAATGCTGTTTTTATAAAATTTGCATAAATTATATAATTTATGAAATTGAATGGTTATAAAATGCAAATTTTAACATTCATCAAGTCAAGCTGATGGTTTTGGTAGGGGACATCTTCCTTTTTACTCATATTAGGCAAATACACACTTTTACTGTACTAATTTCAAAAATGGTTCAGGGAGTAAGGCAGAGCTTGACAATCTATTATTCTTTTGACAGTATATTAAGTATGTTTTGGGGGGAGGCAAGATGTTAGCTAGTTTAAGGTTTCATGGCAACACTAACATTCATCTTGTTCACTTTCACATGAATTGTGTAGAGCCTGGCAATTGCTATCTGCCTTTAAGGTAAAGTGTGCAGTGCAGATAATAATAGTAATTATAACTTCCACCATAACATTCTTGAGTTTCTGATCACCACATTCTCACAGACAAGGAAAGTGATTGCAGAAGAAGGTCTGAGATGTAAAAAGGATAAAGAACACAGGAAGTGGTAAATATGGGGAGGTATAGATGCTGTACAAAACTGGGGAAGAGGGTAAAATTATTGATTAGCTGTAGACTTTGGTAAGTTACATATGCATGTTAAAAATTCTGAGGTAAGAAATAAAAATCTAGAAATTGTGTGTTTTATAAATTAGAGAAAAGAAATATGAGAAAAAAAGGTGAGGAAAGAGAAGAAATGAAGTGTAGACAAGAGAAGTAGAAAAAACACAGTAGAAAGTAGAGAAGTAGAAAGCACAACATTAGATAGTAGTAATAAAATGCAAATATACTAGTAATTACAGTGCACGTAAGTTGACAGAATGCCCCAGTTAACAGAAACTGGCTGTCGGATTGGATAAAATAACAAAATCCTTATATTATGCTGTTTATAAGGCACCTTAAAAATCATATAGAAAGCTTATAAATAAAAAAGACCAACTTTATATATATATCATAAAATATATAATAAAACTTGAAAAAAAAAAGACCAAAAAAAAATGCCTGATAATACTAACTGAAAGAAAAGTTGTATGGTTATATTAATATCCTATGAAGCTGACCTTGAGACAAAAAAACTTTTCTAGAGAGTGACGATCAGTAAATAATGATTAGAGTACGATTTAATTTTAAGTTAGTATATACCTGATAATACATTATAAATATGTTACATAAAAACTAAGACTGCGGAAGATATAGGCAAATTTATTGTCATTGTGAGTTATTTTAAAAAAAATCTAAATAAATTCAGAACAAGTAGGGAAAAAAATTAACAAAAATATAGAAGATTTCAATAGGATTTATCAAATTGTTGTATTGGGAATATATCGAACACTTTACCCCACAGCAATTGTACTCTTTCAAAGTACAAAATGGATGACATTCTAAGTTTTAAAAAATTACAGTGGATTGGCATCATGCTGTATTCTCTGTTTACAGTGCCATTGACTTAGCTATATACATAATAAGGTAACAAAATAATTACCTTGTATGTTTGAAAATTAAGATGTTTATTTCCAAATAGTTTGCGGTTCAAAGAAAAGCTTGTAAGGAAAATGAGAAAGTAAAAGTTCAATGGTACTGGGAATAATTTGAGAGAGTTATATTTGATTTAGGGATATTGATATACCTTTGGGAAAATCTTATAGTAAAATAGCGTTACACTGTAATAGAGAAAATTGGTCTAGTAGTAATAGTCTTAAATGAGGCACCAATGGTAAAGTGAAGAGTCACACAGATTCTTTAGAGCCAGTAGAAGTTCACCCATTCTAGATCACACCCCACTTAGAGCCTTTAATTAATTTAGGGGTTCTTACTTGAGAGAAGATCAGATCCTATGGCCATATGCTCACGATATGTATCATCTCTAAAAATTTCAGCTCTTTTTCGTGCTGAATTTTTGTTAGCTATTTTAAATAGCTTAACTTGTAGTGACATGTGGTTATGTTGGGCAAAACTCATGACCGTTAATAATTTTTCCTTTAGAGCAGAAACGATGTGTATGGCCTACATTCACATTTAGAGATTCTTCAGAAAGATAGTATTTTCTATTTAATTTACTTTTGTGGTCTGGTTTTCTTTCATAAGATTAAGTACATGTGTGGCATGTTATAAGAACTTACTTTTAAATCAGAGGGAAAGCTGTTGCAGCTGAGTGAAGACTCTTTTAGAGATTTATTTTTTAATTCATATAAACATACGGCTGTAACCATCAAGTCAGATCATTTGGGATGATCACGAGGAGCTCTGGGTAACTGGTATTTGTTTTGCTCCATTATGAGGGAGAGTAGGTCATATAACACACAAGTATGTGGTATTCCTACATTATTTTAGATTAATCCATCTCAGCACAACACAGGAGAATAAATTATACCTTGGCAGATTTGGGGATATAAAGTGCGAACTATCTCTTGATTGTGTCTTTAGTGCAGAATTACTGTGCTATCCATAATTTATTTATGTCCATTCATAGTGCCACAGATATTTGTATTGATTTTTTTTCCTTTTAAAAACTGGGTTAAATGAATCCTGTATGGAGATTCTTCAGAGAACTAAAAGTAGACCTACCATTTAATCCTGCAGTCTACCCCAGAGAAAAAAGGTATTTATCCAAAAGAAAAAGACATTTTACCATAAGGACCTTTGCACTCAAATGTTTATAGCAGCACAATTCACAATCACAAAGATGTGGAGACAACCCAAGTGCCCTCAACACGAGTGGTTTAATAAATTGTTATTTATACACACATATATGTATGTATGTATACAAATGTATTTATGTATAAATACATACATACACACATACCATGGAATACTATTTAGCCTAAAAAGATAGAGATTTTGTATCTTTTTTAACAACCTGGATGGATTTGGAGAACACTCTCCAGAGTATCCCAAGAATGGAAAAACAAGCATCCCATGTACTTAGTACTAAATAGGAACTAGTAGATTAACAACAAAATGCTCCCATGACAGAAAAACTCAATTAAATTCAAGTAGGGGGCAGGGGAAAAAGATATTGTATCCTTCTCACCCAGTTGGTATGGCACACTTCCTGGGTGAAGGACGCAGCTACAACTCAGACTTTAACCTTACAAAAGCAAACTATGTAACCTAATCCTAGGTACCCTCGTATTAATCTGAAATTTTTAAAGAAGTATTTGTTATAAAAAAAATTGGGTTAAATGAGTCCTCTAGGATGATTACATCATTTAATCTGTGACTTCATTTCTCCATGTTGCTGCTTCCTTCCATACTGAGCATACCCTGCTTTGGGCAGAGGTTATGTTTCTTTCAGATGTCAGTAAACTTAGGGATGCATTTTATTTTTTAATACAGACCTGAAACATGCAGGGATGTCTAACCTATAGCCCACAGGCTGCATGTAGATTATTTGAGGATTATTCTGATTATCCCTGGTGTTAGATATTGTGAAAAGTATGCACAGACCTTTACTTTTGCTCATCAGCTTTCATTAGTGTCTGTGTATTTAGCATGTGGCCTGAGACAACTCTTACTCTTCCAATCTGCAGCAGAAAAGAAAAAAAGGTTTGACACCCCTGATAGAGGATAAACTCTAGCAATATAGATACTGGTTTTTGTTGAATGGAGTGACAGCTAATCTTTCAGACCCATTAATAAATAGCATTTTAGTAATAGCACTTGTCATTCAGAAAAGAAAAAAAAATCATCCAAGTTCTCATTTTCAGTTGTATATAACTTTGTCAGCTGGTACTTGATGACGTACTTGCTTTTCTTGGTATGAGATTAGATAGAATAGTGTAACAGACATTTAATCATTTTCTGCCATGTTCTAGGTACTGTGAAAATTGCTGGGGATACAGTGGTAGATAAAGTTGTGGTTCTGTTCTTACCAAGAAACTCACAGTGAGGGATAGAGTTACAAAACAGGTATTTTTATATAGCAGAGTCACTGCAGTACAGAGAAATGGAAAGAATAGCCAAAGAAAGCTTACTCAAAGACATAATGTCTGGACTGAATATTAAGGAAGGTAAAGGTAGGGAGGAAGCAGGGAAAGATTGTTTGATCTTGGTGAGATTGTGTGTCTATATGAGAACAGAGGTGAGGACAGAGGGGAATGGGAACAGAGGACCAGCCCAAAGGAGAACAGGTCAACAAGGGCACAGGAGTGAGAAACAGCATGGACTGTTTGGAAAGCACAAGCAGATCTGTGCTAGTAGGAGTATAAAATAAGAGGCAGAGATTGATGGGCGGTGAGTCTAGGGAGGTACAGAACCAAATCTTGAAGGATTTTTTATGTCATGTTTAGGAGGTCGAACTCTATCCCGTTATCTGTGCTTTGGGAAGCCATTGAAAGGTAAGCAAGGGCCCGATTAAGTTGTTGTTAGGTTTAATAGATTAGTATTAAGGGATAAATTTGAAGGGGAAAATGTTGGAGGTGGGAGGCCATTTGGGCAGCAGTTGGCTTGATAAGAGCTGATGAAGGTTTAACCTAAGACTGCATTAATAGAGAAGGGTGATCAACTTCCGATTCTATACAGTTTTCTGTTGGTAGGACTTGATGCTTAGAAATGATTGGGGCAGACAAAGTAAACAAGATAAACTTCAAAGTTTCTGGCTAGAGTGATTGCAAAGATGATGATGACACAAACGAACAGTGAATACATGAATAACTGAAGAGATGGAGGTGATAAGGAAGTTAGTTTTGGATACTTTGAGTTTGAGATGGTTGTGACATAGCTAGTGGGGGAGCTCTAACAAGGCAATTGACTTATGAAATTGATGCTTTGGAATTTAAATGGAGATTTGAGGATGAGAATTCAGGTTTAAGAATGTATCCATTTGTAAAAGGTGGCTGAAACTGTAAGACCATCTGGGGATGGGGGGCATGTGGGTTGAAGAGGAAAAAAGGGCAGAAGACAGGATTTGGGGAGTGTCAGTGTTTCTTTTAGAGTATAGCAGAGAAAAGCCCCACATAGAAGATAAGAGAAGGGGCTGACCCAAAACAAATGAAGTCATCAGTGGGCTGACCTGAGAATCCTCCTGCCACTAGAAACCACACATTGTTAATGGAACAAATCTCTACAGTTGTAATTTCCTTAGATGCCTTCTGTGGCTAAGTGAGTGAGGGAAATCAGAATGTATCATTAATCTAGGATTAATCTAGGTTTTACCAGGCTTGTACAGTAAAAGTTGTGAGTGCAGGAAACCAAAGTGTTGAAGTTAAAGTAGTTTAGATCATTTGTGCTAAATACTGCATATTATGTGATGTGCATTATTCTCTTTGTATTTTAACACTTAATCCTCATACCAACCATACCTGTTACAGAATATCTAGAATGTAAGCTCCATAAGAGCAGGGAGCTAGGATTTGTTGTCTGTTGTAGTCTCAGTGCCTAACACATAGAATGGGCTCAAATACTTGTTGAATAAACAAGTGACTATGAGGTTCATACTATTGTTTTCAGGAGGGAGAGGGGTGAGGTCTTGGTGTGTACCACACCTTTTGGGGGCAAGACACGATTATAAGAGGGACTTTACCTGACAAATGCAATCAGTGGAATCTGGTTCCTTGTACCCTCAATGAATCCCCAAAAATAAAAATAAAAAATAAAGAGGAAAAAATAATCAATGGATTCTAGCCCTAGAGATCTCTGTGAGATACTGTAGAAGGAAGGCATAGAATATGTAGAGGGGGAGTAAGTTATGATCAGAATGTAAACTGTTGGAATTCATGATTTTTTGAGATGATGCTGTTTTAGATGATGACAAAGGGTCAGGTCTTCCCAATGGAGTAGAATAGAGGATGATTATTGTTGAACCTCTGTAGGCATCTGTGCAGATTCTGAAAGCTCTTAGTGTTATAATAGAAGTTTGAATAGAGAGAAAGATTATTATATTGTCCTCAATAAATAAGGAGGTATAATTAGAGATCTATAGGTAAGGAGCAGTAGACAGTGGACTAGATAAATGCTTTCCTTCTTTGAGTTCTAGCTTTTTAAATATAGGTTGAAGTTAGATCTGGTTTGCTGAAAAGACAGGGATAAACTGGGTTTGTTGAATATGATTTATCCCCTGTCCCATATGGATAAGCTTGTTGGCAAGCTTCAAAAGTATTCAGAATATGAATACATTTAAAATTTTACCTAATATGCCATCTATACTTAAGATATGAATACTAAATATTATCTTGCTCTCCTGCAAAAAGAGCTGCCTCACCGTTTTTATACAGTAGTAGAATAAAATTTTGTTTGTATTTGTTGTAACACATCTCACCTCTTTGCTTGCTAGCTGTTGCGTACACATAGCAAGGACAGTAGAGACAAAATGGACTTGCTCTTCTAAATCATCAGCCTCTGTCTAGTTGATTGCCATTTGTTCCCAGTTCCCCTGATGACCCTGTCACCCTCCCCTCCCTCAAATCTCTTTTTGAATGCTTTTGTTTCAAGAAGCTCTGGAGAGCTTTTTTTTTTCCTACATAATATTGTGGCATAGGAAAAACTTAAATTCTTTTAACACTAAGATTTTAAATTGATCATTTTTAGAACATTTCAATAACTACAGTCAATTCTGTTTCATTTTTAAAAGATTAATCTGATATTTCATTTGATTTATAAGGTTCTACATTCTTTTCATATATTTTGACAGCATTGTAATTTGTGTACTGAATGTTTCCCTTCAGAGAAATAAAAAAAAATCCAGTATTGCATTAGAGGATCGTGTTAAACCAAAGGTTTTATTTTATCTCACGTGCATTTAAATCACAGCCTTTGCTTTATATAATTTTTTGTCCTGGGGTTGTATGAGTATGCCTGCTTCTCTGTTGGTTTCTGTGTGTGTGTGTGTCTTTCCCACGAATAGGTATCACCCTATGATAGCTCTTAAGGAATTCAAAGTTAATCAAATATGTTATAAAATTGTATAATGGAAAGGTTGGCGATGATTTCCAAAAGACCTTTCATAACAGCTGTATAATTCTGTGGTCCTCTGTGCTCTGCCCACTTTAAATCTTGGTAGGCAGCAGCTGAAATACTAAATGACCTTTGACACAGAACCCATGAATGCCCCAAGTACGATTTCATTTCACCACGTTCATTAGAAACCTAAATGCTTGTCCAGTGAGATGTGTGTTTGGATCTTTTTTACTGAATGTGTCTAGAAAAGGAAAACAAAGCTTGGGGTCAACTTGGCATGATCCCCACATTTATCTTTTTCTATTACAGAGGTTTCTTGGGGGATGGGACGGCAGTTCTTTCCGAGGAGAAAGTGCAAGCCGAATGTGGTTGGACACGCGGTCTTCTCCATACTGTTGCCAGCAGCCTCACTGGGTCCTGAGGATTTTCATACATTAAAGCGAAGGAGATGGGTTGCTGCTTGGTGAAATATTTTTGGTTCCCATTTGATCCAAGTACCTCTGTTATTTAAAAGGCACATATACTGACAAATCATACTGAATAATTATATATCCACTGGCACTATGTGTGTCCCACTTTTTCTTTACCAATAGATTAGATTGTCTCAAAGTAGTTAATATCATAAGTTTTTTATGTATTCATATATGTACAATATATATTAAAAGATTATTTGTGGGGTTTTTCTGGGGTACATTTTTATAAATTTGGTAATTTTGATAATTTGTTAACTCAAATATAACTCCCCAAACTTAGATAAATATACTTAAACGAGCATTGAATATTTAGTGTGTTAGGTTTACAGTAATAAAAATTGAACATTCTTGAATGTTCTTTTAAACCTTCTGATTTAGCTTCTAATAATCTGTTTGAAAATTAGGAATATGCTTAGATTCAGTTGACTTTCTATAACAGAAACTACTATGTCCTTACTGATTAGTAGCTGAAAATAGTCATTTATTGTTAAAATCTAAGAAGGTTGTAGGGGACCATATGACAAAAGAACTAGTTACCTTTACAGTTTGTTCGCTGTACCTCATACACTTTGTTTCAGAAGAAAAGCTCTATTCAGTGCCTTGGGTGAAAAGACCCTTACTTCCCTTTAGACTCAAGTTGTGGGAAATTTCTTACTATCTTGGACTTTTCAGCTTGTTGACTGTTACTTTAAACAGTTTGAACTTATGGAATGGTTGAGAATTTAACTAATTCATGTTTTCTTGTTTTGCTGAATCAGTAGTTTAGTGATTACAACTTACCATCTTTTAATAGATTTATTTTACTAAAGAAGAAAGGTTAATTTGAAATTTGAATTAATGAAAAGTATTACATAGAGAAGATGTCTAATAATTTTGATTTGGGAAAACATAGAAACTAGATGAATATTTATCCAAATGTTAAGATTTTATTACCAGAAGAATTTATTTTGATTTAACCATTTGGGGGAGGAGGGAAGAAAGTTGAGGAGGTGGTCAAGTCCAAATTAGCATGTTAAATATTCACTTCCATAGGCATTTTTCTAAACCATTTATGTATTTAGCTTTATTATTGATGAGTCTTTTCGTTTACAGGCTCTTAAATCACTCCTTATCTGTAAGTCCATTTAGCTAATGGTCAAAGTATATGTTGTGATGATGAAAACAGATTTTTTGAGTTGGTATTATACATTGTAATAAATCCTATCACAGCTTTTAAAAATAGAAATAAATTGATGTCCCCTTTCTGAATTGCTGAAAGGAACATAGAGTTGTCACCTAAAATTAATTTTGTCTCTTGGTTTGCTGAGTTTTTTAGTTAATGTGGTGAATATAGATCCTAAGTGCTATGAGTTGTTCAACTGTACAGCACTACTTTCCAGAATACTTTATGTTCCTATAAAGGTGTAAAGACAAAACTGGATCAAATTCTAATGCCTTTTATGGGCGAGAAACTGTGTTAAGGGTTATGGGGCTCATCTTGACTAGTTGGAGTTAGTGGCCAACAGTCAACAAGGAGACAGCGCAAAGGATGCTTTTAGCAGAGACAGCCTCATTCAGTTGAGGGATCATCTTGTTAAAAGGGAAATTAGCTTCTGTAAATTTTGGGAGAAGGGTATTGAAAATGCCAGGAGAACCTAGAAAACATTTCTGTGCAGACTAAAAGAAAAAGGTGAAAACATTTTCTTTCACTCTTAGTGCCTTAACACCTTTGAAAAAGATTTTGAAAAGATTGAGAGACAATGAAATACAGATTCTTGAAGTGGACTAAAGCAGAAAGGAATCTTAGAAATTCATCTAGATAGACCAGAGCAGTAAGAAGGTTCAGTTTTCTTACTGGGTGTGGTTGGTTAGAAGTATGAACAGACATCATTAAAATGTAAAGAGCTTATAGGGTGCCTTGTCACAAAAGAACTTATAGTTACTTTACAATTTGTTCTCTGTACCTTATCCACTTTGCTTCAGAAGAAAAGCTGTATTTTGTGCCTTTTGTGAAGAATTCTTACCTCCCTATAAACAGAATTATAGGAAATTTCAGGATTATTTCAAGAAAACAGTTGTTTCTCAGAATCTTAGTTGCGAGAACTTAATAGCAAAAGAGCGTAAGAGTTGTTGATACATGTACAGAAATCTTAGACCCACAATAAAGGTAGAAAGATGTCAGTTTAGTACTTACAAATTTGAATAAAACAGTACCTTTCTGAGGTATTTTAACTGTTACTCTTAACAATTTATCTTAAGTTCTGTGACTTTGGAAGTAGTATTTATTTTAGCAACAAATACATATGTAAGTGAAATTTTTATATAGTAATTTTTTTCTTTTTAAAGTGGATAAAAACATTCTAATGTTCTTAACAGTTATGTCTTGAGAAGTCAAGAACAGGCCACTTAGGAAGTGAGTAATGAAATATTAAGTGAAATAGAAAAAAATCCAGTTAGGAAGGAAAATCAGCTCTCTTAATCTTGTACTTTATTGTGTGAATAGAACTTAATAAATCTTACCAAATTACAGCGTAAGTCCATTTCTTTCTTAAAAATATAACCATCTACATTCAATGATGTCGGTTATCTTATTCAGACTATACTTCACCCGACTCAGCCTTTTCCTTAGGGGTAAGATTAGATAAGATTTGCAGATTTTTAAGAAAATAAGGCTCCAAGTCTTATGGACATTTTCTTAAAGCTTTCAGAAATGAGATGTAGTGCTTTTTTAAAGGAGGACTTTTTTTTTTTTTTTTTTGCAGTTTTTGGCCGGGGCTGGGTTTGAACCCACCACCTCCAGCATATGGGGCTGGTGCCCTACTCCTTTGAGCCACAGGCGCCTCCCGGAGGACTTTTTTTTTAATCTCTCAAAACAACTTGGTAGACATTTTATTATAATTCTCTGAAGCAAGTGCAGTTCAGCTTTAATAATGAGGACATTGAAGGGGTTTTCTTGTTTTTTGTTTGGCAGGGGGAGATGAGGAAACTCATTTTATTCCTGCTATAAAGTGATTAGCAAGGAAGGTTTTTATTTCCCATAAAGTGAGAAAGGAAGAAAATGAATTATGTAATGCCATTTTAAAAAACATTAAAGCAAATGTAGTTCTTAGAGAAGGTAGATAATTCTCTCCCCTATGTAACTTCTACCTTATGTCTGTCGGTCTTAACGTGATAGAATCTCACTCAAATGAAGACCCGAGGATTTGATTGAAAACACTTTTTGTTTTACATACGTTCATGTATTTTTTATACGTATGTTGTTATACACAAATACTTAGTAAAGTGCATCTTTTGACACTCTTACGAAATTTTAATAGACATTTTAAATTGCTCTACTGTAGTGGATGTACAATATCCTCTTATTATTGTACATACTTTTAAAATTTTTATCATAAATACTCAACATGAATATTTGCATATAAATATTTGAATACAAAGGTTGTCTGACAATTTGGATTTTTATTCCAGGACAGAGTCCCAGGAATAGAATTACTGGGCAAACTCTTTTTTTTAAGTTTCATAGTAAGTATTGTTAAAGTACATTCCAAAAGGCTTTGACGGTATGCATTCTGTACCTGACAGTATGAATTCCAGGGTTTTGGGAAGTTGGTGGGGACGTGTAGCAGAGAGCATCACAAGGAGCTTGGAAACATGGATTCTGATCTTTGCTGTGCCACATACTAGTTAATCTGGGTTAATAACATACCTTGTGTCGGCCTTAATTTCCTCACCATAACACTTAAATGAATTTTAACTACTCCACTATCCCTAATTCTCATTCTATAAAAATCAGTTTAGTTAAAGAGAAGTACTGCTGAGATCTTACCAGGTGATTTGTCTGGGAAGAAAGTGGAAGCAAGGAGAATTAGGTATAACTAGAAAAGGGAGGAATTAGAGCAAATGCACAAGTAATCTGGTTTATTTACTCTTCTGTGTTTTTAAAAAAGTCTTCTAAGAGGCCAGTAAAATTATACAGACATTTCTGCTGAAACTTAGGAATTTCCAAGCAATTTCAAAGAGAAGATGAAAGTGTAAGGAGACAGATACGAAGTTGTGTTTGATGAAGGTCTTAGGTTCTAGAAAACTCAATCCAAGCAAAAAAGACAGAAAACTAAAGATGCAATTACACTTCAAGTCAAAAATATATATGTATTTTTTCTTCCTTTCTCCTTTAAGTTGACAAAAAAAATATATATATACACACACACACTCACACATATGGTATGCAATAAATGTACGCATCATAGGACACTTGAGACAACACATACATTACCTCACTTTGTGTGTGTGTATGGTGCAAACACTTAAAATCTCTCTCGGTAGTTTTCAAGTATACAATGTATTATTATTAATTAAGGGAATTTATTGTTACTAATTCCTCTTGTCTAACTGAAGTTTTGTATACTTTGACCAACATTTCTTCAACTCTTCCACCTTGCATCCTGTGATGACCACCATCCTTTCTGCTACTATGAATTCAACTTTTTTGATTCCACATTTGAGTGAGATCATGTAGTTAGTCTGTGTCTTTATGGGCTTGGCCTATTTCACTTAACATGTTCTCCAGGTTCATCTATGTTGTTGCCAACAACAAGATTTTATTCTCTTTAAAGGCTGAATAGTATTCTGTTGTGTAGATACCACATTTGCTTTACTTGATCATCCACTGATGGACGTGTAGGTTGATTCCATATCTTGGCTATAGTGAATAATGCTGCACTGAACACAGGAGTACAGATCTCTCAACGTCCTAATTTCATTTCCTTTGGATGTACAACCACTGGTAAGATTGCTAGATTATATAGTAGTTCTGTTTTCCATATTATTTTCCATAATAACAATACCAATTTACATTTCTGGCAACAATGTACAAGGGTTCCATTTCTCATCATCCTCTCCAGCACTTGTTATCTTTCATCTTAGTGATAGTAGCTATTCTAACACGTGTGAGAGAATATCTTGTAGTTGTTTTAATTTACATTTCTCCAATTATTGTTTAGTGGGTTTTTTTCCAGATACTTGTTGGCCATTTGTATGTCATCTTTTGAGGAAGGTGTGGGTCTTTTGCCTATTTTTTTTTAATTCAGGTTATTTGTTTTCTCACCGTTGAGTTCCTTATGTAGTGTGCATATTAATCCCTTATCAGCTGTATGATTTGCAAATATATTCTCCCATTCCATAGTTTGTCTGCAAATATATTCTCCCATTCCATAGTTTGTCTCTTCACTGTAGACTACTCTTTTGCTGCGTAGAGCTTTTTTGTTTGATGTGTGTGTGTGTATGTATGTATATATACACACACACATCAAACAAAAAAGCTCTGTGTATATATACACACACACATATATATATGCATATATATGTATATATATATTTTTTGGTGCTTTGGGGATCATATTCAAAATTCATTTCTCAGAAAAGTGTCATGAAGTTTTTTTTCTATATTGTCTTCTAGGAGTTTTGCAGTTTCAGGTTTTATGTTTAAGTCTTTAATCCATTTTGAGTTGAATTTTGCATATCATATGAGATGAGGGTCTAATTACATTCTTCTTCATGTGGATAGCTAATTTTCCCAACACTATTTGTTGAGGAGACTGTTCTTTCCCCATTGTGTGATCTTGGCATCTTTGTTGAAAATTAATTGACTGTAAATGTGTGGGCTTTCTATTCTATTCATTATCTGTTCATATATTTAAAGTAAATTACTTTATGATGAAAAAGGTGGTAAAAATTCTACATCATCTCAGATATTTAGGAAAAGGTAATTTGAGCAAAGATTATACTTAATTATTTCTCTTTTCAAGAAGCTAGTACCTTATCTCTGCCTTTATTCAAAGGAAACTTAGTCTCTATTAATAATTTAGGCAACCAAACATCATTACTGGTTGTAGGAGAAATCTGACCCTAGTCTGTCTATGCTGATCAAGAACCGAGACTACCTTGCAGAGACTTCAGTAAAATAAATCTCAGTAGGACTTTCCATTAATATATTTGTTTATCTACTGGACACTAATAGTAAAAGTTTCATAAATTAGCATGTCATAGTTAGCTAAATTAAGAATAACAAAAAATGAGCAGCTTGTTAATTTCTGATGACCAACAATGAAAAGTTATTAGCTGACTTTTGGGGGGTCATTTTAAAAAACTGACCCTTTGGGTCTGATTTATAAAATTTAAGAATTAGAAATGCAAATTATTGGGTAAAATAGAATTCACATTACTAAAAATGTTTTCAAGCAGAAAAAAATTACAAGTTGGCTGAATAGTGTAATTTTTAAACTTTCTTAGTCTTTGAGTTTGCTATTTAGAGTTCCCTGATAGATTGCTAGGGTTAGAAATAGTGAGTTCATTGCATGACTGAATAAATAATTCATATGGCACAAAAGCAGCTTTTTCTTTCTCCCCAGTTCCTTTCTCTTCCATTATGTTCACTTTCTCTCTTTTAAAAGACTCTTTTACAGCCATAGAGCAACTTTGTGTGAACGTGCAAGGGCTTGGGCATAGTTTCAACCTCAGTGTTAGCTGAAAATCTGGGGTCACATAAGAGAATGAAGAATCTGTAGTAACTGGAGAGAAATATAGTAGTTACAAATTGTTAGACTTTACCCTTATGGTAGAGTTGCCTTGGAAATTTCTTTTAGCAAAATATATTTTTAGATATACACGTTTTCATAGTGTCTGTATTGAAAATAAAGTTTTAAATTTAGTAAATCATTAAATTTCTTCTAGATTTTCAGAAGCTCTTTATAATGATAAATAACATTGTCAACATTAGTCTGATAAAACATAAGATTTTAAAAATACTTTGTGTTTTAGAATTCTTTATTTTCTAAGAAGTATGAAGATTATATTAAATATTTATGTGATTCCATTTTTAGCTACCTTTTTTTAAAGCATCAAAGTAGGAATTACGCCAGATTATTTTCTCTCTGCTATATAAATCACAAGATACTCAAAGCAGTTGTCTGTCTAGCCCAGTAATCTTGACAGTAACATTACTGGATTTGATGTTTATCCTTCATAAATCAACTACATCTTTGTTTCTTGTAATAAGTTAGTATCTGATATCCTTAAGGGGTTATCTGAAAATATTTTTTGAAATTTTCATGTATTCCACACATTTTATGTTATAATAAGACTTTTATATTTATAAGACAGAAATCTAAAGTAAGGTTATGGACTGTCATCTAGACCCCTTTCAATTGGAAATATTTATAAAGTCATATTTTATTTCCCTTCCAATATACTGATATTTCACCTAATTTCTAAATAAGACAAAATTTGTATGTAGTATAATTAGTGTATATTTTATCGTATGCTAATTCTTCATATGACAATAATATGTAGGGTACATCACACGTAATGCCATAACATTTCACCATACATAGGATAAAAATCTAATATAGAACCTCTATTTTGATCTAACATACTCTTTTCTGTTACCTATTTGCCTTTTTCAAATTCCAAGTTATACCCTTATTTTAAAACTCAGTGATTTAGTCATATTAACTTTATCCATAAATAGTCACTGTGATTTTATGGCACAACTGTAATTTTAAATGCTGAACCATGTTGTTTTTCTACCTAAACTAAGTATAACGGTTAGTAATTCTTAAAACTTAGTCTTTGCTGTGGTTTTTCCTAATTCTATGTCAGTAGTCACAGAAACCAAATATTTGGGTTTTTATTGGCCTTTTAAGTGCTGACACTGGCATTGTTGAAATATATTTCTAAAGAGGATGGTGAGTGTTTCATTTATCAATCGCTGCATAACAAGCTGCCCCAAAATTTAGGGGCTTAAAACAACAGTTATTTATCATTTCTCATAATGGTGAGGGTTGACAGGGTGAGTTTTCTGTTTTGTGTGGTCTTGGCTGGGGAACTAGGAAAGCAGGGCAGTCCAGAATGTCCTCATTCACGTGGCTGGCAGTGAACGCAGGCTGGAGCTGGGAGCCCAGCTGGGGTTAGTCCTGCAGGTTGGTTCTCCTTACATGTGATTCTCTGAGTAGTTACTTAGGCTTCCTCACAGCATGGAAGCTGAATTCCAAGAAAGAATGTTCCAGAAGGCAAAAGCTGTAACTCTTTTAAGGTCTAGATTCTACAGTTACCTAGAGTTCCTTCTGCATGTTTTGCTGATCAAAACAGGTAATAAGGCCAGCCCAGATCAAGAGGAAGGGAAATAGGCTTCCTTTCTTGATGGGGAGGGAAGGGTAGCAAGATTACACTGTAAAAGGCAGATGGGGTAGTATATGATGTAGCTGTCTATGGAATTGCACATGACCACAGGGAGTTGCTCTTTTTGCTGAGCATAGAAACTGGCATAGTCAGGCACATGTGGATTTGAGGGCTGACTTTACACTGAGTCACATAAGAGCTATTAGCCATTTCCTTCTCATCTGCACCATGGTAATAACAACTTCACAGGACTGACAGTTAAGTGAGGTGATTGCTTTGAAAAGTATGCAGCATAGCACTGGAAATTCCGTTACTTCCATCCTTTTCTTTCTCCCATGTCCTTCATGTTTAATCAATCTTCATATTTGTGATGATAGTAGTTAGATATATTTTTAATGATATACCATAAATCAACTAAAGTCTTTACCAATCTTATCAAGACATTTTGATAGTTCCAATTTAGAGTTTATAACAGTCACATGATTTGTAAGTTTTCTAATCCAAACATTGACCTAATGCTAGAATTCTTTATAGATTATTCTTTATGGGCTGTTTACAATGTAGTAAGCTACAGATTGGTATAAATGTTTAAACAAATTGGCTTACTATACTCTATTTGCCATAGTTTTATTCTACTTTCCATTTTTCAGGAAAATCTTATGACTTTCATAAGAAGTCTTTTTAGGTCAGTTTCAGAATTTGTTTATGATCTAATTTACAAGTCTCCAGCCAGAGGGATTAAGATACTGAATCAGAGAAAGAAGTCTGAAGAGATAAACAAATTTTTGACAGTCATTTCTAAGGAAGGCATAGAGATAGAATACTTTCTTTGTTTAAGCGTGGTATGACATAGTCAAAGCAAAGATTCGATTTGTTACGAGTCAACAGTTGTTTGTTCTGGTCTCAGTAGGAGCACTACCAACCTATCATATTGCCAATACATAGTTTGGTCACCAGGCAAGGGAATCATGGAAAACTGGTACTACTTAAATAAAAATAAGTGAAAGCACAAGTCCTTATTTGCTCTTTATAAGATTGAATTACTTTTAAACAATATCTATAAAAGACAGAACCAAGTGAAATATTGCATTAAATATAACACAATGAAAGGATGGAGATAGATGTAAGGAAGAACTTTGGGACAGTAATGATGATTAGATACTAGAATGAGTTTCCCAGGAGACTTTTTAAAGAACTTAACGTATGACAATATTGTGAATTGTATGGGCAGTGCTGAAAGTGGAAACTGTGCAGAAGAGGTGGACTTAAGTTTTGTTAAGTCAGTTGAAAATTAGGAGGAATGTTTCATTACCTCTAAAACAATCGATGACATTGGAATCTCATTGAATCTTCTCATTTTCAAGGGTTGACTTTGTATGTGATTTTTGGGAGAAGCTTTTAAGTTTTATGGTAGCACCTTTTTTTTTTTTTTTTTGAGACAGTCTCACTTTGTCACCCTGGGTAGAGTGCCATGGTGTCACAGCTCACAGCAACCTCAAACTCTTGGGCTTAAGCAATTCTCTTGCCTCAGCCTCCCAAGTAGCTGGGACTACAGGCGCCCACCACAATGCCCTGCTATTTTTTGATTCTAGTTCTCATTGTTGTTTGGCAAGACCAGGCTGGATTCAAACCCACCAGCTCCGGTATATGTGGCTGGCGCCCTAGCCACTGAGCTATAGGCGCTGAGTTGATAGGCACCTTTAAAAATTACCTATTTGTATAGGTCTTGATTTCATTCGTATTATTATTCTTTCTTGACTCCAAGAGATCATCAGTTGTAGGACACATTCTTTGGTAACTTTCTCCCTCTCTTTTTGGAAAAAAATCAAACACTTACCTTTGGGGAGGAGGAATAGTTCATCTGAGGATTATTCTAAATTCCATTTGGCCATAGCCAGTATAGCCACATACTGTTCATAACCTCTAATAGTTTGAGGATTGATGGCATAATTCTGGAATGTCCAGGAATTACTTTGGGTAGGTTTCTATTTCCTATTTAATTAAATTTATTTTTTTCTAATTATGTTACATACCATTAGAAGTAACTTCTCTTGAAAGTCATCCAGAAGATTTTAATAGATAGGTATTTGGTATCTGCTCAGAATTATCACTTAGTAAACCTTCACTAAACATAAATACACCACATATTATAGGCAGTTTTGCATACAGAATAACTTTTTGTTTGAATGCTGCATGGTAGTGATCTTTGTACAGACATTTTAAGAGGTAATTAGGGATTTAAATGAAGTTAAAATTCAACTGTATATAGCTATATTGATGCAGATAACTGAAGTGACAGATAAAAGGTACATTCCTGGTCATGTCTAGGTTCACATGTGAGTACAAGGATACATGTGAATATAATACAAAGTGTTTTAACAATGTATAATGTCTAGCAAGGCTTTTTTGGGGTCTACCGTAAGATCTTTTGATTTGAAAAATGTTAAAGCAAAAATGTCTTTGTAGGGTTGAGAAAGTAGATTATTTCTTTTTTTCTCCTCCCAACTGTGTAAGGAAGATAGATAGACAATGGATAATATTCTTATTAAATAGGGAATATGAATGTTTGAGACATACGGTCACATAGTAAGTGCTAGATTTGGAATTATAAACCAGGTTTTAATGATCTCCAGATATTCATACTGTTTATTGTACCATGTTACCTTTTAAACAATAATTCATTTAGCTATGGGTTATATTTAATGAGATTCATTATTCAGTAAATATTTATTAAATGCTATTATATTCCCAGCATTATGTTAAATGATAGTGTGTAAGACAATGAACAGGACAGATACGTTCTGTGAAATCATATCGCATGAAACTAACAATTTCGGAAAAGACTGAAACTGAATAAGGAATTAGAACTAAGATGAATGGTAGGGGAGAAGTTGTAAGATGATAGAGAATGTAAAAGGCAGCCTGACCTGTTCTGGGTTGTTGTTGGTGGGGGTGTCAATAATGAAGCCAGGAAAGGACAAGAGAAATAACTTATAGGCTGCAATCTGAAGAATCAATGCGACTTGGTTAAGCCTAGGAATTGAGAGAAGGGTTTGATAGAACATTGCAAGTAAGAGAAATTGCATTCCCAAAAGTAAAAGGAAGAATTTAAAGGATTCTGATGTGATTGAGCATTGAGGAGAAGGAGAAATGAGTTGGAGAGGAATTTAGGAAACAGATTATGCATCTTGTTTAGGATTTTGCTTTGTATCTGGGGGGATAGTGGGACACCATGGAAAGTATGAATAAGAACAGGGATATGACATGATTAAACTTTGATTTGAAAAACATGATTTTGACTACAATAAATTTAGAAGCAATACTGCTAGAAGTTGTCTCAGTAAAGCCAGGGCAGAGATGATGGGTACAGTAATGTTGGAGAGAAAAGAATAGATATGAAATTTGGGATGTAGACAAATGTGGCATTTGACAGAATTATAAAACTAGGATTGTTATTGCTCCTCCATCTATAGGATTTGATTATAAGATCACCTCTAAGATCCTTCTGGTAACTTGTGCTTAATGTTAGAAACTGACTATATTGTAAAATACAGTTTCAAAAGTGTTGTTCTTTAAATATAACTTGTGAATTGAGCTAATTACTGCTATTTTTTGTTTGACTCCATTAAATAGCATAGAGATAACTTAATTCAGAATGCTAAATTTTCTTTTAACAGTATCTGTCAAAACACAAAAGTCATTTTGTACATAACATTGCGTATATACATACAGTGTAAGTCATCTTGTTCATACCATTTACTAATGAACATCAGATTTGAAAGGGCTATTTAGGATTTAAGATTTTCCTATTTTTGGTTGATTAGTTGAAACTTAGATGAGGAATTTAAACCATTTTGTGTCAAAGAGCATTCTATTAAGGAACTCTTTTCTCACTATTGTTATAAGAATTTATTGCTGGATCATTGGCTCTAGAAATAGACTCCTTAAAATATTGAGGAGAAAAACGTTTTATTAACAGAAGCAGACTTCATTGAACTTCCGTATTTTCCCAACCAACAGTACTTCTTGTGTGTACCTATGGGCATTATTAATCTGTTGTATCAGGTATGGATGGAACGGTAAATACCCATTACCTGTAAGGGCCTTAATTATGAAGAATTAGGCCATTTAAGGAAATAATATAGAGCCTAGGTTGTAGAGCAGTGGTTCTCAACCTTTCTAATGTTGCGACCCTTTAATACAGTTCTTCATGTTGTGGCTACTTAAGTAGCAGTGAAAATGATTTTATGGGCCGGTTGGAGCAAGATGGCGGCCGAGTAACAGCTTCCTTGCATCTGGGCACCGTGAGTCCGGGGAGATAGGACTCCAGGCATCTCTGGCTGGTGGAATCTGCCTATCATCACCCCTGTGAGGATACAGAGAGTCAGCGAGAGACTTCTGGACCCCAAGAGGAGGACTAAAACAGTGGAAAACTGGCAAGTGGTCGCGTGTGTTCAATTGGTCTAAACCCGCCTGCAATTGTAAGTTCAGTAGCAGCGAGACTGCAAACCGGAAAGGCCTTACCTGTGAACTGTTTTGGTGTCTTTGGACTTGGCATTCAGTTGAGCTGCCTTGGGGAGAGCCTGAGCGGGAGTGCGGAGAACTTTGGCCGTTGTCTAGGGCCCCAGTCTGAGCCGCTGAGCCAGACGGAGCTACTAGTGTTTGGCTTTGGGCCACAGGGAGCCATTGTGAGCGATCTGCCCCAGCAAGCTCTGCCCTCAGGGTCGCAGAGCTAGAATCGGGTGGGAGATGGTAACCCAGCGACTGAATAGCCTAAGGGTGAGGTCTGAGCCGCCTTGCAGCCCTAACCCTCAGGGGCAGAGTGAGACCAGTTTTGATACACTGGGTAAGTGGATAGCCACTTCAGCAGTGATTCCAGTGACAAGCACTTTCCTGGGAAGGCTTCTGCTCAGCAAGTTTACAAGTTCAAAGTGCCTTTTAAGTGGGCTGAAGAGAGATTTAGGGTGTCTACCTGCTGGGGTTTGAGAAATCAGCAGCCTCCAGTCGTATCAGAACTGTGATTAACATCTCATACCCCAGAAGACCACGTGTTGCCCAGACAATATTCAACGACATATACATACTGCTTTGTTTTTGGTTGTCTTTTGTTTTTTGGGGGTTTTTTTTGGTTTGGTTGTTTTTTTGTTTATTTTGATGTTGTTGATGTTGTTTTGTTTTTTAATTTCAACCTTTTCCGTACAGATCTTTTTTCTTTCTTAATTTTTCTAGTTTAATTGTAATTTCCCATTGCTGCCTCTTTTAATAACTAGAACTTCATTTTTGCTAGTGTTTCTACCGCTATTATTTGGTTTTTCACCCAATTTTATCTCATAAAGTTTTCTGTTTCCTTGTTTTGGTTTGATTTATAGCATTTTTGTCTTTCCTCTCTACTTGGTGGAGGTGGGGTACTGTGTCTGATCAGGTTAGCAAAGAGCTGCTGACCTCAAGGGAACCACCCAACTGGGCATCCCCAGAAGGTGGTTTTTTTTTTTTAAGTTTCTGTCAAAGTACCTTACTGTACACCTATATTGCTCTGTCTCCCTCTTTCTGTGCCTCTCTTCTTTTTGTCAATATTCCTTTTACTCATCCCCTCTCCTTTCTCTATTTTTTTTTTTCTTTTCACTCGGTCCTCCTTTCTTTCATCCCTTTCTTGCTCTTCAACCTTCTCACCCTTCTGGTCCTGTACCAAAAGGACTCATCTAACCCTCAGTCCACAGGCACAAGAACTAAAGAGCAAGAGGAAGTGAAAGGAAAATTAGGGCAAGGAAACAGATAAAAGAAATCACTCATGAGGAAGAATCAGCAGAAAACTCTAGGCAACATGAAGAACCAGTCCAGAACAACCCCGCCAAAGGACCATGAGGTAGCTACTGCAGAGGATTCCACCTGTAAAGAAATGTTAGAAATGACAGAAAGGGAATTTAGAATACACATGATGAAAACAATGAAAGAAATGATGGAAACAATGAAAGAAACTGCTAATAAAGTGGAAAATAACCAAAAGGAAATCCAAAAACAGAATCAAATAAGAGATGAACGATATAAAGAATATAAAAAGGATATAGCAGAGCTGAAGGAACTGAAACAGTCAATTAGGGAACTTAAAGATGCAATGGAAAGTATCAGCAACAGGTTAGACCATGCATAAGAAAGAATTTCAGAGGTAGAAGACAAAGTTCTTGAGATAACTCAGATAGTAAAAGAGGCAGAAAAGAAGAGAGAGAAAGCAGAACGTTCACTATCAGAATTACGGGACTTTATGAAGTGTTCCCACATACGAGTTATAGGAATCCCAGAAGGGGAAGAAGAAAGCCCCAGAGGAATGGAAGCCATACTACAGAATATTATAAAAGAAAATTTCCCAAATATCACCAAAGATTCTGACACACTGCTTTCAGAGGGCTATCGGACCCCAGGTCGCCTCAACTCTAACCGAGCTTCTCCAAGACACATTGTGATGAACCTGTCCAAAGTCAATACAAAAGAAAAGATTCTGCAAGCTGCCAGGAATAAGCGGCAGTTGACCTACAGGGGCAAATCCATCAGAGTGACTGTGGACTTCTCTAATGAAACTTTCCAAGCAAGAAGACAATGGTCATCTACCTTTAATCTACTTAAACAGAACAATTTCCAGCCCAGAATTCTGTACCCTGCTAAGCTAAGCTTCAAAATTGATCGAGAAATCAAATCATTTACAGATATACAAACATTGAGGAAATTCGCCACAACAAGACCAGCTCTACAGGAAATACTTCAACCTGTTCTGCACACTGACCACCACAATGGATCAGCAGCAAAGTATGAACTCAGAAATGAAAGGACAGAACCTAACCTCCACACTGATGCAAAAGATAAAACTAAGCAATGGACTCTCACAAAATAAGATGATTAGAATACTACCATACTTATCAGTTATCTCAATAAATGTTAATGGCTTGAATTCCCCACTGAAGAGACATAGATTGGCTGACTGGATTAAAAAACACAAGCCATCCATTTGCTGTCTGCAAGAAACACACCTGGCTTCAAAAGACAAATGAAAGCTCCAAGTCAAGGGTTGGAAGACAATTTTTCAGGCAAATGGCATTCAGAAGAAAAGAGGAGTTGTAATCTTATTTTCAGATTCATGTGGATTTAAAGCAACTAAAGTCAAAAAAGACAAAGATGGTCACTTTATCTTGGTCAAGGGAAAAATACAACAAGAAGATGTTTCAATTCTAAATATTTATGCACCCAATTTAAATGCTCCCAGATTCTTGAAACAGACCTTACTCAGTCTGAGCAATATGATATCTGATAATACCATAATAACAGGGGATTTTAACACTCCTCTTACAGAGCTGGTAAACAAAGATATAAGAGATTTAAATGAGACCCTAGAACAACTGTGCTTGATAGACGCATATAGAACCTTCCATACCAAAGATAAAGAATATACATTCTTCTCATCACCCCATGGAACATTCTCCAAAATTGATCATATCCTGGGACACAAAACAAATATCAACAGAATCAAAAGAATTGAAATTTTACCTTGTATCTTCTCAGACCATAAGGCACTAAAGGTGGAACTCGACTCTAACAAAAACGCTCGAGCCCACACAAAGGCATGGAAATTAAACAATCTTCTGTTGAATAACAGATGGGTGCAGAAAGAAATAAAATAGTAAATCATTAACTTCCTTGAGCATAACAACAATGAAGACACAAGCTACCAAAACCTGTGGGATACTGCAAAAGCAGTTTTGAGAGGAAAATTCATCGCTTTAGATGCCTACATTCGAAAAACAGAAAGAGAGCACATCAACAATCTCACAAGCCATCTTATGGATTTGGAAAAAGAAGAACAATCTAAGCCTAAACTCAGTAGAAGAAAAGAAATATCCAAAATCAAATCAGATATCAATGAAATTGAAAACAAAAGAATCATTCAGAAAATTAATGAAACAAGGAGTTGGTTTTTTGAAAAAATAAATAAAATAGATAAACCATTGGCCAGACTAACGAGAAATAGAAAAGTAAAATCTCTAGTAACCTCAATCAGAAATGATAAAGGGGAAATAACAACTGAACCCACAGAGATACAAGAGATCATCTCTGAATACTACCAGAAACTCTGCGCCCAGAAATTTGACAATGTGAAGGAAATGGATCAATATTTGGAATCACACCCTCTCCTTAGACTCAGCCAGGAAGAAATACAGCTCCTGAACAGACCAATTTCAAGCACTGAGATCAAAGAAACAATAAAAAAGCTTCCAACCAAAAAATGCCCTGGTCCAGATGGCTTCACTCCAGAATTCTATCAAACCTTCAAGGAAGAGCTTATTCCTGTACTGCAGAAATTATTCCAAAAAATTGAGGAAGAAGGAATCTTCCCCAACACATTCTATGATGCAAATATCACCCTGATACCAAAACCAGGAAAAGACCCAACCAAAAAGGAGAATTTCAGACCAATCTCACTCATGAATATAGATGCAAAAATTCTCAACAAAATCCTAGCCAATAGATTACAGCTTATCATCAAAAAAGTCATTCATCATGATCAAGTGGGCTTCATCCCAGGGATGCAAAGCTGGTTTAACATACGCAAGTCCATAAATGTTATCCACCATATTAACAGAGGCAAAAATAAAGATCACATGATCCTCTCAATAGATGCAGAAAAAGCATTTGATAAAATCCAGCATCCTTTTCTAATTAGAACACTGAAGAGTATAGGCATTAGGTGGCACATTTCCAAAACTGATTGAGGCTATCTATGACAAACCCCCAGCTACTATTTTACTGAATGGAGTAAAACTGAAAGCTTTTCCTCTTAGAACTGGAACCAGACAAGGTTGTCCTCTGTCACCTTTACTATTCAACATGGTGCTGGAAGTTCTAGCCAATACAATTAGGCAAGACAAGGAAATAAAGGGAATCCAAATGGGAGTAGAGGAGTTCAAACTCTCCCTCTTTGCTGACGACATGATCTTATACTTAGAGAACCCCAAAGACTCAACCACAAGACTCCTAGAAGTCATCAAAAAATACAGTAATGTTTCAGGATATAAAATCAATGTCCACAAGTCAGTAGCCTTTGTGTACACCAATAGCAGTCAAGATGAGAAGCTAATTAAGGACATAACTCCCTTCACCATAGTTTCAAAGAAAATGAAATACCTAGGAATATACCTAACGAAGGAGGTGAAGGACCTCTATAAAGAAAACTATGAACTCCTCAGAAAGGAAATAGCAGAGGATATTAACAAATGGAAGAACATACTATGCTCATGGATGGGAAGAATCAACATTGTTAAAATGTCTATACTTCCCAAAGCAATCTACCTATTCAATGCCATTCCTATGAAAATACCAACATCGTACTTTCAAGATTTGGAGAACATGATTCTGCGTTTTGTATGGAACCGGAAAAAACCCCGTATAGCTAAGGCAGTTCTTAGTAATAAAAATAAAGCTGGGGGCATCAGCATACCAGATTGTAGTCTGTACTACAAAGCCATAGTGGTCAAGACAGCATGGTACTGGCACAAAAACAGAGACATAGACACTTGGAATCGAATTGAAATCCAAGAGATGAAACTAACATCTTACAACTACCTAATCTTCAATAAACCAAACAAGAACATACCTTGGGGGAAAGACTCCCTATTCAACAAATGGTGTTGGAGAACTGGATGTCTACATGTAATAGACTGAAACTGGACCCACACCTTTCCCCACTCACAAAAATTGATTCAAAATGGATAAAGGACTTAAATTGAAGGCATGAAACAATAAAAATCCTCCAAGAAAGCATAGGAAAAACACTGGAAGATACTGGCCTGGGGAAAGACTTCATGAAGAAGACTGCCATGGCAATTGCAACAACAACAAAAATAAACAAATGGGACTTCATTAAACTGAAAAGCTTCTGTACAGCTAAGGAGACAATAACCAAAGCAAAGAGACAACCTACACAGTGGGAAAGGATATTTGCATATTTTCAATCAGACAAAAGCTTGATAACTAGGATCTATAGAGAACTCAAATTAATCCACATGAAAAAAGCCAACAATCGCATATATAAAGGGGCAAGAGACATGAATAGAACCTTCTCTAAAGATGACAGACGAATGGCTAACAAACAGATGAAAAAATGTTCGTCATCTCTATATATTAGAGAAATGCAAATCAAAACAACCCTGAGATATTATCTAACCCCAGTGAGAATGGCCCACATCACAAAATCTCAAAACTGCAGATGGCTGGCGTGGATGTGGAGAGAAGGGAACACTTTTACACTGCTGGTGGGACTGCAAACTAGTACAACCTTTCTGGAAGGAAGTATGGAGAAACCTCAAAGCACTCAAGCTAGACCTCCCCTTTGATCCTGCAATCCCATTACTGAGCATCTATCCAGAAGGAAAAAAATCCTTTTATCATAAGGACACTTGTACTAGACTGTTGATTGCAGCTCAATTTACAATCGCCAAAATGTGGAAAGAGCCTAAATGCCCACCAACCCAGGAATGGATTAACAAGCTGTGGTATATGTATACCATGGAATACTATTCAGCCATTAAGAAAAGTGGAGACTTTACATCCTTCGTATTAACCTGGATGGACGTGGAAGACATTATTCTTAGTAAAGCATCACAAGAATGGAGAAGCATGAATCCTATCTACTCAATTTTGATATGAGGACAATTAATGACAATTAAGGTTATGGGGGGGAGGAAAAGTAGGAAGAGGGACGGAGGGAGGAGGGTGGGGCTTTGGTGTGTTTCACACTTTATGGGGGCAAGACATGATTGCAAGAGGGACATTGCCTAACAATTGCAATCAATGTAACCTGGCTTATTGTACCCTCACTGAATCCCCAACAATAAAAAAAGGAAAAAAAATAAAAGAAAATGATTTTATGGTTTGGGTCACCACAAAATGAAGAACTTTATTAAAGGGTGGCAGTGTTAGAAAGGTTAAAAACCACTGCTCTAGAGAATTTGTGCCCATCTAAGTGGGTAGGGGGACAGCTAAGATTTTACTCCACCTGATTTTCACCATGTGAGTATTCAAGGTGATCATTGCCATATTTTTCAGAAGGATCCTGAAATACAGACTTTCAGGTAAATTAGGTGGTAACTAATTCAAATGCTTTAAAAACACTCCGTGACCATCACTGTACCAAGTGAAATACACCTGTGGAACATATTTGGCACATAAATCTGTTTTATAATCTGCCTTATAGAAGTCTTCAATATCTGCTTAAAGTTAAGAGATCAACATTATTTCTAGGTAAAGTAAATATTTGAGGAAAGAAGGAAAGGAAGAAGGAAATGAGATTTTTTGTAAGAAGTACAAAACCTGTTATCTAGGTTATATTTTTAGTTTAAGTTCAAAGAGAAATTCATGTCCTCAGAATCATTTTCATGTGCTTCACAGCATACCTCTAGCAACTTCAACCTTCTAAATATGCATAACTGGTAGCTTAGTAGGATGAGAGTGTGTAAGTGGAGAGTGCCATGGAACTGTGGAGCAGAGTCTAGTGGTTCTCTCTTAAACTGTTATGAGTAAATACAGCAGGGACAAGAGACAGTTGCTAGCAGACCAATATCATAGCAATGTGGATACATGAGGGGCCCATTACAGCATTACTTTAGTAAAAGCATAATTTGACTTTTATTTTTATCATCAAGAAGAGGTCAGTTTGTTTTGGTACACCCACATGTTTTAAACAACCCTCTCCAACACATATAGTACATAATCATTGTAGTAAATTAGGAAAATATAGAGAAGTAATATATAGTATTTTTTAAAGCTAGGAATAGACAAAATAAATTTTGTAATTTTCTAAAGTAATTGAATAGAACCTGGCAATTCTTAGTTTCCTAATAGCTAATTGATATCCAAATTAGTGTAATTTTGTCTTAACTAAAATGAATATTGGTTGGTTCACATAAGAAAATACCAGAATAACACGTGCATGAGGGTTAGTTATGCCAGCAGCTCCTTGATGTTTTCAGGGCTCAGCTTGCCTTTCCATGCAGTATCGCTCTTCTCCTAAGACCATGGCTACAGAATGGCTGATGGCTGCAATCACGTTAAGCATTTCCTACTTCAGATGCGAAAGGAGAATTAGCTTCTCTTCACTTTCTCATAAGTATTATAGCTTCTTTTCCCTAAAGACTTTCTGTTCACCCTCATCCCCAGCTCGCTCCCTGTTGACTTAAATTTATTTAATTCTAAATATATATAGACTAATCATTGGCAAGTGGGATGAGTTTACCATAACGGATTAGACTAATTGTGGTCTATCCTTGCAGCTCAGGGCAGTCAGCTTCCCCTGAGGTATATTGAATGCTGGGAGAGACGTACATAGAGAAATCAAATCATGGATCATTAGGAAAAAGGAAGCTTTGGACACTTCAACATGGTCCATTATAGGTGCCTTTAGGATTATGTATTACCTGGAGTTTTGCTTACGTGAAACATCGCTTTCCCCCTATAGCCTGAAAGTGTGAGGTTGAATTCCTGGAGAATTTACCATTTCCTGTGTTCTAAAACCCTTATTGGCAGAGCTTCTGTAACTTCTGATTTGGAGGTATTTTTCCCTAAAATTTCTCCTTATTTAATAGACACTTCTTTAGAATAAACCATGTGGACTCAAATGGAGGAAAGATATAATTTCTTTAAATAAAGTATTATTTTTTTCAAAATGTATACTTTCTGTTCTTCAAAGGATTTTGTGTCATCTCTGTAGTAAATAGTATCTTTTTTTTATTAAATCATAGCTGTGTACATTAATGCAATCATGGGGTACAATGTGCTTGTTTTATATACAATTTGAAATATTTTCATCAAACTGGCTAACATCTTTATTGTCTGATTATAAAGGTAAAGTTAACTTACATGATCATTTACAAATCAAAAAAGAAATATTTTTAAAGTTTTAAAAATCTTTGTATAGAAAATGCTAATGTTTTGACTAAAATATTTAACCATCTAATGATATATTTTATTTCTCTCAGTTGTTAGACTTCTGAATATTAGCCAAATATTTTAGTATCTGGGTCACACAGTCATTACAAACAAATCTAGGCCAAAATGGCTTATGCTTTACAGTTAGTTGCCAGCTTAGCTCTCTCTGACCAGCCATGCTCTGACTTTTCATTATTTGGCTCTCTTTCCACTAACTTTGCTTACTTATATTTGCACAGTACTTGTTTAATTCTTTGTGTAGAACTGGTCTTCTTGGTTTTGTTTTTTTACCCTAAATCAAGGTAACAAGCAAATAAATGACTATGCTCTTGGCTGCTATGTTTTAGGATTATTGTACAAAGGGTCCCACATGTTTAATTGCCTACTGCAGTGCTAATTATTGTGAAACCTTGTTTAAATGCTAGCCAGACTGTGTTTTGGCACTTACACTGTAACGTGTTTAAAAGTTCTGACATGTATTCAATTTGGTATTGAAAGCCTCAAAACTTCTACCTAAAGGCCCTGTGTAAATTTAAAAGTAAAGTAGTTTCACCTCTTCATATTAAATGGTATAGCTTTTTTCATCAAGAGAAAGGGACAAAAGAGAGGATTAAATTGGAATAATGGATATGTTGTTTTCATTTATGAACTGCCATAAGCTCTAAAAATCCATTTTGAAATACTCTTTTAACTTTGAAAATGGTATGTCTTCCTACCATCAGCTTGTATTACTGCCAGACTGATAATTTTCATTTTTCTTAGAATTAAGAACTTCGTACCTTTGGAATTTTTAGTAATTTTTATACTGTACATTTGTAATGCTTGATTTTGTACCCTCTATCCTATTTGGAAGGTATAAAATGATAGCATAGACACTTCTTGATGGTTTCTGGAAAAATTAATTCATTATTCATCTAGCACCCTTGCACATTCACTTAAATTTTCCAGATAATAAATGCTTATCTTTGATTGCTTGAACATTTCACCTTAATCATACTTATTCTAAAGTATCTTAGCCTTATGTATTTTAATGACTCAGAATCAAATATTTTAATATTTTAATGACTCGGTATGAATATTGTTAATACAGTGTCTTTAGTGGCTACTGAACTATATCATAGGGCCATTTTTTCTTTCAAAAAACAATTATCAGTAGCTGTTGTTGGATTTAAATTTTTGTAAATAATGTCTGCTTTATTTTTATTTTTTATTTTTTTTGTAGAGACAGAGTCTCACTTTATCGCCCTCGGTAGAGAGCCGTGGTGTCACATAGCTCACAGCAACCTCCAACTCCTGGGCCTAGGCAATTCTCTTGCCTTCAGTCTCCTGAGTAGCTGGGACTACAGGTGCCCACCACAACGCCCAGCTATTTTTTTGTTGCAGTTTGGCCAGGGCTGGGTTTGAACTCGCTGCCCTCAGTATATGGGACCAGTGCCCTACCCACTGAGCCACAGGTGCCGCCCTAGTGTCTGCTTTTAAAGCTTGACATTAATTCTTATGGCTACTAGAATCAGAGAAGAGTATCTGTGAACAAAGTAAGAAAAAGAAGGTTTTAATAGACGTGAAGAGCACGTCAGTGAGTACAGTACTTAGACTTCGTGATGTTTGCTTTTACTTCTCTTTACTTTATTTAGCACCGACCCCTACTCCAGACCCTTGCCCTCTTATGCACTAGCCTCTTCTTTAACATGGTTTTGGCAGTATTCCACATAGTTATTGTAAGAAGGATGAGCTTAGACTTTGGTGCTAGACGAACATGATGGGAGTGTGACTGGATCATTTAATACCTCTTAGACCTTAAGCAAGTTCACAGCTGTAAAATGGGTATACCTATCTCCCAGGGTATGAGTCAAGATTAAAAATAATGGGTCTTAAAAGTGTAGGACATATTGTAACAAATGCTAGTTTCCTTTCCTTATTCTTTCATCTAAGTGACCCACTTACTGTGGAACTGGCATTTGCCTATTTTAGTATGATACTATAAGGATGAATGAGTCACTATCCCTAAACTATGATAGCTTGTAAGATCTCCTTAATTAGTCTGAAATAAATGTTATGCGACATATAGGATTGGAAATTTGGTTGATCAAATGAAGAAAATGTGCTAGAATGTTTTTGAAGGTTAAAAATATAAATTTAGGTGCAAGAAAAAATTTTAAATAAAATGTAGAACTCATTTTTCAGCCAGTAAGTCTAATATTGAAACATTTTATTAATGTCCCCAAAGAGTTCATAAGCTAGTGAGTGCTATTTTTTAATGCAAAGATAATATGGAAACCATAGGTATATGTCTATTTAAAAATCTCAGAGTTCTCAAAGCCATTTTGAATTTACTAATTCTAATGTCACAGCAGCGGCACGACCTGTGCAGTCAGCATTGGTAACCCGAAATAATACTGCACAGGCGCTCTAGTAAATTGTGTATTTATGACTATGAGATTTCATAATTGTCCTTTTATTTAACCTATTTACAGGCCAGATTATAGGATAATCATTCATTTTTATAAATACACTAAAGACGTATCTAGTACCATTAAGTTTTCATATTACCAGAGGGGAAAAAAGAAAAAGAGCATAGTTTCTGCCTTTGAGGAGTTTTTTCACAGTAACAGAAACCACTTGATTGGCAAGATCTGATCTTTCTAAAGGAAGGAATTAGCTAATGTTTATTATTGAAATTTATCTGCAAGGGCTTGAAATGTTTATTTGTACAGAATATAGCAAAACTTTATTGTTGATCCTTTTTTTTTTTTTTTTTTTTTTTTTTTTTTTTTGTAGAGACAGAGTCTCACTGTACCGCCCTCGGGTAGAGTGCCGTGGCGTCACCCGGCTCACAGCAACCTCCAACTCCCGGGCTTACGTGATTCTCTTGCCTCAGCCTCCCGAGCAGCTGGGACTACAGGCGCCCGCCACAACGCCCGGCTATTTTTTTGTTGCAGTTTGGCCGGGGCTGGGTTTGAACCCGCCACCCTTGGTATATGGGGCCGGCGCCCTACTCACTGAGCCACAGGCGCCGCCCCTATTGTTGATCCTTTTTTATGGGGGACAGCCTGTTCATAAATATTTTACATACTTTACATTGCAAGCTGTTTCAAAATGCATTTATATGCCCTACTAAATACAGGGAATGTAATTTAATGCTTCATTTAAAATCTAGAGTATCATCATTTATAGGCATTCTGTGTATTAAACTGCTTTGTCTTTTCTTTCTTCCTCAGTAACACTTTTAGGGCCTTTTGATATATTATGAAGAAAAGGCAATTGTTTAAGTTGCTTCCCATTAGTAACCTTTTTACTATCTATAACATTGTATTGTATACCTTAATATACACAATAAAATTTATTAAAAAGAAAGAAAAGGCAATCGTGAGCTATTTGGCTCTAGCACAGGAGAGCTAATTGACCTGCGGCTAATGTTTGTTTGCCCTTTCCCATCTCCAAGTCCTTGTTGGAACTGCTCTCTACCTTCGCTACTGCAGGTTAGTCATCGTTCCCTACTCTCAGTTCCCTGTAACCACCATTAAGTCCGATTTTGACAGCTTTTACTGTCTGCCATCTCCTTCATCCTGAATGAACCAGTACGGAATAGGAAATTGTAAAAATAAAAAGTGATTATACCTTAAATCATCTTTGATACCTTTTTTTCTTATAGTCAATTGCTTAAAAAATCATTAAGATGCCTGTCCCTGTCCATTTTCAAAGCCAGGGTTAGGCAATCAAACCATACCCCATTATGCCCTCCCATTGCCAAAGCAGTCTTCCTGAGGCACTAGATTTTTGGGTAGAGTGTGGTAAGACCATCCTTTCCAGGGTTGGCAGATACTCAGTATATGCACTGTCCTGAAATATCTGTTGTACTTCCAAGTTTCTGCTTTCTGCTCAGACTATTTTATTTGACCTAAAATACAGTTTATCTTCATTTGTAAAAATCTTAGTCATCATGAGGTCTAGCAAAGATCTTTTCTCTCCTCTGAACGCTTTCCTCTTGACCCTAACTAAAATCTGTTCTCTGAGCTTTAAGTTCATACTAATTGAGCTGGAATAAGACTTCTATAATACTTGAAAGAAAGTGGGAGGTTATTTTCCCAGTGAGATTCCAGAAGAGTTTCAGATCTTATGTTTCTATTCCCTTTAACATTTAGCAGAGAATACCTCCACAAAGTTGAGTGCCCAAATATTTGATAAGTGCTTTGTTCACAATTTTTTGAAGGAATAAAGTGCGCTAAGTTTCAACTCTTTCTGGAGTCCTAACTTATTTCTGTCTCCTACCTACTCTTGAGAGTAGAGTCATTGGAAAATAACTTTAGACTTTGGAAAATAACTTTAGACTTTGGGCATAGATCGTATACATAGAAGGATGTAAAGCTATTATTGGACTCCTAAAACTAAAGCTTTTTGTGTTTCAGGTATTTCTTTCATCTTGTTACTGTACTCATAAGATAATATTGGCACAAGCATTGTCTTGGGTATTTTTCTGTTTCCTTTTTTTTAATATAGTATTTTCAAACTTTGGCATGATATTAGAATCTCTGAGATTGTGGCCTAGGACTCAGAGTGTGGCTTAGGACTCTGCATTTTCCTAAGACTTGGTAGAAATGCTTATGTAGGTGGTTGGTGGTGACGGTAGAGATGGCGGGTAGTGGCTGTAATGATCGTGGTTATAAAAGCTCTACTTTCAAAGGCTTATGATGTGCTTGGTGTACTTCTATAGGCAGTTTGCAACTATTGACTTACCTAATGTTCACAAAGAGCCCATGTGCTAAGATGCTGTTGTTATCTGGAGAAACTAATGCAGAGATAAATTAAAGAACTTGCCCCCCCCCCCAAACAACTTGTAAACATGGTAAGAATCCATGAAATGAATGAGGCATATTTCTTTAAATTTTTGAAAACTCACTTTCTAAAGGTTTGCTCTAAATAATGTGAATGATATGAATGTAATCAGGTTTTTATATAAACCAGCATGTCAATGTGCTAGCCCTATGTAGAATACCTTAACTAAACCTGAATATGGGTATTTGCCATTGCTTTTAGGAAGCCTGGTAAAATGCTAGGTGAAAAAGTAGGCCTACACATACAAGATTAACACATGGAGGAAAACTATTGTACCTTCTACAAATCTCTTGTGATTTTAGGAGGACTGTCTTTTACAATATAAAAAATACATATATATACACACACAAATATGTACATATATACACACACACGTAAACATACAGACACAAACATGAATCTCTTTCTTTAAATACATACATACACATATACGTGTGTGTGTATACATATATACATACATACATACTGTCATCTCCTGCTATTCTTGAGGCTTGGATCCAGGACCCACTTGGATACAAAAATCTGAGGAAGCTCAAGTTCTAATGTAAATTAGCATAGTATTTGCATATAACCCATGTACATCTTCACATAAAATTTAAATAATGTCTAGATACTTTATAATACCTAATACAATATAAATGATAAGTAAACCTGTTATAGTATATATTTTTGTTAATTGGTGTTTTCTTTTTTACTCTTTTTTTCCCCAAAATATTTTTGATCTGTGGTTGGCTGAATCAGTGGATGGGGAACCCATGGATGCAGAGAGCAGATAGTGTCTATGTGTGTGTGTGTATTGAGATTTACTTTGTGACCTAATGGATTATCAGTTAAACTCCCTAAGCATATATTTTTTTGTTTTAATATTTAAAAGCATGAGATAATTCTTGATTTTACATGCTAAAATATTTTATTGTCTTTTTTAATAATAAATGATAAGAATATTTTATGGACTTTTGGCTCATAGACTCTGAGGGGGGGTGGTGAAAACAGTGGCTGTGGTTATGGTATAGTGGAACTAATTTTGTTCAACAGTGCTGCCTGTTCAAAAGAGTTTTGGTCAATGATTTTAGGTGTTGCATAATGAGTGCTCTGACTTGAGATCACTTAAACTAAAAAGCATGTTGCATTTTACTAGAGACATCTTGTGAATTCTGACTTTGAGTAGACAATAATCTAAATTGAGTTAGTAGACTCAATTAGATGAAAGTTGTCCAACTTTTATCTTTACAACTAAATTTAAAAGGTGTATCAACTATTTCTTTTTAAAAATCTTCTCGTTTTTACTTTTTTAAATTAATACTGGTTTTGATTGACAATAATGATATGAATTTATGGAGCACAGTGTGATATTTTGATGTATCTATAAAATGTGACATATTTAAATCAAGCTATTTAACATATCTATCACTTACCTATCATTTCTATGGTGAGACATTTGAAGTTTACTTTCTTGGTTATTTTGAAATGTATAATACGTCATTATTGACTCTAGTCACCTTGCTATACAGTAGATCTCAAAACTTATTTTCCTATCTATCTGAAACTTTGCACTCTTTGATCAAAAATTCCTCTTTCCCCCTCTCATCCCTCACTTGTCACCCCTCACCCCTCCTCTCTCCAGCCTCATTCTACTCTCTACTACTATGAGTTCAACTCTGTTAGTCTCTGCAGAAGTGAGATCACACAGTGTTTGTCTTTCTATGCCTGTCTTATTTTGGTTAACATAATATCCTTCAGATCTATTCATGTCACTCCAAATAACAGGATTTCCTCCCTTTGTAATACTCAATAGTACTCCATTGTATATACGTGTATTTACCACATTTTCTTTATCTACCTATCTGTTGATGGACACTGAGGATTTTTCCATATCGTGGCTATTGCGAACAGTGCTGCGGTGTGCATAGGAGTACAGCTGCCCCTTTGACATATCTGTTTAATTTCCTTTGGAATATATACCCGGCACTGAAATTACTGGGTCATATGGTAGTTCTATTTTTAGTTTTTTGAGGAACCTCCATACTGCTTTCCATGTCTTCACTAATTTATATTCCTACCAACAATTTGCTGTATGAGTTCCCTTTTTCTTCCCATCCTCTTTAACACTTATCCTTCATCTTTTTTATAAAGCCATTCTAACAGATGTGAGGAAATATCTCATTGTGGTTTAAATTGGCAGTTCCTTGTTGGCCATTCGTATATCTTCTCTTGAGAGGAGAATCTATCCAGGTTATTTGCCCCTTAAAAATTTTTTTTTTATTAAGTCATTTGTACATAGATCATGAATAAATTTATGCCATTATGGGATAATGTGTTGATTATCTGTACAAATTGGAGTGCTTACATCCTACTAATTAACATAGCCATCACCTCATTTACCCAATTACGGTGTTGAGACATTTGTGTTTTACATCTGATAGATCCAACTTGTACTTGCAATATGCTCCATAGGTCTGGTTCCCCTATTAAACCTCCCTCTGTCGACCCACCCCTTAACTCCCCCTCCCCTTTCCTCCTTCATCCTAGACTATAGTTGTGATTCATCTTTCATATGAAAGTGTGAGTGATTATAAATTGGTTTCACAGTAGTGCTGAGTACATTGGATATATTTTTTCCATTCCTGAAAATACTTTACTAAGAAGAATATGTTCCAGCTCCATCCGTGTAAACATAAAAGAGGTAAAGTCTCCATTGTTTTTAATGCTGCATAGTATTCCATGGTATACATATACCATAATTTATTAATCCATTCATGTGCCAATGGGCACTTGGGCTTCTTCCATGACTTGGCAATTATGAATTGAGCTGCAATGAACAATCTGGTGCAAATATCTTTGTTGTCAAATGATTTTTGGTCTTTTGGATATACACCTAGAAGAGGAATTGCAGGATCAAATGGCAGGTCTACATTTAGATCCTGAGTGTTCTCTAAACTTCTTTCCAAAGGGAACGTACTAGCTTGCATTCCCACCAGCAGTGCAGAAGTGTTCCCTTTTCTATTTATTTTTTAAGACGAGTCAGGTGCAGCAGTGAGAAGGGAGGGGGAAGAGTAGAACAAGGAGTTCAGTCCATAACTGACTTGTGAACAGTCAAGTGAGGTAACTCACTACCAAAGGACCAGCCTTTCTGCCCATTTAAAAAAAAAAACACAACTTATTTTTATTTTAATTTAAAGACAGGATCTAACTCTGTGGCCCAGTGGCATTATGACAGATCTCTGCAGCCTCAAACTCCTGGGCTTAAATGATCCTTCCGTCTCACCTCTTGAGTAGCTGGGACTCCAGGCATACACCATCATGCTCAGCTAATTTTTCTATTTTCTGTAGAGTAGGATCTCACTATGTTGCTCAGGCTGGGCTTTACCCATTTATAATCTGGTTATTTGCTTTCTTGCTATTGACTTGTTTGAATTACTTACATATTTTGGATATTAATTCATTATCAGATGTAGGGCTTGCAGATATTTCTTTTTGTATTTCCTATTCATAAGTTTTCTTAACTTCTCTTGTTGCTAATGTTTATATAGTTGAGATGGGTTATATCACACGAAACAGTCAAGGCATAAGATTGTGTTTCTAATGTTATCCATGTGGCATGTTTAGTTGTTAGACAATCCTATGAAAAACTGTGATAAAATAGGGTTTCAAGAAGTAAAAGAAAAAAAATACATGATGCCATGGTGAATTCTAGGGAATTATCCCTTTTAAAGAGGGTTTTGATAAAATGTTAGTATAAAAAAGGGAAAAAAGAAAAGTATCAGGTGTAAGTTAATCATAACACCTTTCTTTCCCAAACTTTATGAATTCTCTGCATTTTCTGATACTGATAATCTGGACGTTTTCAGATTTAGCATGGAGGTTAAAAAGTTGAGATTTTCCTAGTAAAATTATATTTATTTCTGAAGTATAATTTCTTTCTTTGATTATAATACAGGAAACGTGGTTCATAAGGGATCTTGATTTTGCTGCTGACTAGCTGTATGACTTTGGGAAAATAATGTCATTTTACTGGATCTGTTTCTTCATTTGTAAAATATGGTGTTAAATTCTAAAACTCTTATAAGTGGATTAGTAGAGTATATTTCAGATTGTATAAAAACACTAGTCACTTGAGGATCACCACCTACTGTAATGTGAAAGTAGATTTCTCATGTAGGTGTGTGATCAGTAATGTTATTCATACCAAGGGAATCATTCCGAGCTTTTTGATTCATGATTTTATTAATCTGATAGTGACTTTTCAATACATCTTCTGTATTAGAAATTAAATTACTGCCACAAAGATGGGAATCATTAAGATGAGGGAAACAAACATACTTAGAATTGCTTCTCTTCTATTGAAAGCTTGATTTTTTTCTTTTAGGATACCTCCATGTTCTGTAATTTCATTGGGCTAAGGGATTTATGTTTGATCTTCTTCCAGAGTGAGGACATTAATACCTCATAGCTATATTCTCTATTTAATCAGTATTTAAAAGTAGTTGTCTATTTTCTGCTTTAAAAATGCTTCTTGATTTAAAGTCTTAGATCAGTCCCATGCATGATGAACCTATGCAAATGATTTAAGCTTCCCCAGTGAGCTGCTTTTCCTTTTTGGAAACCCAGTCATTTATGTGTCTTTCTCCTCCATCAAGTTTTAGATTACAGTCTCCTTGAGAAAGAAGCTTAGCCTTTCATAGCACCAGAGCAGAACTCTGTTAGTCTCTAGTTTATGAATGTTTTTGCTATTGAGCATTTTGGATTAAAATTATTGGATAGAATAGAATAATCCTGTTTCTAGAATATCTAACTGAGGGTTTCTGTGATTAACTCAAAGACACCAGTTTTATTAAACTCTAGGCTTTGTTTCTGAAGTCATTTTCTCTTGATTTACTCATAAGCTGATTGTTCACCTTGTATTTTCTCTTGTATAATACCTTGGTATCACAGGGAAATGCCTTTCACATTGTAGACTAGATAGATCGACAGGTATGTGTACACATGTATACAGGTGTGTGTAACAGAAAAATTGTGCATAGAAAACATGAGAATTTGAAGTATGTGTCATGTTTAAAACTCCGCTGATTCTCACATAGCTGTCTAGTTATGTGTACTTAGTTTTGGGTCTATTATAGTTAACAATTTTTAAGGAAGTGTGTGTTCTTCTTTCCTTTTATGTTTTTAGCTTTATTCTAAAAATATGTTTTTAGAATAAAAATTTTTGCTAAGGACTTAAATTATCAAGGATAAATAATAGCTATTGAAATGGGCCAACTTACAGCTAGACAGAAATGTTATTAGGGCACTGAGGTATATCTTAACATTTGGGAACAATTTGATACCGTCAATATTTGAGAATCATCAAAACTGACCATACAACCCAATAATCATAAAGCCTAAGGGTCAAAATTCATATGAAATGGGAAGACTCTAAAAAGAGTAGCTATAATAATTATGAAAAAAAAAGCCTGAATTGGTACAGGAAAGGGGCTGAGTCATTTTATTACTATAATTAGAAGTTGTGAGGCATAAATTTTGTTCTTTCAACACCAGAACTGTCGTTTACAGGCAGGGCATGTCTCTTCAGTTTTAAAGAGTTAACTCTTTATAGTATGTACTACTACAAGTAGTTGCTTATGTAATAAATATAAACATAGATGATGCTGTCAGAGTGTTTCCAAATGACAATTACAGTCACCTGAAGTGAAGACAATGCTTGACAGAATTTAAGTTTGTGGTTCCATAATTTATTATGCAGTTGAATAAATGCAATTGGTATCATGTATTAATTTGAGTTACAGAATAATTGAGGGAACTTTTGAGGGAGGGCTTAAATTTGTATAAAAGTGTTATCAGAGATACTAGAATTTTAGGGGATTTTTTAATAATAGCATTTCTTCTCAAATATAATATGACAACTTGAAAGGAGTTAAATCATATTAATTCAACTCATTTTCCAGTTATGAGTTGTTGCTCATTATCAGTTGGTGGGTGTGGGAACACATTAATAAAGTTTGGGTAATTTAGTTTTCAGTTTAAATTCTCAACTGGCATTTGGCCGAAAACTCCCAACTGAAGACGTGAACATCCAGTGTCATTTTGTGATTTGGCTGCTGTCTGCTTGACATTGGAAAGCACCATCAAGAAAATCCAATGAAGTGACTAAGGAAATCAGTGGTAAGAGTTTTCACTTAAATTACAATGTGTGTGAGTGTACGTGTGTGTGTGTACTTGTACGCATGTGCCTATGTAAAGCCTACCAATTTATTATATTTGAATTAAAATTTCAGAGCTTTTAAAATCTCAGACATAATGTCAAATGTTTGAATTGTATTATTTTAATAAAATGCAAAGAATAGTTTATACATAAGCAAGAGATATTATATATTTAAGAATGATAAGAAAATAGTGTAAGTGTCTGAAGAATCTGTTATGCAATTCGACTCCAGCTTAATCAAAAAAGTTTTTGAAGCTCTATTTCAGTTAATTATCTTTTTAAAAAGCATATAAATATTGTTTGAGTAAAGTTTAACTTTTAAAAAAAACAGTAAACTGAATTTATCAATTCAATTTCATAGGTGCTTTTTACTTAAATCATCATAATTTTGTAGTAGTCTAATATAGTTTATTTTTTTTACCTCCATTGTAAAACAATATGGGTGAAGGAAAAAAGTAAAATACCATACAATAAAATCCATTTAGTTTAACATTAGACCTTTAAAACTGTATAATTTCTACTTTACTTCTGTGGAAAATAGTAAATTTGCAAGATGAAATGTTTATATTGTATACCCAAAACAAAGCAGTGTAACTGTTCGTAAGGCACAATATGAAAATTTGGTGATAAAATCATCTCTCCTCTGCCTCATACATGTTTGCACTGAGAAAATAATTTCTAAATTTGGCTACATTTTTATGTGACCTTAAACTTACATTTTTCTCCTGAATGTATTTTGGTTTAATATACTTCCCTTTTTGGACATCCGTGTCCTACCAGATTCATGATTAGTTTTGTTAACTTTGGAGAGTGGAGATACTAGCTTATAAATTTTGAAATCAAAAATTTATTTGATAAGTTTATTAAAGCTTATGCAAGTATCTCCACAACAGAGTAGCTTTGTGATAACAAGATAATGGCTGGTGCAGATTAGCATATTAGTAATAAAGCATGATTCTGTTGACCATTGTCAAACTTATGATTTTTGAGATTGGCATAGTTTGAGTATTTTCTTGACTAGAGATGTCAAAATGATGTTAATTGCATCTGGCCATCTTCTTAGCTGTTTTCTAGAGCTTAATAACAAACACATCAGGAATAGCCCTTGTGACAAGTGTCAGGCCTGGCATCTGTCATCATGTAAGCATGCGGATGTTGACAGTGAACTACGTACATGCGATGGCTGCGTCTATCTCCAGTATCTTGTCTCCTGATTCAGATTTGTATAGACTACTGGGTGCCATCCCATCCATTTAGCTAGGAGCCGAGGATAAAACGATGAGATTAAAAATAGAGAGGCATTCCTAATCACTCTTGAATTTACGTATCCCTAATCACTCTTGAATTACAGTATAGACAGTAATGACAGTGTACATACAATCACACAGACAAACATGAATTGCAATTAGAACCAATACTATGAAAAAGTGTAAGCTGCCATGAAAGTAGAAGCAGTATGATTGTGTGTAAATAAAGCACAGAACCTGTGCATTTATTTCTTAGAGTGAATTGATAACTTGTTCTTTGAACTTTTAAAGTTAATTCTATTAAAGGAACATCTGCTAAGCAGGGATTAGATCGACTAAATTCTAACCATGAAGCAATACATTTTTTATGCTGCTATTCTGTTTTTTATATTTCTTAAGAATTTATAAGAAAACTGCTTGTCAAAGCTTTATTCTTAAGTGAGAATTTCACTTTTGGGAGACAGTTCTTATAGGATCCTTTTACATTTCAGGAATCAGTGCTATTAAGGATGACCCTGATTTCTTCAAAAATGTTCAGACATTTTTAATGGTAATAGAATTTTTTTAATCACCTTCATCTCTCTTTATAGAAAACACATAAAAGTGTATACATATATGTATTTTGCATACATGTATACATATATGTATTCTAAAGTATACACATTTATTACGTTTTGGAAAATAAAATGGTAGAGCATTTGGATGCTATGTATTTACACTTTTCTATAAGACACAGAAAATCTTGTCTCAGGGAAAAGGGGTAGTGATATTTGAAAAAATAATGAAATTATGTTTTATTAGCATTTTTGTAAACTTTCATTGAAGACTAGCTTTTCTTTACTCAGCTGATAGAAAAGACAAATTGAATCACAACAATATAGCATGAAACGAAAATAAAAAGTCTTACTTTTATAATAGAAATTATCTTTCCCTAATTTGCTACTGAAAAATGTAAACCATTTAAAATATTAAATAAGTATGAATCTTTTCTAAATGGGAAAGTCCAAAATTCTATAATGTTTAATTTAGCCTCTACAGTGATTTCTAAATTTAGTTTTTCCTGGGTATACGCAAAAGAAAGTCACCAGCCTGACTTTCAGTGTTTGGATTTGAAGGTCTAACAAAGTTCTAGGCATTTCCACCTGTCATTGTTGGGAGAAAGATATCCTTATCATATATCCCAGAAGGAGTATCTTGAGGAAATATTCCTTAGTAGGTGGGTAATATGCCTTGGAATGTCGGGACATACAGTTTTCTTGGACAGCTCCTTTTAGTCCTGTGCACTTGATCTTGCTTCGTCCATGATGTCAGGTGGAATATTGGGTATTTAACCACACACTGTATTTAAAACACATAATTATATAAATATTGAAAGTGAAAGATGATACATAGCATTTCTTTTATAAAAATTAATTTAAAATGCCTTGTTTCTAAAATGAACAAGGATCTACCAATAGGGGTCAATTTTTAAGTATTTAACTTTTTAGTATAGCAAATAATACTGTCTGGGTGTGAATATTGTATGTAGTGCGTTGACTTGTGTTTTGAATTATGGGGCTACACTGCCTGAAGAAATGAGTTGGAATTAACAATTGTGTAGAATTAGTTGTGGAAAGGAAAAAAAAATGTTTTCAGTTCAATATAAGTAACAACCTTTTAAATGTAGAAAATAAAATGGGGTGCCTTCCTGATACATTCTTAAGAATTTATGATAGAAATAATAAAGAAAAAATACTTGCTGATGTAAATCACAAGGATTTATTTGAAGGAAATTTTTGTCACATTTCTAAATATAAATCTATTGATAATGATAAGTACATAAATTTTATGTGAAATAGATATTACTGAAAATATTAAGCTACTATTTACAGTTGGATTTCTGCTAAATACATTTGAGAGATACATGTAGAATAACAAATCCCCTTTATCCATTGTGTAAATTCTTATTAACAACATGCAACGTGTCAGTTACAGCACTAGGCACTGGGGGCATCATCAGGAATAATACCCATGTGATCCTATCGGCCTGGCAGGGAACACAGCCATTAAAATTTAATTCCAAATAAGTATAGTGGCTTGCGACATTATCAAAACTAAGCTGTTCTTTCTGAAGGATACTTTGAGAATTGATCTGTAGAATGTTAATAATTTAATCAGTTCACTTTCTTCATGAAAGGAGACTATTCAGTTTTATTGAACTTAGAAATTTCAGTTTTACTGAAATTAAAAAAATTAGAAATTCTTTGAAAATGGATCTTAGAAACTAGCAGAGACTTAAACAGTCTTATTACTTGTATAGCTTATTTAAAATGAGAAACTGCTATGGAAAGATTTTCAAGTTTCTGAGGTATCAAATATGAGCATAACACATAGTGCCTTTCTTGTGTATTATCCAAGTCATTTAAGAAAATTATATGAAACAGTTTTACATTTTTCAATTTGTAGTAAAGAAAGAAGTTGGGCTCTCTAGTCCTACTGGTAGGGCTTGCGTATTAAATATGATACTTACAAGCATTGCAATCTTAAGAAAGTTACATAACTCTACTTTTAATTCAGTTTCCATATAGGTAAAATGGGATAATAAGAGTATATACCTTATAAAATAGTAAATTATTCGATGCATATAAAATGCCTAAAACAGTATCTGGCATATAGAAAGGGCTCCATATGGTGTTGTAGTTACCAACAATAACAATACTCATAATTTCCTCATCTCGAAAATATCCTGATTCATAAAATTGTACCAACTGAAATAATTTCAGAATGGTGCTTAAATACATACATATAGATATGTATTAGGCACTACAAAGAGCTAGTATCATTATCACTGCTAAGCAAAATGTCAGTGAAATACCTAAGTGTTAGGACTTTTTTAGCTAGATAGCAGTCACTCAAAGACCTGGAGATACAGTCCGGAGAGATTTTATAACCTAATGCGTTTTTTTGCAATACAGAAATATTTCTTTCATTGTAAAGTTCTAAATGAGAAAAAGTAATTTGAATACCAGAAGTATGGTTCCCCATGACCACAGTCATTTCTAATGTAATCCGTCAACCAATGTCTGTTGAAAACCTACTAGCTGCCTAGCGCTTGCTAGTAATGATGTCATGGTAGCCTAAAATGATTATATTTTCATTCTGCTTAGGCCCTAGGAAGACCAGAGCCATGTACGGAATACTTAAGAGTTTAAAGCCTCAAATCAGAGATCTAGTTCCTTCTCTGCCACTAACACACAGAGGCATCTTAGGACCTCCATCTCCTCATTGTATGTCTATCATACACATGTGTCATAGACACACTTAAGTAGCCATCCAAGTTACTTCTCCAAATTGAAATGAAAAGTTAGGAGTTTAGTTGTAATTTTTTTTTAATTTCCAAATTTACTGAGTAAAGAATTCTGTTCTGAAAAATATTTTGCACGATGCTTTCGGATGGAAATACATTATTGATATTTGCATCACTATTTTTAGGGCTTCTCAAATATTCCCACATTATTCGTCTAATGTTTCCTCACAGCATCACTTCTTGACCTTTAGGCTAAGGTTAAGTGTAGTGTTTCTTAACTTCACAAGGAAAATGTAAAATTCCTTTAATGTGCCTAATTCTTAGACTGATCTTCTTGTTATGTTAATTAAAATTCTTTTTCTAATAGTTACTTTTTTCAACAGCTACTAAATTATTTTTTTTCTATCTTTGGACTAACTTTTAATAAACAAGTTTTAAATAATTACAGCATTTATTACATTTGCAACACAATCGTGCATTTCTGGTTCTTCAGGTAGTGTCATGAGTTCTCAGAATAAATTAATAAATTATTTTGACTGTAGGATTTTAAGGGAAAGGAACTAAAATAAGCATGATAATACATAGATACATCTCACATATGTATATGTGCACACGTGTGTGTATACACACTTGTGTGTTTTACCAATGTTGTCACTGGACACTTAAACAGCATTCACTACTCTACTCCTAAAGAGGAGGGGAGTAGTTGGGACCTACTATATTATCCAGCTATGTAGTAGTGTTATGGAGAGAAGTGAAAACTGGGTGAAAAAATTACATATATACATATATACACTATATATATACACACATACATATATATACACTATCAAAAGCTAGTTGGTATGCCTGTTGAACTGGTAGATGGTAATATAGCCAATTAGAATAATTTTCAGAGAAAAAAAATCAAAGACTTAAAATAGATGCCTTTAATAAAAGGTTTAAGAGAAGATTTATGAATGTGAGCTTCTACATTTTAGATGTTAATATACATGCAAGAGCATTGAATGCAAAACTTTTTGGAAAAAATACTGTCAAATAATATTAAGTATAATAAACATTAACATCATATGAAGGAAGACTGAAGTTTATAAGAAAATACAGTTAGCGTAAAGAAAAATATTTTCTTCTTGGGAGGCTTTTCTTATTCTGGCATGTTGGGGCAAAAAATCTTAACACTTCCTTACGCCATTGGCCACAGTGAGCAAATCCAACAAAACTAACCTCTCTAATTGCTGTGAAAATAAGATGGCAAGTAGCCGATCTCATGGTATGCTGGAGAGTACGTTGTATAAGGTGGGAGATAAGTGATTACCACTGTTGTGTGGCAGAGGTGCGGGTGGTGGTGGGCACATCAGCAGCATAAGGAAGTCTGTTACAAAGAGATTTCTACCAAGTATTTTTCCTTCAGAAATTCATTTCAGTTTTTAAGAGGAGCATATAAATTCATTTATTTCTGTGAACATTTAACCTATACCTGTCATTTACTTAAATCCTGAGTATCGACTAAGTATAAAATACTGTGCTATTTTACACTTAGCACAGTAAGGCTGTAACAACTTACCATCCTAACTCTTACTTGAGACTCATTAGTCTTTTCTAGAGAAGGGAATGTCATTTGGTTAAAGGAGGAATCATTTGAATCAAGGGGTAATTTTTTGAGAGAGCAGCTCCAAGTGACGTATATCAGTCAGATCAGAGGACAGCATTATTTTATTGAGATATGAAAGCGGTAGAAAAATAGCAAAATAAAATAACTTACTTTGAACTGGTTCAAGATACTGTACAAACAGTTATAGGATACAAAAGGAAGATATACTTTTGTTTTAAGAGTACAAATTATTTTATTTTTCTGAAATTTTGTTTACTAAAGTATTATTGGACTAAAATTTACTTTTTTCTCTACAGATACATATTTATCATACACAGTAACAGTATGTGCAAGTCCAATTTAATTTAAAAATGGACCTTTTAAAGTGTGAGCAAATCTCTGACAGAGCCAGGGCAGTCATCTTTTGCATCCTTGCTGAATTTTGATTTGGGAATGTTTGTTATGTAGTAAGGTAGTAGTAGGTAATTCCATTTTTACTTACACCGAATATACATGTATTTGGCTTAAGAGATGATGTTCTAGAGGCCTGAATTTTTATTAAACAATTGTAGAATATTTCAAATATACATAAAAGAAGAGAAACTAGTGCCTAGATTTAACAATTAGCAAGATTTTGCTGCTTTTGTTTCATCTACTTTCTCTTTTTCCCCCCACCTATTTTTAAAGCAGATTCCAGACAAATCTTTTCACTCCTACATTCTTCAGCAGGCATCTCTTTAAAAGACGGCCTTTTTTCTTATGTAACCAAAATATCTTTATCACATCCAACAAAATTAACAATTATTACCTTATTATCGCTATATTCAGTTTCCCTGATTTTGATTGAAAAATGTCAACTCACATGTGGGTTGTTCATTCAGATTCCAAATAAGATCCATATAGCATTTGGTTATTAGGACTCCTCTATAATTAAATGACTTTTCTTTCCCACCACCAGTCTATCTATCTATGTTTTCCTCCCTCTCTGTCTCTACAAAAAAAAAAAAAAAAAGAGTCTCACTGTACCACCCTTGGTAGAGTGCCATGGCGTCACATGGCTCACAGCAACCTCTAACTCTTGGGCTTACATGATTCTCTTGCCTCAGCCTCCCGAGTAGCTGGTACTACAGGTGCCCGCCACAACTCCCGGCTATTTTTTTTTTTGTTGTTGTTGTTGTTGTTTGGCCGGGGCTGGGTTTGAACCCGCCACCCTCGGCATATGGGGCCGGCGCCCTACTCACTGAGCCACAGGCGCCGCCCCTCCCTCTCTCTCTTACTGAAGAAACTTAATGAAAAAACTGGGTAAATTTTCCTGTAGACTATCCCCCATTCTGGATTTTTCTGATGGCTTTTCCCTGTCAACATGTTCCTCTAGGCTCTAAATTTCCGATGAATTGGAAATTATCTTAAAAAGCTTAATTATATCCAGGTTCAACTTTGTTTTTGTTGTTGTGGGTGGAGAGCAATACTTCTGGGACTATTCCTTAATAATGCAACACATCAGCAACCATATAATGCCTGTTCCTCACACTCCTATGGATGCTAAAATTGGGCAGTGGCAGCCCAATCTCTCTACTGAGAGTTTTCCATCACCCTTTCTCGTGGTTTCATTCATTGCAGACTTTTCTCTGAATCAATTCTATCATTAGTGTTTTAATCAACCACTCCTTCTACATTTATTAATGGCCATTCTCCTAAAAGAAGATATTTCCCTCATAAATTAATGGCTTTTTGATTTACCTTAAACAGTCTATCCTGGAAAGAAGCCTGACGTTTTAAATATGGTCTCTTAAATATCTCGTTTAATATCCAAAGGTAACTGGTGATACAAAGACCACAAAGTACCTTGAGTACCCATTTTATATCTGATTTTAAGGACTTTTATAGAATAAATATGTTTCTTATTTGATTTTTGTGAACATTGTCAGTATTGGGATAACTTTATATAGTCATTATATATATGGTGTTGGTCCTATAACAATTGGAGACCCTTTTCCAGTTTTACTTGGTCAAATATGCTACTTTGTGATGAATTGTGGGTGATAAGTAAGAGCTTCAAGGTACAGGATCTTCATTAAGACAGCAAGCTGAACACTATCACCTAAATAGGACAGTAGAAGTGGCAATAAATTTAAATTTAGGAATTTATTTTTATGTAATAATGTTAATGAACAAAACACAAAGAAGAAATAAAACCAAAGTATTTTATTTTTAGATGACATTATTGATTGCCTAGAAAATCTTGAGGCAATCAGCTTATTTGTTAAACTATTGCCAGATACACTGTATCTGAAAAATATATTGTAAAAAGACCCCGCTCAGAATTGTAACAGACAAAAATACGATATTTAGCAATAAATTTAAGGGAGATGTAGACTTCTAAGAAAAAAAACATTAACATGTAGTGTGTTTGAAAAAAATTTAAGTTTCAAATAAATGGAGATAAATGGTTTCTGAAATAAGAATATTGGCAAATTATTTAACTAAAAGTAGTTCATATATTTTTAAGTTTATTACCCTCAAAATTCCTGGTGATTTATTTTACTTTATAGTGATTCTATGAAGGCAAGTCTCGCCCTAAGTGACAGGTTTTTAAAGCAACAGCGCCTAAAGCAGTGATGATGATTCAGTAATAGAGGAGCAACCTTATCACCAGAAGGGACTTTTCTGCCACTTGGAGATTTAACTGTAAATTTTCCTTGAGGCCTTGACTTGATGGTGAGTGAGAGTCTGCATGTGTGGCCTTCTTCCTATGACTTACGTAAACTCCTGTGACTGACTTGTTACCTCAGTCTCTCTCCTGCTTGCATGCCACCCTGGTTTCTGCAAGTGAAACCAGACACTTTATTAGTTTCTAAAATTTAGTGTTTTATGAATTCAGAAATTCTGAGTACGTGATAGGTCAGCAGATTCTTAGTCTTTGTGCAGAACGTACTGTCTACGCTTGTTCCCTCTTTCCATTCACATTTTTCTTGATTAATATACTGTACAAGTATTTGCCTTCAGAATTCTGAAAAATAATTTTTTTCCATTTTGTAAATCATTGATTATTGGAGCATCAAAGAAACTAAATTAGTCACATCTACAATACCTGCAACAATTAAATATGGTATATGATCAAATATTTTTTCCTAAGAACAGGGCTACTTAAACAGTATTTGTTCATAAGGGTATTGATAGGTATTCAGTGATATAACTGAAAAACTGACTAGATATAAAATGTTCTCATCCTTATCTTACACAATTACAAGTATTATTAGTAAAAGGAAAAGGAAGTGTATCTTTACATCTTACATTTGAAGCGTTAGTAGAACTTACCAAGAAGACATACTTGAGTATTGAAACATTTCATCAGACTAAAATATGAGGATAATAGAAAATTGTGGATCTACGCACAAAAAATTTGTACCTTCAAAGTAATGATAGCTGTAAGGTATGTATTATATAATATTTAAATTTAGATATCAAGATTATGTTATAGATGAAAAATGAACATGACAGATTAAGAATATGAAAATATGAATAATAAGGAAAAATATTTGCATCTGCACTCATCACAAAATTACAAATTAAAATAACTCTGTATTTCATTATATTAAAGGGTATAAATTTTTAAAAAAGAAATCTAATATTGGCAAGATAAGCAGTGCTAACAAAACCTTTTGAGCAGTAATGTGGGACTAGGAGGTCTGATGATTAGGTTCATGAGCTCATCCTAGCAAAAAAATGCTACATCCCTCCTTGCTGAAAATCAGTATGGTCATCTTTGAAGTACTCCCCTCGGGAAGCTGTGCACTGATGCCAGCACCTAGTCTAACCTTCAAAACAATTTTGGAACTCTTTTTCTGGAATGGCCATTAGAGTTGTCATCATATTACCATGATATCCTGAATGTCATCAAATGTCTTCCTTTCAGTATTTTCTTTATCTTCAGGTAAAGAAAAAGTCATTGGAGGATGAGCTGGTGGTGCATTGTTGTGATAAGAGCCACAAGTTGTTGGCCAAAATTTTCAATTAAGATTTTCCCATTCCTCTGTCAGTGTTTTCTTGGTCTGCTATGTTTCTCAATCTGATGCACAATTCAACAGTTTTTTATGATGTTTTTGTCCCCGCTGCATGTTACTGACTGCCTTGGCCTCTCTTCATCATTGATACTTTATCTCCCCTCAGAAAAATGTTTAATCCATTTGTATATGCTGTTTTATTCGTGGCATTTTCCCCATAAACTTGGACTAACATCTCCCTGATTGCACTTTCATTCTTGTCAAGTTCAACAAGAAATTTACAAATGTTTATCATTCTAATTCAACCTCTGACATTCTGACACACAAGGTTAATGAATGCCATTTAGCAAGACACTACCACATGTTGACAGGAGCACAACTGTGAGACACTCATATACCAAGGTTATGAAACTTTACCATGTTGTTTGTACAGTGCTGTCAGTGTAAGTGCATGGTGGCAAGTTCATGACCTCATATATCCTAAGAATCACAGTAATGTTCAGAAGTTTCATAAGAACTTATTAGGAAATATTGTGCTAATTATAAATCATATATATATATAAATTCCCAATTTAGTGACTAATTATAGAATAGTAATATGAAATAGTTAAATGATTATTTTTGAAGACTCTAGAACAGCACTGTCCAAGAGAACTTTCTGGGTTGATGGAAATTATTTGCACTGTCTACTAAGGTTGCCATTAGCCACATGTGACTGCTGCATGACTTGAAATATGGCTAGTGCAACTGAGGAACTGATTTTTAGATTTTTATTTAATGTTACTTAAATATATACATGGGGCTAGTAGACACAGTATTGGACAATGTAGTTCTAGAAATAGGGAGAAATTGTTTGTTATTAAGTGAAAATAAAATAGTAAATTTATGTGCATGATTACAAATGTGTAAATACCTAGGAGTAATATGAAAAATGATACTTACAATTAAAATATTTGTGTTTGGATAGAAGGAACGAGATGATTTTTTTAATGCTAAATTTTTAAAAGGTCAGGTGACAACACTGCACTTCAGCACTATGCTGTTGGGTATGGTAGCCACTAGCCTGATTTGGCATTTTTAATTTAAATTAAGTAAAATTAAAAACTCAGTATCTCAGGTTGTACTAGCTGCATTTCAAATACATAATAGCCACATATGGGTCAGATTTACTGGCTGCGATGGTATGGATCCAAACATTTTTTGCCGTTGCAGAAAGTTCTCTTACATGGTACTGTAGAAGTAAGTGGTAAAATGAATATACTGGAACAAGTCATTGATGATTTATTAGCCAATAGGTTCTGAGGGCACAAGTGAATTAAAACTGGAAATTGGATTCAATAAAAAGTGCGAAGGGAGAGTATTGTGAGGTCCTACACTTGTAACCTAGATCAGTGCTGCTTAAAGTGTGGGCTGAAAACTGGCACTGGTTTGTGAACCAATCCATGACTAACTGCTTACTACTCAATTTCTGTACTAGAAACCCTTAAAGCAGTGTATTAGTTCTGTGTCATCCAAGCATATCACCTGTCTCGTCTGGTTGAAGAGTAGACCAGTCTTGTGAATGAAGCTGCCTGGAGAGTTTTCTGTAGTGTGAGCTGAGTACAGCGCTGAGCACAGCCCAGGAGCAGAGGGGAAATGAACAATCCTTTACTGCAGATAGTATGAGAAACAGTCACTGGTCAAGATGCAAGAGAGGAAATAGATGGCTCAGGACAGTTTGTAAGGGACTTACAATGAGTTGTTAGTATGGTTAATATACTTGCAGGTGAAATTAAAAATTTCACACTAAACTTCTGAGTATAGTAGACTTAGATTTCATCCCTCCTGCCGTCAGAAATGAGGCAATGTGTCCATTATTCACAATATGAATACTTCAAAGTATTTCTAGTCGTTTCCGCTATCCTGGAGCTTGTTTCCTCTTTTCACACTCCTTGGCCTGGGAAATTCTCTCAGGAGCATAATCTTTCCATTTCAGTAAAATAGGCCTTTGTGCCTCTTAAGTTCTTTTTGACATATTATTGCATTTAGTTCTTTGTAACTATTTTCATTCCTTACACCCAAAGTTAATTCAAAGGCTTGCAAGGTGTCAGAAGTAGGAAAACTTTTAAATTAAGTGAGCTTTTGCATACACTTACATTCTTTAGCCTAAAATATCTTCCTTTTTTCACATTTATGCCAGATTCCCTGAGACAAGGTATTACATTAAATTATTTGTGAAATAGGGAAAGCTTTTTACTGCTAATAATCAAAGCTTAATCTGTCAGTTAAAGCATCATTTTAGTGATACAGGATAAACATGAATCCTCAATTTACAACCTGTTTGTTTTCTTACTGTGGTTTTTTGATTGTACAGTAAATGAGAGCCCATATCCTAGAATGAAATGTACCACACATGTGGTCTAGTTTGCTTTGAGGACTAATTCCACGTTCAGTATTTGAGATCAAATGGAATCAAATACTTTATAAATAGTTGTCTCAATTTAATTCTAGTGGCCCCATGCATTGGATTTTTTAAAAAATACACATCCAGTCCTTTATTAGTACCGTTAATCTGATATTGACTTCAGTGTTCTTTCTCTCAAATTTCTTATTTGTCAATTGGAAAGAGTTAGAAAAGGAAAGTCTGTTAAAGGAAGTACGTATCTGTTTTAATGATAGTCTACACATTAAAGGAAAATAAATAATATTTAAGATTCCTTTTTAAATACTGTGTTTTAAAAAATCAAACAAAATTGATATATTTACTTAAAATATTTAAGAAAATCATATAGGTAGAATGCTATCTTCTGATTTCAGTTTAGTATTATGGTAATTATTTACTTAGGCAAAATGATAGATGTAGACAACCATTTTATCCACTAGCTTATATTGATTATTCTATAAAATATGAAAAACAATTAATGGTAATGTATTAGAAGACATGTTACTTTTCATCTTCATTATTAATTTTATACTTGCTATTTAGCAATATATTTTAAAGTATACTATGTGGTTTCCTGATCTGAAGCGTTTCATTATTTTTCAGGACTTTGGATTATAATAATGTATTGATGGCATTTTCTCATAAATATTTTAATATACTGACTGCATTTTTTGAACATTCTTAAGTTATTTAATGTTATTAAATGTTGTTAATATTATTTTATATAACACATTTTCAAACTCCTTAGAACCTTTTTAGGCTTCTAATGGTTTCATTTTATACAAATTTCAACCTTGAGAATATTTACTAATGAATTAATATTCTTCCTATTTATTTATCACATTTTTAAGTGCTTACTATGTGCCCAGAACCTATTAATATTTAAGTCACTATGAATAATCAGTGTGTTAAAAAACAAAAACATGGCTAAAATTATTTTCCTCATAGAGGTTTATATTTTAATAGACTGATTTATACATGATTCTGTGGCATTTACCACAACTCAAAGGGCTACCTCGCTATTAGTTATTATGAAATGCCCATGTCATTATTTTGAAAATACGAAAAGAGGACAAAGATTTTGCTAGCTCTCTTTAACTCAATTGCTTTTCATTGAGTTTCGCTGTATTCATTAATTTTTTAATGGAATTTACAGCTTTGATCATTTGGCAACTAGAATTTTTGCATATTTTTCTCAACTTCCCACCTTCCCAGTGGTAGAGTAGAACTAGTCACTTAAGATTTTGAGTTTGAAGAGTAACATTTGAAGCATGCAGTATTTAGGCATGATATTTTTTTTGAAATAAGATAATATGATTTTTAAAATACTCATGTTTTTATCTGATTTCTTTTTTTCAGAACCTCATTAAGTAATATGGAAAGATAAACTTGATTCAAATGGTATGATCTTAGTATAATCATTTACTTTCCTTTCCTCCTTCAGGAAAACCTTAAACTTCCACCACAAGAAGATTATAAAGAGGTCCCTCCTGCACCAAGAAAGATCTGCAGATCTTTTTCAGTGTTCTTGGAGGTATGGGGTCTGAGAACTTGATCAGTTTGTGTCACCACCTTGTTCTCTAAAGGTAAGCACTGTGTAGTAAGTGCACATTCATGGGCCCAGGCTCCTAACCTACGACTGGTTTTGGAATGCTCCATTGAGAGTTTGAGACCACCAGACAGAATATGGCCCAGGCAGCCACTTGTGAGCAGGGCATCACACACACCCATCAAGAAGTGGTTTTTATTGTTTAGGAGTAAAGCATGTCTGAGGAATGTTTAGATGTTTCTGTTTTATTTTCGTTTTTTTAAAAATACCAAATATGGTCAAATTTTTTTTCCAGTTTAGTTTACATCAATCCGTCAATAACTTTTGGGTTTAATCTCCCACCGAGAACTCTTCTTACGTATCTTGAGATTTGTATTCAATAATTTTGAAACAATGACAGTATTTAGGCAGTCTGGTGGCATAAGAGCTTAAATCAATATAACCAGCTTTGAAGAACTACTTCTCATGATCTTTTTGAAGCTGTGCTTTTTCTTGCGGGAAAGTCTCTCAAATAATTTTGTAATTTTTAGTAAGTTTCAGAAGGTATGGAAGCAAAGATTTAAAAGATACACTTATATGATCGTGAAATTTCTTATGTCAGATCCGAATTGGAAAATGATTACTTAAAATGAGTGTTTCCAATTTTACAACTTTTTCATGTCTTCAGGAAATGAAGAATAAATATGTTGATTCCAGTAGAGAAGCTTATGGAGGATAAATAATGTCTCTTATTTTACTTCCAAACTCGTAACAGCAGAAAACCTTATTGTTTACTTGTATAGTTTATTTGCACTTCTCAAAATGACCAATCTTGAAATGTCATTTTTGATATCATTCATTAATATGGAAAAGAACAGAGGCATACTGATTTTGAAAATATAATTAATATTAAAAATAGTGCAGTATTAGATAAGAAAAACTGGCTCCTATTAGAAGACGAGACGTGTACCAAAACATGACAATCAGAACTTAAAGTGCTGATAAGGAAACTGAATTGTTCTATTTCATTTTATTCATTTTTTCTTAAAGCTTTAAAGCGATCTTGGAAACTTTAATTCTCTATAATACCTCTGATACATGATAATTTTTTTTTGCCCTACCTCTGATAATTTTTTTTGCCTTTTCAAAGCCGTTGTTCTTCCTATGTTTTTATAATAAAAGATACTAAGGAGAAAATAATCCTATGATGAGAAAAAAAATACAACAAATCTTTTGAAAAACTGTGAGAACCAATTTACTCTTTTGTATGTAAATTGATGAGTTATAACTGCAAGTAACTTTGAAATACTTAAATCTTCAAAAAAGATACAATAATAGGTTATATTAGAGAAGAAATATGGATTATTGAGCATTTACAAATAAACTCTATGCATATAATTTTCTGAATTCTTATTTGTGAGAACATGTTAAATATCTTAGCTTTTATAACAGCATAGGGATAGAATAGACACATGTGTTAACTCTTTTGGCAATTTGAGAAAAAACTTTAAACTAAGTGACAGTGAGACCCCGACTCGTGAAAAAAATGGAAAAACCCAGCCGGGCGCCTCAGCGAGCGTCTGCATTCCCAGCGGCTTCCGGAGGCTGAGGCAGCGGGGTGCCCGCAGCCCGAGTCTGAGGTTGTGGTGAGCTACCACGCCCACTGCACTCTGCTCAGGGCATAGGGTGGGACCCTGTCTCAACAACAACAACAAAAAGACATTATAAGGTTGATATGAAGATAACTGGACAGGTTATTATTTCTTACCCAACCAAAAGTTTATCATAACTGAAAATTTTAATCTAAAAAGTGTCCCCAGCCTGTATCTTTTTAAAAACAAAATTTATCTTCTGGTAGTACATGTTTTAGAAACATACTTCGGAAAAAGAAAAGTTTATATCACTATGCTAGAACTAGTGTTCTAATTTAGTATATAAATAGAGTGGAAACCGAGATTTTACCTTCTGTGTCTAGAGTATCAAAAATAATATCTTGTCCCCAAAGTTCTTATTAACAACTATACCAACTCAATTCATGTTAGACAACAAAATAAACTGTGGTTATATGATTTTGGTATATGTAGGAGTGAAAACCCAACATAGTTGTATTAAAGAATTCTTCCATTGAAGCTAGGATCTTGGAGAGAATTTTATTTTATATATACATGCACACATATACATATTAGTATTTATTTTCTTTTTAAAATTATGTAAGAGTGATTTGTCAAAGATCAGGTTTCTGATTTGTCTTTAACTAGTATGTGTATATTCTGTGTTTTGTTTTTGTTTTTATTGCTCATTGCCAGTCCATGCTAATCCTTACTAGAAATTTACTTTCCTTAATATGAGCATGCTTTCTACCTACTCCGATAACTGGAGGGAGAAAAGAGTTTACCAATATAGATTTTTTTAGAGCTGAGACAACAAGGAAACTCTATCCTCAACCTCTCCTTGTAGGCATCTAAACTAGCACTATCAAGTTAAAAAAAAAACAATTTAACCACAAATTCAACTATGTATGTAATTTTAAATTTTCTAATAGTCACATTAAGAAACTAAAAAGAAACAGCCAATATTAGTTGTAATTTTATTTAACCGAGTATGTCCAAAATATTTTAACATAAAATATAAAATTTATGAGCATAAACATTTATGAGACATGTTACTTTTTTCATCCTAAGCATTCTAGTGTGTATTTTACACTCAGCATATTTTGTATTGGACTAGCCACAGTTCAAGTGCTCAATAGTTACATATGGCTAGAAGCTACTGTATTCCACAGTACAAATCTACTAGACTAAGATTGGTATTTCCATTTTATCTTCAATCCATGCCAAAGTCCATTGGATAATCCTGTGAGCTTCTCTGGTTTAGTTTCCAAGTTGAGCAGAAGAGAAAAACAAACAAAGCAGCATACCTAGTTTAATTCAAATGTATAGTATAATTATATCTCATGCTATATTTGGGACATACTTATTTAAAAAAAATTGTTAATCTGAAATCAAATTTAACTTTATTTTATCTGGCAACCTGATTCTGGTTTAACTTGAGAAGACATAATCAAGCTACCTACAAACTTGTAGGATTAGAAAACAGAAAATCTATGAAAGATTTTGATAACCCTCTAAAAATCATCATGTAAACAAGGAACTAAGCATACCTCATTTCTTCCTAATTATGTAGGATTTTTAAGACAGAAGGGGGTTTGTGTGGCAGGAACTCAATATTTAAACATTTGAAATCTAATTTATTACATTAAGCTATAAAGTTTATGAAGTTTTATGAATTATAATTAGTTACTTGAGTTTATGAAATATAAATTACCTAACAGCACATTCCTAGTACCACATCATAAGAAAACCAGTTCACCTTTGGTGGTAATCTCTGCAGTTTTCAGAGTCTTGGCCATTTCAAGGTGTTTCCCTAGCACTGGTTTCCACTGAAGTTGTCATATAACTCTCACGTTGTCAAGCATTCATGCAAAATATTAAGTTGCTGAATGCCAGGATAAGGCTTACTTTACAGGTATTTAAAATGTACTTGTAATTCTTTGTTCTGGTGTTGACAGTTGGGTCCTGACCCAGTTAACAATCCAGTCAGATCTTTCATTTCTCCTAAGGGCGTTTTTGACAGAGGAACAGCTTGCCATTTTTATTCTTTAACATTTTTAGAGTATTAATTTTAGTACATTTTGAAGCATACAACAACCTCCTTAGTAGTGTAGATCTACTCCCATTATGCTTTATAGAAGAGACCATTCATGTTCTCCAAGGACAGTAATTAAACCAGCTCTCCACTCCCTCTCAGGGGAACACTTACATTTATGAAGGAAATGAGTCTAGGTGACAGGTCTGCATCATTACGAGCCAGGCAGGTAGATACCAACTGCCAGTGTGGTGTGGCAGTGTAGCAGTTCAGAGCTTAAGCTATGGAGCATTCCAAATCCATTCACACTTAGGAGAATGTACTCAAGGGTGTGGGCATGTTTATAATTACTGCGTTTCCTTCAGAGAACAAGAATTACAGGTAAGGTTTTTTTTGTTTTTGTTTTTTTAAGAGATCCAATAATTACTTTTAAATAAGAAATTGAGGATTTAAAAGATTGCCCTTCCACCAGTCAGTCACATATAAGGTCTCAAATATAGCTTTCATTATATAATATGAAATTTCTCATTCTAAGAAACTGAAGCTGGTGGTGGTGGTGAGGTTGGATGAAGATAACTTATTGTCATTTGAAAGCTGTGAATGTCACACATTTTCATGTCTAGAAATATCCTAGGTTTATGTAAGAATCCTATTTTGCCTCACTCCTAATGTCTTAGGTATGAATTATTTTGTCAAATTAACACCTACTTCTATATATAAGTGAGGTGTTCAATCTTTCCTAACCAGTGTTTTTAACAGCAATGAGTAAATTAATGAGTTGTGTTTGGGTTTTCACTTTTATTCTCAAGACTGTCTCCCTTTTGTTTAAAGGCTTATTTCTGAAGCCACAATTTAAAGCTACAAAAGACCTTAAATATAGTATAGTACTCTTTTTTACTCAAAGATTCTTAGATGAGCTTCAGAGGGCTAGTGAATCTCCTGAAGTTATAATTATATTTTGTATGTATGTGTTTTTGCTGGGGAGAATGCCTATAATTTTTATCATATTCTCAAAGGATTTTGCAACAAAAACTTTGATCAACAACCACTGATTTAGTCTAATGTGATCATTTTACTGATTAAGAAACCAAGGTTCAAATTTAAGTAACTCACCTTTGTTGATTGGACATTTAATATTTGTGAAAATTGAAATTTATTGCTTAAAAACATCATAATTATTTTTAGAAGCAAAGAGCTTTTAATGTCAATTAGTTTAACTTGCTAATACCAAACTACAGGGGAGCAGTTAGTTTGCTAATAGTTTTTCCTATTCTATTACAATTTATGTAATAGTTATGTTTTTTCTTTTCTTCCTTTGGACATTATCACTGAAGGTGACTATCACTCATGTTCTTCTGCCTTTATTAAAAGGTGACCAGATTCTGCTTTTATCCAGGCATAACAGGAATGCCGTTTGATAGGCTACATGTGCTATTTCCCGTGAGAACTAACTGGACTCTACTAGTTATTGCACAAAAATGGCCCTCTAATAAAGTAAGAGACTATGATGAATTCCAAGGATGGATTGAAAAATCAATTATCTATCATAATTTAAATCCTTTATTCTCTTTTCAAATTCTTCCTTTATAAATAGCAACTAAGACTCAAGAAAATAGGTGAATAATGTTATTTTTGTTTGTTATAGAGTATTAAAAAGTAGTTAATTGCCTTGGTGAACCAAACACTTGACTGTATTGGAACTCTTTCTTGTTTTGAACCCTATTTAAAGCAATTCCGTAGTAGATTCTGCACTTCAGCTGGTTTTTCAGTGATCAGGATATTTTATGGTGTTTTTGATTGTAAGATGCTTTTAATGTCACAGTAGTACTTTAGAGAAGGTGAGTTTTATATTAATTAGCGAAACTATCTCTTTCTCAAAATAAAGGAAATTTTTCTTTTTCTGGTACTAGCCAGCAAAGTTTGCCTAATTTAAGATTTACTGGATTTACGCCATTAGTTGAATGTTAGGAGGAAAAAAAAAAACAGTTATTTTCTGAAAGGAATAGAAATAAGACGACTTAGAAGACTGCCTATATTTTTTATTTAAATTGTGCTCAAAGATTCTAAAATGTATGGTATTATATAGAAAAGCTCATTATAGAAAATGGTATTGACTTCCGAAGCAGTTTATGTAATAGCTAACGTTTTTTCCTTTTCTTCCTTTGGACATTCTCACTGAAGGTGACTATCACTCTTGCTCTTCTGCCTTTATAAAAGGTGACCAGATTTTGCTTTTATCCAGGCATAACAGGAATGCCATTTGATAGGCCACATGTGCTATTTCCCGTGGGAAATGCTAACCAAAAGTTATATTTTTATTTTTTACTCATCAAATTATTTTTCATTTAATTTAGAAAATCTTATTAGGAACATTTTTAAATAGTTGTAAATAGATCTTTTAAAGTTAAGATAGACAAATATGAAATGTTATTATGCCTTTTATTGAAAGAAATTGAAACAATTAATTGATCTACTCATTTAATTCAGTGATGGAGCCTTGGTTTTCATGATAGTAAAAGTAATTCAACCGTATATTGACAAAATTAATGTATGATTAATTTTATTTTAGAATTCTGTTATCATAGCTTACTGTCTAAAATAGAACTTTCAGATAAATTTAAGAATCATTAAAAGTGACTTATTCCTTTGCCTGTAAAATGTATGCATAGTTTGTATCTTTCTGTTGTCTCAACAGCTTTGAAATCTTACTTCCTTAAGTTCACAAATCAAAAACTTCACCTTGTTTCATCACTTTTGCTAGAGTACTTAGACTTTGGAACTTTGCCACAAGTAACTGCCTTGTCCTTGTATAGGAAATAAATAAGTGTATTGAACCAGTCATCAAATATATAGGTAACTGTGAGAATGGAGTGGTAAACAGAATACATATTTCCTTCACTTCCAGAACCTAGAGTCTGCTAAAGATGAGTGAGTGATGGAGGGGAAACAGAGGGGATCACTAACCCAATCTGGGATCAGAGAAGAAAACTACAATCCATTTCAGATTGCAGAAATGAAATTTAACTGAGCCTGAGGCATATGAGAGGTTAGTAAAACACAATGGGAAGGTAGGATAATTTTCTGAGGTGAGAGCACAGCAGACGTAAAAGCCCGGGAGGAAGAAAGAAAGGTGCGTTTAAGACAGGAGACTTAAAGAGAGGGAAAGACGAGACTGCACAGCGAAATGTCTTGCAGTTCAATATTAGATATTTGGCTTTGGAGCTTTAGCTTAAAAGCAGTGGGGAGGTCATGAGATTTATAGTATTTCTAAAACTTTTTATTAAAGCCTCATACATAACTATAACATTGAGCATAAATCAAGTATGTAGCTCCAAAGCTCTGAATTTTCACAAACTGAACACAACTACGTAACCTCACACAGACAAAGAAACAGAACATTAACAGCATCCCAAAAGTTACCCTTCATCTCTTCTTTTAGACTACCCAGAAATGAGACTCTTACCTGACTTCTGACTATGTTTCCTATGTGGTACTGTATATAAATAGGAGCATAAGGTATATGAGGTTCTAACAGGTTCACAAAGTTGTCCTAGAAAAAGTGCTACATACCTTAGTACCAAATATCACTGTGGTCACCTTCGAAGTCCTCCCCTTGGGAAGCTCTGCCCTGATGCCAGTGCCTAGTCCACCCTTTAAAGTACTTTTTCCAGGATGTGTTCGTGAACTTAATTATCAGACCTCATATTGACAGCTCTGATGGCTCTTCCAGAAAAAGGGTTCCAAAATTGCTTTGAGAACGGACTAGGCACTGGTGTTGGTGGATAGCTTCCCAAGGTAGGGGGCCGGCGGGGTACTTCAAAGGTGACTGTAGTGATATTCAGCAATGAGGCTGCAGCACTTTTTCTAGGATGAGTTCATGAACTTAATTGACTTCGTATAATCATTTGAAAGATGTCTGACACAGCGGCATTATGAGATGGAATGTAGTTGTTGTTATTCTCATGTCTGTACAATGTTTTTCACTGCATGCGCATAATACAAGTTTTGTGTTTTTCTGAGATGGCTGCATCTGCCCCATGAAAGAAAAGTGTGTGAAGTCAATAAGCTCCACATAAGCCTAGGACAGACAAGATGGGGCCCGAGCTGGTGTGGTGACACCGAGAAGGCAGAGAAGTGGGCATAGTTAGAGAGTCATGAGTTCAGATGTATAGAATGTGGGGGATTGGATGAGGTGATGAGGTACAAAAGCAGGAAGGATAATTCCGTGAGTTTCTGACTGGGGCAGGATTGATGGTGGTCCCCTCATTAAATTTGAACACTGGAGAGGAAGTGGATGTTGCTTATGTTTTAGTGATAGAGAACAAAAATTTAGTTTCAATATATTTGAGATGCCTGTGAAACATTTTACAGGTCTGCTTTATGCAATAACTGTTTATTAACTGAATTAATGAGTAACTTAACGTTCATTAATAACTGTGCTAAACAAAGTGTTGGACATAGGGAAAACTGAAAATCTTGTTTTCTCGTTATTTTTCACCTTTAAGTCTCACTGGATACTCTTTTCCTAAGTGTTTATAAGAGTGGTTTTGTCACATCTTAGGCTTTTTCTTCTCTTCTGACTTACAGAATACTTCCTTCCCCTACAGTAGGGCTAACTTTATGTGCAGGAAGAGTAGCACTTTCTACAGCTGTGGTATGAAAGGAAGGCATTCATTAAACGCCTTGATACTTAAAAAATTGGTTCCATCATTGTAGTCTTTCCTTTAATTAACACAATAACCACACACCTTCAGGTGAATTTGCTTGTAAGAAACCTACTTACTTGGCAAGGCTTTGATTGACTGAAATCAAACGTTCATTAGGTTTGGGAAAGGGAAGGACAGAAAGATAAGGTTGAAGTATGACCCATGCACAGCCTCGGCAGGGTCACCTGGGGAGAGCCCTGAGCATGAGAGGAGCGGGGTTGCAAGCCCTTGACTTTAAGGGATGGATGCCAAAAGAATGGGGTAGGAATTTTGACTTTACAGTGTTGTCTGGGACTGGTTGTACCCTTAGAAAGTTTTATGTGAAGATGAAGAGAAAGTATAGCACTGAATGGAAAAAAATGCCTAAGACATAGTGAAATATTAAGTAGACTTAGCAGTTTACCCAGTGTACGCCAGTCAGTTACGATTCAATGCTATATTTAGACTACAAAATTTGAACGAAAATCAAGGCAGTTTATTCTTATCCCATCATGTCCTTGGTAATCATGATCATGGTCTTCAGTCTATGAGGTTTTATCTAGCTTCAGGCTTTGTTACTTATCAGCTCAGTTTCATTTCATTGAGTTGTTTTTCCTTTCAAGTTTCTTGCCTCTAATTGAAGTTTGCGTCAGACAACCAACCAGTATATTCAGAAGGCATTGAAGTTAATTTATTTATGTAATAATTATTTGTGAAATATAACTCATATTTATAGTAGTACTATAGCTTAAGATGATGTGATACTCTTTATTACTGGCATAATAAGTATAATTGAGTTACTCAATATACAGAAATAGTGTGATAATATAAAATGTGGTAGGATTAACTGCATGGTGTTGAAAAAGCAGTGAATGAATTCAGGGAAAAATTACGGGCTGTGATATCAAAAAATAGTGGAAGTGGTAGAATTGAATTTGGGTCTTGATTGATAGGTAGGATTTGAATAGGTACAGCAAGAGCGCTGCAGACGAGGTTAATATCTGATGGGAACAGGCGTAAAAATAAATACAGCATATATTGGCAGAGTGAAAAACTGGCCAGACTATAGCAGAAATCACAGCTGGTAGGAGGAGAGAGAGAAAAGTTTCATTAAGGTTTCACCAAGTCGTGGAAAGCCTTGACTCACTCAAAAATTCACCAATCATAAGATCATGGATTAATGTCTTGATTTTTAGATTATCTTAAATATAATTTTATTTGCCATCATGTTGTAATTATATCAACTTTTATCTTTTATTCATTTATTTATTTATTTATTTTTTTGTAGAGACAGAGTCTCACTTTATTGCCCTCGGTAGAGTGCTGCGACGTGACACAGCTCACAGCAGCCTCCAAATCCTTGGGCTTAGGTGATTCTCTTGACTCAGCCTCCCAAGTAGCTGGGACTACAGGCGCCCGCCACAACGCCTGGCTATTTTTTTTGTTGCAGTTTGGCTGAGGCTGGGTTTGAACCTGCCACCCTCGGCATATGGGGCCAGCGCCCTACCCGCTGAGCCACAGATGTGAAATTACATAAAGGAGCAAAGTGACTGTGTTTTTAAGTTAAGAGCATCTTCATCTGGGAATCATGGATAGGCTTCAGGGAGTCTGGATCTCTCTAAAATTAAAACAAAAAATTGAATGTGTATCTTTCTGTGGAGGAAAGGTCCATTGCGTTTATCAGAGTCTTAAAGGATCTAACAGTCCAGAAGAAGTTAATAAAATAGCTCTAGCTCTCCTAACTGAAAACATTTTTAAGCTAACTTCTTTGGGGATTGTTTAAAATGTAGAAAATTAAAATAGGGAAGTTAAAACACAGTAAATGTTACAGTGCCTTCCGATTCCCTCATTATTTACTGGTACAATATTTAAGAGATAATCCTGAAAAGTTTATCATTGGGTTGGTTACGTAGCCAGAGAAAGTGGCTTTAGAAAACAAAAAAAAAGGGTGGCGCCTGTGGCTCAAAGGGGTAGGGCGCCAGCCCCATACACCAGAGGCGGTGGGTTCAAACCCAGCCCAGGCCAAAAACAGTGGGTTGGGGGGGAAGAAACTCAAAAGAAAACAAAAAAAAAATCGGTTAAGTGACTTTTACGAAAAGGACAACTAAATTGCTTTTTCCAATACAGGCTTATTTCTAAGTATGCTATTTCAAGTAGAAGTTTCTTCCTATTTTGGGGCAAACATAGAACTTCTTTCTATAAAATATAAAGCATTTTAAATAAATATCCAACTTTAATCCTGAAATCTGATTCACCATGATCATGTTTAATCTTTTGTACAACTGTTTAAAGCAGAAGTGGATAAATTATAGATTGTGGGCCAAATCCAGGCCTTGACCTATTTTTGTATGGCCTAGAACCTAAAAATTATATTTCACATTTTAAAATCGTTTAAGAAAAAGATTGTGAAGGCTTAGGATTATAAATCAAGAAGAAGAATATACAACATCAATGATATACTATATGCTTAAAGACTAGAGTATTTACTAGCTGGCCCTTAGTATGGGGTTTTTTTTCCAACCCTTGATTTAAAGTAGTTCAGGTTTTTCTTGTTTGGCTTTTTTTGTTATTGTTGTTGTTTGTTTGTTTGAGACAGAGTCTCACTTTGTCATCCTCTGAAGAGTGCTGTATCATCATAGCTCACAGCAACCTCTTGCCTCAGCCTCCCAAGTAGCTGGGACGACCGGTGCCCGCCACAGTGCCCAGCTATTTTTTTTTTGTAGTTGTCATTGTTGTTTAGCAGGCCTGGGCCCCATTTGAGCCCTCCAACCTCAGTTTATGTGAGCTACAGGTGCTGAGCCTTGTTCAGTTTTTGATCTCTCCTAAATACTTACGTTTTTCTACAAGTAAATGTATTGCTTGTAAATATGTAATATTTTAAGAGTTGAACATCTATTTGTAACAGCTAGTCACATTGATTAGGTAAGGTGACACTGTTTTCTGCACTGAATTTTCAGCTGATAGTTTAGCATTCTAGAGTTGAAAGTATATGAACAAAATATTCAATTGATGATTCATTTCAAGGAATTATGTGAATATAAAAGATTTTGTTCCTCATAAATATATTATGTAGTAACCATAATTCAGATCAGTTGGAAAATATTAAAATATAATATTTTGCTTTTGAAGATACTACTTATTTTAAGTAGATTATACAAAAGCAAAATAAAACATACATTTAATTTACAATGTATTGGGCAGGGCAGTTGGTAAAAGTAATATTATTCATTGGTTTATTCAACATTTATACTTATTTTTCTAATCATTAAATACCAGATTATTTTTATTATTAACGTGTGAAATACTGTGATTGTAACTTTGGATAAATATTGAAATATGTTTTAATGGAGGGTTATATGTCATAATTAATGAATCTCAAACAAATTGGACAATTCTGCCTTCTCTCTCATGCATCATTATTCTTCTCTCACTGTTGGATCTTTTCACCGACATACAAATAATAATGCAGGTTTTTTCCTCTCATCTTGAAAAAATTCTTGTTCCCAGGTCTTCCTCTAGTTCAGTGGTTCTCAACCTTCCTAACGCCGCGGCCCTTTAACACAGTTCCTGTGGGTTGCAACCGCTGCCCCATTGATAGCTGAGATACATAGTTGTCTGTGCTGTCTGCCACTCCACCAAAACTACTGCGATGAATGACTCCCAACCTGCCAGGTCAAACGGTGGCCGCTCCATCCTCCTCTCGTTGACCTGGCCAGCAGCATTTGACACTTTCCTTGTTTGCCTTTGAGGTACTGTACTATGTACTCCATACTTCTGGTTTTTCCTCCTGCCTCCTCCAGCTGCTACTTTTTCATTCTCTTCTGCTGATTCCATCTTGCCTCCCCTACATCTAAATTGGCAGTGCTCTAGCATTTGGAATTTGGACCTTTGGGGTTTTTAGAGGTGGGGATCTCCCTATATGGCCCAGGCTGGAGTGTAGTTGTAATCAGCATGGTACACTATAGCCTTCATCTCCTGGGCTCAAGGGGTCCTCCTGCCTAAGCCTTCTGAGTAGCTGGGAGTACAGGGACACACCACCACGCCTGCCCGGACCTTTCTTAATTCACATTCACTTCCTCGTGATCTCGTCTAGTACCATGGCTGTAGATGTCCATCCTTTTGCTGATGAGCAGAAGTCCTTTAGTCTTAGAATGTAATCTAAACAGAATTCCTTCCCTTCCCTTCCCTGCCTACCAAAACCTCCTCCTCCAATTTTTCCCATCTAAGTAAATAGTAACTAGTCTTTTTGTTCAGCGTTGGAGTCATTCTTGACGTCCATTCTCATGTCATTCTACATATGATAATAATTCACATCTCTGTTACTAAAAAATTCTCGTCTCTACCCTTAAAAGATGTTTAAAGATCCAGTCATGCTCACTATCTCCACTTCTACAGCCCTGATCCAGGTCACCTTTATGTCTCACCTATATTATTGGCAGAAGCCTCGTACAGTTGATCTTCCTGCTTCTGTCCTGGACTTGCTTTGGTCCATTCTTAATACTGCAGGTAAAGTAAATATGTTAGAGTATAAGCTATATCATGTCACTCTATGGGTGAAAATCTTCCTTCAACTTATTTCAACCAGAGTACAAGCCACAGTCCTGAAAATTAGTCTACCAGGGCTTACGCACTGTGCTGCTCCTTATCCCCAGTGCTCAGCCGCCAACCCTTTGCCGTAGTCATACGTATTCCTTCTTGGAATATGCCAGCTGGGTTCTTGCCTTAGGAGCTTTCTCACTGGCTGTTCCCTCTGCCTGTAACTCTTTCCCGATGTATCTACATGGTGTAGTCCCTCCTCACCTTGAGGTTTTTATTCTAATATCCATTCAGTGAGGATGGATATTAGAATATCCAGAAATTACAAATTTCCCTGCCACTCCAATTCTCCCTCCTGCTTTATGTTTCTTTTCTTGTAGGATCTGTTACCATCTACTATTCCATATATTTTACCCACCTTTCCCATTTATTTTCTGCTACCTCCTCCTAGAATATAAAGACAAGGTTTTGCCCCTTGCTCTGTCCTCAGCACACATAGAAGTATAATGTTTGGCCCATGTTATATACTGGATTAATATTGGGTGAATAAATGATTGAATATGTTTTTTTAAAAATAGCCAACATAGAAAATTTTTAAATAGGTTAGGGATTTTGAGAGTTCCTAGATTATTTAATAAGCATTAAAGTGTTTTGGTAAACCACATGGCATGGGACTAGAGACATCAGAAATATTACTGTATATATTGGTATTATAACATGTGGAACTGGCTTTTTGCACAGCTCTCTGGTTTTGAACATTTCTTACTCAGTTTTGTTAAGTATGTGATATTCAAATATTATTTGAACTTAAATATGATTACTATTAATATTTGAATATGCTATATTGTAGATTTTTTTAAAAAACCCTTTGTCATTAAAAGTTTATCAGTTACTTATTACAGTAGTAAGGAACATTTTTTCAAAAACCTCATAATTTAGATTTATAGAAGAGTTCCAAAAGTATAGAGAGTGTACCCTTTAGGATATTTGTTTAATGTTTTTGTAAGTTTACAAGCTTCAAAAGCATGAAAGACATACTAATTCAGCCTACCAGTATGACTTGTGTAAGATGATGGCTTTTTAAAATAATTTAAAATAACCACCATAAAACTCCCAAGTAATTATTTTAAAATTTCTGTATTAATTTTCTGTCTTGACTACATGCAAAACTATTTTAAATAATTGTAGGAATTTACATTTTGTTGTGTTTCTTAATTTTGACTTTTTCATTTCATTCTGCATTTTATACATGTTACTTTTTAAATGACTAATAGTAGATCATCTTGCTGATATATCATTATTAACAAATTGTTCTCTTCCTTAGACAACTTAAGGCTGTTTGTTTTGATTTACTTTCATTAATAATATGAAGATAATATCTTTGTAGATATACCTTTTGGCATTTACCAGGATTGTTTCCATACGCTAAATTATCCACAATTAGATTGGGTAAGAGTTACGGGGGTATAGGGATCATGGAGTTGGAGCACAACACCTGCAAAACTTTGTCAGTGAAACATTTTTTAAAAGGCAGGAACCTAATAACAATTTTTGCACAGTTTTACAGATGTTAAATGGTTAAGGAATACATAAGTACTATATACTATAATAAATATGGCACTTTACAGTGAATAAAACCTGAAGTTTCCTTTTGGAAAGGGGTGTCTGGTTGTGGTCCAGGAGTAGTTGTGAAGTAGTGGAAAGAGGATTATCTGAAGTCAGAAGGAAAGTTGCGTATTGTATGTGGTTCATAATGCAGGTGCAGAGAAGTGGAGTGGCTGATAACATGTGCCCATGAGCATTTTGTTTATTCTTATGTGACCTGGTTAGGCTGGCTACAGTTTTATGTGTTCATTTGGTGTTTTTTGCAGATAAATTCGTGCATAAGAAGTGCTGGCATTGTCTCTGTTAGGCCAATTGCATTGAAACAAATTTGTATTTTCAATATAAACGTTGGAACAGATTATACTAATTTGTATCCTGTCAGTTTCACTGTAATTTTAACATCATACTAGATTTATAAGCCTTTATATGGACATTTTTCTGATGTATTTTTAATCAAGCACCTTCAGAATATACTGGTTTGGTGCAGTCTTAACAGATCTAACTCCAACCATGATAGGCACTGGAGATGTTATTTTAAAATAATAACAAAGTTTGGTCAATTGTACAGAGATAAGAAAAAAATGGAGATAAGTTTTTTCTAAATACGACTGAAGCCAAAATAGAGGTTAGAGGAAATGTTAAGATGAAAAAACAAAAACAAAAAAGAAAAACTGAAAACTTGGTAAGGTAGCTGGTGCCTAGGTGGTGCAGTACCTTGATACCAAGAGTCATTTTTTATTTTTTATTTTTTTTATTATTATTAAATCATGTACATTAATGCGATCATGGGGCACCATACACTGATTTTATAGACTGTTTGACTCATTTTCATCACACTGGTTAACATAGACTTCCTGGCATTTTCTTAGTTATTGTGTTAAGACATTTATATTCTACATTTACTAAGTTTCACATATACCCTTGTAAGATGCACCGCAGGTGTAATCCCACCAATCACCCTCCCTCCGTCCATCCTCCCCCTCCTTCCCCTCCCTTTCCCCCTTCCCCCTGTTCTTAGGTTATAACTGGGTTATAGCTGTCATATGAAAACCATAAATTAGTTTCATAGTAGGGCTGAGTACATTGGATACTTTTTCTTCCATTTTTGAGATACTTTACTAAGAAGAATATGTTCCAGCTCCATCCATGTAAACATGAAAGAGGTAAAGTCTCCATCTTTCTTTAAGGCTGCATAATATTCCATGGTGTACATATACCACAATTTATTAATCCATTCGTGGATCGATGGGCACTTGGGCTTTTTCCATGACTTAGCAATTATGAATTGGGCTGCAATAAACATTCTGGTACAAATATCTTTCTTATGATGTGATTTTTGGTCTTCTAGGATTGAATGGCAGATCTATTTTTAGATCTCTAAGTGTTCTCAAGAGTGTGTGTGTTTAAACAGGAGAAGTGAAAGACTAGAAGAGGTAGAAAGGCCAAGGAAGAGCACAAGCTGAAGACAAACGGTTTATTTGCCATCCAGTGTGGCGGCAATGAGAATGGAAGAGCATAAATGTGAGAGAGGTTTTGTGAGATGTAGGATTTGCTGTCCTATTAAATGATAAAGAAGATGTAAAATAAATGTCTGTCCAAGATTGCTCCAAAGTGTTATTGTGAGTGGCTGAAAACTAGGGATCCTAGAAAAAAGAATAGATGATCAAGAAGAGCTGGAGGTATTCCTGAAATGATGACACCTGACTGAGCGGATGTGGCCCTGGACTGAGCATTCAGAAGTTTGATGACTGCCTAGAGGGACCCTGCACACTAGTTACTTCAGCTTTCAGTTTTCTCACTTGTCAAGTAAGTGTTGGGCTACTAGGTGATTGCTGAAGTGTTTTCCAACTGAAACATTGCCAGGTCTTTTGTTGTATTTGAACTCTGTTACTCTTTCTGCATGATTCCTTTCTAGTGACTTTTCATAAAGATTTTAGTTTATAATGAAATGAGGGTAAAAAGATCTATCTTGAGTCTAATGGATATTAAACTTTCTTCTTAACTTGGCACAAGAAGTACCAAAATTGCCATCTCATCTCACTTAATCTTGCTCTTGTAGATCAAAATTGAGAGCAAGGAGAATTGGATGTCTGAGACCAAACTTTGAAAAAGCATTCTGGAATTTTTAAAAATTCATACTTTTGGAGTTTTCATGGTTATTAGCTATCAATAAGAAATTCTTTAATAAATTATTTCAAAAGAAATTAATGTAATACAAATACATTATGAAGTGTGTGTGTAGAATAAATATAGTCTAGAGAGACAATATCATATAGAGGAAAAGTACACACTTTGGAATTACACAAAGATTGGATTCATTATCAATTTTACTACTCTGCTGGCTGTGTAGCCTTAGGCAAACAAATAAAAGGCTTGGTTTTGGAGGATGATTTTGTTTCTTTCTATGTAAAATGGAAATAGTAATAACATGTATTAAGTTGCAGAATTGTAGTAGGAATAGGGAGGATGCTTGTAAAGAATTAAGTACACAACGAAACAGTAACCTTTATCAGTTATGAGGTAACAGTGATTGTTGTAGTATGAACTCTTAGTAATTACTTCTTCAAAATTTTACCTGCATTAATGCTTATTCTGTATCCCCTTCCTGTAATTAGAGTTGCGTGTGTGTGTGTGTGTGTGTGTGTGTGTGACGATGGGATCTCTAATATTACTTTGCAGCAGCTGAAATGATTTGACAAAACTAAAGAATTATTTTAAAAATGCTCATCCTGTGGCTAGGCATGATGGCTCATGCCTTTCATCCCAGCAGTTTGGGAGGCTGAGGATGGGGGATCATTTGAGGTCAGTTTCAGACGAGCCTGGGCTACAGAGTGAGACTCGGTTTAAAAATTTTGTTTAATTATCCAGATGTGGTGGTGTGCGCCTACAATCCTAGCAACTCCACCGGATGAGAGGCAGGAGGATTGCTTGAGCCTCAAGTTTGAGATCACAGTGAGGTATGATCATGCCACTGTACTCTATCTGATCTGGGCAACAGAGCAAGACCCTGTCTCTAAAATAATAATAGTCATGATAATCCTAAAGTTTCAGCATATCCAATTCTCAAATGGACTAATGATAATTTTTTTATTGTTTCAGGTTCATTGAGGATACAAAGAATTAGGATAATGATAATCTTTAAAGAGGTGTTTCTTCCATATAAATGCCTGTCTTGAGCTGCTACTATAAGAACACTTATTATATTAAGACAAAAGACCAAATAAATCATTGAAATACACTTTTTAGGAAGTTTAGGTCATAAAATGCACAAAAAAAAATTGTGATATGAATCAGGAAAGCTGGCTGTCTTCTCCTTAAAGATTAGTGGTTACATTTTATTTTACAATGTTTACAGCAGTGTATTACCACACCGTATGCAGATTTATTACTTGCTAATTTCAGACCCAAAAGAAGAGCCCTGAGTATTTAACTGGCGAAAGATTGCTATGACTCTCAATGACCTCCTTTCAGAATTTTATTTTTTTAGGGATATAAGGAAAGTAAATATGTTTCATTGGCTTGATTTATATTTTTTAAAGTAGACTGTATTCAGAAACGTGGAGGAAGGAAAACTCATAAGTGAAGGTATAATGATCGTGTAGTTTCAAAACTAAGAAGAAAAGATGGATGAAAACAACTTTATGGTTTATAAAAATAAAACTGTTAAACAGGAAGGCAAAATAGGAAAAGTTGAAAAAAACAGAAGAAAAATTTTTTAAACCTAGTACTTTTCACATGTGTTTTATGACAAGAACAGAAAGATTTGTTCGTGAGAAAAGATATATTGAGTAATAAAAAACTGTAAAGATGCAAATATTAAGGCCAAATGGTATGCTATCAGAAGACTTATTTTGTGCTGGAATTGATTCACACACTGAAGTAGGATAGCTGGGTTTTCAGATTGATGACTTTCCTTCCAGTGTCCTTAAGGAACAGGCATATTGCTTTTTCTCTTTTATGTTGCATTCCTGAATTTTGTACCTGGTAAGAGCTCATTAGGTGTTGTGCACTTACTATGATTTCTCAATTTGTGATATATATTCTTCAGTTGCTACTTAAAGCATTTTTGGCATTTCTTTTTTGTTCAATTCCCTAAGTAGTTGTTGACCAAGACATTACCTTCAATCATAATTGTTCCTCATATGGTTTGATTACATTATTGCTAACAAGAGTAGGTTTTGTGTATTTGTAAAATTGATTTCTTGTTTCTTCTGAGCTTCACTTAAATTATTCAGTTTGTCTAGGGACACTTTATCAATTAAAAAAAATAAGTGAAATTTGGACAGTTTTATTCCAAAGACCCCCATGATACATTTTGAAAACATAATAAGCTACTGGTTCTTAAAATTTATCTGTATCAGAATCACCTGGAGGACTTATTAAAATAAAGATTGATGAACCATTTTCTCATTGTTTCTCATTCAGTAGGTTGGGTTGGGGCCCCCAGAATGGGCAAAAAATTTCTAACAAGTTCCCAGGTGGTGCTGATGTTGTTCCAAGAACCATGTTTTGAGAACCACTAAACTTAACTAATAACAGAATAAGCTTTACTTTACCCACACACACAATTAAAAGTTAGTAATGTTTGAATTGCATATATTAACAGTAATTTGGTAACTCTTTGTACCTGGTTATACCATAAAGACCAATAATGACCTTGTCATAGGTAGTCAAAACTAATTTTCTTCTTTTATTTAAACACCAAATCACTCCTTTGTTTAGAGAATAATTGCTTGTGTAAGATTAAAATGGCTTTCTCTTCTTTTTCTTCCATTTAAAAATAGGATTTCGGAGACTGGTACATTAAAGAATCACTTTTAAAAGTAAGAATCTTCAGGTTATCTACTAGATCTGACATAGTAATAGAATCAACATTCTATAGATTTTTGGTTATACTGCATTCTTTCTTTTTTTTTTGAGACAGAGTCTCACTTGGTCACCCTGGTAGAGTGCTGTGTTGTCTTAGCTCACAGCAACCTCAGACTCTTGGTTTTAAGTGATCCTCTTGCCTCAGACTCCCAAGTAGCTGGGACTACAGGCGCCTGCCACAACACCTGGCAATTTTGTTTTTGTTTTTTTTAGAGACCGTGTCTTATTCTTGCTCAGACAAACCACCCACCTCAGCCTCCCAAGTGCTAAGATTATAGGTGTGAGCCACAGTGCATCCTTTTAAAAATACCTTATATTGTGAATATTAGAGATGGTTTTCTAGTATGTTATTTAAATTATATATAAATAGTTTTTCTTTTACAAAATTTATTTTAATTTAAAAAATAAACATTTCAAATACTTTAAAAATTGACACTTGTTAACATCTCTCATATTTTTACTTCAAATAAAAATAGTTTGATAATGCTCATGACATGATAGAATTGTCACAAAATTGCAGAATTTCAGAAATTATATTTTATTTCTAAAAATAATAAAAATGCCCTTTAAAATATATGCAGAAGGAAAATTGCTGTTGAAAACTCACACAGTCTTTAAGGAATAAGCTTATGTATGTGTTGACCATGAACAAACTAGCTTTTATTAACTGTCTTAATTTTTTACTAAGTTCTAAAAGGTTCAATGTATTATCCTTTGAGACATGTATTTTATTTTATTTTTTTTTATTTATTTATTTTTGGAGACCAAGTCTCAAGCTGTCGCCCTGGATAGAGTGCCGTGGCATCATAGCTTATGACAACCTCCAACTTGGGCTCAATTGATCCTCTTGCCTCAGTTTTTCTATTTTTTAGTATAGATGGGGTCTTGCTTTTGCTCAGGCTGGTCTCAAACTCATAAGCTCAAGCAATCTACCTGCCTCGTGGCCTCACCCAGTGGTAGAATTACAGGCGTGAACCACCATGCCCGGCCTCTTTTGGGCATTTAAAAAGAGTAAATCACATTTCTTTTTAAAGCAGAAACAATGTACTTATTAAATTCATTTTATGATTGCTGTTATATTTAAAAATTACCTCTTAATATAATTCTCGTCTGAGTATTGTGTGCCCTTCCTTTTCCACAGCCTTTTTGTTTTTTACCCTTAAAGTCTGTGTTTTGTTGCAGTGATGCTTTGTCTTACTCATTTCAGAAAGAACAAATGATTCATTGTTAATAATAAATTTAGGCTTCTGCTTACCTGCCTTTATACATTTGTTCCTTGCTTATACATAGGACTTGCCTGTGCAAGTATTAATTTACTAAAAACTTAACCAACTTTCTGGTCTTGAAGTCATTTAAAAATATCTCATTAACTGACTTGGATGGTTTGGTTAAAAGCAAAATATATACTTGAGAGGGTTTGTTTCTACTTTAACTGGAAAATTATTAACATGTTTGGACAAACTTTAACATTGCTTACTTTCACATATTAATTATTTTGTATAGTTTTCTAGTAAGTAAACTTCTATGCATTTATTAACAATATATCTTATTCTGAGAAGAATAGGTTACAATTAAAATAGCTCAAAGATCATTGGAGGTATTGTGTTAAACTGTGAGCCTTGACTTTTATCTCATTCAAACTGCATCTCTTTTATTTTTTTTTCAATCTGAAGATAGTAGCTGGATCAGAGCACAAACGTAAGCCATGTGGTGGCTAAGATCTAGGTGAAGGCAGAGATGGATGACTTCAGAGGAAATGAGTACGTATTTGGCAGGAGACTAGGTGAACAGGTGGAACAGAGTCAAGGTCACAGAAGGAAAAGAACAAGCCAGCTTCATGTGTGTGCAGCCTCTGTAGTCACGCAGGGTCCAGCTCTCTGAAGGGTCCTGTATATGTTTAATACTCTGCTGTTGCCATTTAAAAAAAAAATTTTTTTTTTTTTGCAGTTTTTGGCCAGGGCTGGGTTTGAACCCACCACCTCCAGCATATGGGGCCGACTCCCTACTCCTTTGAGCCACAGGCGCCGCCCCATTTCAACATTTTTAATAATTTTCACATGAGAGGCCCTGCATTTTCATTTTGCACTGAGTCCCACAAATTATGTAGAGAAATAATAAGAAAACATCATGTGAGAGTTACCTTTTATTCTAATAAACTATGGAGTAGTGGGTGAGGGAAGAAATATCCTGAGTTCATAAGGATACTTTGCAAACCCAAGTGAGCCAATATAAGATTATTTTTTTGAAAATTTTTAATTCTGTTTCACAAATTCTAGCTGGACTTTATTGTTTAGACTGCATTATATAGAATAAGACCTTTTTTTAAGAGCAAAATTGTAAAAAGGGTACGTATGGGGAGGAAAATTAACAGTACTATTCATTTCTCTGCAGATTTCATAAAGCATGTACCACTTTTGTAAAATATCTTATTTCCCCCTCTTTTTACACATTTAGTAGGAAATATTAGTTTTTGACTATAAAATGACTTCACTTACTGGAATTCCTGTCTTGAAATTGATAAAATACATTTCTTTTTTTTTTTTTTTTTTGGTTTTTGGCCGGGGCTGGGTTTGAACCCGCCACCTCCGGCATATGGGACCGGCGCCCTACTCCTTGAGCCATAGGCACCACCTGATAAAATACATTTCTTTAAGACCCCTTCTTATAGAATTCTAAGGACTCATTGATTTTAGATTTCTTTGGTTTCAGACCAAAATGTAACAGCCTATTAGATAGTTTCTCCTCAGTTTGTAAAGAATACCGAAAGAGAAAGGTCAGAGAGAATTCAGGCTGAAGGCGTAAGCAAGGAGTATGGCTTTCAGCCTAGTAAGGTGTTAAAATTCTGTACCCTGGAAATATAACCACACAGGTGAAAGAGTGCCTCTACTTAAACCCAGTTGACTTACTTGCAATTTTTCTTTTTGCAAAAAGACAATTTTTTTTTTTTCAAGACAAAGTTTTACTCTGTCACCCCAGGCTAGAGTGCTGTGGCATCTACCTAGCTCACAGCAACCTGAAACTCTTGAGGTCAAGTCATCTTTCTGCCCTCAGCCTCCTGAATAGCTAGGACTGCAAGAACCTACCACAACACCAGCTAAATTTTTCTATTATTAGTAGACAGGGTCTTGCTCTTGGTCAGGCTGATCTTGAACTCCCCAGTTCAAGGGATCCTCCCACCTCAGCCTCCCCTAGAGTGATAGGATTACAGGTGTGAGCCACCATGCCTGGCCTCAAAAGGGCAATTTTTAAAGAGCTATATACTTAGCAATTTTTAATATCATATAATCTAAATTACAGACAAAAATGGTTTTAATCTGGGCAGTGCCTGTGGCTCAAGGAGTAGGGCGCTGGCCCCATATACCAGAGTTGGTGGGTTCAAATCTGGCCCTGGCCAAAAACTGCAAAAAAAAAAATAATAATGATAATAATAATAATAATAATATGGTTTTAAGCCAAAAGGACAAGATTACATATTTAAATAATGTAAAAAAAACCTTAGAAGTATAAGTTCTGTACCCAGTTTTGCGTGATGTTGTACTGTAAAAATGAAGTTAAATAAATGTCTATTCACCAACTACTTAACATGGATATTAGCATAGATGTATAGAAAATATGCAAGCAACTGAACAAGTACCACAAATCAAAGGTCATATTTATACAGTGGTAAAATCATTTGGAGTTAATAGGCAATACGCCCTTGTTTCTGCTGGAATAGTCTAGCAAAACATTGCATCTTTTTCTTTTGCTCAGGGAAACTTTACACAAGAGGTGAATTTTAGATGTTGTATAAATGGGAGAAATTGCTTTTGACAGGCTTCAGTGAAAATGTAATGTATGATTGCAGAACAGAAGTAGGAAAGCATTAAAGGGTGGTGGGGGTCACAGACTGGGGCAGGTAGAGAATTAGAAAATAAACATTATTTAAATAAATAGAAAGCAAAACCTTTTTAAATGAATGAGTGGATGGATGGATGGTTGAATGAATGAATGAATAAATAAAGCTGTATGCAGAAAATAATTTTCTAGGTCCAGGAACCTAAACTCATTGGGCAAGACCTCTGAGGAATAATATTTTATTAGCAATGGTTGGCGATCTTTTTTCTGAGAAGGGCCAGAGAGCAAGTATTACTGGGTTAGTGGGCTATAAGGGCTCTGTTGCAACTATTTCAGTTCTATCATTGTAATGCAAAAGTAGCCACAGATAATGTGTGAAGGATTGAGTATGTCTGTGTTTCAGTAAAACTTGAGCAAAGCATTAATCAGATTACTCAGAAAGCATAGGGAAAAACAAGTATATAGGCGAGGAATAAGCTGACACAGAGTCAGACTAGCGACCTGACTTACAGCAGAGTCCAATAATAGGTGTTTCAGGAGTTTTTTCTTTAGGGTACAAAGTTGAAAGAGACAAAATATGGTTTCCAAATAAGGCTTCCTAGAAAAATACTGACTATTCTTAAGAATATGGATATGGTCTGTGTCTTTACAACTGGAAGATTTAAGGCCGAGGCAGGTAGATTGCTTGAGCTCAGGAGTTTAAGACCAGCCTGAGCAAGAACCAGACCCCATCTCTAAAAAATAGCCAGGTGTGGTGGGCACCTGTAGTCCCAGCCACTTGGGAGGCTAAGGCAAGAGAATTACTTAAACCCAAAAGTTTAAGGTTGCTATGAGCTGTGATGCCCTGGTACTCTACCGAGGGTGACATAGTGAGACTCTGTCTCAAAAAAATAAATTAAATTAATAAAGAAATAAAACTAAGATTTGATTATTGTTTAATTTTGTTTGTAGATGGAATACTTTATAATTTCATAGCAATTAAAATAAACTTCATATTGATAGACATAAAAAGATAAACTGTCTTGGTCTTCATGCCGGTCTGTGTTTGTAACTAGCCCTAAAAAACTCTGCTACTCCATCAGAGCTTGTCCATTGCCACGTGCTCCTCTCTTCTATCTGCCATTACCCTTGCCAAGCGTCCCACCACCCTTTCCTCTTCATGACACACCCAAGCTCTAGCACACTAGGAATCATTTTTGACGTCTCTTTTCCCTTGCTATTTTTAATCCTAAATATGATCTGCAAGTTCTTAATCTTTCTGTACCTCATTTTTTTTCACATGTGACTTGGGGCTAAGAAAACTTAACATTGTCATTTTCAGAATTAAATGAACTTAATGTTTCAGTACACCCAGCATAGTACATGGCACATAATAGTTAAGCTTTAGTTTTCTGTACATATTATTTGTTTTAGCTTTCTTCTCAACTGGTAAAAATAACTCTACTGAAAAGGTATAATAATTTAGTGTAAAAAATTTAAATGAATTGTTTTTGACAAAATTTTAGTTTGTGTTTATACAGCAGATTACAGTATGTATGAATTTGTTCTCATGATGTAGGTTGTTAGATGTTTTCTCTTCGCCTTATCTTTTTTATCATTTTAAAAGATTGAGTCATAACAAAATATAGCATCTCTATCTTATATAGGACTCATAAAAACATAATTATCTTAAACATAAGTTTGAAAATTAGTAAGAGAGGCCCCCAAGATAAAATTCAATCATCATTTTGTTATAAATAGCAGGGTTGTCAATTAGGCTTTTCACTGTATTAAATAGAAAGCATATATCTAAAACAATGATAAAAGCACTGTTCATACTTTGTAAAACTTAATCATTGATTAAAGATTGGAACTGAAGTTTAGCATGTGGAGCCTCATTCACATAAAACTGTGAACTAGGAATTCCTGAATTTATTCACGTCAGTTTTACCAGTCGTACACTATTCCTCATTCAAAGTCTCTTCACAATTTACTTTGCCTATCTCCATCATCTTTACTTTACAAAGAACTTTGAGCTGGTAAGCACTGATAAAGGTGGTTACCATACCTGGGAAAGTTTTCCCTTGGAATACAAGGTCTACAAAGTCCATATTTTCTTCCTCTTTTCTTTTTTCTTTTTTAGAGACAGAGATTCACTCTGAAACCGAGGTGGAGTGCAGTGGCTCAATCATAGCTCACTGCAGCCATGAAGTCCTAGGCTCAAGTGATCCTCCTGCCTCAAACTCCTGAGGAGCTAGGAGGACATGTTTTGATTTTTTTTTTAAACTGGGGTCTTGCTTATTGCCCAGTCTGGTCTCGATCATACCCCCTCAGCCTCCCAAAGTATTGGGATTGCAGGCAGTGAGCCACCATGTCTATCTAACCTATATTCTCAATGTAATTATTAGTTCAAGAGGAAGAGTAAGATTTCTGTGAAAAGATAGTACAGTGCTATAAAACTATGTAGCCAGTTTATTTTTGTAAATTAAGCAAGGTACCCTAAGAATCCTAGCTGCTATTATTACAACTCCTAGGAATAGTATAGAAAAAGATCTGATTCTGTGTGTGGCAGGGTGGCATAGGGAGAAAGTCATTGTTGATAGGTAATTAAATCACATCTCTTTTAAAGTCCTTTTGTTCATCTTTATTTTCTAACTTTTCTCAAGTAAAAGATTCTTATATACTATTTTTAACATTTATGATTTTAAAAATAAAAATAACATTTCATTTTATTGGACTTGTTTAAATCATCAAATATTTTTTATTTATGTAGAATTTCTCACAAAACATAGAGCTTTTACCACTTGTTCCATACTTTAACATACTTTATCAGTTTTATAAATACAATTTGAGGGTGCTTGTTCTAAATATATAAAGTTAAAATTTAATGTGAATGCAAAATCTATATTTGGGATATTTGTTGCCTTTAAAGTATAATTTGGAAACACTGATATTTATTAATTTTGTTTCGTAAGGCTGTGTAGATTATTATTAGGACCAAGTGTTATTTCTCTTCCATTGTGAACAATAACAAAAAATTTATTCAGAATTTCCCCTGTGTTTTAAGAGCTACCAAGGTCGACATCCAGAAATTTAAGAAGGCTTCTAAGCATAAGAAATCTAATTACTAATGGAGGCTGGAATTATTTGTAATGATCTTAGAAATAAATGCTAATGTCTTATTAACCTTCTATTCCTTTTCATTCCTTGCTGGTATAAAAATGGTTGAAACATTTGAAAGTATTTCTTCAGTTACAGTTTATGTCCTGTGCAGAAGTGTGGTTACTGACAAGTGATTGTTTTTTCTAAATTTTAAACGCGAAGTACAATTTACTATTAATATTTAGTTACAAACACTATTTTGACTAAGTATTTTTATTTTTTATTTGTTATCATTTAATATTTCATATCTTTGGAAAAGAAGAAAGATAACTTAGTTTTAAGTATATTTAAAAATGGGCTCTTAATTTTTGTGTGTGCTGTAGACTTCTAAGCCACAATTGATATAAGTGAATGTTAAGCATTTTCATTTTTCGTATCTTACTAGTGTAATAAAAAAATGAAATTAAATATTAAATTTTTTCTTACTCTGACAGTGTGGTGATATGTATTTTCCAGTCTTGTCATAACCTAACAGTTATCTACGTAATGGTCTAGCATCAAACTTATTGAAGTCTTCATGTAAAATGTTGAATTTGAATATTCAATTAACTCTTTAGTTATTTTCATATTAGATATTGAAATAAGTTTTAAAACATGGTATTTGACTAAAGATATCAAAACACCTTATAAATTAGAAGATAGTTCACATATTTGTAAGTCATTTTTTAATTATGGAATATTAGGGGGGGTACACATGTTTTGGCTACATAACTTACTTTTGTATAGATTGAATCAAAGCTCTAAGTGTGCCCTTCACTGAGATAGGGTGCATTGTGCTTGGTAGGTGAAAATTTATCTCCTTCCTTGGGCGGCGCCTATGGCTCAGTCAGTAAGGCGCCAGCCCCATATACCGAGGGTGGCGGGTTCAAACCCGGCCCCGGCCAAACTGCAACCAAAAAATAGCCGGGTGTTGTGGCGGGTGCCTGTGGTCCCAGCTACTCGGAAGGCTGAGGCAAGAGAATCGCTTAAGCCCAGGAGTTGGAGGTTGCTGTGAGCTGTGTCAGGCCACAGCACTCTACCGAGGGCCATAAAGTGAGACTCTGTCTCTACAAAAAAATAAAAAAAAAAAAAAAGAAAATTTATCTCCTTCCCCCTCCCATTGCTTTATTTTTGTTGAGTTTTATTTCCATATGTGCACATAAGTGTTGATGGGTTAGTCCCAATTTAGCATTGAGATCATATGGCATTTGTTTTGCCGTTCTTTAATACTTCATTTAGAAGAATGGTCTCCAGTTCCATCCAGGTTGTTACAAAAGATACTAGATCACCATTTTTCATGGCTAAGTAGTACTCCATGGCACATATATACCACATTTTATTAACCTGTTCATGTATTGGTGGGCATTTGGGTTGTTTGCACATCTTTTTGATTGTGAATTGTGCTGCTGTGAACATTCAAGCGCAGGTATCTGACTTATAACGTACCTTTTTTTCCTTTGGGTAAATACTTTGTAGTGGGATTGCTGGATCTAATGATAGGTCTACTTTTAATTCTTTGAGGAATCTCCATACTGCTTTCTGTAGAAGTTGTACAAGTTTACAGCCCTACCAACAGTGTTTAAGAGTTCGTTTTTCTCCATATCCATGCCAATATCTGTTGTTTGGAGATTTTTTGAGAAGAGCCATTCTCACTGGTGTTGGGTGATATCTCATTGTGGGTTTGATTTGCATTTCCCTGATCATTAGCATTTTCAGATTATCACAGAAAAAAACAGAAGCACACAGAAAGAATAAATTTAATTGCATATTTTTGGTTCATCTAAGAATTCAGCAACGTGAACACGTATTTTCTAAATAAAATGCTTTTATCAGATAAATGTTTTGTTGATTGTATAATAACAGGTCCCACAGTTTGTATTTGTGGCATTGCTCTGATTAAGGAAATCTGTTTCAGTGCAAACACATGGATTGTTAGAATATTTATAAAACCATTATTGTCTGATTCCTCAGCTGCTACTCTAGTCCTGACTTTCATCTTTTCACACCTGGTTTACTACATCAGTGTCCATGCTGGAATCCATACCTTAGTATGAACGAGTTTGTTCAGTATGCATTTAAGAATCTCCTCTGTGACAAACATTTTTTTAAGCAATGTTTTTATATTTTCTATGCCTAGAGGTACAGTTCCTATTTGGTTATCTTATCAAAACTGAACTCAGCCTAGAATTTTAGAGTTTTCCAGATTTCTCTACTCTTTCAATAGTCTTCTCACGATAATGGAGGAGTATGTGTCTGTTCCTGTTTCTTGACACATCATCTTTCTTCTTCAAGGATGTATTCCTCCTCCTCCTCCTCTTCCCTTCTAAAAATTTTGAAAATATAACTAGAGCTACCTTATGAGGTTGGAGATTTAGGTTGATTTAGTCATCTGATCTGGAATGTTCTGTCATTCTGGGTCCCGAAAGCATCGTCAGAAAATTGAGTATTCTAGTTAATTTGTGGCTTAACACGTATTATCACGTACTGTCTTAAGTTAATAATGCTAAGCACTCTTTATTCAGTAAAATTCACATCATAAGAAAATACGTTGCAATGTACTTAATGGTTTGATGATATAGGTGTTTTATTGAGAAATTTAGATGTGTATGAATGCTGATAAATGAAAATTTCTAATTTTTGCTGTATTTCATATTTTTTGATGTTTTATTTGAAGTTATTAATGAATATTTTGCATGTATCATATTTTACCCATGCCATAAGTAAGTATCTCTGCTTTTCACTCTGAGCACCTCATAGGTGTATAGTACCTTGCGCATAACAGGTTTTCACAAAGTGTTTGATTCATTCAGTCAAAACAGTACTGAGGATCTCCTGCATTCCAGGCATTTTGCTGGATGCCAGGACTACAACCATGAAAGAGCAGTCTGCTTTCCCCACCTGCTCGAAGGCTAGTAGGAGAGATGGACTGGTGGATAATCTAATCTGGTTTAAGTTCTCTAATAGAAGGGAGTACAGAATTGTGTGGTTACCTCATCTCTTCTTGGGGTGTCAAGAAAACTTTCCCAGTAGAAGCCATGTCAGCTCCAAGGAGAAAATTAGGAAATTTTAATCCCTAATGATCTCCTTCAGTCCTCTAAATTATACAAAATGAACCTTATAATCAAAGTAACAATGTGTATTTGTTGGGCAAATACAGCTGGAAGACAGAGTTCCAGCACACCTCTCCTCCTCTGCCACCCTTAGACCCTTCCGTATAGAAATGCTGGAGCCACCGAGAGGAAGGGGCGGCTAAGCGGGGCAAGCAGGGGTCCTCCGAAACAGAACAGGCAGCTGGGTGTTCCTGGCCAGGGGAACATGAACAAGTGCCCAGTGTGTGTGTGTGTGTGTTTCATTTTTTCTTTTTCTTTCTTTTTTTTTTTTTTTAAGCAAGGTGAGTTGAAGGCATTACATCTCTGAGGCCGGAGTATAGATTTTATTGATGTAGGCATGATCAAAGATGAGTTGCAGGAGTAGACAGAACCTAATCATGAAAGATCAAAATTCTTAAGAATTTAAAGTTTTTGCCCACTAGATGAATATCATAAAAAGAAAAAAGTGACTTTGATTTTGGTGGTGTTTAGAGTTTATTTTGTTTTGTGCTTCAGTGGGGTGGTAGAGTGGGCAGGGGTGATAGTTGCCTGGGCTGCTTGGTTCTCTTTCTCCCCCACTAAGGTTAAAAATTACACTTTAAGTCACATTATGTCACTAAGTAGGGCTCTGCAGTTCTAACTGGTGGGAGCAATCGATTGCATAATTTCTGGTGGGGTAGTCTCCTAGGCCTTTTATTTATTCTACAAAAATGTGTGTATAGGTTAAGCATCCAAAATCTGAAATGCTCTAAAATCTTAAAACTTTTTGAGTGCTGACATGATGCACAGAGGAAATTCTTACTTAGATTTTGGATTTTCAGATTACAGATGCTGAACTAGTAAGTATAATGCAAATATTTCAAATTCTGAAAAAATTCCAAATTCAGCATATCTTGTTCCAACCATTTCAGATAAATGATACTCAGCCTATATTCTTAGTATAAATGATATTTCTCTGAGCAAAACAGGTACAATCCCTGACCTCATGGAACTTTCTGTATAATGATGGAGACGGTTGTTAAAAAGTAATCATACAGCATGTAAGCTATGTGATAAACGCTGTGCGGAAAGAGTAATTTGTATTGTGAGATCTTTAAAGAAACAACATTTAAGTATAAATTTAAGCTGGAATCTGAAGGATAAGTAGGTGGTAAACCAAGAATGTTCCAGGCAGGTGATGTAACATACACTGAATACTCTGAGGTGTTAGGGCAGGGGGTAAACTAAAGAGGGAGGCAAAGCCCAGGTGATGGAGAGCCAAGTTGGGAACCTGGGACTTTATCCTCAGTATAGTGAAACCCGTTATAAGATTTTGAAAAGGGGAATAATATGAGATGATTTATCTTATTAAAATCCTGCTTTGGGTAATGAATGGTGATTGGCTGATAGAACAGCTAGGAGGAGCACGGGCGGGTCACCTGCAGGAGTCTGGTTCTCCCAGCTGCGCACAGTACCATGCAGTGGGTACTTTCTCATTCGCTGAACCGTGCTCGTATCACCGCCTGTGTTGTCACATCTCAAATTACTTTAATACTGTACTTTAACAATGAGGCAAGTTGGTTATTTTCAAGGAGTCGTGAACAGTGGTGCTAAACAGTACTAATTTTTCTTCATAAAAGCAGTTGAGATACTTTGAACTGCTTCTTCTCCTGGTCCACTATTGCAGCTTATTTGTTCATTCATTCAACAAATGCTTAACCTGTTCTGGGTGGCTGAGTGCTGAGGATATAGGATGGATGAATACAATAGGCATGATAAGATACCTGTCACCAGTTGTAGTCTGGTTAACCCGAGCTGAGCAGGCAGGCAGTGGGCCTCATGCCTGCAAAGTCTGAAACAGCCTCAGTATCTGGAACTATCAGACCCTCTTTTTTTTTTTTTTTTTTGGTAGAGACAGAGTCTCACTTTATTGCCCTCGGTAGAGTGCTGGGGCGTCACACAGCTCACAGCAACCTCCAACTCCTGGGCTTAAGCGATTCTCTTGCCTCAGCCTCCCGAGTAGCTGGGACTACAGGCGCCCGCCACAACGGCTGTTTTTTTGTTGCAGTTTGGCCGGGGCTGGGTTTGAACCCGCCACCCTCGGCATATGGGGCCGGCGCCCTACTCACTGAGCAACAGGCGCCGCCCCCTATCAGACCCTCTTAACAGTTCAACGACATCTTTCCCCTGCCTTCTCTAGGTTCTTCTTTATACTACCAGGTTCCTACTTGGATAATCTTAGCTGCAAATATATCCACCCAAAAGTCCTAAGGTAGGTAGCCAGAACCTGAGAACCTGAAGATTGAATTCTGATTCTTCTTGAGTCTTAGGAAATCTGAGCCCTTGCTTAATGGATTAACCTTCTCTTCCTACATAACAAATGAGCCCAAATTTAGGGGTGTAGACACATATTTATTATCTCATAGTCTACATGGGTCAGGAGTTCAGGCATAGCTTACCTGGATCCTCTCATCAACACCTCAATTAAGGTACCAGCCAGGCTACATCTCACATGTAGCTCAGAGCCCTTTCCAAGCTCATTTAGGTTCTTGGTAGAATTCACTTCTTTACGCTTGTAGGTAGGTTGCTCCATTTTCTTTGCACTTTTATAGGAAGGCTACTTCTCTTCATAGTTCACATTATGGCTTTTCAAAAAAAAATAGCCAAGGAAGACATTATTCTTAGTAAAGCATCACAAGAATGGAGAAGCATGAATCCTATGTACTCAGTTTTGATGTGAGGACAATTAATGACAATTATGGTTATGGGAGGGGAAACAGAAAGAGGGAAGGAGGGAGGTGGGTGGGGCCTTGGTGTGTGTTACACTTCATGGGGGCAAGACATGATTGCAAGAGGGACTTTACCTAACAATTGCAATCAGTGTAACCTGGCTCATTGTACCCTCAATGAATCCCCAACAATAAAAAAAAAAGAAAAAAAAAATAGCCAAAGAGAGAGAGCCTCTGAGTCTTTGAGCTCAGGGAGGGCCTAAATCTTCTTTTAAAGGATTCACCTGATTTGTTTGTAAACAAAACATCAACTGATTAAGTACCTTAATTTTAGATACAGAATCCCTTCACATTTGCCAGGTAACATAATCACAGTAGTGATATCCCATCATATTCACAGGTCCTGCCACACTCAAGGGGCGAGGATTATATAAGATCACTGGCAGGATAGGCATTTTAAAATTCTGGCTGCCTCACTTGCCTTTTTGTGAAATCTCTCACATCTTTTGGTTTCCAGCAACTCATATTTTGTCTTATTCTCTCCACATCTTTGATTTCTTCTCTATTCCATAGATATTGAAGTTTCCCAAAATGTCCCATCAGTGGTCCAACTTGTTCTTAGGCATATACCTCTTGTTTTCCACTGGCTAAGGATCAATTTCTTTGTTCTACAAATAAATCTAAGAGCTGGTACTTTTTCCCAATCACTTGCTAAAACATAAACTCATAAGCTAACAAATAAAACAAAAATAATCTGTAATACTATTTCTTGCCATTGTTGGTGGCTTATTTGGGGAGAATCCAGGGAAACATGACTGGTTATAATTCCCGCCACTCCAAATAGAGCAAACTGTGCATGTACAGCTGGGAGGACCTGCTAGATGGGTGACAGGCAGTTGTGTCAGTGATCTAGATGGTGCAGTTTCCATGGCATGGTGATATATTGTCCTCTATGCTAAGGTACTTCAGAAGAGTATGGGTATGCTGGTTACTTTTATTGCGAGTCTAGGCATGCCTCGATTGGGGCATCCTTGTAGTATTAGGCCACCAAAGGAGTGTAATTATATTGCTAAAAAAAAAAATAAAAATGCATTGGTACAATTTAAGTGTAGCATTTGCACCTGAATTCAACCTTCTGCCTTCTAGCAAAATTCAGTATCTTGCATCCTTAAGGTCCTCAGGCTTCTGCAACTAATGTGAGGATGGGTTGGTGGAGTTTGTTTGGAGGGAGCAGTTCCCTTTTCTCTTTCTGAAATGACCTTCATCTCTCTTTTTATCTGATTTGTTTATCCGTTAAAACCCAGCTTAAGGAAAAAAGCTTAGACATTACCTCCCTGCTAAAGCCTTTCCATTTCTAGTAACTGTCCCCAGTGTCCATCCTTGGGAAAGTCAATCCTCCTTTTCTCTCTTTGTTCTCTACCTATCTGGGTTGTAGGTGTTCCTGTCAATTACACTTAACCATATTGTATTATACTTTGTTTATTTATATGTCTATCTACTAGTGAGATCCTTGGGGATAGAAACTGATTTATTAATTTTCTTAACTATAGTGCATGACAAATATTCTATAAATGTTTTGAATAAATGAATGAAATCAATCATTGCACCAACCCAAATCACACTATTTCCACTCACCTGACTTGAGATGACCTGATAACCTGTGTTTACTTTGATCCAATAATGTGTATTTGAACTACTACTAGCCATCTTTTCTGAACCAAGTTTGGTTACTGTGGCCCAGAGTTCTCTGTTCTTTTTTTCACACTCTGGACAGCATGTATTACAATGATAAGACCAGTCTTCCAAACAGATGTTCTGGCTGGGGCAAAGCCTTTTTGTCTTTAAGCTCTATAATTCACTCCAGAAAATATGGGAAAAGCAAATTGGCTCGGCATAGGGTGTAGCAATAGCAAGGCATCTTAATTACAGTTCTTCACATTTGAGTGAAGTTCTGAGGCTATTAAATTGAAAAGTAGGAGCTATCATTCCAGCAATCTTAGTCTTGTTATGGACCAAAGGAAAAGGTAAGGAATCTCAGTATTTTTAAATGTAGAGTACATGTTTAAAATTGTAGATAAAGAATGATTTTAGGGTTATAGAATATTCTGAACTACTAAAGAGAATAAGGTTATATTTCTACTTAATAGAGAGCTAAGTCAAAGATAGTGTCTTCAGATTATTATCTCGACTGAAGACCCTTGTATATTTTTACTGCTGAAAAACAGTATTTAAAATGGTACATAAGCATCTTTAGATGTACGGCCTTGAAATAAAATAGCTTTTATATTGGAAAAAAACCTTTTAATTTGAAAATTAATCCTATGAATTATTGATGACTATGGCATAGGAATACAGAATTAAGAGGACTTACTATAAAACATAGTTCATAAATTTCAGAAACCGTTATATAGATCTTCTGGAATATGGGCAGAAATTAGTTTCATGGTTTTCTCCATGCTCAACCATTTTCTGTTAGTATTCACCTTGTCAAATGATACCTGAATTGACCACAGTTAACCAACAGCTTTTGTTTAAAAAGTTAAGTTATGTGTTATGGAAAATCAAGACTAGGAGGTGACTAATTTTTGAATGTGCAGGAAATACGTTTTTAAGTAAACAGTTATTCATCTAGGAGAAGGAAATGAGTGATAAGGTAGAAATGAGGATGTACATGTAATTTTTTAAGATTGTGAACATGCATGCTTTTCTAACTTCTTTTCCATTTTCAAATTATTTTGATAACAAAGGTTAATTCAATAGGTATACTTGCAAAGGGTCATCTTATCCTATACTATAGATGAATGAGTTGTAAGTGTTTCAGCACCTAAGTAGTCAAAACCTCTAATTTGGCTGGGCGCAGTGGCTCACACCTGTAATCCTAGCAATCTGGGAGTCCGAGGCAGGCGGATTGCCTGAGCTCACAGGTTCAAGACCAGTGTGAGCCAGAGCGAGACTTCGCCTCTAAAAATAGCCAGGCATTACAGTGGGCGCCTGTAGTCCCAGCAACATGGGAGACTGAGGCAAGAGAATCGCTTGAGTCCAAGAATTTGAGGTTGCTGTCAGCAATGACACCATGGCACTCTACCGAGAGTGACAAAATGAGACCCTGTCTCAAAAAACAAACAAACAAAACACTCTAATTTGTCTCTTCCAAAATGTAGTGTTTTATCTCATGAGTTATCTATTAGCAGGCACAGTTGTAGGAAGAAATGGAAAATCCAGGTATGTAGCAAGTTTGTCAATTCAGAAGGCTTCTGGATTTTTAGATTTTTTTTTTATTTTATTATGTATTTGTTTTTTTTAGGAGACAGCTTCTTGTTTTGTCACCAAGACTAGAGTGCAGTGACATGATTGTAGCTAACTATAGCTTTGAACTTGTGGGATCAAGGAATCCTCCTGCGGCAGCCTCTGGAGTACTTAGAACTACAGGCATGTGCCACCATGCCTGGCTAATTTTCCTAATTGTTTTGTAGAGACAGGGTCTTGCTGTGTTGCGCGGGCTAGTCTCAAACTCCTTGCCTCAAGGATCCTCCCACCTCCCAAATTGCTGAGATTATAGGTGTGAACCACCAGAGTATTTAGTTTTAAACTCTCATCAGAAATACAATCAATTAAAAATTTAAAAATAGTCAAATGAAAGCAAATCTAATTGTAGTTACTTGGTGCCAGTTGCTATTCAGACCCAGTCTTTTGGATTCTGTTAGTCTTACAGTTCTTAAAGGATAAATTTTCAGAGTATGCTATTCTTTTTTTTTTTTTTTTTTTTTGTAGAGACAGAGTCTCACTTTATGGCCCTCGGTAGAGTGCCGTGGCCTCACACAGAAAACTACTCTGGAATGATTAGGATAGTTTAAATTTTTCTTAGAGAGCCTATAATGATTGTTTCTTATAAAGTACACTTCATACAGAGCCAAATTTTTTCATTTGTTTTTATTATTGTTGGGTTTTTCTTTTCTTTTGATTGGTTGGTTTCAGCTTACTGTTTTAGATCCTTTCCTACTAAGTGGTACTTGTACCCCCTTATACACAATGTTAATATTTTTTCTCAAAAATGTTTTATCATTTCATCACAACATTTTACATTTTCTTCTCTAACATGTTTACATAAATTCACATTAAGATGAAATGCATTTAGATAATCAGCTCAGTGGAGTTATTAATAACCATTGGCATCATCAGGAAGGCTATAAATTTTCCTTGTAGAGCAGCCTTTTCATCATGACTTTGCACAGCATTATTTCAGCTAGATTAACAAATTGATTGTCATATTTTACTTATATTTTAATATCTCATGAATAATACCTAAAGTCTTAGTTCTATGAATGAATTTTACTGGAATGGTAATTTTTTTTAATGCTGCCGTGTGTAAATGGTGCTACAGTTTAGCTATTCCTCTGAATCTACAGAGTGCATACTTGACATAGTTAAGAGAATATTTGTTAGCTTTCTTTGTATTGAACACTTGAGTAATACACAGTTCTGTTGTGCATTAGGACTTAAATCCCTTATGTACAAGAATATTTACTACTTTCTTTGTTTCATTTCAGAATGACCTTATTTAAAAATGTATAAGGCTATTTATAATCGACTCTGTGGCAGTGGTTAAAGAGGTGTGAATAATAGGTTATTGGAACTTGACAGCTCCTGGTTTGCTAAACTAGTGTTAGAACATTTATGCTGCTCAGATGTATCTTATTTTTCTAAGGTGAGAATTTCTCTTTTGACATGTGGTTTATTGGTGTAATATATTACATAGGTTTTTTTTCTTCAAGGTGATTTGCCAAATCTTTGTATTTTTATTGCTTTATTTTAAAATTTAAATATTCAGCCTAACAAATAATTTTATGATTAATACCAATAACCTCAGTATACACTATTAAGCAGTCACTATACACAGAGTATTGTTCCTGAGGGGGGTCACTGGCCTTCTGCTTAGAGCTTTCTATAAGATAAATATGATCACAGTTCTATTTTCTTCATGGAAAAAGACTCCTTTCTTACAGAAAATTCGAAAACATTTGGTAGGTTAATATTTAGTGATTGTTACTTTGGAAGGAATGTTAGTTCTCCTGAAAACATTTGTGATGTACCCAAAGAAGAAGAAATGAATCCTTGGTGTTGCATTGAATTAGTTTTAAATACAAAGACAAGAAGAAAATGAATTTGAATTAATCACATTTGGTTTGGATTAGACAATATTTTTATTTAAGAATAATGGGAAATCTAGGAAAGTATTTTAAGATCACTCAGTGAGATTTCACTGTCCTTTTGGATTCCCACATTTTGTCCTCTGGTAACACTCTCGGGTGTGCTCAAGATTTACTAGAATGCACTGTAATACTACAACCCAGTTTGCCCTTACTGGCCAGGAGATTGTATTTCTACAAGGACATGGTTAACAAAATTGTAGCAGAGAAAGGCAAAAAAGTCAGGCCTCATAGAAAACAAAGGTTAGAGAAATAATAAAAGATAACTGTACGTTATTTCAGAATAAACCAGAGAAATTCTTTAATCTTAAAAAAAATCAAAATAAACCACATTCTCAGCATGACAAACTTCCTCCCCTGAATAACTCATCACTTGATCTCCCTTTCTTTAGCTGTGATCTGTAGCATCAGTGTCCCCTACAATTCTCAAATTTTATCTAATTGGTACCTATTTTAAAGTTTCTAAACTGTCTGGCTTGAAATCCATTTTTTTCATTTGGTTTTTTTTCTTTTATTTTTGAAGCCTGAGAAATTATTGTGTAGCAGTTGTAGTCTATAGTTTGATGGTACTTAAGAAATTTTTCTAGACCTCTGACCTTCTGTCCCATATGTGAAGAAGTTGAAGTAAAAGTGTGTTTACCAAAGGATGGAATTATTATTAGAAGATATAAAACAGGATTTCATATACATATAGATAAGCTGCCTAAAGGTTTTGTGCACAAGTTAAATGTGATGATGATGTATTCAAAGAACCCAAGCAAGAGTTATTTATTCCTCCAGTACGAGGGTACTTTGGAGAGCACTAGAGAATTCTAGTTTAATCTTTTTTGTCTGATTACTCTCTGTGTGAATTTGAGTAGTTTGCTCACTTCACTGAGATTGCTATGTCTTTTCCTTAAAAAGTGATGATAATACCAACTCTCATAGTATTGTTCTGAGGATATTCTGGTTAAAATGCTTTGTAATTTGTAAATTACAGTGGAGTTGTAAGGTTTGGCTTACGTTGTAGTCATTGTCAACCTAAGAATTCAGGTTGGAAGTTGAATACAAAATATGTGACCTAGAGAAATCGTGGCTGTCTGCCCCCTACCCTCACCGCACCCCTGTGACTCAGGTTGACAGCTGTTCCTAATTAAGAAATACATGCGGAAAACAGGACAGTTTGGAGAGCTTCCTGGAGATAGTCATTGATTTCTACTTCATTTTGGACTTCTGAAACACTGTTCTTAAAACGTTTTATGTTTGTAATTTCACTCTAAAGTCTTTAGATACTAGGACATTCTGATAGTAGAGTCGGTCTAACTTTATAACCCTCGAGTGGTGCAGAGAGCTCTCATGTTGTTTAGGTTTTCCAACTGGGGACATCCTGTGATCAGACTGTTCCTAATGTACAAGTTAATCCCACCCGTATCCTGTTTGTGAGTAATTGGATAGATGCCTGGAAATTCTAGTGCCAGATTGTATAGCACCTTCTCCAACAGAAGTCTCTAGTTTGAGTTTATTTACCTTCTCCCTAAACAAACCCCTCTCCCAGGTGTGTCTCTATCCTTAAAAGGCAAGAGTATATGAAATGGATTTCCTAATTCTGCCTCCACAGTCTTGCTTGGATAGCACTTCCCATTGATCTGGGTAGGAGACATAGCTAAAGTACAAATACAGAGTTTTGTGTGCCTCTTTCCATGGGTATAGAAGAGATCTGTATGGAAAAGAAAGAATTTCTTTCTAAATTATTTTCTTATCTAAGTTGTTAATAGAAAAATACCATTTGCATCAGTATAGTCTTTCTTACTACTTAGGTTCTCTTTATAAGGAAACAAAATGTACAGTTGCAAAATCAACGCATATAGGTATGTGCAAACTTGTCTTAATTCAGAAAACAGTTCTATTTTTATATTTCAAGGGTGTCCATAATAGGGTCTCCATTTAATACAACATTGTGATTAAAGGCACAGCAGCAGAGTTAGTATCCTGGATCCTGGGTGTGCTGAATATGCCACTCACTGAGGAATTCTCTTCCAATTGCTGTATTCTCTCTGTAGTTTGTGCATTAATAAACACTGTTCTGATTGTAAGTTTTAGAAACCCACCTCAGTGGGTGTACACTAGAAAAGGGAAGAACTGAAAAATACAAAAGGTGATGGCTCCTGTGAAACTTAGTAAATGTAGAATATAATTATCTTTACCCAATAACTAAGAAAATGCCAGGAAGGCTATGTTAACCAGTGTGATGACAATGTGTCAAACTGTTTATAAAACCAGTGTATGGTGCCCCATGATCACATTGATGTACACAGCTATGATTTAATATTAATAATAAAAAAAAGGTGATAGCTTCAGGTATTAATTGATACAGCAGCTCAAACTTTATCATTAAGATCCAAATCTCCTTCTCTGTCCTCTCTGCACTTCCTTCCCCTCTGCTGAGAAATGCAGGAGCTGAACTGATTGCCTCAGAAGTCAGTGAATCTGTTGGGAATAGGCAGACTTTTTACGTGACAGAAGGATTCCCACAAGATTCTGACAGTCTGGTTTAGATGGTTTCTATATATAATTGCATGTGATTTTGGAAGCTAAATCTTTTAGTTTTCTTATTTAAACTTCTACATTATATTTTGAACAATATGCTATGTAAAATTTATACTAGTTCACCCATAGACAATGAGAAGGAATCTAAGGCAAAATGCATGTGTGTGTTTGTTTACTGGAGAAACTGTGAGGAGGGGGAGGTGTCACTAATCATTTACTCTGTGTCATATTGTTTACTGTGCTAAGAAGTTTACATAAATTACTCATTCAGGCCTTAAAATAACCTTTCAGGTACTTATTATTCTCCTATTACATGTGAGGAAAACTAAGACTTAAGAAGGTAACATGCCCAAGAAGAACCAGCCATTGAGCACTTGACCTACAATTTGAACTCAAGTCAGCCTGACTCCAGGGCCTCTGTTACACACCATTACAGGCCTAAGAAGAAAACTCTTCTTTCTGCAAGCCAAATGATCCCTTTTAATATAGTGTCTTAGATTGCTACTACTTACAGACATGACTTGAAGCTTACTAAAATGTTTTTTAACTTAATAATTTAGTCACATGACTTTTACATAAATTTCCTAATTTTGCCACATTAAAATTTAAACCAATTTGAATTGTAAAACTTGATTTTACTTTTAAAAAATTAAAAAGCATACTGTTAATAATTGGGGAATTCCATTTGGAGTATTAGTTATCTCCGGCTCACATTGTAAAATTTCATAGTTATTTCAATGGCAGTTTTGTTTCTTGATGTCAAATAAAATTTTAAAATATCTGGAAAAAATTCTACTACTGCAAAGACATATAATGTAAAACTTTTACTTTTAGCTTAATTAAGATTGTTAGGGAACTAAATTACTATACATACACACATATATACAATTTACATGAAGCATGAATATATGTTAGCTGTTACTTAGATCATAATCCTTTCTAGGTACAGAAGAGCAAATTGTTTAGGATGAACCTACACAGCAAGAAAAAACTAAAAGCAGAGACTTTTTAAGAGGCTATCATAATACAGAATTTATAGTTTATAACATTTTTCATGTAAATTGCAGTTTTTATCTGTTACCATTGAAGAAAAAGTTTCTGTGATTCGGCTTATGGTACACAGTCTTTTGCGTGGATAGGAGTGATTCTGTAAGACTCAAATCAATACTACTTATTGCTGTATAAATAGTGTATTACTTGTATAGATCATGTTTCAGCTTGTCTCACCCAAAAAGAAAATTTAAAAAAAAAAACAAAACAAAGAACTTTGTCTTCTTTTTCCAAAAAAATCTATAGGTGCATATGAGGAAACTGACCAAGAGCTTGGGTGAATATATAAGCAGCTAATCTATCACCTAGTTCCAGGTACATATCTTCATGGTTGACCATGCAAGTACCTGGCAGAAGCCCACATATCTCACTTGTTATTTTCCTTCCAATAAACGTGGGTGGCCTTCCCTGCCAGAAAGCATTACCTTGTATTTAAACTAAACGGGAAATAACAAGAACCATTCATTATATGATAAATCTTTAATAATTTTATGAGAAATAGAAGGCAGAGAGATCACTACAGGCTAGCTCAGTCAAGTATTCTGGCATCCCACAGTGTCTTCCAGTGATCTTGGTATATAAAGAAAAATTATTTGAAATTTTAGTTCTAACTAGCTTTAAAATAATCCATTCACTGCTCTTAGTAGCATATAAGGATTATCAGGTCCATAGGTGCTAAAATTTTAAAAAGTTAGAAACCTGACAAAGCTATGCAGAAAGAAAAATTCTATGACTCTCAGGTGATACTAATTCATTCAAGACAAATTTAAATATCGTATGGTTTGTGAATTTAACGGATGGAATTAATGTGACGATTTAATGAAAACATTGCTTCCAGGGCAGCACTTGTGGCTCGGTGAGTAGGGTGCCGGCCCCATATACCAAGGGTGGCAGGATCAAACCCAACCCTGGCCAAACTGCAAAACAAAAGCAAACAAACAAACAACAACAACAAAAAAAACATTGCTTCCAACCTTATATACAGAACTCTATGGAAAACTTGAAAGTCGTAATAGTGGCCTGTAATTGTAAACCATAAGACCAATTTAGTGTAACCAAGAGATAGGAGGGTAGATTGTCTTTAAATCTTTATGGAAAAGTGAAGTAAAGCAGCATAAACATTAAAGTGTTGACAGAGTGGTTTATTATGAATACATAAAAACAGAAGAAGTAGAGATGGAGTTAGTATAATTTGGACAGGAATATATTGAAACATGGAAGATAAACATAATCACACAGCACCTGGCTTGTGTTAAAACACTTTAGTAGGTATTTATTGAGTTAATATTCAATTTAGCAGTTACCTTAGCATCTTTATACCAAAGAATGTACATGTATATAAGGCATTTATATACGTATAAATGTATGTATACGTAACAATATCTTATCATATATACATATAGATATCAATGGTCTAGTCTCTGCCCTCAAAAGACGTCCCTTCTTTGTAAGGAGTTAGAATACTGAAAGAATTATACTCAGTAAGATTCTAATTAACTGCCCCCCAAATGCAGTGTAAACCAGCACTGTTGAATAGAACTTTCTTTGATGATAAAAATGATGATAAAAATGTTCTATATTTATTTATCTAATAGCCACTAGCTACGTTTGTTTATTTGAGCGCTTGAAATGCGTCTCATACAAATGAGGACTGAATTTCATAATTTATGATTTTAGCTAACTTTAATGTGAATAAATATACGTGAGTAGTGGCTACCTTATTAAATGACACAATTCTCAAAATTTACCTATATTAAGAACCCATTTAAAAATGATTGATGCCCCCCAATTTTTCATTACATGGGAATATTCATCGATATTTACTATATTCAAAATTGAAGAATTGATTCTTAAAAATGTCGCTACAATTTATTAATCCAAGGGGAGGGGAAAGGGAGGGGACGGGAGGGGGGAGGATGGGCGGAGGGAGGGTGATTGGTGGGATTACACCTGCGGTGCATCTTACAAGGGTACATGTGAAACTTAGTAAATGTAGAATGTAAATGTCTTAACACAATAACTAAGAAAATGCCAGGAAGGCTATGTTAACCAGTGTGATGAAAATGTGTCAAACGGTCTATAAAACCAGTGTATGGTGCCCCATGATTGCATTAATGTACACAGCTATGATTTAATAAAAAAATAAATGTCGCTACATGTTAAATAACATTTTTGAGGAAAAAACTTATTTTTCAAAAAACTTAGAGATGACATTCATTTTATATTTTTGTGAGTCTCCTTAATGTCTAGCTCAATAGAAGGCAGTTAAAGTCTCATATCTGCTTCTGCACTCTGTTGCAGTATGTTTTGGTTCAGATACGTTAAGACTGAGCCTTATGCAGGTACATAGTTGGATATCTGTATGTGGTAGGTTTTATTAAAGAATCCAATCAAATCTGAAAGTCAAATAATATCAGATAATTGTGGATATTGTCTAATTAGTGTGCCAAAACTTCTCAAGTAGCAATTTCTTAAAGTTTAGTTGCTATGTGGAATGTGAAACCATATCAATGAATTTTATAGTTAGTTACATTAAAATCCACTGGTCTATCTTGAAATTTGAATGGGCATTTTACCCAGTCATGAATTTCTAACATCATGCATTAGTTATTTGGAATTATATTGATTCACTGAGTTGTATATAGCACTCCAGATGTTAGCACATTTCATTTTACCATCACAAAAAAACCCCAAATCTCAGTAGGAGCACCAATCTCTTCAAGAAGGGTCTTTAAAGTTAGGAAGCTATGAAACTCACAGTTGTTAACATGTTTTCCAAAATTCTAATTTACATCTGAAAGTTCAAATTTTATTATTGGCAACAAATTTAGCAGTTTGTTTTCCTTGAAGTGATAGGCTTACTTGGATTTTTAATACATTTTTTGAAACAGAGTCTCACTTGGTAGAGTGCCGTGAGGTCTTAGCTTACAGCAACCTCAAACTCTTGGGTTTAAACAATTCTCTTGCCTCAGCCTCCCAGGTAGCTGGGATTGCAGGTGCCTGCCACAACATCTGGCTACTTTTTAGAGATGGGGTCCCATTCTTGCTCAGGCTGGTCTCGAACTCCTGAGCTCAGGCAATCTACCCTCCTGGGTCTCCCAAATGCTGGAATTATAGGTGTGAGCTATCATGCCTGGACTACTTGGATTATTTTTGAGAAGATGTCTGCCAAACACTCAAAAGTCTGAATAACCATAGTTTGTCAGTTGGTTGTTCTTTCATGTTAAATAGATACCATTAAAAAAAAAAAACCCAGCTAGTTCAGCTAGCAACTCAAGCAATTTCTGAAGTTTTTTCCATAAGATAACTATTATATATACTTTGCTATCCAGCAGAAGTGTTTTAAGTGCGCATTCTGTTTCGTTGAACAATATATTAAAAAGACATATACTAAAGGTTCAAGGTTTAATAAAGTAATTTTTACAACTTCATCAAGGAAGTTCTTAAGTGAAACTGACAATTTTTAAAACTGGAAATGAGTGGATACAAGGTTACAGTTTGCTGCCATTCAACTTGATTCAACAGCTTGACCCACCATTGGATTTGTATCATGAGTGCCAGTGTCAAAAGAATGAGAAGAGCAAATAATGTATTATTGGAGGAGTAAAAATGGTTTTGACCTGTATAGTATACACAGTAAAGGAGGAAAGAAATTGCTGTGAGCTAGAGTAAGTTAGGTAAGGGTCTGTGATAGAGATCAGTGTAATAAGCACGCCTGCTTTATCTCTTCTTCTTTAGTTGCTATTTCCTATAATAAAAGTAGAAAAGCAGGTAGGATGTTAAAAATTGTTTAACCATGCTGCTCAGTCATTAATTGATTAAGTATTTATTGGTTACCTACTTAGCATGTTATTTTTGTTACTGAAAAAATGGGAAATATATAAGATGTAGAGTAATGGTCATGCCAATGAAAGTATCTGCTTGCCTTACAGGAGAGCCTTTGCTGTGTGCCAGGCCCTGTGTTTATGTACTTTTAAAAGCATTAACTTAATCTTCATGCCAACTTAAGGAGCTATGTTTTATAGAAAGTCCACTGAATTTTTGTGCCAGGATAACAATGTTTTGTGTGTAACTATAAATTCTTTGCATTTCATTTCTCCCTAGTGTAAAATATGGAACTGAAACTTACCTTCTGATCCTTTCTAGTTTAAAATTCATTAATTAAACAAATATTTCACAGCAGGATAATCCTTTATTGACACATTGTCAGACTACTACATACTTTATTAGGAAGCCATAAAAACAATTACCAAATTATTAATAACATAAACTTTTGGAAACTTTATGTCTCTTTCACTTTAAAATTCATTGATGCAACACATTTTTCACAGCACTTAATCCTTCACTGACATATTATGTGAACACTTTACACTTGACCAAATACATGATGGCTTCAATTATCTCTTCAGCTTGGCCTCCTCCAGGCATCACTGTACTTTCATGCTTCCCCTTTGCCTCTTTCCTCTTCTTCAGGGCTGAATTTCTCATCATCAACAACCTGGTAGTTACGCTCCTCCTTCCCAATACCCCACTCTGTTTTCAACTGCAGACTCCCCTCCTCTGGACTGCAGAATCCACATCGTTGGTCCCCTTGTCTCTGTTACCACACACCAGCCAATGATCTTTCAAAACCAGAAAGCAGAGTAAATCATTCTCCTTCTTGACACTTTCAAATGGCTTTTCATTGCTCTATCATCATTAGCGAAGCCTGTGTGTTTGAACCCTTGCCGCCTTCTCTATCATTCTTCCATACTCTCCTTAAAGCACCTTTTTGTCCTTTGTGAACAAGTTTTCTCCACTCTAAGGGGTGGGGAACCTGCGGCCTTAAGTTTACATGTAAGATTTGTTATGTAAAATACGGATTCAGTCAGAAGGTTGCACTGAAGGATCTGGAAGGCCACAGGATCCCACCCTGCTCTAACCTTTGCACTGGCCTTTCCTTCCACCTGGAATGCTCTGTTTCCAACTCTTGGCATGGCCGGTTCTTCCTTTTTCCTCATGTATCCACTCCAGTGTCACATTTTCAAAAAACCCTTCTGTGACCACCTAATTTAACATGTTCCATCCTCCCCTCTCTTATAGCAACCTATTCATTTGTGTATATCACTGTTAATTTAACATGTAATTATATACTGTCCCATTCCTCTCTGTAGTGTTTAATGTACATTATTCATATTTATGTCTTCACAGATCTCAGGAGCAGAGTGTAGCTATTAAATGTCTTCATTTTGCTGTCTCCTTGGAACACTTAATGTCAAAGGGACTAAATTATTCATTCTAAGTTGATAACTCACAGTGTCATGATATATTGTAATGTTTAGAATGTCTCAGTAAACCTAAGCTCTGTTTATCTGTAAATTGTTTTTTATGCTTCATTAAGAAATAAATTCAATTCCTATTTTCCTAGTATGGCTCTTGTTCTTCCGTGTCTCACTAATGAAGGAGCAGGAAGACTTTCTGTCCTTTACAAGGCTAACCTTAGGGAATTGGTGCCCCCGTATTGCAACTGGACCCTCAGGAAAGCCTCCAAAGAGGAGGGCTCCTAGTTGGAGACCAGTCAGCTTTCCTTAGTTTCTTTACTACTCTGGAAACAGGAGGATCAGTCCTCCAACTCCATTCATGAGGTTCATGACCTTTGACTTTTCATTTCTCCTGTGATTTCCCTTCTCACAGTCAAAACTTAAATTACACACACTACTAGTTTAAAGGACTCTGGGAGAACCAAATGAAGTGAACTAGCCTAGAATTGTATCCTCTTTCTTCGTCTCCTGTCTCACAGCCAGTTCAGCTGCTAATCATTGAGTCTCAAAACCGATCAGAGGAAGAAGTGCCTTCTGGGATTGCTTAAACGACAAGATATTTTTAAAACAGTGTTTGTAAAATGAGAAAAACTGAGGGTCATGCCATCTTGTGTGATAGAAGCTTTCTGAACATTTGATTGTGTGTATATGTGAGGTGCTGTAACCTGTGTTAGTTGCACCATGCTCTCACCTCCTGTCCTCTCTGAGTCCGTACAGTGTGAGGGCAGCCCTGCTCAGCACCAGCTCCAAGGAGCAGAAGTCACTTGCCTGATCTTTGCTTCCTTGCAAGGATTTCCTTCCTTTTTGTTTTATGTAACTTCATACTTTATAGAAAAGGTGAATGTTACTCATAACAGATGGCTGTCTTTCATACAGAAGGAAAATAGAATGTATTATTTTCTAATAAGAACATAAATTGTTTTATTTCAAAGTCCACAGATGTATATTTACAACATAGTATTCATTATTTTTTAAATGTCCTTTTAATCATTAGTTATTTTCTAAATTTCATTTCAGTATTTTCATTAGTGTTTTTCATTATATCTTCTAGCCACTGTTATCAAAGTCCAAATAACATAAAAATAGTAAGGAAGAAAATGTTTTACACAGTCTCCTCCTTTTCTTTTCTTCTAAAGTTCACCTCTGGTAACAGTATGGTGAATATTATTTTAGACTTTGTACATTTAAATTTTATGTTCAAAATTTTTTTTAAGTAATACAAACATCGTAACAGTCTAGAAGGAATAAAGTAGAAAACAGGTCATTGATTACCTCCTTTCCTCATTTGCTTATCCTGGATATTGTCGGTTAATGTTGGTATACGTGTAGTATGTATACTCTACTGTGTTTACTGCCTTTCCTGAAAGAATGGAATCATACTGTTTTGGAAAATTCTTCTCTTGGTCACTACAAAGTGCAACATGTCTTGGTTTTTTTGTAATTAAAAGCAAGCTTTCAGGTAAAGATATTTATACATATTTGTACATGTGTGAGTTAATTTGTAGAGTAATGCCAAGAAATTGTTGGATCAACAAGTGAACATTTTTAATTTTGATAAATATTGACACATCAACACAGCATGCGAGAGCGTACTCCTTTCCTTAACCTTTATATATACTTTGTTTACTGGAACTTTTTTGCCAATTTATTACACAAACATCATTTTTCTAGCAATTAAGACCTGCAGACAATGTTTTAGATGCAGTGACATAGCCAAGGAAAACAAAGAAAAGCAAAAAAAACACAAAATATATTCTGCCTATGTGGAACTTACATTTTAGTGAGAGGAGACAATAAATAAATATTATGGCAGTTCGTGGTAAATACTGTATTTTAAAAAGGGATAGAAGAGAGAATGGGAAGTGGTATTTGGTGGTGGTGGTCGGTCTATACATGAAAATAGTATAGTCTCGGTGGCCTTGCTGAGGACGTGAAATTGGGCTATGCATAAGGAGCATTCCACATAGAGTTACGTGATGCACAATAGTCTTGAAACAGCAGGTTGCTGTAGCTGGAATAGAGTGAGCCAAGTGTGAAGTAGGAGATGGATTTGAGAGAGAATATGTGAAGTGGTGTTCAGCTCCCAAGAAGGGTTTGGGGGTTACGGTGAATAGGATGGGAGGCCATTAGGGAGTTTGAAGAGGAATGACAACATTCCTATGATGCTTTAGAAGGATTTCTTTGGCTGCTGTCTTGAGAATTGGCTAGAGGAAGATACAGGTGGCAGCAGAAGACCCACTATGAGCCAGTGACAGTATCCTGGTGAGAGTTGATGGTGGCTTCAGTAGGGAGGGGGTGGTAGGGAGTAGGTAGTCAGTGGTCAGGTCCTGAGTATTTTTTAAGGTATCTCCCTCCAAATTAGATATGGGGTAAGAGGAAAAAATGGAGTCAACACCAAGACTTTTGGCTGAACAACTGAAGACTGGGCTTGCTATTTATTGAAATAGAGAAGGCTGGGAGATCAGATGTTGGCTTTGGATATGACACATTTTCTCATTAGACATCCAAGTAGATCTCAGGTAGATCATTTGGTAAGTAAGTCAGGGATTCATAGGAGAAGTTTGGGCTGGAATATAAAGCTGGGAATCAACAAATGGTAAATGGTATTTATAGCCATGAGATAGATTGAGTTCTAGGAGATAGAAGAAAGAAATGGAAAAGAAGCAGTTGGTGAGATAAGAGGGAAACTGGGTCTTTAGAAAAGATTGTTTTAAAAAGGAGGAAAAAATGGATTATGTCCAATGCTGCTAGGGTCACATAAGATGAGGACTGATAATTGTCACTGAATTAAGCAGTGTGAAAGCTCTTCATAGTCATGACAAGAACAGCTTGGTTAGTGTTGTGATTGGGGGAGGGGTTGAGATAAAATAGGAAGAGACAGATTTAGAGATGAGGGCAGGGAGCGTTTTCCAAAAGCTTAGCAGTAAAGGTGCCTGAGATGTAGAACTTGGAAAAGTGGGATTTAATCAAGATAAGAGTTTAGCCAGAATATGGGGTTTTAGAGCCAGAGAAGGGTAAGAAAGGGAAGAAGCATAAGAAAGTTGAAAGTGTATGTGAGAAGTGCTTCCAATGATGAAGGATTAAACTGGGCATTCTATTAATGAGGTCAAGTTTCCTTTTATGTGTTTGTTGGCCATTCTTATTTGTGTGTGTATGTGTGTATTAAAGAATTTTCTGTATAACAAAGAAATCAGTCTTTGGTCACATATACTGCAGATACTTTTCATAGTTTATCATTTGTCTTATGGCTGAAATTTTTATTTTTTTGTAGCATTATCAGCTTCATGTCATTATAACAGCCTTCTAAAATTGTTAAAGGATTTGCTTATGTTTCTTCTAGTAATTTTATGTTAACACTTCTAGAAGTTAAAATCTGTGATTCATGTGGATTTCATTAGGTGGGAATATCGATTTATTTTTCCACAATAATTTTTATTGAACAATCATCTTTTTCCCCACACTAATTTGCAGGACTGCTGTTTGGGGGGTTATTTCTGAGTTATATTCAAATCCATTGATTATCTGCCTGTCCCTGTAACAGTATAACTCTTGTTTTTTATTCCATAGCTTTGAGAAAATTTTTACTATCTGGTATGGCTAGTGGAGGTCCTACTACCACCATTGCTCTGATTTTTCTGAATTTTTCTGAGTATTTCAGGTGTTTATTATCCCAGATCATAATGCTAGCCATATGTATTGATCATTATGTACAGTGTTGTAGTAAATGTTTTGCATACATATTATAGCTATTTTCATCATTGTGACAACCATGTTAGGGACAAGTTATTATTATTCATGAGAAGAACACATAATATGCCCAAGGTGATAAGTCTCGTAAGTGGTGAAGCTGTGATTTGAAGTCAGGCTCCAGAGACTGTGCTCCTACCTCTCCATGTAAACTTCTGAATCCTTGCATCCAAGTCATTTAGAGTTAAAATCGAAAATATGATGTTAGTATTTGGATCAGAATTACATTGAAATTTATAGGTAACGTTAGGTGGAATTGACATGTTTACCATATGGAATTATCCAAAACTAAAGTATGTCTTTTCATGAGTGCAAATTTTATTTGATGAGTTTTACATAGACTGCAAGGTTTTTTTCCTACAGGTTCTCCGTATCTTGCTGTAAGTGACACCAAGCTTGTGTGTGTGTTTTTGTGCGTGTGTGCTCTTTCTCAGATTTTAGTTCCCTGTCGTTGTGCTGGCTTCATATTAGACTCCTTCCATTTTCCCCTCTCCTTTTTAAAAAGCAATACAATTACCAGTCCTTTAAATATCTGAAGAAATTCATCTGGGAAAACACCTGGCAATTTTTGGATGGTTAACTCCTTGATATGTTCCTAAGTTTATTCCATGTTCTGTCCGCCTGTGTCTCTTCTATAATTTATTAAGTTCTATAAAATTATAGTGATACTTGAAATGCTAGAAATGCTTTTCACCTAGGTTTTCAAATTTATTTGCTTAGATGTGTGAAAAATATTTGTAAAGAAAATGTCTTAAATTCCTTTATATTGATAGCGGTAGCTAATTTAACTCCATTGTCAAAACTTTAATATTGAACAATTTGTACCTCTTAATTTTTCTCTGGGATTCAATAGGGTAGTGACTTAGCTTTTTCTGGTTCTTAGAAGATTGGGCTTTTGGAATGTTTTATCAATTACATGGTTTCTCTACTTTTTGAATCAATAAAATTTCTACTTTTTTATTTCATTTTCATTTTCTTGGGTTTTATCACACTCCAATACTCCATAAGTAGCAGTTCATATAAATTTTAAAGTACACTTTTTATAAATGCAGATATTGCCTATGAAGGAAGTATTTAATGATAACTTAGTGTAAATTATTTTAGTCCCCATACTTTCCTCACACACAGAAAATAACCACCTTTTCTTGGGATTGAATTTAGTTCAATCTGCTGAAGACTTTGCTTTTTAACTGTTTTATCCACTTCTTTGTGAGTTGTCCTCGCACTGGCTGAAAGGAGCTCACAGAGTGAATGGGAGCTGTAATACGGTGGAAAAGGGGAAGGCGATTGGAAAAGGTGACAGGATGGCTGCTGGGGGCTTGTGGATAGAGGACTGTTAAGGATGTGAGAAAGGCCAGAATAAGAACTGAGAGAGCACCACAGGCAAATCCTGTGAATGCTTAGTAACTTTTATGTGAATGAGACAGGAGAAAATACAGACGAGGATTCTGTAAGGAATGGTGACCCTTTCCCTGCCTTTGCCTATCAGTTTTCATTCTATTAATAGCTTGTATCCGAAGACATTGAAAACCAGCAATCCTTTTGCAAGCATAAAGTTCCATTGACTTTCCTTGGAGTTATGTTTTAAACGATGGTATGAAAATGTAAAAAGAGTCTATGAAAATTTTACCTAGAGAGGAATCGGAATAAAACTTCCCCCCAAATTTACAGAATCGTTAGAATTTATCAAAATCTAACATGTTTGTAATACTTGATATACTCTAAAGTCATTATGATTCCTATTTCTAAAAGATTTAAATTAAAATTAAATAACATACACATTGGAAATATAAATCTGTATATTACACTAAATATGTATGTTATATCATATCCTTCATTATACAATATTATAATATATGGAGAGAATAATTTAATAATGTCTACCAGGTCAAAAGCCATATTACATATTTATAACATATGCAAAGTACAGTATTTATGGACAATTAGATCCCTCTTTCCTGGAATAACATTATATTCAGAAGTTTTTTCTAACCCTGTGAATTATAAGCCCTCTTTTTTCCATTTTGCATGCTTATTTTCTTTGTCTGGCTATAACTACAGTTACGCTTCATTTTCCTGAATTATTGGTAACACTGCAATATATTAAGGTGTTTATTCATTGAAAAAAGAAAGAAATGTGGCCCCAGTTCAACCAATAATTCTGTACTTTGTGGCAGACAGTATGCCAGGGATTCTCTTTGAGATAATGTGTGCGTGGGTGTTTGTGTGTGGATGTGTGTATATGAGGGAGAGGGTTAAAAAAACATGTTATTTTGGTCCCAACTGATGTTCAAGAACAATAGAAATACTTATTCAGTGTCTCCATTTCTATCTTCATATTCCATAGCATTCATTCCTAAATCTGTGGTGTTGTCAGCATAGTGCTAAGATATAAAATATTCTACTGCTCAATATAACTACAGTCCCTTAGCTCTGGGAAGACAACTCAAAGTGTATATTCCTATAGGTGTTGCTTAAATTATGACAACACACCAGTCTGATATATGTGGAACTATTACAATCTGTTAAAAGTAGTCTGTTAATTTTTAAGGATCAGTCTTCTTTTTTAAGAGAGATTTCATCCTTAGTTTCTACCGTAACAGATGAGTGTGTGTTTAAGAGATTTGATGGTAATGAGTAGGGCATCGTTAAATGCCTATCGATGACATAATAGAAGCAGAACCTCCTCTCGTAAGAAAAGCTTTTGCGAACCTGGAAATATGTCAAAACATGGCCTCAGTCTGTGGCTTTAATCAGCACATGCCACAGTTACTATCGGACAGGAATGGAAGATCTCAAAGTTAGCCTGTCCAGTCCTCTTTTTCTACCTCCCTAAGCGCTTATATGCAGTTCTAACCTGCTAATCAGATGAGATTCCTTATTTACAAAGCATTTAGAAGATCTTGTTCTTTTCCTAATGACTGAAGTGAGATTATAATGCTTTGTTTTGGAACTTCATTCATCTCATTTATCTAATTCTTTTATTATCATTATAATTTACTTAAGAAGCATGTTTACATGGGACTTCAGTGCAGTTTATATGGTGCTGGATATCATCAAGTGCTAACAATAATATATTATGCGCAAGCCTTTTAATGGTTTTGTTGATTATAGCATAACCCCAATAGTATATAACAAGTAATACAAGATTCTAATGGTTAAAATTCTTGAGTCTTTTAAAAATGTCTTTAGCAGCAAACAGTTAAGTATGGAATTCCAGATCCCAAGAATAGAGCTAGACAAAATAATTTTAGTTTAAAACTACTTATGGTTATAGCCCCAGTTTTCAGTCAGGAAGCTTCGTACACAATAAAGTGTACACTCTACAGCTTACAGCTACATAACCTTAAACAGGTTATTCAGCTACTGTATTTCTTGCCTGTTGGGGAATATGTAATAGTTCGTACTTTTCAGGAGTACCTGTAAACATTCAGTAAGATAATAATAGTAACAGCAGCAGCAAACACTTCTACAGTCCTTGCTGTGTATTAGACATTGATCTATGCACAATTCATTTTTAAACCTTAGATCCTCACCCACCTTATGCATTAGGTTCTGTTATATCTGGCATTAAATATTAGCAAATAAAACCAGCAAGAACTGCAAAAAGTCATTGTGTCTTTAACCACATTCTAGTGACAATGAGTGCATTGAAAACGTTACCATTTTCAAAAAAATAAAAGGGCGGTGCCTGTGGCTCAAAGGAGTAGGGCGCCAGCCCCATATGCCAGAGGTGGTAGGTTCAAACCCAGCCCCGGCCAAAAACTGCAAAAAAAAAAAAAAAAAAAAGAAAGAAAGAAAGAAAACGTTGCTATTTTCCATTGAAATTTATATTTTATATTTTAAATTGTCTTTGAAGATTTTAAATACCTTATCTATTTTCTTTTATCTTTGATTTCTTAGTATTTTATTTTTATTTAAACTCAAAGTGAAAACATGCTAATCACCTGTGATTGTTAAGAATATGCCACTCTTCAGATAAACTATATTTAATTGTATTTTTAGCCACAGTTTAAGCAAAGAGAGACCAAAGATAGGCAGAAAATTGATGTTAACTGATAGTGCCATTGGTGGTGGGGCATTTTCAAGTTACCTCCGCAGATCCACAAAGCAAAAAGATAGATTTGAAAACACAATGAAATGTGTCTTTTACCTGAGTTTTAATAATTAATATAAGCAGTTTTCACCACTTTTTCTATAAGCTAAATGCCTGTGAAGCAAGACTTTGGAAAATAATTGTTGGTCTTTTTTCATCTAAGCCAGAAGTTCTCAACCTGTGGGTTGTGACCCACATGAACCGTATTAAAGGCTCGGGGCATTAGGAAGTTTGAGAAACACTGAGCCAATAAAATGTATTCCTTTTTTCTGTTTTTCCTGTTTTATGTCACATATCAAAACATGCTCTAGGAAAATTCACAAGATAGCTATGAAATATGTACAATCTCTGTGTTTTGAATGAATGACTTAACAGTCTTCCATCACAATGGAAGCTTATACTAAGGACAGGAAGAAATTTCACTAGAGTCCTAGAAAGTCATAAGTAGTCTTGGAGAGCTCTTTCAGCTGTGATCGACTCAAAAGGATAGTACACCCTGTAGCTCTGGGTAAAAGAATTCAGTAAAGAATACAAAGCATGCAAGCAAGTATTTGAACCATAATGTATACTTGTCTTAAAGCCTGGTTTTCAGGTAGTTTTCAAGCCCCAAATAATCTGACCATAAATGTGTAAACATGCAATCTAAGCTAATAAAACTGATAATGATAATGCTAAAGGTAATAATCACACCAATAAAAAACCATGACCACCTCAGTCTACCAAAGAAGCACTAAAGCCTTCCTTCACAAACAGCAGAAATTTGAACTTCCATATATGTGACTTCACCATGCCCAAGTATAGTGAGAACTTGGCAGTGAAACAAACCTTACAGGATAGCCAGATCTTCGTGAAGTATGTAGTTGATTAATCCTCAGCAAGCACTCTATTCTAATTTTAGCCTATAATATATAAATGCCAACTTTAAATGACTTTTATAGGTAATTTAGTAGGTTACTAATAAGGACCCCTTTAAGGTAATAATGAAAGTTAATAGCATTGTGCATCATTTGCTGGTAAGAGTCCCATTCCAGATTGTGTGTATGTTTGCATCTTACCAGTTAAAGACCAATTAAGAAACTCATAGCCAGCTGGGAACCAGCCTTTGAGAATCATCCCCCTACCCACACACACTCTGCGCATAGTTTGGCAAGGAATTCCCCATTTTTCCATCTTGACATATTGACGCATATTTTCCCTTTACAGTATTAAAGGTATTTTTTTTATTATATTGATACAATAAATAGACCTCAGGTAATATTTGTGGAAACATAAAAAAATGGAAGGCAATTTAATAATACCTCCTTGATAAATTTTTCCTATGATTCTCTACTAATCTGTCCAATAAATATATTTAAGGAATGGCCAAAATTATACAATTTTTAAGAAAATTTATTGTGACGTTGCTTATGCTTGTCACTGGAAACAAGCTAAATTTTATCAATAGATGATAGTTTAAATCGTATCTTTACAATGGAATTCTATGTATCTATCCAGAGATAAGTGAGGAAGTTTCATACATACAGATGCTCCTTGACTTACAATTGGGTTATGTCCGTGGTAAGTTGAAAATGCTTATACTATACCTAAGCTTCTGAACATTATTCCTCAGCCTAGCCTACCTTAAACATGTTCAGAACACTTACATTAGCCTGTAGTTGGGCAAAATCATCTAACATGAAGCCTGCCTTATTTAAAATGTTGACTATATCATGTAATTTATTGGCTACTGTACTGAACGCGAAAAAATAGTTTTGCACCTTGGTTAACAAAAAATCATAAGGTGAACCATTGTAAGTTGGAGCCTGTCTGTACTGACACAGGAAGATTTCCAAGACATGTCGTGTACTGGCAAAAAAACTTAAGTGGCAAAGCAGTATATGTGATCTTTTATGTGTGTTTTTAAATATACAAACGCATTTATATGTAGGTGATGCAAGATTTATATTAATTTTGCTATTATTTTACCTTTACAGATGGATTGAGGAAGGAAATGGGGGGGGATTTTACCTATATTACTTGTTTTGTATTATCTAAATTTCACATATATTAATTTTATAATAAAAGAAAGAGAAACCCATTTGCTCTTTGGAAAAGATCTGGAAAAACATATTTATACTTATGATACAACATATTAATGATACAACAAGACTTGTTATTTTTCTTCTGACATAAGATAATGAAGAGCTTCTAATATGAGCACCATGGTAATGCTGGTACTCATGGAGAGAGGGGTCTTCCCAAAGTCTATAAAAGCAGTTCTGGAAGTTTCGGTTATTTATTCTCACCTTTATATATCTATCCATACTTTTGATTTTATTTCTTTCTCCATGTTCTCAGAGATGTATGTGTGCATGTGTTTTTATGTGGGGCCAGGGATATGTATGTATATCATTTAAGCATGTAGGTGATTATCAAGATTGGTTGAAAAACTTAAGGAAGCAGTGGTAAGGGTAGCTGGTGGTGATTATGGCCTTTTTTTTTTTTTTATTGTTAGGGATTCATTGAGCGTACAATAAGCCAGGTTACACTGATTGCATTTGTTAGGTAAAGTCCCTCTTGCAATCATGTCTTGCCCCCAGAAGGTGTGACACACACCAAGGCCCCACCCCCCTCCCTCCTTCCCTCTTTCTGCTTTTCCTCCCCCCATAACCTTAATTGTCATTAATTGTCCTCATATCAAAATTGAGTACATAGGATTCATGCTTCTCCATTCTTGTGATGCTTTACTAAGAATAATGTCTTCCACTTCTATCCAGGTTAATACGAAGGATGTAAAGTCTCCATTTTTTTTAATAGTTGAATAGTATTCCATGGTGTACATATACCACAGCTTGTTAATCCATTCCTGGGTTGGTGGGCATTTGGGCTGTTTCCGCATTTTGGCGATTGTAAATTGTTCTTTTCTCCCTTCCTCTCAATCTTAGTAAGAATCACCCTGAAAATAGTTGAAAAGAGATAGCTCAATGATCACACCCAATGAAGTACTAAATATTTATCCTACTACAATGGTTATTGTAAGGTTTCTAAAGGAAAACACTAATTATACTAAATTATTTGATTGAGAGAATTTTATTCTTAGCTAATACTCATGGCTCTATGAACTACACAACTCATTCAAAATAGTTTCTTATCTTTAAATTGCTGGCATTAAATTTTATTGAAAGTCATTAAAAAATCATGGAAAGGGTGCCCAGTTGAAAATTTACTAATGTTAGTTATTTTTTTCAGAATGACAGACTTAGAAACATTACTCAAATGACATCTTAATTGCATAGAAATTTGACCACACTGATTGGTTCTTTCTAAAGTGAGTGTGGGATTAATATGAAATACGTGGGCTTATTTGACGACTTGAGAAATACCTTTCTTGTGGTAAATTTCATGATGTAATGTTATTTTATTAGGAAAGGTGGCCTTTTTTCTTAAATTGTAATGCTTTACAGATTTGAAGCCCTGATTATACATAAGCACTATTGTATACAATAAGCTCGTTGTGGTTGGAAAGGATGTTTACTATAGTGTTTAAGAGCATACAATATGGAATCAGACTGTTGGAGTTCATATCCTGGCCCTGCCACTTCCAAGCTGTGGGATCTTGGACAATTTACCTACCCTCCCTCTGCCTTGGTGTCCACATCTTTAAAATGAAGATATAAGTAGTATAACTCTATTTCATAGAGTTGTTACAAGATTGTTCTAATAATTTAATGAGTTAATACTTACAAAGCTCTTGTACATATAGAGTGTTCACTAATTATGGCGACTATTATTTGTCATTTAGCAATCTAATGTCAAGTAAGTGCTGTGTGTGTGTGTTGTCAAATGCATTGTTTACATTTTATGGTCTAAATCTTTTTTAAGTATATTTTTTACTTTTATTTTTCTGGAATATAAAAACTGATTTTTAGACTAGTTGGTTTTGATTATTTGTTTCTCGTTTGTATTACAGTTACAAATTATAACACTGTGGTAGAAACAAATTCGGATTCAGATGATGAAGACAAACTCCATATTGTGGAAGAAGAAAGTGTTACAGACGCAGCTGATTGTGAGGGTGGTGTGCCGGAAGATGATCTGCCAACAGACCAGACAGTATTACCAGGGAGCAGCGAAGGAGAAGGGAACGTTAAGAATTGCTGGGAGGATGATGGTAAGTCTGAATTTTTTGAATAATATTGTATGATCCTTGATTCTTTCTTAAAACTAGATGGGTGGCGCCTGTGGCTCATTGAGTAGGGCGCCGACCCCATATACCGAGGGTGGCGGGTTCAAACCCAGCCCCGGCTGAACTGCAACCAAAAAGTAGCCAGGCATTGTGGCAGGCGCCTGTAGTTCCAGCTGCTCGGGAGGCTGAGGCAGGAGAATCGCTGAAACCCAAGAGCTTAGAGGTTGCTGTGAGTCCTGTGACAACATGGCACTCTACCGAAGGCGGTAAAGTGAGACTCTGTCTCTACAAAAAAAAAAAAAAAACTATGTATTAGCTGAAAAGATAAATTAGATGAAAACTTTTAAATGAACGGTACATTTGTCTATTAATAATTATTAAATGTTCTAGCTACTAAAAAGTAGATGATAAAGCTGATTTATAACATTACTTTGTAGTATATTGAATTTCAGTAGATTTTACTACCTAATATCAAGCTTTTCATATATTATTGATACAATTGAACCTACCTTTCATTTTCTGTTATATCCTTAAATGCAGAATCTACTTAAAAACCAATAAATATTATTTCGGTGTAGTAAAATTGTAATTCGATGTGCAAAAAATCCCAAGCAGAGACTTTTCGTGTTTGTAAGCCTCTCCATGCATATGTCATTTTTACTAAAGTAAAATTTTTACTTTTACCTAATAAGTAAAGCATAGTTTAATGGGAGAACCAGTAAAAGCAAGGAGGCCTGCCACCTACTGCCTTTTTAATGAGTAAACACTAAGTGTTTAACCTTTTCCTTCATCCATCAAGTGGAGAAATTGAATCTAGTCTTTTATTCTATCTCTGAAATTCCTTCTTTCTACTTTTCCTAATAAACTAATTGTTTAGCCTGTCTATGCCAGGGTAAGCACCAGTGGTATAAAAATAGGATATGGAGGTGGCAGGTATTATGAATTAGAGAGGTTGGGGATCAAGAGCAAGGGCATTAGCAAAGGCAAAGATCAACATGTAGGAGCTCAAATCTGAAGCCAATTTGAGCTTCAGAGAAGACTCCCAGCAAGAGTTCAAGTTCAAGGAGGTCATCTAGACAGGATATCAAAACTAAGGCTAGGAAATCCAAGATACTAGGTTAGGCATGCAGGTTAGAGAATCAGGATAATGAAAGGTTGAAATTTAGCTTAAAGTTTAAATAATAGGCATAGTTTGGCATAAGTTAAAATGAATACGATATGATAAATCTTACATTTAAAGGGGGACTTTTAAAATCATGTAATTAGCCTTGTACTTTCATACTGTTGCTTATTTGTCCATTCAGTAAGCTCTGCAGAAATGGATTGCAAATGTGAGTAAGATTATCTCTGTATGAACGGTGTTTATAGCTTAAACACTATAAGATAGTGGGGGATAGAGATAAATAAGTCGCAAATACATTACAGTTGGATTTAGGTGTCAATTTAAAATTATGTGGCAGCATCAAGGAGGAACATCCAAGTCAGAGAGAGGAGAAGTTCTAGAAGACTTTCTGAGTAAAGGTTGATGTTGAGTTCTAAAGGCTAATAGAAGTTAATTAGGCAAAGACAAGGGAATATAAGGCATTTCAAACAGAAAAGGCAACATGCACGAGGCTGCCGAGGCTTGAGCAAACAGCATTCACAGAAAATGAGACCAAAGAAGTAAATGAGGGAAAGAATATGAGGTGCTTTGTGACTAAGTCAGGGGACTTTAAACTTTATCCTGGAAGCTATGAGAAGAACATTGATATGTAATTTATAAATAAGTCTGATGCAGTAGGAAAAATAATTTTAAAGAGAGGAGGTCTGAAATAATGCCTCCACTAAGGAGGCTGTGATAATCAGGCAGTGGTAAGGGTTTTAGAACTAAAGTAGTGTACCATGGGATGTGGAAAGAAGAGAAATGTTTGAAAGAATTGTAGGACATAGAATTTATAAGAATTGGTTGATTCTGGGCGGCGCCTGTGGCTCAGTCGGTAGGGCGCCGGCCCCATATGCCGAGAGTGGCGGGTTCAAACCCGGCCCAAACTGCAACCAAAAAATGGCTGGGCGTTGTGGCGGGCGCCTGTGGTCCCAGCTGCTCGGGAGGCTGAGGCAGGAGAATCGCTTGAGCCCAGGAGTTGGAGGTTGCTGTGAGCTGTGTGAGGCCACAGCACTCTGCCGAGGGCCATAAAGTGAGAGACTCTGTCTCTACAAAAAAAAAAAAAAAAAAGAATTGGTTGATTCTGTATAGACGGTAACAGATGGAAGGATTGACAAGCTCCCAGGTTTCTAAAAAGTAGAACCCAGATTAAGTAATATAGGTACTAGTTTCTCTTTAAAGGTTTGGTAGAATTCTGATGTGAAGCCATCTGGTCCCAGGCTTTTCTTTTTGGGGAGATTTCTTATAGTTGATGCTATTTCAGAGCTTGTTATAGGCTATTCAACATAGGACCAGAGGAGATCAAACTGTCACTCTTCGCAGACGATATGATTATATATCTGGAAAACCCCAGGGAATCAACTACAAAACTCCTAGAAGTGATCAAGGAATATAGTAACATCTCCGGATACAAAATTAACACTCATAAATCTGTAGCCTTTATATACACCAACAATGGTCAAGGGGAAAAAACAATCAAGGATTCTATTCCCTTCTATTCCCTTTACAAAAGTGCCAAAGAAGATGAAATATCTGGGAGTGTATCTAACTAAAGACATGAAAGATCTCTATAAAGAGAACTATGAAACTCTGAGAAAAGAAATAGCTGAAGATGTTAACAAATGGAAAAATATACCATGCTCATGGCTGGGAAGAATCAACATTGTTAAAATGTCTAAAGCAATTTACAGATTTAACATGATCCCTATTAAAGCATCTCTCTCATATTTTAAAGACCTGGAAAAATTAGTACTTCGTTTTATATGGAAACAGAAAAAACCTCGAATAGCCAAGACATTACTCAGAAATAAAAACAAATCAGGAGGAATCACGCTTCCAGACTTCAGACTATATTATAAATCGATAGTGATCAAAACAGCATGGTACTGGCACAAAAATAGACAGGTAGATGTATGGAACAGAATTGAAGACCAAGAGGTGAACCCAGACACTTAACATCATTTGATTTTCCATAAGCCTATTAAAAATATAAATTGGGGGAAAGATTCCCTATTCAATAAATGGTGTTGGACGAATTGGCTGGCAACTTGTAGAAGACTGAAACTGGACCCACACCTTTCTCCTCTAACAAAAATTGACTCTCACTGGTTAAAGGACTTAAACTTAAGACATGAAACTATAAATATTCTTCGAAAGAGTGCAGGAGAAACGCTTGAAAAAAATTGGCCTGAGAGAATACTTCTTGAGAAAGACACCCCAGGCAATTGAAGCAACATCAAAAATACATTACTGGGATCTTAGCAAATTAAAAAGCTTCTGCACTGCTAAGAACACACTAAGTAAAGCAAATAGATAGCCCTTAGAATGGGAGAGGATTTTTGCAAGTTATACTACCGACAAAGGTCTAATAACCAGAATCCACATAGAACTCAAACTTATTACTAAGCAAAAAAACAAGTGATCCCATTTCATTGTGGGCAAGAGACATTAACAGAAGCTTCTCTGAAGAAGACAGGCGCATGGCCTACAGACACAAAAAATGCTCATCATCTTTAATCATCAGAGAAATACAAAACAAAACCTCTCTGAGATACCATCTAACTCTAGTAACAGCCCACATCACAAAATCCCAAAACTACACATGTTGGTGTGGATGTGGAGAAAAGGGAACACTTCTGCACTGCTGGTGGGTATGCAAGCTAGTACATTCCTTTGGAAGGAAGTTTGGAGAACATGCAGGGATCTAAATGGAGACCTGCCGTTTGATCCTGCAATTCCTCTTCTATGTGTATATCCAATGGACCAAAAATCATTTGGCAATAAAGATATTTGCACCAGATTGTTCTTTTTTTTTTTTTTTTGTAGAGACAGAGTCTCACTTTATGGCCCTTGGTAGAGTGCTATGGCATCACACAGCTCACAGCAACCTCCAACTCCTGGGCTTAGGCGATTCTCCTGCCTCAGCCTCCCGAGTAGCTGGGACTACAGGCGCCCGCCACAACGCCCGACTATTTTTTTGTTGCAGTTTGGCTGGGGCTGGGTTTGAACCCGCCACCCTCGGTATATGGGGCTGGCGCCTTACCGACTGAGCCACAGGCGCCGCCCGGCACCAGATTGTTCATTGCAGCTCTATTCATAATAGCCGAGTCATGGAAGAAGCCCAAGTGCCCATCGACCCATGAATGGATTAATAAATGGTGGTATATGTATACCATGGAATACTATGCAGCATTAAAAAAAATGGAGACTTTACCTCTTTTATGTTTACATGGATGGAACTGGAAAATATTCTTCTTAGTAAAATATCTCAGGAATGGAAAAAAAATATCCAATGTACTCAGTATCCAATGTATCCACAGTACTACTGTGAAACCAATTTGTTATAACTCACACTTGCATATGAAAAATGAAACACAATTTTAGCCTAAGATGAAGGAGGGAAGGGGAGGGAGAGGGAGGGAGTGGGAGGGATAGTAGGGGGACCACGACTATGGAGCACATTGCAAATACAAGTTGGATCTATCGTGTGTAGAACACAAATGTCCTAATGTTATAATTGGGTAAATGAGGGGAAAGCTATATTGATTAGTATGATGTAAACACTCCAATTTGTACAAATAATCAACACAGTGAAATTGGCATAAATGTATTTATGATGTGCAAAAGACTTAATAAAAAAAATAATAAAAAAATAGAACCCAGAGGAATTGATTTGCTTATTTATCATGACAGCTGGTTGATAGTTAAGATATTAACCTGTTAACATTAATACTCTGCTCAAAAATTGGAGCAAAGCTTTCTTATTATCTGTTTCTTATCTGTGGCCTGAATTGACTCGTCTGGTTAATTTAGAGTCTTAATGTTGATGCAAGAAGGAAATGGTTTACTTGGAAAAATGGGACATATGGAGAATGGTATAGATCAAAGGTGTCTAACCTCTGATTTCCTTTTTTCTTATCTATGGTATTGGATATCACAAAACTTATACATGGACTTTTTTTCTTTGCTAATCAGCCTTCGTTTGTATTTGTATATATACTATATGGCTGAGGACAACTCTTAATCTTCTGATGTTCAGCAGGGGGGAAAAAAAAAGGTTGGACACCCTTGACATAAATGAAGTAAGAAAAATCAATGAAGAGGTTCTGTTTCTGAAAATACATTGAGATAGGTTATTTGGACTAACCCCTTCACTGAAGACAACTAATAGTACTATATTAAAAACAAAATCAAAAAACTTCTTAACAGTTTCAAAGAGCTAGGTAGATAGTAATACATCAACATGATAAAATCAAAGTGAAGACAGGAACCTATAAAGGTAAAAATAGCAAATCACAGAATGAAAGCAAATCACAAAAAGAAGACTTTTTACCCTGAAGACATTTTCCGAACAAGGGAAATATAAGATGTGGTTTTCAGACTTCTGGGAGAAAACAAAGCCCAACACCACCAGAATTTAATAGCAGACTTCCTCCTAGTGTGGATTACATCTTCACATAAGGATGAACTGAAAACCAACTGTCTGCCATCCATAACACCCTCAAGAGTCGGCAAGCAAAGTTGCCTTGGCTAGGTACTGGGGGAAATGGAAGATCATATCTGAGAAATAGCAACCAGAAGCTATCTTGCACTGTTAAAGCCCAACTTCACATTTCTGAGTATTGCTGGGTAGCCTGATAAGCCTCAAACCATAAACTAGGTTTAAAGCGAAGTTGCTATGAATATAGGCACCAGGAAGAAGTAAAGTCAAGTCTTTTGGAGGAATATATTTTTATCCTAGCACTGCAAGTCTCCCAAATAATTGGGCAAGAAGATAGAAATATAAATGGGACTTACCAGAAACAATTTGTACTTATTTGTTACATAAAACTTCTTGGACCATAACAGGCTAAAAAATGTTAAAATTCCTTTATGGTACAAAAAATAAGTACCTAAATATAAACAAATAAAAATTTTAATTAAAATGAAACATTTTTTTCCCTAAAAGTTCAGGCTAAAAACATAGTTGTGTGTTGTAAACAGGAGTGCTTTATACATGGCAAAATGCAGTAACCAGTAGATTTTAAGGACCTAATGAAATACCAGATAATAAAAAAAATGAATTAGGAATTCAAGATTCAGAAAGTGGGTTTGATAGCAAATTAAACAAAGTTAAAGAAAGAATTAGTGAATTGGAAGATGGAGAAAATTATACTAAGTGAAGCCCATAGAGACATACATGGAAAAATATGAAAAACAAGTTAAGAGACATGACAGTTCAATATGTGTCTTAATTTTAGGGGAAGAGAGAATAGGACAGCAGCAGTACATAAAGAAATAATAGCTATCATTTTTTTTTTCCAGAATTGATGAAGGAGGCACCATATCTGGGCACAGTGGCTCACATCTATAATCTCAATACTATGGGAGGCCAAAGCAGGATTACTTGAGCTCAGGAGTTTGATACCAGCCTAGTCAAAATAGTGAGACATCCCATCTAAACAGAAAAAACATTAAAATTTAGCCAGGTCTGATGGCGTACACCTGTAACCCTACCTACTCAGGAGGCTGAGGTGCATGGATCACTTCAGTCTAGGAGATTTAGGCTATAATGAGCTATGATTATGCCACTGCATTCCAGCCTAGGCGACTGATTCTTTCTTTAAAAAACAAAAAAGGAATTGATGAAGGACACTAAATACGGACTCAAAAAGCCCAACAAATCTCAAGAAGGGTAAGATAGAAGAATGATGTGAACAAAGTTGGCTAGGTAAAAGATTCTAGTGTCCACATCCCCCACATCCTCCACATCACCTACGTCACCAATTTTAGCAAGCACCACTCACACACAGAAAGGCCTTTGTGGAAGTCCCAGAGTCTTGCTGAGAGATTCTAGAACCCTGATGAAACAGATGCACTGAAGATGGTTGAAAGAACGGTTTCAGTTTACCCATGTCAGCCTTCCCCCAAGATGGCATAGCTCAGTGCCAAAAGACGCCCCATGGCAAGCAATTCCTCCCATGGGGGAAAAAATGAGAGTGGAGCGAGTATCTGCAGCTTTGTGGAATACTTCCTAGGAGGCTCACATTTGCCTTGTCTCACCCAGAACACTGAGGGGAATCATGATGGTATAGCTAGGAGCAGGGAGAAGAGGAAAAACCACATGGCAACCAATGCATGTCTCTCAGCAGCCAGCTATTGATCCTACTCACAGAATTAAGGACTCCACCAAGAGACCCACAAATGAATCTCAAAGAACAATTCATCTGCAGACTTCCCCAGCACTTTCCTCCAGCCACGTGCAGTATTCCATATGTTCCTGTATCCATACCACTAGCATACAGCACATGGACCTAAACAGCAGGAGTGGATCTCAGTGTCTGGTCGTATCTCTTGATTTGGAAGACAGCCCACACCTTCCCTAGCGAAAATAAGTGGAAGGCCCTTAGCAGCAAGCCTGGCTTTGGGGGGATAAGGAGAACACACAATCCTACAACTTGCTGCCTAAGAGGAAACAAGAGGAGCAGAGCTGGTACATGTATACCAAAGTTCCAAGAGACTTTCAGAGTCTCCTCAGGCTCACTGGTGAAGGTCTTTTGCTATGGTTTGAGTGTTTGCATCCCTTTAAAGTTTCATGTTGACTAAGAAAATGCCAGAAAGGCTATGTTAACCAGTGTGATGAAAATATTTCAAAATGAATATAAAACCAACGCATGGTACCCCATGATTGCATTAATGTACACAGCTATGATTTAATAAAAAAAAAAATCATGTTGAAGCTTAACTCCCAATACAACAGTATTATGAGACCTTAAGGCAGTGATTAGGTAATGAAGGTTCTACCCTCATTAATGAGATTAGCACCTTCTTAATGGGCTAAAGGGAACTAAACAGCCTATTTTTGCCCATAATTCCTTTCACCATGTGAGGACAGTATTCATCCCCTCCTGAGGATGCAGGAGAGTATATTAAAAGGCCTGGACTAAGAAAGGTTTTCCCTTCCAAACCTGTCAGCAAAGACTGATGGAGGTAACTGCTTCTTTAAATCCAAAGACAACAATGCCAGTGACATAATGACTTGAGGAAATAGGACACCATCAGAGGAACAAAATAAACTTCAGTTGCTGACCCCAAAGAAATGGACATCTATGAATTACTGGGTGAAGAATTCAAAATAGTCATCTTAAACAAGTTTAGCGAGCTACAGAGACACAGACAGACAACTAAACAAAATCAGGAAAATAACAGATGAATAAAATAAAAATGCCAACTGAGCTGAAGAATGCAATATCTGAACTGAAAAATTCAATAGAGAGTGTCAACACCACACTTGTCAAACATAAGAAAGGGTAGGTAAACTAAAATATAGCTCATTTGAAATTATCCTCTCAGAGTAAGAGGAAGAAAAAAGAAGGAAAATAAGAAAGAAAGCCTGTAGAACTTGTGGGACACCATCATATTAAGCAATATACATGTTATAGGAGTCTCAGAGAAGAGAAATAGAGGTAGAAAGGTTATTTAATAAGTAATGATACAAAAACTGCCAAATCTGGAGAGGGAAGTGAACAATCCAGACGTGTAACAATCAAAAAATCTGAATGGATTAAATATAAACAGTCTTCACCAAAACAAATTATAATTGCCAAAAATCAAAGACAAAATTTTGAAAGTAGAAAAAGAAAAGCTGTTCTTCACAAATAAAGGAAGATGCATAAGACAACGAGCATATTTCAAAGCAGAAATCATTTAGGCAAAGAGAGCCTGGGATTAATATATTCAAAGATGGAAGAAAAACATTTTCAACCAAGAATACTTTACCCAGCAAAACTGTCCTTCATAAATGAAGAGAGAAAGACATTCCCAAACAAAAGGGTAAGGAATTTCTTCACCATTAGACTTGCTTTATAAGAAAAGCTATAAAGGGCAGTGCCTGTGGCTCAAAGGGGTAGGGCGCTGGCCCCATATGCCAGAGGTGGCATATTCAAACCCAGCCCTGGCCAAAAACTGCAAAAAGAAAAGAAAAGCTATAAATTCAGAATACTGAGATGTTTAATGGTGGTACATAAATCACTTTTAACTCTAATATAAAAAGTAAAAGACAAGGGTGCTAAAAATATAGCTACAATAATTTTTACTAGATACACAGTATACAAAGTTGTAAATTGTGATATCATAAAATAAAACATGGCAGGGGAGAAGTAAAAGTGGAAAGGTTTTGTACATGACAGAAATTAAGTCCTTATTAGCTTAAAATAGACTGTGAAACCTATGAAAAGGTTTCTATAAGTTTCATGGTATTTAAAGGGAAAACTATGATAAATACTTCAAATAATAAAGACAAAGGAATCAAATATGCTATTACAAAAAAATGAGATTTCAAAGGAAGACAGCAAGAGAAGAAGAAAGGAACAAAGGCACTATGAAAGTCAGAAAACAATTAACAGAATGGCAATAAAAGTCCTTATCTATCAATAATTACTTTAAATGGATTAAACTTAAAATTAAATTAATTTTAATTCAAACTAAAAAGACAATAGCTAAATGCATTTTTTTAAATGATCCAACTATAAACTGGCTACAAGAGAGAGAAAGAATAGAAAAAAAGATGTTCCATGCCAATGATAACCAAAAGAGAAATGCAAAGGAGAAAAAAGAGATAATTATACTTATACCAGACAAAATGGACTTGAAAGAAAAAGCTATCACAAGAGGCAAACAAGATTTTCATATAATGATAAAGGGACCAATATATGAAGAGGATATAGCAATTGTAAACATATATTTAGGCAGTACAAATATGAATCATTCTGAACGGAGAAATAGGTAGCAGTGCAGTAATCATAGGGACTTCAGTGCTCTACTTAAAATAATGGATAGATTGATCCAGACCAGATCAATAAGGAAACAAGTGGACTTGAACAATACTGGACAAAACTGACCTAATATATAAATACATAATATTCCATTCAACAGTTAGAGAATATTCACATTCTTTGAATGCACAGAGATTCAGGATAGAGCATATGTTAGGACATAAAATAAGTTTTAAGAAATTTAAGAAGATTAAAATCATATCAAGTATTTTCTCTAACAATAGGGGTGTGAAACCAGAAATCAGCAACAGGAAGAAAAATAGAAAATTCACAAATATGTGGAAATTAAGCAACATACCTCTGGACAACCCATAAATGAAAGAAGAAATCAAAAGAGAACTAAAAAATTATCTTACTATAAACAAAAATGGAAATACAAAATATTAAAGCCTGTGGAATCCAGTGAAAATAGCTCTAAGAGAGAACATTATGACAGAAAATAGCTCTAAGAGAGAACATTAATTGTAAATGGAGATCTCAAACAATCTAACATTACACCTCAAGGAACTAGAAAAACAAAAACAAAGTAATTCCAAAGTTAGGAGAAGAAAGGAAATAATATAAATTAAGGCACAAATAAATTAAATAGAGACTAGAAAAACAATATAAAAGATCAATAAAAATAAGAGTTGGTTTTTTGAAAAAGATAAAATTGAAAATCCTTTAGCTAGAATAAGAAAAAAAAAGGACACTCAAATAAAATTATAAATGAAAAAGGAGACATTACAAGTGATACCAGAGAAATAGCAGAGGGTCGTAAGAGACTACTATGAACAGTTATATGCCAACAAATTGGATAACAGAAAAAAATGAATAGATGCCTCACCATACAACCCAACAGGACTAAAGAATCAGAAAACAGAAACAGAATAATAACAAGAAAGAAGATGGAATCATTAATGAGAAATCTCCCAACAAAGAAAATTCAGGACAAGATGACTCACTGGTGAATTCTACCAAACATTTAAAAGATACAATTAAATAAGAGAACACTTTCAAACTTACTCTACAAGACCAGCATTGTTGTGATGCCAAATCCAGACAAGGACACTACAGGAAAAGAAGAGTATAGGCCAACATCCCTGGTAAAAATAGGTACAAAATTTTTCAACCTAATACTAGCAAACAGTAGTATGCTAGTATCATATGATATTAAAAATATCATGTACTATAATCAATTGGGATTTATCCTTAGGATGCAGGCATAGTTTAACAAATTCAAATAAAAAATGTGATATAACACATTAACTATAAAACTATACAATTATCTCATTAGATAAAAAAAGCATTTAGCAAAATTCAATATCCTTTCTTGATAAAAACTCTAAACAAATTAGGCATAAAAGAATATACCAACATATTAAAGGCAATATATGATAATCCCACAGCTAACATCATACCCAACAGGGGAAATCTTTTCCTCTAAGATCAGGAATAAGAAACAGGTGCCCAATTTCATCATTTGTATTCATGGAGTTCTAGAAGTCTTAGAACAATTAGGCAAGAAAAAGAAATAAAGGACATCCAAATCAAAAGAAAGAAGTTAAATTTATTCCTGTTTTTATATGACTTGTTCTTATGTATAAAAACTCTAAAAACGACAAGAAGTCTCACAGAATAAAGTCAGTATTATCTTAGTAATTCAAATTCAGCACACACAAATTGGTTTTATTTTTATATATTTGCAAGGAACTACCTAAAAAGAAATTTAAAAGTCCTATTTATAATAGTATCAAAAAGAATAAAATACTTTGGTATAAACTTAAGACCTTTACACTGAAATCTATAAAACACTGATGAAAGGAATTAGATGCAAATAAAAGGAAAAATACCCCATATTCATGAAAGTGATCTACAGATTTAATGTAATTCCGATCAAAATTTCAATGGTATTTTTCATAGAGTTAGAAAATACACCCCTAAAATTCATAAGGAACCACAAAAGCCCTTGAGCAGAACAAAGCTGGAAACATCAGACTTTCTACTTTAAATTATATTACAAAAAGCTGTAATAATCAAAACAGTATAGTGTTGGCATAAAAAACGATATATAGATCCATAGAACAGAATAGATAACCCAGAAATAAACCTACATGTACAGACAACTAATTTTAATCAAAGGTGCCACAAATATACCATAGGAAAAAGATAGTCTCACCAATAAATGTTGTTGGAAAAATTGGTTATCCACATGTAAAAGAATGAAATTTTGAATACATCATATACAAAAGTAAGTTAAATAGATTAAAATTTAAACATAAGACTTGAGACCATAAAACTTACAGAAGAAAATGTAAAGAACAAGCTCCTGATATTGGTCTATACAGTGATTTTTTTTTTTATATGATAGGCAACAAAGGCAAAAATTAAAAAGTGAGATTACACCATACAAGAAAGCTTCTTTATAACAGAGGAAACAACCACAAAATGAAAAGGCAACCTATGGAATGCAAGAAAATATTTTCAAATCTTATATCTGATAAGGGGGTTAAAATTCATAACATACAAGGAACTCAGACAACTGAATAACAAAAAAAAAATTTAAACCCCAAACAACCCAATTAAAAATAGAGAATGGCCTAGATTTCTTAGAGAGATACCCATGGCCAAGAGACATATGAAAAGGTGCTGATCATCACCAATCATCAGGGAAATACAAATCAAAACCCTAATGAGATACACCTCACACCGGTTAGTATGGCTATGATTAAAAATTCAAAAGATAACCAGTGTTGGTGAGAAGAACCCTTGTACACAGTTAGTGGGACTATTAGTATAGCCATTATGGAAAATAATACTGGGGTTTCTCAAAAAATTAAAAATGGAACTACCATATGATCCAGAAATTTTCTGGGTATGTATCCAAAGGAATTAAAAGCAGGATTTCAAAGAGATAGTTGCACTTCTATCTTCATTGCAGCATTAGTCACAAGAGCCGAGGTATGGAAACAACTTAAAATGCCCATCAGTGAATGAATGGGTATAAAAATTGTTGTGCATACATATAATGGAATATTAGTCAGACTTTATAAAAAGAAGGAATTGCCACCTTTTGGGGGCAACACGAATGGACCTGCAGGATTTGTAAATAAGACAGACACAGAGAGACAAATACTGTATGATCTCCTATGTGGAATTCAAATTAGTCAAACTCACAGACGCAGAGAGTAGAATAGTAGTTGCTAGAGGATAAAATCAAAAGATAAAATCATGTAGAACATGGTCCTTGAACACAATACAGTTAAGCTGGAATTTATAGTAAGATAAATAAATAAAATTCTATTTGGAAATTTTAAGAGAAACCTACGAATAATGTATTCCTAGGTCAATGAAAAACTTATAATGAAAATGAGATATTTTGAACTAAATGATAATGGAAATATTACATATAAGAATTAGTAGAATGTGATTAAAGCAGTTTTATAGAAAAATTTAGAACATTAAGTGTACTTTAGCAAAGGATAAAGGCTAAGAGTTAATGAGCTAAGCATCTATCTCAAGAACTTAGAACATCAAATTAAGCTGTTTGAAAATTTGTTTAAAGTAAATAAAAAATAGAAAAACCGATGGCACAAAGATCAACATAGGCAAAATTCTATTCTTTGAATACTATTCATGAACTTTTGACAACGTTTTTCAAAAAATAGAAAAGATAATAACATTAAGAATAAAAAAGAAGACGTAACTATAGATACTAGAAACATGGACCGGATAATATGAGATATTGTGAACAAGTTTATGCCAGCAGATTTGCAAATGTGAACAAAATATTAGAAATTCTTAACCAGGGCTATCTCAAGAAGAATTAAAAAACACAAATGGTTCTATAACACGTATATTCCCAAAAAGAGATCGTGAAGATACAGAACAACTGAAACTTCCAGACATCTCATGTAGAATAGCAAATAGTACTGACACTCCGGAAAATACTTCAGCAGTTTCTTTTTATAAGAAATAAATAACCATACAACACAGCAATCTCACTAAATGATTTTTTTCCTAGATGAATAAAAACTTAAGATTCACAGCAAAACTTGGATGTCTATGTTTTCTTTTCATAATTGCTGCAACCACAGCAGCTCTTTTCATAATTGCTGCAACCACAAATGGCCCTGTATTAGGGTTCTCCAGAGAAACAGAATCAATGAAATATCTATATCAGTATTGACAGATACAAATATGTGAGGGGGAATTTATTAATTATTATGGGAATTGGCTCACATGATTATGGAGGCTGGAAGGTCACACAGTAGGCTGTCTGCAAGCTGTAGATCCCAGGAAGCTGGAAGCAGGGTCAAGTCCAAAGGCCTCAGAACCAAGGAAGCCAGTAGTGTAAATCTCAGTCTGAGGCTAAAAGCTGGAGAACTCCAGGTGGAGTAAAGGAGGAGGTGGTGGTGAGAAAAGATGCCAATGTTTAAACCCTAGAATCCAAAGACTAGACAACTTGAAGTTCTGATGTCCCAGGGCAGGAGAAGAAGGGTGCCCCAGCTCCAAGAGAGAGAGCACGCAAATGTTCCTTTCTTTGCCTTTTTGTACTGTCTGGACCCCCAGCCAGTTGGATGGTGCCCACGTACCTTGAGGGGAGATTTTCCCCACTCAGTCCACTGACTCATACACCAGTCTCCTGACAAAACCCTCACACACATCCCCAGAAATAATGCATTACCAGCTAAATATCGTTAATCCAGTCAAGTTGACACTTAAAGTTAATCATGACAGACTCATTGTTCTTAGCAGGTGAAAGCTGCCATTATGGAAACTATAATATATCCCTACAAGCTGCACAACTCAACAATGAAAGAAACTACTGACATGAGCAGCAACTGGGGTGAATCTTAAAGCCGTTATGCTGAGTACAGAAAGCCAGCCTCACAAGGTTACATACTGTAATGATTACATTTATATGACATTTTTCAAAAAGGCAAAACTAATTTGATGGATAACAAATCACTTGTTCCCAGGTAGGTGAAAGAAGAGAGCGTGACTGTAAAGGGTAGAGCTTGAGGGAATTTGGAGTGATGAGGGACTCATTCTCTATTCTGGTTGTGGTGATAGTTATATGAATCTATACATATGTCAAAATTTATAGAATTGAATACCAAACGAAATAATAGTAAAATTTTCTATGTAATAATTTGTGCATGCACTTTTTTCCTACATAGAAAACTGTAGCCCAGGCCGGGCATGGTGGCTCACGCCTGTAATCTTAGCACTCTGGGAGGCTGAGGCAGGTGAATTGCCTGAGCTGACAGGTTTGAGACCAGCCTGAGCCAGAGTGAGACCTCACCTCTAAAATAAAAATAGCCAGGTGTTGTGGTGGACACCTGTCATCCCAGCTACTTGGGAGGCTGAGGCAAAAGAATCGCTTGAGCCGAAGAGTTTGAGGTTGCTGTGAGCTATGATGCCACAGCACTCTACCAAGGGTGACAGAGTGAGATAAAGTCATCCCTATATATCAGAAAGAGTTATAAACATACATGTGTGACCAAATGAAACATGGAGAAGGATACAGTGTTCATGGATGTAATAAATATATTCAGGGGGGTTTTAGCTAACCTCAGACTTTATTTAAATTTCACTGGTTTTTCCATTAATATTCTCTTGATCCAGTCCAAGGTACTACACTGTATTTAGTGGCTATGTCCCTTTAGTCTTCTCTGGTCTATTACAGTTTCTCAGTATTTCCTTGTTTTTTGTGACCTTGATGGTATTGAAGAGTACTGGTCAGGTATTTTGTAGAACATTCCTTCATTTGAGTTTGTCTGATGATTTTGCCATGATCAGACTGAGAATGTGGGATTTTTGGAAAGAATAACACCACGGTCAAGTGCTCTGCTTGTCACTTCACGTCAAGGGTGCATGACAGCCACAGGACATCGCTGTGATTTTTAACCTGGCACAGGAGGGACAACCAAGAGGCTCATGAGCAGAGTGAGGAAGGGGGTGGTGGTGGGGGGGCCTTATAGGAATGAATCCAGCAAGATTGTGGAATGCCAGGACATTTAAAGGTCTTACAAGCTACTAGAAGTACTTTTACTTTTATCAAAATGAAACATTAGAAGAATTTAAATAGAATTTTAGAAGGATACCTGGCTGCTCTATTGAGAATAAGCTACAGAAGGCGAGGGTAGGAATAGGAAGACTAGTAAAGAGACTATTAGTATAATCTAGGATGTGGCTAGAATCAGAGGCAATGGGGTGGGGGTCCATAAAACGTGTTGGTGGATTAGATGTGCACAGTGATTAAAAGAGGAGTTTAAGATGATCCCATGATTTTGTTGTGCATGTGTATGGTTAGGTTTGAAGGATGTCTAATTATGAGACATTTATTACTCTTAATCTTGTTAGAATCACTCCTACTTGTGTTTTTTATTCTGATTCTGTCATTCATCATGTTCATTTCCTTACTATCATCCAGAAAAGTAATGAGTAGTACCAAAGGGGTAAAAGTGAGGACAGAGTGCGACTTTGTCTCAAAAAAAAAAGACTCCAAATGATGGTGAGAAGGCAACAAAGAGGCTAGGGAAGCCAAATTAACAACATGGCAGTGAAATCCCCGGGTTTTCTCAGAGATCAGATGTGCTGGAAAATCAGCAACCTGAAAACCTCAACATGTACACACAAACACACAAAAAGCCCCAAGAAAAGCCTGCTCTCTCTAGCTGAAGGTCCAGGAAACAGGCAGCCTCGTAAGACAGAAAATGTTTAGACAATAACTCCTCTACTGTAGCCGAATAAATATAAAGAAAGAGAAACTGCAGCCTCACTCCCCATCCTTACCAGCGAAGGTTGAGTGGGGCGTCTTAAACTTCTAACCTTACTGAGTTGAGCCATCCCAACCCCCCAACACCAGTTTGTGAGCTGAGACTTGCAGCCCTTCCAAGCAGTCACAGGTGCCTCCCCTCCTTCCCTGAGGGTCAGCAGAAATCATGGAGAACACTGGGAAGCCTTGACTTCCATTCTGTCCCCACCTAGTAGGAATTCCCTTCTGCTCCCTCAGAGGAGGTTATCAAAGGAAGCCTAGTAGTTTCCAGGCTTTCACCACTACACAGAGTAACAACAGCATGCCTTTCAGCCAGGGGGTTAGCAGAAGCTGCTTGGGAACCATTTATGAGGCATCCGTGTTCTTCTGAGCCAGTGTTATTAGCAGAGGCCTGGTGGGGAACTTGAACTCAGTCCTCCTTCCCTCCCCACTAAGCAGTAACAAATAGTCCCTCTCCCCAGGCAGGGAATTGGGAGCTGGGAGAGGAGCCTGGAATTCCATCCCTACTTGCTATTAATAGGAGGACCCTTCCTTCTTCACCAGAGTGGCGTTACAGGAAGCCTGCCAAAACAGAAGATTAAATAAGATCCAGTGTCTTCTTGTCTCCTTAAATAATAACTAAAATGCCCAACTTTCATTTAAAAATCATTCATCATGCCAAGAACCTAGAAATTTCTATATGAATTAGAAAAGACATTCTCAGTAGACACCAACACTGAAGGGATCCAGATGTCAGAATTATTTGACAAGGATGTTAAAGCAGCCATGATAAAAATTCTTCAACAAGTAATTATGAAATGCTTGAAACACCCCCCAAATAGAAAATCTCAGCAAAGAAATACAGAAATTTTAGAACCTAAAAATATAGTAACTAAAATAAAACTCAATAGATGAGCTCAGTACAGAATAGAAGAACAGAGGAAAGAATTAGTGAACTAGGCGATAGAAAGATAGAATTCACAAAAGAGCAGAGTCTCAGCATCCTGTCTGGATCTAAATTTATGTCACTGGAATTCCAGAAGAAAGAGAAAAGAAGGTTGAGCTAAAAGAATTAAAAGAAATGACTGAAAAATTCTAAAATTTGGCAGAAGACATAAACCTATACCCTCAACAAGGTAAACCCAAAGAAATTCAAGCCAAGACACATAGGCAGACTTCTGAAAACTAAAGACAAAGAAAAAAATCTTAGAAGCAGAGTGAGAGAAATGGTACCTTTACCTATAGGGAAGAAACAATTTGCATGACGATTCCTTTTAAGAAACTATGGAAGCCTATAGGAAATAGCCCCCCTTTTTAAATGCATAAAAAAAATTACCAACCTGGAATTCTCTCTTGGGGATTCAAAAATGAAGGAAATTAGGACATTTTCAGGTGAAGGAAAACACTAAGAATGTGTCACCAGAAAACCTACTGCAGCTAGAAGAAGCTCTCCAAAGAGGAAGGAAATAAGAGTGAAATGTTGGAACAACAGGAAGGAAGGAAGGAAGAACAATGCATAGAATAAATATAAGGTTAAATGGAATAAATTTCCTTCTATAGCATTTCTTTGTCAATTATGTGTGATGATTGAAGCAAAAAATACAAGTATGGCTAGATAAAAATTAAACCAGAAAAAGGTCATTCATTTGAAGATACAACCTTTTTTATTTTTTTCATGCATAAACTATGTTTCTAAACCTACATGAAGTGTTAACGCTAAGCTGTACTTCATGTAATTTACACAAATTTGAAGGTTTGTGTACATCACGTTGTTGTTTGTAACAGTCTTGCCTGGCCAACATAAAACTTAATAAATAAAAATTGTGTTCTTTTGATGAATAATATCAGCCATTGAAAGCCACAAATCAAGACAATTCTGGCATTCTACCAGTTAAAAAAGTATCCTTATCCATTATAAGAATTCATAATACTTTTGTGAAAAGGTACACAGTTAATTTATAGCACTACCCAGCGGTACAAAGGAACCAAGAGTTCTTGCTAGAGCTTGATTTAGAATCCTCAGTAAGATTTTGATTCATAAATATAAAGGTCGTCACTTCTAATAATTCATTTAGTTGATTGCTATTAAGTGGCTTTTAGGCGTACATTCAAATGAAAGTTCTTATAATGAGTCTTTAGATCTAGAGAGAACTTCTGTCCCTGAATTCTGTCCCTGTTTTTTTGTTTGTTTGTTTGTTTATTATTATTTTTTTTTTTCATCCCAAGGTGATCTTGTGGCTGAATTTGGAAGGTTAGTCTGTCAGTTTGAATGTGGTTGATCAAACCAAACTTCTCCAGAAGCAGAAGCTTATTCTGAAGGGCAGTTAATCTACTGAGTAGAGCACCAGTGTATTTACAGTGACATTCAGGTTCAGTTCTTCAACGACCTGTCTGCACTGCAGTTTTTATGTTCTTTATTTCTTTGAGCATCCTAATAACACAGTACCACCCAATGTGGAGGGAAAAAAAACCTACAGGATGTCTTGATCATATCACCTTTATAACTTCAAGAAGACAGGCATATGTAAAATTTTCTGCTGTTGAAAAAAGAGATTACCCGTGTCTGAGCAACCAGTGCTTAGAAAGCTGGTTGCTCAGAGAAGAATTTTCTCTCTACTTACTTGAAGATGAACAAGGGACAGTGAAGCATAGGGCCTCTCCGTTGCTTAGTTATTTTAAAATTTATAAGCAAAAGAGTAAACAATAAACAAGAAAGTTGTTGGTGACATTGAGCTTTGCTACAGACTACCACTGATACTCACGTATCTATGATATAATGTAAGTCAAGGGTTTCAATTATATAGGAGAATCTGCTGTGGAAACATTAAGTATGTAATAAGTACCTTTAAAAGTTATTCTTACCTTTGAATGAAATCTCAAATTTAGATCAAGTTCTTAGAAGAAGAATTATATGGGAGAAACAATATTTTCATTGTAGATATTAAATTAGGACATATTCACTATCAAAAATAAATAAATTTCTAGGGTAATTAAGTGCTATTGTCCTAAAATACTGTCAACCTTAAATTTTCTTTGTAGGGAACAAAGTTTAACTCGGCAGTGTTCCAACATATCTGTATTTATCTTACAAGATCTTGTGGTTCAGCCAAAAATTCTCATGCTTGTGTCAGTTAAACCTTTTTAATTATAAGTACGCTTAACTTTGGAAACACCTGTTCTGAAGGTTCCCTTAATGCTTTCAGTTAAAAAAAAAAAGTATATAAAACTAATCTGATAACATGAAATATCATTTAATATGTTAACTATTTCTTAATATTTTGAAATTAATGAGTTTAAAAAAATGTCTCAAGTGATAGTGACTTTAAAACATTTTTCTCATGTATGGTTTTTAAAACTATCTGGAAATTTGCATGTTTATAAAAATGCAATGGAACAAAACCTCTTTATGATTAAGAAAAAAAAATTTAGAGGGACAGAGGGAGGGGGGTGGGGCCTTGGTGTGTGTCACACATTATGGGGGCAAGACATGATTGCAAGAGGGACTTTACCTAACAATTGCAATCAGTGTAACCTGGCTTATTGTACCCTCAATGAATCCCCAACAATAAAAAAAAAAAAAAAGAAAGAAAAAAAAGTTACACTCTGATCATATAGTACATGATAATAAGGTTTTCCTGGGCTTAAGTGATAATAAAATGTCATAGATAATCTTTGCAAAGAATCCATCAGTCACTGTTTAATAAGCCCCGAGCCCAGTCATACTCGTCCCTCAAGGTGCAGCTTAACCTACTGTTTGGAATTGTTTACAATCAGAGGTGGTGTGTGCCGTACAGGTTCAGCGTGTATCTTCTACTCTTCAGTGTACCACTGTCTGTTGAGTTTCACTTTGGCAATTTTGTTTTTTAATCGTTGGGGATTCATTGAGGGTGCAAAGAACCAGGATGCATTGATTGCTTGTGTTAGATAAAGACCCTCCCATAGTGAAAAGGCAAGACCAGATGACCTTCGAGGGTTTGTTTACATCTCTATTTGTAAGAGAATCCACTTCCATTTGCACTGTATATTCAGCACTAGTATTTCAATACTTCTCAGTAGGTGTTCAGAGATGGCCCTAAAGAAGGAGTTTGGGCTTTCCCTACAATGCTGAACCTCAATTGTACACCTTGACCTCTAAAACCCCAAACAGATTTCCTACCTAGAATACAGTGTATAGTTCTTTTTGTCATCAGCTTTATTGTGTATAGTCAAAATATTTTTTTTCTGAGCTTACTTTATTTCTTCTCTTCTCCACCTCATTTGCAAGAGTTTCATTTGTTAGCTGGTTGTATTTCATTTTTTATTTTCCCTGTATGCTCGATGATTATTCATGGCAAGGGGGAGGAACATTGTCACGGTTATATGGGTAAGCTATACAAAAAGGTATACTCAGAGAAGGGTCACCTCCTCCCGCCCCAACCCCATGGTTACCTGCCTAATTCATTGTTTCTCACAGAGATGTGGCTAGGGGCAGGTAGTGGTTTTGAGATAGGGTACCTCATTTTGTTGCCCGGGCTAGTGCAGTGGCGTCATCATTGCTTACTGCAGCTTCAAATTCCTGGGCTCGAGGGATCCTCCCGCTTTACCCTTCTGAGTAGCTGGGACTACAAATGAACCCCACCATCTCCAGCTGTTTTTCTGTTTTTTGTAGAGAGTAGATTTCATTCTTGCTCAGGCTGGTCTCAAACTCTTGTCCTTAAATAATCCTCCTGCCTCAGCCTCCCAGAGTACTAGGATTACCACACCTGACCTGATTTGAATTATTCTAAAACTACTTTATGTGTGTACTAAGTTATTCTAAAACTACTTTATGTGTAGTTTTGAACAAATAAGTAAATATACTGAAGCTAATGAGATTTAAGTTTCTTGCTGTCAGAGAAAGAAGTTTTAAATAAAGAGAGAAAGCTAGAGTCCGCCCTATGGTGTACTGTGGGAATTGAAGGTAAGAGTATGAACTCATGGTTTTTATTATATATATGTAGGATATGGGGTATATGTAGGTGTTAGTACACGCACATAAATACATTCCTAGCTCTGTCTACTGAGAAGTCATGGAAGCAATGGTACCCACTAGCAATGAGCATACCTAGTGCCCAAATCTGGGGTTCCAATAATAGGTACGAAGGCTCGTTAGAGAAATGGCTGATTCCAGAGCTGGGCACTGAAATATAAGATGAACCCGGAACAGTAAGTGTAAATAAATAAATAGTAAGTGATGAGGGCATGTTAAAGGACTTTGCAACAACCAAATCTGGGACAATTTTAGCATCAAAGTAAATAATGATAGCATTGGATTATAATCTATAAATATCCATATATCCATATTGAGAGAAATAAATAAATACCTGGGGTAGAAGAGACAGCTCTTCCTTATTGTAAAATTCCAATAATAAATTAATAAATAATCAGGAAAATGGGAACTCACCATTAGGCAAACACCATGATTTTTACAAATTGCTGCAGACAAGCACTACCGATAGAGGCTAGATTTAGTAAAAGTATAACTAGGAAAAAAACGATATTTGTATAATTTCAAAGTGTTTCCCCCAAGGTAGTTATTAATTACAAAGAGAGACATCATAACTAGTTTGAAGAAAGCTGGCAGGCACCACCTTAATTAAGCGATCAAGGTAACATTATCAGAAATAAAACAGCCACTACTGGTGTTACATATTGCCAAGGACACATTACTTCATGGGTGTTCTTGCTCAACATGTATTCTAATCAGAACATGTATTCTAATCAGAGAAAATATGGTACAGAGTTCCTGCACACCCTTCAACCAGCATCCCCCAAACAGAACATGACATCACCGGAGAACTCTTATGAAAAGCATAAAACTAACATTAATACAGCACTATGAGCTAGGGACCTTACTTGACTTTTACCAGTTTTCTCACTTTTTCCTAGCTCAGAATCCACTTTAGTACTCCACGTTGCATTTAGTTGTCTTTCCATTTCTAATCATTGGAAGACATTCAAGTTGAGGGGTATATACACTAAACCAGTCACCCAGTGCTCCTCAAAAGTATCAATGTCAAAGCCATAAAATACAAAGAAAAACTAAAGCAACTTGTCAAAGACAAAGAGATTAAATTATTAAATTTTGGAGGAGCAGCCAGGCACGGTGGCTCACGCCTGCAATCCTAAAACTCTGGGAAGCCGAAGCAGATGAATTACCTGAGCTCCCAGGTTCAAGACCAGCCTGAGCCAGAGCAAGACCCCGTCTCTAAAAATAGCTGGGCGTTGTGGCGGGCGCCTATAGTCCCAGCTACTTAGGAGGCTGAGACAAGAGAATTGCTTGAGCCCAGGAGTTTGAGGTTGCTCTGAGCTATGGCACTCTGCCGGGGGTGACAAAGTGAGATTCTGTCTCTAAATAAATAAATACATAAATTTTTGGAGGAGGCTATGGAGACATGACAACTAAATGCAACGTGGAGTACTAAAGTGGATTCTGAGCTAGGAAAAAGTGAGAAAACTGGTACAAGTCAAATAAGGTCCTTAGCTAATAGTACTGTATTAATGTTAGTTTTATGCTTTTCATAAGAGTTCTCTGGTGATGTCGTGTTCTAGTTGGGGGATGCTGGTTGAAGGGTGTGCAGGAACTCTGTACTATTGTCTCTGTACAACTTCTCTATTAAGGCTAAAATTTTTCAAATTAAATTTTTTTAAAATCCTGACAAAATAAAGCCAAAACCCTTTCTTGGGTTTCATTAATAGGTCTGAAAAAAATTAAAACAAAATTTAGAAAAATAAATAAATAAATAAAACAAAATTTAGTAAACAGTAATAGGAGAAATATTGAAATATAATAATTCAGCATGCCCAGAGGATCATTCCTAGATGTCTAGCTTTTATCCTATTTTTTTTAGCCTATTTCTTAGAATGTCTGTTATCTAGCCCTAGAAACAAGTTTTATACATTTCCTTTTGGTCTATATCCATAGTGCAGGTACCAGCTTACTTTCCCATCATTTTAGAGATGGTCTCAAGGAACTTTTGGAGCAAGGATAAATCAGACCAATGCTGCTTTTTATTGGGACTTTTCAATTAGGTTTGAGAGACATACCTCTCTTCCAAAACACTGAAGGGCTAAGAAGGCTGACACAATAAATGAGCATTCCGTTTCAGTCCTAACTTTTACATGGTTTTACAGGAGAAATAATAATGCCCTCTGTAGACATAGTGCCAATTGCTTTCTCATAGAATATTTCTTTTCATTCTTATGCAGTTGCTCTTTGAGATCAGTATTGGCTCTGTTTTATAAATAAGGAAAGTGAGGTTGAGAAATATCTTGCCACGATGACACCTTCAATAAATGGAAAGCTGAAATTCAAACCCGAGTCTGTTTGATTCCAAGCATGACATTGTATTTTTTCGCATAGGTCCAAGAGAAAATATATATATTAATACCTGAATATACCATCTGTGCACGAAGTACATACAGAGAAACAGAGAGATAGTTTTGTCAGTATCACTGCGCATCCACTGGGAAACATCCTAAGATCAGTTACTATGTCATACACTCTTGAATTTCCCACAGCCTCCAGCAGGGGTAGTAGGAGCTAATAATTACTAGATTATTGGTGATTTTCATATTCATGGTATCTGACAAAACTAAAACCATGAAAAGTAAGCAATATTGAACTCTACATAGCAGTTTTCTCCCTCCTTCTTCTCCCTGCTCTAAAAATATTTCACCACTGCTTTGATTTTCTATTACAGATTGCCATATATTTCATGATTTAACACAAATTCATTGTCCTTCAGTCCTGTAGGATAAGTCCATTAAAGCTGGAGTCTAGGCTGTGGAATGGCATAGTCCATGGTCTGTTAGGAAGTGGGCACATAGCAAGAGGTGGGCTGGGGGTGAGCAAGCAAAGATTCGTCTGTATTTATAGCTATTCCCCATCACTCAAATCACTGCCTCAGCTCCACCTCCTGTCAATTAGCAGCAGCATTAGATTCTCGCAGGAGCTGCACAGACGAGGTTTCTATGTTGTGTGCTCCTTATAAAAATAGAATACCTACCCCACCCCCATCTGTGGAAAAATTGTCTTCCATGAAACCAGGCCCTGGTGCCAAAAGGTTGGGGATCACTGTATTAAAAGCTTCACTGGGCAAAAATCTGAGGATTGTATTTCTTTCTGTAAATTTGTGGGGAGGATTAATTCCCTTGCTCATGCAGATGTTGGTCAAGTTAGATACTTTTGGTTGTACGAAGACCCAATTTCCCTGTTGAGGGAGGACCATTTCCAGCTCCTAGAGCAGCGGTGCTCAACCTACAGGTCACGTCCCACAGGAACTGTATTAGGAAGGTTGAGAACCACTGTCCTAGAGCCTCCCTGCATTCCTCGGCTTGTACTCCCTTTTCTCCATTTTTAAAGCTAGCAAGGCTGGTCAAGCCTCTTTCTTGCTCGAGTCTCTTCTACTTCTTCCGTCTCATCTCTCCCCTCCTGCCTCCCTTTCTTCCACTTTAAGAGTTCCTATGATTAATCGGTCCACCCACATAATCCAGAATAATCTTCCCCTCTCAAAGTCTATAACCTTAATTATATCTGCAAAGTCAGTTTTGCCACTTACGGTAATATACTCGTGGGGTTGGAGGTTTAGGATGTGGGCACCTTAGGCTCTTCAGGGAGCCTTTATTATGCAAATCACAGCCACTTCTATAAAAAAAAAAAATTACCCAACTCCACAAACCACTGGTTAATAATAATCATAACTAACCTGTCCTGAGTACATTCTATGTGCCAAGTAATACTCTAAATTGTATTTTGTATATACTCATTAATCCTCACAATAATGTAATGAGGCAAGTTACTTAACCCCATTTTATAGATGAGGAAGAAAGGTACCAAAGATACCAGGTAATCTACCAAAGTCACTACTAGTCAGTGAGTGTCATCTGAAACTTGAACCTGATTGTCTGGAAGATACACCCTTAACCTCCATATCACCAAAAGTCACAGAGATGATTCAGGACTATGGGTATTTTGCTTAACTAATGAAGGGTAAAAATTCTTAGCCAATATATTGTTTATAGGAAGGTTATGTGTTCTTAATATTTAAGTAAATGAATTTTTTTCTTGCTAAGAGAGAAAAGGAATGATGATGAAGGCATATGGATGACTGAAAATGAATGTTATTTACGTAGATTATTTTATTCATTATCACTTTGTACAAGAGTGTACGTCACTGTTTATTAAATCAGTTCTTTTCAGAACAACTTAATTTTTTTAAAGGTGATAATTATGTTATCATGCAATCCAGTGGCATGAATTTCTGTTGCAGCACTTGTAATGGTGCTGTAATTATCTCTCCCTTAAGCTGTGTTCTTTACCAATGATGGAAAAGTCTTTTCAGTTGTGTATTTCAGCATCTAGCAGAATTTCTGGCTCATGGTTGGTTCTCACATAATGAACGCGTGAATGGATTAGATAATTAAATCATTTCTATAGCTGTTAATGCACTTGTACCCAGCTCTTAAAATTTAATTTAAGGTGAAAATGTTTCAGACAAGTTGATCTCCAAATTCTACATGTAATAAAGATAATTTTAAGTATCTCCAAAGAATTTGTGTATCTTTATAGAATCCCTAATAAATCATTACTTACTGAGTGTTTGCTGACTGCTAGGCATTGGGATGAGCACTTTGTACTTTTCTTGTTCAGTCTTTACCACAGTCCTATTAAGTAATGTCCTAGTCCTATAGAAGCAGAAACTATGGACTAGGGGAATTATATTTCCAAAGGTCACCCATGGACCCAGTAGAGCCAGGGTCTCACCCAGGCTTAATTGACTCCAAAGACTTTGTTCTTATACATAGCTTCTTTTTTAAAAATTTTTTCTTTTCCTAAAGTAAAAATGCTCACAAGATTTCTGAATCTGATTTCTCTTTTACTTTAGCAATCTAGTAAATACAAAGACATTATTGTGTATTAGCAAGTAACTGAGGCTAAAAGATCAAAATAGTTTTTAAAATCTACAGATATTACTATTAATCATTTTAGACTTCAGTTACAGAATTAGATAGCTCTTTGAACTAGAAAGCTAAATTTCTTCTTACTTTTCTAAGTGTTGAGAACTCAGGAATCTTTTTTAAATTAACATACCGTAAACTCCACTATTTTTTGATTGATGTTCTATAATCTTTTTTTTTTTTTTTTTTTTTTTCAGTTTATGGCCAGGGCTGGGTTTGAACCCACCACCTCCAGCATATGGGGCTGACACCCTACTCCTTTGAGCCACAGGCACCGCCCCTGTTCTGTGATCTTTACCCCACATATTCATGTGGCAACCACCACAGATCAGTCCATCACCAAAGCATTCTTTTACACAACCCCATTTTAGTCACATCTTCTTTCCCCTGTAAACCCTGGCAACCATGATGTATTCTCTATGATTATAGTTTTGTCTTCTTAAGAATGTCATAAAAATGAAATCATACAGTGTGAAACATTTAAATTCCACTCAGCAGGCCTTTGCAATTCATTCACGCTGTTGCACATAGCAGTAGTCCGATTGTTTTTATTAATAGGTAGTACTTCACTGTATGGATGAACCATGGTCAATTTATCCATCCATCTTTGAAGGACATTTTAGTCGTTTCCAGTTTATAGAGTTGATGAATAAAGCTGCTTATAAATATTAGTATTGAGGTTTGGGTGGATGACATTAAGTTTTCATTTCTCTAGAATAAATAACTAAACATGTGATCGCTGCATTATTTTAAGTGCGTATTTATTGTTTCAAGAATCTGCCAGCCTTTTTCAGAGTAGTTATACCATCCAATTAGTAATGTATTAGTGGTAATCTACTTTCTCCACACCACCACCACTCACAAGCATTAGATTTTATCAGTATTTTTTACTTTGGCCGTCCTAATAGGTGTGTTTTCATAACACATTTGCATTCCCTCAATGACTGGTGAAGTTGGGCATCTGCAGATCCTCTTTGGTGAAGTGTGTGCTTATACCTTTTGTATATTTTCCAGTTGAGTTATTTGTTTTATTACTATTAAGTTTCAGGAGTTCTTTATACTGCAGTAACAGCTACAGTAGCTTGTCTCTTCATTCTTTTATTCTCGTCTTCTAGAGAGAAAAAACTTTTATTTTGAAGGTGACTTTATCACTTTTTCCTTTTATGGATTATTCTTTTGATGTTTGCTTCATTTCAATCATCAGGATGTTCTCCTTTGCTTTCTTCCCTTTTTTATTAGGTCTATGATCCATTTCGAGTTAATTTTTAAATAAACGTGGTGTTTAGGTGAGTTTACTTTTTTTAATACGTGGATGTGTAGTTATTCTAATACCTCTCTGTTGAATTGCTCTAGCATTTTTGTTGGAAGTTAATTGTTCATATTTGTGTAGGTCTGTTTCTGGACTTTGTTCTGTTCTTTTGGTCTGTATGTCTCTCTTGTTGCCAAAATAACATCATCCTGATGACTGTAGCTTTGTATAGGGTATCGAAAGTTTTCCATACATAGGAAAAATTAACAGACTCATTTAATGTTATGTACGTTGAATATTTTTATATTTACATGTCAACTTACAGAAAAATATTTTGTAAATTTTTAAATGAATATTTTGTAAATAAAGGTACATTTGGCTACACTTTTTCATTTTCCCTATGTATGTATGATGACCTTTAGGACACACTGTAGTTGAGTCTTAAAATTGGGAAATGTTATTTCTCCAACTTTTTTTTCCAAAATTATTTTGATTGTTACACTTCCTTTACCTTTTCATATAAATTTTAAAGTAATTTTATCTATATTGAAAATAATCCTGCCAGATTTTGATTTGAATTATGTTACATCTTTATTATGTTGAAGAGTCTTCCTGTTTATGAACATGGTATGTCTCCATGTTTATGTAGGTATTCTTTGATTTCTTATATCAGTGTTCAGAATACAGATTATGTGCGTGGTTTGTTAGATTTATACCTACGTATTTCTTAACAGACAAACTATTATGAATGACTTGAGGGTTTTTTCTCCTTAATTTAGTTTTCGATTTTTCATTGCTAGTATATAGCAGTATCATTGATATCCACGTGTTGTCTTGATATCCTGTGGACTTACTAAATTCCCTTATTAGTTCCAGGAGTGTTTTCTACTTTTTATTTTTCTTTTATTGTTTGGGAGTCATTGAGAGTACAAAGAATTAGGTTGCATTCATTGCTTGAGTTAGATATAAGTCCCTCTTATAATTGTGTCCCACCCCCAAGAGGTGTGCCATCCACCGTGACCCCCCATCCCCTTCCCCCACCCTCCTCTCCCCACTTACTCATTACCTTGTCCTGCCCTTGTATGACCTCATCCACCTCCTTCATATTAGAATTGAGTACATTGGATTCTTGCTTCTCCATTCTTGTGATGCTTTACTAAAAAGAATGTGTTCCACCTCCATCCAGCTTAATAACAAAAGATGTAAAGTGTCCGTCTTTTTAATTTTGAAGCTTAGTTTAGCAGGATACAGAATTCTGAGCTGAAAATTGTTTTATTTAAGAATGTTTAAGGTGGATGACCATGCTCTTCGGGCTTGGAAAAATTCAGGAGTCCCTATTATTCATATGTTCACACATTTCATGGAGTCTTGTAGTTCTCTAAACAGCTGTTCTGCTTTATCTTTCTTCTTTTCTTCCTCTTTAACTTCCTTGGTTAACTTAAAAACGTCATCCTTTAGCTCTGAGGTTCTTTCTTCTCCATGTCTCACTTGTTTTTGATACTTTGTACTGCATCTTTACATTCCTTGATTTTCTTCTTAAGCTCCTCCATATCCTTTCTGTACTCTCCATATTTCTTATCCGACATTTGGTTCTGTCTTTCCATTTTCTCTTCCATTCCTTTTTTTGTCTTTATCATCAATATTTTAAATTCCCTTTCTGTCAAATCTACTCATTCTTTATAGGTGGAGTCTTCTGCAGTAACTTCCTTATGGTCCATTGGGGGAGTTGCTCTGCTTCAGTTTTTCATGTTGCCTGAGTTTTTCTGTTGGTCCTTCCTCATGTGTTCTTTCTTCTTGTTCACCTCCTGTCCCCAGGAGTGTTTTTTAGATTCTTCGGAATTTCATATGTAGACACTTTTGTTCTCTATGAATAGGGGCATTTATTTCTTCCTTATTAATTTATATGACTTTTTGTGACATATAGTACGATAATCAAGAATGGTAATAGTGAACATTCTTGCCTTCTTTCCCAGTCTTGGGGGGGAAAACATAAAGTCTTTCATCTTTAAGTATAATGTTAACTAGTTAACAACTGATGAAGAAAAAAGCATTTGAAAAAATTCAACATCTATTCATGATGAAAAGTTTCGGCAACTTGGAATAGAAGAGAACTTACTCAGTATTCCTAATTTTCTTTGTAGAGGTCCTTCACCTCTTTTGTTAGATATATTCCTTTCTTCTGATTTCCATTTGCTTGAAATACTATTTCCCATTCCTTAACCCTGAGTCTTGATTTGTCTTTCAAGGCTAGGTGTGTCTGAGTAAGTTCTCTTCTATTCCAAGTTGCTGAAACTTTTCATCATGAATAGATGTTGAATTTTTTCAAATGCTTTTTTCCTTCATGAATTGAAATGATCATATGGTTTTACTTCTTTAGTCTGTTAACATGGCAGAATTCATTAATGAATTTTTAAATATTGAACCGGCCTTGATTCCCTGGAAAGCCTGCATAGTCATTTCTGTATATTGCTAATATTGTTGGAGATTTTTGTGTCAGTGTTGGTAAGGAATATTGGTCTATAGGTTTTTTGTCTTTTGTCTTTTCCTTTTAACTATTGTTGTATACTTTTGGTATCAGAGTAATCTTAGCTTCTTGAAGTGACTTGTAAAGTGTTTCTCCCTCCTTCTTCCTTGAAAAGATTGTTTAAATTTGTTGTTATTTCTTCTTTAAATGTTTGATGAAATTTTGCAAGTAATTCTATCTGGGCCTGAAATTTAATTACTAAAATTTAATTTTTAAATAGGAGATTATCCAGATTATCCGTTTCATCTTAGATGAGTTTGGTAGTTCCTGGATTTCAAAGAATTGATTTATTTCAGGGTTTTCAAATTTTTGTCTGTAGAATTATTCAGAGTATTTCTTTATTCCCCTTTTAATATCTACTGGTTCTGTAGTATAGTCCCTTTTTATTCTTGATATTAGCAATTTGTGGCTTCTCTCTTTTCTGCTTATCAGTCTTACTAGTGGTTCATCCATTTCATTAATCATTTCAAAGAGCCAACTTTTTGTTTTATTGATTTTCTTTTTGGTTGTTATTACTTTTATTAATTTCAGGTCTTCCTTCTTCTAGCTCTGTTTTATTTTGCTCCTTTATTCTATTTTTTAGCATAGTTTATAATTTTGATTTGAGACCTTTTATAACATAAGTATATAATGCTATACATTTTCCTCTAAGCATTACTTTAGGGACATCCCACAAATTTTGACATATTTTTTCATTCTTTTCCTCTTTGATCCATGGATTCTTTGGAAGTGTGTTAATTAATATACAGCCATTTGTATATTTTCTTATCTTTCTATTGACATTTAGTCATTACTGTCAGAGAACATACTTTGTATGATTTCTAGTCTTTAAACTTTGTCAAGTTTTGTTTTATGAGCCTGCATTATGGTATGTTTTCATGGATGTGGAAAGAGTGAATTGTTGGATAGAGTGTGCCTTGAATGTCAGTTGGAATCTAGTTGTTAGTGTTTTCTAGTTCTTCTGTATCCTTACTAATTTTTTTGTCTAGTCTTTCTGTCTGTTAATTCAAGAAGAATTTTGAAGTCTACTGTTATATGCTGGATTTGTCTCTGCTTTGTTTATTTTTACCTCACCTGTTTTAAATCTCTGTTGTTAGACTCATGCATACTTTAAATTATGTTTTCTTGGTGAATTAATTACTCCTATAATTATACATTGTTTCTATTTATCTCTGATAATTTTCTTAGATTTCAAGTCTACTTAGTTTGATTCTAATGTTCTCACTCTACCATTCTTTTGGTTGGTGTTTGCATAGTATAATTAAATTCTCCATCCTTTTAGACTATATCATATTCGAAGTAAATTTTTTATAGATAAAATGTAGATAGAACTTGTTTTATTTTTATTCTTACAAGCTCTATCTCTTATTTAGCTTGTTTATGCCATTTATAGTTAATGTAATTTTTAGTTTGTATTTAGGTTTACCTTTTTATTACTTGTTTTCTGTTTATTCCTTCTGATTTTTGTTTGTTTGTTTGTTTTCATTCTGTTCTTTTAGTATTTCATTATCATTTATCTCATTTTTTACTATGTCTCTTTGTGTTTAGTGGTTGTTCTTTGGATTAGAATGTACCTCCTTAACTTTTTACAGTCTACTTAGAATGAACATTTTACCCTTCCAAGTGAGATCTATAGATCTAACCGTGGTATAGATCCCATTATCCTCCCTCCTTTATTTTGTAGTATTTTGTACATCATTTCTCTTATTCTTCTTTCATTCCTGACATTTTAAGTGTTTCTCTGATGTCTTTTCACCATATTTAAAATGATCCTCTTTTAGCTGTTCTTTTAGAACAGGTCTGCTAGAAATAAGCTCTGTTAGTTTTCCTTCATATGAGAATATCTTTATTTCTAAAGATAGAATTTTGAATTGACAGGTTTTTTCATTTGAGCACTTTAAATGTGTTCTACTTTTTTATAGAATCCGTGGTTACTAATGATTAAATCTTCAGCCTTTTAAAAACATTGTTCCTTTATGTATCATTTTCTCTTGTTCCTTTCAAAAAAATTTTTTTTTTAATTTTTAGTTTTCAGTTTGATGATTTGGGACCTAGATTTTTGAGGATTTATTTGTTTGAGATTTAATAAACTTCCTAAATTTATTGGCTTATGTCTTTCCTTAAATTCAGGAAGTTTGTAGATATTATTTCTTTAAATATTTTTTTCTGCATCACGTTTTTTGTTTTCCTTCTGAGATACTAATGACATAAATATTAGATATTTCATTATTGTTTCAAAAATCCCTGAGACTGTTCATTTAAAAAAAAAACCCTTTTTACTCTGCTATTCAAATTGAATAATTTCCATTTATTTACTGTGAGGTTTATTGATCTTTGCTCTTTCACCTCTATTTGGCTACTAAGCCCATCTAGTGATTTTTAAATATTTTGCTTCTATATTTTTAGTTGTAAAATTTCTTGTTGGTTTTTATTTTATGTATCTTCTGTTTTCTGAGAATTCTTTTCAACAGTGTTTAGCCTTGCTTCTTGGAGAACGTTTGTAATAGCTGCCTTAAAGTCTTTGTTTGATAAATGTAATGTTGTATCTTCTCAATGTAGCTCTCTTTTGGTCTTTTCCTGTGCAAGACCTGGTTCTTTATAAACTAAGTAACTTGGGTTTGTATTCTGGACATATTGGCATTTATGTTAGTAGACTCTTGGTCTTATTTATATCCTGTAAAGAACTTTTATATTTTGGTTCAGCAGGCGACTTATCTAGTTATAGTCAGACTATAAATTCCAACTGATTTTCTGAGATCATGGTTCCATAATCGGTTTGGTTTTCAACGCCCTTGAAATGCTATCCAGATCTGTCCGTTGTGTACCACCCAGTGGCTCATCTGGGACATGGGTGGTTGTATATCCCCTACTTGGGTTTCCAAAGTCTGTGATCTCGTTCATACATGAGAAGTTTGGACATAAATCCAGGACTTCATAAACAACTTTATGGGGCTCCTTTCTTGAGGTTTCTCCCTTTCATGATCTTCCCAGTACTTCCAGTTCCCTGGGACTCTGCTCTTTAGTCCAATAGTCAAAATTATGGAACTTTATTTACTCCACTTTGCTGCATACTTCCTACAGCTATGTCTGTGGGAAGAAGAGCTTCAGAAAGATGAGGAGAGAAAAACTTAAGTGGAAGATTGTACCACACTCTTGGGGCCACAGCTCCTCCTACTGGAGAGGAAGGGTCTCCTCCTGCAGGGTTGTAGGTATATCCAGAGCTCTCTGCTGTTGCTGTTGCTGTTGCTTCTACCACTACTTGGAATGGCTTGGAGCCTGGGGGCAAGAGAATAAAAGAAAAAAAATGGCTATATCTCCCTTCATTGAGCTCTTTCCTGATCCTTGAGCCTACACTAGAGGCCTTTTCCAAGAGCTTTCTCTGCCATGCCCCAAGTGCCCACTTTAAGGTTTTAGGCTGCCTTGGGGTATCCCCCAGACCAGGGGATACCAGAGTTTAAAAAAAGAAAAGGTAAGAAGAATCACCCTGAGGTACTTTGAATTCTTGGCATGTTTTCTTCTCTAGTCTTCCTGCTATTATTTACCTTCCAGAATCTCCCAATAGCTGTTTCATGCATTCGGCCCAGGTTTTACTAGCTGCGCTCAGTAGCAGATAGATACAGGATGGTTTCGACTTTCTCCATCTTAAACTGAAATATATATCTTTGTCTAAGTTAACAGGTATTCATGGAGGTTGTAAATTATATTAACTGTGACTTTTCTGTGTTATTATAAACTAGAGGATACAAGAGGAGGGAAATTAAGCTATCTGGAAAAGTGCACAGTGAAACATTTCATCCCTAATTAAGTTTGAGCACTTTTAAGTTTGAATTCAGTAATATGGTGGCATTTGCTATATGAATGGTTATGCTTTAGCAAGGACATTAGGGTGGAAATAGCAGAAAGAAGGCTTACAGAATGAGAGAGATGTGAGCTAACCTTTAAAAAATCAGATTAGTAGAAGTTAGTTGGGATGGTAACAGTTTTCTAGGCAGCAGGAACAATTTGAGAAAAGACATGAAAAAGGTCTCCAGCTTACATCGTTCAACATAAGACTTTATGATGGTGCAAAAGCAATGTGCATTCAGTGGAAACTGTATTTTAAGGACCCTTGCAACCATTTGTTTCTTACTTTTGGTAGCATTCAATAACAAGAGATACTCATCATTTCATTATAAAATAGGTTTCATATTAGACTTTTTTGCCCAACAGTAGACTAAAGTAAGTGTTCTGTATTTTAGGTATGCTAGGTTAAAGCTATGAAACTCTGTAGATTAGATTTATTAAATGCATATGATATTTTTCATTTACAATGCGTTTGTCAAGACATAACCATTGTAAGTCAAGGGGTGTCTCTGTGTAGGTATAAATGTGCAAGGCATATGTGAATGTGTGTCAAAGAGGAGACAAAATCAGGAGAGGAAAATCAGATTCGGTTAGTTACTGTGCTTCTGTTAGAGGTTGCTATAAAATGTTCCCATTGGCTCGGCACCCATAGGACAGTGGTTATGGCACTGACCACATGCACTGAGGCTGGTGGGCTAGAACAGCACTCAGGCCAGCTAAAACAACAATGACAACTGCAAGAAAAAAATAGCTGGATATTGTGGTGGGCACCTGTAGTCCAAGCTACTTGGGAGGCTGAGGCAAGAGAATTGCTTAAGCCCCAGAGTTAAAGGTTGCTGTGAGCTGTGATACCACAACACTCTACTGAGGGCAACATAGTAAGACTCTGTCTCAAAAAAAAAAAAAAAAAAATGTTACCATGAACACATTTGAAATTATTAGAAACACATTGATGCAGATTTAAAAAATGAAAGTTTTAGAATCTAGCACATGCCAAATAATCATTCCTCTATTTTGAATTATGCTATCCTGAAATTGAACTAGTCTTCTGGATTTTTAGTTAAAGTGAATTGCATTTTCCATCTTTATTTTTACTTACTAGGAATTTTATCATATGGCTAAAATGAACAATCCATAGCTCGTTAGAGCTAAATTTGCAATATTTTCCTTTGACTTTGTTTATTATTTTTTTGAGACAGAGTCTCACTCTGTTGCCCTGGTTAGAATGTTGTGGCATCATAGCTCAGAGCAACCTCAAACTCCTGGGTTCAAGTGATTGTTTTGCCTCACCCTCCCTAGTAGCTGGGACTACAGGCACCACCACAACACCTAGCTATTTTATTTTATTTTTTTTAGTAGAGATGAGGTCTTGTTCTTGCTCAGCTAGTCTCGAACGCCTGCAATCCACCCACCTCAGCCTCCCAGAGTGCTAGGAATACAGGCATGAGCTACTGTAGGCCTAGCCAGACTTATTTTTTTTTTATTAAATATTTAATTTTGAGATAAGTCTAGATTTCAAATAATTCATAAACAGTTACAGTTTCACAGATAACACAGAGAGATTCTGTGTAGCCTTAGTGAGTTTCCTCCAGTAATAATATTTTGCAAAACTATAATAGAATACCACAAGCAGAGTATTGAGTATAGTATACAGAACTATTCTATCACTGAAGGGTCTATAGTTTCCTTTTATACACCCACCTCTCTCCTTCTACTGTGCCCCATTTCTAACCCCTAGCAACCACTAATCTCCATTCTCATAATTTTGTTATTGAAGAAGGTTTTATAAATAAAATAATATAGTATGTAACCTTTTGCGTTGGCTTTTTAGGTTCATAATTTCTTAGTGATTCATCTGAGTTGTTACATGTATCAGTAATTTGGTCCTTTTTATTGGTGAGTAGTATTTCGTGGCTTTTTTTTTTTTCAGGCTGTCTTTTGCAATTATTTGAAAAACCAAAGTCGTTACTACTCAGGCATTTTCTTATGTATATATTTGCTTTAGACTTTGTAGTAACAGCAAGCCTTCAGAGCATTCTAGTGTTCTTTTTAAAACTGCATTTAGGTTAATTGTGTGGATATTATTAAGTCGAAAAAGTTTTATGAATGAGTATATTTTATTACTTTAATTCTGTTACATTTCCTAAACAAAAAGTAAGATTAGAACATATGAGGGAGACTACTGCTTAGAAAACATTTGGCACAGCCCCCTCTTAGGATACCCTCACACTGGTCTGTGGATGAGCAGAAAGAGCCTATTCCTGGGCAGCACTTTCTGCAGGGAAAGAAGTGTGTTCCTGTTATAGGCCAGCATTAGGATATTTTCTGTTTTAATCAGGCAACATAGTTTAGTTGTTCAACCAAAATCCCAGACCCAATAATGAGGGCAAGAGTAGTGACTTACAGTTTTTACATTGCAGGAAGTATGTTTGGGAGCAAATTCTCAAGTATGTGAAATACTTGTGTATAGAACCTAGATTTTTATCCCTAGCAAGGATGAGAGAATGACAACATGAGTAAATTATTTAACTAAATGGCAGTTTTTTAATTAGCTGTAATCATAATTATAAGTAGAAAAGATATTAACGTTCAGAAATGTCATTTTAACCTTTAATATCAATGTTATATTCCATCTTTAACTCTGGCTGTTTCGATTTTCATTTGAGGATAATAAAGGGCATTGATACAAAATAATCAGTAACTGCCATCTATGTCACCATCATATAATTACCCAATTGGCATACTATTTATTTTAGTTTAAGGAGGTACACTGGAGAAGGAAAAAGGGGGAGTGTTAGAGGTTTGCAGGCACTCAGCGAACACTGGTGTTTATCCTACAGCATTGTAAACACTACTAGGAATTTTTAATTTCTGTCAGTCATTCTGCTGGTAGTAAGTATAGAATGAGACTTCAGAACAAGTTAATCTCATCATTATCTACCTTAGACAGTGTTTTTTATGTTCATCTAAAGAAGCCTGTGCATATATTAACTTTTTAGAAGCCTGTGCATATATTAACTTTTTTAAATACAGTGATCTTTAAGTACTAGTATAAAAATTAATGAGTAAAGAAAACCTGCTGAATAACTCCACCATATAATCCAAGGCACTTAAAAGAAATACGTGCTTTAATAGGGATGCACAGATTTTACTTGATTAGTGCTCTATTTCTCAATTTAACAATCAAACCTAAGAGAAATCTGAATGAAGAATTTTGTATGACATGTTCAGTGGGATTTGACTAGAGTGCAGATAACTACACCACGTTTTAGTATGACTATGTAAGGATTCTGAACATAATTATGACATGCTAGTAGTTAGAAAAATCAGTTTTAAACTCCTTTATGCCTTTCACATATGCACATGATCTTAATAAACTATTATAATAAATAAAACATACTGAATATATAAAACATGCATTTTGCTTGCCTAAAAGTATGCATTCATAATACAAAATATTTGATCTGAACCTATTCTATATAGAATACCAAAGTTATCCCACTGTAAACACTGAAGTAGCAAAGAAGGATAATAAGCATCCATCTAAAAATGTCTAGCAGTATCACTGTATCATTTATTACTATTTATCAGTGGTTAGAATAAGGAAAAGTAAAGGAAGAAGTGTGGTGCCTTTGCTGTTTACTTTGGTGGCAAAGACATTCATTCCAGCTGCTTTCTAGTTTTCTGGTACTCTGGTTAGGCAAGCAAATGTATAGTAGAAAGTGAGCTTTGGAGCCAAACAGACCTGCATTCATTTTCACTTCTACCACGTAATAGCTCTGTGTCTATGAGAAAGTTATTTAGCTTTTCCAAATCTCAAGTTTTCCAACTTAGAAAATGGGCTGCTCCAAAAGTTAAAAGAAGTAAGTTATAAAGTATCTAACATAGTGCTTAGAACATAGAAATTTTTGCTTTGGAAAAGAAGTGAAAAAAGTACAGCTGTTTCTTAAAATACTACTAAAATTTGAGTTTGCTTATAATCCTAAAATATGGACAATTCTAGAATATCTAAATCTGCACTGATTTTGTTTCTTTGAGGTATCTTTGGAAGTTTAATAAAACTACCCCCTTTTCTTTTTCAAAAAGCTTTACCTTTCCAGGATACGTTACCATGCATGTATTTATAAAGGGAAGATAATGAAAATTCAATATACTCTGTACTGAAAGTTTCCTTTCAAGATTCATAGAAGTTAAAATGTTGTGAAACATGGAACTATTTCATTTAATTTTTTATTAAAATTTGCATTAGTTTTCATTTATATATAATAATTTGTACATATTTGGGGGTACATGAGATACTTTGATCTACAAAAGTTTGGTCATTTTGTGTAATGGCCAAATCAGGGTAATTGGAATATTCATCACCTCAAACATTGATCTTTTCTAGATGTTAGGAACATTGCAGAACTATTTTAATCCATGTTCTTTGATTTCAGCAGGAAAGGAAGGGCAAGAAATCCTGGGGCCTGAAGCTCAGGCAGATGAAGCAGGATGTACAGGTACTTTCTTGCCATTTTCTTTCGTACTGTAGTCTTTGAAGGAGGTGTTTGGTGTCACTGGGCTTTGCATTTGTAAGTCCTGAATTTAGACTATTTCCGCTTTTATCCTGCCCTCCTTAAATGTTTAAGTGCTTAGGCATATGGGGCACTGCATAAAAAGTTAGAAGTTAAATATTCTTTAAACACAATGTATTTACAGATTTATTTAATACAGCAGATTTTCCATTCTGCAAGGACAAGTATAATCTATAGATAATACAAAAAGTAATTGTTTGAATGACAGTTTGAACTCCTATCAAATTTTTGACCAAAGTTAGAGAAATGGAAATCTAACTATTTCACATTTCATTATTAGTTATCAGAGTCTGCTTTGAATTGCCCACAAGACAGAAAGCAGAAGAAAAAAGAATAAGCAGGTGTCATGGGTTATCTATAAATCAGATGAGAATCATGAATATTGATGAATTGAGTGAACATGTCACAGCAAACAAGAGAATCAATTTTTTCTTGTAATTTCTGTGATTGAAAAAGGCCAAAATGAACTTGAATTGTAGTAAACAAGGAAATTTGCTTCTAGGTGACTAAAAGTACATACTCCCTGAGACTTAAGGCTATTCCTCTGTAATGGATTCAGATCAGATTTAAGAAGCAAAAGAGTAAGTGGAAAATTTAAATCAGATCTTATGTATGATAATACCAGCCACTTTTTATTGTGTCCCCTAAATCAGCTAGAAATATTAGAATGTGAACTTTAAAAATTAATTCCAAATTATTAAAACACTTCCTCAAAATGTTGTACTTAAAAATAGTATAACTGTATGTTGTATATTCAACCATAATTAGATATTTCTATCATATTTTAATTACATTTTCTTTTTCTTTTTCTGTGGTTTAACATTTATAGATTTTTTTTATCTTTTAGTACATTTTAGGAATATTCTATAAAAGCTTATAAATTTCATTTATGTAAGATGAGGGTGGCTCATTGATAATAAATATCAAGAATAGATTTTCATCTGTAATAGAAACATTAGTACACTCATATTTGTCAGCCAGTCCATAAAGCAGAGTAAATGTTTATGCTATTATTAAAGGTAAATTTCAAATTAATTAAATAATAATGGACTATGTGGTAAGTTGTGGTGCTTGTCACCTAAGATTTTATATTCTGTCACTAACTTTGTTGTATATAACTTGCATGAATAATGTATTCAGATATGCTTGTTATCAAATATTTGTCATGCAATAAAATATTTGAACTGGACATTTGTTGTTCGTAAAATAGTAGTGTTAATGAAAACAAAAGAATACTATTTATTACTCTTTTAACTAATGTTAAACTTAGATGACTTAAAAACATATTACCAGAGTAGCAAGAAAACCATTTGCTTCTAAGCAAAACACTTATAAAAAGATTTCATAGTTCCAACTTTACAGTATTTCATCTGACAGTTTGTTGTTGTTCATAAAAACAAATTCTTTCAGTTTGAAGTACTGAGTAGTATGTAAATTTCCTCCAAAAGGTCATATATAGAAGGCTAAGTAAGCTGTATTAACCGAAGTGGCTGCTGAAATGTAAAGTCTTCCCACCCGCAGGAAGATGACCCCCTGCTACCTTATTTCCCAGGAGCACAGGGAGTTAGGAGTAGGCAAACATTTAACAAACCTTCAATAACTGTAGCTTTAAAGAAAGAGAGATAGAAATCAAACTTTTGAGCAGTTAAACTTTGAAATTATGTTTTCCCTTTTTTTTTGTTTTTACTTTCTTGCCTTCTAGGGAATAATGTGCTGACAAATTAAGCAAAAACATTATACAAATTTCACCATCATTAGTTCGGAACTATGTCAGATCTTTTCTGTAGCTGACTTCCTTTTACAATTCATGAAGTTCAGAGAACAGTAATCTGAGCTAAGTCTTCAGAGAGTGAACAGAACACCCAAAGCATTCCTTCTTCCCTTTTTTGTTGCTTATATAGTTAATATAGTTAATAGTTTTACAAAGTTTCAATAACAGAGGATTAAAAATAGGAGAAACCTGGGCGGTGCCTGTGGCTCAAAGGGGTAAGGTGCCGGCCCCATATGCCGGAGGTGGTGGGTTCAAACCCAGCCCTGGCCAAAAAAAACTGCAAAAAAAAAAAAAAAATAGGAGAAACCTGAAGATACTTTATTCTGGGTAGAAAAACTATATAGATGGCTAAAATAAAAAATATTTAGTCTTTATATTAAATGTTTGCTCTCTCTAATTTGTATTTATAGTCCTATGATTGTATACTTTGACAGTCTGTTCCGATTTTTGTCATGTCTAAAGGAAACTAAATTATCATTTATGTTTCTATGTATTTGCTCATCTTCCTAATACTTAAATACATAAGTTATCATCTTAAGACCAAGAAATTCTCTTTACACTTAGGCTTCTCACAGTGTGAATTTTTTACCATTTTAAATTTTATGGGCAAACCTGCAGAGTTTCTGCTCCTAGCTTTAAGTTGAGCTGTGTAAATAGGGACTCATGAACACAGTATACATGGAAAGGGCCCAGAATTTGATATCAGACACCTAACACAAATTGTCTATTCTAATAGTAGTAATTTTTTTGCAGTCTTGGAAAAGCAGTCTACCTTTTCTGACTGTAATTTTTTTATTGAGAAAATTTTTAATTGTGAAATCATAGAGAAATGGATGGGGGGGAAGGTTTGATAGAGGGAGGGTGAAAGGTGGGACCACACCTATGGAGTGTATTGCAAGGGTACAAGTCGAATCTGTCAAGTGTAGAACATAAATGTCTTAACAAAATAATCAAGTAAATGAGGCGAAAGCTAAAAAAAAAAAAAAATCATAATGTTCACCTTGTAAGACTGCTTTAAGGAAATTAGCCAACAATTACGTAGTACTTCCCATGAGCCATGTACATACTAATAGTAAGCACATCACTGTATTAATTTAACCTCACAACAACCCTAAGAGGTACTGTTATTATCATCTAAATTTTATGGTATATAAACTGATTATCATCTAAATTTTATAGTATGTAAAGTATGTAAATTTTATAGTATTGTAAAATTTATATGATAACATGTATGTAAACTCATAAATTTCTCATACAGTAGCTAAGTAGTACTTACTTCTAGAAGGAAAAGTATTTAGCATTAAATCTCTTTCTTTTTTGTTTAGCATTAGGTAACCTTATTCACAAATAAATAGGTGAAATATATTTGTTATAACTGATTTACTCAGATTTTTATATATCTTCAGAATTATGTGCCAATAATTATGGTTATCGATAAAAATATTTTAATGTGCTATTAGCTAACAATTTGATTGTTACTGTCCTGTTAGCTAATTTGATTATTAATGCCCTATCAGCTAATAATTTGATTGAAAAATACTTTTTCAATTTTTTTTTTATTAAGTCATACTTCATGAATACATTTATGCCTTTGTGGGATTCAGTGTGTTGATTATTTGTACAAATTTGAGTGCTTACAGCCTACTAATTAACATAGCTTTCAACTTGTTTACTTAATCACAGTGTTAAGACATTTGTGTTCTATACTTGATAGATTTGACTTGTACCTTTTGCAATATGCTCCATAGGTGTGATCCCACCATTAACCCTCCCTCTATCAAACCACCCTCTCCCTTCCCATCCCTCTCCCCTTCCCTCCTTCATCCTGGGCTATAGTTGTGATACATCTTCTATATAAAAGTGTGAGTGATTAAAATTGGTTTCATAGTACTACTGAGTACATTGGATATTTTTTTTCCATTCCTGAGATACCTCCATCCATGTAAACATAAGACAGATAAAGTCTCCATCTTTTTTTAATGCTGCGTAGTATTCCATGGTGTATGTATTAATCCATTCATGGATTGATGGGTACTTGGGCTTCTTCAATGACTTGGCAATTATGAATTGAGCTGCAGTGAACAGTCTGGTACAAATATCTTCGTTGCCAAGTGATTTTTGGTCTTTTGGATATACACCTAGTAGAGGAATTGCAGGATCAAACAGCAAGTCTACATTTAGATCCCTGAGTGTTCTCCAAACTTCTTTCCAAAAGGAACATACTAGCTTGCATTCCCATCAGTAGTGCAGAAGTGTTCCCTTTTCTCCACATCCACACCAACATCTGTAGTTTTGGGATTTTGTGATGTGAGCTACTCTAACTGGAGTTAGATGATATCTCAAAGTGGTTTTGGTTTGTATTTCTCTGATGATTAAAGATGATGAGCATTTTTTCATGTGTCTGTAGACCATGCACCTGTCTTTTTCAGAGAAGCTTCTGTTTATGTCTCTTGCCAACAATGAAATGGGATCACAGTGCAGAAGCTTTTTAGTTTGATCAGATTCCAGTAATATATTTTTGATGTTGCTTCAATTGCCCGGGGTGTCTTCCTCATAAAGTATTCTCCCAAGCCAATTTTTTCAAGCATTTCCCCTGCACTGTCTCGAAGAATTTTTATAGTTTCATGTCTTAAGTTTAAGTCCTTTAACCAGTGAGAGTCAATTTTTGTTAGAGGAGAAAGATGTGGGTCCAATTTTAGTCTTCTACAAGTCACCAGTCAATTCACCCAGCACCATTTGTCAAATAGGAAATCTTTCCCCCATTTATATTTTTGATAGGCTTATCAAAGATCAAATAATGATAAGTTTCTGGGTTTGTCTCTTGGTTTTCAATTCTGTTCCATACATCTACCTCTCTATTTTTGTGCCAGTACCATGCTGTTTTGATCACTATATAGTATAGTCTGAAGTCTGGTAGCGTGATTCCTCCTGATTTGTTTTTATTTCTGAGTAATGTCTTAGCTATTCAAGGTTTTTTCTGTTTCCATATAAAACAAAGTACTAATTTTTCTAGATCTTTAAAGTATGACAGAGGTGCTTTAAAGGGATTGCATTAAATCTATAGATTTCTTTGGTAAGTATGGACGTTTTAACAATGTTGATTCTTCCCAGCCATGAGCATGGTATATTTTTCCATTTATTAACATCTTCAGCTATTTCTTTTCTCAGAATTTCATAGTTCTCTTTATAAAGATCTTTCACGTCCTTTGTTAGGTACACTGCCAGATATTTCATCTTCTTTGGCACTATTGAAAATGGAATAGAGTCCTTGATTGTTTTTTCACCTTGATTATTGTTGGTATATATAAAGGCTACAGATTTTTGAGTAGTGATTTTGTATCCTGAGACGCTGCTGTATTCCTTGATCACTTCTAGGATTTTTGTAATTGAGTCCCTAAGGTTTTCCACATAATACAATCATATTATCTGTGAAGAGTGACAGTTTGATCTCCTCTGATCCTATTTGGATACCCTCGATTACCTTCTCTTGCCTGATTGCAATGGCTAAGACTTCCTTTACAATGTTAAAAAGCAGTAGAGACAGTGGGCAACCTTGCCTGGTTCCTCATCTGAGTGGAAATGATTTCAATTTACTCCATTCAACATGATATTGGCTGTGAGTTTGCTGTAGATAGCCTCTATCAGTTTAAGAAATGTTCCTTCTATCCCTGTTTTCTTAAGCATTCTAATCAAGAAAGGATGCTGGATATTATCAAAAGCTTTTTCTGCATCAATTGAGAGAATCATATGGTCTTTGTTTTTATTTTGTTTATGCGATATATCATATTTATAGATTTACATATATTGAACCATCCTTGGGACCCTGGGGTGAAACCTACCTGGTCATGATGTATAATTTGTTTGATGTGTTGCTGGATTCTGTTTGCTAGGATCTTATTGAATATTTTTATGCAATATTTATTAGAGATATTGGTCTATATTTTTTTTTTTCTTGTTGGGTCTTTTCCTGGTTTGGGGATCAGGGTTATATTTGCTTCATAGAATTTGGTGGGAAGTATTCCTTCTTTTTCTATGTTTTGGAAAAGGTTAAGTAATATAAGTACTAGTTCCTCTTCAAAAGTTTGATTGAATTCTGATGTGAACCCATCTGGTCCCAGGCTTTTCTTTTTGGGGAGATTTCTTATAGTTGATGCTATTTCAGAACTTGATATAGGCTTGTTCAACATTTCCACTTCTTTCTGGGTAAGCCTAGGAAGGGGGCGTGTTTCCAAGTATTGGTCTATTTCCTTCAGATTTTCATACTTCTGACAATAGAGCTTTTTGTAATATTCATTAAGGATTTTTTGAATTTCTGAGGAGTCTGTTGTTATTTGGCCTTTATCATTTCTGATTGATGAAATTAAGGATTTTACTCTTTTATTTCTGTTTAGGATAGCCAAAGGTTTATCTATTTCATTGACCTTTTCAAAAAACCAACTTTTTGATCTGTTGTATAATTTTTTTGTTTTCAATTTCATTTATTTTTCCTCTAATGTTAGTTATTTCTTCTGCTGGGTTTGGGGTTGGAATGTTCTTCCTTTTCCAGTTGTTTGAGATTTCCCATTAAGTTATTGACTTCCTCTCTTTCCATTCTTTTGAAGAAGGCTTGGAATGTTATAAATTTCCCTCTTAGGACTGCCTTTGCGGTATCCCAGAGGTTCTGGTAATTCATGTCTTCATTATCATTTTGTTCCAAAAATTTGGTAATTTCCTTCTTAATCTCATCTATGACCCAGCTATCATTCAGTGTGAGGTTAGTTTCTATGTTTTTGTGTGAGTATGCAGATTCCTGTTGTTAACTGAGTTCAACTTTTATTCCATGATGGTCCGAGAAAATACAAGGAATAATTTCTGTTCTTTTAAATTTACTGAGGTTAGACTTGTGACCTAAGATGTGATCAATTTTGGAGGATATTCCATGGGCTGATAAGAATAATGTGTATTCAGTTTTGTTAGGACGAAATGCTCTGTAGATGTCTGTTAAATCCAGTTGTTGAATGGTTAAGTTTAAGTCTAAAATTTCTTTGCTTAGTTTCTTATTGGAGGATCTATCCAACACTGCTAAAGGGGTTTTAAAATCTCCGACTGTTTTGGTGCTGGAAGAAATCATGTCAGTGCTCATGTCAGTGAGAGTCTGTCTTATAAATTGAGGTGCATTCTGTTTGGGTGCATAGATGTTAATAATTGAAATCTCATCATGTTGAGTGTTGCCCTTAACAAATATGAAATGACCATCCTTATCTTTCCTTACTTTTGTTGGTTTAAAGCCTATTGTATCTGCGAATAAAATTGCAAAACCTGGTTTTTTCTGATTTCCATTTGCCTGAAATATAGATGACCATCCCTTCACCCTGAGTCTATATTTATCTTTTAAAGTAAGATGAGATTCTTGTATGCAGCAGATATCTGGTCTGAGTTTTTGTATCAGCCAACCTGTGTCTCTTTAGAGGAAAATTTAAGCCATTTACATTAATTTGAGAGTATTGATAAGCCTGGTAGTATTTTGGGTATCGAGTTTTTCAGAAGTCCGGTGGACACTTTTAATCCTTTCTCCACTGCAGAAGTTAAAGTTTGATCAAAAGTTTCTGAGTGAGTTTACTTTGGTGGTAGAACATTGTGCTTGTCATTGTGGAGGATAGGTCTGAGAATATCCTGGAGAGCTGGTTTGGTTATGGCAAATTTCTTCAACATGTGAACGTCATTAAAGTATTTAATTTCTCCATCATAAATGAAACTCAGTTTATCTGGATACAGGATCCTGGGTTGAAAGTTACTTTGTTTTAGAAGGTTAAAGGTTGATGACCATCCTCTTTTAACTTGAAGAGTTTCAGCAGAGAAATCTGTAGTCTATTCTTCTTCCCCTTGTAGGTTATGGTTTTCTTAAATCAGGCTGCTTGCAGAATTTTCTCCTTCATATTAATTTTGGTGAAGTTAATTATAATGTGTCTAGGAGATGTTTTATTTGGATTGAGTCGTGCTGGGATTCTAAAACTTTCTGCTATCTGGATTTCAGAATCTCTTGCCATGTTTGGGAAATTCTCCTCTATTATCTCTTGGAGTAGACCATCTGGACCTTTCGAAGCAACCTCTTCTCCTTCATGGATTCCTATAAGGCAAATGTTTGCTCTTTTGGAGTAGTCCCACAGTTCTCTCAAGGAATGATCCATTTTTGCTCTCCACTTCTCTTCCTCTTTGAGCACTTGGAAGCGTTCAAAAGCTTTGTCTTCAATGTCAGAGATCCTTTCTTCTGCCTTCTCCATTCTGTTACTGAAGGATTCTACTATATTTCTCAGATCTTTGAGGGCTGCAAGTTCTTGCCTCAATGTGTCAAAATCTTTGATGATTTTGTCTTTGAATTCATTGAATTCTTGAGACAATTTTTGAATTACTCCTTGAAATTCTAATTCCATCTTTACCTCCATTTTTTTTTAATTAAATCATAGCTGTGTACATTAGTGCAATCAAGGGGTACAATGTGCTAGTTTCATATACAATCTGAAATATTTTCATCAAACTGTTTAATATAGCCTTCATGGCATTTTCTTAGTTATTGTATGAAGACATTTGTATCTGCATTTAGTAAGTTTCACCTGTATTTACCTCAATTCTGTTGATCTTATTTGCTATCTGAATTCTGAAGTTGATTTCTAACATCTCAGCCATTTGTTTATGAATGGGATCGTCTGGTGTGCCTGTTTTGTCATTTCTTGGGGGAGTTGATCTACTCTGATAATTCATATTGGCAGAGTTTTTCTGCTGATTCCACCCCATGATTGTTTTTCACCATTTGACTAGGTGGGCAGGTAAGGTAAAATTGGATTGGGGACTCCTGTAGTTGTGGTTAACTGGCCCTTTGCCAAGGATCCGGGACTGGTGACTGTAGCTTTTTCCCCTGCAGCTTTGCAAGTGACCTGTATAGTATTATAGTCTGAGGCTCTGGGGACCTACTTGGTGTGGTGGGGTTAGGTGGCTCTGTCTTAATTCAGCTGGTCTTTGTCTGATCCTAGTGGATCAGTGACTCTGGGTTGAAGTCTCAGCTGTGGAGAAATTCAAGCAACTAAGACACCCACCCTGGCATGGGAAACAACTGGAAAAGGATAATCAACCCTTCCCATTGCCACACAACCAGGGTACCACCCGAGAGGGTCCTTGAGTGATTGGCCCAGGTTAGGAGTTCCAAACCAATTGACCCAGTCAGTACCAACTCTCAAGTGGGGGAGTTCAAAAGGTCTCCAGCAACTAGACAGCAGAGGTCTACTGGCTACTCAAATGTGGCTCGCTCTAGTGCTCTGTGGAGTCAGAAAGGCCTGCCAAATAGCAGAGTTGGACCAGGGGGCTAGTATCTCTTTCCGCCCCTTGCACCTCTTTCATGCCAGTCACTGGTAACCCCACGTGGTTGTGGTCCTGCTCCCTCCAATAAGCAGATGTGCCAGGGCTTTGTGCCTGACAGAATCAAAGGAAAGTCAATGCCCCCTCAGCACGGCCACCACCCTCTGCCACCTGCTGGCTGGGGGAGTTAAAGGTTTGCCTGCGTCAGGTACTCAATGGCAACTAGGGAGTGTTCCACCTGAGTTCAGTCCGGATAACAAGACAGCAAATGATTTTCTCCCTCAGCCACCACACCTTTGCCCCAGCCCCTCTGCAGCACTGGTATCTCTATAGAGCGAGGTCTGGCTTCCTCTGGCAGTCCTCAGAGTTGGGGAGGTGTCTCTCCAAGATTAGACCCCAGTGGGATTGCTCTACTGTTGCTGAATCTTCATGGGAGGTGTCCCTACACAGCTCCCAGGCAGCTTCCACGCCAAGGAGATGGCTGTAGTGGCTCTTAGAGGATGGAGTGCATGGCTCCAGCAGCAGGGAGGGTGTGCCGAGATTGGCTGTGGCTGGGCAGGGCACGGGGCACACAGCTCTGGCAGGGCAGTGTGGGACACAAGGCTCAGGCTGGGCTCACAAGCCTCCTCCCACAGATGGTTTGCACTTTCCCAGAGCCAAGCCCCACAGCCTCCCTACCTTTGTCTGCCCTACGGCTGGGCTCACTGTTAATAGTGCATCTTTTCTACCACAGCCTTTGCAGTGCCCGGACCTGGCAATGAACCACAGATATTCCAGTCTCTGCAAAGTTTAGGCTTCTGGACCATCAGGCGAGGTGGGGAGGCAGGGAAAATGTTAGTTCAACTTTCATGCCTGGGAAGAGAGTGCACAGGGTCACAGCAGGGTCCTTCTGGAGAAGTAGTCCCCACTTCCTGCAACTCTCTCCCAAGGGTGAGACGAGAGGTTCTCAGTTCCCCACTCGCCTGTAGAAAACCTACAGTGAGCAAAAAAAAAAAAGAAAGAAAGAAAAACTCTCTTGGGGGAGGGGATGGACACTTTTCCGTTGGGATGAGTTTTGTACCTGAAATTTGCTTCCTTGGAGTTGCAGCTTGCCTCAGCAGAGGTGACCTGCAGTTATCACTCTGCTCTTTCAGCTCAGCTCCCAGTTTTCTTGGGTTCTTTCTGGTCATTATCCTTCCCTCTGGACAGGAGCTTCTGTCAAAAGCTGGCTCCAGTCGGCCATCTTGCTCCTTCTCCAATCACTTTTTCAATTTTGTTGGAAAAAAAAATATATAAGGGATTTGCAAACAAAAAACAAAATTTGCAAAAGGATTTATTTCCCAGTCTTTAGAATTCTATTCATTCCCTCATTTTCTGGGACTTATACCAGAAATACTTTACCAGTGTTCATCAAAAGACCAGTGATACTTGGTTTTTGGTGTTTCTTAATTTTTTCTCTTACTTATATTCATCTTGTTTGATATTTTCAAAAGTGGTCAGGGATATCGAAATATAGTAAATTCCAGTATGTTTTGCCAATGCATTCTTTATAAAAATCCTTTTACTACATGTGTTATCTTTTGATCGATACCTTACTTCACCCAATTTCTGGAAAATTTCTACCTAATATCATAACTAGTAAAGCCAGTCATCACTGTTAGTACCAATCAACCAAATCAGACTGGCTTTCTGTCAGGAAAATAAAGTGTCTTTTTTTCCTAATTCAAGTAAATGTATCAATACACAGTTTGAGAGATTTATAAAATATCTTCAATAAGGAAATGTATGAGGGATATAGAAATGATAAGTAATGCAGAGTACATAAAGTACAAATGAATATATCTTATAAAAATAGTAAAGAAGTCAAATTAAGATGATATGATACAAATCTAATTTTTACATTATAAACATCTGTCTCCAGATAAGTACACTTAGAAATAATCACTGTTATATGTAAGTTTATAAATTATTAAAGTAGCAAAATTTATGTATAAAATACTGACTGTGTAATTCTGAAATTATTTAAAAAGTCATCATTCTAGCATCAATATGTATAATTTTTGTTAGGATAGAAAATGTACACATTTTATAAGATGGCGATTGCTTAATTGAAATAAACATTTTAACTGTCTTAATCAAATCTAACTAAATGGAACCTATAAGAAGTCACATCAAATATAAATTTCATTCATGGGATTTATCTAGTTTAACTTAAAAATTGAGTTTGCATTGAAAAGCCTCAATGGGAAATGACTTATTGCTTTAGCTGTTCAGAAATGTTTATTGTTCCAGCTAATGACCTATCCTAGCAATGATGCTTGGGGAATATTCTTTGCTTTGCTCTCATCAATCTCTTGAGCAACAAATTTTTTAATAATAGTTAAGGGGTTGAACAGGTGAAATCATTAAAGGAAAATTGCCCTGACTCTCTCTTGCCATAGAATATAGTTGATTTCACCTTCCCATCATCTTCAGTTGCCATGCTTTATGACTAATAGAAGTCCAGGGAAACAGGAAAGACTGGAAAACCTATAGTGGTTTAATGTTGCCTTCCTTAATCACTGAAGAGGCTTTGACCTAAAAGGTATTTTGAATTTTTCACCATTTGTACCCAGGAATTTCTTACAAGGCAATATACCATATTAATTTAATGGATGGATGGAGAAATACATCTTTTTCACTTTTTTCTTTTGAGAAAGTAAGAACAAAGGATACTGTGAAAAAGGGAGAAAAGGGAGAAAAACCTTCAGGGTGTGAAGAAGGGATATCCTGGAAGCTCAGGATCTGGGAACTAACTCTTAAAACCAACAGTACAAACTTACTTCTTAATTACTTCTGGATCCAATAACCCCAGTTTGGTGGCTACTGGCATGAACTAAATACAGTTACCAGTATATAGCAGTTGCTAAATAATTGATAGCTGTTGTCTGTATTAAAAAGGAGGAAAAAATTATGGCTCAACATTATTATGATGTCATTTGTTCTCAGATTTTAAACAGCAGCCACCCTGAGGAGTTCTTACTACTACTATGCAGGAGCTTTAGCAAGATTGTCTTACTCAGTATGGAACAAAAAGATGCCTGTACATCACCATTTTAATTTAGCCCAATTTTATTGTACTGGGAAGTGCTATTTTACAAATTTAGAACTGACGGTTGAATCTTAAGTCTAAAAAGAAGTTAGTCACGAAACACTCGGGAATGACATGAACACATTGCTGTTGCCACCAGCATGGGCTGGAGACAGTGCAGGAGACAGGACGACTGTAGTGCAGCAGGGTGCTGTAGAGAGTGACATTGCTGGGGCTCCTTCAGGCCAGTGCAGGAGACTGGGAGACCGTAGTGCAGAAGGGTGCTGTAGAGAGTGACACCGCTGGGGCTGCTTCAGGCCAGTGCAGGAGACTGGTAGACCGTAGTGCAGCAGGGCGCTATAGAGAGTGACACCGCTGGGGCTACTTCAGGCCAGTGCAGAGAACAGGGCGACCATAGTGCAGCAGGGCGCTATAGAGAGCGACACCGCTGGGGCTGCTTCAGGCCAGTGCAGGAGACTGGGAGACCGTAGTGCAGCAGGGTGCTGTAGAGAGTGACACTGCTCGGGCTGCGTCAGGCCAGTGCAGGAGACTGGGAGACTGTAGTGCAGCAGGGCGATGTAGAGAGTGACACCGCTGGGGCTGCTTCAGGCCAGTGCTGGAGACTGGGAGACCGTAGTGCAGCAGTGAATTGTAGAGACGAGGCATCCCTCGGGCTGCTTCTTCAGAGAGTGAAAACATGTGTCATCTCTTAAACCTCACTGGAGAAAGATTGGCTCTCCCTTAATCCCAGAGTTAAGCATTTATTGAGGTAGAAATATAGTTAGAAATTTTTTTAACTATAAATAATTGTTAAAGCCATTTTCTAAGAAATCATATAACCAAACTGAACCTGTTTATATGAGGATGAGTCAGACTTAAAGTACAGGAGTTCCCTGTTATCCGTGGGGGACATGTTCTAAATCCCCCACAGAGTGAACTCTAGAAACTACAGAGAATAATAAACCATATATATATAGAACCTCTTTAAGTTGACCACCCACAGGAAAGGAGCAAACTGGCAACATACAGAGGTGGTCAACGTAAAGAACTAGGCCTGAAGTGTACATGTGGTGCATGCCCGGTCTGTGAAAATCTGGTCAATTTAAGGAGGCAGTTAACTACAGAGTTTCTACTGTATGATGTTTTTTTCTATACATTCATATACATTCATACCTATGAAAAACTTTAGTTTGTTGATTAGGTACAGTAAGAAATCAACAGCAGTAACTAATAATAAAATACAATAATTATAATATACTATAATAAAAGTTATGTAAATGTAATCTCTCCCTGTGTCAGAATATCTTATTGTGCTATCCTCACCTGATTTTAGACCATAGTTGACTATAGGTAACTGAAACCATGGAATGTGAAACACTGGATAAAGGGGGACTACTCTGCAACTTTAAATAAACATTATGATAGATTTTTAGGAGGGTGGCCTTGGAGAAGTAAAGTTTTCTTTTTTCCTTGCTTTATCATTAATTAAGATATAACTCAGTCAACTATATTACTTTCTCTCTGTTTTCGTTATTAATAAAACTGAATAGAAGTATGTTTCTAAAACTTGAAAGAGCTATTGGAAGAATTTCACACATTCATAGGATTTTTAATTTATAATGCAAAAGGACTTCTTACTAGAATACAACAAAACTAAGTGGAATTCATTTTTAGTTTTCAGTTAATATTTCATAAAAATTCCAGAACAATTTTGTGTTCTCCCAAGATAATTTCTTACTTAGAAAAGCTTTATAAGACCTTTGGTGAAATTGCTCTTCATAAACTATGCATTTCTTTTAGTAAAAGATGATGAATGCGACTCAGATGCAGAAAATGAGCAAAACCATGATCCTAATGTTGAAGAGTTCCTGCAACAACAAGACACTGCTGTCATTTATCCTGAGGCACCAGAAGAGGACCAGAGGCAAGGCACACCAGAAGCCAGTGGTCACGATGAAAATGGTAAATAGACCTTAACTATTGTTTTCCTTCTCTCTTTAAAGGATTACTATTTCCATTATTTTTTTTCTCTATTCTGGGAATCTATAGGGAACATTTTTGAGGACCAAAATTTATTGCAGGTGCTTATAGAGGGTAATCTATTTTATTAATAGGACATCATTGTGATAACAAGAATAAATTATTGGATGTCATATACATAGTGGTAATGCCACCACACATGGACTACCTAGAACAGTACGTGAGCGTCAGTTTCTATTTGTTCACGTGCAGCAGACAATAGAAATGAGAACTAGGATGACCCTTACTGCCCTTTGATTCTTTTCTACTATTCTTTTAGCCAACAAAAACATTATTGTCTGGGTCAAAATATGCTAACCTAGGGGAGATAATGGTTTTTGTGGATCTGCTGAAGTCCTCTCTGATACGAACAGTCAACATATAGAATAGGGAAAGTGCAGTAAAAATGAGTTCAGATTCTTCTCAAAAGAAATAGTCCTTCTGCCCACCACACACTATAAACACATGAAAATAGCATGCAAATGCTCCTATAAGAAATTTGATGAAACATCTGTACCAAGACTAGGAAGTTACTTAAAACATATTTAGGTAGCCGGGCCTTGTGGCGGGCACCAGTAGTCCCAGCTTCTTGGAAGCCTGAGGCAAGAGAATTGCTTAAGCCCAAGAGTTTGAGGTTGCTGTGAGCTGTGATGCCACAGCCCTCTACCGAGGGCAACATAGTGACTGTTAGGAAGGTGTTAAGATCTTAACTCTGATTTTATTTTTCCACAATTTTTAATTGAGTGGAAATATTTAGTTTAGTGTTCAAATAATCAACTTTGAAGTTTTGGGAAGAAATAGAGAAGGATGACATAAAAAACAAAATATAGTTCATTGCAAAAATTCAGCTGTATCTTCCTTTAATCAGGAATAAACTATGAAAAAAAGAACAAAAACAGAAGTTTCACTTCAGAATAGATGTGGTTTTCTGTAACTAAATCGATAACAAAGGAAACAGTAGGGCACTCTAGAACTGTTTCCTCCAGTGTGTCAAATGAACACATTTCTGAAGAATGTAGATTATGGCCCTGGAGACACTGCATTTCAGCCTAATCATTAGCTCTCTGTTGATCCATTTGCATAGTTTGAGAGTTCAGAATTATAGGTATTGTAATCCTGTAAGGTTCTAACATTTCTACTTTCTTGGTTTTTGTTTTGTTTGTTTGTTTGTTTGTTTTTCTCCTGAAGAAAATGTGTTACCATTTCACTGGAAGAAACGGTAGATTTATAATAGAAATGAGAGGGAAATAGAAAATTTTTAATACATATGTATATGTGTACAATTTCAATGTGAGAAAAACATTCTAAAAGCCACACTGAAAAGAAAAAAAACAAGGCAAGGGACCTGGGGGGAGGGGGAGAAGAAAACCAAAGAAATATTCTACTACACAGATCTAATAAGGTAAAAACTTATAAAGTATGCCATAAATGAAATCAATAAAATTTCCTAGAAAGTGGGGAGCTGATTATTCTGTATTAGGAAAAAGTCTGAATTATAGAAAATGTTGTTAATTGAAGTATTCATTACTTTCAGGTATTTAATGTAATTTAATTGTATGAAAAATGACATTGATATTTTGATAAGGATTACATTGAATCTGTAGATTGCTTTTGGCAATCTGGTTATTTAAGTAATATTAATTCTTCCAATCCATGAGGATTTTTCATCCAGAGTGGAAGATTTTCCAATTCCAATTTCTCTTCAGTTTTTTTTTTCATCAGTCTTTTGGAGTTCTCCTTGTAGGTGTCTTTCACTCCTTGGTTAAATTTGCTCCTAGGTATTTTATATTTCAACAGCTAGTGTGAATGAAATTGACTTCTTGATTTCTTGGCTAGTTTATTATTTGCATATAGAAACACAACTGATTCTTCTGTATTGATCCTAGAACTTTACTGAATTTATTCATCAGATCTAAGAGTTGTTTTTTTTTTTTGTGGTAAAAATTTTTTTTATTATTAAATCATAGCTGTGTACATTAATGCGATCATGGGGCACCATACACTGGTTTTGTTTTTTTGTTTGTTTGTTTGTTTGTTTTGTAGAGACAGAGTCTTACCTTATCTTCCTCGGTAGAGTGCCGTGGCGTCACACAGCTCACAGCAACCTCCAAATCCTTGGGCTTAGGCGATTCTCTTGACTCAGCCTCCCAAATAGCTGGGACTACAGGCACCCGCCACAATGCCCAGCTATTTTTTTGTTGCAGTTTGGCCGGGGCTGGGTTTGAACCCGCCACCCTCGGCATATGGGGCCGGCGCCCTACCCGCTGAGCCACAGGCGCCGCCCCATACACTGGTTTTATAGACCATTTGACACATTTTCATCACACTGGTTAGCATAGCCTTTCTGGCATTTCTTAGTTATTGTGTTAAGACATTTATATTCCCTGTAGTCCCAGCTACTCAGGAGGCTGAGACAAGAGAATCGCTTAAGCCCAGGAGTTGGAGGTTGCTGTGAGCTGTGTGATGCCACAGCACTCTACTGAGGGCCATAAAGTGAGACTCTGTCTCTACAAAAAAAAAAAAAAGACATTTACATTCTACATTTACTAAGTTTCACATGTACCCTTGTAAGATGCACCGCAGGTGTAATCCCACCAATCACCCTCCCTCCACCCACCTCCCCCCTCCCTCCCTTCCCTTTCCCCCTTCCCCCTATTCTTAGGTTATAACTGGGTTATAGCTTTCGTATGAAAGCCATAAATTAGTTTCATAGTAGGGCTGAGTACATTGGATACTTTTTCTTCCATTCTTGAGATACTTTACTAAGAAGAATATGTTCCAGCTCCATCCATGTAAACATGAAAGAGGTAAAGTCTCCATCTTTCTTTAAGGCTGCATAATATTCCATGGTGTACATATACCACAGTTTATTAATCCATTCGTGGATCGATGGGCACTTGGGCTTTTTCCATGACTTAGCAATTATGAATTGGGCTGCAATAAACATTCTGGTACAAATATCTTTGTTATGATGTAATTTTTGGTCTTCTGGGTATATGCCTAGTAGAGGAATTATAGGATTGAATGGCAGATCTATTTTTAGATCTCTAAGTGTTTTCCAAACATCTTTCCAAAAGGAATGTATTAATTTGCATTCCCACCAGCAGTGCAGAAGTGTTCCCTTTTCTCCGCATCCACGCCAACATCTCTGGTCTTGAGATTTTGTGATATAGGCTAGTCTCATTGGAGTTAGATGATATCTCAAAGTAGTTTTGATTTGCATTTCTCTGATGATTAAAGATGATGAGCATTTTTTCATATGTCTATAGGCCGTGTGCCTGTCTTCTTCAGAGAAGTTTCTCTTCAAGTCCCTTGCCCAGCCTGCGATGGGATCACTTGTTGTTTTCTTGCTAATGCGTTTGAGTTCTCTGTGGATTCTGGTTATTAAACCTTTGTTGGAGACATAACCTGCAAATATCTAAGAGTTTTTTAGTGAGTTTAGGTTTTTCTAGATATAAGATCATATCAAGAGGGACAGTGTGACTTCTTCATTTCCAGTTTGGATGCCTTTTATTTCTTTCTCTTGCCCAATTGCTCTGGCTAGAACTTCCAGTACTATGTTGAATAAGTAGTACAAGTGGGCAGCTTTGTCTAGTTGCAGTTTTTATAGGAATAGCTTTCAGTTTTTCCCCATTCAGTATAATATTAGCTGTAGTTTGTCATATATGACCTTTATTGTGTGAGGTATATTCCTTCTATACCTAGTTTATTGAGACATTTTATCATAAAGAAGTGTTGAATTTTATCAAATGCTTTTAATGTGTCTATTGAATGACAGTGTGGTTTTTGTCCTTCATTCTGTTGATGTGATGTATCACATTTATTGATCACATATGGTGGACCATCCTTTTATTCCTGGGATAAATCCCATTTGATCATGATATTGCTATCTTTTTGATGTACTTTTAGATTCAGTTACTAGTATTTTGTTCAGATTTTTATTTCTATATTCATTGGGAGATGTCAGCCTGAGTTTTTGTTGTTGTTGTTTCTTTTTCTGATTTTGGTATCAGGGGAGTGCTAGTCTCATAAAGTGAATTAGGGAGATTCTTTTCAATTTTTTGAAATAGTTGAAGGGGAATTTTTGTTAGTTCTTCTTTAGAAGTTGGGTAGAATTCAGCAGTGAAGCCCTCTGGTCCTGGGATTTTTCTTTGCTGGAAGACTTTTTATTACTGATTCAATCTCATTACTCGTTATTAATGTGTTGAGCTTTTCCTTCTTTCTTGATCCAATCTTGGTAGGTTGTATGTGTCCAGGAATTTATCCACTTCCTCTAAGTTTTATAGTTTGTTGGTTTGTTAGTATATAGTTTCTCATAATAGTCTCTGGTGATGTCTTGTAGTTCTGTAGTATAGGTTGTAATGTCTCCTTTGTTGCTTCTGATTTTGTATATTTGGGTCTTCTCTCTCTCCTTGGTTAGTCTAGTTAGTGGTTTATTGATTATATTTATCTTTCCAAAAACTTTTCATTTTGTTGGTCCTTTGTATCATTTTTTAAATCTTTATGTCATTTGGTTGTGATCTGATCTTTATTACTTCTTTCCTTGTACCTACTAATTCTGAGTTTGATTTGTTCTTTCTTTCCTAGTTCCTTAAAGTACATCATTAGATTGTTTTGTTAAAATCTTTCTACTAATATGTTTTTATGTAGGTATTTGTTGCTTCCCTTTTATAACTTCCCTCTTAGCAATACTTTTTCTGTATCACATATGTTTTGGTATGTTGTGATTCACTTTTCATTTCTGTCAGTAAATTTTTAATTTCTACTTTTTCCTTGATCCAGTGGTCATTCAGGAGCATGTTGCTTAGTTTGCACATATTTGCACAGTTTCCAAAGTTTTTCTTATCATTCATTTCTGATCTTATCTTATTCTGGTTTAAGAAGTCACTTGATATGATTTTGATTTTTTTTCTATTTGTTGAGACTTGTTTTGTGTCCTAACATATGGTCAGTCCTGGAGAATGTTCTCTGTGCTGATAAGAACATATATTCTGAAGCTGTTGGAAGAAATGTTCTGTAAATGTCTTTTAGATCCATTTCTTCTAAAGTACAGATTAAATCCAGTGATTCTTTGTTAATTTTCTGTTTCAATTATCTAAAACTGACAGTAGAGTTTAAATATCCCCAACTGGAATTGTGTTAGGTTGTATCTCTCACTTTTTTATATACCTGGGTGCTGCAGTTTGGGTTGCATAGATGCTTAGAATTATATGCTCTTGTTCGATTGATCCCTTTACCATTATATAATGACTTTGTCTATTTTTTTTTTTTTTTACTTACAGTCTGTTTTATCTGATATAAGTATAGCTACTTCTGCTTACATTTTGTTGCCATTTGCATAGAACTTTTTTTCCTACACTTTCACTTTCTGTCTTTATAGGTGAGATCATTTTCTTGTAGGCAGCATATAGATAAGTCATTTTTTAAAGCTGCACTCAGCCCATCTATTTTTTTAAGTGAAAAGTTTAATCTCTTTATATTCAAGGTTTTTATTCATGTGTGAGCATTATACTATCATTTTATTAATTGATTTATGGTTGTTTTGTGTATCCTTTCTTTTGTTCTCTCTGTTTATCGTTGTGCTTTGGTGGCAACATTTGAGTCCTTTCTCTCTGCCTTATTTGTGTTTGCTGTCAATGGATTTTATACTTTTGTACATTTTTTTTTTTGATGGTAGATATCATCCCTTTGCTACCAGGTGTGGGACACTCTTAAGCATTTCTTATAGGCCCAGTCTTAATGAATTACCTCAGCTTTTGCTTGTCTAAAAAAGACTTTATTTCATCTTCACCTAAGAAAGATAACTTTGTCAGGTATAGTATCCTTGGCAGGCAGATTTTTCCTATATGTTATCCCATTCTCTCCTGGCCTATGGGTTTCTACTAAGAAATTTGCTGTTAGTCTGATTGAGGTTTGCTTATAAACGACTAGATGTTTTTATCTTGTTATTTTTAGAATTCGTTCTTCTTTGACAGTTTACCATATTATATCCTGGAGAAGACCTTTTCGAATTCTATCTATTTGGGGATCCCTGAGCTTCCTTTATCTAAATGTATAAATCTCTTGCTAAATTTGGGGATTTTATAGATACTATTTTATTAAACAGATTTTCAATCTTTCTCATTTTCTTTTTGCCTCCTAGGTCAATGAAAATTCAAATATTTGGTTGCTTCGTGGTTTCCCATGTCAGTAGGATTTGTTAATGATTTTTTATATTCTATTTTCCTTATTTTTGTCTGACTAGGTTATTTCAAAAGACCTATCCTAAAGTTCTGAAATTCTTTCTTCTATTTGTTCTAGTCTATTATTGAAGCTTTCAAATATATTTTGTATTTTATTTGATGAATTCTTCAGTTCCAGAATTTCTGTTTGGCTCTTTTTTATGATATGTGTCCCTTTGGTAAATTTTTCATTTGGATTCTGAATTGTTTTACTAGTTTCTTTGTATTTGTGTGTGTGTGTGTGTGTGTGTGTGTTGGCATCTCACTTAGCTTTTTAAATCTTATTTTGTACTCTTCTTCCAGGATTTTGTAAATTTATTTATTTATTTTTATTAAATCATAGCTGTGTATGTTAATGCAATTGTGGGGTACAATGTGCTGGTTTTATATACAATTTGAAATATTTTCATCAAAAAAGTTAACATAGCCTTCACGGCATTTTTTTAGTTATTGTGTTAAGACATTTGTATTCTACATTTAGTAAATTTCACATGTACCCTTGTAAGATGCACCATAGGTGTGGTCCCACCAATCACCCTCCCTCCACCCATCCTCTCCCTCCCCTCCCTTCCCTGTAAATTTATTTTTGGTAAGAATTTGTTTCTAGGTGAATTATTGTATTCCTTTGAAGGTGTCATATTTTCTTGCTTGTGCTTGTTTCCTCCATCCTTACTTTGATGTCTGCATATCTGGTCACTTCTTCTAATTTTTTGGATTTGCTTTCATGGGAAGGATTTTCCCTGAAGATGTATTTGTGGTGTTGGTTGAATAGGGCACTTTGGCTTTGCTTGGGGTACATGCTGTAGTGTAGCTTTTATATTATTTCTTTGGCTCTAAACAATATCAGTGGTATCTGTAATTTCTTTCATGGCTTATGGTACAGTTTTAGTGGAGGCCATGGTGAAGTTTTTCTGGGAGTGAAGATCTAGTGGGCAGTTCTTGGGCCCCAGTGGTGGCAGTGGCAAGCCAAGTGTGCCTGTCTTTGGGCCCAAGGGCGGCCTATGCTGACACCCAGTGTTAATGGGACCAAATGGGCAAATTCTTGGGCCTCCAGACAGCTTTCTCAGGGACAGTAGTAGCAGCAATGTGCCAGCTGGGTGGGCAGGTTCTCAGGCCCCCGGACAGCAGGTGTGTTTTGGACAACAGCAGTGTTAGTGGTGAAACAACTTCTGGTTCTCCAGCAGTGTTGGAGAAGTGGTGTTGGTGGTGGCTATACCAGGCTGAACTGGCTGGGCAGGCCAGTTCCCAGGCTTCCTAGTGGCTTGTGCAGGTGGGTAAGAGCTGTGATTGTACCAGGTGGGCCCAACCTCAGGGCTTAGAAGGAGTGCTTAGGTGCCAACAGTGTTGGTTGGGATGGGCAATCCTTAGGCCCTGGAATGGTCTCCTCATGCTGGGAGTGAGGTGCAGAGCTGGGCCAAGCAGCCCTATCCTTAAATTTCCTGCTTGTGTGTAGACACTGGCTGTGGTAGACAGGAGCATGGTGATCTGCAGACCTCCAACAAAATGCTCAGGTGGGGGCTGCAGCAGTTGCACTGTGCCCCTGCTACTGTGGAGGGCAGGGCTGCTTTTAGTGGCAGCAAGTAGCTGGGAACATGCTTCAGCCTGAAGTGGTGCCTGTGGGCACAGTGGTCTGTCTGCAGGGCCCTTGTAAATGTGTGGCAGCTCCACACCTCAGGGCAGTGGGGTTGTTGGCAGTGGCTCCTGCTTTTTAGCTTCGATGTAGTAGCTTATACATGTGGAGGAATCTGTCCCTGGGGCACATGAAAATGCACTCAACTCCACTGCTTGAGGCAGCAAGATCACTACCAACAGCTCATGCTTTGGCCCTGGCTGCAGTTACCAACAGCAGCGGTGGCCATGGGCAGGGGCTGTCAGTAGGGCTCCAAGAATGTGAAGATTTAGGGACTACAGGACTGCTATGCTGGTCTCTCACGATGGCCCCTTGCTGTGACTGCTCAGGGCTTGGGGGTGAACTCCCTCTTTGGAGCAGGTTGCTCCCTATGTTAGTCTCAGGGCCTAAGAGGGTCTCTTTCATAGCAAAAATTTCAGAAGTCTACAGTGGGAATGTGGACTGCTGGGGTCTCTCACTTGCTCTGTCCCTGAATTGGGAAGCCTCTGCAGGTTTTAGCTACTCCTGGTACAGAAGGCTTCTTGGGTCTCTCCTCTTTGCTTCAGGGGGTGCCTCTCAGTCTCCTTTTAATTCCAGCATTCTCTCTTAGATGATCTATTCAAAGTGTAATTATCTACTCATTGTTTTGGTTCTATTATGGAGGAGGTGGAGTACCAGATGCCTCTAGCCAACCTTTTTAAAGCCCCCCACCCCTACCCCAGTGTAATTGAATAGCTATTTAGAGTTCAAGTGCTCAGTCTATTACTGCAGACTGGTGGTTAAGCCAGTCATTTAATTTATATGGACTTCAATTACAATGAAGTTGTTATATATGTTTATAAAGCATTTGGAGATTTTTATGAAATTATCTTTGGATATCTGTTTTTCTATAAGGAATTCAAAATGCAAGTAGAGATGATGTTTACAATAGGATATCACTTAGGAACTTATTTCTTTGGAGAAATAAGCCAAATACAAAAATCTCCTCTTAGTTAAATAATAGTAATTGGCAAAGTGTTACATTTTAGGATTGTCAGGCTTAGACAGATCTGTGTAAAAACAGTTCATTCAGTAAACTCTAATTTATCCAGCTTGCCTTTGTTTTCTGAAAGTTACCTATAACCATACATAATACAATTATACAGCAAATTTGTCAATTATTTATCTTTCAGGGAAAGAACAAGAAGGGTCACACATTGGGGGTCTTTATGTGCCAGGCCTTGATCTGGTCCCCATCACACTTTCTTCCCTAGCCCCATACACATCCATCTTAGTCTGAACTTAATTATGTGGCCATACCCACCTGCAAGGCAGTCTTGGAAGCATAGCCTGACTATATATTACTTACTATCTGATGACAATTCCTTTATAGTATCATTCAAAATCAGAAGACTCAACGTTGTAGAGTACAATTCCACTTCAATATGTATACATTTACAAATTTAATCTACATTTCAATTTTACTTTCATTTTTCTTGGTCTAGTTAACTATGCAACAGAAGGGAAGAATTACAATTTAGTGGAGAAGAGAGCGACCTCAAAGTTAGACAGGCTATGTTTCAATCTTGACTTCATTTTTCTGAATCTGTGACTTTATTTAACCGTTCTGGGCCTCACATTTTCTTTCTTTTGTTTTTTATTTTTATTTTTTTTGAGAGTAGGTCTCCTTCTATTACTCAGGCTGGAATATAATGGTGGGACCATAGTTCACTGCAACCTCAAGCTCTGGGGTCAAGTGATCCTCCTGCCTCAGCCCTCCAGGCAGCTGGGACTTTGGGACATGACACCATGCCTAGCCAATTTTCTTTTTTAATGCTTTGTAGAGTTGGGGTTTTGCCTTGTTGCCTGGGTTAGTTTCAAATGCCTGGCCTCAGGCTTTCCTCCTGCCTTGTCTTCCTAAAGTGCTCAGATTAAAGGCATGAGTCACCATGCCCAGCCACATTTTGTCATTTATTAAATAGAAATGATATCATTACAGTTGAGGCGACCCGGGGTCCGATATCCCTCTGAAAGCAGTGTGTCAGAATCTTTGGTGATGTTTGGGAAATTTTCTTTTATAATATTCTCTAGTATGTGAAACTGTGATAATATTTTCTAAAAGATTCAGTTTATAAAAATGTATGATTTCTTTTACAGGAACACCAGATGCATTTTCCCAATTACTCACCTGTCCGTATTGCGACAGAGGCTATAAACGCTTTACCTCTCTGAAGGAACACATTAAGTATCGCCATGAAAAGAATGAAGATAACTTCAGTTGCTCCCTGTGCAGTTACACCTTTGCATACAGAACCCAACTTGAACGTCACATGACATCACATAAATCAGGAAGAGATCAAGTGAGTGAATGACTGAGAGATTTACTAGCTTTCTAAACTTTGAGGACTCAGCCCTCAGTAGAAGGCTGGGGTTTTAATGTATTTAAAAATTTAAAGGACAGTACCTTATCTATAGCTTTATAAAAGTGAGAGTGATTATTTATTTGAATTATCTGGTCATTTCTGAGTTTAAAAGAAAGTAGGAATATTATTTACAGGTAACTAAGTATTTTTTTTTTTTTTCAGGTAGGATCTTTTCCATCTTGGTAGAATTATTTTGCTTATACCAAAACAATTCTCCAAGTTTAGAAGATTTCAAATTGCATTCTACTAAAATGCTCAGTGTAGGAAAAATAAATATTGGTTACATGAACCACACTGCACTAACCAAATTGAAAGTAAAGTCAACCAGTGAAGTTTAATTTTCTTTGGACCGGTGACTATTTAATCTCAGTATAAGCTACTATGGGTTTTTTCCCTATACTAAGAGGATTTGCCTCCTCTAAGAATCTAATTATTATATTTTTTTATTTTAAAGTCTCAGTTTTCATATGGTTTATTCTACTTCTACATCATTGTCCCCCAATTTCTGGAAGTTACATTTAAACTGTTAAACTATAATGGTAAGTTACTTTTAAACTGTTGGCTCTAAGGATTGAAGCCAAATAAGCTTTTTCCAATTGTCCTTTTAAAAGCTCCTGATAACTATCAACAACTAAATTAACTTTTACTTAACACTAACTTTAAAAACCAAATAAATATTCAACTACACAGGGTCTGTGAAGGTTTACGTCAAGGCTGGGGTGCCTGTCCAGTTTCTTATACCAAAAGATTATGAGTATCTACATGCCCAAGTGTGTGAGAACTTTGTTCTGCAGGTGTACCTAACAGAAGCCACATTTCCAATAAAAAAACAGTTAGACCATTTGCCAAGACAATGGCTAACTCAAACAACAACAACAAAAAATAACAGAAAAAGAATTATTGAACAGGGTCAACCTGTTTGCTTAGGACTTTGGCAACAATACGCATGAAGTAACAAGATAATGGGGAGGGAATGGCAATCAGGGAGAACAGAACCAAGATTACACAGGATAATGGTGAAGTCCATAAAAGAGCACTCAAAATTGGAGGGAGCATCATGAGCAGGAAGGAGTTGGCACAGGGGACAAATACCCGCTGCTTACCTAACACCCTACTGAGGAATCTCACCAGGGACAGAACTGTGGTTCATCTATCTCAGAGCCCTGACAGGACCGCAGTGTAGGGAAGGCTTGGCAAGTGACCTACTCATATGACATTCAGGAAGCAGACCCATTAGTAACCACTGCCTCGATACGCAGTCTATGGTGGAGCCCTTGACGGAACTGGTGATGAAAGCAAACGCTGCCATTATGAAAACAAACTAAAATCTTTGATGAGTATGAAAGCCAATCTTGTGCTGATTTTTGTGCCAGGTACAAACATAATGGGTTTTATGTGTAAATGAGTCAGACTGAGGTCAGGAAGAAGCTATGACAAACTTGGAGACCAATAATGTGAGGAAATATAACTGGGAGGTCTTGGAAGCAATGCTATGAGGTAATAAACGAAAGGGCAGATTGTCTACCTTGCTGGCCTTTGAAAATCATACTGCAACTACAAGATAAGCATTTCCATGTCTTAACTAATTTATTTATTCAACAAATATTTGAGTTTCTGTTATATTATGTGTTAGATCCTGTTCTAGGTGTTAAAAGGCACAACAGTGAAAAAGACAAAGTCCCTGACTATGGGGAGCATGTATTAGTAGGTGATGTGAAACACCAGTGAAATAATAAACAGGCAGGATCAAGAAAAAAACAGCAGGAGAAGAGGACGGGAAGTGATGAAAGCTCCCAGTTTTCACAGGGTAGGGAGACCTTTTCTGGGAGTGGGACATCTGAACTGAGACCTAATAAAATGAAGGACCCAGTCGGGGAATATTGGGGAAGGGCATTCCAGCCAGAGGGAACGAGTGAAACACAGAAAGCCTTGAGGCCAAACCTGCCAGCTATGCCCTAGGAACAGCAAGGAGGCCAGTGTGAGTAGAGGGGAGAGAGGTGAGGCCAGAGAGAGGCCCTGCCCCAGGCCACGGTAAAGACGCCGGACTTTATTCTCCAGTCAGATGGGGAAGCCTGTGAAGGATATTGGGGCTTTTTAAGAGAACACTGACAATTGGGTAGAGAATAGATGAAAAAGACAAGAATGAAAACGGGGAGACCATTTAGAGCCTATTGCTGTAATCCAGGCCAGAAGTTCTGATGGCAGACACAGGGAGGAACACTGGATTCGGAGTGTATTCAGATGGCTTACTGATGGATTGGGCAAGGGTATGAGAGAGCAAGATGGATCAAGGGTAACTCCATATTTTGAGGCCTGAGCAATAACCAAATGAATAAAGATGGGCAGGAAACACTAAGGAAAGAGTCCGTTCGCAGTGGGGAAATTAAGAGTTTAATACTAATCATGCTAAGTTTCAGATGCCTACCACCTCGCCACTGACAATATCAGAAAAGTAGGTTGGCTATAAAAGTCTGGGGTTGAGAGCAGAGGTTTAGAGATATAAATAGGTATATAAATGCCATATGTTTGGTATTCTAAGCACAGGTTTGGATGAAGTAGGGCCCAGCACAGAATAAGTACTTACTCTCTTTCCGTCCTATGTAAAAGATAGCAGAAGGGAAATCCCACGTAGGGTGAGCATGAAGCAGGTGACACTGAGTTAAGCCTTTAAAAAAGATGGATAGAATCCTAAGAGTCAGAATTAAAGGGAAATATAGCCAAGGAGTAAGAAATAGTGTAAACCAAAGCAAGGAGAGAGAAGGGAGCAGTATGTGCAAAAAGCTGTGACTTTGCTAAGTGACTGAGGTGTGGACGTCTCGTGGAGAACCAGTGAAGAATCACCCAGCAACTCCAGGGCAGTCATCTGGGAATCCTAGACTCAGAATCTTTATTCAGGAGTGAGTGGGGATCCTTCAGAGTTTCATTGAGTAGGAGTTGGTACAATTCAGTGCTTGTGCAAGATTAATCTAAGTGTAAAGACTACATTTGAGGTATATAAAATTGGGAATTTGTTAAACCAGGCAGATATTAGAGTAGTCAACATTTGGCTGAAAAGAGAAAGTATTTTTTTTAATTATCAGATTTAAAGTAAGTTTTGGTAATATTAAACATATACAAGAGGCAAGATTAAGTATTAGAAAAACCTGTCTTTCCCTTCTGTTCAGAGACTTTGTTCTTCTACTGAGTAACTGTGCTTCAGAGAGATGACTGAGTATTCTCAGACTCAGTTTCTTCATCTTAAGTTAGAATGCAGACAGGATAATTTCTGTCTCCTAGTAAAGTGTATATTACTTTAATTTTGCTAAACACTATATTGTTTATAATAAAGTACAACCCTGAAACTTTCAATTAGAAAGTGGAAATTTTTCTCTATACGACAATTTTTTTTCCCAGCATCACCATCCAAAATTTAGTTAGATTTTTGTAACTGCTACAAATGGAAGGCTTTAAGAAATAAAACAATCACTGAAATCACCTGAAACATGACTTCTAGCATATTACAGATTCTTCAGTAAAGTTCTTTTGCTTTATAAATAAAATACCAATTTTTTCTTACAGAGACATGTGACGCAGTCTGGGGGTAATCGTAAGTTCAAGTGCACTGAATGTGGAAAAGCTTTCAAATACAAACATCACCTTAAAGAGCACTTAAGAATTCACAGTGGTAAATATCTGTTTGCTTTCTACACCTTGAATATCATAGCATGTGTGGTACTAAATAAATTCCTCATCGCATGAGATCAACATACATGATCAGGAACTCCTCACTTTTCTTTTAGGATAAAAACTAATATGGAGAAGCTTTCAGTAAATAATTGATATCTTAGTAGATTTTTAACCTTTGACTAAAAGACATCAAATTAATATAATGTGACGTACTCCAGAGTTCCTCATCAGAAAATAATGTAGCCTGTATTAACAGTACAAACTGAAAACACTTCGGCTTTCTGAATAATGTTAATTTCATTGCCTCCTTTGCACATTTGACAAGGGAATGAAAAAACATAGATACGATTTGCGCAGGGAAATAAGGAGGTGAGGATATCCTCAATGTGAGCAAAGTAGAAATGGAACTCAAGATAAGAAAACGGTGGAGAGGGAAGGCAGAGGCAGCCATGAAGAGCGTGTGAGCAGAGGACTGCGGCATTGAAGAAAAGTCAGGAGAAAACTGCTCCCCGTCTTCATTTGTTTATTCCACATCATTTCATAAAGTATTACTTAACAAGATGAATATTATGTGATGGAAGTATTATGTCTGTTTTAGAAACACGCAGTAAACAAAGAGCTATATTTGCATTTCTTTACAGACTTGTATTTGAACAAAAGCTTACAAAGAAAACTTAATAGTATCCCACATTCACAGATGCACATGAAATCTGTGCATCTCCCCACTAATTTTGTTATGTTGTTGTGGATTTAAATAATGAAAAAGAACTATTAGTTATAAATGGAAAGTTACGGATGTTTTCCCATTGCTTATTTTGTGAAAATTATTGTATTGACATTACATTTTACAAACATCTTTCTACAAAATAGTACAGTTGGCTTTCTGAAAAGTGGTTGGTGATTTCTGTTTTATTTTGGAACTGCATTTCTAAAAGTGTTGTTTGCTCTTTGAGGTTAACCCTTAAATACGCCAAAGTTACCACTTGAAAATGCTCAAACCAAGATTCTTACCAAAACATTCATTCATTTTCACACATCAATTAATGTTTCTGAAAATTAGAAGTTGTCAGTCACCACAGAAACCTATTTCTTAGCTTCCATACTATTGAACAGTTTTCATCAATAATATATTTTTAGTAGCCTGCCTTCTTAGCAGAGATGATTTGAAGGTAATAGAGTTATACCTAATTCAAGAGAGTTCTTCAAATGTTGAAATTGGAGTAGAAGAAGGAAAATGAAATAAAGCTTAGAGTAATAGTCATTTTGTCCTTTTGTCAGACTGCGTGGAGGAGAATCTGTGATACCTATAAATGATACAAAGTTGGGAAGCATGGATCATAACACAGTACTAGTCTAGAAACAAGAAGTTGAAATTCAAATGCAGAATCCTGCATTAAAAACGAGTCTCAATCAAGTTGTAAATTTGAATGGTCCAGAGCTCAGTACAAGCTGACAATATGCTGCCACTCACTGCTTCAAAAGCTAATGCAAATTTAGGCCAGATCGTAGAACACAAAACTCCTCTGCACTGTTCCTTCCTTGTGTACTTGTTTCTGTCTTGTTTTCAAAACTATTTAATATGAGGTTTGTATGCCTTTAATAGAGCAATAATTTTAATTTAAAATTATATAAGAAAAATTAAGAAAAACCAACATGAAGTAACTATTAAAAAAAAATAAATATATGAAGTCCTTTATATCCTGTTAGAAGTGGACGACAAATTAGGCTCTAAGACTTAAAAGTAAAAAAAAAAAATAAAACTACAATCAGTAACCAAGACCCAGGGTGTCTGTGAGTAAAAAGAATCAGTTGCTAGAAAAGGACTACTATTTCCGATACTGAGTCCCCAGGAAACATTCCTTGGAGCATTTGTAAAGACGAAAGAGCAAAATACAATGTATTGGTACATTATCCTCAGAAAAATCTATAAAATCATACAGCAAAAAATTTAGTAGGGTTTCTTTTTAAATCAATAGAAGAAGCCAGTGATATTTCACCAGAGTACAAATTATAAACAGTATTTCTCCAGAGTGGCCTCTTGGATTTAGGCCAAGTGTACAGCTCTCTGGGGAGGTTTTCAAGCCTTACCCAAAATGTCATCTCAGGACTGGTGCCAGTCTGCAAACCATTTGTTACTCATTATTGAAGAGATAAATACAAAACTTGAGAGTATTTATGAACTGTTATACCAAAATATTGCTCTGACATTTTATTGGTCCACAGCAGATTGGAAATCTAAAACAAAAGAAATCAAAAAAACCAACTAGTCCTTCATCACAGGTAGTTTAAAAAGCACTGTTTAGAATATCTAATAAGGGATGAATTGTATTTCCTTCAGGAAACCTCTTTAATTTTTTTTTTTTTTAATTTTTTTTTTTTTTTTGTAGAGACAGAGTCTCACCTTACCGCCTTCAGTAGAGTGCCATGATGTACACAGGACTCACAGCAACCTCTAGCTCTTGGGCTTCGGCGATTCTCCTGCCTCAGCCTCCCAAGCAGCTGGGATTACAGGCGCCCGCCACAACGCCCGGCTATTTTTTGGTTGCAGTTCAGCCGGGGCTGGGTTTGAACCCGCCACCTTCGGTATATGGGGCTGGTGCCTTACTCACTGAGTCACAGGCACCAATTTTTTTTTTAGATGAGTTTTTAAAATATGCTGAGGATCAGAGTCCAAAATGATACTTCTACCATTGCCTACATTGTTGCCATATATTGATACTATAAAATTTTAATAACGAGCCCTGTGTATAATCATGTGTGTTAAGAATTATTTGAACTCCGTGTATAGGCACTGAGCCATGATGAGAAGACTACCATACCTCTACTCAGATTTGAGACAAAAGAGCACCTGCCCGAGATCACTTAGCTAGTATATAGCAAACTGGGACTGTGATGTGGTCACTGATTCCAGACTCTGCTCTGTCTGCCTTTCAAAAAGATCAATTTAGTCTGTATTATAGATGTTTATCTTCTTACTATCTCTAGAAGGACTACTAGCATGTAGTTAATCTAAAAATGTTATCAAGTAATTAAAAATGTTAAACTAGAGTTATATTAGAATATTTCTCTTGTTTTACCTCTATTGGAAACATGGACCTAATGCATTGTAAGTATTGAAATCCTATTCCAGACATTTCGCTGGAAAGATAACTGATAAGCTGGAGAATGTAAGAGGTTGGTTAACAAGTAGGTAAGAGTTCTGAAAACCACATCCTGTGAGGAGTGTTTGAAGGACCTGGGTATATTTAACCTGCATGAGGAAAGTTTAGGGATCCATATGGCAGCTTTTTATCAAAGTGAAAGGCTGGCTTATGGAAGAAAAGTTGCGCTCATTCCTTGTGGCAGTAGAAAGGGAGACTAGGCCAGGGAAATAGGCAGTTTAGCAAGCTGACTCAGCCTGTCTCGGTAGAAATGTTTTATAAAAGAATCACTAACACTTGATAAGCATAGTAAGGGTTTTTCTGTGTAATCTCACAAAACCTCTCTAACAATCCACTGAGAATGCTTCTACATTTACACACCATAACTCTGAGGCTTGGAAAAGGATCAGAAAATAGCATGTGACAGAGCCAGGATTTGATCCCAAATTCTTGGTCCTCATCAGAACCAGATATGACCCTCTTGTGCAGGGCTAGGTTATAACCTCCTATTTACTAACAGAGTTGAAGCAGAGACCAGCTGATGTCAAAGGCGATGTGAGATGAGCTCCTTATTGAAAAGGAGGCTGTACTAGAGGGTTTCATTTTAATTCTTAAAAAGGAAGGGAGGAGATACTTACTTTGATACTGAGTAGACAAATCAGCATCACACTTCATAATTCAACAGTTGCCCATTCATTCACCCGAAAGAGGCCTAAGGAGCATCTGTGTGACCTATGCTGTGGTAGATGCGAGGGACAAATGGCAAGCAAGACCCAGAGGGGCCACCTCCCTGACTCTTACCATCTGTAATGTGGACATTGCAAATTAATGAACTGTAACTGTACAGGGACTAAAGTGGAAAATTAGGTTCGTATAAATATATTCCATGTACCTCACTGCTTTTCAACATTTTCTCCCAAAGTACCCCTGATGGCCAAGGAGAATAAATGCCCCGTACCCCTGGAGAGTCTAGGGAGGCAGCTTGAGCAAGACCTCCCTCCACAAGCAAGAAGCATCTCTGACGTTGTGGTGTTTTTTTCTAACAATTGATACAAATGTTATATTTTTTTCCATGGTAGTATCTGTTTTAATATAAAATTCAAGTCTTAACCATATCCACTGTCACAAAAATTGAAATTTCAAGGTGCTTTGCATACTCACTAGGACTTATATCTTGAGGGGTCTATACGTTCCCATTTAATAAGCAAATACTTATAATAATACTTTATATTTAAAGTTTTCCTCACATTAGGAAAAGTCTTTTCAAGAAACTTCATGTCTACAAGAATTTTTATCAATCAAGAGATGATATTCATACCTACTAAGTCTTATGGGAGATTTTCCTTTTCTTTCTTCTAATATTTCTCCCACAGATGGTTAACTAGAGTAAAATACATTAAACTATGTATGTAGTTTGGTGAAACAAGATAAGAAAAATATTATTTAAAAGAGTAGAATATAATTATTTTGGGGGGTTGAGAATTATTTGAAGTTGTAAAAGTTGGCAGAAATATTTTATATGTGTTCTGAGAAGATTCCCTGATTGGCTGGCATATGTAGTTCAGACTAAGGTTTTACTAGTGTTTATAACATTTTTGTAGGTTTTGAACTTACAATAATGATTCTAAATAAAATAGTATTCCAAGCATGTAGGGGGATCTCTTTTTAAAAATTGCTATTGCTTGTTTTAAGGAAAATGTGGATTCAAAAAATTATATTTAATAATTCGGTGAATATAATTTTTTGTTTGTTTAGGAGAGAAGCCATATGAATGCCCAAACTGCAAGAAACGTTTTTCCCATTCTGGTTCCTATAGCTCACACATAAGCAGTAAAAAGTGTATCAGCTTGATGCCTGTGAATGGGCGACCAAGAACAGGACTCAAGACGTCTCAGTGTTCCTCACCATCTCTCTCAGCGTCACCAGGCAGTCCCACACGGCCACAGATACGGCAGAAGATAGAGAATAAACCCCTTCAAGAACAACTTTCTGTAAACCAAATTAAAACTGAACCTGTGGATTATGAATTCAAACCCATAGTGGTTGCTTCAGGAATCAACTGTTCAACCCCTTTACAAAACGGGGTATTCAGTGGTGGTGGCCCATTGCAGGCAACCAGTTCTCCTCAGGGTGTGGTGCAAGCTGTTGTTCTGCCAACAGTGGGTTTAGTGTCTCCCATAAGTATCAACTTAAGTGATATTCAGAATGTACTGAAAGTGGCAGTAGATGGTAATGTAATAAGGCAAGTTTTGGAGAATAATCAAGCCAATCTTGCATCCAAAGAACAAGAAACAATCAGTGCTTCATCCATACAACAAGGTGGCCATTCTGTTATTTCAGCTATCAGTCTTCCTTTGGTTGATCAAGATGGAACAACCAAAATCATCATCAACTACAGTCTTGAGCAGCCTAGCCAACTTCAAGTTGTTCCTCAAAATTTAAAAAAAGAAAATCCGGTCCCCACAAACAGTTGCAAGAGTGAAAAGCTACCAGAAGATCTTACTGTTAAATCTGAGAAGGACAAAAGCTTTGAAGGGGGAGTGAACGATAGCACTTGCCTTCTGTGTGATGACTGTCCAGGAGACCTTAACGCACTTCCAGAACTAAAGCACTATGACCTGAAGCAGCCTGCTCAGCCCCCTCCACTCCCTGCCCCGGAAGCTGAGAAGCCCGAGTCCTCTGTCTCATCAGGTACTGCAGATGGCAATTTGTCCCCCAGTCAACCACCTTTAAAGAACCTCTTGTCTCTTTTAAAAGCATATTATGCTTTGAACGCACAACCAAGTGCAGAAGAGCTCTCAAAAATTGCTGATTCTGTAAATCTACCACTGGATGTAGTAAAAAAGTGGTTTGAAAAGATGCAAGCTGGACAGATTCCAGTGCAGTCTTCGGAACCATCTTCTCCTGAACCAGGCAAAGTAAATATCCCCGCAAAGAACGATAATCAGCCTCAGTCTGCGAATGCAAATGAGCCCCAGGACAGCACAGTAAATCTCCAGAGTCCTTCGAAGATGACAAACTCTCCCGTTTTACCAGTGGGATCAACCAGCAATGGTTCCAGAAGTAGTACACCATCCCCATCACCTCTAAACCTTTCCTCATCCAGAAATGCACAGGGTTACTTGTACACAGCAGAGGGTGCACAAGAAGAGCCACAAGTAGAACCTCTTGATCTTTCGCTACCAAAGCAACAGGGAGAATTGCTGGAAAGGTCAACTATCACTAGTGTTTACCAGAACAGTGTTTATTCTGTCCAGGAAGAACCCTTGAACTTGTCTTGCGCAAAAAAGGAGCCACAAAAGGACAGTGGTGTTACAGACTCAGAACCAGTTGTAAATGTAATCCCACCAAGTGCCAACCCCATTAATATTGCTCTACCTACGGTCACTGCCCAGCTGCCCACAATCGTGGCCATTGCTGACCAGAGCAGTGTCCCATGCTTACGAGCACTAGCTGCCAATAAGCAAACCATTCTGATCCCCCAGGTGGCTTACACATACTCTACTACGGTCAGCCCTGCAGTCCAGGAACCACCCTTGAAAGTGATCCAGCCAAATGGTAATCAGGTAAGCAATCACCCCCGTCCTGAACCTGGCTAGTAAAATGCTAGTTTAACTCTTTCTGATAAAAATTAGTCACTGTAGAGCCAACTAAGTCATTACCAACTGTCATGGCACGATGTCTTCTGTTGTTTGTTAATCCAAGATACTGTTATCCTTTTAAACTTTGAAATGTTATCCTACTTTGAAAAATGATTTTATAAGCCTCAGCTAAATATCTATCTGAAGTTAGAAATAAAAAAGAAAAGAAAAATTAAAATAATCATAATGGTTTCTGTTTCTATAGCTGAATTCCTAAAATTAGTAATAGTTTCTGCCTTGATTATGATCATTAATAAAAATGTGTTCATAGCACATAGCAGACTTAGCTATCACTTTTATGTACTAACACCTCTCTTCGTAAAAGGCTTTAATTAAATAAGAATTAAGTATACAGGGAACTCACATGGTGAATTTACTGATTTTATAAGCTACAGATAAAATCTTTAGTCATAATTAATATATATGAGGAAATGTGGCTATGAGCCGCTGTATGGGTTTCCTCTTTCACTAGTTACAGTGGAAGTTAACCAGAACAATATTTACTCTGTCCGGGAAGAGCACTTGAACTTGTCTTGCTCAAAATCTATGGTAGTTTTACACAAAGCTGTTGTATGTCTTATTGTGAAGGCTTTTTCTATGCCATTAATGTTGATGTTTCCCTCAAATTTCCATCAGTTTCTGAAAGAATCAAATAAGTGCTAGAGATAAATTTGATCTTTTATACAAATATTTGTATAAAATAATTATTTCAGTATCCTGCTCAAATGTGTATTTACTGCTTTTGTTTTCCTTTAAATATTGCTCCTGATTGGGTTTTCTGCAATTATAATAACTTTTGAGAAAGATTTTCATGTGACCAGTGAAGTCATCTAAATTTTTAGTGTATGGAATACTGCATGCGTTTGGATAGGAAAAGAGTGACCCTTAACATTTCACATAATCACATGACCAGCCCAAATAGCAATGAAAACAGAGTCAAGTTACTGCAGAAGCCATTGGCAACTCACAGATGACTCAGACAAATGGCTGCACTTTTCCTGCCTTAGGAACCCATAAGAAATGTTCTGGAAAAGCCTTCAACTTTTACAAAATTTGTGGGTCTAGAGGCAATAGAATTCAACTATCTAGAAAAACCAAAAGGATCTCAGAAACTTAATTCTTCAACAGGTTCCCTGCAGGATTATTCTACCTACAAGACAGACTGCTGCCCAAAATTATCTCCATGACACTGCCTGATTTTTTTTATATTCCACTGGAGTTCTAAAGACTCATTTTGACTAGCAGATATTTCCCGTTTAAAAATGTAAACCCTCCTGCGTTGTTTTTCCATGTCACTCCTTACGAAAGTAGAGCAAACCCCTCTCTTTTCAAGTAGGCCATGGAAGTTAGTTCCAAGAACACTGAAGTTCTGAGGGATACATTTAAAAAAAAAATAGAATCTTGGGCTGCGCCTGTGGCTCAGTCGGTAAGGCGCCGGCCCCATATACCGAGGGTGGCGGGTTCAAACCCGGCCCCCGGCGGAACTGCAACCAAAAAATAGCCGGGCGTCGTGGCGGGTGCCTGTAGTCCCAGCTACTTGGGAGGCTGAGGCAAGAGAATCGCTGAAGCCCAGGAGTTGGAGGTTGCTGTGAGCTGTGTGAGGCCACGGCACTCTACCGAGGGCCATAAAGTGAGACTCTGTCTCTACAAAAAAAAAAAATAGAATCTTAATTTCTGCTTAGGGAAACCCAGAATTAAAACATGAAGGTAAATGATGCCATTAGTAATGAGTGACTAAGAAGCATATTCACAAACTAGAACTTCCTGCAAATTTCTTATAGTATTGGTTTACATGGAACCAAGTAAATTTTGTTACTCTGCATTTTAGATTCTTTCTTTCTGGTGTCCTTTCTTGTCAGTACCGGTTTAGATGTGTCTGTTTTTCTGAAGTTTTGACTGTATTCTTTCCAGCCTCACTTTTGTCTGTATCAGCCCCACCTATGATCTAGCCCCGCTCTTGCAGCCCGCGTGCAGTGCTATATGCTTGCTTTCGTCAGTACATTCAAAGTATAAATCAAAGCAATTCTTTAACCCATGCTTTTTTTATATCTCTTACCTTTTCATTTTAAATTAAAAATTTTTATTCTTTTATTCCTTTAGGATGAAAGGCAAGACACTAGCTCAGAGGGAGTATCAAATGTAGAGGATCAGAATGACTCTGATTCTACACCACCCAAAAAGAAAATGCGGAAGACAGAAAATGGAATGTATGCTTGTGATTTGTGTGATAAGATATTCCAAAAGAGTAGCTCATTATTGAGACATAAATATGAACACACAGGTACGTCAGACATACTATCCTTTTTTAAAATGCCTATGATATAATATACTGAAAAATGCTAGAATAAAAACTAAAGTTCTTAGAATTAATTTTGTTTTTGTTTTCTACTTCTCTGATGTTGCTACATTCATTTATCTGCCCACTTCTACCTAGTGCTTAATATGTGTGCCTTCATTTTTGGTTTTTGCCCTAAATATCCCTTTACTGACTTAATTCCTTCAGGCTGGCACAGTATTTATTCTATCCATATTCATTTAATGCAAATTTGTGCTAGGTTAGTATGATTAAAAAACATAGTATCCACTAATAAAAACTACAGCACCAGTGGCCTAAAAAGATAGGGAGACAGGATCTGTCTCCATGAAATAAAAAGCTGCTTTGGAAGCGTGCAGCCTGCTGTCCTATAAAGTCGCAGGACACTTTTGGTCCTTGTCACTTGAAGATGTCATGCAGACTTTCTGTGTTTAGAAAGGACGGTGCTAATGTCCTTTTCAAGTCTTAGGTACTGTGATTCTTTCCCAAAATACACACTTCATCGGCTATTTGAGAGGGAATCTTAGCATCATTCTGCTAACAACTGGCTCTCCGAAGGGTAGAGGAGACTGATTTGTAGTATTTGCAGGGTTTTGTGACATGAATACTGCCACAGTGGCTGATTTCAAGCTGGGTGATGTCAGTCAACTTGCAGTATTCCTAAAAAGTTAGCAGTAGACTCTCTCCAGCCAGTAAAGACTGACTTCAGCACACCCTGTGTCTCTCCAGTATGGGCTGCTGGAATGGCTTGAGCCATTTGTCATGAGCTCTTACAACCCCTGCCCTTTCTTCCCTCCTCATCATCACCCATTTGGGCTGTATTATCCTTATCTTTCATATTTCTATCAACTATTTTAATTCATTTCCAACTCTTGTGAGAAAAGATAAAGACTTTTCCTCCTTCAATCTGTAGATTCAAAGATATATGTAGTGACACTTGGACATTTCTTGGTGTTAAAGCTAGTATTACAAAAGGCAAGTCGGATCTCTCAAAATAAGCCCCTTGTCACTCAATCCTCTGGTTGTTTTCACAGGGATCTCAGAAAAATTAGAAAATCTCCTTCGTCTTCGGGCAGCAGTAAAATATTACCAAATACTAAAATGAAAAATATATATGAAAAATACACTAGCCCTAAAAATCAAAAGCATCATGTCTGCCTTTGTTAGTGCTAACTTGTGATAGCAGTGAAATTGGATATTACCAGTCCTGATGATGATCACGGCCGGTTCTTCCCATGTCTAGGCAGCAGCATTCCTCTACCCTCCAGGGGAGAAACTTGTTTCTCAGGGGTCAGAATAATTTAGATATTACAGTGCTTTGTGGTTTTCTCAATGATATCAGTATATAAAGTACACGTATATGAGTTTTATCATACATAAAAGGTATTTATGAAGCATGAAAATTTCATTGGGGATAGAGGTTGTGACTAGGAATAAAATGTCTAACAGGGTACTGGGTTGGGGAGTGATAATGAAAAAACCAAGGTGAGACGCACGTCCGTCCCCTCCTGCCCTCACTGTGGTCACTGCCCAGTACCTCACGGGAGCTTCACTTGCTCAGGTTTGCACACTGGTGTCCTGATGCTTGTATCTTGGGCGTTTCAACCTCATACAGCTTCTCCATTGGTCTTTTATCTGCAAAGCAGAGTTTACATTTTCGGGTATAAGGGACAAACCAACTATTGTACTATGTTACAAAGGGTTCTGGACCTGGAAGTTTTTTTGTTGTTGTTGTTTTGTTTTGTTTTTATTTTTGTTTTTTTCAGTTTAGGCCGGGGCTGGGTTTGAACCCGCCACCTCCGGCATATGGGGCCGGCTCCCTACCCCTTTGAGCTACAGGCGCCGCCCCCTGGAAGTTTGTTTTTTTTTTTTGTTTTTTTTTATGTTTTATGAAGGGAATAACTAGTTCCTCTCCACAAACTAAAGTGCCCCAAAAGCCTTATAAGGATTTTATTTAATAAGGATAGCACCGAAATATGAAAGATAAAAGATTTTATCGAAATACAATGCCACCATTTTATTTCAAAGCTGTTCTTACTTTGCAGGTAAAAGACCCCACGAGTGTGGAATCTGTAAAAAGGCGTTTAAACACAAACATCACTTGATCGAACACATGCGGTTACATTCTGGAGAAAAGCCCTACCAATGTGACAAATGCGGAAAGCGCTTCTCACACTCGGGCTCCTACTCCCAGCACATGAATCACCGCTACTCGTACTGCAAGAGGGAAGCGGAGGAGCGCGACGGCGCCGAGCAGGAGGAGGCGGGCCCCGGGGGCCCCGGCCCGCGCGCCAGGGCCTCGCCCTCGCAGGTGGATTCGGACGGGAGGGAGAGCTCGGCCAGGGAAGAGGACGAAGACAGTGACAAGGAGGAGGAGGAGGAGGAGGAGAAGGAGCTGGAGGAGCTGCGGGAGGAAAAGGAATGTGGAAAACCACAAGGGGAGGAGGAAGAGGAGGCGGAGGAGGAGATGGAAGAGGAGGAGGCGGAGGAGGCGGAGGAGGGAGGAGCCGCCAACACGGAAGGTGCCGCGGAGGCGGAGGGCGCTGCCGGCCGCGCGAGCAGCCCAGAGCAAAAAGTAAGCGAGGATAGTGAGCAAGTGTCTGAAGGAAAAACAAATGAAGCCTGATAGTTTTCTAGAGGGAAAATAAATTCTAAATTGGTAATGAAGTCTGTTCTGTATTACCCATGCTTTTCATGGAAACACAGTACCCTGTATGCTGTGGTTCCTGTCCACTACTGTGTAAAGTAAAAACTAAAAAAACACAAAATACAAAAAAAAAAAAAGAAAAAAAGAAAAAGAAAGAAAAAAACATACAAAAAAAAAAAAAAATATCCAGGTGTGCCTGAACTTCAGAGCTAGTAATTTTTCATGCAGTTTTCAAAGTTAGGAAAAAGTTTGTAACAAGAAGCAGATTAGAAAACTTAAATGACTCAGAGAACAAAGATTAACAGGTTAAGGGAAACTGATTAGATGAGCATCTGGCATTGTCTTATTGTATCAGTATTAATTATCATTCTTATGTTGGTTTATTCTTAAGCTGTACAATTGGGAGAAATTTTATAATTTTTTATTGGTAAACATATGCTAAATCCGCTTCAGTATTTTATTATGTTTTTTAAAATGTGAGAACTTCTGCACTACAAAATGCCCTTCACAGAGAAGTCTAATGGAGTTCCAAACCGTGCTAACTACCTTTTATAAATCCAAGCTAGAAGGTAGTGATTTCTAATATTTAGACGTCATAGTAGAGCATATTATCATTAAAAGTGTATTGTTAGCCTTAAGAAAGCAGCCGGTAGAAGAACTGAAGTTTCTTACTCTTGTGGTTTAAAATGGAGTTCACAAGATTGTCATTGAGTTCTGATTGCAGGGACTAACAGTGTTAATACTGGTAAGGACAACGAAGTCGTCAAAATCAGTGTCTGTGATTGTGTTTGAGTTCGTGGTAACAAATATGAAGGATATGACATGAAGCTTTGTATCTCCTCTGGCCTTAAGCAAGACCTGTGTGCTGTAAGTGCCATTTCTCAGTATTTTCAAGGCTCTAACCCGCCTTCATCCAATGCGTGGCCTACAATAACTAACATTTGTTGATTTGTTGTATCAAAATTCCCAAGTAAAACTGAAAACCACTGACTCTGTCAGAGAAACTGAAACACTGGGACATTTCATCCTTTAATTCCTCAGTATTCATTTTGCGTTAATTGACTTTCAGAATTTCTCTACAGAAACGAAAGGGAAATTTTCTAATCTGCTTTATCCATGTACTTGCATTTCAGACATGGACATGCCATTGTTATTTGGCTCATAACTGTTTCCAAATGTTAGTTATTATGGACCCAATTTATTAACAACATTAGCTGATTTTTACCTATCAGTATTATTTTATTTCTTTTAGTTTATAGATCTGTGCAACATTTTTGTACTGTATGTCTTCAAACCTGGCAGTATTAATACCCTTCTTACTGACATATGTACTTTTAGTTTTAGAAAACTTTTATATTTATGTGTCTTATTTTTATATTTCTTTATTTATTACACAGTGTAGTGTATAATACTGTAGTTTGTATTAATACAATAATATATTTTAGTATGAAAATTTGGAAAGTTGATAAGATTTAAAGTAGAGATGCAATTGGTTCTCTTGCATTGAGATTTGATTTAACAGTGTTATGTTAACATTTATACTTGCCTTGGACTGTAGAACAGAATTTAAATGGGAATGTATTAGTTTTACAACTACAATCAAGTCATTTTACCTTTACCCAGTTTTTAATATAAAACTTAAATTTTGAAATTCACTGTGTGACTAATAGCATGATATGCTCTGCAGTTTTATTAAGAGATTAGCCTAACCATAAAACTCTCATTTCCTTAGTAAGCCAAATTAGGATTACCTTATATAAACAGTGTTGGGAACAATGTTTAACACTTTGTGCCAATTTGTTCCTGTATTCATGTATGTAAGTTACAGATCTGATTCTTCATTTTTAAGTTCCTTGTTACACCATGGTCATTTTCTAGTTTTTTACCAGACTCCCCCATCTCACAATAAAATGCATCAACAAGCCTGATTTGCTGTCATTCTTTTAATCATTATCAGTATTTTCTCTGAAAACTCTTCGTGACAGAGCTTTTATATACTGTCATCTCACACTTGATTCCTCTTGAGCCGAGTTTGTGTAACACTAAAGGTTTTAGACACTTATCACTAAATCATGGATTTTCTTATGGCTAAATGTTTCTGGAGAGGTTAGAGTTGACAAGTAAAGGCCTCCTCAGACACTTTTCCTTCTTCCTGAACCCTTTGACACCCTACTTCCAATCCCATGCCTTCTTGGCCCTTAGGACCCTTCAGGGAAGGCTGGGCTAGATGCCTTTCTGACTCTCCCTTGGCTGCTGTGCCTTTCTCATTAGAGCTCTTGTGCTGTTGCTTACATCCCTACCCCCCCCTCCCAGGAACAGGGCCCATGTCTGTCGGAATCATGCTCACATCCCCGCTGCCTAGCAGAGTGCTTGGCACTAGTTGGTACAACAAATACTTGTTGAATAAAAATATAATTTGCATGTGTATGAAGATCAGAAATGCAGTCACTACTCCTTTTGCTTCTTATCCCAGAAAAAAAAAAAAAAAAATATATATATATATGTTAAATGATTTTACCAGTTTAATGATTTTCCTTTTAGGTATTACTAGCCTATATCACATCTCACGTACAGATACCTTACACTATCTACATTTAAACTCAAGCTTAGCCTTAAAGAATATGAATAAAAATATCTATAAGACTAATGTACGTTTCCTAGCATGATGGGGAAAAAAGGGGGCATGAGATTCTTTAAAACTGTGCAAACTTAAAAATAGCCTTGAAAAGGACACTCTTAAAGTGCTGTGATTATACTGACATGATGAATATGTAAACTTAGATTTTACCTCTTCAGATCAATGAGAGAGGAAGACTATATTAGGAATATATATATTCTGTGAACTAAAGAAAAAATCAGAAGCTCCTCTGCTCTAGTGAGCAAAATATTTATTCAACAACAGCAGAATATGCGTATTTTTCTCACAAAACATAGGATGTTCGTGAAGAGGAACCATATTATGGGCCATAAAACAACTCTCAAGTTTAAAAGGATTGCAAACAAATTATTTTCTGTGATTACAAAAGAATTAAGCTAAAAATCAGTAGCAGAACCATATCTATAAAATCCCCCAGATTATTGGGAAATTGATTAACACATTAAGTAGCCCAAAGGGTGTTAAAAATTACAAAATGTGAACAAAAGGAAAATACAACATATCAAAACTTACAGAGTACAGTGAAAGCGGTATATATAAGAAAATTTATAGCATTAAATGCTTAGAGAAGAATAAAGGTCTCAATAATATATGCAAAAAGAACAAAATTATTAAACCAAACAGAAGCAGGGCGGAGGTGATAATAAAAGAAATAAATGGCATAGAAAACAAAACAGAGTAAATCAGGGGCATTAGAATTTTGTTTTGAGAAGACTAGTAAAAATAGATCAAAGAAAAAAGAAGAGACACAAATTAACCAGTATCAAGAATGAAAGAAGAGATATCCTTACAGATTCTACAGAGTAAAAATAATAAGGAAATATTATTATGAATTTTATTCCAATAAATTTGAAAACTTTGATGAAAATAAGGCATTTCTTTTTCTTTTTTTTTTTTTTGTAGAGACAGAGTCTCACTGTACCGCCCTCGGGTAGAGTGCCGTGGCATCACACGGCTCACAGCAACCTCCAACTCCTGGGCTTAAGCGATTCTCTTGCCTCAGCCTCCCGAGTAGCTGGGACTACAGGCGCCCGCCACAACGCCCGGCTATTTTTTTGTTGCAGTTTGGCCGGGGCTGGGTTTGAACCCGCCACCCTCGGTATATGGGGCCGGCGCCCTGCTCACTGAGCCACAGGCGCTGCCCGAAAATAAGGCATTTCTTAAAAGACCCAAACTACTAAATCTCAAGAAGAAATAGCTTACATAGTTTAATACCAAGTAGATTAAATTTCTGTTTAAAATCTTCCCACAAAGAAAATTTCCAGCTTACCTGGTGAATTCTATCAAACAGTTAAGGAATATACTGTTCCAATTCTACACAAACTCATCCAGAAAAGTAAGATAAAACACTTACCACTTCAGTCCGTAAAGCCAGCATTAACCTACTATCAAAACCAGGCAATGACATTACAGGAAACAAAAACTACTTACGTATTCTTCGTATTCGTAGATGGAAAAATTCTTAAGAAAATGTTTGGAAATCAACTTGGCCCATATATCAGAAGGAAAATACATTATGACCAAGTGAGATTTATCACAAGATGACAAGGTTTTCTGAGCATTTGAAAATCAATTACAAAAAAAAATAATAATAACAAATGCTCCTCAACTTACAATGGGGTTACATCTCAATAAATCCATTGTAAGTTGAAAATACCATAAGTTGAAAACACATTTAATAAACCTACCAAACATGGCTTAGTGTAGACTAACTTAAATGTCCTCCGAACATTTAACATTTGCCTCCAAATGCACAGAATCATCTGACACAAAGCCTTTTTTTTTTTTTTTGCAGTTTTTGGCCAGGGCTGGGTTTGAACCTGCCACCTCCAGCATGTGGGGCTGGCACCCTACCTACCCCTTTGAGCCACAGGCGCCACCCCACAAAGCCTATTTCATAAGTGTTGAATACTGCACACAGATGGGCATTTTGTAGACATGATAGGCTGCAAAAAAATCACAAAACACAGTACACTGCAGAGTATCGGTTGTTTACCTTGTGATCATATCTGTGGGAATTGACAGGTCAGTTCTATATCTACATGCACATCCAAAGGAATCAGGTTGATAACAAATTTGGAGGACTTCCAATATGTCATTTCTGTCTTTATAAAACTACAGTAACAAAGACAGAGTTGTATCAGGCATTATAATAGATATATAGATCAAGGAAAAAGTCAAGAGGCTCGGCGCCTGTAGCACTGTGGTTATGTTGCCGGACACATACGCCGTTGCTGGTGGGTTCGAGCCCAGCCCTGGCCAGCTAAACGTTGTGGCGGGCGCCTGCAATCACAGCTACTTGGGAGGCTGAGGCAAGAGAATCGCTTAAGCCCAAGAGTTTGAGGTTGCTGTGAGCTGTGATGCCACTGCACTCTACTGAGGGCAACATAGTGAGACTCTGTCTCAAAAAAAGAAAAAGTCAAGAAAAGACCCATACATATGTAGTTAATTGATTTTTGCAAAAGGTGCCAATATGGTGCAATGGTAAGATGATCTTTAAAAAAAAGTGATGCTGATAATAGATACCTATATGTAGGAAAATGAACTTGATCCTTACCTCACACCATATACAGAAACTGACCCAAATTGATTAAATACAGGAGCTATAATATAAAAAACTAGAGGAAAACAAATTCTTTGTGACTTTGGACGAGGCAAGGATTTTCTAGATAAGACACTAAAAGCAGGAATCATAGAAGAAAAGAATTGATGGACTTCATCAAAATTTCAAATTTGTTCTCTTCAAAAGATACTGTTAAGAAAATCAGAATAGAATACACAGACTAGGGGAGCAAATATCTGCAAAACATATATGTACATACCCTATAGAAATTAAAACACATGTACACATAAAAACCTACACATGAATGCTCACACCAGCATTATTTATAATAGCCAGAAAATGCGAACAACCCAAAGGTCCACCAGTTGATGAATAGTTAAAATATGGTATATCCATGCAATGGAATACTCTTCAACTCTTAAAAGGAGTGAAATTTGATACATGCTACAACAAGATGAACGGTTGCCTAGTGCTGGGGAGAGGATGGAGGGTGTCTGCTAATGGGTATGAGGGATTTGGGGGGGTGCTGGAGGTAATTAAAGTGTTCTCAATTAGATTGTGATGATATTTACACAACGCTGAATATACACGTATTAATACTCATGTAATTACACATTTTAAATGGGTAATAATGGTACAGGAATTATATCTCAATAAAGCTGTTAAAAAATACAGTAGAACTTCCGTAAGTTGACCACTTAAGAGACTGTAACGAACTGGTCAACATATGGAGGTGGTCAATAGAAGGAACTTCCTTCGAGTACATGTTCAGTCTAGAAAGAGTAGGTTGACATAAGGAACTGGTCAATGTAGGGAGGTGGTCAACTATGGGGGTTATAATGTCTGAATATCTACATGTTGAATAGATAAAGAATATATAAAGAACTCTTACAACTCGAGATAACACAATTTTTTTTAATTGCATAAAATTTTAAAGAGACACTTTACCAAAGAAAGTAGATGTAGATGGGAACTAAGAAAGTATGTAGATGGGAACTAAGAACATGAAAAGATGATCCACACCAGTAGTCATTAAGGGAAAGGCCAATTAAAACTACAATGTGCCTTTAGTACACAACCAATAGAATGGCTGAAACACCAGGCATTAGTCAGGATTTAGAGCTACTGGATCTTTTGTACATTGCTGGTGAGAATTTACAATGATACAACCCCTTTAGAACATAGTTTGTCAGTCTCTTATAAAAAAAACACCTATTGGCTCCCTGATACTCCAAATAAATGAAAATGTTGTGGTAAGATATACGTAGCAGTTTTAGTCATGATAATCTAACTGGAGATGGCCCAAATGTCTATCAGCCCATGAATGATTAATAAGCAAGTTGTGTTTTATCTATACAGTGAATAGCACTCAGCAATAACACCAGGGATGAATATCAAAAGTATAACATGATGCTGTGCTGCTCCCAGGTATATTAATTTGTGAAAAGTAACCGAATTGGTGAGTTTAAAATTATATGAAATGGATGCAAATTACAGCTCAATAAAGCTAATTTATAAACAGGAGGATGTATTAAGACCATCAAAAATGAACTCAATCTCTGAAGCTATGAAAAGCAGAAGCTCCTGCACTCAAGCAAAAGTACAAATGCTCTCTTACACAAATATCATCTGATTTCATTAGTATTAAAGCAGATAGATACATTATCCTAAAATTAGTTCTTGGAAAAACATTTTCTTTTCTTTTTTTTTTTTATTGTTGGAGATTCATTGAGGGTACAAAGAACCAGGTTATGTTGATTGCATTTGTTAGGTAAAGTCCCTCTTATAATTGTGTCCCACCCCCAAAAGGTGTGTCACACACCGTGACCTTCTTCCCCTTCCTCCTTCCCTGGTTTTACTCTCCCTTCCCCACCCCCATCAATTGCCCTCATCAAAATTGAGTCCATAGGATTTTTTTATTCTTTTTGAGACAGAGTCTCACTATGTAGCCCTCAATAGAGTGCTATGGCATCACAGCTCACAGCAACCTCAAACTCTTGGGCTTAAGTGATTCTCTTGCCTCAGCCTCCCAAGTAGCTGGGACTACAGGCAGCCGCCACAATGCCTGGGTATTTTTTTGTTGTTGTAGTTGTCATTGTTTCAGCAGGCCCAGGCCAGGTTCAAACCATCATCCACAGTGTATGCGGCCGGTGGCCTAACCACTGAGCTACAGGCGCCGAGTCAGCACATACAATTCTTGCTCTTTCATACTTGTGATGCTTTACTAAGAATAATGTGTTCCACGTCCATCCTTGGAAAAACATTTTCAACTTTAAACTCATTTATAAATAATAATTCTATAGAACGAATTACCTCATGTCATGATTTTGATGTACATTTCATAGTTTACCTTTGAAAAATACTACTGAAAGCTATGCCATTTATGAGTATTAACTTGTTAGTATTTTATTTTGGCTAAGATACACATTCTAATTACAGCTGCCCTTAGATGTCTGTAAACTAAAGTAAAACAGAAGTAATTCAATGTCCTAAGCTATAAAAATGGTTGTACTTTATCAGAATAAGAGAAGTATATAATTTGTAATTTGGGGGACATATTATCTTTTTGATGTCAACATCACATAACTCTCATTTCCTTTATTAATTAAAAAAAAAAATACCAGCTTTGTGTTCTAAACACAATTACAAGCAATGGCTTTATGTTCTAAGTATACATTTAGATTTTGTTGCCATTGTTTCTGTTCAGCAATTCAGCAACTTAATGTTTCTATTATTGAATTAGGTTTGTTTTTCTTTCTTAGAATACTAGAAAGTGGAAAGGGGAAAGATATCTTCAATGCAGGCCTAACTTGTAATTTGCATATTCAAGGCAAATTACAAGTTAGGTATTTTTTAATCATATGGATCTACAGAAAATGCTGTGTTCTTCTATTGCTGATAATCTAGGCCTGTGGTTTTGGCTTCATGGCCTTCCTGATCCAGACAGTGACCAGAGCTAGGTCAGTTCTGGAGTTCAAACTTGGATTACTTGAGGGAAATGATGTTCAGACTTCTGAAAAGGGGGATGGAACGTGTGAGACATGTAGACACAGACGTTCTAGTAGACGAGAATGAGATGGGGCAGAACCCAAGTCGAGGAGTTCCTACACCACCTATCACAGCCCAGAGCCAAGTGTTAGAAGCATCTACTAGAACATTCCCGGAGAGGGTGACCAAGTTCATGCTTCCTGCAGCCTCTCTGGACCTGCCCTAGGTGGGCCCAAATCCAAGTTCACCTCCCAAGGTCTGGACATCCAGATGACTAGGGCAATATTCACCTGAGATACTTGTGCATTTGAAGAAGACAGGATTTTTAAAATATCATAATTTTTTTAAAAAATACTTTCCAGTTCAGCACCTGTAGCATAGTGGTTATGGTGCCAGCCACATACACAGAGGCTGGCGGGTTCATATCTCAGAGCCTGAGCCAGCTAAACGACAATGACAACTGCAACAACAAAAAAAAATAGCCGGGCGTTGTGGCGGGCACTTGTAGTCCCAGCTACTGGGGAGGCTGAGGCACGAGAATCGCTTAAGTCCGAGAGTTTGACGTTGCTGTGAGCTGTGATGACATGGCACTCTGCTGAGGACGACATAATGAGACTTTGTCTCAAAAATAAATAAATAAAAATAAAAATACTTTCCCCAGGAGCATAACTAATTTTAGACGATGATAATATATGACTCATATTTAATCTTAGAACCTCAAGAAGTTATTCTTATCCAGTTTCTCAAACTGGAAATAATGACAAGAAAGTGTTCAAGTTCATCAACATAAAGTGATCAGAAATCCTACATGCAAATTGTGCGCAAATAATTCCATCTAATGAACGTGAATCCCAGTGACAGTCAATCATAGAGCTTTGTGTCAGTACAAATATAACTTTGGGCTAGTAATTTTATCTTCCACTGACTTAGGGGAAAATTCTTGCTCCACCTTACTTCTCAGAGATACACTAAAAGAAATGTAAGATCTATCAAAGCGTACTGTACACCTGGGAAAGAAGTAGATGAAGAGCTCTGAGCGTGCACGTGTGTATGCGTGTACACGTACATATATACACATCTACCCACGGATACGTATATACCTGCACACTGTAGTGTTCTACTAACAAGTGATGAGGACTTCCAACAGCGCAAGAGAAAAATGACACCTTGGCTTTGACTCAGCTAGGCAAACAGAAGCTGTAAAAAGCAGAAATAATACCGTCTTCATCAGGCATTAAGGTTAGTTACTGGAAGGCTGAGGGATCGACCGGGTGTTAGTGAGTACCACACTGCTGTGAAGTGGACAAGGCTAGATCTGCATGGGAATTGCTCACCAAGCCGGCTGCTTGAGCAAGGCTCTCTCTAGACATCACCGAAGGGAATATTATTAAACATAAAGATTGCTTTACTCTGACACATGTCCTGGAGGAAAGGCTGACAAACAAGGTCAGAATAGATTTCTGTCTCCTTTTCTGGGGTGGTCACTAAATTCAGAAGAGATCTAGCCCACCAGTGGGGACCTTCATAAGAGCAAGAAGAGACTTGCTGGCCAGAGGTGAACAGAGATTCTCAAGTCCACTTACTTTCTTTTTCCTTTTTTTTTTTTATGTATTCTTTTTTATTGCGATAAAGTATCTATGAACCAGCTTTCCATGTATCCACTTTGGTGGCTTTAAGTATATTCATAGTGTGTTACAACCATCACCACCATCCATCTCCAGAACTTTTTCATCATCACAAACAGAAATTCTGACCCATTAAACAATAACTACCCATCTCCCCTCTCCCAAGATCCTATAATAACCTGTATTATATTTCTGTAGCTATGAATTTGCCCATTCTGTGTATTTTACATGGGTGGAATCAACCAATATTTATCCTTTTTGTCTGGATTATTTCATTTACCATAATGCTTTCAAGCTTCATCCATGTAGCCTATGTCAGAGTTTCCTTCTGCTTTGTGGCTAAATAATATTGCATTGTACATATTATACCACATCTTGTCTACCCATGGGTTGTTTTTGCATTTTGACTAGTGTGAATAAAGCTCCTGTAAACATCAGTTTGCAAGGATCTGTTTGAGTTCTTGCTTTTAATTCTTTGGGGTATATACCTAGAAATAGAATTGCTGGATCACATGATAATTCAATGTTGAGTTTTTTGATGAAATGCCAAACTGTCTTCCACAGGGACTGTACCATTGTATATACCTTTCAGCAATGCACAAGAATTCCAACTTCTCCACAACCTCACAACATTTGTCATTTTCTGTTTGGTTTGGTTTGGTTTGGTTGGTAATATCCATTCTGATAGGTATGAAGTGATATCCTGTAGTTAGATTTGCATTTCCCTAATAACTAGTGATGTTGAACATCTTTGCATGTGACCAATGTAACCAAATGGTTAATTTATCTATCTTCTTTGCAGACATGTCTGTTAGGGTCCTTGGCCCTTGGCCCATTTTTGAAGTGAGTGGTTTTGCGTTTTTCCTATTGTTAAGTTGTAGGAATTCTTTATATATTCTGGATATTCATACCTTATCAGATATATGATTTTCAAATATTTTCTCCCATCCTGTGAGTTGTTTCTTCACTCTCTTTGTAGTGTCCTTTGATGCACAAAAGTTTTTTTATTTTGATGAAGTCCAATTTATCTGTAATTTCTTTTGTTTCCCACACTTTTGATGTCATATCCAATAAATTATTGCCAAACCCAATATCATGAAGCTTTTCTCCTATGTTTTCTTCTAAGACTTTTATAATTTTAGCTCTTATGTCTAGGTCTTTGGTCCATTTTGAGTTAATTTTTTGCATATGGTATAACATCAGAGTCCAACTTCATTCTTTTACATGTGGATATTTAGTTTTCCCAGCACTTTTGTTGAAAAGACATTGAAATAGTCTTGACACTTTCATCAAAACTCCATTGACCATTAGGCACAGATTAATTTAGGGCACTATGCCTATTGTCAAATTTGTTCTTGCTGCATAATTTTTTTTAAATGTGAGATATAGGATGTGTTGAAAACAAGGACCTACAGTAGGTGGCCTTTCTCTTTTACTAAATATTGGATCAAGATGAGTCATACCACTTAAAAATCTGAAAAGGGTATTTTCCTTCTGGAATACTGTTTTGGGGGGTGATGATTCTGCATGATTGAATTATGATAGATAAGTTTTACATTTCTAATCCCACTGATAAAAGAAAACAAGAACTGACACTTAAAGAGTGAATTCAGCTTAAATTTCAGCAAGGAAGGCCTAGCTGTTTTGAATTGTGTGGAAATTTTGCTGTCGTATTTGTTTTTTTATTATTATTATTATTAAATCATAGCTGTGTACATTAATGTGATCATGGGGCACCATATACTGGTTATATAAACAATTTGATACATTTTCATTACACTAGTTAACATAGCCTTCCTGACATTTTCTTAGTTATTATGTTAAGACATTTATATTCTACTTTTAGTAAGTTTCACATGTACCCTTGTAAGATGCACCGCAGGTGTAATCCCACCAATCACCCTCACTCTGCCCACCTCCACCTCCCCTCCCCTCCCCTCCCTTTCCCCTTTCCCCATATTCTTAGGTTATAGCTTTCATATGATAGCTATAAATTAGTTTCATAGTAGGGCTGAGTACATTGGATATTTTTTCTTCCATTCTTGATATTTGTTTGTTTTGATATGAGTCTAATAGTTTGGCAAAATAACTAACTCTACCTATTGTTTCTGTCTAGATACAGGCTCATTATTACTTAGGGTGATTGTAATATTAGAAGTTCCTTTGAGACAGTCACTTTTTCTGTTGATATGGATCAGCTAGTGCTGCTTTATCTTATCATCTGGGACTTTCTTAAGCTGGTAATTGTATTACTGTATAAAATTTTTACTCCATCACTCCTACTATGTTCATTTAGTAGTGATGGACATTCTTCTGTTTCCTTTGTCCCTCTTCCTCTATCTGATCTCAAACTGTTCGTAGACCCATGACTCCCTTATAAGCTCTCTATGATTGTCTGGTTAATTCACCACCTATTCTCTCAAATGCATATTCACTCAAAAGGGTTTCTCTAATCCTTCGAGCTCCAGGCTTGTATATGTAAGCACCAACTTAGATGACAGAAAGACAGGTCAAACTTAACCAGGTCCAAATTGACCCTTGACTTCCCCACCCGTGTCCCAACTTATTCCTGGCCTATGCAACCCCATCCCCATCCCCATAAAAACTGGTGCTGCCCAGGGACTCAAGCCAAATCCTAGAAACAGGGAGGAGGCCTTGAAGGAGGGAGCCTCTTCCCTGTGTACCTTGTTTCCCCAAAAATAAGACAGTGTCTTATTTTAAGGTGTGCTCCCAAAGATGCGCTAGGTCTTATTTTCAGGGGACGTCTTATCGTTCCTGTGAGTAGGTCTTATTTTCGGAGGATGTCTTATTTTGGGGAAAACAGGGTAATACCTGCAGGAGAGACACTATGATGTCTTATTCTTCCTTTTGGAATAGAAAATAGCAATTTTGATTTTTCTGATTGCCATGGGCTCCATTATTGTAGTGTAGGACACACAAAAAATTAGTGTCAGTTAATTCCCTTAGAATCTGTTGAAATGGGGCAAGAAGTCAGTGGGTGCCCCAGGGAAAGGGCAGACTTGGGACCAAACTGCCATGTTCACATCCCAGCTTGGACGGTGATGCCTCTAACAGCTACATGATCCTGGGCACTTCACCTGACATGTAAATGCCTCAGTCTCCTCCTTGTAAATGGAGGTGATATTTATAGCACCCACTTCAAAGGCTTGTTGAATGAGTTTATAGACTAAATGCTCTTAGAACAGGGTCGGGCACATTGTTAGAGGAAAACGTTGTTTTCTGTTATGAGGCAGAAGACACAAGGCATGAACTATTTCAGTGTACCTCAGGACTCAGTCACAAGCACAAGGAAGAAATAGAACACGCACAGGGCGCATAAGGAAACCAGCCCCTTCGTCCCCATGCTTCTCCATCATCTTCATCTTCTGTTCATTCACACAACCAAGTCTCTTTTTCACCTCTCGTGTTACCACCCAAAACCCTCTGGTTTATTCTAGGCCAGTCAGTCTATGTTTAAACTTGGGAATGTTAGGGACCACTTGTCGGAGTCTTCATTCGTAAGATGTAATTAATACATTCCTTCTTAAGGATCAAAAGAGAAAGCGTGTGCCAACATTCTGAGCATGTACCACGTGCATACAGTAAGGGCTCAATACATACACAGCTTCCTCTCCTGAATATTTATTTTCCATGCGCTGCCCAGCTTATTTTCACAGAGGATAACTCTGATGCAAAAGAATGACCACGTTTGACCCCAGCTGGTGGAGTAGGATCTAAATTCCTTAGCACTTATACCTGATTTCCACTTGTAATATCAATAGTTTGATATTACCGGTTATAATAACCTATACCTGATTTCCCTGGTAATATCAATAAATATCAGTATTTACGGAGCACTTTTTTCAGCCACTGGGATAAGTACATTACACTTAGGAACTCTTTAATCCTTGTAACAAGACTTCAAGATAGTTCCCTGTGGTATGATTTAAAAAAAAAAAAATGGGAGGAAGCTAGGTGTCCTCAAATTCAGTTCTGCCCTGGCTATATACCTGGAGATAGCATCATATCCCACAGGTTGAGCACTCAGTTCCCAAGACGGCCCCCACTTCCAAGGCCAATCTCAAGGCCCAGGTAATTTTACCTGTGCTTCTGACTGACCTGTTATGGATCACTGTTCCCATGACCCCCTTGTTAGGTTTGATTAATTTGCTAGAGCAGCTCATAGAACTCAGGGAAATAAGTTTACCAGTTTATTATAAAGGATATTACAAAGGATACAGGTGAGGAGGTACATGGGTCAACACATGGAGGGGAGGTGTGTGGAGCTCCCACACCCTCCCTGGGTGCTCCAGAGAGGAGGCTCCTCGTTTTCATCTATCTGGAAGCTCATCCAAACTCTGTCTTTTGGGGCTTTTATAGAAGCTTCATTTCATAAGCATGATTGATTAAGCTATTGACCATTGGCAATCAATTTAACCTTCAGCCTCTCTCTGCCCCTTCCCCCACAGAGATGGGGGAAAGGAGCAGAAAGTCCCAACCCTCTTATCCTGCCTTGGTCTCTCCAGTGGTGACTAGCCTCATCCTGACCCTGCCTACATGCTACCAGCCACCCGCTGACATCACCAAACAAGGATACACTTATCACTTGGAAGATTTCAAGGATCTTAAGAGATAGATGCCAGGAGACTGGGCTGAAGACCAAATACATCTTTCACAATATCACAAAAATATACTATACATTTGCTCTTTGCACTGATTTCCTAAAACCCTTGGACTTTCCTGAGCAAAAAGAAAGTCTCGTTGCTTGAGACGTGCCAGTTTTAAATTGTATCTGAGCTGATGCTGACAAGCTGGCTTCAGGGGGTGCCTTAAGAGGGACTGGCCATGCCAGAAAGATCCTGCATGTGACTACTAAAGGATTGGAACTTACAGCCTCACTCCCAAACTCCAGGGAGGGGCTGGGTCTGGAGATTGAGTTCAACACCAGTGGCAATTATCAATCACACCCACGCCTTGAAGCCTTGATGAAAACTGGTGAATGAGGCTTGGGGAGCTGCCAGGCAGGTGAACACATGGAAATGTTGGGAGGGTGGCCTGGTCAGGGAGGGCATAAAGCTGTGCATCACGCACATACCCACTTCTGGCCCCAGCTACCTCTTCTACCTAGTCATTCCTCACATCTGTTAATGTCTTTTATAATATACTAGTCATTGATAAGTAATGTGCTTCCCTGAGTTCTTTGAGTTGTTCTAGCAAATTACTAAAACTGGGGGAACGCCAAGTTCACAACTTGGAAGAAGGTAGCCTGGGGCCCCCATTTGTAGTGATGTCTTAAATGGGGGTAGTCTTGTGGGACTGAGTCCTTACCCACTGGGGTCCTTACTCTGTGCTAACTCCAAGTAGTGAGTGTCAGAGCTGAACTGCATTATAGGACATACAGCTGGTTTCATAGAATCAGAGAACTCGTGGCTGTCGGAAAGACACAACAGTCCCACAACCATTGTCACTTTGAAGACAAAGAAATTGTAACAAAGGGATTGTAGGTGACTTACTCAAACTAGGGGAACAGCTGGGATTGTAGCCCCGGCTCCAGCAACCACGTCTGTCATTCCCGACAGCTGCCCACAGCCAGGTCCTTCATTTCCTGTGTCCCCCTTTCTCCTCACACTGCTCCTCTTACCTGGGGCACTCTTCCCTCCCCTCCCCAGGCTCTTGCCTGCTACATCAAGGTTAAGTGCCACCTGGCTCTTACACAAAGTCCCCCCGTACACGTTGCAGCAAAGGAACACCGCTATGCACCTGCCACCACAGCAGGGAATTGGCCCCCAGATTCGTGGCTTCACTGGGGAGTCCACGGCTCTGTTTGCAGTGGGGCCATGCAACCCATGGGCTGTGCACAGTGTGACCAGAACACTAAGGCAGGCTCAGAACGGTGGCTTGAGGGCACTCCCAGCCTTTCTCAGCTTCCTCCCTGCTTCCTCACAGCTGCTCTGGAGTGAATCCATGCACATTTCATCCTATCTGGAAATTGGCTTCTTGACGGACCCGTAACAACACCTTGCCCTGGGCTGAGATCACATTTCCCTCTCCTCCCCCTTACACTTGCTGGTACTTCCCTTGTGACATGCAACACAGTGTACCTTGGGCTGCCACCCTGGTCTGTTTTCCCCTGCCGGCCTGCAAGCTTCTTTCAAGGCTCTTGAATCATTGGTTCCTTCTCTACATCTAGCAAATAATAAATATTTATCAACTAAATGGATGAATAAGTAAAGATTTGAGATGAGGGAACACTGAACAGGAGGGAAGCATTTCTCAAAGTGTGCTCCCTGGGATGCTAATGGGTCTTACCTGGAAACAAAAACAAACAAAAAAGCAGAATTCCACCACCAAATAATTTTAGAAACCTCTGAGCAGACCAAAAATGAACAGGTGTCTTTACGGTAAGATTTCTCAGGTGCTACTTTTGTTCAGTGACCCTCCAGAAAGCAGGATCCTTCTTATACAAGATCATGGAATTGGTGTCCTGCAGAACTCAATGTGGGTTAATGTAATTAGGAAGATCCCCTTTAAGCTTTCTAGAGGAGCCGTGTATCTGAGCATAGCCTCAAATAATCATAAGGATTTCAGTGGGCCAAAGTCTAAGAAAGGAAAAGGTGGCTTCTAGGCAACATTGTTCATAAACTACGGAAGCAGGAAGGTGGACGGCCCATTCAGGGAAGAGCGCGCAGACTGTTTACCTCTACGATTCCTATAGGAGCCAGAAGTGAGGCAAGGCCAGGAAGGAAGGTCAAGGAGCAGCTGCACTCAGACCACAAGACTTGCACGTTATCGTATGCCATGAAGGTTTTTACACCAGGAAATGATGGAATAAGTGGTGACAAAGGGAATCGCTAGTTTTAATTACAAAAGCACACTGCATGAGTAATGGCTTGGCAAGAAGAATCCCATATGCTGCAAAAGCAAATGAAGCAATCTCAAGGTTTATATCCAAGGCAATTTGTTTGTCACATTACTAAATCCATAGTCATAATGAGGGCTCTGTTATGCTTAATGGTCTAGTTGGCAGGAAGTGTCATGGGAAGAATCTATTAAATCCCCATGAGGATGAACAAATTCTGTTGCATCCACGTGTTTCGAGCGGAAGTGGCAAATCACACCCTCTCCGTGTCTTGGCTCTTTCTTGGCTCAGGTTTGTAGGCTGCCCTCACGTGTTTGGGAGCCCCTGAAGATACAAACTTCTTGATGGACCCGTAACAACACATAGCCCTGGGCTGGGTGAGGCTTGCCCCTCCCATAAATAAATAAATACATACATATGTACATGGCGTGAACACACTGCTAACTCAGTAGACCAGGTGTTCTTGGGCTCAGCTAACCAAGGGAACATGTTAGATCTAGAGTAAAATTTGTTCAAGCCCATCATTTAACATTGAGCATGAATGTACTTTCAACTTAAAGGATACTTTCAACTTTTAAATTTAAAGGATACAACCTTTGAGCAAGCCTAAATTTTGCTCATGTTGAGAGATATGTATGGTCATGGGTATTATCTTTCAACCGAAAAGCCAATACATGGCACAAGGCAGGGTCAAGTGCTGATGTAAACACACTGTTAACTCATTAGACAAGGGTATGGCTGCAACAGGCATTGCTATTGACCTTGAGCTTTAAGGAAGCCTGGTTGTAGCAAATTTGAAATTTTCCTAATCAGCACCTTTCACTCAATTTATTTTTAGGCTTCAGGTTTTTTTTAGTGGGGAGGATGTTTTTTTAGATGGCATCTTGCTCTGTTGCCTAGAGTGCCGTGGCCTCATCATAGCGCACTGTGGCCTCAAACGCCTGACTTCAAGCAGTCCTCCTGCCTCAGCCTCCCAGATAGCTGGCACTACAGGCACACACCACCATGCCTAAGTTTTCTATTTTTTGTGGAGATGGGGGATATCAAACTCCTTGCCTCAAGCAATCCTCCTGACTTGGCTTCCCAGGGTGTGTTAGTATTATTGGTGTGAGCCATTATGCCCCACCCATCCCTCAGTTTAAATAAAGAACAAATGCTATTTCATAAGTTGAAAGTACTTTAATTCTCAATGTTAAATGATGGGCTTGAACAGATTTTACTCTAGATCTAACATGTTCCCTTGGTTAGCTGAGCCCAAGGACACCCTGGTCTACTGAGTTAGCAGTGTGCTCGCACCATGTATGTACATATGTACGTATGCATATGTTTATTTATTTATTTATGTACATATGTACTTATGCATGTGTTTATTTATTTATTTATTCATTTATTTATAGTCTCACTCTGTCACCCGGAGTAGAGTGCTGTGGTGTCCTCATAGCTAACAACAACCTCAAATTCCCTTGAAGTGATCCTCTTGGCTCAGCCTCCCAAGTAGCTGGGACTGCAGGTGCCCAAACCAAAAGCCCAGCTAGGTTTTTCTATTTTTAGTAGAAATGGGGTCTTGCTATTGCTCAGGCTGGTCTGGAATGGCTGAGCTCAAGGGATCCTCCTGCCTCAGCCTCCCAGAGTGCTAAGATTACAGGTGCGAGCCACTGCACCCAGCCCTAAGGAATCATCTTAAATTCAAATTATTTGTAATCTTAAACTTCAACATTGTGGGTTTTGATGATCTCAAATCAATGTAACATTGGCTTTTATTCCAAAGTCAACATGTTTTTATGGCCCTTGTGGTAAGTTAGAGAAGATTGTTGCTGGAGGAATTCTCTTCAGGTATTAAACTGCGTCTTTGCAGTTATTCTTCTTAGGATGCAAGTAAGATTTATGTCTTTCAATTTGACTTTGTGTTTTTCCAGTGTGAATGCTTATCTCTTTCAGTTTCTAACCTAGGACCTTTACTCAAGCCTTCTCTTTCTAAACATACAATCAATCCACTGTGTCAGGCTAACATCATAAGAGAGACCTGTGACCATGGGAATTCCTGAACGTATTTATTCTTTCTCTTCACTCACACTGGCTCCCTCACCCCAGGAGATTTGCCTAGGCTGTTCCCTCTACATAAAATGATACTTCTCCTCCTCACCAGGTTAACGCCTATCACTTACTCAGAGAAATGATCCTTGTCATAACTGAGTTCATCCTTCTTTTATCATCTCTCATAGCTTTTCCCCACTCCTTTGCAGAACTCTATGTGTTTATGTGATTATTTAATAGTAGCCTGACTTCCCCTGGACCCTGATCTCCCTGAGATAAAGAATGATTGTCTTTACTATCATACAGAATATGAAATTACGTGCAATGTATATGATTTAAACCCTTTACCATGGCTGGGCATGGTGGCTCATGCCCATAGTCCTCGCACTCTGGGAGGCCAAGGTGGGTGGATTGCTTGAGCTCAGGAGTTTGAGACCAGCCTGAGTAAGAGCGAGGCCCCTGAGATCCCGTTTCTATTAAAAAATAGAAAAATTCTACCCAAGCGTTGTGGCAGATGCCTATAGTCCCAGCTACTTGAGAGGCTGAGGCAAGAGGATCATTTGAGCCCAAGAGTTTGAGGTTGCTGTGAATTTGATGCCACAGCACTCTACCCATGGTGACAGAGGGAGACTCAGCCTCAAAAAAAAAAAAAATTTAAAAAATTAAAATATGACTCCCCCAAAGTTGTCTGGTTTACAAATTCCCAAAGAAAACTGAAAAGAGAATAAGGACTATCAAATAAAGGAAATTAATTTTTTGCTGATTTTTGAAGAATGCTGGAACTGTGTTGGCCAGTATAAATACAGATTCTAAAATGAATCTGTCTGATTAGGTGGACAAAACTTGAGCACAATTGTACAAGAAAAAAAGTGATGCAAATGAAATAAATGCGAAGCAGAGAGAAACTATGACACAGTGGAGATATGGCAGTGATAAAAATTATTAAGAGCTCAGCTTTAACTAAGGTAGAAAATCTAGATGAAATAAATACATTTCCAGAAAAAATACAAAATGCCCCAAAGGCCAAGAGAAGAAAGAGACATATTGGATAGACCAATAATTATTATAGCAACTGAATTAAAGGTTCCTTGAAGTACCTAGGCCCCAAAACTTATTATGGGTGGTTTCCACCAAATTTTCAAGGAAAATATAATCCCTGTTATGTGCTTGATTCTGAAATTGGATGAGGAGAGTACAAGAAAAGTAACAGTTCTTTCTACTTATAAACCCTAAACAAATTATTAGCTCCCTGAGGACACTCATTATTGGTGATAATGTTCCACCATCAAGAAAGGTTTTTCTTGGAAATCTGAGCATGATTTAGTATCAGAAAAGCAGGCTTGGTAAGTCTTTAGTAAAAGACTAAATGGGAAAAAACACGTGATTACGATAACATCTGCAAAAAAGCAGTAGATAACATCTAACACCTACTAATAATCTTTATTTTCAAAACAAATCTCAAAGCCAGAAAAATAGGAGTACTTTTGTATAGTGACAAAAACGAAATACTAAAAAATAAACTCTGTAACAAAAACATCACACTTAAGAGGAAAATCTAAATATTCCCTTAAAGATCGGAAACAACTACCATTACTGTTACTACTTAATATAAATCTGGAAGTACTAGCAATCACTATGAGATAAGAAAAGGAAACAAGAGCTAGAAGAATTTGAACAGAAGAGATAAGACTGTTCTTATTTTTAGATTTGATACGTAATCTACACAGAAAACCCACCAGGGGACTTCCAGTTTCCACATGTAAGAAGCTTAGAAGAATGGCTCCACCTTAAAAACAAGTGAAAAGCGGAATAAGCTGAAAAATCGATAACTCTTGTAGATCTGTAAGAGAAGTGAGGTCACAGGGCAAACCACTGCCTCCCAAACTGGGGAGACGTGTGGAGAGATAGAATCACAGCAAGCCAGACCAGAATCAATGCCAGGGCAGGAAACCCTGAATTGTAATTCATGAACATCTGGAGACTCAGCGTGGACAAATCTAAGAACTGAAAACTCCAGGGGGGTCCCGTCCTAAGAAGACTCCCACACATTTGCCAGTTTTACTTCTAGAAACTTTGACCAGGTTCTTACAGGAAATATCAGAGAAAAATCCCTTTGCTCTCCCAACAGGGGGAGGAGAGAAGGAACCATCTCGAAATATGCCAGAGCTTTCCATTCTGAACAAGGTCAGCTCCCAATGAGAAAGTGATTAGCCAGAGTCTAACCTGTTGGGATTTTAAGAGTGACCTAGGGGAATCCAGCTCACGCTAGCCATCCTTAGGGCAAGAGAAGAGAACTGAGAAACATCTGTCAAGTTCACAGTCCAGAGACACAGGCTCATTAAAAGTCTAAGACCTATCACTTCTTGGCCTTTTGGCTAAGATCAAGTATAAAAGACTAAGACCTAACCTCAAGCTATACAATACTTCTTCTCCCCTAGATCACCACTTCACGAGGCCTACTTATAGCACTGTCTTTTATCAACTATACTGTGTTCAGCTATTAAGAAAAAAACTGGGGCAGCACCTGTGGCTCAGTGAGTAGGACGCCAGCCCCATATAACGAGGAGGGTGGTGGGTTCAAACCCAGCCCCGACCAAACTGCAACCAAAAATAGCCAGACGTTGTGGCGGGTGCCTGTGGTCCCAGCTACTCAGGAGGCTGAGGCAAGAGAATCACCTGAGCCCAGGAATTGGAGTTAGAGGTTGCTGTGAGCTGTAACAGCACTGCACTCTACCGAGGGGGACAAAGTGAAACTCTTGTCTCTAAAGCAAAAAAAAAAAAAAAAAAAAGAAAGAAAGAAAAGAAGAAACACTACAAGGCATAATAAAAGGCAGAAAACATGGTTTGAAGAGCCAGAGCAAGCATCAAAACAAGACTTGGCAGAGATATTGAAATTATCAGATCAGGAATTTAAAACAACTATGATTAATGTGCTAAGGGCTTTAATGGAATAGATTATATGCAAGAATACATTGCCTATGTAAGCAGAGAGATGGAAATCCTGAAAAAGGACCACAAAAAAAAAAAAGGAAGAAGAAGAAGAAAGAAAGAAAAAGAAAATGCTAGAGATCAAAAACACTGTAACAGATATGAGGAAAGCCTTTGATGACCTTATCTGTAGACTGGACATGACTAAGGAGAAAAAAAATCTCTGAGTTTGATGATCTATCAGTTGAAACCTCCAAAACTTAAAAGCAAAGAGACAAAGGCTGAGGAAAAATAGAACAAAGTATCTGAGAACTCTGGCACAACTACAAAGGGTATACTATGTACAGAATAGAAATACCGAATGTGGAAGAAAGACAAAAAAGAACAGAAGAGATATTTGAAATAGTAATGACTGAGAATTGCCTCAAATTAATGTCAAACAGCCAACCCAGACCCAGGAACCCAGAGAACACCAAGAAGAGAGGATGAATGCCCAAAATCTACACGTAGGCATATTATTTTCAAACTACAGAAGATCAAAGTAAAGAAAAACAGCTGAAAGAAACTGGGGGTGAGGGGAACCACCTTACATATAGGGGAGCAAAGATAAAAAGTATATACAAATTTTCCTCGGAAACCGTATGTGCGTACAAGTAAGAAGAGAGTAGAGTGAAATAGGTGAAGTGTTGACAGAGAAAAACGAAAAAAGTAACAGAGAAATACGGGCTTTCTCAGAGAAACAAAAATGGAAGGAATTGTGCCCAGTAGACCTTCCTTCCAAGAAGTGTTAAAAGAATCTCTTTAGAGAGAAGGCAAATTATATGTCAGAAATTGAATCTACATAAAGAAAGGAAGAATAAGTGCAGATAAAATAAAACTTTTATTTTCTTACTCTTAATTGACATAACAGATGATCGATTGTTCAAAATAATAATAGCAACAGAGCAAGACGGTGGAATAGGAGGTCCCAGGCTTTATTCGTCCCCCAACAAGTTCAACTAGCAACTATCCACAGACAGGAAAACTTTGGTGAAAACCCCAAAACTTGCAATTAAGCCTGAGACACCTAAATAGGCCACAGAACTAAATAAAAATTGCATTCTTTCCTCTTTGGAAGGAAGTATGGAGAACCCTCAAAAAACTCAAAATAGACCTACGATTTGATCCCACAATCCCATTACTAGGTGTCTACCCAGAAGGAAAAAAAAAAATCATTTTACCATAAGGATATTTACACGAGATTTTTTTGTTGTTTGTTTGTTTTTTGAAAGATGTCACTGTTTATTAACTGACCAGATTACAAAAATAATCAGGGCAGATACTTTAGTTCATTCTTCTAATAAGTCTATTGATTTGGTCTTCCCTGTTACCAGCATCTCCACCTTCTACAAAGTGGGTTGTCTTTTTCTTCATTCCACCCCATGGAAATGATAATTTGAAGGGCCACAGGAAATTTTGCTTCTTTGAAGCATTTTCCAACAGTACAGATCCCATGAATCAGATCCTCCATGCAGATGATCCCATATTTACCCAGAGACTGAGCAATCAAAATGTTATCAGTCAATGCAATTCGCTTCTTACTGATTTTGCCATAACCACACTTGCAGATCACTTCATTTACTGGCTTCAGATTTGGGTACCCCCATGCAAGATACTGTTCTGCAATCCTCAGCTGTTAACTGAAGTCTTCTTGAGCTTAACAAAGGTTCCATTGAAGATCTGGTCAAGCAAAGAAGCTGCAATACCTTTCGGACCTTTGGACTCACACCATTGATTCCTCTGATATTGTTGACAAACGCCAATTTGGGTTCTGCAGGTACATAGAAGTTGCCAGCTTTTCTTGCCAACCTTGCCAGCCAAATCTCAGTTCTGTACATCTGCCTGTATTCCTTATAATAACGCTTAGCTTTTTTATAGATAACCCTCCTTGTCTTTCAAAGCATCTTTTGGGCACACTTCTTTCTCAGATGCTTGATTTTCATCTCTGCTAATTTTTTTCACTTTTTCTGAAGGGTTTCTGGCATAGCAGGAACTGTCTTTTTCTTCTTTTCGACAGCCTCCTTGGTTCCAGCCAGAAAAAAGGGAAGCTGCACTAGATTGTTTATTGTAGCTTAATTTACAATCACCAAGATGTAGAATCAACCCAAGTACCCATCAACCCATGGATCAATTAACAAACTGTGGCATAGGTATACCATGGAATACTATTCAGCCATAAAAAAGATGGAGACTTCACGTCTTTTGTGTTAACCTGGATAGAGTTGGAGATCATTCTCTTTAGTAAACTATTACAAGAATAGAAAAGCAAATATCCAATGTATTCAATACTAATATGAAGCCAGTAGACAAACTAATGCATGCCCACATAAGAAAAAACTAAATTAATTCAAGTTGGGGGAAGATACAGGAGGAGAGAGGTGAGAGGTTCAGGCCCCAAAATGAGAGGTTATTCCGAGACATGAACGAAAAGAAATGGAGTTCAGGTTCTGTGTGGGCAACATGGCCTTAATTCTCTCAGGTATAAGTGGGCTGAGGTTGGGAAAAAAGTCAGCATGTGGGTTATGGCCAGGCGGGAATATAAGAGATTGGGGGGTAGGGATTGGCCCACTCATTCCTCCCTGGGCGGGAAGGTTCCATTTGGGTGGGTCCCTACATTTGGCCCTATCAGGAGGCGGGGGATTGGTATGCTGTCATGTAATGGGCACAATGTAAGGCTACATGGCACATGCCCTGGGTGAGGGGCACAGCTACAACAGGGACCTTACCTAACAAATGCAATCATTATAACCTAATTGTTTGCACCCTCATATTAACCTGAAATTTTTTAAAAAGCAAGTTACAAAATTTGAAAAGTGCATATAGCTTCACATTAAAAAAAACATAGGGTCAGAGAAACAGTCTCATTTTGGCCATGCCCCCCTTCCAAGTTGGCACAGTTTCGCAGAGAGGATTCCTTGGGGGCCCCATTTTATACACTGGGAAAAGAAAACAACAGGTGGACTTCCAGCTTCCCTAGCACTCTGAGATGCTTCCCAGGAAGTCCACTCCGGTTTTATATCACAGAAAATGCAGAGGGAAACAGCATGGCTAGACCACCTGGGATCAGGTAGAAGCAGAGCCAGGAGAAAGAGCCCAAAGAAATCAGCAAGCAGAACTTGGTGGTACCTGTCAGAGATGGTGTCCAATCAGACAGCATAGCAACCCCCAAAGGCAATCTGGTCACCCCAGAAATTGTGGGTAGTTCCATCTGGCTTGAATCTCTGTAGGGGGCCACCCTGTGAGAGCCATGCCTGCCACTCTGCATTTTAGCAACAGGCAGGAACTGGTTCTGCCACACCCAGGAGTTTAAAGGCTGCTTAGTGGAGCTTCGAAGCCCACCTGAGATCTGCCCAGGAAGGGAGATGGCCCCCACTGTTTATTCTGGCAAAACGCAAGTGTTAGTTCTGCTACATCCAGGAGTTTAAACAGCACAAGGCATAGCCAGGACTCCACCCAAATTTTCTAAAAATAGAAAAATTAGGTGGGTATGGTGGCACACATGTGTAGTCTCAGCTCCTGGGGAGGCTGAAGCAGGAGGATTACTTAAGCCTGGGAGTTTGAGGTTGCCGTGGGCCAGGCTAAGGCCATGCCTCTAGCCTGGGCAACAGAGTGAGACTTGTCTCAAAAAACAATGAAGCTAAATTATAGTTTTCACATGGAGGCTATAACCCAACTATAGCACAAGACTATGGGGAAAGGGCCAAAGAAAGGGAAGGGAGAGGGGAGGTTAGGGTGGAGGGAGGGCAATGGGTGGGGCCACACCTACAGGTGCATCTTATAATGGGTACAGGCAAAACTTACTAAATGCAGAATACAAATGCCTACATTCAGTTAACTAAGAAAATGCCATAAAGGCTACGTTGAACAGTTTGATGAGAATATTTCAAATTGTATATGAAACCAGCACATTGTACCCCTTGATTGCACTAATGTACACAGCTATGATTTAACAATAAAAAAAAAAAAGGATCAACACAGATAGGTCCCCGTTGGGGGCCTGACGTAGTCCTACATGAACCACCCCCCAACCCCATCTTCCTATCTTCCTAAGACAAAGGAGACAAAGGATCTGGTTAGCCCCTAACAGCCCCCCCACCCCCCCCACCCATCCTCACCCCCCGCCCACTGAGAAGTTTGCGCCAAAGACCCTAACTTTCTGGGCAAGCTATAGAATTTGCACACCTGTTACGTCCCCATATTAAAGGGTCTCTAACTGCCCCTAGAGGCAGACACTATTTTAGCACTGTCCAGGCAAGTCGCTGTCCCTTTCAATAAAGCTGACCAAAGCTTTTCAAAAACAAACAAACAAACAAACATGGAACTACAAATTAATACAGCCTCTCTGGAAGGAAGTAAAGAGACTTCTCAAAGAAAAGCTAGACCTCCCATTTGATCCCACAATCCCATTACTAGGCATCTACCCAGAGGTGGGAAAAATCATTTTATCATAGGACATTTGCACTAGATTGTTTATTGCAGCTCAATTTATAATCGCCAAACTGTGGAAAGAACCTAAATGCCCACCAACTCAGGAATGGATTAACAAACTGTGGTATTTGTATACCATGGAATACAATTCAGCCATTAAACAAAGATGGAGACTTTACATCTTATGTATTAACCTGGATTGAGCTGAAACACATTCTGCGTAGTAAAGTATCACAAGAATGGAAAATCAAGTATCCAATGTACTCAGTACTAATATGAAGCCAGTAGATGATCTAATACGGGCCCACATAGAGAAAAACTCAAATCAATTCAAGGTGGGAGGCAGGGGGATGAGGAAGTGGGGAGAGGGGAGGAAGGAGGATGAACATGGTCTCACTTAATGGGCTCCATGTTAGAGCCTGCGGGGGCGGGACGTAATTATAAGAGGGACTCTACCTAACAAATGCAAACATTGTAACCTAATTCTTTGTACCCTCAAATTAATCTGAAACAATAAAAAAAAGTAAGAGGTTAAAAAAATAAAGTTGAGAAATACTGTCTAAAAGCAAACAAACAGAAAGCAAAAGTAGAAACAATTTAAGCTTAGTAAGGAAGGCATGTTGGAAGTTGAGGTAGGTCAAAAGCTAGGCCTCTTACACCAAAGAGTTAGCAAGTTGGGAGAGGAAAGGAAGTTATTTAAAAAAATTAGAAGTGCTACTGTAGTAAACAAATGAATGATAAGAAAGTAAAGCAGCTTTATGGCTGATAAGGAAAAACTTTGAGTGGTCTGGATAGAAGATCAAAGCAGTCACACCATTCCCTTTGCCAAAGTCTAATCCAGCAGGAGGCCCTAACTCTATTCAATTCTATGATGGCTGAGAGAGGTGAGGAAACTGCAGATTTGGAAGCTAGCAGAGACTAGTTATGAAGTTTAAGGAAAGAAGCTGTCTGCCTAACATTAAAGGACAAGGTGAAGCAGCAAGAGCTGATGCAGAAGCTTCAGCAGAGTATTCAAAAGATTTTGTTAAGATGAAAGTAGTCACAGCCTGCTAAAGCCACTGCCTAAGCTTCAAAGGACAGGCTGATTTTCTTGTTAGGGGCTAATGCAGCTGGTGGCTTTAAGTTGAAGCCCTTGCTCATTTATCATTCTGAAAATCTTAGGGCCTTTAAAAATTATGCTAAATCTACTCTGCCTGTGCTCTAGAAACGGAACAACAAAGCCTGGATAAAGCATATCTGTTTACAGTATGATTTACTGAATATTTTAAGTCCACTGTTGAGACCTACTTCTCAGACCAAAAGAAAAATTATTTTCAACATATTACAGCCCATGGACGATGCAGGTGGTCAGCCAAGAGCTCTGATGAGATGCATGTGGATTAATGTTTTCATCCCTGCTAATACAACATCCATTCTGCATTCCAGGGATCAAGGAGTAATTTTGGCTATCAAGCCTCATAATTTAAGACATACATTTTTAAGGCTATAGCTACTGTAGATGGTGAGTGCTCTGATGAATCTGGGCAAAGTGAATTGAAAACCTTCTGGAAAGAATTCACTATGCTAAATGCTATTAAGAACATTCACCATCCATAGGAGGGGAGGTCTAAATATCAACATTAACAGGAGTATGGAAGAAATGGACTCCAACCCTCCTTGATGACTTTGAGGGTTTCAAATCATTAGGGTAGGAAATAACTGCAGGTGTAGTGGAAACAGCAGGAGAACTAGAATGAGTTGTAACTGAATTGCTGTGATCTCATGATAAAACTTGAGTGAACGAGTCCTAGTTCTTGAGATGGAATCTGCTCCTGGTGAAAATGATACAAAAATTATTGAAATGACAACAAAAAACTCAGAATATTTTAGAAACGGACTTGATAAAGCAGCAGCAGGTTTTGAGAGGATTGATTCCAATTTTGAAAAGTTCTACAGTGGGCATAATGCTGTCCAACAGCTTCTCATCCTACCGAGAAATCCTTGGGGAAAGGAAGCGTCGACTGATTCGACAAACTTCACTGTTGTATTTGAAGACATTACCGCAGCCACCCCAAATCTTCAGCAACCACCACCCTGAGCAGTCAGCAGCTGTCAACCTCAAGGTAAGACCCTCTACCAGCAAGAAAGCTCAGATGATCACTAGCATTTTTTAGCAGTGAAGTGTTTTTTTGAATAAACTACATACATTTTTTTACATAATGGATGCTATTGCACGCTTTATAGACTCCAGTGTTGTATAAACCTAACTTTTGTATGTACTCGGAAACCAAAAAATGCACATGACTTGCTTTTTGCAATATTTTCTTTTTTATGGCCTGGAAGAGAACCCACAATAGCTCCCAGGTTTGCCGGAATAATATGTGTATAAGCAGAAACACACTTAAACAGGGTTACAGGATGATTTGATGGATAAAATGTTGTGACCAAAAGCTCAGAAAAACTTAATTTGGTATCCCATGGAATAACAGTGGTTCCTCATTTACTAACGCCATGTTTGTGGTGACTGTTTAGAACATAGCTCCTGTGAGTAACGAGAATGAATTCTCTCTGTGTGTGTTTACTATATGATAAAGGTGGCACCGGCAATGAATGAGAAAAGAGCAGACTGTTTATTACAATAGGCAGTGGTGAGAAAACTGACTGACCCTATGGCAAAATAAAACTAGGTCCCTATTTGTTAATTTACAAAAATTGATCTCACAGGGTAACACAACTGTAGGACTAAAGGAAGAAAAGGTAATAGAGTATCTTTGCAATGCAGAGGCAGAAAAGAACTTTTAAACAACACCCCAAGAGAGTACAATACAAAGAAAAAAATGGGCGCAGCACCCATAGCACAGTGGTTATGGCGCCAGCCACATACACCAAGGCTGGCAGGTTCAAAACTGACCCTGGCCTGCTAAAACAACAACAACAACAAAAAAAAATAGTGGGGCGTTGTGGCAGGCATTTGTAGTCCCAGCTACTTGGGAGGCAGAGGCAAGAGAGTCACTTAAGCCCAAGAGTTTGAGGTTGCTGTGAGCTGTGATGCCACAGCACTCTACCAAGGGTGACATAGTGAGACTCTGTCTCAAAAAAAAAAAGAAAGAAAGAAAAGAAAAAGAAAAAAATGGATATGTTTGATAACATAAAATTAAATATCTCTAGGAGAATACATTTTCTATATCTAAAACTGATTAATTTCCAGAATATCCAAGAAATCCCTGGAAAGGCACAAGAAGCAAAACTAAACAGGAAAACCTCTAGAGGAGTTTGGAAAGGGATATAACTCGAACCTGTAATCCTAGCACTCTGGGAGGCTTAGGCAGGTGGATTGCTTGAGCTCACAGGTTCGAGACCAGCCTGAGCAAGAGTGAGATACCCATCTTTAAAAAATAGCCAGGCGTTGTGGCAGACATCTGTAGTCCTAGCTACTCGGGAGGCTGAGGCAAGAGGATTGCTTGAGCCCAAGAGTTTAAGGTTGCTGTGAGCTATGATGCAAGGGCACTCTACAAAGCACAACAAAGTGAGACCCTGTCTCCAAAAAAAAAAAAAGGAACTTTACAGATGGCAAATTAAAGTGGCTGGGAAAAATAGGAAGAGCTATATAAGCTTACAATTAAGGACATGCAAATGAATATGATGATGAGATACATTCATCATACTAGGGAGCAGTTAATATGGATTAAATCAAGTGACAAACCAGGATCCCTTCTGTACAGCTGCTAGGAGTGTAAACTGGTCCAGCCACCCTGCAACAAGGTTAAGTATGTCCATAGCATTGACCCAGCAGTGCCCCTGCCCTGACCATATAATCCAGAGACATTCCCACAGAGGGCTTTCATCGTGGCATGTAGGTGGTGGTTGTTTTTATCAGAAAGCTCAGACATCTAAGTTTGTGACTATGGGAATAAGAAATCATTGGAATGCATACTATTGAATTCTATGCAGAATTAGGAACTACTAAATGGTTTTGTAGACAGCAATAGAAGGAAGTCTTAAAATCATAATGTTGAATGGAAAGAAAAGAAAAGAACTAGAATCAAAAATACACGTAGGCCAGGAGTGGTGGCTCACACCTGCAATCGTAGCACTTTGGGAGACTGAGGTGGGTAGATTACTTGAGCTCAGTAGTTCAGGACAACCCTGAGCAAAAGCAAGACCCCCATCTCTACTAAAAAATAAAAAGCTCTAGCCAGGTGTTGTGGTGGGTGTCTGTAGTTCCAACCACCCAGAAAGGCTGAAGCAAGAGAATGGCTTGAGCCCAAGAGTTTGAGGTTCTGTGAGGCATGATACCAGGGCACTCTACCCAGGGTGGCAGAGTGAGACTGTCTCAAAAATATATAAATATATTAACATTATTAATGATTATTATTAATAATATTAATCAATAACATGTAATAATTATAATAATCCATATGTTAATAATATGAATATATTGTATTATATTATTTATATATATTAAATATATAATATATCTGCATATTTTACAAAGATGTGTATGGAGAACGGCCATAAAAATCTGAAAACGTGGGTGGCGCCTGTGGCTCAGTCGGTAAGGCGCCGGCCCCATATACCGAGGGTGGCAGGTTCAAACCCGGCCCCGGCTGAACTGCAACCAAAAAATAGCCGGGCGTTGTGGCGGGCGCCTGTAGTCCCAGCTACTCGGGAGGCTGAGGCAAGAGAATCGCGTAAGCCCAGGAGTTGGAGGTTGCTGTGAGCTGTGTGAGGCCACGGCACTCTACCAAGGGCCATAAAAGTGAGACTCTGTCTCTACAAAAAAAAAAAAAAAAAAAAAATCTGAAAACGTCGATAATATCTATTTTTACAAATTGAGTCCCTATAATTATTTCTTCTGGTGTATATTAAAGATTTATTTATACAGATTTATTCAGTATAAATCAGAGATATAAATCATCAGAGTCAGTGCATTACAGACACATTGCAGGGACTGATAAATGCTGCATGAATACATTCCTTATAATTTTGAATTAAACTATGAATTGCTAATTCAGGACAACACTTGGAGCATATAATGTATTCTAATATAATATCAATTAACCATTTATTATGTAGATTTACATGTTTCCAGACGTTGTAGCCACGTTGTATATTTATCAGTGTACATCAAATATGTTAGAATATATGTCTATGAGGAATACAGGAGTGGAATTAGAATTGTGGATTAAAAAGAAAAAAAGGAAAATAAGAGAGGGCCTCTGCATGGACTGACATAAAATAAAAGGGTGTGGTGTAAATAGAAGAATAAAACCAGCTCAACTCTTTGTACTTGATTTTGAAGAGGCTGCAGCTTTGTCCTACAAAATGTGATGAAATGGACTTGTCCCACTCAGGGACGCAAATAAATTGGAACCCTCTGGTCTACACAATTTTATTTATTTATTTATTTATTTTTTAATTGAGACAAAGTTTCACTTATGGCCCTCAGTTGAGTGCTGTGACATCATAGCTCACAGCAACCTCCAACTGTTGGGCTCAAGCGATTCTCTTGCCTCAGCCTCCCCAGTAGCTGTGACTACAGACTACAGACACCCACCACAGGGCAATCCACCTGCCTCGGCCTCCCAGAGTGCTAGGATTACAGGCATGAACCACCGTGCCCAGCCTAGTCTACATGATTTTAAAACGATCACTACTGTAGACAATTTTTGTTAAAAGAAAATCCGTTTCACTCCATCTTCACTAAATAATTGTTCAATGAATCTTAAAGACCCTCGGGGTTTAGTATAAAACCTAAAAAACTAAACTTCCGGGCGGCACCTGTGGCTCAGTCGGTAAGGCACTGGCCCCATATACCGAGGGTTCAAACCCGGCCCCAGCCAAACTGCAACCAAAAAATAGCCGGGCATTGTGGCGGGCACCTGTAGTCCCAGCTATTCGGGAGGCTGAGGCAAGAGAATCGCTTAAGCCCAGGAGTTGGAGGTTGCTGTGAGCTGTGTGAGGCCACGGCACTCTACCGAGGGCCATAAAGTGGCCTACAAAAAAAAACAAACTAAACTTCCAGAAAAAAAAGCATAGCTCAACATTTGTGTGACCTTGGCATAGGCCAAAATGTCTTACATATGGTGCTACAAGACTGATGATCAAAGAAAGACCAAAAAAATGTATAAGTTGGCTCTCAACAAAATGAAAACTTTTGCTCTTCAATAGGCATCACAAAGAAAAAGGGGAAGCCATAAACAGAGAGAACGTTTCTGTGAATCATATATATGTTAAAGTCCTCGTGCAGAGAATATATAAAGAACTCTCAAAAGTATTGAACACAAATGTCAAATGTCTTAACACTGTGATTAAGTAAATGAGGTGAAGGCTGTGTTAATTAGTAGGATGTAAGCGCTCCGATTTGTACAAAAATCAACACATTGAATCCCCCAAAATTAAAGTGTTATAAAAATTTTTTAAAAAGATACTTTAACCATGTCTTCCAAAAAACAAAAACAAAAACTCACAAAACAACCCCATTTTTGAAACCAACCTAGTATTCGAATAGATATTTCACCAGAAGAGAAACGTGGATGGCAAATGAACCCGTGAAGACATGCTCAACTTCACAGTAAGAAGATGCAAATTAATTAAAGCATTAAAGATATTGAAATGCCACTAATACTTATTAGAATGGAGAGGGGACAAAATTGTGATAACATCAAGTGCTGACAAGAATATGGACATATAAGGAACTCTAGCACATTGCTGTGGAGATGCAAACTGGTACGGCCACCTTGGAACACAGTTGAACAATTTCTCTTAAACACACACTCACGGTATGACCCAGTGATCTCCCTCCTAGGTATTTACCCAAGTGAAATGACAGCTATGTTCACACAAAAACCTGTGTGCAAATGTTCCTAGCACCTTTATTTATAATTGCCCCAAACTCAAACAACTCAAAGGACTCTAGTAGTGGAGAAGACAAACTAGGGCTCATCCGTACAATGGAACTCTAATCAACAAGAAAAGGGAACAACATAAATGAAACTTAGCCGAAAGAGACCCAGGCCCAGACTCAAAAGGTAATAATTGTATTTGCATGCTATTCTGGACAAGAGAAATCTATAGGGGTGGAAAAACAGTCAGTGTTTCCAGAGGCTGGTTGTGGGGAAAAGAGGCTTGGGGAAGTTTGGGAAAGATGATGGAATATTCTGTATCTTAATTGGGTTGGCGGTTACATAACTACATATGTTAGCTATGTCAAAACTCACAGAACTGTCCACTGAAAATGTTAATTTTACTGCATTTGAATTATACCTTAGTAGAAAAAGGGTAGGAAAAACAGAGGCCATTAAGCTTGTAGGAACACCAAATCCTATGGCATTAAAGGGTACATGCCTGTCTCCAGCAGATCAGAAAGCTGCCAGCCTACACCCTGCTCGCTCTGGAATGTCTGCCCCTGCCCTGCTGAATTCTGACAATGAAGCATTCCCCAAGTATTGCTGAGCATCTGGCTTGGCTTTCCTCATCCCCTACCCTCTTTGGCCCACTCCCTAAACACACACACACACACACACACACACACACACACAGGCTGCCCTTTCCTTCTTTCTCCCTCCCCGCTTCTCTGTTGCCCAAGCTTTATCCAGACACCTGCTGGGACAGGCAAGATTTGTGGGTGACCCAAGACCCTAAATTTCCACCAAGCAGAGCTTTGTTTTACAGAGAAATAGCCCAATTAATAAAGAACATTCAGTACATACCCTGGTCCCTAAGCTGAGAGCTGTGTACAGTGTCCTTGGAACTCCTATCAGGGTTGCAAACTGGGCCAGGGGTACAGGGCCAGCAGAGCCCTGAATGTCATTCCATCCTGACTTGATTTTCCATCCCAGGTAAACTGTGTAGTTGATGGAGATATAGCCTTTTCATTCTGCTTTTGCACTGCTATGGTTGGAATGTGTCCCCCAGAGTTCATTGGGCATCTTAATGCCCAAAGCAATGGTATAAAGAGGTGAAGCTTTCCTCATCCCCTACCCTCGTCCCATTATTGTGGGATGAGTAATTTATTTAGGGAGTGGATTCTTGACAAGAAGAATGAGCTGCTGTCTCTGTCTCATGTACTCATTTCTGTCTTCTGCCTTTCTGCCATGGGATGACCCTCACCAGAGGCTGATGCCATGCTTTTGGACTTCCCAGCCTCCAGAACCATGACCCAAATAAACTTCTTTTCTTTATAAATTTCCTCGTCTGTAGTGTTGTGTTATAGCAGCATAAAAGGGCCCAAGACACCCACTTTATTCCCTGAGGTATCCAGCACAGTGGTGTTTTCTCTTTGCTCACTGTACAGAATTTCTTAGAAAGTCTGATGAAAACTCTTCCACATGAAGCTGAAAATCCTCATAAGAGTAAAGAAAGGACTCCAAGGACTTAATTTTTATTGGTGGGGGGGAAGCTTCTCATTTCACAGTTGCAGGACTACCTTTTACTAGTGGAGTGATGAAGGTTTTTTGCAAATCTAAAATCATCCAACAGGTATTTGGTGGAGCACTGATTCCCCTATGTATAGAAGAATCTCTGCCACCCCACCCCAGCCTGAGCCCCTATTCTCTATGGACCTGGCCTCAGCTTCAACATCCTTTCTGGTACCAAAGTTCATCATGAAGCTGTAAACACTGAGGCCACCAATAATGACCAGGGTCCAGCCTGTTAACCTGTTAACATGAGCTGAATGTTTTTAGTGGTACACTATTTAACAGGTCTCTTTATCTGAATAAGCCCAGGGAAGTGTCTCAGCCTCCTATGAGGGCATTAAGTTTTTTAGACCACAGAATGTAGCTCTAAAACCACAGCAACTTCTCCTGCCAGGAATAGTACTGGTTTGAATTCCTTGGCTCTGGGCTGGCTGTCCTGCCTGCCCCTCCACAGCCAGTATCCTAGGCCCTAAATGTCCCCATCCCTTGGCCTAAAATGTTCCCTCCACCATCACTCCCTCCTTGCAGCCCGGTCCAAGCTTCCTCTTCCCTCAATGCTTCTCTCCCTGCAGGTGGGGCTCACTCAGCTGCCCTGTCCCATGTCCTCCCAGGGAACTCAACACAATACATGAAGCTGGTCCTGATTACTGCACCCTCCCCTGCACTGCCACCTCCAAACAGTACAGGAAGCAGTGCCACAAACCAGCATCTTTCATCTGTGTCCTCAGATAGAAGTGCATCCTCATCAAACAGGTCTTTGAAAATAGGTCAGACTCCCCCCTGCCTACAACGAGCCTGCCGGAAAGCAGGGGGATGGCTGAGATGACGTGTCAGCATTGAACTGAATCCAGTCAGACCACGAGGAGCAGGTGGTCCCTGGTGAACTAGCTTGGAGGAACAAGCAACCTCCCTTTAATCTTGGATTTGTCTTCATCTTCTGAGATTCTCCTTTAGTAGAATCGTCCTGGGCAGGCATTTCATCTCGTGTTTGTGAAACATTCAAGGGTGATGTCCAGATCATGTGGGCCCTCTGCAGGCTGTGTCTGCGTGGAAGGTCCTGTCCACACCCAAATGTCTGGGCCATCAGATGCACAGAAATGAGCCACAGGGGATTTCTAAATGAAGTCACTCAGTGAGTCATCAGCCACAGCTTAGGGGCGTGACAGGAGCTTCACTTTTGCTGTAAGATGTTTCAGCTCACTGTGGATGACCTACAACAAAGGAGAATTTTAGAATGTCTATGTTTGGGCCAACCCTGCCCTGGATGCCCATTTTGGGGCATTTAAACAAAGGCCTTAAGACTTTCCAGACAGGTGAGGTCAGGAGAACCAGCAGCTGCTGACGATACCTGCATTCAAGCCATGGAAGCTTGACCATGCCCCCCACAATCCTGTCTACCCAGATGGCCAAGGCTGGACCAAAGGTTTGGCCGTGAAACTTAACTGACTCTGGAGGCCAGGGTTAGTCCCAAGAGTGGAGGGATTAAGAGACCCTGGTGTTTGAAATCTCAAGGAGCTCATAGACTGAAGTCAACTTGACCTTCACCAAGACCTTAATCTCTCCAGGCCTCTGGGTTCTTCCTTGTCTGTGGTCACAAGGGAGTAGATGACAATCTTTAAGATAAAATGAGAAAACTTATATGAAAGCAACTCTGTAGCATGACAGGGATATAAGCCACTTTCTGAGTCCCCATCCAGTCCCAAACTGGATGTTTCTGAGAAATTCAGATGTAGTGGGGACAGCAGCTTGGTGACTTGGCAAAAGGAGTGTGAGCCAAGCTAGGGCTGGAACAGCACCTGGTGGGGGGGTTGGGGAGGGTGGGAGGGAGGAAGGAATTGGATGGGAACAAGTCATCTTCCTAATGACACAAGCACACAGCCATCATAAGGGGTGATGTGGTCACTCAACATGAGTTGAGCACCATAGAGAAATGTAAATACATCACACCAAGAGCACGTGAGGTCCTTGCTGTCTGAGATGCCTCCTTGGGAAGTTGGGTTCCTTCACTCCTAAAATGTGAATCCACAATGTGTCTTTCATGCACAGCAAAATGCTGCAAGCCTAGAAACAAACACATCGTGCTGGGCGGTAGGCACAGGGGACTGCAAGGTAGCAAGGGCTTCATGAAAGCAGTTCTGGGCTCATAGTGCAGAAACACCTTGGACACTCAGCTTTGTTCATCTCTCACCAGCAAGAGGATTGCAAAGAGGACTTCCCCAAATTCCCAGCGCTGAGGGGGAGGGGAGAAGGGTAAAGAAGCCACAGAGGTGGTCCAGTGGTTGGGGAGGGCTGAGCTCTGGCTGAGGTGGTGAGGCCTTCGGTCCCTCCAGCCAAGATGTCCCTCCAGCCAAGATGTCCTTTCAGGGAGCCTGCTGCTGGCTATGAGAGCTGAGGGAGGGCATACAATAGCTATACCCTCAGGAAAGACAAATGTCCACCAGTTTTTCAGGTGGGGGAGAAAGAGACTTCTGGGGATGGAGACCAAGGTCAAATCAGGAAAGGAACAGTTAGGATGCGAGTGTCTGGCTGTATCCTACACTCCAAGGCTGCCAGGGTGGCAGGACCCAGAAAGTCCTTATCCCACTGGGGGGAAGCTCTCCCTCTCGTTTTCGTTTTCACAGATCTTTTCCTTTGTAACTCGTGCAAAGAGTTGCTGGAGTTTGCCTAGATTTTGACCACCCATGGCAAATGTCCTAAGCTTGGTTTGCATCTCACATCCCTATCTTGAAAGCAATTGTATGGTCAGTTTTATTTTTATTTTTGTTTTTTATTCACTGATGTTTTTTTCCCCCAGCCATGTCCCTGGAGGCTGTCTACTATCCCAGAGCCACTCAAGGATAGTGACTAAAAGGGAAACTTGGTTGCCTGGGGTTTTTCTTCATTTCTGTCAGTCATTTCCCCTCTGGAGCAAACCTAGAAAAATGAATGTCTGGAGCCGGGACCGCTGAGGACCCCAGAGGGCTCCTGCTCATCTGATCTCTCAGTCTCCCTCACTCAATTCTTAGATTTATCCAGAAATAAGCTCTTTCCCGTCTGTCTGTGGACTGATTATATAAATGTAACATTTCGTCTACATCAGCTCCTGGGGGCCTTGGCATTAGCTTGACTTTAATACTGAAGGAACAGAACTCGATCCATTTAGGAGACCAGGAACATCTCAAAAATGTCCTTTCTTCCCGTCCCAGCTGCGCCATGATGACATTTACACAAAATGGGATGAGATAATAACATTTTTTGAGAACCCCGATTCTCTGGCTCTGTGCTACAGAATGAAATTAGCTCAATTTAATTACGGATAACAAATGGCCGTGGTCATCTCCTTGATGGACGAAAGTCCCAAGAGTCCTCATGGGGCGCCCCCTCCTGATTTCCTCCGCTCCCCCCAGTTCCCCAGGGACCATTCTGTGGGGGCCACCCCCAAAAGGGAATGAGCTCTGATCCAGGCTTCCCCTTCTGTTTGTTTATGTTGATAACTGTTGCTAGGGACAATGGATTTAAATGGCTGAAGTGAATCAGAGAAGACAGAAATAAAGCGCCCCAGAGAGCATCTAGGGCTCAGGGCTCTCAGCCCACTGCTCCAGAGCGTGTGAGACCTTTCCAGGGCACTGCCTCCCTGCCCCCTGTCACCTGCTGTAATCTGCAGCTGCCTCATCCAGTGTGACCCGACCCTGAGAGGCCCTGGGGAAGACATGGGGGTCCCTTCTGCCTTAGCTGTGGCCACTCTTGCCACAAAAAGGCAGTGGTCTCCTGGTTCAGTCATTCCGAGCCTGTGCCCTGTCTGTGAGCCCAGGGTCTCTCCGAATTTGCCAGATATTGATCTAGCATATTCTCTGAGGCAGGCCCAGCATAAGTACTCGGGGCTCAGAAATAAGGAAGAGCGGCCAGTCACCATCCTCAGAGAGCTCACAGTCTGATTACCTCAACGGGAGTGTCCAGCTGGGGGCCAGTGGGTGGCATGCTGATTTTATGAGGACTATTTTTGCTTATCTGTGGTAGCAGATATCATGAAAGTATGCACGGACTTTTTTTTCCTTTTCTTTCTTTTTTTTTTTTTTTTATTTTGCTAATCAGTTTTCGTTAGTGTTCATGTATTTACAGTGTGGGCCAAGACAAAAAAAAAAGGTTGGACATCCCTGGATTCTAAAAGAACATACGTGGTAGCTGCTGCTCTTGCCCTCGAACAACCCAGGGCTGTCCTCAAGAGTTTTGGGTCCCTCCTTTTCCAACTGCAGAAATATCCTTGGATGCAAGAGGCTTCTGAGCCGCCGAGTAAACGTCCAACAGCTTTGGGCTCTGTGTTCCCCCTGAAGGACATGAAGTCAGCACTTCCCCCCATGGGAGCAGAACAGCTAAATACAAGCTCCTGAGTAAGGAAGGGGAGGTCAATGGGAATGAGGCGTCCCCCACACAGGAGAAGCCACCTGCTAATAAACAGGGGCTGTGGGGAGAGAGGGGCTCGCTCCCTACCCTGGCTCTGCAGTGTGGGCCAGGTTCCCCTCCAAACCCAGGCCCAGAGAAGCTGAGAATACTCCTGGTAAGCCCAGTGAGAGCGGACAGTCCTAGTGGGGAAGGCAGTTTCTTGAATTAGAACTATTCAGAGTTAATAACTTTGATTTGTCTGTGGACCATTGACAGCAGTTATTTCGCTGGAAGACACAAGATGTGCAGGATCCACAGAGTGAGAAGAAATTTCCCTCCTCTCTGTACATGTCGGTCATTTCCTCTGGTTTACTGTAAAATTGCTTGGTGGACGTCAGCTTGCTGTTCTGTGCCCCAGATGCAACTGCATGGGTGTCTGGGTGGGGGTGAGGTGGGAGTGAGGTGGGGGCAGGGGCCGCATCCTTTCAGGAGCAGCAACCTAGAGAATGCAGATTTCAGGGCTCCAGGAAGTGAATTTTGCCAGAGTTCTGCGTGACTCCCTGGGGCAGAACTGAGTTCCTAGGCACCCGCTCCTCCCCCACCCCCAAGTGAAATACCCCAACATGAAAGCGGGGTGCCCTGCAAAGAATTAGCCTGCCTTCCCCAGTGTTCTTCCCTTTCCCTCCTCGGCTGATGTGAAGGAGCAACAGGGGACCTCTGGCCGTGGAAGGAGGGCAGAAAATTCCAGCTCCTTCCTTGCCTTGAGCAGCCGGGAGCTGGGTCCTGTTTGTCACCAGAACTTGCTGTCCTGCTGGGTATCCCCAGGACGCTGGGGAGACCAAGAGCTTGGCTGTGACCCCCACCTACACACATGGCAAGCTATGTGGACACCCTGCCACCTTCCCCAGGCTGCAAGCTGGAAGAAGTGACATAGGTCATCTCAAGCCCCAAAGCCCAAAGATGCCAGCATGAGACTACCAGCGAAGGGAACAGGAACCGGGTCCTGGTCCCTAGATTCTGTTCCAAATTTCCCCAGCAAATCTGGCCAAGGTCTGCAGCTCTGTAAGTCTTGGTTTCCTGGTCCAGACAACACGGACTAGGAATGTAGGTAAGAAGCAAAAGCTGGGCTAGTCGGGGCTGGTGGTTCTGCTCCATCTGCCCCTGGGCCCCCAGCTGGCCCTTCACTGGGGGTGAGTTGAGGTCACATCCATTCTGCTCAGCCCAATTCATCTTCATTCCAGCCTTCCCCAGGGCAGGCCTGGCCCCAGCCACAGGCTCTGTGATTTCATCTGCTTCTTAGGCAGCCAAGGGGGAGATGCTGTCATGGTTTCCTTCTCGGAGAGCTGAGGATACAGCACTTTCTCGGCTGCTAAACCAGGAAATGTGTTCCTGGAAATCTTGACGTTTTCTCGGCGTCCTCCTGCACCTTCCTCGTCTTCCTTTTAACAGCCAGGTATGACTGCCAAGGCTCAGCCATTCCCATTTGCCACTGATCACCATCTTTTCAGAAAGTTACTTCCCAGAATCTACTGAAATTCAAATTGTGCGTGTGCTTTGATTTAGTATACCTGAGAGTATATGTACTAGACGGTTCATTACAACATTGGTTACTGTTATGAAAAAGGAAACAATTTATATATTCAATTGGGGAGCAGTAGACAAAAATATACAATACACCCATACTATAAAATCCACACTGCACTGTGAGGTATTATGCAATTACTGGAAAAGCAGGTTAGAGCCACATATATTTAACTATAAACAGGTTCGTCGTATATTGAAAAGAAGCAGAAAATACTACGTATGGAAAGATTTTATTTCTGTCAAGAAAAATTAAAAGTGGATGGGGAGGCAGAAGTTTGTGTATCTCTGAATGATTCTCAAAAAGAAGGCATGAAAGAAGCTGGGTGCGGTGGCTCACACATGTAATCCTAGCACTCTGGGAGGCTGAGGCAGGTGGATTGCCTGAGCTGAGGAGTTGGAGACCAGCTTACGCAAGCGCAAGACCCCATCTCTACAACTAGCTGGGTGTACTGGCAGGTGCCTGTTGTCCCAGCTACCAGGGAGGCAAAAAGATCACGTGAACCCAGGAGTTTGAAGTTACTGTGAGCTATGATGCCACGGCACTCTACCAGGGCAACAGAGTAAGACTCTTGTCACACACACAAAAAAGAAAGGCATGAAAGGAAACATAGCCAACCGTTAATATTAGCTTGCCCAGGGGCATAGCCTTGTATGGCTTGACACGTCAAGCAAGCATTTTGAAATTAAAAGATCAACATAGTAGAAAAGTTCAATGAAAAAAAAAAGTGGCAGAGGCTGATTGCTGCCCCCCTCGAGGCTCATTCACACCTTCCTGCACAACAGGTCTCTCAGTATGTGAGTTGGGGGCTGCCCTTCTCTGCCTTCTCTGCCACCTGGTGATTCTGCTGGCCAATGGGATGTGACAAAAAAGAGTGTGCAAGGTCTGGAAAAAGATCTGTTCAGGGAAGGGGTGAGGCCTTTCCTTCCCACCTTCTCCCTCCTGCTAGGTCAGAAATGAGCCCCCAGGACAGCTGAGCAGGTGGCCTGGAGAGTCTGGTCTGGCTTTGACCACAGAGCTACTGAAGTCTCTTCATAGTATAGATCAGTGATTTTCAACCCGGGTGCCATGGCACACTGGTGTGCCATGAGAGGATCTTAGGTGTGCCACGAAGATTTTTAAGGACCATTAATTAAATTATTTAACAAAGAAGTTCAAAGCACAGTAAGTATATTCTTTTTTACTCTTTGTGTGTGTGTGTGTGGAGGGGGAATCAACATAACTTAAGTGCACCATGGAAGTTTAACTACGGGTTCAAGTGTGCTATGGGATTAAGAAAAAGGTTGAAAAACACTGTTCTAGACTTTTATAGAAGGAAAGAAACAATCTTGTTTAAGCCTCTGCTGTTTGAGATCTTCATTACACACAAGCCAGATCAATCCTACCTAATATAAGAAACAGAAAAATTCAGCTCCTTCCTGGTCACGAGAGATTCTGCTCTGACACCACACCCAGGGACAGAGGGGACCACATCCTGGAACTTGAAATAGTGGAGGGCAACAGGCTGTGTCCTACAAGGTGAGAGAGAACCTGAAACTATGACTACTCAGAGGTCCACTAAGGGCCACACGCTAGGAGATGATTGAACGGCCCAGGGCACAGGATTCTGGGCTAGCACATGGTCTTGAGCTATGCTGCCTTCAGTCCTAGCTGGCCACCCTTCCTGGAAGACTGGGCTGGTGACCTTGGGCATGCATGGGGCCAAAGATAGCCCCATAGGAGAAGCATTTCCAGGCGTGTTCATAGAGAGGGTTTAGATTGGGCCCAGAGGCCTGCTCATGGCCTCTAGCTCTTTCTGCTCCTAACCTCTGGAAGGAAAGGCCACGTCTGCTGTGAGTTTTAGCTCCTTGCTATTGATCCTCGAGGCTGCAGTTTCACCCTGTTATCTACAAGGTATGGACCCTCTTTCAGCAAAAGGTACTGACTTAGATGCTGGAGGGGAAAGTTGTTCCCTTCTCAACAACAAATTCTCAACAACAAAATTGTTCCCTTCTCTGCCTCTGCAGTTTCTGGAGTAACAGTAGAGGAAGAAAAAGGCAGCATTATCATCGGTCAGACAGCAAAGGCCCAGAATTGCTCTCCCACACCTTACCTCGTATCTCCAATTGCCAACATTCTCTGACACTGGTTTGGTGTCAAACTTGCCAATTCCCTGGAATAAATCTCATTGAACCAGTACCCATAAGACTCCTCTCAGAGTCCTATGTCCACCCGCCATGAAATGTGGGGCTATTCTTTGGGGGGTGGGGTTCAAAGGAAAAAAGATGAATGTTCAATTCCACCAAGTCAGGTAGCCCAATGGAGCTGTGAGGACTGGGGACCTCCCTTCCTCCTCCTGACCTGGTGAGCAATAAGAAGATGTAGCTAGTCACAGACACACTCTTAGCTCTTCCCTTCCCACTAGCAGTTTCATGGAGGGTGGTTGAACAGCAAAATGGAGGTCAAGGTGGCCAACCTTTCCAGCATACAACAAAAATTCCATTATTTGCATGCAACTCATTTGACTCTGGGGACTATTTAAACAGGGGCTGTGCTACAAGTTGCGCGATCTCTGTCTCTCAAAACACAAACCAACAACAAAGATTGTGATCATTTTAGTCTATTTTTTAAAAAATAACTAAAAAATCTTCAAACTCTCATTTGAATATTAGCAATTAATATGCTAGTCACAAAGCATGCTTGGCTGATCATAAACACGAGTCTGACAAGCATCATTAACCACTGGTTCATCTTTAAACTTATTGTGATACAGTTTTTATATCAGATTTTATCAGATTTGAGATTGTCCTCTTTCCTCTCCTGTCTTCCCCTCTCCTAGCTAGTTCAGGTGACTGGGATTAAGAATGTCCATTTATAGCATCATCTCTAGAGACTCCATCAGAAAACCAGGGCCTGAGTGGGTTTTAGAAAGTAAGGGAGGATGAAATATGGAACTTCATCATGTCCCATTCTCCATGCTGCTGCCATGCTGAGTTCGTCCCGTCAATACAGTTTGCCTTTCCGTGTGTTCATACACTTAAACTTTAGATAGGTCAGTTCATGGTGAGAAAGCAAACACCTTGTAGACATAGCCTGTTGCAACCCAACTGCTCAGGGCTCCAGGTTCCAAGGCGAAGGCTGGAGAGTGCAGTCAGACTCCTTTATAGATGTTCTGCTTCTCAGCTACTGTTTATTAGCTAAACCCAGTCTGTGTTAGTTTTCTACATTTCATAAGACATCACCACAAACTTAATGGCTTAAAGCAGCATGTACTTATCATCCCACAGTGTCTGTGGGTCAGAAGTCTGAGGCCTCTGTTCAGATTATAATCAAGGTGTTAGCTGAGCTGCGTTGTCATCTGGAGGCTCAACTGGGGAAGAGTCTGCTTCCAACTCACTCAGATTACTGTCAGAATTCAGTTCCTTGTGAATTCTGGTGGAAATGTGATGGCCCCAGCTATCAGTGAGCTATTGGCTGGAGGCCTCCTTTGTGTTCCTGAGGTGCCCAAAGTTCCTTGACATGTGGACCTCTCCAGCATGGCTGTATTTTTCACTAAACTTTTAAGGAGAGTCTCTACCACCAGTCTGAGAAGAGAGAGTGACATCCCTTTACCTTTGTCATATTCCATCAGATAGGAGCAAGTCACAGGTCCCACTCAGACTCAGGGGGTTATAGGTGCCACAAAGTGCTGAACACTCAGACTGCCTCAAACTTCTGGCCTTAAGCAATCCTCCTGCTTTAGCCTCCAAAATTATTAGGTTTACAAGCATTGGCCACTGTGCCCAGCCTTCTGCATTTTTTTATCCTGTTCCTCAGACTCAATACTTTCAATTGTCTTATCTTTAAATTTGCTGATTCTTTCTTTTTCCTGCTCCAATCAGCTATTACACTTCCTCAGGTAATTTCTTTTTAATCTTAGTCATTGTATTTTTAAGGTCCAAAACTTTTTTCTTTTTCATAATTTCTATCTCTTTTTTTAGATTCTCATTTTGTTCACATATCATTTTTCTGATTTCATTTAGTTTCTTGTCCATGTTTTCTTTTAGCTTTTCGACCATATATAAGACAGTTGTTTTAACATCTTCATCTAGTGCTTCTAATGCTGGCTTCTTCCAGCAGAGCTTCTTTCAATTATGCTGTTCCTTTGAATGAATCATGTTTTCCAGTTTCTTTGTTTTGTTGTTGAAAATCAGGCATTTGATATTATAATATGGTAACTCTGGAATCTGAATTTTCTTCTTTCCTTACGGTTTTCTGTTTTGTTTTGTTTTGTTTTCCTCTTTCTTTGTGGCTACTGTTGAGGCTGTAGTAATACTTTTGCTTTGAAATTTGTTTCAAATAACTTTTGTGTAGACTATGGCTTTTTATTTGTAATCACTGACGTTTCTTTTTTATTTAGAGTGCACCACAAAGTCATAAATCTTTGTTTTAGCAAAGATTTCCAAAAATGCTGGGAGCTGAAATGAACAAACAAAAAGCATTCCCCAAAATAAACCGAAATGATATCAAAGCTGCCTCTTCCAGTCTCTGCAGATTGGCTCTGTGCTACAAGCGCTCCCTCATCACTTAGCTAGGCCTGCTTCGAGCCTAGTGATCTGGCCAGTATAACAGCTTGATGTCTTCCAGGATGCTTCTAAGCATACATCTCGCCTGGTCACAGGCATGCGTGTCTAAGTTCTCCTGCACACATGGCTATTTTTCAATATCATAATTTCCCAAAGAGTCTAACCCCAGTTCCTTCTCCAAGCCTTAGGTTGTCTACTGTGTGTCGCCACCAAGAATCTCTCACCCGGGACATCTCGGAGTTTGCAATTGCCTTGTGGCTTTTACAAGCAGCGCCTGCTGGTTTCCCACATGTATTGTGAGTTATGCAGAACAGAGATGAATGCATTACATCAGCTCTTCAACTGTCCCCCAGACGGATTAGAACAGATGTCCACAATAACGTATAAATAAGATCCGCTTTGCTCCCTCCGGTTCATGGGAGTAATTGGGACCTGAGATGCTGCCTGCTCCACACCGAAACCACCATGCAATGGTAGATAGAAACTGCAAAACGTTTCTTCCACTTTGAAGATAGCTTTTGCTTGATTACGCATTTGTTGTTGGGTGCTGTAAACCTCTGACTGTTTTCCAGGGCTCTTACAAAGTTGGTTCGGACAGCTTCTGGGGCTTCATTTTGGCTTTTTCTTTTCTTTTCTTTTCTTTTTTTTTGAGACAGAGTCTCACTATGTCACCCTCAGTAGAGTGCAATGGCATCGCAGCTGACAGCAACCTCCAACTCCTGGGCTTAAGGGATTCTCTTGCCTCAGTCTCCCAAGTAGCTGGGACTACAGGTGTCTGCCACAAGGCCTGGCTAGTTTTTGTTACAGTTGTCCTTGTTGTTTAGCTGGCCCGGGCCAGGTTCGAACCTGCTAGCCTCAGTGCATGTGGCTGGCACCATAACCACTGTGCTACAGGCGCAGAGCTTTCATTTTGGCTTCTTTTCTTTTTTATTATTTTTAATGATGTATCTTTGGGCAAAGGAAAACTTAGAACTGCCTTGTCTGCCATTTTGATGATGTCACTCTTGGCTACAAGACAATGGACGCAGGTGCTGAGAACCTGAATCAGACGGGAGACAATAATATGTGGAGTTTCTAGGAGTCAAGAGGCTAGAAGCAAAAAGGGCTTCTCAGGGGCAAGTTGTAAGTAGGCAGATCCTTAAAGACGAAGGGGAGGTAAAGGTGTTGCAGGGAGAGGAAAAATACGTGTCAAGACATAAAATCAAGAGAGAGTTTACCATCTTCAAATAACTAAATGAAGCCCATTTGTTCCAGCTACATGTGAGGCTCTGAGTCGTGAGACGGACTCCAGGATCCTGAGCAGAACCAAAGTCAGCTGGATCTTTTAAGCCATGTTTCACTCTGTTGTCCAGGCTAAAGCACCGTTGTATTAGCTTAGCTCACAGGAACCATAGCTTAGCTCAAGTGATTCTCCTGCCTCAGCCTCTTGAGTAGCTGGGATCCTCCTGCCTCAGCCTCTCGAGTAGCTGGGACTCCCTGTTGCCTGCCACAATGCCCAGCTAATTTTTCTATTTCTAGTAGAGATGGGGTCTTGCTCTTGCTCAGGCTAGTCTCCAACTCCTGAGCTCAAGGGATCCTCCTACCTGGGCCTCCCAGAGTGCTGGGATTACAGACGTGAGCTACCGTGCCTTGCCTATAAAGCAGTTTTAAATGATCATAAGAGCAATGGAGAGCCACTGAGGGGTGAATAAAGAAATGCCATGAAAAGATGAGGATTTTAGACAGATTGCTTTGGCTGCCTCATGGATAATAAGCCAGAGGGTAGTTAGTTAGGAGCTGTTGCAATAATACAGGCAATAGAGGGTGGTGATGTCACTTTGGATGGTTACCATGAGAACAGAAAAAGAGTGAATGGAATAATTTGGAGATGGAATACATATTTTGGAGATTAGATTGGACTGAGGGTTGAAAAAACAGAAGGGGACAAAAATGATCCCTCGGTTTCTATCTTAAGCAACTGGTGGATTGAAGTGCTATTTACTGAAATAATCTTAGGAGTAGTTGGTACCCTGCCCAGACCACTTTACAGGCCAGTACAGCCATCTGCCAAGTACCAGGGCACTGCCCTCCGCCAAGCAGAAGCTAGGAGCTGCCTCACGTAGGAGGTTATAGCCTCCCACCCCCACTCCAGAGAGCCACAGCCAATGCCCAGCTGGCAGGAGGGTGCAGAAGCCTGGCTCCTTGGCCTCAAGGCTGGTTCTGTGATGCTCCAGAGCTCCCTGAGGAATCAAGCCACATCTGGACCCCAGCTGAGATCACTCCCTGCTTAGCTCCTTCCCCCAGCCTGTGCAGCTGCCTTTACTCCCTTCCCTGAGTGCCCTCCTTCAGTAATTCCTGTCTTAGACTCTGCTTTTAGGGAACCCACCCTAAGGCAGGTGGTACCAAGAAAACTCTAAATGAGACTCTGGAGTTATCACTCACCAGCTAGCTGGCAACGTGGGCCCCATTGTTCATAGCAGAGTGGAGACCCTGGCCTGATACAGCAGTTCAATTGCTGAGAACCTCACCTACCATGAGCTAAAAGGTGATACAGGTTAAAGGCAATGCACTGGTTTGTGCCATGTCTCTTGCGTTTGACAGGCATGGGGCAAAACGTCACTGTAAGAACTGCAGGATTGATGAAGGCTGCTGAACATCACCGGTGCGCTGTGCTGAACAGAGGGAATGATAAGCTGTGTCTGGGCAACAAGTTACCGACTCAAAGCAAAGTGTAACAGACAGAGGCTTCCTTGGCAGTGTGAAACAACATCTCCTATAGCCAGAATGTGGTAGACCAAGGTGAGAACCAAATTTAAGACCTTACTAAAAATCAAATATCTCGTATTTGGGGCTTGAGACAGATCGAGTGGGACAATGTGGGACTTAGACCAGGAATGGGGTTTACTCAGTAGATGGGCTTGAGAACCTTCAAGTCCCACAGTCCCCCTGAAGTTGTTGGGTTTCCAGAGTGACTCATGCCACCTTGTTCGAGGAGACAGCCTTCCCTTACTGGACACTGTGCAAAGCCTCAAATGACTCAAATGCCCTACAGAACAATATTTGCTCTCTTAGGATCTTCTCCCTTCCTTTCTTCTTTCTTCCTGGTCGCCAGACCAATAACTAGAAGTAAGCTGAAGATGAGCCATGTGGAAAGGGCTTGCTTGTTAAAGGAGAAGTCTGTATCAAAGCAGCTTCAGGATGGGGCTGGAGTGATACTGCGGAGAAATTCTACACTGGTCAATTCAGCCTGTATATGATAGTCACTGCATGTGCCTAACCAGGGGGAAAAAACGCCAAAGCCATTATGCTCCAGCGGCCCACAACTTAACTGGGGACACCAGCTTTCAACTACAAAGATACCCAGAGAACACACAGGCTAAAGGCAATAAGCCTCTGCTCCCAGATTTCTCCTTCTGCCCTGACTTCTGCCAACTTCTAGATCGGGGGGCCTAGGCTGGAGAGACAGAGCTGGGCCGAGTGTGCAGCCCGCACAGAGGCCGTGCAAGCTGCTTGCTGATTTCCAGACGGCAGTGGAGAAGGGGAGAGGTGCACCACGGAACTCTAAATGGCATCGGTGTTCAGGGCAGTGATTTTCAACTGGTGTGCCGTGAGAGGATCTTAGGTGTGGTCCAGAAATTTTTAAAGATCGTTCATTAAATTATTTTCTAAAGAAGTGGTTTCTTCTCAACCATGTAGAGTGTTACAAGATAAAATCTGCCATCTTCAAGTCCCACAGTCCCCCTGAAGTTGTTGGGTTTCCAGAGTTTTAACTCTTTTTTTTTTTTTTTTTTTGATCAACGTAATCTAAGTGTGCCACGAAAGTTTCACCATAGGTTCCAGTGTGCCATGAAATAAAAAAGGTTGAAAAACACCGGTTTAGAGGGGTAGGCAGGAAAAAAAAACGTGGACCCTGAATGGACACTAAGCAAGAATGGCCAGAGGGGAGGCAGAAAGCCAAGAGTGTGGGAAGGGAAGAGTTTTTCCGAGGGGTTATAATTACGTCCCCCCATGGAGCCAGGTGAGTTCCTGCACTCTTCACCCACCACTTCCTCTTTTCTTAACAACCCATCCCACTGCCTTCTTACCTTGGCAGCTCACTTCTTTCCTATCCCCTCCAGCCACAGATCCAGCCCTGTTTCCACTTTGCTGCCTCATTTTCTAAAATACACAGGCAGCAAGTGTCGTCCACGGGAGGGAACTAAGCCTCCAACTCTGCCTTCCTCCTCTCACCTGCCGCTGCTCAGGAGAGCATAGGAGGATTCCTTTGTAGGGCCAACCTCAGGCTCAGGTGCCTCCTGCCCAAATGCATCCAGCTGCCACCATGCCCAAAACACCAGCATTACCATCAGTCCCTTTGCTTAAGCATTATTCTCCCCTTTGGTTTTTGTCTTAATATGTTACTGTGCCTCCAAGGGTGACAGATTTTATCTGTAACAACTCTACATGGTTGAGAAGACCAGCAAAGAGTTAGCTGGTCTTCTCAGCAAAGCAGTAGGGCCAGCTACCTCTTTGGTGGTCTCCTCAAGTTGGCACCAAGAGATGGTTTAGGGCTGCATTCAATCCACAGCTCCCAGGCCATGGACTGGTATGGTATCAATCCATTGCCTGTTAGGAACCAGGTCACTCAGCAGACAAGAGAAGGAAGCTTCATCTGTATTTACAGCCGCTCCCAATCACTTGCATCACCGCCTGAGCTCCGCCTCCTGTCAGATCAGCTGGAGTATTAGATTTTCATAGGAGCAGGAAACTGCACTTGAGGGATCTAAGTTGCACACTCTTTATTAGCATCTAATGCCTGATGATCTGAGGGGGAGGTGCAATGCACTTGAATCTAAAAATTGTCTTTCATGAAACTGGTCCCTAGTGCCAAAAAGTTTGGAAACAACTGGTTTAAGGAACAGGGAGGAAAGGTGGAGGGATTAAGGGTGATTTTAACCCATTATGTAATTTTTTTCTTGGATGAAGCTCACCCCTTCATTTAGGTTTGGGGAAAGGGATAAAGAACTCATTTGTAGCTGAAGCTGTCGGTGCTCCAGTCATATTGCCTTGGCCTCCCTCAACATTAATCTGCAGACATTTTCCAAATAATGGTTGCAGAAGTCAGAAGATCACCAGAGTTAATGTCCCACAGTCACTAAGGGAGGCTGCTTCTGAGGTGTGTTCTAGTAAGTCTCTCAGGGACCCCCGGCAAGAATGTCCCCAACAGTAACCCATTCATTAATGTATATTTTATTGCTCACCTGGGAGCTCTTTCTGGATCATACCTGAAAAATACTCCTCACAAATACTCCTCACACCCAAATTCTTCAGAGTTTATTTGGGGGGTAATGCAAACAAAGTCACCATATACCCTGTTTCCCCAAAAATAAGACAGTGTCTTATACTAATTTTTGCTCCCAAAGATGCGCTAGGTCTTATTTTTAGGGGATGTCTTATTTTTCCATGAAGAAGAATATGGTACACATTTATTGTTAAATGAAAATAAAGGAAATTTATTACCTGTATAGGGTAGGGTAGTACTGTAGTTGTCAACACAAACCAGACAAACTGTGAATCCTACCTTCCGTCATCATGAGGGCAGCCTTGAGCATCAGGCAGTGTCACCAGAGACAGACCAGCACTCACCACCTTCCCCACATCCCCACCGCTCTGATCCTCCTGTTCTTCTTCTACACGCATCTGCGAAAGTCTCCTCCTCTTTCCCGCCCCGTGCTCACGGCTCACTCCGACCTCCGCTCTGCCTCCACACAGCAGTGACGTCAGGACTCTGCGTAACAGTCACTGGTTGCTAGACGCCAGTCGGGCGGCCCTCGCAACCAGTTTACCATAAATTAATTTTCATTCCGAGACAGAGCCTAGGGGGGCTTTATTTTTTGGGGGATGCCTTATATTTCACCCAGAAGGAAACCTGTAAGTAGGTCTCATTTTCGGAGGATGTTTTATTTTCGGGGAAACACGGTATCATGGATCTTTCCCTTTCATTTCCAACACCAATGGAGAAGAAAATAAAGCCACTGGCTCCCAAAAAATCCACAGACCCAAAGTATAGAAATGTATATTAAAATTTTAAATGTGGGCCAGGTGCAGTGGCTCATACCTATAATCCTAGCACTCTGGGAGGCCAAGGTGATTGCTTGAGCTCAGGAGTTCAAAACCAGCCTAAGCAAGAACGCAAGATCCTGTCTCTACCAAAAATGGAAAAATTAGCCTGGCATCGTGGTGGGTGCCTATAGTTCCAGCTACTTAGGAAGCTAAAGCAGGAGGATTACTTGATCCCAGGAGTTCCAGGCTGCTGTGAGCTATGATGATGCAATGGTATTCTACCAGGGTGACAGAGTGAGACTCTGTCTCAAAAAAAAAAAAAAAAAAAAATTAAATGTGCATACAATTGGACCCAGAAATTCTGCTTCTAGGAAACTTAAGAACCTTAATAGACTGAGATAACTAACAAACTGAGTGTGCAAAAATGTCTAAGAATGTGTATCATGATATATAGAAGAAAAAAACTTAGGAAGCAACTTAAATTTCCGGCAATAGCAAATCATTTCATGAATTATGTTATATTATATCCTATGTTGCCATTAGAAATAACGATGTAGATTTTTCTACATCCTTCCATATCTGTGGAAAATTAAGAGAAAATGCAGGTGATGAAATGTCACATGCAGTATAATCCACTGTTGTAAATACACCTACATACATTCAGATGTGTTTGTGTACACAGAATCTGGAAGGATGACCTAAATTAACAACGGTTGTCTTGGGGGTGTGGATTGTTTTTTTTTCTTCTTCTTCTTCTTTATGCCTTTCTGAACTGGAAAAAATAAAGTTCATGATTTAAAAATCTTCTAAAACTTGAAAGAAAAATGTAAAAAGAAATCTCTGGCCAATCTCAGTTCAAACACATAGAACTGAATTCCACAGCTCAAATTCCCGTTCTCCCAACAGAACTATTGGTTTCACCACCTAAGGGAGGCTGAACAGAACCAAAGGAAGGAACTGTCCCAGTTAGCCCAGGCCAACACTTGGCAGGGGCTGTTCTAAGCAAGTCAGCAAACACATCTGCCACCTGGCAGGCCTGGGAGAGCATGTCGTGTCACGTGTCCAGCATGTGTGGCCCCATCTGACGCAGGGGAGCCACGCACAGCCCGGACCCCCGCTTGGGGTCGCGGGTCAAGCTCTGCGGCGCGCCGGACCCCTGCAGACCACCTCGCCTCACCCCTCCTCCCAGAGCCTCAGCCAGCACTCAGAAGGTCCCTTTGCAATTTGTCCCGCATTCAGGAGTTCCTTATTCCCACGGGAAGAACTCGTTGCCATGGAGATGTGAGCCTTCCCAACCCCGAGGCCTGCCGGGGAAGCCAAATCCTTCCCTGCGCGGCCCTGCCTGGCCTCCCTGGCTGGGTGGTGGGCGCCGTGGGCCACTTAGCCCTATGAGAGAGGGGGTCTTAGGCTCCGGATTTTGGAGGCCTGAAGCGGGGACATTAATGAAGAACACGGAGTTAAGAGGGAAAGGAAAGGAGAGAAATGGTAAGATTTCATGCAAACTCCCTGGTCGCTAATTCTCTTCCTTCCATCCATCAGAACGCCCCTCCAGCCCCAACCCCTACCCCTGGGTCAAATGCTGTCTCTGGTTCGGAAGTATTTGGTGACGCTTTTACTCTCTCAACGACTTCCCAGAAACCCATGGAGTCTATTTAAGTTTCTGGAATGAAGCTTTAACCTCCCTGCTCCTTCCGCCTAGGTCTGAAAACACGCGAGGAGCGAGGGGTGGGAACCCGGAGCCGCAGGGCCGCGGCAGACCCTGCAGTGTAAGTGACCGAGCCCTGCCTGCCCCGCTGGACTCAGGGTGCACCCTGCGGAGACGCGTGTTGGGGTGGCCGGGGACGTGTGGGAAGCGACACCCAGCCCACTTCAGGGGCCAGCTGCCACTCCCAAGAAGAGGTCTCAGAGAGGGTGGTCGGGGGCGGCGGCCACCTGCGATCGCGGGCTGGCTGGGCTGGGGTTTCGAAGGCCCCTCCCCTTCCCGGGTCCTCCCCTCGGCTCAGAAGGCCACGCCCCGTCGCCCCAGGGCCACGCCCACTTCTGAAACCCCGCCCCGCTCCCCGAGTGCTAGGCCGCCTGCGCCAAACCGAGACTCCCAGACCTCAGCACTAACCCGCATCTCCTGTTACTCGCCCCAGGGTGGCTGCCCAGGGAAAAGCTCCAAGCATATCACTGACTGGCCTGGAAACCCTTTCATCTTTGCTCCATCAGCAGCAGTACTTTGATTAATTGAGTCTCCAGGCTTTAGAGCCTCCAACTATTACTAAGCTGCAAATCCCTGGGTGCCTGCTGGCTCCGATCTGGGCCACGTGTACACCCAGGTGCGCCCCTTTCCTCGGCTGTTGCCTCCCCAACCCTCAAGCCTTTGGGACTCGGAGTTGCAATGAACCTTAGATTTTTCCAAAGGCGTGGTTTTTCCCTCCAGCGTCTCAGTGCACCCACCCACTCCAACACCTGGCATTTTCCTCAGCTGCACTCTCCCCACTCAAGCCTCCAGCACGGAAGCATGGGCGCGCGCGCGCGCACACACACACACACACACACACACACACACACACACACACGCCTCTTTCCTTCCCCTCCACCCTCAGTGGAGGGAGAAGTTAGCCCACCCAACAGGCAGCAATGCAGACAGTGCGCGCTCAGCGGCCCCTCCACCCACGACAGCGGAGCACTCCACAGCCAGCCCAGGCGGAAGTAGTGCTTTGACAACCCCAGGCATCATATTTCATAAGTGAGCCAAATGTAGAAAGGATTAGCTGTTTCACCCAATAAGCCCACATCTGTAGCTACATTCTGACTGGGATAAAATTACCCTGGTTATTAATCCTTCTGCTTTAGGGTATAAGCTGATCGCCAGCTGGGGTCAGGGAAAAATTTCAGCTCCTTCTCCTCCCTCCCCGGCCCCTACTCCTGGGGTACACTGCTGCACACTTAGGTCTGCAAACCAGGGCATCTCTGAGATGTAACAGCTCCAGGCCGTTCTGAAGGGGATGTCCCTTCTCTCTTGCACTGAGAATCTACTTCGGGCATCCTCAGCCTTCACGGTAGCGGGTTCCAAGAGCAGGAGGCTGTGGCCCTTGCCTTTTTCATGCCCAGAAAAGCTGAAGCGTCTGGTCAGAAACTGCATGTGGTTTGGGGGACTTCCTGCCCTGGGTGGATCAGATGGCCTCAGGGAACCAGTCTGGGTTCCAGCAGTGTTTCCACACCTGCTGCCAACGAAGAACGAGCTATTTCCTTCCACCTCAGTTGTACATGGCCTCTCTGAAAGTTACCAGTGGACGGCTTTGTTCCTGGTCTCTGATCCTTTCTCTTTTGATCCCAAATCTGCAGGCACTAGAGATTTCATGGAGTCTCCATTTCCTTTGGTGGGTCCAAGAGAAGAGGAGCAGATGGACTGCCAGGGTCAGCCTGTTGGATCTGGGGTCACAACACACAAAATGACATCCTAAGAAGCCATTTTCCCTCACTCACTGCAGACCTGGTGTTGTGTGGCACATCCCATGATTCAGCATCCGAATTAGGATGTCTCAATGACAAAGAGAGTTGTCACCATTGATAATTTCATGGAATTTCTGCTCTCTTCCCTGTGCTCACTTGTCCCATTCTGTGGATGGCTCTATCCCTGATGCGGCCCTTCTCCCTACCTTAGTTTCACTGTCCCCTGGACCCAAAGGACCTGTATTTCCACTCTCTAACCTTCGATCAGCCCTCCCCAGGTCTTCTCATTCTTCTTCTGTCCATGATGTTGGGTGGCACCAGAGATCATCATCAATTATGTTCATTAAGTGAATAAATCTGGGTTGACCCCATGACACAATTATGCTTTCTACCCTGAAATATTCCTCAGCATTGCTCAGTCCTTCCATTGGCTTTCTCATCCCAGGTGGTAGAGTTTCAAACTGTTAGGTGCTTACCCCCTTACTCCAATCCTGTCATTAACCATTGCCCCTTATGTCATCCAATTCCTGTCCTCATTTATTCAAGATAGGATGAAAAAAGATGTCTGTTGCAGTTGCAACCCAATTCCTATTACTCCCCAAACCTTCTCCCAATGTATCCCAAACCTGTAAGACCCTATAACACCCATCTCATTTCACTGAGGACAACTGTGGGTCCTGTCCAGCAAGAAGCAGTCCCGGAAGACTGACCTGACACCCTATTGCCCCTTTTAACAAGAGTTGGGAATGTTAGTTGCCTAAACCCTTCTCCTCCCTCCCCTCCCAGAACGGAAGGCCTACCTGGCCCTGCCCCAAGAGTTCTACTGGATAGACCCTAGCTCACCAAAGCCTTCCAGCAACCTGTGGAATCTTCCTGCCCCTACACACTCTATAAAAACAAGCCCCAAACCACTCTCAGTGCAGCTGCCGTCTTTACCCAGGCAGGTCTCAGTCCCCTTTCATTAAACTCGGCCTGAACCTGTCCTGGTCTCATCTCTAGGTACACCGCTGAATCCCTTTCACAAACCTTCTATAGCCCAAATCCCCATGTACTCCCTAACTCATGGTGGAGACTTTACCAAGAGCTACAACAACAACAAAAACAACCAAACAAGCAACAAAACAACTTTAGACTTGCAACAACCTCTCAGACATTCTAAAAACTTCTCCTCTGACCTATGCCAATCTACGGACACCTGTTATTTTATCAACCAGATCCTCTTTGCAATGGAAACTATGTGGCTTTCACCCAATCTTTATGATCCCCATAGTGTTGACATGTGCTTACATAGGACGTCCTGTCCACAGCTGGGCCAGAATTTATTGACCCACACTCCTCAATACGCAAGAAAAGTATTAATGTATGTTACTACAGTAACCATGTTGCTATCTATATGTCTCCCATAACATCATGCACATAAACTTCAAATAGGCACGATCAAATTTCTTTGGAAAAAAAAATAGAAAATTGAAAGTAATAGATGTTCATTTAAAATTTACAAATAAATAGATAAATTCTCGAGATGAACCAGTGAGAACCTTTCTCTAGAATTTTGTGTTTGAGGCCAAGGGGGTCAGTCCAGACTCTTCTCATGGCTGTGGCTGTTGAGAAGTGACGTTTGGAAGTCCAAGACAGCCTTGTTTCCCCGCCAGACTGGAGAAGCAGAAGACCTGCAGGGGCTGAGAGAATAATGAGTCAGGTGTGGAAGAAATCTAAGAGCAACCCAGAAAGAATCCTGGTTTGGGGTGGTCCTGGGATCCAGTCATAAAAAAGCTCTTGACCTACTTCTCAGAGGGAGAATTTCTTCCTTTTGCCTCTGGCTAGTTTTTACTTCTGCACCCTGGATTCAGTCCCACCTGGCTACCTTTGTCCTATCACTTGCACCATTTCCCTTAACTTTTTGGTCCTTTCAGAGACTTGGGTGTTCATCTTCCTGCTCAAAAATGAAATCAACAAAGGCCATCACTTAACTCTGTCCCTCCTCAACTTCTGCCCCTTTCCTTCTACTCATTAGCTCTATTTTCTCTCCTCCTGCTTAATTTCCAGTCCACTGCTGCAATCTTACCCCATCGCTTCTTCCCATTTTCCGAACACCACTCTCTGGATGGATAGCACATTGCACAATACGTCACCTCCCTGTGCTCATGGTCTGCACTTGGCCTCAGTAACCACCTCCTTTTACTCGAAACTGTGACTTCCCTACATGGTTTTCTTCCTGGTGCTTGACCTAATGCAGAAAAGCTTGACCTGCCAAAGCTAAGCCAGCAACAGTCAGAATCTAAAGCTCTAGATCTTTCTAACTTGTCTCTCACCCCATAAAAATGCAACTGGCCTGTGCCTGCTCTTCTTCTGCACTACTAAGAAAGGGCTGACTGATCTAATGAGATCATTGGAGCTAACAAGTTCATGGGTGAATTATTCTGATATTTTGATAACAGCTCTCAAAGACTTAGCTTAGTGTCTCTGAAACTTGGATTATAGTAGAAGTGGGTGGTGAGGAGCAGGGATGGGGCAGAAGGGAGGGGTTGGGGATATACTGTTGAGAGTCTAAGAGTTTTTGAGATATTTAAGTTTTATATTTTCTCTATAATGTTAATCAGTTCTTGATCATGCATTTCAATTTACTGTTCCATTGGCACCCAAGTAATCACCAACTTTTAGCTCAGTATTTCGTAAGTGGGGTGTAATCTCCAAGAATCAGAGACATTTTTCTTCTAATGTGAATCTCTTTGTTCCTGAAATTGGGAAGTGCTGACTTGAGGAATAAGCTCTGTTAAAATGGGAATGTTGTCTATGAGCCTGGCAGTACCAAGCGGGGAGATATAGAAACATCAGACCCAACTTCTGCCCTCATAATCTCACAGGCTTATTGGGAAAACAAAATAGGAACACTTAAGAAATGAAATACAGCCACGAAGTCACATAGTGATACATTATGAAGTGATGCGGATGCCACTTTTACAGGAGATAAGAGAGGTTTCCCTGGAGGAGTGATCAGTGAGGGCTTCCTTAGTTGGGAAAGAATCCCAGTATTGATGTTGGTCTTGGAATTGAGCAGAGCCTTAAATGAAAGTTAGGAATTTTAAAGCCAGAGAAAAAAGAGAGAAATTTTCTAGGCATGAAGGCAGTTCAAGGGTCCATGAAGCCCTCAGCTTGGGGTGGAGATCAGATCAAACTCAATGAGCAGTTCTTGGTAGACACAGTGGCTAACGCTTCTTTACCCACCTCTCAAACTGAACACATACATAGGTCATCCACTAGCAGGGATTCCAAAAGAGTTTTTTAAGCAGCAAGAAGATGTTATGGCTCAGCACCCATTGCTTAGTGGGTAGGACACCAGCCACAGACCCCAGGGATGGAGGGTTCGAACCCAGCCCAGGCCTTCTGATCAACAATGACAACAATAACAACAAAAATAGCAGGGCATTGTGGTGGGAACCTGTGGTCCCAGCTGCCTGGGAGGCTGTGGCAGGAGAGTCGCTTGAGCCCAAAAGTTTGAGGTTGCTATGAGCTGTGATAGCACAGGACTCTACTGAGGCCAACATAGTGAAACTCTATCTGAAGGGAAAAAGAAGAGGAAGAGGAAGAGGGAGAGGGAGGGGGAGGGGAGGGGGAGGAGGAGGAGGAGGAGAAGAAGAAGAAGAAGAAGAAAGTTGTTATGGGAAAGATCAGAAGAGAGTTAGACTTCCTTATACTAATGTTATGACTTTTAATACTTTCAATATTTTTAATTTACTTCTGTGGAAGAGAGAGTAATGACACACCATAAGCATATTAGAGTTTATAACCTCTGAAGGCCGAATACAGGTCTTTAGCAGAAGATCAAGTGGGGTCATAATTTGGGAAGACTTGAATTCCAAGTGAAGCCGGCAGACTTGGCATCACCTTTCTGTGCAGAGGGCTTTAAGGGCAATGACTACCTCAAGTTCTTGGGTCTCTAGAACAAACACCTCGTCTAACATTGAGTTTCAGACCTTTTATTGCATAGTGCACGTTTGTAAAACTACACACTGAGGGTTTTGTTGTTCTTGTCGCAGTGATTATGCCTTTTGGATTCATTACCATTGTTGACTGGCATTGGTTAGAAGAGATAATGTCGCTTTGAATGCAAAGCCTCCTTCGACGAATAACACCTAAAACAACTGGTGACATTAATTGCTTTTATTATCTTAACAGTCTTGAGACAATCTTGATGCTGTTTATATAATTTTTTCATTCCTCCGTGTTACCAGGACACTACTTGGTCGTTAGACATTGTTGCATTCTGCCTGGGATAGTGAAGATCTGATAATGTGTCCTGAGTCACAGGTAGCTGGGAAATGAGTGAATACGTGTGTAATCAAGGAGGATTCACACTAAGAAAAGATATCCTGAGATTGGCTTTTGGAGGGAGGTTGCAATAAACGACACAATTATAAAAGGGACTTTACCTACATATGCAAACAGTGCAGCCTAATTCTTTATACCCTCAATGAACCTGAAACAATAAATAAAAAATAATAGTAATTTTTTGTAATTTAAAGAAAAAAGAAAGAAACGACTTCTAAGCTCTGTTTCAACTCTCAGAACTCTCCTAGCATTGGGGAAGAGCAAGAAGAGTTCTCTTCAGAGAGCAACTTTCTCCCCTGCTTCTAGCACTTTCTTAACAAGATTCCACCACCCTTCTCGGTAGGATATTTCAGTGTCTCCAAGCCTCAGGGAAAAAGTTCTTTCTTGTATCTTACTCAGCTCCTACACACTGCATTTTAAGCCATTTTATCTGTCTCATTCTTCAATGAGAACCATTTTTCTCAGCGTTGTGGTAAGGCAAGAGATGCTCCTCCACTTAAAATGGGTTGCATCTTAATAATCTCATCCTATTTTACAAGAGAGTGCTGAATAGATAGTGTAATTTATTGAATACAACAGCAGTATTGGCTTCTTACCCTCATGGTGGCTTGGCTGCCCGGGAGCTGCAGTTCACTGACTACCCAGCAACACGAGAGTCTCCTACTTAATATTGCTAGCCTAGGAAAAGATCACATTCAAATTTTGAAGCATGGTTTCTAATTGCTTCCACGCCATTGTAAAGTCAAAATTTCCTAAGTCAGGACTATGTTGCTAAAGCCAGTCTGGGATTAAAATCCACAGAAGGACTGAGCGAGGAGGAGGGAGACGCACTTACAGAAAAGCCCTCCAAGGTGAGGGCACCTGCAGGAGGCTGAGGGCCCCAGGGATTCACTGAGGAAGAGTAATTACAGTGAACCCCAGCAGAGCACCAGGCCAGCATCACTGCCCAAAGCATGGCTCTGAATTGCAGGTGGAAAGCTTCAATTATCTGGGCATTGTGATGAATGGCCACGGCACCTGCTCTGGAGGAGCTAAACTAGCCAGAGATTAATCACTTATGGCATCACTGAATGGGGAGTGCTTACAGCCTCGGGTAGCCAGAGGGACAACAGGGTCACAAAAGCAGAGAGGGAAACCTGGAATAATCAGGCCACCATTACAAAGAAATTAACAAGGCCGGGTCAGCATGGTGGCTCACACCTGTAGTCCTAGCACTCTGGGAGGCTGAGGCAGGTGGATTGTTCAGGGGTTCAAGACCAGCCTGAGGAAGAGAGACCCTATCTCTACTCAAAATAGAAAAACTAACCAGGTGTCATGATTGGTGCCTGTGGTCCCAGCTACTCGGGAGGCTAAGGCAGGAGGATCACTGGAGCCCAGGATTTGAGATTGCTGTGAGCTGTGATACCATGGCCTCTACTGAGGCGCCAGAGTGAGACGGAGTACAAAAAAGTAAAAGAAAGAAAGAAGTGGGCAAATAGAACACCAAGACCCATTTTTTTCTTTTTTTAGGCTGAGGTGCATAAAGTTATCAACAACTAAGGTAGCTCAAGTAGGAATGGATGGTGGAATTCAGTCCCAGGTCGTCTCCAGACGAGGGTATGGACAGGGCCTGGGAGGGCCCTCAAGGTAATGCCAAACCAGAGCACGAGGGTCTCAGAGGCAAAAGGAGGGAAATAGACAAAACGGGGCAGGGAAAGGAAGTGAAAACAACCTCCCAAAGGCTTCCAGAAGAAGATAAAGCAGTGTGCAATTCCCAGCCTTTCCTACAGTTTTAACCACTGCTATCATAAGTGGCAACTCTGTTCTTCCCCGGCCACAAATTACTATGGGATGTGTGTGTCCGTATGCACGTGTGCTTAAGTAAACAGAATTATTTTTTCTTTGGCAATGTTTGTGTATGTGCAGCATTTAATACATGGTACATAAAAATGGTCATTGAATTAATAATAATAATAACTAACACTTGTATTGCACTTTGCCTGTGTCAGGCAATATGCTAAATGCCTTACGTGAAAAATGTCATCCACATAGTCGTCCTGTGAGGTCTTTAAAATTCCTCTTTCATGTATTAAAAAGACTGAGACTCATATAAGTGAAGTAACTTGCTCAGCTGATAAGTAAAGAAAAGAAGGGAGAGAAAGAGTGAAAGAGCAAGAAAAAGTGAAGGAAGGAAAGAAGGGAGGGAGAGAGGGAGGAAGGAAGTGAGGGAGGAAGGGAGGGAAGAAGGAAAAAAAGAAGGAAAAAAAGGAAGGAAGTACCTTAAAAAAGAAATATGATAAGTCTCAGGGAATTTCTTTTGAAACTAAATATCTAAACAAAAAAATATGCCTAGCACATGGATCCACTTTAATTCCTCTTTACCACCAGGTGTGGGGTCCTATAAAGTTCTGTGAAAACTAGCACGGCCTCGTTTGGGACTGAAAGAAAATAAACGCCAGGGCAGGGTTTTAAATGAACATAGAAAATACAACACAAGCAATCCTGGTTGTTTGGGCTGCTGACTCCTGCAGCCTTTAGCTACAGGATGGAAACAATGGGCCAGAGAGATGCTCATTTTCCACGTTGCTGATTGTTGAGAAACGATTCTGTGAACCTCAAACAAGCAGATTTTGTTCTGAATAATAACAATTAAAACCACTGAGGAACACAAGGGAGATGTGACTAGGAAAATAAAGGTTGGATAACCCCACAGGAATGCGTAACAAATGATCTGCCTCAGGTGCAAAGAGGCAGGACACAATTTTGACTCTGAGCTACCTAGCAGCATAAGCAAGAAGGGAAATCCTTGTTCAGAGGAAACACAGCTTTTTCAGATGTTGAAACCTTGGATGTTTTTTTCTTAGCCCACACCCTCAGCAGCATCCTGCAATGTTACAATCAGAAAATTTCATGTTTATGTCTTTGGAGTCCATGGTAGAGATTTTAGACCCACGGCAGCAGCAGTAGCAGCATCCTCTGAAGGCAAAAAACACAAAGACCCTACTGATACCCTGGTAGAAAGAAAGGGCCTTTACCTCTGCTGCCATATTGCCACGTTTGTTGTAATCAAACCTCATATTCAGAGGAATGGCAGTGGGTTTCAAAATGTCACCCACGTGGTGCCACTGCTGAGAACTTCAGTGGCGATTGGGCTGGGGCACTATGGCCTGGAGTCAGCGCAGCACACCCCAGAGTAGGAGGGAGCCAGTTACTGAATGAACCAGAGAATGACTCAGGGAGGAAATGGGCAGAAGTGGTCAAAACACCCCTAATGTGTTGGGCGATGTAAATTAAGAGAAAGCAGCTCCCCAGGGGCTGTAGCAAAGCAGAGCAACAAGAGAAAAGGACCTGATAGCTCCGCTCCCCTGCCACCTTGAGTCCCTCAGTGGCTGTTTAGATGGTTAAATGATGGCCCATTTTTCACAGCTGCTGGGCAGGGTCCCACCAATGTCAGAGATGGGATTTTGGACTTGATTCAGTTACCATGGGTTGAACAATTTAAGTATTTAAGATACTGGGTGAGCCACATGTTCCAGCTCTATTCCTCACCACTGACAACACCCAGGTGGGCATTTTTGATTATTCACATTTTTAGTTTAGGAAACTGAGGCTCAAAGAAGGACAGAACACACCCTCGTTGAGTGTCCTGTCAACACCATTCCCGCTGCCGCCATCGGTGTGGACTCATCAACTCTCTTCATTTCCCAGATTGGTGGACACGGATTTTGTCCCCCACTAGAGCAGGTCTTGCAAATCAAAAGAAAAAAGACTTGGCAGGGCATAAACTGACCTTTCAAAACAAAACAGGCAAACGAAAACAAAACTAGTTCTCTAGATCATGAACTTGTCCTTAAATTACTGCACTAAAGTAAGTGGCTTTCTCCTTCCTCCTCCCCTTTTCCTTCCATCCTCCCTCCCTCCCTTCCTCCCACTTCCCCTCCCTGTCTTCATTCCTCCCTTCCTTCCTCTTTCCCTCCCTGTCTTCCTTCCTTCTTTCCTTCCTTCCTTTCCTTCCAGCCCAAGTATTATGAAATATTTAGAGTGTTGTCTTCCTAGGCCATGAGGAGTTTGAAAATGAAAATAACACGGTCCCTACACTCAAGAGCTTGCATTGTTGCAGGATGATGAGGCCAATGGAGAGAAAGAGCACACAAACACCATATTTAAGAGGAAAAAGGCTTTCATTCAGCTGGTGGAGCTAAGGGCATAGATGAATTCAAAATGGCCACACTCCCCCACTCCCCAATACTGGCTTGGTCTTTCCCTTTTAACCTCTTTTCCCTTTCTCACTGATCACTTTGAATCAAGTGAGAGAAGCTGTTCCGGCCCCCACAGGATTTCACAGAAGTGGAAATTTCCAGGTCCCAGGAAGTTAAGTCTACAAATTCCTAAGAGCTGAGTCACCATGGAGAGGACCCTGCAGTTATAACCTTGGGGTCTTCTTGAGAAGACCTCACTCTTCCTGAGTATCCTCTCTCAACATCATGAGGAGATAGACAAGCTGGTGGGTGATTTCCATATACTATCATGGGGTGCAAGTGTGGGAAGCTGTGGAGTGACAGAGAAATAGATGCTGAGGCTAATACGTGGCAAGGGGCCTGGGGAGGGAGGTGCTACCGAAGTAACCAGAGGCCAGGGAGGAGGACCCAGGGGTTGTGCTGCTTCTGAATAGGTGGGGAATTTGTCTAGAGAAAAATGTCCGATGGAACTGAGGTGGGGGTGTTTTGGGGGGATGCTACTGGCATCTAGTGGAAAGAGGCCAGAGATGGTGCTGAACCTCCTACTATTGCGGGAAGACGAGTCCAGTGGAGAGAAAGAGCCATGTTTATAAGACCAAGGGCTTTATTTCAGCCAGCAGCTTATGACATAGAAGAATTCAAAATGGCCACACTCCCCAACTGGCTTGGTCTTTCCCTTTTAACCTCCAGTCAAAAAGTTCCAACCCACAGGTACCTTTCTCACTGATCAGTTTGAATCAAGCAGGAGATGCTGTTCCAGCCCCCACAGAACTACAGGATTTCACAGAAGTAGAAATTTCCAGGTTCCAGGAAGTCAAGTCTATAAATTCCCAAGAGCTGAATCACCATGGAGAGGACCCCATAGGTGTATCCTTGTGGTCTCCTTGAAAAGACCTGTCCTCCTGGACCTCACCCTTCTTGGGTATCCTCTCTCACTATGATGCACAGGACAGTTCCCCATGGCAGTGAACTGTCCAGCCTAGGTTGTCCTCAGTTGACCATTCCTACCCTGGAGTCATGAGGAGCTATGAAAATTTCTGTTACTGGATGAAGAGATTCCAGCTGCTATCACTATCGGTCAATATGCAGAGATGGGGATAGGTCCACCAAACATTTTGTCAGAAGGCCAATGATTCTGGAGAACAGTGAGAGTAACCTGAGACCGTTCTGTTCTTCCATTTTCAAAACTGCGATTTTATACACAAAAGTTCAAAACAAAAACCACATTAACCCTTACTTTAAATAATAATCAGCATAACTCAGTGACCTATTTTCAATTCAAAAGTTAATCTCCTAAATCAATCCACCTAAACTAATCAAGATAGGCAACTTTAGGGTGGAAGCTAAATTTACAAAACAGCAAGAGTGGAAGATAGGAGGTGAAGGTCAGGTAGGATCTAAACTGATCAGACCACCTGTGACCAGACCAGCTGAGTCACCTCGGCCATAGCCTAACTAACTCCATCTTATTCTTATTCTCTCAGTTCTAGGCAGGGCAATTAAATGATTGGAAATGTTTTTTTAGATCCCTTGTCAATATTGGAGAAACTTGGAAACTGCCATTTCCAGTTTTCAACATTCAGGTGGAATGTTTCTGAGAGCTGGCTGCCTGGGTGGTGAGAATCTCACTGGAGGGAGCTGGTGTCACAGCTAGCCCTGAACCAGGTGTCAAGAGTCTGGCCCCACCTCAGCTCCTCTAGCCATGACAACTCCAGAAGCCTCCCTTCTTCACGTATAAAATAGGGCACAAGAATACACTGGCCTTATTCCTATGTTTCTGTGATGAACAAATACAACTATTTATAAAGAGCTTTGTGAAGTGGAAAAATATAAAAGATATTAATATGCTATAAAGAGCATCTTTTTAACAATTATACAATTATTACGTGTACACATATATGCTAATTGTAGTGAAGCAGGAAACAGAGGGAAGAAAAAGCGGAAAATAAAACTCACACGGTATTTCACCATCCAGAAATAATGCCGGTAACATTTGGGTATATATTTTTAGCTTTCCAGGCATATGTGTATGTGTGTGTGTAATTTTTCATTAATAAGTGGAATCACGTTTTTCCCACAACCGCATACATATTACAAATAGCATCTCCTATCAATTAGATGTTTCCACACTATTATTTTGACAAATAGTGTCTTTTATTGTTAGATTGTTGTGTTGTTTCAAATTTTGCACATTTGCCAACATCACGGAGAGTTACATCTCCTTACTGGTTTTAATTCAATTAAAGATGTGGGGCTGGAAAATGCCTTGTGGCAGGGCACACAGCACAGCCAGCACCTGGACCCTGGCACTGTGCCCTTGCTGCTGCTTGTGGGAACTGATAGGAATGAAGAGAATTTTCCCTTCTTTTCCCTTCCTCTCTGAAAATTCAAGTTTGCCGTGAGCTGACAATAGACAGATTAACAGGAAAAAAAGGCATGCAAATTTTGTAATGTGCATAAGCATGGGTCCATACTAAATATGACTCAAGGAAGGATTGGATAGTTGAGGCTTAAATGCTCTTTTCATAGCAAAAAGGGAAGTGGGACATGTGGGCAATTTTGAGGGGATAGCAAATGATTTTCAAGAGACCTAAATGAGCGCAGAGAGTGAACAAAGACCTGGGTAAAGTTCCTCTGAGTTCTGTGGCAGGAGGCTGAAGGTGAGATGCAAAGGGTCACCTGAACAAAGCTTGTCTTATTATTCAGATAAAGTCTCCTAGGTAATCTCTCGGCGCCACCCTCAGAAGGAAAGATGAAAAGTCTATCTGTGTGTGGTGATGACTTTTAGTTTTAGTTTGTTTTTTTTTTTTAAATGGTGATCAACCTTTCCTGATGTGATTTCTAAGGAGAGCATCTTAAGACACTTGCATTTCTTTAGAAAGAAAGAAGTTTTTTTTCAGTCAGATAAGGGAACTTTCAGAGAGAGTCCTTCCCTATGTGTGGGGATAAGAAGACACAAGAGATAATCATCAGAGAAATGCAAATCAAAACTACTCTGAGATATCACCTAACCCCAGTAAGAGCAGCCCACATAACAAAAATCCCAAAACCAGAGATGTTGGCGTGGATGTGGAGGAAAGGGCACACTTCTACACTGCTGGTGGGAATGCACACTAATACGTTCCTTCTGGAGGGATGTTTGGAGAATACTTAAAGACCTAAAAATAGACCTGCCATTCGATCCAATAATTCCTTTACTAGGTTTATACCCCAAAGACCAAAAGTCACAATATAACAAAGACATCTGTACCAGAATGTTTATTGCAGCCCAATTAATAATCGCTAAGTCATGGAAGAAGCCCAAGTGCCCATCAACCCACGAATGGACTAGCAAATTGTGGTACATGTATACCATGGAATATTATGCAGCCTTAAAGAAAGATGGAGACTTTACCTCTTTCATGTTTACATGGATGGAGCTGGAACATATTCTTCTTAGCAGAGTATCTCAGGAATGGAAGAGAAAGTATCCTATGTACTCATCCCTACTATGAAGCTAAATTATAGCTTTCCCATGAAGGCTATAACCCAACTATAGCACAAGACTATGAGGAAAGGGCCAAGGAAGGGGAAGGGAGGGGGTAGGTTAGGGCGGAGGGAGGGCAATGGGGGGGCCACACCTACGGTGCATCTTATAATAGGTGCAGGTGAAACTTACTACAGGCAGAATACAAATGTCTACATACAGTAACTAAGAAAATGCCATGAAGGCTACGTTGAACAGTTTGATGAGAATATTTCAGATTGTATATGAAACCAGCACATTGTACCCCTTAATTGCACTAATGTACGCAGCTATGATTTAACAATAAAATAAATAAATAAAATAAAAAAAAGAAGACACAAGAGAGGGTTAGAAAGTCCTCAGCTATGAGACTGCAGTCTAAGGCCTTTTGATCTCTTTAGTTGAAACTGCTCAGTACGCTGAATCACGACACCTTGGGGTATCACTTTCTGAACCCCAGGAGAACATCTGTGTGGGATCCTGGAGGATCGGGCAAAGGAGGAGCCATGAATACACTGCCCAAGGGCCAAAGAATTGTTTGCACTTGTGCTTTCTTGCAGTAACTTTGCTTCCCGATCAAGAATTGGGGGACATGGGCAGGTGGCCCGTGTAGATAGGCAACTGGTGCATTTCAAAAGTGCCACAAATGCCTCCTAAAATCCATCTCAGCACACCAGCTCAGCCTATTGGGAACAGTGGAGCTGTTACTTGCTTTACTCCAACAGTTAACCCAGAGACTTAGAAACTATAACAGGGCTGGGCGTGGTGGCTCAGGCCTGACATCCTAACACTCTGGGAGGCGAGGCAGGTGGATTGCTTGAGCTCAGGAGTTTGAGACCAACCTGAGCAGGAGCAAGACCCCGTCTCTACTAAAGATAGAAAACTAGCCGGTTGTTGTGGCAGCCTCCTATAGTGCCAGCTACTTGGGAGGGTGAGGCAAGAGTTTGGAGCCTGACCCCAAGAGTTTGAGGTTGCTGTAAGCTATGGTGCCACAGCACTCTACCCAGGGTGACAGAGTGAGACTCTCTGTCAGAAAGAAAGAGAGAGATAGGGAGGGTGAGGGGTGTCCCAAGGTGATACCACAGGTCATAGGAGGGAGGGAAAGAAAAGAAAAGAAAAGAAAAGAAAAGAAAGAAAGAAAGAAAGAAGGGAGGGAGGGAGGAAGGGAAGGGGCGGGGCATAGGAGGGAGGGAGGGAAGAAGGGGGCTCCACCTATACTCTCTGGCCCCCTTTCTCCTGTGGCTGATAGAACCAGGCCTAAAGATGGGCTCCTTCGGCTGTGGTGCCAGACTCATAAGGAAATATGATGCTTGTGGTTCATCTGTCCCACCAGCAAATTCAAAATGTGATAAAAGCTACATTGCAATACTATTTGGACCAGCAGAGAAAAAAAAAAAAAACCCAGAAATCACTTAAATGTCCAAAACAAACTGTGGGACTATTATCACTGGAACTTTAATTTCCTGAAAGACGAATCTCTCCTTTTAAATGATAACTGTTAAGACCGCAGGACCACATCTAAAATTCTTACTGCATAATGTAAAGTGAGACAAGCAGGGCACCAGAGCATACAGAGAATAAAACTACCACTATGTTTAAAATTAGTATTTGCATATGAGAAAGAATAAATAGTTGCAGCCTCTAGCCCTCTTGTGTAGGATCAGGGTGGGAGGGCAGGGGATTTTTTTTTCTCCTCTGTTTTCTAAATGTTCTGCAATGTGGCTGTGATCACTGCAATGTGGCATGTGACTACAGTCTGCGTGCATGTGCGCACGTCTGTGTGCGTGTGTAAGGAGGTGTTAAGTTCTGGGTCCTCTCTCTGCACGCAGCTGGAGGTAGAGCAGAATGCCAGGACAGAAGGCGGCAGCTGGGACTGGCAAAGGTGATCACTCGGTTGAGGAGGTGATCAAGGAGTCACAAGGAGGGACTCTGTGTCCCCCTAACGTGCCCAAGACTGAAATTTTCTCCCTATCGAGGTAGCTCTGAGGCTGACCCAGAGCTTAATCCCCAACTGGACACCATCACCCCCAGCAGGACAAGCCACTCCGCTTTCACAGACAGAGCTGGGACCATACCAGCAAGTCCTGATTCCCTGGGCTCTGTCCACCAGAAGCTCCTATGGCCCCCACCACGTGGTCCCAGACCAGGCAGCAAGAAGAAGGAATGTTCTGAAGGCAACGGTCTGCGTGCTGGCTGACTCCTTGGCTCACAAAGCAGCCCAGGCCGCCCAGGCAACCCTACCATCTCCTGGGCACGCCTTCTCTGCAGGCCACCCTGGGGTGGGCAGGGTGGCTGGGGAAACCTTCCTGGAAGGGAGAGAGAGGGGAATCCCCACCTCCAGGGCCCACCTCAGGAAGATCGTCCCCTCGCAGGCCTCAGAGGGTCAGCAGCTTCCTTCCTGTGCCTTCTGCTCTGGGCACCCGGGGCCTGCACCCACTCCATAGTGAGTGCTTCCCTCCTCAGAGCAAGGCCACCCAGCAGGAAAGGGCTACGAGAAGACACTAAAAATCAGGCTGGGGAAAAGGCAGGGGGCCAGCCAGGCATGCAGGGTGAGGAGGGGACAGACGCAGAAAGTAAATGACCTTGAATCTGTGGAAGAAAGATTATTCCTGGCCCAAGTGTTGGTGTTGAAACTCCAACTCCAGGTGTTTGACGGAAGGTGGTAGGGAAAAGGGACATGTCCCCCACCCCCATCTGCCCCGCATGTAGCCTGGGATGGCACAACCATGGGAGGGCGAGTGGGGGCTGAGGTATGTCCTGAAGTGACACCATAGGCCAGGCTGTGTGTCATACTTACCACAAACTAGAACTGTGTTCCCTTTGCAGCTGTTTGAACAATTTCCTGGTACTGGGGACGGATGATCCAGGTCCAGCTGTGCTAACAGGGTGATGTGATCATTGTGGGCTCACTGGGCTCTTCAAGGATGCTGCTCATATCAGAAGACAACTATGAAACTTCCAGCAAGGGGGGGGGAGGGGCAGAGAGCATGCCCTAGGGTCTTAGAGCTGCCTGAGGCAGAAAGGCCTCAATGCTTTGTTCTTGGCCTATTGACTTGGCAGTGTGGACAGGGCTGATTTCCTGCCAGACCATCCCTGAGGGGGTGCAGGAAAGTTCCCTGACCCCAGAACCTTCCCCTTCGGAGGGGAAGGAGGGGAGAGTAGGCTCATCCAAATGGCTCCAAGCACCTGCCACCCCTCCAAAATCATGCAAATGCAGCCAAAGTCACTGCCGAGGGGGAAATGGTTTTCATTTCTACCTCAGGCTCTCACAGCTGAGCTGGCTTTGCCCACCGTGGTGAGGGATTGGCCCAGGACAGCTGGGGGGTGCCTGGGAGGCGCTGAATAGAGGTGCATTTGGGGACCCAGAGATAGGAGGAGGCGCCAGCAGGGGCCCCCAGAGGTGGGCGCTCCCAGCTGTTGCCTCAGAAAAGCTTGGCTAAAGAAGGATTATGCACCTGTTTAATCTGTAGAGAAAGGCTGCTAGTGGTGGCTGTTTTGCTCTAACACACCCCATTAAGCATTCCTGGAATCCAAATGCAAAAGAAACAAAATAAACCACTCTGAAGTTCCAGGCTGGGCGTGATCTGACAGGGATAGGTCCAGGTACTGCTGGACCATCTGGACCGTCTGAATCTCAGCGGGGGTGCAGGCTGCCTCTTGCCCGCTAATTGGGTGTGTCCAGACCTTAGTTTATCCTGGCATCTGTAGGAAGCCAGGGGAGGGAAGGGTGGCCTCTGTGGGTGCAGTCTGGGCAAGCTGACTTCTGAGAGCTCAGGCCACCGGGGTGTCCAGAGAAGAAATGCTGACATGGGATTCACAGGAGCCTGCTAAATGCTGCAGATGTATGAACTCATTTAATCCTCGCCGCAGACCTACAAAGTGGGCATTATTATTGCCCCCATGTTACAGATGAGAAAACCAAGGTGCACAGGAAGGAAACCTCAGGAGTCTGAACTTAACCTGGATGTTCCACTGTCTCTTTAATCAAGATTTTATTTTATTTTATTTTATTTTATTTTATTTTATTTCATGACAGATCTCACTCTGTTGCTCTGGGTAGAGTGCCACGGTGTCCCAGCTCACAGCAACCTCAAACTCTTGGGCTCAAGTGATCCTCTTGCCTCAGCCTCCCAAGTAGCTGGGACTACAGGCATCTGCCACTACTCCAAGCTAGTTTTTCTATTTTTAGTAGAAATGAGGTCTTGCTCTTACTTGGGCTGGTCTGGAATTCCTGAGCTCAAGCAATCCACCGGCCTCAGCCTCCCAGAGTGCTAGGATTACAGGCATGAGCCACTGCACCAGTGGTCTTTAATCAGGTTTTTTAACCACTTATTTGGCCCAAGAGTTGTTTAGCAGGCCCCACCCCCTCCCTACCTCCCACCCACTGGAAGATTCCCTGAAGGCTGTGACTGGCTTCCTCCCTGGGTCAGAGGGCCCCTCTTGGCCCACCGGCCTGGACCCTAACAAATCACTCAGAGCCTATTCTCAGTGGTGCTCCCACCTCAGGAAGCAAAGGAGTCAGAAACTCTGATGGCCATTAAGAAGCTGACACAGCAAAGGGGACCCTGGGCCTTGCTGCTACCAGCCCCAGGATTTATCAAGATCATGAATAACTGAGATCTTCCCTTAAGGGGACTGTGAAGATGGCACACCCTCACCCCCACTCCCAGCATCAGGTGCTGATTGCAGACCTGACGGTGAGGACCGGGGCTGGGTCGTAGAGTCTCTGCTCCCTCCATCCTTCCTGGGAGTCAGACACTGCCCCTACGTTTCCCGGAGGCTGTCTTCCTTTCCCTGAGGTCAGAGCTGGTCTTCTTCAGAATCCTGGGAAAAGGCCTCTTTCACCTAAACTCACCCTTACCACCTGCTTAAAGTGTCCACATTACTGAACTCTCTGGACTACAGTCTCTTTTTCTCTGAGTGACTCATCCAGACTCCTCACTGTGACCAGGAATATCTTTCCAAAACACAAATCAGATTAGGTCTGCTTCAAATGATTTTGAGTCTGATGAAGCCAGCTGCCCACAGGACACAGCTCCAATATCTCATGATGTCATACAAGGGTTGTCACAGTCCAGCTTGATTCCCTGCCCTGAATTTTATCTGTCCAAAGCAGACTGACCATCATTTTTTCCAAGGGTCATTATGCTGCCTTTCCTGCACAGCAACCCCTCAGCCTGGTGTACAACTCCTACTCATCCCTCAAAGCCCCACTCAGACTCCTCATTCTGGGCTACACTCAGCCCACCCACCTCTCTCTGGGGCAAACAAACAAAAACAAGCAGCCCCTTTGCAGTTATGTAGGTAATGACCTCTTACCATAGCCTCTTGTGTCACATTCATTCATTGAAATGTCTGTCTCTCCACTATAAAGAACGACTTAAAAGAAAGTGGCTTTATCTTTTTATTTCTAACATCCAGTACCAAAAATTCTGTTGAAATGTAAATATTTGGATGAGAGAAACCCATTGAACCAAAAATCCCTGTTAACCAACAATATAAAAGCATTTTTTCCCTTTATTTATTTATTTATTTTTTTGACAGGGACTAGCCCTAGCAAAGAACACATTCAGAGAGTTCAACTACCAGATGTGGGAGTCTTGATGTGACAGGGAGGAGTCTGTGCTCTGGGCCAGCCTTGCCACGGAAGCTGGGGCTGCTGAGAGGCTGCCAGAACCTGGCAAGCTCAAGGGTGAAAACCAACCTTCATCAGACTCGAGGCTTTCCTTAGTCCAGCCCTGCCCAAAGGAGCCCGTTCTGCCTCCTAACTCATCCAACCTCAGCCCTACCTCTCCCACTGAGGCTTGGTCCTGGCCCTTGGTGTCCCCCTCATCCCTGGAACCTCTTCCCTGTCCCTTACAGGTCAGCACAGGTCATCCACACAGGTCTGTCCTCCCGGGGGCAGCATCATCCCTCCCTTGTGGCCTCCTCCTCAGACCCTTGGGGTCTAGAGGTCATTGCGGTTGCTACCTAGAGGATGGTGGTGCCATGGGAATAACTGCCCTTGGAGCCAAATCAATCCAAGCTTTAAATTCTGTCTCAGTTTCCTCATCTGTCAAGTGGAGGTTAAAGAAGTGTGGGAGTCAGGTTTGTAGTGTAGTCTAAGCCAGGCATTCTGGAGGGCTTGTTGAACAGAGTCCAAGTTCCTCAAACCCCTCGTGGTCTACACAGGACACATGACCCGGCAGGTTCAAGACCAGAATGCTGGGGTCCTGTTGATCAGAGTCCAGGATCCTGTGCCCCCCTCCTTCAGGTGCCCCAAGCGGCCTGATTGTTAAATAACCAATGGGCACTGGTGAGAGGTATACACTAAGCCAGCAGTGTCTCAAGTGTAACCAGCAAGTGCAGCACTGGCCATTCTCCCATAGGTCTCTTTATTCAATCATAAATCATGTTGACAGCATGATGCATAAACTTAATTCAAGTTTTTCAAAGCCAGGTGCCCCAAATAATAATTAGCAGTCAAAAGAAGGGAAACAAAGGAAAGGGGAATTATGCCGGCACACCACGTGATTACAACATATACTTTATGAATGGGGGATAACCTTGCCTAACCCATGTCAATGATTTCTATCATTGGGCAGGACTCTGGAGATAGTAATCTCTGGTTGCCAGGCATTCTGTTCTCAGCCACCAGGTTCCCATCAGGCTGCTTGCAGCACCTGAAAAGGGGTGTATTTGTCTGCAAGATCCTGGACTCTGGTCAACAGGACCCTAGAATCCTAGCCCTGAGCCTGCCAGGTGCTGGACATCCTGTGGAGACCCACCAGGCTATTGCTAGCCTTGAGGAGTTAGAGGAACTTGGACTCTGTTCAACAAGCCCTCCAGAATGCCTGGCCTAAACTACACTGCAAACCTAATTCCCACAGAGAACCATCCCTGAGTTGCAAGAAATAGAGATAATAATGTGTACAGAATCTCATGAGCAGTACATGGCAGATCCGAGGTCCGATGGCTTCCTGGCTTTTCCCTTCCTGTTAGTGAACAGCAGTTAACTATGACGCTAAGTTCACAAGCCTGGTCAAAGAGGTGGGTCCAGGTCATGTGTGAGCCACAGCATGGACGCACAGGACAGCGTATAGCCCCGAACAGGGCAGGGCCTGATTCCATTTTGGTAGGAAAAAAGTTATACATAGAAATGAATATGCCTGGAAAATATCTAGAAGGATAAATACCAATGTATTAACAGCCCGAGAGTTATGAGTGGTTTTCTTTCTTTTTGTTATGTATTGTATTTATCTACTTTTTTCCCCATGTGGTTGAGTAACAATAAGAAAAAAAATTTAAACCACATGCGGTAGAAATCTGCACGCAATATGGGCCTTCGATTCAAAGCACCATCTGGGATTTGCGTGTCAAAGAATCATGGTTTACAACTGCAGACGGCTGTAGCCGCCATGTGGAAGGAATTAGGGTCGCTAAGCATGTCCCCACCTTAGGAAAGTCTCTACAAGGACAGAAGGCAAATGCTGCTCCCCAGAGTAGAGGCTTCCCTATATCATAGCCACTGCATAATAGAGGGATTTTGTAAAATTGATGACATTATTACTTAAAAAAAATTTTCCATTAGACAAGTAGTATTTGAGATTTTTATTTTTTGGAAATCAAGTTACTTTTCTAATTCATTTAGCTCTGTCTAAAAGAACAGCCTAGGAAAACTTGTAAAACAAACGTCACTCTGTGGTTCAAACTCTCACTTCATTGTATCTTTTTCTGTCTTATAAATTTGTGCATTCATTGCTTTTCCTGATGCAAGAAATGAGTCTACTCACTAGTGAAAATGGATTCTATCAGGGCAAATGCCATTGCATTTATTTCAGGATAAATTCTGACGCCGTAGTTGCCTGCTTTGGCATTAACATGCTGGAATGCACCACAGCAAAGGAGGTGATGACATTTCTGTGTCTATGAAAAGCATATGAAGCAATTTTATGGGGTGGTTTCTCATCAAGCCTGCCCAGAGGCAAGGCAACAATCTAATTTAACTCTTGACAGCCTTTTCAGTTCTGCAAGTCTATCAAATTCATTGTAGAGAAACATTCATTTTTTTTGTTCCTTATCCCTCTGTGAAGAAGAGATTGAGGAAACATTTGGCCCACATTATTTTAACATAAAGATCAGTCAAGTTCAGGTGGCAAAGATTCAAAGTAACAGTGGTGAGTCATAACAAAAATAATCTCTTCAGGAGGCAAAGTGATCTTCAGACTAAGAGTGTCTAAAGTCTATCCACAAATAAAAATTACACGGTATAGTTTTATAGACTGGTTAATTCACTAGCTTAGTTATATCATCAATAACCTATGTTCTTGAAGTCTTTCTGCTACCACTACCATTCTGTTCTCCTCATGGTTACAGGATGGCTGCGATCATGTAGCAACATCACATCCTCAATCAAAAATACCCCAAAGCCTATTTCTAAACCAATCATAGATAAGAAGAATTTATTTATTGTAAAATGAATCATGAATCCCTGCCCAGGGCTGGGGGCAGATCTTCCTCCTCCAAAACAGTGGTCCTGATACTTGAACAAAATTAGGGTTAGGTAGTAAGGAAGAGGAAAGGATTGGATGGTGGGAAGTCAGCTATGGAGAGCTGTCACCAAGATGGATATGAGATTTATAATTGATAACACTTGATGCTAGAAAACAATGGAGAAATTCATTTACGATACTCAAAAAGAGTAATTCAAACCTGCAAAGCTATACCCAGCCAAACTATCAATCACGTAGGAGAGAAAAATAAGTCGGTTTCAGGTAGGAAAAAAATCAGAAAGTTCATCATCCATAAGCTTTTTGAAGAGTAAAAAGATGTATTTCATCAAAGCAAAATTGAAACACAAGAAAGAGAAATATCTGTGATTCAGCAAAAGTGAAATCAACCTAAGAATGCAACAAAAATAAATTTTAGCTGGAAACTGCAGCAGTTCTAGAAAACACCTAAGTCAAAATCAAAATGAGAACCGTCAAAGGACTCCACTAAGTATATCCTCAAAAAACAAATGAGTTCCATGATGTACTTCTGTGATGAGGAACTGAAAAACTTTGATCTGATGAAAGCATATGTTTCCTCTGTCAACAACAATAAATGACACAGCTAGAAATTCCAGGGAACATAGCAGCTGTAAAATGTCATGGTACAAATATGAAGCAGAATTAAAAGTTGCATGACATTGGCAATTATTTTAATTATAAAAAGAATACATTTGGCCATGAGGTTTACAATGTTTTCCTTCTGGTGGCCCAGTGTAGGAGCTATAGATTATTTGTACTTTTTTGGGGGGAGGGGAGGAGCTTATCGGAGGTGATATTCATATCATTGTAATTTTGCAGTTACTGTTTTTACTCTAAAGCTTTATAATCAGTCTGTAGACAAAGCGAGGAAGATTAACAGAACAAAATGTTGAGGTTACAAATTTTAAAGATGTAAAAGTAATAAGTTGAAAAAGTTAAAGAAAAAAGTTTGAGAAAATAAAGGTGTGCTAATTGCTCATAGATTTAAGGACAGTAGCTAATAAAATATGATATGAATAAAGATTTAACAATGTCCAAACTAATAGCAATGAATATTCAAATACTCTAATTATGAATCTCTAAGTGCCATTTTATGCTAAAAGTAACTAAAACATGGAGGAATGGTTAATCTGGGCCTGTGGCAACCACAAAAGTGTCCCATGAACTGGCGAGATCTACTCATACCAGAAAACAAGGAAGTATCAAAGACTCTTGGAGTCAAGAAAAAAGGACTCAGAAATGAATTTGAAGACGCTATAATTGGCCAAACACAGGACAATTCAAATATCAGTAAGAACCGAAATGCAATGGTTTAAAACACATCAAACACAAGTTCATCATGAAACTAAAAGAAAAACTCAGTGGTAACCATGACAGGATGCTAGGAAATCAATTTGTTATTTTAAAAACTGGAAACAAGTTTTAAAGTAATTAAAAGAGTCAGACAATTATATCTGCTTTCCTTGTATCTTAGGATAACTGAATAATCAAAGGAGAAATTTCTTTCCATAGAAGCATTCCAAATATTTAGAGAATAAGGACTGAGAGACTATTATTACCCTTAATGAATGAAAGGATCTAGGCAACAGACATCAAGCGCTGCTGGAATCATTCGGAGAGATGATCAGGCATGATTTACCTCTTGGTGGAAGTCAACAGCACTATATATAAAGTGTTCTTGCCAGAAAATAAAATCACAATCTTGGCATGTCTTTGGATCTAATCACCAATTTGGGGAAAATTTAAGGGATAGAAGAACATGTTAAATGACACCACTGAGTTGCAGTCATAAAAATTCAGACAGTGAGGGCAAGGCACGGTGGCTCACGCCTGTAATCTCAGCACTTGGGAGGCCGAGAGGGGTGGATTGCCTGAGCTCACAAGTTCAAGACCAGCCTGAGCAAGAGCCAGACCCTGTCTCTAAAAACTGGCCAGGCCTTGTGGCGGGTGCTTGTAGTCCCAGCTATTTAAGAGGCTGAGGTAAGAGAATAGCTTAAGCCCAAGAGATGGAGGTTGCTGTGAGCTATGACGGTCACAGCACTCTACTGAGGGCAACAAAGTTAGACTCTGTCTCAAAAAAAATTCGGACAGTGAAAACTCTATAAGTTAAACAACTCAGTTATTTTTTTTTTTCAACAACTTACATTGCAATGGGAAGGGGAAAAATAAGGTGAGGAACCTGTATATTAAAAGAAACTAAGGAGGCATGTCCATCAATTATACTATAAGGATTTTATTTAGATCCTGATTTGAACAAACTGGAACAAAGGAGAGTAAAATGTCAACAGTAACTGACTATTAAGAAATTGTTGTCGGGGGGGAGGGAGACAAGATGGCGGACTGAAGCCAGCTTTCAACAAAGGCTCCCGTCCAGAAGGAGAGTTAAGGGACAGGAATTTAGTAAGTATCCTGGTGGACTTGAGCCTCACCAAGAGAGAAGGCTGAAGAACGCACATCAACACCGCTGAGGCAAGTTGTGATCACAAGGACGCAAACAAAAGGTACAAAATCCACCACCAAGCGGACGGGAGTCCCCCTCCCCCATGAGACCGGCTCTGGAGCCCCACAATTTAACAAGCGGGCAGAAATTAAAGGCCCTCCCACTACACTCCACGGGAAAGACCTTCTAAAAACTGGACCTACCTCCCCTACTGGGGTGCCGTGGCGTTCTCCTGCCGGACATAGGGCTGAATAAAACTTTGGGAATCCTTTGCCGGCAACCCTGAATCCCCGGCGCTCCCCTCCCGCCCACTGAGGTCTGGAGGCCTGTCCCCCAGGACTTCGGATCCTTGGGTGATTTCTCAAGGGGAGTGGACAGTCCCCGAGTTGCGACTGGTAGCATTGACTCTGAGGCCCGCGAGTGAGGAGAGGGCACCGGGCTGAGGGGGAGTCACGCCTTGCGGCACCTCCCTGCGGTGCAGTGCACCAACTCTCCCCGGGCATACGGGGCCCAAGACTGAATAAGACTCTGGCCTCCCCGCTGAGAGCTGAGAACCCCTACTCTCACTCGGGGTCTGAGGGCCTATCCCCCAGGAGTTCGGCTCCTTGGGTGATTTCTCGAGGGGAGTGCACAGTGCCTGAGCTGCGTCAGGTCAGCGCTGACTCTGGGATACGTGAGCAAGGAGAGGGCACTCCGCTGAGGGGAAATCAAGCCTTGGCGGCACTTCCCTGCAGTGCAGTGCAGGAGCCCTCCCCGGGCACAAGACTGAATAAGACTCTGGCCTCCCCGCTGAGAGCTGAGAGCCCCTACTCTCACTCGGGGTCTGAGGGCCTATCCCCCAGGAGTTCGGCTCCTTGGGTGATTTCTCGAGGGGAGTGCACAGTGCCTGAGCTGCGTCAGGTCAGCGCTGACTCTGGGATACGTGAGCGAGGAGAGGGCACTCTGCTGAGGGGAAATCAAGCCTTGGCGGCACTTCCCTGCGGTGCAGTGCAGGAGCCCTCCCCGGACCGTAGTATTGCGTGAAACTGAATGAAACTCTAGCTTCCCCCCGCCCCACTCCCAATCCGGGTCTGGGGGCCCATCCCCCAAGAGTTCTGATTCTTGGGGGATCTCTTAAGGGGTGTGGACCCAGCACAAACTGCAGCCGCTCAGTGCTGACTCTGGGGCGCGGGACAGAGGAGAAAAGGGTCGCCTGAGTGCCCACACCAGAGCAGCAGTTCCCTGGAGGTAGATCAACAGCCGTTTTTTCTTTAACGGCAGAACGCTCACTTCTGGATATTCTGAGGCCACACCCCCTGTCTCCCTGGGCAACCAGAGGAGGCCACCGGTGTCACGGCTCACAAACCCAGAAGCCTCCAGGGCGGGGCCGACCCAGAGAGGTGTTCAGACGCAATTCTCCAGCAGCAAAGACGTTTGAACTCAAAACAGCCCGTCTCCTGTAGGCGATGACAGGAACAGAGACAGAACCTCACAAAGTTGTCTGTTCTGTTCTGTTCTGTTAGCAGCATCCATCAGGGACGGGGCTAAGCCTGAGTGAACACCTCCTTCCCATCACCTGCATCAAACACTCAAAGATGTCAGGCCCCATCTCCTCCTGCTAGATAGCGGCAGTCTGCGGGGGCCTGGCAGACTTCCTCGCGATTCAGGCAGGTGCAAACCCCTGGAGTGTCTGTTCACTGCAGGCAACTGGGTTAGCCATCTGCAGAGATACCAGTGACTGGGTCCGACGGAGGGGCAAAGTGGGGAAGGAGACGTCAACCTTCCCAGACTGCTCTGTTTGCGGGGTGGCTCCTCCTGATTCCACGCTGCACTGGGGTGAGCTGTCTCAGAGGAGTCACCAGGCCCCTGTGATCCAGTTCCCAGAGACCTCTTGAACCCTTCCACCTGAGACAAGTGCCGATTGAGACAGTTGATTCGGACCTTTTGAACTGGGCTAATAGACTGAGGACTTTTCAGGTGGTGCCCTGGGTGTGCGATTGTAGGAAGGTTTGATTCTCCTTTTCCAACTGGGGCCAGAGGTGGGCAGGCGGGGTGACTTAATTGCTGATTTTTTCACACAGCTGAGACTTCAAGCCAGAGTAGAAGTTGCAATAGGATCGAACAGAAACCAGCTGAAAACAAGACAGAACCACTTTGCTCCACCACACCAGACAGGGCCCCAGTTTCTCAGGCCACAACACTGTACGGGCCCTCGATAAAACCCCAGGGGAAAAACCAAAGGGAGTAAACCATGGGGCGGAATCAGCGGAAAAACTCTGGTAACATGAATAACCAGAATAGATCAACCCCCCCAAGAAAAGATACGGCAGATGTGATTGAAGATCCCATTCATAAACAACTGGCTGAGATGTCAGAAGTCGAATTCAGAATTTGGTTTGTAGACAAGATTAATAAAATGGAATTAGGAATTCGAGGAGAAATTCAAAAGTTGTCTCAAGAATTTAACGAATTTAAAGACAAAACCACCAAAGACTTAGACACACTGAAACAAGAACTTACAGCCCTCAAAGATATGAAAAATACAGTAGAATCCCTCAGTAACAGAATGGAGCAAGCAGAAGAAAGGATTTCTGACATTGAAGATAAAGTCTTCGAACGCTCCCAATCTCTCAAAGAGGAAGAGAAATGGAGAGCAAAAACGGATCACTCACTCAGAGAGCTCTCAGATAATTCGAAAAAACATAACATAAGGGTTATAGGAATTTCGGAGGCTGATGATGTGGCAGCCAAGGGCACAGAGGCCCTTCTACATGAAATTATGAAAGAAAATTTTCCAGACATGCCTAGAGAATCTGAAATTCAGATAGCAGACAGCTTCAGAACCCCAGCACGATTCAACCCCAAAAAGCCATCTCCCAGACATATCATAATTAGCTTCACTAAAGTTAACATGAAAGAGAAGATTCTCAAAGCAGCCCGGCGAAAGAAAACTATAACGTACAAAGGTAAGAATATTAGAATAACTGCAGATCTCTCTGCTGAAACTTTTCAAGCAAGAAGAGGCTGGTCATCAACTTTTAATCTCCTAAAGCAAAAAAACTTTCAACCCAGGATCTTGTATCCAGCTAAACTGAGTTTCATCTATGATGGAGAAATTAAATACTTCAATGACATTCATATGTTGAAAAAATTTGCCATAAGTAAACCAGCTCTTCAGGATGTTCTCAGACCTATCCTCCACAATGACCAACCCAATCCTATACCACAAAAGTAAACTCACTCAGAAACTTCGGATCAAACTCCAACTTCCACACTGGCGAAAGGATTAAAAATGTCCACTGGACCTTTGAAAAACTCGATACCCAAAATTCCACCAGACTTATCCTTACTCTCCATCAATGTGAATGGCTTAAACTGTCCTCTAAAGAGGCATAGGTTAGCTGACTGGATACAAAAACTTAAGCCAGATATTTGTTGCATACAAGAGTCACATCTCAACTTAAAAGACAAATACAGACTCAGGGTGAAAGGATGGTCATCCATATTTCAGGCAAATGGTAATCAGAAAAAAGCAGGTGTTGCAATTTTATTTGCAGATACAGTAGGCTTTAAACCATCAAAAGTAAGGAAGGACAAGAATGGTCACTTCATATTTGTTAAGGGTAATACTCAATATGACGAGATCTCAATTATTAATATCTATGCACCCAACCAGAATGCACCTCAATTTATAAGAGAAACTCTAACAGACATGAGTAACTTGATTTCCTCCAGCTCCATAATCGTTGGAGATTTCAACACTCCCTTGGCAGTGTTGGATCGATCCTCCAGAAAGAAGCTGAGCAAAGAAATCTTAGATTTAAACCTAACCATCCAGTATTTAGATTTAGCAGACATCTACAGAACATTTCATCCCAACAAAACTGAATACACATACTTCTCATCAGCCCACGGAACTTACTCCAAAATTGATCACATTTTAGGTCACAAGTCTAACCTCAGTAAATTTAAAGGAATAGAAATTATTCCATGCATCTTCTCGGACCATCATGGAATAAAACTTGAATTGAGTAACAACAGGAATCTGCATACCCATACAAAAACATGGAAGTTAAATAACCTTATGCTGAATGATAGCTGGGTCAGAGATGAGATTAAGAAAGAAATCACCAATTTTTTGGAACAAAATGACAATGAAGACACAAGCTATCAGAACCTCTGGGACACTGCAAAGGCAGTTCTAAGAGGGAAATTTATAGCACTGCAAGCCTTCCTCAAGAGAACGGAAAGAGAGGAAGTTAACAACTTAATGGGACATCTCACGCAACTGGAAAAGGAAGAACATTCCAACCCCAAACCCAGTAGAAGAAAAGAAATAACCAAAATTAGAGCAGAATTAAATGAAATTGAAAACAAAAGAATAATACAACAGATCAATAAATCAAAAAGCTGGTTTTTTGAAAAGGTCAATAAAATAGATAAACCTCTGGCCAACCTAATCAGGAAAAAAAGAGTAAAATCTCTAATATCATCAATCAGAAACAACAAAGACAAAATAACCACAGACTCATCAGAAATCCAAAAAATCCTTAATGAATATTACAAGAAACTTTATTCTCAGAAATATGAAAATCTGAAGGAAATAGACCGGTACTTGGAAGCACGCCACCTTCCAAGACTTAACCAGAATCAAGTGGAAATGTTGAACAGACCCATAACAAGTTCAGAAATAGCATCAACTATACAAAACCTCCCTAAAAAGAAAAGCCCGGGACCAGATGGTTTCACGTCAGAATTCTACCAAACCTTTAAAGAGGAATTAGTACCTATATTACTCAACCTGTTCCAAAATGTAGAAAAAGAAGGAAGACTACCCAACACGTTCTATGAAGCAAATATCACCCTGATCCCCAAACCAGGAAAAGACCCAACAAGAAAAGAAAATTATAGACCAATATCACTAATGAATATAGATGCAAAAATATTCAACAAGATCCTAACAAACAGAATCCAGCAACACATCAAACAAATTATACATCATGACCAAGTTGGTTTTATCCCAGGGTCTCAAGGCTGGTTCAATATACGTAAATCTATAAATGTAATTCAGCACATAAACAAATTAAAAAACAAAGACCATATGATTCTCTCAATTGATGCAGAAAAAGCTTTTGATAATATCCAGCATCCCTTCAGGATCAGAACACTCAAGAAAATTGGTCTAGAAGGGACTTTTCTTAAACTGATAGAGGCCATCTACAGCAAACCCACAGCCAATATCATATTGAATGGAGTTAAATTGGAATCATTTCCACTCAGATCAGGAACCAGACAAGGCTGCCCATTGTCTCCATTGCTTTTCAACATTGTAATGGAAGTTTTAGCCACCGCAATTAGGGAAGAAAAGGCGATCAAGGGTATCCATATAGGGTCAGAAGAGATCAAACTCTCGCTCTTCGCAGATGATATGATTGTGTATCTGGAAAACACTAGGGACTCTACTACAAAACTCCTAGAAGTGATCAAGGAATACAGCAGCGTCTCAGGTTACAAAATCAACATTCATAAATCGGTAGCCTTTATATACACCAACAACAGTCAAATTGAAAAAGCAGTTAAGGACTCTATCCCATTCACAGTAGTGCCAAAGAAGATGAAATATTTGGGAATTTACCTAACAAAAGACGTGAAAGATCTCTATAAAGAGAACTATGAAACTCTAAGAAAAGAAATAGCTGAAAATGTTAACAAATGGAAAAACATACCATGCTCATGGCTAGGAAGAATCAACATTATCAAAATGTCCATACTACCCAAAGCAATATATACTTTCAACGCACTCCCTATTAAAGCTCCACTGTCATATTTTAAAGATCTTGAAAAAACATTACTTCGTTTTATATGGAATCAGAAAAAACCTCGAATAGCCAAGACATTACTCAGAAATAAAAACAAAACAGGAGGAATCACACTACCAGACCTCAGACTTTACTACAAATCGATAGTGATCAAAACAGCATGGTATTGGCACAAAAACAGAGAAGTAGATATCTGGAATAGAATAGAGAACCAAGAGATGAATCCAGCTACTTACCGCTATTTGATTTTTGACAAGCCAATTAAAAACATTCAGTGGGGAAAAGATTCCCTATTTAACAAATGGTGCTGGGTGAACTGGCTGGCAACCTGCAGAAGACTGAAATTAGACCCACACCTTTCACCATTAACTAAGATAGACTCTCATTGGATTAAAGATTTAAACTTAAGACATGAAACTATAAAAATACTAGAGGAGAATGCAGGGAAAACCCTTGAAGAAATTGGTCTGGGTGAGTATTTCATGAGGAGAACCCCCCGGGCAATTGAAGCAGCTTCAAAAATACACTACTGGGACTTGATCAAACTAAAAAGCTTCTGCACAGCTAAGAACACAGTAAGCAGAGCAAGCAGACAGCCCTCAGAATGGGAGAAAATATTTGCAGGGTATAACTCTGACAAAGGTTTAATAACCAGAATCCACAGAGAACTCAAATGCATCAGCAAGAAAAAAACAAGGGATCCCATCGCAGGCTGGGCAAGGGATTTGAAGAGAAACTTCTCTGAAGAAGACAGGCGCACGGCCTTCAGACATATGAAAAAATGCTCATCATCTTTAATCATCAGAGAAATGCAAATCAAAACTACTTTGAGATATCATCTAACTCCAATGAGACTAGCCTATATCACAAAATCTCAAGACCAGAGATGTTGGCGTGGATGCGGAGAAAAGGGAACACTTCTGCACTGCTGGTGGGAATGCAAATTAATACATTCCTTTTGGAGGGATATATGGAGAACACTCAGAGATCTAAAAATAGATCTGCCATTCAATCCTGTAATTCCTCTGCTGGGCATATACCCAGAAGACCAAAAATCACAACATAACAAAGATATTTGTACCAGAATGTTTATTGCAGCCCAATTCATAATTGCTAAGTCATGGAAAAAGCCGAAGTGCCCATCGATCCACGAATGGATTAATAAATTGTGGTATATGTATACCATGGAATACTATGCAGCCTTAAAGAAAGATGGAGACTTTACCTCTTTCATGTTTACATGGATGGAGCTGGAACATATTCTTCTTAGTAAAGTATCCCAAGAATGGAAGAAAAAATATCCAATGTACACAGCCCTACTATGAAACTAATTTGGGACTCTCACATGAAAGCTATAACCCAACTACAACTTAACAATAGGGGGAAGTGGGAAAGGGGGGGATGGGTAGAGGGAGGGGAATCGGTGGGATCACACCTGTGGTGCATATTACAGGGGTATTTGCGAAACTTGGTAAATGTAGAATATAAATGTTTTGGCACAGTAACTGAGATAACGCCGGAAAGGCTATGTTAACCACTGGGATAAAAATGTGTCAAATGGTTTATGAAGTGAGTGTATGATGCCCCATAATCATATCATTGTATACACTTATGATTTAATAAAAAAATTAAAAAAAAAAAAAAAAAAAAAAGAAATTGTTGTCATTTTTTTAGGTGTGGTAATGTCATTGGGTTTATGTTTTTTCTGAGGGTTCTTATTTTTAAGAAAAACATACTGAAATATACAAATAAGATAATACAATGTCTAAGATTTGTTTCAAAATAATTGATGGAGGGGAGTAAGTGGAGAAATGGATGGACCAAGACTGACTATTGTTCAAAATAGAAGCTGTGTTCTGAGCATACAGGGGACTAGTGTACTCCTTTCTCTACTGTGGTATATGCTTGAATTTTTTTTATATTAAAAGGTTTTAGGAGATAAAGATACAAGTGTGTTATTTAAAGGTAAAGGTTAACCAATAGAAAGCCTGAAATTATAAGCCAGGTGCAATGGTTCATGCCTGTAATCCTAGCACTGTGAAAGGCTGAGGCAGGTGGATTGCTTGAGCTCAGGAGTTTGAGACCAGCCTGAACTAGAGTAAGACTGTCTCTACTACAAATAGAAAGAAAAAAAAGGAAAGAAAGAAAATATCCAGGCGTTGTGGCACGCACCTGTAGTCCCAGCTACTTGGGAGGCTGAGGCAAAAGGATGGTTTGAGCCTAAGAGTTTGAAGTTGCTGTGAGCTATGATGATGCCATAGCACTCTAACATGCCAATGATTTCTTTAAGTTTGGAAGCAGCTGATTTTTCACGTTCCGACTGGGTTGCTTTGGCTGGTTTGATTTGGTATTTTCGTTTTTTATCGGTACTAAAACCAGCAGTTTTTAACAGATCAGCAAACCCTTTTTTATCAACCTCCAAACTTTCAAATTTTGGTTTACTTTGGCTTGAATCAAATGAACAGAATGGCATAGTTATCTTGTCAAATAATGTTGCCTTTTCATTAGATTTTTGCACTGTCAGGGTGACAGAGTGAGACTCTGTCTAAAAAAAAAAAAGGCCTGCAGCTAATTAAGCCAACCATGCTTCTTTCCTCGTGGGGGCTTGGTGTGTAATGGCTGCCAACAGCAGCCTTTGTGGCAGTGTACGCAGCCTGTTGCTTCTATAGGTTGCTCTAAGGGACCTTGGAGACTTTCCTTTCCAATACAGGTTTATGTGTTAGACCTTGTGCTGTCCTCACTCTAGGCTCCAGACATGTACGCATGGTGCCTTTGTAAAGCCCCAGGGCATTGTGGCCAGGGTTCACATTGTCCAAATCATCAGGTCCATCTAAACTGAATTACACAACAAGAAGATGTGATTGAGACCTTACACAGGGCCAAGTTCAAGCTCCCTGGCCGCCAGAAGATTCACATCTCCAAGATGTGAGGCTTTACCAAGTTTAATGCAGATGAATTTGAAGACACGATGGCTGAGAAGTAGGTCATCCCAGATGGCTGTGGGGTCAAACACATCCCCAGTCATGGCCCCCTGGACAGGTGGCAGGCTGTACACTCATGAGGACTTCCACTGTCCTGCACCCTCATTTGTGCCTACCAATAAATCCTATTTCCTGTCCAAAAAAAGAAAGAAAACCTAAAAGCATATACCAAGAGACAGAGGCAGAGGGTTGGTGGGAGTTACTAGAACTGCACTTGATCCCTTATCCTGGGAGAGGTCCCAGACCCCACCATGGAAGAATCAATGCAGAGATATATACAGATAATTTATAATTATGGAGATAACCATGAGAAAGACTTTAAAGTATTTATTCCAGGGAGGGGTAGGGAGAGAAAGGAATGGAAGCTTTTCCTTCTCATTTTATATTATTTATATAGTGTGATGATTTTTTCTTTTTCTTTCTTTCTTTTTTTTTTTTTTTGAGACAGAGTCTCACTTTGTCACCCTCGGTAGAGCTATGGCATCACAGCTCACAGCAACCTCCAACTCTTGGGCTCAAGCTATTCTCTTGCTCAGCCTCCCAAGTAGCTGGGGGGCACCTGCCACAACACCTGGCTTATAGTGTGATGATTTTAACTTGCACATATATTGCTTTTTATTATGGCAAAATACATATAACTTAAAATTTGCCATTTTAAACCATTTTCAAGTGTACAATTCGGTGGCATTAAGAACATTCACTATGTTACGGAACCATCTCCATTAATCATTTTCTGGGTGTTTTCGTCATCCCAAACCAAACTGAAACCAATTAAACAGTAACTCTTCACTTCCCCACGTCCTCAGGTCCTGGTACCCACTATTCTTCTCTCTGTCTCTCTGAATGTGTCAGCTCTGAATAGCTCCTATAAGTGAAAGTACACAGTATCTGTCTTTTTGGATTATTTCACTTAGCATCATGTTTTCATGTTATGTCATGTATCAGAACTTCTTCAGTGATTGCGATAAAATATGCGTTGACACAAAATTTGCCATTTTAGTTCATTTTCAGGTGTGCAGTTCAGTGGCATCAAGTATGATGACATTGTTGTGCAACCATCATCACCACCCATCTCCAGAGCTTTTCCATCTTCCCAAATAGAAACTCCACGTCCATTAAACAGTAGCTCCCTTTTCCTGCCTACTTCTAGTTCTGGGCAACCACCGTTCTGTGTTTCTCTATAGATAAACTTGACTACTCTAGATATCTGTGAAATCACACAGTGTCTGTTCTTTTGCCTCCAACTTTCACTTAGCATAATGTTTTCAAGGTTTGTTCATGTCGTAACATGTATCAGAATTACATTCCTTTTTAAGGCTGAATAATATTCCATTGCATGCATATATCATTTTTGTCCATTCCTCTGTTGATAGACTTGTGGAATGTTTCCACTTTGTTGTTATTATAGATAATGTTGCTATGAACATTTGTGTGCAAGTTCCCATTTGTATCTCTGCTTTCCTTTCTTTTGGGTATATACCCAGGAGTGGAATTACTGAATCATATGGTAATGCTATGTTTAACTTTTTGAGGAACTGCTGAACTTTAAACAGTAGCCACACCATTCTCTTCTAGTGTTTTTATAGTTTCATGTCTTAAGTTTAAATCTTTAATCCACTGAGAGTCTATCTTAGTTAATGGTGAACGGTGTGGGTCCAGTTTCAGTCTTCTACAGGTTGCCAGCCAGTTCACCCAGCACCATTTGTTAAATAGGGAATCTTTTCCCCACTGAATGTTTTTAATTGGCTTGTCAAAGATCAAATAACAGTAAGTAGCTGGATTCATCTCTTGGTTCTCTATTGTGTTCGAGATATCTACTTCTCTGTTTTTGTGCCAGTACCATGCTGTTTTGATCACCATCGATTTATAGTACAGTCTGAGGTCTGGTAGCGTAATTCCTCCTGCTTTGTTTTTATTTCTCAGTAATGTCTTGGCTATTTGAGGTTTTTTCTGGTTCCATATAAAACGAAGTATTATTTTTTCAAGATCTTTAAAGTATGACAGTGGAGCTTTAATAGGGATTGCATTAAAATTGTATATTGCTTTGGGTAGTATGGACATTTTAACAATGTTGATTCTTCCCAGCCATGAGCATGGTATGTTTTTCCATTTGTTAACATTTTCAGCTATTTCTTTTCTTAGAGTTTCATAATTCTCTTTATAGAGGTCTTTCAAGTCCTTTGTTAGATAAACTCCCAAATATTTTACCTTCTTTGGCACTACTGTGAATGGAATAGAGTCCTTAACTGTTTTTTTCAGCTTGACTATTGTTGGTATATATAAAGGCTACGATTTATGAATGTTGATTTTGTAACCAGAGACGCTGCTGTATTCCTTGATCACTTCTAAGAGTTTTGTAGTAGAATCCCTGGTGTTTTCCAGATATACAATCATATCATCTGCGAAGAGCAAAAGTTTGATCTCTTCTGACCCTATATAGATACCCTTGATTGCCTTTTCTTCCCTAATTGCGGTGGCTAAAACTTCCATTACAATGTTAAAGAGCAGTGGAGACAATGGGCAGCCTTGTCTGATTCCTGATCTGAGTGAAAATGATTTCAATTTAACTCCATTCAATACAATATTGGCTGTGGGTTTGCTGTAGATGGCCTCTATCATTTTAAGAAATGTCCCTTCTATACCAATTTTCTTAAGTGTTCTGATCATGAAGGGATGCTGTATATTATCAAAAGCTTTTTCTGCATCAATTGAGAGAATCATATGGTCTTGGTTTTTTAATTTATTTATGTGCTGAGTTACACTTATAGATTTACATATATTGAACCAGCCTTGAGACCCTGGGATAAAACTGACTTGGTCATGATGTATAATTTGTTTGATATGTTGCTGGATTCTGTTTGTTAGGATCTTGTTGAATATTTTTGCATCTATATTCATTAGTGATATTGGTCTATAATTTTCTTTTCTTGTTGGGTCTTTTCCTGGTTTGGGGATCAAGATGATGTTTGCTTCATAGGACATGTTACATAGTGTTCCTTCTTTTTCTACCTTTTGGAACAGGTTGAGTAATATAGGTACTAATTTTCTTTAAAGGTTTGGTAGAATTCTGACGTGAAACCATTTGGTCTCGGGCTTTTCTTTCTAGGGAGGTTTTGTATGGTTGATGCTATTTCAGAACTTGATATGGGTCTGTTCAACATTTCCACTTGATTCTGGCTAAGTCTTGGAAGGTGACGTGCTTCCAAGTTTTGGTCAATTTCCTTCAGATTTTCATATTTCTGAGAATAAAGTTTCTTGTAATATTCATTAAGGATTTTTTGAATTTCTGAGGAGTCTGTTGTTATTTCATCTTTGTCGTTTCTAATAGATGAGATTAGAGATTTTACTCTTTTTTTTCCTGGTTAGGTTAGCCAAAGGTTTATCTATTTTATTGACCTTTTCAAAAAAACAGCTTTTTGATTTATTGATCTTTTGTATAATTCTTTTCTTTTCAATTTCATTTAATTCTGTTCTAATTTTGGTTATTTCTTTTCTTCTACTGGGTTTGGGGTTGGAATGTTCTTCCTTTTCCAGTTGCTTGAGATGTCCCATTACGTTAACTTCCTCTCTTTCCGTTCTCTTGAGTAAGGCTTACAGGGCTAGAAAATTTCCCTCTTAGGACTGCCTTTGTGGTATCCCAGAGATCCTGATAATTCGTGTCTTCATTGTCGTTTTGTTCCAAAAATTTGGCAATTTCTTTCTTAATCTCATCTCCGATCCAGCTATCATTCAGCATAAGGTTATTTAACTTTCATGTTTTCGTATGAGTATGCAGATTCCTGTTGTTACTGAGTTCAACTTTTATTCCATGGTGGTCTGAGAAGATGCAAGGAATAATTTCTATTCCTTTAAATTTACTGATGTTAGACTTGTGACCTAAGATATGATCGATTTTGGAGTATGTTCCATGGGCTGATGAAAAGTATGTGTATTCAGTTTTGTTGGGATGAAATGTTCTGTAGATGTCTGCTAAATCCAAATGTTGGATGGTTAGGTTTAAATCTAAAATTTCTTTGCTCAGCTTCTTATTGGAGGATCGATCCAACACTGCCAAAGGAGTGTTGAAATCTCCAACTATTATAAAGCTGGAGGAAATCAGGTTGCTTGAGCAGCTCCATAATAGTTGGAGATTTCTCTTATAAATTGAGGTGCATTCTGGTTGGGTGCATAGATATTAATAATTGAAATTATTGAGTATTACCCTTAACAAATATGAAGTGACTATTCTTATTCTTCCTTACTTTTGTTGGTTTAAAGCCTATTGTATCTGCAAATAGAATTGCAACACCTGCTGTTTTCTGATTTCCATTTGCCTGAAATATGGACAACCATCCTTTCACCCTGAGTCTATATTTGTCTTTTAAGGTAAGATGTGACTCTTGTATGCAGCAAATATCTGGCCTGAGATTTTGTATCCAGTCAGCTGACCTGTGCCTCCTTAGAGGACAGTTTAAGCCATTCACATTAATGGAGAATATTGATAAATCTGGTAAAATTTTAGGTATCGAGTTTTTCGAAAGTCCAGTGGACACTTTTAATCCTTTCGCCAGTGTGGAAGTTGGAGTTTGATCAAAAGTTTCTGAGTGAGTTTACTTTTGTGTTGGAGGGTTGGGTCATTATGGAAGATAGGTCTGAGAATATCCCGAAGAGCTGGTTTGGTTATGGCAAATTTCTACAACATATGAATGTCATTAAAGTATTTAATTTCTCCATTATAAATGAAACTCAGTTTAGCTGGATACAGGATCTGGGGTTGAAAATTATTTTGCTTTAGGAGATTAAAAGTTGATGACCATCCTCTTCTGGCTTGAAAAGTTTCAGCAGAGAGATCTGCAGTCATTCTAATATTCTTGCCTTTGTAGGTAATGGATTTCTTACGTCTGGCTGCTTTCAGAATTTTCTCCTTCATATTAACTTTAGTGAAGTTAATTATGATATGCCTGGGGGATGTCTTATTCGGATTGAGTCGTGCTGGGGTTCTGAAACTGTCTGCTATGTGAACTTCTGAATCTCTTGGCATGTCTGGAAAATTCTCTTTCATAATTTCATGGAGAAGGGCCTCTGTGCCTTGCGAGGCCACTTCATCACTTTCAGGGATTCCAACGAGGCAGATATTAGCCTTCTTCCAATTATCCCAGAGCTCTCTGAGAGAATGATCCGTTTTTGCTCTCCATTTCTCTTCCTCTTTGAGAGTTTGGGAGCGTTCAAAGGCTTTGTCTTCAATGTCAGAAATCCTTTCTTCTGCTTACTCCACTCTGTTACTGAGGTATTCTACTGTATTTTTCAGATATTTGAGGGCTGCAAATTCTTACTTCAGTGCGTCAAAATCTTTGGTGGTTTTGTCTTTAAAAGCGTTAAATTCTTGAGACAACTTTTGAATTTCTCCTCGAATTTCTAATTCCGACTTTTGAATTGCTCCTCCAATTTCTAATTCCAAATTTTCCTCCATTTTATTAATCTTGTTTGTAATCCAAATTCTGAATTCGATTTCTGACATCTCGGCCAGCTGTTTATAAATGGGATCTTCACTTACATCTGCCATATCTTTCCTTGGGGGGTTGATCTATTCTGGTTATTCACGTTACCAGAGTTTTTCCTCTGATTCCACCCCATGATTGTTTTACACCGTTTGATTTTTCCCCTGGAGCTTTGTTGAGGACCCGTACAGTGTTATGGCCTGAGAAACTGGGGACCTGTTTGGTGTGGTGGCGCTAAGTGGTTCTGTCTTGTTTTCAGCTGGTCTCTGTTCGACCCTAGTGAAATAGTTACTCTGGGTTGAAGTCTCAGCTGTGGAGAAATACCAGCAATTAAGTCACCCTGCCCCCCACAGGCAACAATTGGAAAAGGAAAATCAAACCTTCCTACAACCATATACTCAGGGCACCACCTGAATAGTCCTCAGGCGATTGGCTCAGTTCAAAAGGTCCAAATCAATTGTCTCAGTCAGCACCTGTCTCAGGTGGGAGAGTTTAAAAGGTCTCTGGCAACTGGTTTGCAGGGGTCTGGTGACTACCCAGATATGGCTTGCTCCAGTGCTCTGTGGAGTCAGGAGGACCCACCCAGCAAATAGATCAGTCTGGGAAAGTTGATGCCTCCTTCCCCACATTGCACCTCTGTCACACCTAGTCACCGATAGCCCAGCAGTTGGCTGACCCAGTTGCCTGTAGTGAACAGATACTCCAGGGGTTTGTACCTGCCTGAATCACAAGGAAATCTATTTATGCTCAGCCAGGCTGCTGCGTTCTGCCTCTATCTAGCAGGGGGAGGGGAGGCCTGACAACCTCGGGCACTTGATGGAGGCTGGGGGGTGTTCACTCAGTTCCAGCCCCGCCCCTGATTTATGTTACTGACAGAACAGAACAGAATAGAACAACTTTGCGGGAATTTTTTTCTGTCCCTGCTAAATTCCCCTGCAGAAGAGAAGCTATTTTGAGTTCACAGAGCCTGCGCCTCAGACCCTGTCTTTGCTCCTGCAGGTTTGTATTCTGTTACCTGTCAGTTCTAGCCTCCTGTCTTCCTTTGTCTATAGGCCGACGATCCCCTGAGGGCTGGGTGCATCTTAGGCTCAGTAAAGCCATCCTCTGGGTCAGCCCTGCCTTGGGAACTTCCCAGCTCTGTGCATGCGTTTCTAGTCCCCGCGCTCCACTCAGGCTGGTACCACCTCAGGCAAACCCTTTACTCACGGGCCTGCATTTCTGTCCCAGATCTGTTCCGTGGTGGTTGCCACCTGAGTAGATCCCCAGCCTCCCCTGGTTGCCCAGGGAGACAGGGGGTATGGCTTCAGAACATCCGGGAGTGAGCCCTATTGTTGCTAAAAGACAGCTGCTGCTCTGCACCTCGGTGCACCGCTGCTCCGGTGTGGTTCCCTCTCAGCTGACTGTCTTCTCCTCACTCCCATGCCCCAGAGTCAGCACTGACCAGATGCAGTTTAGGCCCTGTCCACACCCCTCGAGAAATCACCCAAGATTCTGGACTCCGGGGGGACAGGCCTCCAGACCTCAGAGTGAGAGTGGAGGGGCGTGCTGGGAGTACAGAGTTGCAGGTAGAGAATATGTACAGCTTTATACACTTTTATGCCTGGCAGGAAAACGCCATGGCACCCTAGTAGGGGAGGTAGGTCCAGTTTTTAGAGGGTCTCTCCCGTGGAGTGTAGTGGGAGGACCTTTGAACTCTGCTCGTTTGTTTGTGGGGCACTCTGAGCCGTTCTCATGGGAGAGGGGACTCCCATCCACTTCGTGATGGATTTTGTACCTTTTGTTTGTATCCTTGGGGTCGCAGCTTGCCTCAGCGGGGTTGATGTGCGTTCTTCAACCTTCTCTCTTGGTGCAGCTCTAATCCACCAGGTTACTTGCTAAATTTCTGTCCTTTAACTCTCCTTCTGGGCGGGATCCTCTGTGGAAAGCTGGCTTCAGTCAACCATCTTGTCTCCACCCCCCTTTTGTCCATTTCTAAATAAATTTATCTGATTTTTTGTTGTTGAATTGCAGGAGCTCTTTATATATTCTAGATATCAAAGTCTTATCAGATAGATGACTTGAAAATGTTTTGCTGATGCTGTGGGTTCCCTTTATACTCCATTAGAGTGTCCTTTGATGCACAAAAGTTTTTAATTTTAATGAAATCCAGTTTATCTACTTTTTCTTTTGTTTCCTATGCTTTTGATGTCATATCCAAGAAATTATTTTCAAATCATCAAATTCAATATCATGAAGCTTTCCCCTTATATTTTCTTCTAAGAGTTTTATAGTTTTAGCTCTTATGTTTAGGTCTTTGATCCATTTTGAGTTTAATTTTTGTGCATGCTATAAGGTAAAAGTGCACATTACTCTTAATGCTTAAAATTAAAGATTTAGGGAATGAAGATGTAAAATGATTCAACATAGCTCATGCAAGGGTTGTTATCATTGTGAAATTAGCCCTTTACAAAATTGAACTGATTTAATTACTGCTGTTTTTGTTTATCCTCAGAAACTTGTGGCTTCAAAAATCACATTGTTCTCCCTTTTCCTCCTTAAGTTTTTCAGTTGCCTTTGGTTGAATTGTATTGGAAAGTCCCAAGTTGTCATGGGCAAAAGGTCAACAATTATTCTTTCCACAGTGCTCTGGAAAAACCTCAACCCTTGACAGAAACAGTTAGTTTCCAGCCTGCGTGCTAACCAAAAAGTTTGGCTTCTCATTCAGCTCACAAGGAGGAACAAGAAAAGATTCTGCAAGCCTAGTGCATTACATTCGGTAGGTAATCAAAAGAGTCTGTTTAGTGCCTGCCTGGTTGGCTTGCTGGCTCTCAGATTGGTGGAACTGATCACACCTCACTAACAGTGGTGCCAGCCATTCACCAGCCAACTGATGTGCCAGGATGTGTACAGGGGTGCAGAGAGGAGGTCAACGACTGCCTCCCCTGCCAGATCTCCCAAGACAGAGAATGAGGAACTCTCTCCTCACCCCTGAAGGCTCTATGCCTGAGCATTTAAAGGGTACTATACCCAGGACACTAGGAGGACACCAGTAGCTGTGACATTAGCAACACACACACACCTTCTCAAGTTCTTCTCAGGGAAACGATCACCTCTCTGTAGATCTGTTCCATAAAATCCAGCAACTTCCTTTCAGTGAATGCTTAATCATTCCTTGCTACTGTATCATCTAATTCCAATAACAACCTGAGAAGGTGGGTGTTTTAGGCTGCCATCCTATAGGTGAGGATTCTAAAGGTTAATCAGCATTCTATGTATTTAAGGTGATGCAGCTAAAATTCAATCAAACCCAAGTCTGAGTGGACCCAGACTCTCTCTGAACCATCACAGTACACAGGCAGCCCCGACTTCCAGCTTGAGTTTCACAAAACTCAGCCTGCGACACTGCAGTTCAAGTCATAAAGGATCACTGCCCAAAGACCTGCTTCTCTCTGCTCAGCAGTAATGGGGGGCGGTCAGCTCCCCCACAAGGGTAGAGACAGTCTTCAGCCTGTAACTCTCCTCTGCCTCTGCTGCTACCCCCTTCTCCTCACCCCCAAAGCTGCCTTGGTTGTAGGATACAGTGGAGAAAGAACAGAAATAAGACAAAAAAGATAAAAAGATTCGAGACCCCCTGTTCCCAAACCCTCCCCACTGAAATCCCCTAGCAATGGTTTCAGAGATTCAGAAAATGCAATAACTGCCTTTGAGAAGACGGAGCCAAGTGATTCTAGGGGCCTGTGCTCAAAAACTCACCACAGGGCATTTTCTGCAAGAATAAGAGGGTTTCATTCAATGTGCTTTGAAACAGCTTTGAAAAAGAAACCCTAAACACTTCTGAAATCCTGAAAAGCAACCGCAAGAATGAAGCAAATATACATTTTACATTTGTGACGCCTGAAAGAATGGCTTTGGGGGGTCAAAATTGTTGATGGTACAGAGCTGTATTTCTGCAACTGTGTGTATTCTCTAGGTTATACGCCGACCTCTGAACACCAATGTGGTGAGTACTTTGAGGGCCAAAGCAGGGTAATAATAAGTAAAATAAATAAAAGTCAAAAGACTTAGGGTTTTACTTTGTGATTGCTGCCTACATAGGTGACTTAAGACCACAGGATATTGTTTTTTAATCATTCTTCCTTCATTCTCTCATTTGTTCAGTCAAGTATTTATTGAGCACTTTCTGCTCTGAAATGTACCCAAGAGGTTTTAATTTATGGAAGTAACTGAGTGATGCTACAGAGAGCAGGCCCGTGCCATTGCAGGAACAATTTATTACTTACAGGTCCTGAGAGATGGGAACACACGCTGTACCTTGCAGGGCCACAAAGGAAGTATTCGGGATGGTCTGGAGACAGAAGGGGAAAATCTAGGCCAGAGACTTGATTGGGGTTTTCATGAGAAAGGCTATGCAGGGCAGAGTAAGTAGCAAACAAACCAAGCTAGTCTGAATAATTCCAGTGAGCTTTGGGCTGTCTGGGTGGTCACCCTGGAATGATTCAGGGGAGGAGAAATGTTGGTTTGTTGTGTGAGTTCAATAAGGAGTTGGTTGGGGCTTTACATCTGGGGTTGGTTGGTTTGCTTCTGGCCACCCAGTTCTTAAGAACCAGCCAGCCCTAGGGAAGCCCCCAAATGCCAGAACATCAAGAATACAGAAAATAAGAAAATATAGAATGGCACTAGCCTTGTGACAGATGGCTGCCAAATAAGCAAATACAGAATCTAAGAAAACGCAAAGCACTTCCATATCGTCAGTAGGTTCTGAGAATACAGTGGTATGAAGCAAAACCGGTTATGGCTGTCTCCAAGGAGCATTTTGCCTAATGGTAAGACAGAGAGGTCCTATTTAGGAGTCTTTAAATTCTGTAACCCATTGCATAATATTTGCATGGGGGGGTGTCATTATGTCTATGAGCTTCTAAGTCCTTGGTGAGGTGCAGCTCTTGTTTCCACTGGGGAAAAAGAGTTTCTTTAAGCAACCAGCTTTGTTTTGCTATCCAAGAATGTACCATGAACACAGTGGAACCAGTGTCCCTCAGCCACACACACTTGCTTCTCCTGGGCTCAGAGCTACAGAGGTATCTGCAGAGAAGCCCATTTGGCAGAGGGAGGGAGAGACCCAGATGCTCAATGCCTCAGAGGCTGAGATCAGAGGGTTCCCTGCCCCAAATGACTGGCCCTGAAAACTGTAGGTGAAAGGGCAGGACTTAAATGATCCCATCGTTCCTGAGAACGCAAGAGAGCTGCTGTGATGCGTTTTCTTTCTTCCTATCAATTTGACTCCCTCAATATATTGCAAATCTACCCATTTTTTCTTTCTTTCCTTCATGGCCATTTTAACCCAAGCCACCAACAACCCTCTCCTTTGAAGGGCCCAGCCATTCCCTAGCTCTATGCAACCTCTCCTGCAATCCTTTTTACATACGATTCCTTCTTCAATCACAAATTACGTAGAAGTGCTTTGACATTTCCAAATACTTGAAAAATTGGGTGGGGTTTTTTATTTTTGTTTTGTTTTGTTTTCTTTGAGACAGAGTCCTGGGGTTGAGTGCCGTGGTTCATAGCTCACAGTGACTTCAAACTCCTGGATCTGAGTGATCCTGTTGCCTCAGGCTCCCGAGTAGGTGGGACTACAGACACCAGCCACAAGGCCCTGCTAGTTTTTCCATTTTAAGTAGAGACAAGGTCTCTCTGTTGCTCAAGCTGGTCTCAAACTCCTGAGCTCTGGTAACGAGCCACTGAACCCCGCCTTGTTTTCTGTTTGTTGCGTTTTTTTCCCCCACCATTTTGTTTTCTCATTTCCCGGCACTGTACTCAGAAAGCACAGCCTGGGTAGTAGTGAGGTTTTCATATTTCTTGAAGTGTATTATTGGTTTAATATGCAATCACTGTTTGAAAATGCTACATGCATGCTTCAAGAAAAGTATTTGTTCTTTAATCGTTGGGTAAAGTATTCTCTCTATTTAGCTATGATGTTCAAATCTTCATTGTTACTAGTTTTGTTTCTCATTTTTATCTGCCAATTTGTGAGAGAAGTACTCTACATTTTCCCTTTGTGAATGGGGATTTGCCCATTTTTCTTTGCAATTCTGTCAGTCTTTGCTTTAGATAGCCAAAGCATATGCTGTTAGGTGAATATCGGTGAATAAGGCATTGAAATTGCTGCATCTTTCTGGTGAACTGTCCGCTTTACCAATGGGTAATGATAATCTCCAGCAATCTCTCCTTTGAAAGCAGAGCACATGGTGCCAGCTGCCATCTGCTCTGCCACACCACTTTGCTCTTATTCCTCGATACTTCCCAATACCGGTGACCCAGAACACCCCTGAGACAGGGACTCTCTCTGCTTTGGGCACCTTTCAGCCCAGGAAGCTTAAATAAATACCAAGAAGCCTTATAAACGCAGGCAAGTGCACAAATAATATCAATGAGCATTTGCAGATGTCTTAAAACCTGTAGTATATTCATAGAAAACTAGGGGTACAGTAAGGCTGGTAGATCAGAAGATGGTTGCTATAGCCCTCAAGAGGAGAAGGTGCACTGCAGAAGGAGATGGCAAGGGGTGTGGTGGGGTTATGAGGCAGCGTTGGGGTAGGTCTGGAGGGGGAGGAAGCATGAGGAAACGTGGCCTGGAGCCTTCCCTGGGGGTCGACAGCCAGCACGGCCAGGGCAGGGTGAGCAGACTTAGGATTCTCTAGTGTGAATGAATTGGGCAAGCTCTGGGGCATAGATGCTGCATCCCACTGTCTGGAGCCTGGCTCTGAAAAAGTGGGGGTAGGTGGATTGTAGTCCAGAGTGGGAGCTCCCAAAAGGAGCTGGTTGGGTGGGTGGGCTCTGAGTTGGCTGCTAAGTGAAGCACACGCTCACGGCAAGGTATTTACTGGTTCTGGGAGGGGTGGTCCCTCCAGGTTAGCAAGGTTCCAGTCTCCAGTCCTGCCCTAATGGGGTCCTGACTCTAACAGATGAGATCTGCCAGGACTCTGGACCCTCACCATCTTTGCACCCCAATTTGAGCCAGCTTTGCAGCATCCCCCTCTGGCTAGGAGATTGGGACCCTTTAAGTAACTCCGTAGAGGTATCTGGCTTCCCTATGGTTCCTTAAGTTGCCTGTCGCCTAACCCGAGACTCTTATTTCTTTCTCCTGGTTCCTATGGCAGCTACAACCAGTTCTTTTGAATTTTTTTTTTTTTTTTTGAGACAGAGTCTCACTATGTTGCCCTGGGTAGAGTGCCGTGGCATCACAGCTCACAGCAACCTCAAACTCTTGGGCTTAAGCAATTCTCTTGCCTCAGCCTCCCAAGTAGCTGGGACTACAGGCACGTGCCACAACACCCAGCTGATTTTTTTGTTGTAATTGTCATCGTTGTTTGGCAGGCCTGGGCTGAGTTTGAACCCTCCAGCTCTGGTGTATGTGACTGGCACTCTAGCCACTGAACTATAGGCTCCAAGCCGTACAACCAATTCTTAAAGAGATTGTTACCCCTATATCTTTCGATCACTAGTCGGGTGCATAGGCCAGGGCACCCTACTTTCTCCCTGAAGCTCATCTCTAGCCTCAGCAGGTAAAGATATTAATTGTGATGCCACAGACCCTGCTGGTGATCACCATCAGATAGCAGGTGATCCAACTCCAGAATCCAACCCTCACTTTCTGCTTCCAAGGCCTCTCCTGGCACCAATGGACTCAGGCAGATTCCCAAACACAAACAGACCAAGGAGACAAAAAGATTTGGGCGCAAGTGGCTTATGTGGCAGGTGGTACAGGAGACATGGGAATAGAGGTGGGACTGGGCAGGAAAGGAAGGCAGTAAGGGGAGGTTCCTAGCAATCTTCCCTGCGGGCTAGTTGGGCTCCACCTAGTTGAGGATCTCAACAGAGGCGTGGAACATTCCCTGGGGGTACAGAGGGTGGGGCATTTATCCTCCAACTCCCACCGGCTCCTGGGGCCATCAGCCAGTCTGCCCCACCCCAGCTGAGAGAGAGGCCCTGGGCAGACAGTTGCAAGTGTTCCTAGCAGGTACAATCGGCGCAGGCTGGAAAGATGGGACAGTCAGGGACAGCTCCAGCCCGTGCGCGCATTAGCTGATGACTCAAGATGATGCACTGGGGCAAAGGACATCGACTGAAGAGGACTCGTGGCCAGGTCAGTGTGCACTGTCTGAAAGGAAACGCGGCCCAGGACAGGGAGCAATGGGGACCCAAGTTGGAACAACACACAACAGGGTCTCAGGCTGAGGCGGCTACAGTGGTGACCATAGAGATACTTAGTCAGTGAAGAAAAATGTCAGGAAACCCCCCAGGGCACAGACAGGAAGTGTCAAACAGGCATTATTCATCTCCCAGCATTGCTAAGGACCAGGCTCAGCTGGAAGAAGACAGTTAAGCTGATAAAAGAGCTTTTATGAGCAGACTCCACACTTAATCACATCGGCTGAGCATGTGACGTGGAGAGGTCTCTTTGGAAAAGAAACCGATTTCCATACAACTAAAGCCAGTAGTTGTTCTGCACACAACATCAAAATAGCTGTTCATTTGGCGCAATTCACTGAAAAGAATCAATTAGTTTAGTGGGAAGATAAATAACAACAACAACAAAAATAGCTAAACTCTCTTGGCACGATCCAAACAGCCAGTGATTATGCCTAAGGAGGGGGATTTTCCTGTTTCAATCAGCTGTTTTGTCCTCACTGGCCCAGTCTGTGCTGGAGAACGTTAACTCAGAGCTGCCTCCCAACCCAGGGAGCTGCGCTGGAGAAACTGGCTTCAGCTTAGGACAGCCAACTGGTAAACAGTTGTTAAGAAAGAGGCATCATGGCTCCGTGCCTGTAGCTCAAGCGGCTAAGGCACCAGCCACGTACACCAGAGCTGGCGGGTTCAAATCCAGCCCGGGCCTGTCAAACAACAGTGACAACTACAACCAAAAACTAGCCGGGCATTGGGGTGGGTGCCTGTAGTCCCAGCTACTTGGGAGGCTGAGGCAGGAGAATCGCTTGAGCCCATGAGCTGGAGGTTGCTGTGAGCTGTGATGACACAGCACTCTACACAGGACGACAGCTTGAGGCTCTGTCTCAAAAAAAAAAAAAAAAGAAAGAAAGAGGAATCAAACAGAACTCAAGGCCAAGGGTAGAGAGCTCTGGGCAACCCTCCTCTATTGTCAGCTTCTGTCTTTCATCTTGGAGGTAAAGGTCTAGGAACGTCATGGTTCCAGGATTCTCTTCTCCAAGAAGACTTGTCTAATCCTTGAATGACACCCACAGAGATATTGGCAGGATGGGCCACGTAATCTGTGGGGTCCCTTGTTTAAACTTCATTAGGAATTTCAAGGTGGCAGCCGCACAGCATTAAACTAAGCAGGGGTCGGGGGGCCCGGGTAAATGCACAGGTTGTACATGTAGGAAGCTGGCCTGGAGACAGGCTGCAAGGCAGACTGTAGTGAGCACTGGACCGGGAGTCAGGAGCCTCACCCAGCCTCAGGCTGGCTGAGTGACTGTGGGTAAGTCAGTTAGTTTCTCTGCGTCAAAGTCCCTCATCTGAAAACCTAAGACAAAGGACAGATACTGAAGGAAAATTTGAGGCTTTAAATCTTGTGTGCTATTTATAACATCAATCTTTTAGGAATCAATATTTCCATGAATATGAATATCCTTATCCCTGAGAATGCTTTGTTCCAACCACTGTCATTGCATTTCAGCCAGCCTGCATCCCATCACCTGTTCACTTCCTTATAAGACTCACAGTCTCTAAATCCCCATATCATCCAGAGATGGGGCTACAACGTTTATTAGCTAAGTATAATACCCACTAAAGGTGCCTTTCGGAGATTCACCTGCCAGGCTGCCCTCTTCTGAAATTGCCTTTCAAGGTGAGATTAAGCCACCCAGAAAGTCAATCCAACTGTATAACACTCACTCCTGTCTTGGCACCACTTAACTAAATTACAGACCCTGATTATCCATCCTGTTTGATAGTCTGAATTTGGACTGATGTAAACCATTTCAAAAACCTAAACCTACCCTCACAGAATTTTTAAAGACAGAACATTTGTTTGGCATTTCCCATTCTGCAGATGAAAATTTACATGTGCTCCCTTTGGTCTTCAGGAAATAGAAATAGTATTTCCAATCCCATTTTATGTGTGAGTTTTTTATAGTGAAAGGAATATAGACTTGGCTCCGGAACCAATTATATTTTTAAAATATCAAAATATTTTTGAGAAATAGCAACAGCACAGGGATATATCTACAGTGGGATGACCTCAAAGGGGAGCCACTCACCTCAGTGTATGAGTTCTGTCTGCCTAAAATAGTTCCATCTTTTTAGTCACACCCACACATTAATGACCCACTAGGTGCAGACACACATAGATGCTTTAGAATGGCTGTTTTGGAATAGTGGAGCTCTTCCTTCCAAAGAAATATCATGCAGAAGCCCAATATGTTATATAAAACCTGGGTTGATTGAATTAGAACAAGATAAAGCAGCCTCGTCCATCTGGCCACTCTCCACTTCCTCCCAATTACCCTGGTCCTTGCAACCCCCGGCCCCCTTCTAGCACAGCTAGAGAATCCTAAGAGAATTTGAGCAGCCTGTGTAAAAATTCATTCTAGAACATTATGTTCAACTAGCAATCGTGGCTTCATGATTCAGGGAGGAAAAATGGCAGGTAATCAACTCAGAGAAGCAGTAATTAGTTAACAGAAAAAAAATGCAACCAATTAAGCAAAGATTAATTGCATTTGAAGATTAATCATATTTATATTCATGGAGCACAAAAGTATACATTAAATTTGTTTGGAAATACGTACAAATCTTCCCAACCCACGCTTATAGCTATTCTCCTCAACAAACGGAGGTTCATAGCTCATTGCAATTTGCAAAGAGAAAAGCAACTTTCTATCTCCCACCTGACTCCTCCAGGATGAAATGTGCATCAGGCAGAGGGCCCAGGCATCCGCGGAACCCCAGAAACCCCAGCCCCAGATGTAGCACGGACCCGGCAGATGCTAGTGGTTTCTGGTGGTTCCTTTGGGTGAAGTCTGTTTTCACTAGAGCTGTGAGCTTCCAAGGAGTGGAAAAACTCGGATTCACTTAGAGCCTCAGAGCCCTCACTGCTTCCTCCCAACACTGGAGTCCCTGAGAAGATACAATTTTAAGTTGACATGTGTGAAAACCAGGGCATTTCATATAGACTAGGAGTAGAAATCAAGAAACAAGAACCAGAAACACAGACATGCAGTGGGAAAGATAAGATTCCCTTGGAAGAGTGTCCCACTTGGGGATGGAGTGGGGAGCGGGAGGATAGTGTAGTTCCGGGAAGTTGGCCCACGAGCAAGTATTGGCATATAGACTTGCCTGCAATGGGGGCCCACTGGCCTTTGCAATCCCAGGAGACAGTCTTGAAAGCTTACCTTGTGCGAATGTTTACTATGCATCCTTCCCTTAACCTTCCCATGAACCAGGTGCGTCTGGTCCCATTTCACCCTTGGCCATGGACTGAGCCCTAGAGAGATGGAGTTGCTTGTCTCCGTCACAGGCCCGGTAAGAGCAGGTTCTTCTGACTCCTACATCCTCTCTCTTGGGTTTGCACCGTGCTGCCTGCTACACCAAACCGGCAGACTCGGATGTCCTGTCTACTTTATTGTGGAATGTGGAGAGCAGACGATTAAGAACAGTCTTCCCACCTCTTCAGCCCTGAGATTCCTTTTCCCAGAGCCAGCTGGTCCTGGCTCTCCATGGACCCAGCACCCACTCCTGCCCTGGGGGAAGCCTGTGAGGGGTGGCTGGGCATGCTGGCCTGACACACAGTGGACCCACAATCTTCTCTCTCAAGCCACCTCTCTCAGCCATTTACCTCTTGGCTTTTCCCAGAACAGCACAGAGCAAACAGCCGCGGCATTTCCTATGAACACATAGGTTTTACTACTGTCTTCCTGCTTCGGGGATTTAGAATACATTTATATGGTTCTTGTAAATGCCAAAGATAAAGCGTGGAATGCAGCTCTTATTCCCTCCCTCCCCTTCCTCCAATTTCCAGTCCTCTTAATACAGGAATGGGCGAGACCCCAACTGTTGTAGCCAAATGTGCTGCCCTAAGAATCTGAAAAAAATAAATCCAAAGTGTCTTGCCAACACCCTCCAAAGTCAAGACCTTCCACAGGGAGTGGAGAATGCTCTGCATTCTACTTTTAGATGAAAAAAATACATATATGTAAATAAAAGGAGATGGGGAAAATAGTTAAATAAAACATTTATTCATGTCCAGAGAATTTTTTAGATTAATAATAGCTTTTGGTCTTTGGGTCAGAGTGATATGGTGAGTTTATCCTTTGAATCTACCCTGTTCTCCAAGCCTAGCCATCAAAAAGAAAAAGTTTTTTTGAGATAGTATCTCACTCTGTCACCCTGGGTACGGTGCCATGGTGTCATAACTGACAGCAACCTCAAACTCTTGGGCTCAAGAGATCCTCTTGCCTCAGCCTCCCAAGTAGCTGGGATTATAGGCACCTGCCACTACACCTGGCTAATTTTTCTATTTTTGGTAGAGATGGGGGTCTCACTCTTGCTCTTTCTATTTTTGGTAGAGATGGGGGTTTCGAACTCCCGAGCTCAAGCAATCCACCTGCCTTAGCCTCCCAGAGTGCTAGGATTACAGGCGTGAGCCACAGCCCCAGGCCATACATTGTTTTTTACATAAAAAAGACAGGACCCAATTAAAACCAAAATAAACAAATCCAAGGACAAGAAAGTAGACAAACACAACAGTGGTGAATTCTGATGTCACAAGTCCGTGGGGCTCCAGGCAAAAAAAGGGCAAGAGTTCAGTCATGGAAGGAAGTTTTCCTGGTGGGAAACCGGAGCCCAGATGGATGAGGATGTGGGGCAAGTAGTGACACAGTGAAATTGGGATAATGGCACATCCTTACAGGTGGAGAAGGAGGAAGAGAGAGGCAAAGCCAAGGCCTGGGTGAAGCTATCAGCAGGAAGGAGGGATCAGAAACAACTCCCAGCTCAGATGAACTTACAGATAAGGGTGCTCAAAGGCACAGGAAGGCAAATAGTCAACAGAAACTTACGATCTGTGAAGCAACCTCAGAATGCATTTCAAATGATTCTGTTGAAGCTCTTGGAAACACAAAGGAAGAGCTAACCATGAACTTCATGAGGACTTTATAAAGGAAAACCAGGGGTTGACAAAATCAGAAGAAAAAGATATGGAAAAGAATCCATCAGAAATCCTAGGAAAGAGGAATATCATTGTGGAAATAGTGGTGTGCACGCCACCTCCTCCGTGCAGGACACCCTTACTCATGCTGGACATAGAATGACACAGGGGAAATGTGGGGTTCAGACTGCGGGGGGTGGGGGGGAAGATGCTTGATCATCAAAGAAAGTCTCAAATGAGTGAGAGAAGAGGGTAAGACAGAGAGAACAGAAGTGCAGGAAAAAAGTGAGGGGTGTCCACCACAGTGTGGCCCCTCGAGTCACCCCCCACCCCACCTCCCATTAGCTTCAGAACCAGCAGGACTGACACCCCCTGCCTTCCGGGGCTGTGGAGCCTTCAATGAGGATACTAGTGGCCGCTGGAGGGTTGTGGTGAGGACAAAGGGCATTTTCCATGAAGGGCTCTACCCTGGCACCTGTGGCTCAAAGGGATAGGGCGCCAGTCCCATATGCCAGAGGTGGCGGGTTCAAACCCAGCCCCAGCCAAAAACCACAAAATAAATAAAAAAAAAAAAAAGAAAGTTCAACTTATCACGGAAGGAAACACACACAATAGCTCCTAGAAAGATATTGTTTTCATATAGTTCAAAATAAATATACTAAATAAGTCTCAAGTACTTTAAAAAAGAAAGAAAATAGCTTTTTTAATAATAAAAAAGATCATGGTATCTTAAACGTCACCTTCCCTTGTTATCAAAGTACACTATTCTCTGCCTATTCCGGTCGTAAAAATGTCATGTAGACAGATTGTTTCTGACTCCTATTGGTAGTGGCCTTTTTTTTTTTTTTTGGAAACTGCCTGAGAAAGTTTTTCCCTTCCCTTTTAGAAGCTGCCATCTCACATGGCTCCAGTGAATCAGAATCAGATGGCCACACTGATGGTTCATTTGCTCCCTGGACAGGAGAAAAATGCTTCGAAATGACTTAATCCTTTTACTCTCTAGGGTCTTCCTTCTAAGTGCTCCCTCTTAATTCAATAAAAACTTATCTGTGTTAATAAATGTCTGTGTCTGCTGCAGACTGGGAGTTGGCTTCGCCTGCTGTACACCTATCATCTGATAAACAAGATACCTACGTCTGCTCTCTGCCGCTGAGTGGACATGACGTTGTGGCTGACTGTGGGTGAGGGTTCATTTCCAGTAGTTGATACCCGATCCCCACAGGAAAATAGGAGTTCTGATTCAATAAAACAGAGCGGAATTAGATTTTCCAACATAAATAGAACCAGAAACACCTGTGCACAACTGCCCAGGGCAGCGCTGGTAACCCTAAAAAGAGCGGGGTTAAGGTGAAGAATTCTGTATGTCTGAGGTGGTCTGGGCATCACAACGGAAGGAATAGTCTTAATATAAGGCTGACAATGTTTTTCTTCTTTATTTACTCATCTGTGACTTTTCAAAGATTAGGAATTATTTCAAACACTCAAAATAATTGATAAATGTTTGCCAAATTTCCATCAGGTTGATCCACCTCTCTAAGAAATAAGATGTCGTAGATATAACTAAAACTCCATCCCCAAAACATCTCCCAATCTCTCTCCTTAAAATAGCTACTGTCTTGAAATTGACATGCACGTTTTGTTTTACTATGTTTCCATTAGGTTCCCACAACTATGTAATAGTATGTGCTTTAAAACTAACAAGAATCCACCTTCTTCCACCTCTTATTTTTTCATTCCTTATTTTGTTTTTGAGATTTCATTCATTTATTTTGGCCATAAATACAGAGGGTGCCAAAAAAATGTATACATATTCTAAGAAAGAAGAAAGAAAAAAACTGTATTAAATTTGTAATACTCAAGTCACATGTGACTTCTGCAATTACAAGAGGTGCTTCACTGTGACTTGTATTCATCTTTTGTTACCAGCACACATTGAGTATTAGAATTTAAATACAGTTCTTTCCTTTCTTAAAATGTGTATGCATTTTTTTGACACCCTCTGTAGTTACAGGGAGCCTACAATGGATAGCAGTGTTTTAGGTACCGGGAGGAGGCCCTGAAAAAAAGGAGAAAGACAAAACCCCTCATGATGAGAGAGACAATAAAAAAAAGATAAGTAAGCAAAAATACATACTATGGTATAAATGAAATATAGTATGCATGAAAAATACACTATAGAAATGGTAAGTGCTAAAAAGAACATTTAGGGAAGAAAAGAGAATAAATAAATAGGGAACATGTATGTGTGGGGGGGTTGGCATTCTAGAAAGACCACATGGTTTCAGGTCACCCTCTGTGTGGTGTCATGCTGTGTAATAATGACTCTATTATACATGGCAGGCTGTAGTGCGAATCCTCACTCACAGCTCCTTTGGGAATTACCTAGGCACAGTTCATGCAAATCTTCACCACTTCCCTGCAGGATTCTACCAGTAATATACCTATCAACAGAGTATTGGGAATTCCATTTCCCCACACACTTGCCTGTTCTCATCACACTTCTAAATTTTGCCTTTCAAAAAGGTACACACAATAACGCACCACTGTTTTCATTTGTATTGCCCTGATTATTAGTGTGGCTAAGCTCCTCCACACTGGCAGTTAGGTCTCCTGTCTGGAATTGTCTGTTTACATCCATCATTCCTTTTTCTATGGGCTTGTCTGAATTTGATTCATTTATACAATTCTTCTATAAAATGTGGATTAATACCTTTTCAGTTACAGGAATTGCAGATATATTTTCTGTTTCTGTGGCTTGTCTTTTTACTTTGTCTGTGGTATCGTTTGCGATGCAGGATGAACACCAAGGCAATCAAAACGACCAAGCCTGTCCTTTGTCATTTGTGTGGTTTGTTTCTTAAGAGCTCCTTTCTGGCAGCGCTGTGGCTCAAAGGAGTAGGGTGCCGACCCTATATGCCGGAGGTGGCGGGTTCAAACCCAGCTCCGGCCAAAAATTGCAAAAAAAAAGAACACCTTTCCTACCCCAATGCCATAGAGATATTCTGCTATATTTTCTTCTTAAAGTGTTATAGTTTTTCATACTAGTCTGTCATTTATCCATTTATTCAACCATTTCTGAATGAAATAAAAATTTTTTTACAAACTTATTTCTTCTTTTTCTCTAAAGATGGCCAATTATCCCAGCACTATTTGTGAATTGTCTATGGATCATCTGTTAATATAATAAGACTTCTGTCAAATGGCAAGTTTTCAAATATGAGGCCTGCCACTGTCAACATAACACTGAAAGTCCTGGCCAGAGCAATCAGGCAAGAGAAAGAAAGAAAGGGCATCCAAATAAGGAAAGAGGAGGTCAAACTACCCCTGTTTGCTGACCTTATGATCTTCTATCTAGAAAACCCTAAAGACTCCACCAAAGGACTCCTAGATTTGATAAATAAATTCAGCAGAGTCTTAGGTTACAAAGTCAATGAACACACAATCAGTAGCCCTTCAATTTACTAATAACAATCAAGCTGAGAGTCAAATCGAGAATGCAATACCATTTGCAACAGCTGCAAACAAAACGAAGGCCTAGGAATATGCTTAACCAAGGAGATGAAAGATCTGCATAAGGAGAACTACAAACACCAACTGAAGCAATCATAGATGGCACAAATAAATGGAGAAACATCCCAGGCTCCTGGATTGGAATAATCAACACTGTTCAAATGTCCATACGGCCCAGAGTGATTTACAGATGCAACATAATTCCCATCAAAATATCAATGTCGGCCAGGTGTTGTGGCTCACACCTGTAATCCTATCCTTCCGGGAGGCCAAGGTGGGTGGATTGCTCAAGCTCAGGAGTTCAAGACCAGCCTGAACAAGGGCAAGATCCCATCTCTACTAAAAATAGGAAAACGAGCCAGGTATTGTAGCAGGCACCTGTAATCCCAGCTACTCAGGAGACTGAGGCAAGAGGATTGCTCAAGCCCAAGAGTTTGAGGTTGCTGTGAGATACGATGATGCCGTAGCACTCTATGTAGGGCAACAGAGTAGGCCTCTGTCTCAGAAAAACAAAAACAAAATCAACCAATGTCATTTTTCACAAATCTAGAAAAACTAAACCTGGATCCAAAAAAGAGCTTGAACAGCCAAAGCAATTTTTTTTTTTTTTTTTGAGACAGAGTCTCACTATGTCTCCCTCAGTGGAGTGCCATGGCATCACAGCTCATAGCAACCTCAAACTCTTAAGCGATTCTCTTGCCTCAGCCACCTAAGTAGCTGTACAGGCACCCGCCACAACGCCCAGCCAACCAAAGCAATCTTAAGCAAAAAGAATAAAGCTAGAGGTATCATATTACATGATTTCAAATTATGCCATAAGGCTACAGTAACCAAAACAACATGGTTTGTTGAGACGTAGACCAATGGACCAGAGTAGAGAACCCAGAAATAAAACCATATTATCTATGACCTGCTGATTTTTGATACAGCAGACAAAAATATACGCTGGAGAAAGGAGACCCTATTCAATAAATGGTGCTGAGGAAACTGGACAGCCACATGCAGAAGAATGAAATGGGGTTAAAGAATTCCATATGTCCAAGGCACTGGGAGGAAACACTGAAAAACAAAGATAGACAAAACCCCTTGTGATGAGAGAGACAATAAAAAATCTGCCCAAGGGTTGGTTTTTGTTTAACCGTTATGGAAGAAAACCTAATGGTTGTCAGAGATTTCAGTTTTTAAGGTTCTCTGGGGTCCCCTTGGCCAAGAGAATGTCTGTTCAGTCAGTTGGACAACTTAGGATTTTATTTTTATGTCTCACTAAGAACTATAATTCGTCATTTTAAATTATAGATTTATTTATTTATAAAAGCTGTTTTAACTTCATCCCACAAGTTTGGTTAAATTAATTTTTGAGATTTTATTTATAATTTTTTATCATTATTATTTAAAGGCAAGTTTTAAAATTGATCAATGTAAGTTTGGGGAGCTTGTGGTATTTGATTATAATTATAATAAGTATATAATATGTAATTTCATATATAATAAATTATTATACTAGTGAAGCACCCATATTTTATTTTTTCCCCAATGACTATAAAAATAATGTTAAAATCTCCTACCAAGAGTCTAGATTTATAAATTTCTCTTTATAATTCTATCTTTTTGTATTTTTATGATTTTATGCTAAATTATTAGGTAGTTAAAAGTTTAGGTTTATTATGTTTTGTGCTGAATTTTCTTATGATACTTATGTGTAACAAACCTCTTTATTTCCAACAGTATGCCTTAAAGTGCATCTTATCTGCTATTAATATAGCTTTAGCAGTTCCATTAGTATTTGTCTTTACTGTGAATTTTTCTGTGTCATTATATTTTTAGTATATTTCTTATAAACAGTATAGAGTAGGATTTTTAAGAATCTGGTCTGAATCTCCATATTGTATCTGGTGGCAAGATACCTTAATATGTATTACAATTAGTTAAATATCGGGGTTTACTTTCATCCACTCTCATTTTTCATTACACTCATTTGATACAAACAAAAACTGAAAGAATTCATTGTCTACACATCTGTGCTACAAATAGCATAAAGCAACTTCTTCAGGCAGAAAGAAAATGATGCCAGATGGCAGTTCAGATCTACAAAGGAATGAGAGAGGCTGGGATGGGTGAAATATAGCAGACGTTTCCCCCCCATATTTTAAATTTCGTTATTTGATAATAGATTAGAGTAAAAGTGATAATATATCATGTATTATTATAGGACAATAACATAAAGGATGCAATAATGAAATGTAGATTTACTGTTGTAAAGTTTCTACCTTGTACATGAAATGACTTAAAATTATTTGACATTAATAATGTACATTGTAAACCCTAGATCAACAACAACAAAAAAAGGCAAAGAAGCACACACAATAAGCCAATAGTGGAAATAACACAGAATCATTAAAATTACTCAATCCAAAAAGAGAGAGATAAAGAGAAAAAACAAACAGATGAAACCAACAGGAAATAGATGGCGAGATGATATATTTAAGTCCAATAATGTAATTAAACACATCACATGTATATGGTCTAAACACTACAGTCAAGAGACAAATATTGTTAGATTGGGGGGAAAAGGCAAGACTCAATTATATCCTTTCTATGAGAAACTCAACCCTACTTCATGTGTAAAGACATAGGTTAAAAGTAAAAGCAAAAGATATTTCATGCATATATAGCCATGAAGTGGCTATGTTACTATCAAACAGAACAGCAGATGGGAGAGGAAAAATATCCTCACAATTCATAACAATAAAGAGGCCACTTACTGAGGCTGTAACAAACTAAATGTGAATGCACCCATTAGCAGAGCTTCAAAATACATGAAGAAAAAACTAGTAGAAGTAAAAGAAAAAGTAGACACATTCACAATTTAATTGGAGATCTCAACACACCTTTCTCCGTAATTATTAGAAAAAATAGAAGTCAGTATTGCTAGAATATTTGACAACACTATCAACCACTACTTTGACTAATCAATACTTAGAGAACACTCCCCCCAACAACAGTAGAATTACCCTCTCTTTTAAAGAGCACAGAGATTATCTATGAAGGATAAACCAAATTCTGGCCTATAAAAGAAACTTCAATAAATTTAGGATTAAAATCATACAAAATACTGACATTATCTGAACGTAATGTAATTATAAGCTACTAGAAATCAACAGCAAAAATACATCTGTTAAAGACCCAAACATTCAAAATTTAAAAAGCACATTTCTGAATAATCCGTAGGGCAAAGGAAAAATATGTGAACTAAATGTAAATGAAAATACACCATTACAAAATGTGTGGGATACAGTTAAAGAAGTGTCTACAGGGAAGTTTGTGTTATTAAATGATTATGTTAGGAAAAAAGAAATATCTCACCCCATAAAAATCAAAAAGAAGGGCAAATTAAATACAAAATAAGCAAAAGAAAGAAAATAACAAAGGTAAGAGTAAATATCAATAAATAGAAATGATAGAAGAGGGTTGAAAGTAACATAAAATAAAATAGAAATGAAAAGGAAATTTTAAAACAAAATCAATGAAGACAAAAGCTGATTATTTGTAAAGATCAATAAAATTGGCAAGCTTTTAGCCAAACTGATCAGAAAAAGAAGACAAATTATCAACGTGTAGATAGATATGTTTAGATACTACAGATCTAAAAGTATTAATGGGATAATAAAAAATATCAACAATTTTGTACCAATACATCAGAAAACTTAGATGATATAGACAGATTTTTTGAAATATATACATTGCTAAAGCTAATTAAAAAATAAAGATAACCAGCAGCCCAATACTTATTTGTTTTTAAATGAATTTGTAATTACAAACCCCACAAAGAAAACGCTAGGTCCAGATGGCTTCCCTGGCAAATTCTACCACATTTTTAAGGAAGAAACAACCATCATTTTGCACAAACTCTATCATCTGATAAATGACCCATCTATGAAACATATAACCAAAATCACATTTAATGGTGAAAAGCTGATTTAGGCTTAAGTTTACCTCTAAGATTGGTAACAAGACAAGAATGTTTACTCTTACCACTTCTATGCAATATTATGTTGGAGTGTAGGGAAATGAAGTGATAAAAGGAAGCAAGATTTATATAGATAATATGATCATCTATGGAAAAAAACCTAATAAATCTACTAAAAAGTTGCTAGAAATGATAATTTTAGCAAAATGTCAGGATTAAAAGTCAACATACAAAATATGTGAACTAGCAGATAGAATTGAAATTTTTTAAAAGTGCTGTTTATAGTGGCATCAAAATATATGGAGTATTTAGGAACAAATTTAACGAAGTATTTACAAGATCTGTGCACCAAAACATACAAAACATTGGGCGGCGCCTGTGGCTCAGTGAGTAAGGTGCCAGCCCCATATGCCGGGGGTGGCGGGTTCAAACCCAGCTCCAGCCAAATTGCAACAAAAAAAATAGCCGGGCGTTGTGGCGGGCGCCTGTAGTCCCAGCTGCTCCGGAGGCTGAGGCAAGAGAATCGCGTAAGCCCAAGAGTTAGAGGTTGCTGTGAGCTGTGTGACGCCACGGCACTCTACCTGAGGGCGGTACAGTGAGACTGTCTCTACAAAAAAAAAAAAAAAAAACATATAAAACATTGCTAAGAGAAATTAAAGATGACCTAAATAAATGTAAAGTTATACCATGTTCGTAGCTCAAAAGACTCAATATTGTTAAAATGTCAATTCTCCTTCATCAAGGCAATTTCAATAAAATCTCAGCAGATACCTTTTCAGGAGAAATTTACAAGCTGGTTTGAACATTTATGTAACCATGCAAAGGATCTAAAGTAGCCATAAAAAGTTTGAAAAAGAAATAATTGGGGGAATTATATCCTCTGATTTATACCGTATAGTAAAATATAACAAATAAGAGAGTGTGGTGTTAACAAGGGATAGATATCTATATCAGTCAAACGAATTGTAATTCCCCAAATAGACCCACACATGAGGTCAATTAATTTCAGACAAAATGCCAAAATAATTCAACTGAAAAAGATGTCTTTTTAACAAACAGTGCAAGAGCAATTGGATAGCCATATGCAAAAACATGAAATTTGACCCTTATTTTACACTGAATAGTGCAAAGTATTAACTTGAAATAGATCACAGACCTACATGTAGATCCCAAACTATAAAACCTCTAGAAGAAAATAAACTTCAAAGTGTTTATGACTTTGGATTAAGCTAAGACTGCCTACACAGAATACAATAAGCACAACTATAACAGAAATACTTGAAAAGTTCATTAAAATGTAAAACTTTTGCTCTTCAAAAGACAGTATTTAAAAAAAAAAAAATTAAAAGGCAAGCCAGAGACTGGAAAAAATGTTTATAAAACATGTATTTGTTCTGGGTTTATATGCAGAATATATAAGAATATTCTTACCATTCACTAAGAAGACGATGAGCCAACAAAAGTGGGTGAATTCTTTACAAAATAAAATATGTAAGTGGTAAGTAGACATATGTAAATCTCAACATCATGAATCATTGGGGAAGTGTAAATTCAAACTACAACAGCATACTACTGATGCCCACTAGAATGGCTGAAATTAAAAGTACTGAGCTTGTTGTGGTAAGCAGGATCATGTTCCCTAAAGATGTCCATACTCCAATCACTGGAACCAATAATTACATTACCTTACATAGCAAAAGGTGCTTTGCCATATGTTGAAATGGGGACATCATCCTGCATTAGGCGGTAGTCTCAATCTAATCACATGTGTCTTTCCCTGTCATGGTCAGAGAGAGACGTGATGATGGAAGATGGGCTGAGAGGTGTAAGGTGACAAATCCTTGGCTTTGAAACTGGAGGAAAAGCATCATGAGCCAAGCTGGGAACACCAACCAAATTACAGCCAGCAAGAAAATGACCAGGGAATGAGCCAAGAAATGTGGTCCTTCAGAAAAGAACACAACCCTGCCAACACTTTAATTTTCGTCCAGTGGACGTCTGACCTAATAAATGTGTGTTGTTTAAGCCACTGAATTTGTGGTAATTTATTGTAGAAGTGTTCCAAGTGTTGAAGATGCAGAACAACTGGAGCTCTCAGGTGTTGCTGATGGAAATGCAAAATGGTGTGACCATTTTGGAAAACAGTTTGGCAATTCGTTGTAAGTTAAACATAAACTTACCACGCAGCTCAGCAATATCATTCCTAAGCATTAGTCTTCTAAAAGTAGAAACAAGTGTCTGCACATGTTCATTTGAGTATTATCAAAATACTTTTAATAATGTTCATTGCAGCTTCAGTCTCAGTTGCTTACAAACTGAAAAAAAAATTCAAACGTCCATCAACTGGTAAATGGATAAAGAAAATGGAATACCTCTCTGCATGAAAAGGAATTAACTACGGATGCAGGCAACAACATGGAAGCATCTCAAAACTCATTGTGCTAAGGGAAAAAAGGCAAACCAGAAAAAAAAAGGCCATTTGATTCCATTTGTGTGAAATTCTAGAAAAGTCAAACTATAGTTGTGGTAAGGAGATCAATAGTGAAGGTGGGAGATTAGATAGATGGAGAGGATTGACTGAAAGAGCATGAAGGAAGTTTTAGAGGTTATTGTCATATTTTAGCTTATAATTTGGGTATTTACGCAACTGTAAGCATTATTGAAATTTATTAAATTGTACATTTTAAAATTGGCTAACTTTTCATATGTAATTTATGCCTTGGTAAAACTGCCAGCTGGCCACAGTGGCTCATGCCTGTAATCCCAGCACTCTGGGAGACCGAGGCAGGTGGATTGTTTGAGCTCAGGAGTTTGAGACCAGCCTGAGCAAGAGCGAGACCCTGTCTCTACAAAAAATAGAAAAACTAGCCTGATGTGATGGTGGGCATTTGTAGTCCCAGCTACTCGGGAGCCTGAGGCAAGAAGAGCCTAAGAGTTTGAGGTTATTTTGAACTATAATAATGCCATGGCACTTTACCCAGGGTGACAGAGTGAAACTGTCTCAAAAAAAAAAAAATAAATGCTTAAAAACAAATAAAGTTCAAGAATGGAGAAGCATGAATCTTATGTACTCAATTTTGATATGAGGACAATTAGGGACACAGTGGGGGGTGGGGGAAGGGGAGAGCAGAGAGAGAAAGAAGGAGGGAGGGGTGGGGAAAGGAAGAGCAGAGCGAGGGAAGGAGGGAGGGGGTGGAGCCTTGGTGTGTGCCACACCTTTGGGGGGCAAGACAGGATTGTAAGAGGGACTTTACCTAACAAATGCAATCAGTGTGACTTGGTTTCTTGTACCCTCAATGAATCCCCAATAATAAAATAAAATAAATAAAGTTGATGGGATTAAGTCATCATCCCAAAATAATGAACAATAACTTATTAATTGAATCCATCTAAATTTGTTGTGATTAGTGATATATTTGCATTTTTGTTGTTTATTTTTCTCTTTGTCATCTCTTGGATTCATCAGATTCTTACCTGTTATTGCCATCTGCTATTTTAATTCATCTTCTTTTCATACTCCCCAAATACCTATAATAAATCATTATTATTTTATTTATTTACTTTTTTGTTGTTCTTGTTGCAGTTGTCATTGCTGTTTTACCTGGCCAGGGTGGGGTTTGAACCTGCCACCCTTGGTATATGGGGCCAGCACCCTACCCACTAAGCCATAGGCACCACCCATATTATTTTAGTTCTTTTATACAATCAATGCTTATTTAGATCTACTCACATGTTTTCAGATTTATTTTGTCAACTTTGCTTCTTCTATCACACTTCCTTCCATCTGAGTTCAATTTCTTTCTTAGGTACAGTTTTTTGGGGGGTGAGGAGGTGGGGTAATTCTTTAAAGAAAAATCAGTGAATGGCAAATCCCCTAAGCATTTGTTAACTAAGACTCCCTTTATTTTTTCCCTCACTCTAGTTTAATAGTGTAACTCTAAGAAAATATTATTATATTGTCTTTTGATCTCTATTCTGAGTGTTAAGAAATCTCTTGTCATTCTAATCACTGATATTTTATATGCAATATCTTGTCCCTCTTTGCAGAATTTCTCTTTTTATTTAACATTTGATAGTCTCACTAGGAATTATCTAGATGTGAGGGTTTTTTTTAATACATATGAAGCTTGAGATTCATTGAGATTCCTCCATTTGAGGATTCATGTCTTTAATCAGTATAGTTATCATCCATTTTCCTTCAAATATTTTCTTTGATCCTTTCTCTCTAATACCTCCTTCAGGAACTTTTACTAGATTTGTAAAATCTTTAATTTTTCAGGTTCTTAAGCTCTCTTTCATATTTTCCATCTGGTCTCTCTGCAATGCAACACAGGTAATATGCTCTATTCTTCATTTCAGTAATTCTCTCTTCAACTGTGTTAGTGGGCTGCGTAAACCAAATAATGAAGTTTTCATCCACTGAATATATCTGTCATATCTAGAAGGTCCACTTAGTTATCTTTTAAGTCATTCTTTATTTATAGTGCCTTGATCTTTTCTCCAGGATTTCTTTCTATGGTATTTTAATTATTTTTTTCCTTTTGAGACAGAGACTCACTCAGTTACCTGGGCTAGAGTGCTGTGGCATCATCATAGCTCACTGTAATCTCAAACTCTTAAAAGCCATCCTCCTGCCTCATCCTCCCAAGTAGCTGGGACTGCAGGTATGCACGATCATGCCTGGATAATTTTTCCTTTTTTTTTTTTTTGTAATGAAAGGGTCTCACATATTCCAATTATTTTTCGTATGCTTTCCTGCTCTTGGATAGTTTTTCTATTACCTCAACTTCATGGTACTTAAGTCTTACTGTTTGTTGTGACTGCTGATTCTTGGTCATGGTGAATTATTTCATTGTATACTTTTTTTTTTTTATCATGAGTTCATCATTAATGGAGCTTATTTTCTTAAAAAATACAGTGGGGCTATGTTGTTGAAGTGTCACTACAGGGTGATTTGGGATTTCAGGCATTCCAGGGGTGTCCACTTTGAGATAGATTATGTTTATTTCCTTACTAGGAGTTTCCTGAGCCATGTAGATATTTGACTGTGTTCTGAGTGGATTAAAGGCATGTTTTGGACCCAAACCCAAGGGCAAGGCCAGGGCTTAATTTTCTCTAGGGAGACTTTTTTTTTACCCCTAAACTCAAGCTGGGATAGTTTTCTTGTCCTCTTCCCATGCCAATAGACAGATTTCTTCCAATCTCCCTTTCCACTGGCTCTTCAAAAGTCCCTAATTTATACCTCTCAAAATTCCAAGATCTTGTCTCCTGTCCTTAAATGAGTGTTAAAACCCAACCTCCTAGTCTTATTGGGACCAAAAATAAACTCCCAGTTCAGATTAAGAATATATTACCTTGACTTTTTTGACTCCTCCTTATTTCTAATATTCATGATCTCCACCATGCAATTTCTACAGGGTTACATGTATCCAGAATGCCTGTGTGTTTGTAGCCAGAGTGATTTCTTAGTCCATCATTTTTCTGGAGCTAAAGATCTCCTTCTGCTTTTATTCATGTGGCCACCTCCCAAGAAACATAATTTCAGAGTAATCTGTGACTGTTTACACAGCTCCAACCCTCATTAGTCAAATTGAAATATTTGGCCGATAATCCAAATGTTTTTATCTACACAGTGCCAAATATCCAGATGTGTGTGTCCAATTCATCTGCTGTTCCAAAATATAATAAAATTGTGTTATTAAGCACGTTGATATTTCACAAATTCAGGGATCCTAAGGGTGTAATCCTTTCTCTTATTTGCTGAGATGCATTATATTAGAGCACAGAACTTTCATTGTGTCACATTGATTTATACTGCCATGATTCTCTTCCTTGCTGTTATTGTTATTCTCATTGCTTTTCACAATATAGTGTTGAGATCAACAAGTATTTGTTAAACTTCTGGCTGAGGGTGAAAAGAACAAAAAACATTCTGTCCTTTGGGGATATTAAAATCTAGATTATTTATTCATTCCCTCAGTTCATAATTTTTTTACTAAGCACATATCAGGCTCCCGGGCAAACAGTGATGTACGACAGTCTCTGTCCTCGTGGAACAGACCCTTTAGTGGGACACAAAGAATCAATCATACAAGAGGTATGTCATAAAAATTGTAATAAATTTTATGTAAGTGAGTAAAATTGTGGTGGTGGAGTATCTCACACAATCTCGATTTAGTTTGGGCAAGCTTGTCTTAGGAATGACCCAAACTGAGACCTAAAGGACTCAGGCAAAGAGCAATGGGAAAAAGTTCCAGACTCGTCTAGAAACTGTGGGTCAAACAAAGGAGCTCTGCAGGCTTAAGGGGCACAATGACCATCGGTGTGGCTGCAAGTGGCCAGCTAAAGAAAGAGGCAGCTGTTAAATCATGTCTGAACAGGATAGGATTTGGATTTGGGATTTTCTTCTAAGTGCAGTAACCCACCATTGGGGGTGGCAGAACAGAGAAACCAGGTGAAAATGTCCTTGGCTTCTGGTTGGGAAAGGAGCTGCAGAAGGGGGAGTGTGGCAGGAGAGAGAGGAGTTAAGCCTTTGATCTAGGAGTGATGAGAGTGTAGAATAAGGGAGTGACAGCAGAGATATAGAGAAATCTGCCGCAGTTCTTCTGAGAAACACACTCTCTGCCTTCAGACAAATCACTGGTTCTTGCAACCTGTCTGTGAGGCAGTGGAGGGACCACCATCCTGACGTCTGCCCCATCTGCCAGCAGCACGAGAACCAAGTCAGGCCAGTCGGAACTCTGCCAAGGATGCTTGCTGGCAGAGGCTGCAGAAGTCTTCTTGTGAAGTGAATGAAAGCGGCCTTTGGTGAACATCAGCTGAGCAGGAGGCAGTGGAGCCCAAGGCTCACCTGGGAACTGCCTGCACCTCTGTCCTCGTGTTTTAAGGACTTGGGGCTCCTGAATGAATCTGTTCCCCCTTAAGCCTAAACTGGTTCTAGCAGGTTGTCACTTGGCACCAAGAGTTTTGATGAACACAGTGAGATGGCGCCAGGGAACAGGAATACCCCATGTGGGTTCACGATGCAGGCGGGAGAGGAAGCAGATGAATCCCCACCAGGAAGCAGACATCAGACATCCCACATCTCAGAAATCATCCACCCTCTTTATTAGTATTAATAACAACTTCTGAAATCTCTCACTTTGCTGGTTAATAAATCATGGTGGATTCCATTGATACCGTTTTGAAATAACATCAAAACACTTATCCCTAAAGCCTTAAAGATTAACTCATGTCAGAACCAACACACCAAGACTCACTGGTCTGAGCTGGCATGAAAAGTTTTTTTTATTATTTCAGATTAATATGAGGGCACAGATGTTTATGCTATGTTGCTTTCATTTCTAAGGTAAAGTTCAAGTAGTTGAGTCCTTCACCCGGGGGGGCGTGCTGAACACCCTCACATTGTGCACATGAGATGAGATCCCACCACTCACCTCCTTCCTCCCCTTTCTTCTTTCTCTCCTTTCCTTTTTCCCTCACTAGAATATACTTGGGTTTTTCTTCCATGTGGGTGTGTAGTTGTTTATATATTGGTTTCATATTAGTATTGAGTATATTGGATACTTGTTTTTCCATTCTTGTGATACTTTACTAAGAAGAATGCATTTCAACTCCACCCAGATAAACACAAAAGATGTACAGCCTCCATCTTTTCTTATGGCTGAATAGTAATCCATGGTATACATATGCCACACTTTACTAATCCATTCATGGGTTGAAGGGCACTTGGGCTTCACACCTTGGCAACTGTGAACTAAGCTGCAATGAACATTCTAGTTCAAGAGAGTTGAATAGAAACATCTCTGAAGATGACAGATAAATGGCCAACAAACACACACACACACAAATGCTCAACATCTTTAATTATCAGAGAAATGCAAATCAAAACCACTCTGAGTTATCACCTAACCCCAGCAAGAATAAAGTCCCAAAGCTGCAGATGCTGGTGTGGTTGTAGAGAGAAAGGAACACTTTTGCACTGCTGATGGAATTGCAAACTAATACAAGCCCTGTGGAAAGAAGTATGGAGAATTCTCAAACAACTAGAAGTTGACCTCCTATTTGATCCAGCAATCCCATTACTAAGTATCTACCCAGAAGCAAAAAAATAATAATAATAATTTTACCACAAGGACATTTGCGCTAGAATGTTTATTGCAGCTCAATCACAATGAAAACTCTTAAGAACAGAGGAACACACAGATTGCTGGTGAAACAAGCCCAACTCTTTTATCCACAGGCCAGAGGGTCTGCTGGCTATCAGCCCTCAGAGGGAGCTACGTGGAAAATTTATGGTTCAATGGCAGTAAGAAGTGACATTTTAAAAAGCACAATATAAGATATAACAATAAATTGGTTATCAAAGTAAAAAAAAAATGGCAGTAAGAAGATGGCGGAAGATCATTCTTTTCACTAAAGAAGTGACAAGGGAACGTTTCCAACCCCCATCCCCACCCCCAGGCTCTGCTGTCCAACATCTTTTCATGTTTTGATGCCTTATTTGGAATGCAAATGTACACAAACAGTAAAGGGTCCCCGCTGGCTGAGATGTCAGACAGCATTTGTTATTCCAGTTCACTTTTATGAAGAAGCCACAATAACTCTAGCTCTTATTTAGCATCTTTGAAAGCTGATTTCTTACATGTAGGTCTCCAACCGCCCATTCAAGCTTCCTAAATTCACAATACATGCAAAGGGTAGAGACGGGGCCAGGCCCCTTTGGTGGGGCTGCACAGTAAGGGCACTGTACTTGTCTAACATTGAAACAGCCTCCCCCTGACAAAGTGACACAGTGCCTCAAAGATTTAATAACTTAGAAAATGTTCAGGAGACAGTGTGTGAAAAGCTCAGGTTATAAAACTGTGCTGTGCAACCCCATTTCTATAAATAAACATGAATATGTCTATATCTGTGTAATCCGCGTGCGTGCACATACATTTAAAAGATCCTGAAGTGATAAATGGCAAAATGTTAACAACAGTTATATTGCAGGGGAGAGGGAGGGGGTGTGCAGGGGACTATTCTATTTCCTTTTCTTTGCTAAAGTACATTTTTTTCATTTTTCTACGAGAAACATACATGACTGGGATCATGGTCAAGGTTATTTTTTAAATGAACATCTTGAAGACTTTTTATAAACCTTGAAAACCCACAGAAGTAGTTAGGGGTTAATGGGATGGGGGGGTGGAGAATGAGGGGAGGTGTGTTGCTTATTGCTACATTGCTTTGTAAGTTGCAGTGGGACAGGAGGTGTCCAAACAGCATCTGATAACACCACATTACCCACATAAAGGATGGCTCTCTGGGTTCTCCCTCTCACTTAACTAACCATAAATAAACTCACTGAATAATAGCTGGCTAGTACCAGGACACATAATCCCTCCATAATCAGGCTTTTATACTCAGTCCGGATAACTATATGTTCACTCCTTGCTGCCTGAGCTTTGGTAGAAACCACTTAATCACAACACTCCAAGAGACCGCCTTTCAGCCCTGGTAGGTGGGATTCCCCAATTAAACTAAGATACCACCTTGTGCTCTAAACACTTATTAGCATTTCTTAAATGACCTTACATGCTCGCATTCAACCTATTAGCTCTATCCTAAGAGCCTCAGAACTGGGGGGGGGGGGGGTGGAATAAACAGCATAAAACCACATTAAATGACTTTATTTCTCAGCTGATCTCACTGTAATTAATAGAAATACACGCATGCTCACACTCTGGTGTGTGCCCGGTCCAGGAGAGTATGGATTTTGGAGTCGAATAGTCCTCAGTTGTTAGCTTTAGCAGCGTGACTACATTTAGCACAACCAGCCAATGAGGGCAGTAATATTATCCTTCATTATAACACATGGGGAAACTGAGGCACGAGAAAGTTTAGGAACTTGGTTTTAAGGCCATGAAGAGAGAAAGTGAAAGTTGGAAACATATACTTGACTCCAGAGCCTATGTTTTTGTTTTTATCTCTAGCCAGATTATTTCCACCACTCTTACAAGGATGTGACCCTCAGGGGATGTGTACATCTTCAGGTCCTGGGTCACTAAGCAGACATGACTATAGTTTCATTCACCAGCAAACTCTCCCAAGCAAGAGCCTGGGCTGTCTTTCCCCTTTATTTGTACCTTTTCTCCGTCCCACTCTCCCCCTGTGTGCTACACACACACACATACACACAGCCTTCATAAAATAACTGCTTGCACTTGCTGGGGCCTGAAGGGGCTGCAGCAGAGCTCATCCTGGGTGGTGGCGCAGATGGGTGCCAACTCACTGCTCTGAGTCATGGGGAATCAAGTTTTCCTCTAGAGACCCTGAGCTAAGGACACTCCTCTGTTTGCTGTGACAGTCAGTCAAAGGAGAGGCTGAGGCCATTTGAAAGGGGCCCTCAAACAGCTCAAGGAATTTGGCTTCCTGCCCTTTCGTGTACCTTACAGGGTGACTGTGAAGCTCTTGGAAGCTTTCCTGGGAGGATTAATTTTGACAAAACATAGTATGTAACGTGTCGCCTCTTCGTGGAAGCCAGCCATTGCAGCCATTTTTAGGATCTGTAAAGGTTCTTGGGGAATAAAGCCCATAAAGATAGGGGAAACTGTGGGGGGCAGACAGACTGGAAGGGAGTCCTTGAGACACAAATTTCCTCATCTGAACAACGAGGGTGATCATATTATATGTGTATAAATGCACCTGGTAGATGCGCCCAGCACATCAGGGCCTGCCTTAGAGTGGACCATCCAAGAATCTCTACTAGAGCAAATCTAACTTCACTTTTTTTCTTTTTGTTTTTTTCTCTTTTCTTTTTTTTTTTCCCTACTGATATGAGGGTACAAATGTTTAGGTTACGTTGTAACTTCACATCTAAGGTAAAGTTCAAGTTGTAGTTGAGCCCTTCACCTAGGGGCATGCTGAACACCCTCACGTTCACCCACCCCGCACATTATGTGAAATCCCACCAATCACCCATCCTCCTTCTCCCTCCCTCTTCCCCTTCTCCCCTTTGCCTTGCTAGACTCTTGTTTTTGTTTTGTGTGGGCATGTAGTTGTTTACATATTGGTTTCATATTAGTATTGAGTACCTTGGATACTTTCTTCCCATTCTTTGATACTTTACTAAAAAGACTTCACTTTTTAAATTCGGTTTTTAAAACAGAGTATCAATGTTAGTGCCCAAATCCTTCCATCAGGTTTACTCGCATGATCAAATCATGTTCCCCTCGTGAGCAGGAGCAATCTGAAGGCAAGTGTCCGGAGAAGGGAGAACACAAGTCTGTCTGCTGCGCTGATAGCGTATACCAAAGATGCCACTATGCAGCAGACGCGGGGTCAGTGTGTGCACAACCCAACTGCCCTCACAATTCAACAGGAGCTAATTGCTCAGGTTAATCACCCAGTCCCAGTGCAGATCCCAGGGCTGCTTAAAGATAGTCAAAGACTAAGCCCATCAACTCTGCCTTACAGCATTGCAGGGGGGCTCAGTTTGCTCATGTAAATCCTTCCTTTCAGACACATTCTCTGTACAGATGAAAATCACTTAGTAGATGAGCACAGTTACTTCCCCACTTCCTCCCTATCTTCTGAGAAGTCCCCAGCCCCAAATATTTTCCCAGCTGCTCTTCTCTCTGTATAGAACGCTACATCAGGGAGAAGTTTGGCAACAAATAAGTAAATAGATTAGATTAATAATTACTAAGTTCAAAGTCTGTATACTGTATGATTTTCCTTTCATATAACATTCTGGAAAAAGCAAAGTTACAGGGACCAGATCAGTGGTTGCCAGAGATAGGGGGTGGAGGACAGTAGGGCTGGCCTCGAAGGGTCAGCGTGGCAGATGCTGGAGGGCTGACAGAACTCTTCTGTGTATGACTGTGGTGATGAATAGACAATGCTATGTATTTGTCAAAATCCACAGAACTGTACACCACAAAGAATGAATTGTGCCATACTTTAACATATGAAAAACATTTTAATGTAAAAACAGAGCAATAAAACTTTTACATTCTTAATTTGTCTTCATTGCTAGAAATCGCTAAGAAATCTTTTTCTGACAAAGAAAATCTTTCAAATTCTAGCAGACACGGGGGAGGGAAAACATTTGCTTGTTTCACTAATTTGTCATACGTGTCCTGTATCTATTGGTTTTGAGATGATTAAGCAGGTGTGGATTTTTCCCCCCTTGAGAATGCTTAACCAGAGTCTACAAAAGCAGAGTGCAGCAAAGGATTGAACAGTTTTCCAGTGAGATCAGTCAAGTCTTAATCTCCATGACGCCAACATACTTGGCTGCAAAGCGGAAAGTTCAGTCAATTACCCAGCTGTTTTGTCTCTGTGTGTCCCCCAATCTATGTGACTGGTCAGAGACAGGTTTCAGATGATTTGGCTGGTGCCAGGGAAGTGCCATCACAGTTGGCAGCTCTCCCCAGTAACAAATCTTTACGTTTCCTTGACTCCCATCACTGGGGCAGCTACAGTCTGAAGATCTCTGTCATCTCATTTTCAACAGCAAGACAAATCAGCCACTTTATGATGAGTTACAATATGCATTTTTCTTTCCAAATCCCCTCCTTTGGAGCCCGCACAGCAACTACTCCAAAAGGCTAATGCAACAAGGCAGCCTTCAATATCACAAAGGTCATTCATGATCACAGCCACCTAAAAACTTACAACATTTCCACAATAATCACACCAGAACTGATAGACAGTTTTGCATTCATTTGTAATGTTAAGTACTTCATCAACAAGTTAAATATTCTTCAAGTTCACAAGTCTGATGGCAACATCTGAATAGTTTTCTATCACTTAAGTGGGGGTTGTCTGATTAGGGCTGACAGATGTACATAAGAAGGCAAGTTGGTTTACCTGTACATTTTTTTTTTCTTGTAGGGAATATGATAATGTGATAAAATTAGATCTTAAGATGCTTGAATGTTTATGCCTTTAAAATGATATGCAAGCTTTTGTTGCAGAAGCAAAAGGGGAGAAAGGAGTCGTAGAGATGAGTTCCTACTGTTATCTGGGCCTGGTATGCTTGGCTTACCTGAGGGCCATATCCTGAAGATAAACCCTTAGACTCACATTGTAGAATCACAGACTCTTAGGTTAGCAATGGCCTTAAAGATCGTTCTAGTTAGCATTATTTTAGTGCAAGGCTAAAATAACACTCAAGATAGATCAAGAAATTAGAATACACAGTATCCTTTCCATGGTTGACCATCTCCCTACATTGACCACCTACCTGCTAAAATTGACCTCATTTTCATAGACCAGACACGGTCTGACGTGCACCACATGTATGTATCAGTACAATAGGCCTAGTTCCTTATGTTGACCACCTCTGTATGTTGCCCAGGTTATTATAGTCTCTTGGGTGGTCAACTTATAGAGGTTCTACTGTATATTGCAAGAAAACACATAAAGTGGGTCTGAAGCTGAAAAACTCTAAATAACCAAGACAGCTCTAGAGACGAGCAGCTTGATTTCTCTCTCTCAGGTCCCATGCTTTCTCTTTCAAGTCTGCTCTGCTGCTTTCTGTTCAAACGCTCCCTCCCATCTCTCTCAAAATTAACTCTTTGTTGTAGATGCCCCATAATTTCATCTTGCTCCTGGCCCATCATGACTTTTCAGGCTTCTCTTTAGCCTCAAAACCATGGCAAGCTTGCTGGATCACACTGCATTTCTTGGTTTTGAAAGCTCAGAGAGAAAATTGGACCAGGTCAGTTCATCGTGGATGCCAAGGCCCTGTTATGTGTCACTTGCCAGCCTGAGAATTGATGGTCCTGTGATCAGCTGTCAACCCAAATGGCTCCAAATAGGTATTTTGGAGGCAGAGGCTGTGGGTAAGCAGTTCCTGTTAGAGAGGGCAGTGTGGTAAAGCCATGAGATTGCCCCACCTTAGTGTGATAGTTAAGTCTCCTCTACAATTGAGGCACCAAACTCCAAACTCTGAGGCCTATAGCCTCAGTGGGTAGTGTGAGTAAGTTCTAGTCAAGAGAATGCACTGTGTGAGAAGGACGTTGGGGAATAGGAAGACACAGCCTTGTATGAAGGGGCCAACCAAACTAGCTCTGGGTGACTGGTAGATTTGCAGAAAAGAGGGTAGATGTTTCCATTTTTCAAAAGAAGCCAGAAATCTATTTTATGTAAAATCTCCCAAACTTTTTAAACACAGGACAATCCAAGCACTCTCGTGCCTCCTCCTCCACCCTTCTATCGGCCAGATGGCCCTCAGTCTCCAGCCTCCTGAATACACAGCAAGAAGAACAACATCCTTTAGAGGGAAGACCATTCCAAGTCCCAGCTGTTCTGATCATTCAAAATTCCTTCATGTATTTGAATCTAAATCTGTCTCCTCACAGTCTCTGTCCTTTATGACATGAGAGGGGAAAAAAATCAAAAGCTTCAACCTGATAGTGAAATGAGTAGTTGAAGACAAAGCACCTACTTCTTCTCAATCCATTTCCTGTGGATTGAGAAGGAATCCCCTGTGTGATCCATTCCCTTCACCAGCCTGATTGTCCTGCTCTGAGCACTCCCTGGTCCTGGTTGGTTCACGGTGGTAGTTGCGTCTGCTTTCATCCGTTGGAGATGCTATTACAAAATACTAAGGATAATTTATAAACAGCAGAAATTTATTTCTTACAGTTCTGGAGGCTGGCAAGTCCAAGAGCAATGCACCAGCAGATTTGATGTCTGGTGAGGGTTCTGTCTGCTTCATAGAGGGCTCCTAACATGGCAGAAGGGACAAAGCAATTCCCTTCAACCTCTCTTATGGGGGGACTAATCCCATTAATGAGGGTGGAGCCCTCCTGACTTAATCACTTCCCAAAAGTCCCACCTCTTAATACCAGGACAGTGGAGATTAGGTTTCAACACAGATTCTGGAAAGATAACATCCGGATCACCATGGGATCTGAGGTCAGATTACCAGGAAAGAGTTATTACAGGACTTTCTCACATGAGACATTGTACTTCTATTACTATAATTGAAAATTTTTTTTACGTGGCAAGTTCATGCCATTGAGTCATAATGCATTTAAAGCAAACTAAAGTGGCTAAGCAAGGTGGCTCACACCTATTGTAATTCTAGCACTCTAGGAGGCCAAGGTGGGTGAATTGGTTGAGCTCAGGAGTTGGACACCAGCCTGACCAAGAGCAAGACTCCATCTCTACTAAAAATAAAAAAATTACCCAGGCATAGTGGTGCACACTTGCAATTCCAGCTATTTGGGAGGTTGAGGCAAGAGGTTTACTCAAGCCCGAGAGTTTGAGGTTGCTGTGAGCTATAATGACGCCATGGCACTTTACCCAGGGTGACAGAGTCAGACTCTGCCTCAAAAAATTAATTAAGCAAATAAAGTGCTTTGTTTGTTTGCTTGCTTGCTTTTCATATGAGCACTTACTAAACTTGACTTTTATCACCCTGCCCTGTAAAGCTGAGTTCTTTGGACCTGAGCAAATAAATGCTTCCTATTAAATCTCATTTTGTTAGATTTCACTCAGCCAGTCAACATCTTCTTTATATCCTTCTGGTCTTGTTGCTGTTAACCCACACATTAACTTGTCTATATATAATCATTACTCAAGTATTTATACTCTATCTTCCGAAAAGCATGCCAACCAGCATATCAATCTATCTGTTTTATAAATTTGTTTCTCTTTCTTTCTTTGGCATATTTTGCCATAATATATTGTCAAAATTTCACTTTTACTCTCAGATGACGTTTGATAATTCTTCCCTTTTATTTATCTGGCCATGAAATTCTATCTTCTTTCCTTCAAAGGTTTGAAATCTATGCTTCTAAAATCCAAAGCATATAAGAAAAAGGCTGTGCTCTGTACTCCCCTCATCGGGTGTTGCAAAGTCCAAGACAACAAGAACATTTTCTCCGCAGGTTCTCATCATTTTTGCATCTCTGGTCAACAGTTCTCTGTTGAACAGAATTCTGTTCCCAGCAACAGTTTCCATCATTGCTCCTTCTGGCTTCTGAGAATTAAAACAGTCAGCATGATCTGTTTCCAGCAATGATGGCGCAGATGATATCAGATTAATCCCCCACTGAGAACAACTATAAAAGCTGGATAAAACACAAAGGCCAACTGTTGGAAGGCATTGGACAACAACCAAGGCATCCAGGGCCCCCGAAAGGGCCAAGATCCCAAAGACACAGGAAATGCATTGAAATGTGCCTGATATTCAGTGTATGTTTTCCTCTCGAGATATGGCTGACTTATAAGTTGTGTGTGTACAGACCTAATGTCACAGTTTGTATTCCTCAAGACAGAATGAATGAGCACAATATTTATGAGTGCCTTTAGATTCACCCTTGGCAGAAGTGGGGGGGAAGAAAACAGAATCTGTTGCAGGCTCAGCCTCTGCCAAGCCCCCCACCAAGAGTTTAGAGCTAGAGCAACACTTTGGAGTTGTCCCAAGTTACTGCCCAGAAGCAGGTGCATGCAGGTTTTATAACCCCAAGTCGAAAAAGAGCTTGGTGCAGGCTGCCCTGCAAGGAGATGAACCTTGGGGGCAGCGGTTTTCTTCAACAGAGGCAAATCCCAAAGAGGGCTGGAAACTGACAACACCAGCAGTCAGGGGAATAAGTTTTTCATTCCTGATAGGAGATCTAGGCAATGCATCATGCTATCTATCACACCTGGAGACTGAGAAACTGTATAAGTCAGAGTTCTCCAGGGGAACAGAAGATATATTCAGTGGAACCTCCATACTTGATCACCTCCTACATGGGCCACCTCCTTAATTAAGTTGACCTAATTTTCATAGACCAGTTGTGCACCACATGTGCGTATCAGTACAGTAAGCCTACTTCTCTATATTAACAACCTCTGTATGTTGACCCATTTGTTATAGTCATTGGGCAGTCAACTTACAGAGGTTCTATGTATATATCCTATGTAAATCAGTAGATTGAGTAAAAGAAGATAGCCCTCACAAATGTGGGCAGCTGTCATCCAGTTAGCTAATTAGGTACATATCTATATCTATATATACACAGACATACTTTGCACACACACATGGGATGTCTGGAAAGTATCCAGTCATGTCTATCTTTATTTTTCATAGCACATGACTGGATACTTTCTGGACAGCCCTCATATATATGGAAAAAATTGATTTATTACAAGAATTGGCCCAGGAGATTATGGAGGCTAAGAATTCCACCATCTGCCATTTGCTAACTGGAGACCCAGACAAGCCAGTGGTGTAATTCAATCTGAATCTGAAGGTCTGAGAACTGGAGGTGTTGGGGAGTGGGAGACATTGGGATAAGTCCCGGTCTAGGTCCAAGCCTGAGAGCCAGGAGCACCAGTGTCTGAGGTCAGGAGAAGATGTCCCAGCACAAACAGAAAGAGTTAACCTACCTTTCCTCTGCCTTTTGTTCAATTCCAGCCCTCAACAGAGTGGATGACATCTGCCCACATTGGTAAGAACCATCTTCTTTACTTGGTCTACTGATTTAAATGCCATTCTCTTCTGGGAAAACTCTCAGTGACACACCCAGAAATTATGTTTTACCAGGTCTCTAGGAATCCCTTAGCCCAGACATAAAAATTGACCATGACAGAAACTAAATAGAAATCAGCCATGTTATAAAGCTCATCATTAATTTCAGTAGACTTAGAGTACAGAAGAGACAAAAATTGGAGTTTAGGATGTGCCAAGAAGGAAAGACACTGACAAAAAGCCAAGCTTTTAGTTGAGACTTGGAAAAGCCACCCCGGGAGTAAGAACAAAATTTAAAATAAGTAACCAACCTTTGATAAAATTAAGGTGATCAGCATACACTCTACCAGCTTGACAGAAGAAAATTAAATCCTCTCCAATGGAAGAAAACATCATCTAAACACTCTAGGATATTTCATGTATAATGTCCCGCATTCAATCTTAAAATGACCAGACACTCTCAGGGGGACAGCAATAAAGTGGAGAAAGGTAAGGAGTAGAAAGAGAGAAAACAGAAAATAAAAATAGACCAAGAGAAACAGAAAATAAAAATAGACCAAGGTGATCAAGATATTAGAGTTAACAGAATGGAATTTTAAACTACTATGATCAATAGTTCAAGAAAATAACTGTTGCAGTAAGCCCAGGAGTTGGAGGTTGCTGTGAGCTGTGTGATACCACGGCACTCTACCCAGGGTGATAAAGTGAGACTCTGTCTCTATAAAAAAACAAACAAACAACAACAATAACAAAACTGAAAAGATGGAGAATTCCACCAGAGAACCAAAATCTGTAAGAATCAAATGGAACTCCTTGAGTTCGAAAAATACAATAACAGAAATTAAGAATTCAATAGATTAAACACAGCAGAGGGGAGGTATAGTGACTTGAAGAGAAACATCCAGCACAAAAGGGGGAGGGAGAATGCTTTTTTTAAAAAAAAGTTTAACTGGATCAGCACCTGTAGCTCAAGCAGCTAGGGCTCCAAATACATACACTGGAGCTGGCAGGTTCGAATCCAGCCAGAGGCCTGCCAAACAACAATGACAACTACAACCAAAAAATAGCCAGGTGTTGTGGCTGATGCCTGTAGTTCCAACTACTTGGGAGGCTGAGGCAAGAGAATCACTTAAGCCCAAGAGTTCAAGGTTGCTGTGAGCTGTGTTGCCCAGCACTCCATCCAGGGCGATAGCTTGAGACCTTGTCTCAAAAAAAAAAAAAGCTTAACAGACATTTGGGAACCAGTAAAAATGTCTAAAATCCATGAAATTGGAGACCTAGATGGACAGATAAGAAAAAATACAGAAGAAGTATTATTTCAAGAAAGAGATACTGAGATTTTTTTTTTTTTCTTTTTGGAAACTGACAGATTTAAGAAGGTTAGGTTACCCCACATCCAAGGATGACTGCAGAGTTGTGTGTGGAGCTTTTCATCACCTAACAATCTCAGGCAGGACACTTTCAAGACAGCTGCTTGGGGAAGCATTTAGGTCCACACCTCACCCCCGTGAAGTGAGTGTATCATCACCAGAAGAGGAACTGAGGCTGAAGGTTAATTCCTAGTCTGACATCCCCGGACTCACCTGACATCTGACCTGGTACAAAGAGAGAAAGTGAACTGTGCTGGGCTTGAACCCAGAACTGTTGGACTCTAAAGTTTCTGCTACTAACCTCTTTGCTAGCTTCCTTCCCGGGGCTACATATTTACTACATTCTCTGCTAATACCTTGTTTAGATGAGCCCCACCGAGAATTCTGATGAGAGCAGAGAGGTTCCAGGCACACAGCTCTAGGAAGTATTTTTGGATGGCTGGGTGCCCCAGAAACCTCTGCCCTGGGAGGAGGTTCCAGAGGAGAGGTAAGAGACACATACATTCAATTTGTTGGATGTTTTTGGTTTTTCTATTTTTTATTTCAAATTAATATGAGGATACAAATATTTAAGTTACAGTGTTCTCACTTCAAAGGTAAAGTTCAAGTTATGAAAGAGACCTTCGCCAGAGGGGTGCACTGAACACCCTTGCATTGTGCATATTAGCCGAGATCCCACCAAATGCCCTCCCTCCTCCCCCATCACTCTGCCCCCTCCCTTCTCCCTCTTCTCCCTTGCTAGACTATTTTTGTGTTTTATCATTCCTATAAGCAATTTTTGGTTTTTCTTGACAGCTGGTTTTGTGCTTAAGAAGAAGCAAGCCTTTCTACCTTCCTGTCCTTCCTGTATAACTTCCCCACCTCTAAAGCACTCAGTGTTCTGCTATGGTCTGGTTCACACAACAAGGGGTTAAATAGGCTTTTGTGGGTTAATCCTCCCAAAGGTAATAGGCCCACTTTTACCTTTGGGGATCTTCAGAATTGTCCTCTGCAGGCTGCAGGCCACAGGGCATTGTCTTCCTTGGTTTCTAATCAGATATTGGGGAGGGGAGGATCTGGTTGTGCCTGGGATTCCCAAGGCAGAAATTTGCTTTGCTTTTGGGTGTATTGTAGAGACTACAGCCAGCCATCCTGGCCCTTTCTCGGTGCCTGCCCAGGAGCTTGGCTGCTTCTGTCTGCTTGCAGCAGCCAAGCCTCCTGTTCTAGTTTCCAGCTCCAGAAACATTTACAAGGCCCAGTCAGATGCCAGGCCCCACGCCATATGCTGAGGAGTCAGAGTAAGAGGCAAAGACTGAGATAGGAAGGCTCTACCCAGTGGGCATCAGGCCAGGGTGACCAGGTAAGGGGCCTGGGAGGAAAGGGAGCCGACACCAGGTGAGGGAAACCCGGAGGCTCAGCACTCAGGATCCTGTGGGTCAGTATTCCCAGTGATCAGAGCCCTGTTTCTCCTCTACCTCGTGTTTCTATCCACACACTGAGAAGCAATGCAGTCCAGCAGGTCAGCACATGAGCTGGGGGAGGGGACAGTAGAGCTGGGCCAATTGATTCTTTTTTCTTAACCAAGAATTTGAATTTTGGATCTCACATTTATCAGCTTGGGCCAGCTTTGTCTAAGTCTCATTTTCTCTATCTGTAAAATACAATGTGACACATGTATTCCTAAACAGGGGTAGGGTATAACACCCCCAAACTTCGTCAATGATACACAAAATAAGACAGGCACCTAAGAAAAGTGGTAGTGCTGTGTCTTAGTTGATTCGAGCTGCTATAACAAAATACCATAGACTGGGTGACTTCAAAAACAGTTCTGGAGGCTGAGAAGTCCAAGATCAAGGTGTCAGCCAGTTTGATTCCCGGTTTACAGATGGCTGTCTTCTTGCTGTGTCTTCACAGGACAGAGAGCAGAGAGAGGAAGTGAGCTCTCTCGTGCCTCTTCTTATACGGGTGCTGATCCTAGCATGAAAGTTCAACCTCATGACCTAATCACACACACACACACCCCAAAACCCCATCTCTGAATCACATTCGGGATTAGGTTTCAACATATGAATTTACAAACTTTTGGTTAGTATCACACTGTTTGACATATATTCAATGATTAAATATATAACTTCTTACAGATAAGTATAGGGCTTCACCTTGAGCAAGACCTTAAGTTTGCTTGTGGCACTGGGCATTGCATGCATTGTAATTTGTGAGTTATTGTGTTGTTGTAGAAAGAGGATTATCTGAAACGGGATAAAAAGAGATAACACCAGATGCAGATGGGCATGGCTCCAGCACATGGCAAATGAGGTAGCTGTTATGTGTTTGAGGGGAGTGCATCTATGCATTTTGTATATTGCTATGCAGCTTGGTTTAGCTGGCACAATCTTTTGCATTCACCTAGTTTGTGTTTGTGTGGACAAAATTATACATCATCAAATGCAACCTTTGCATTATGCTCAAATTGTGCCCTAACATGTCAATTATGTTAAAAAATGTTCATTTTTAAAGTGAGTATTGCAGCAGAATTTGCTGTACTAACTGCCTTGTGGAATGTTATTAGGACTAAATAAAATAATTCATGCTAAGTGTTGAACTTAGGACCTGATAAGTGGTAGATTGTATTGCTTGTATAATGAATATACATCAAATTATTATATTTCAAACAAATGAAAAAAATGAATGCATGTGTGCAAGAATGCCTAACTGTGGAGTATGGCATGGTGGTGAAGGAAGTGTATGAGTGGGGGAGGAGAGTGATGATTTTATCTTGCTGAAGTGAAACTTCCTTGAGCAGTAAATGACTTCAGAGCCCAACAGCAGAAATTTGGGCAGGGCTCAGCTGGGTGATTCTTCTGTTCCTTATGATATTAAACAGAAGCCATTGATGGTATTCAGATAGTAGGTGTGCTGGTCTAAGGGTCCAAAATGACTTCATTCACAGATAGGTTGCCTTGGTAAGATGACCAGAGAGCCAAGCCTATCTGAGACTGCCAATTGGAATACCTACATATAACCTCTCCATGATAGTGCTGGTTCCAAGAGCCAGGAAGTAGATGTTGCAAGACTTCTTCTTACCTAACCTTGGTAGTTCCAGAATAATCATTTTGCTGCATCCTATCATTCAAGCAAGTTATTAAGTTCATCCAAGATTCAGGAGCAGAAGTGTTAGATTCTTGGTGGGAGTAACAAAGACTCTGGGGCCATCTTTGATTGACCAGGCTTCTCTTGAAATCTCAGCTCCATCATCACTTCTGGAAAACTGGAGTGGAGCTTTCCACTACAGATGACCCTCCTGGGTTCTCCTGCTCTATACTGTGCATATTTCAGCTATGATATGTAGGACTCCATTGTACACATTGGTTTATCTAATGTTGCCCACAGGCTGTAAGCTCCAACATGATAGAGACTAGGCTTCATTCATTTGGCTTTGAATTTGTAGCAACTTTGAACAGTCTCTAGCACATGAAAAGCCCTTAACAACATCTTGAGTAAATGGATGAATCAATAAACTAACAGACAAATAAGAAAGGGTCACCTCTATCTCTTCTGGAAGGAACCATGACCATTCTCCTAGTTTTCCCTGTACAGAAATACAGTGCCTGACACTTAGTCAAAACTTAGTATTTGTTGAAAACCCAAACAAGCTCACATACTCAGACCCCACTGTCTGGCCAGGGCTGAGAGACCCGGGGCTGTGGCCCAAGAAGAATGAGGAGAATATTTTCAGCTATAGCCTAAATCTGGGGCAGGTTGACAGCTGAAATTAAGACCTGAGCATTAAGACTTCTGGTTATAGTGGATAGGACCAGGAATTAGAGTAGGTAACCACTGTGACTCCCAAGAGAAGGGACAAATGAAAATTGGACTGAATCATGGGAATTTGCAAAAAGGAAATAGAAGGCTGCTCTCCTATTGCTGCCACTTCTCAGTGGGGAGCATTTTCATGTGTGCACACATCAGGTGGGCAGGGGTGGATCATTGCTGATACTCATTGAACTTCTCCCAAGACCTGCCTACTATACCAAGCAGAAAGAAAAACCAGTTTTGGGTTCAGTTGAGAGCTTTGGAAAGAGGAGAACGTACCACAGAAAACACGCATATACTAATGGGGGTGCTGTTAGTTACCATTAGCAGTGAGCCAGGTGTTGATGGTGTGACTATTTTAAGTCTAATTTAATTTAGCACTTGGATTAAAGTGCTATTAATAAGGTATGATACCAACTGTGGCTTTGGTGTTGGAGCAGCTGGAAGCTGACTTCGCCTGTGGAGGCCGTGATCTGCACAGGTCCTGGTTCAGGCTCTGTAGCAGGGGGCTCCAGTCCTGCCTCAGACAATTAGACCAAGTGGGTAGAAGCCATAAGCCCAGAGATGACAGCTCTCCCGGAGCTCATCAAATCAAGTTTTAGTTCCTGTCTGCGCTGAGGCCTCTGTGTGGTTAGAATGTGCAGGGCAAGAAATGTATTAGAGACCCCCGGGCTTTGTCCTGCCTGGCCTAATCCTTGAGGAATGACAAGATGACATGGTTTGTTCCAGCTGGGAAACCCCCTTTTTCATAAAGGCCTTTGGTATCTTCCACTGGACACAAAGAAACTGCTTTCACCTGCCTCCCTGAATTGGCACAGAGGCCGAGGTGAACTCTGTCACAGGCCCCAGTGCATCTGGGCTTCCCAGGCAGCCCCAGGTTGGCTGTGAGGACTTTTTTCCAGAACAAATTGAAGGGATGCACCCTGTCCTGGTTGTAGCAAAACCACAGGCCTGGCTGGAGGAGGGGTGAGGCCTGAAGACTCCCACCTACTGTGACCTACTCTGCAGGTACCTGGGGGCAAGCAGCCTGGCTTCAGCAGCCTCAGCAGAAAACAATTTCTTCAAACAGAACCAAATGACAAACAAGTCAGGCTGAAGCATGTGAACCAGACAGCTCTGCTGGAGGCATCGGCGTGCGAAAGCTGCGCTCCAGAGGGCCTGGCTGAGACTGATGCCAGGTGGTGACAAGGAGTCCTCTCCAAGCTCCCCTTAATGCAGGAGCAAACCAAGGAGTTAGTGGAGGGAGCTCGGCCTCACCCCCATTCTGCAGATCAAGACCTCAGACACTGATCTGATGGGCACAGGCATCTCAACGGGAATTCAGCACCACACATTTGGGGGCTGAAAATGAAGCCAGCACAAGAAGCATCTGGAAAACGCTGAGCTGGGCCTGCTACCTGGCAGGCAACACATCACTTCCTGAACCTCCCTGGCCCAGCGCCCACCCTCCCAGCCTGGGCACAGGGGCAGTGACACATTCTAAATTAGACCTGTCCCTTTTCTGTTTGTGAGATGTCAGACTGCTCACAGGGGACCCAGGCTGGCGTTCTGTCTGGGGCACGGTGACGAGGCTTGCCAGACTCCCAGGCCCAGGTGGCCACATATTGACAACTTGGGTCTGGGCCTTGGATAGACAACTTTAGAGTTGTCCTGGAGGGAGGGAGGTACAGGGAAAAGAGAACATTCAGTGCAGAGAGATTCTGCCTGAAGCTTTGCTCTTGCCCAGGAAAAAGGCCCGTCACCAAGTCTGTTTTTCCATTGTTATCTGTAGTTCATTGCCTGGTGAAGACCAAAGTGGAGACGCATCTTTTGAAGGGTGTTTTGTCATCACAGAGTGGTAAACGCATCCATCTTTCTGAGCATACACATAGGATCCCATGTCTCTGTGCATCCTGGGTCCAACCTGGCTCCTCAGTGGTCATAGTTCTTGCACGCTGAGGGTCAAGGACACACCTTATCTGCTGGAAATGTCAGCCTGGTCTCCTCGGCCTCCCTCCCGTCCCCATTCCTCCAGAAGTGAAAGCCTTGGAGGAAAGGCTGGGTTCCTCAGAGCCTGTTGACTGTCTTGGAAATGTGTCCTGACTGGCGACAGGCACGATGCCCATTTTGCTATTAATACTTACCTAGTTTCCAATGGCTGCTTCCACAGGGGAAAGCCGCCCTCTGCATTCTTGCAGGAGGAAACAGGGGAAGGTGGGGACAGCTGGGGACACAGGCACACAAACCTGCTATTTCCTCTCCTCAGAGGTGGGAGGCCAGGAACTCTCACCCTCCCAGCCAGCATTTACCTCCAGGGGGAAATGTCACTTCCATTTGTTTTAATCCTTTTTCCTCTGATTGTGTGTGACAGCATTTTCTATCACATGATGCACAGAGCTGACTTGGGGAGGTTTACAGAGCCCAGTGGCTTCCTCTTCCCCTCAGTGGGAAAGGCTGTCCCTGGAGCTCCCTGTGTTGTTCCTATAAAATTGTCAGGACGTTTACTGAACTCTAATCCTGGATGGCTGCAGGTGCTACACCCCTTACCCCTATCTCTCTTCTTCAAAGAAAGCCTCTTTCCTTTGCTTTCATCTTTGGCATCCACACTGCAGTGAGGCTATAACTGGGAACATGAGCCTGAGACAAATCAATGAAAACTGATTAATTCAGAGTGAGAGAGTGGGATGTATGTGTGTAAGTGAGAGAGACAGACAAACCGAGAGACAGAGAGTGTTCACCTGCATCCTGTAATCATGCCCTGCTTCATTAGACTAAACATCACTCCCGGTGGCGGGGGGCGGGGGACCTACAGCCTTAAGGCCACATGTGGCCTTCTGGGTCCTTGGAGGCTGCAGGTTCCCTACACCTGCAAGAGTAGAATAATAAATTAATGCTAACATTTTATTATAACAGTATTGTAATAACAAATACAACATAGGCCATTGGAAAAGGGGCCAAGCTCGGTGGCTCATACCTATAATCCTAGCACCTCCTCCACGAGGCCAAGGTGGGAAGATCTCTTGCTCAGGAGTTCAAGACCGACCTGAGCAAAAGTGACACCTCATCTCTACAAAAAATAGAAAAATTATCTGGGCATGGTGGCAGGCACCTGTAGCCCTAGCTACTCAACGGATTGAGGCAGGAGGACTGTCTGAACCCAGGAGTTTGAGATTGCAGTGAGCTATGATGATGCTACTGCACTCTAGCCCAGGTGACAGAATGAGACTCTGTTTTTTTTGTTTGTTTGTTTGTTTGTTTTTGAGATAGAGTCTCACTTTGTTGCCCAGGCTAGAGTGCCATGGCATCAGCCTAGCTCACAGCAACTTCAGTCCTCCTAGGTTCAAGCAAGCCTTCTTAGTAGCTGAGATTACAGGTATCTGCCACAACACCTCTCTAATTTTTCTATTTTTAGGAGAGATGGGGTCTCGCTCTTGCTCTTGCGCAGGCTGGGCTCAAACTCCTGAGCAACCCTCCTGCCTCAGCCTCCCAGAGTACTGGGATTACAGGCGTGAGCCACTGAGACCCTGTCTTAAAAAAAAAAAAAAAAAGTCCCCAGGCCAAGAATTGCTAAAGCATATAATGCATACAGAGCATCTTACATACATGAACTTGCATGACGTTAGTAACACAACCATAGTCCTACAAGGTTAGTACCATTACCCATTACCCCGCTTTACACTGAGGAAGTGACTGGAAGGTGTGAGAGAAGATGGCAGAGGGAGCCTTCCAAGTTTCTAAGAAACCATAACTGTTCAGGATCTTTTGGGGAAATTCAGCAGAACAGGGTTGGGACATCCGGGCTGACTTGGTGACTTGCTGTATGCTTAACTAAAGGCCTCATTTTTTTTTTTTTTTTCAAGTAACTGACATTGTCTGAAGCCCTCGGAGCGTCAGAGTGAAAGGACTTCCACCCCGTGGATGACCAGAGAAAGGGAGGGGAGAGAGTAAGTGACAACTAAGAGACACTTATTAAAGGCCCTGCTCCGAAGCAAATGCCATAGGGGAAAAAGAGTTCTGCGGTCAGTGAAGACTAGGAAACGCTAATTAAATAGACTGGAAATTCCTTTCACAGGACTTGTCAGAGCTTTTAAGAGTCACATGCCCATGCACCATGACTCTTCCAAGGACAAAACCCAACATGAAGCCTTCCCTCCATTTCTGAGACCCCTGTGAGGAGACACTCGTGGGACTAATATACAATAGTCCTTCCTTAGCCACAGTTTTGCTTCCCACGGTTTCAGTTACCCATGGTCAACTGTGGTCTGAAAATATTACATGGAAAATTCCAGAAATAAACTTAAGTTTTAAGGTGTGTGCTGCCCTGAGTCAGGTGATGAAATCTCAGATGGCCCTACCCCATCCTTCCCAGAACATACATCCTCTCCTTGTCTGGGGTCTCCACACCGTTTACCTGCCCACTAGTCACTTAGGAGTCTTCTGGGTTATCCATCGACCGTCCAGATATCACAGCGCTTGTGATCGAGTCACCCTTACTTTAGAGTTAATGACCCCCAAGTACAAGAGTAGTGATACTGGCAATACAGACATGCCAAAAGTTGTGAAGTGCCTCCTTTAAGTGAAAAGATGAAAGTTCTTGATGTAAGAAATTAAAAAAACTGTGTGGTGAGATTGCTAAGACCTGCAGCAAGAAGGAGTCTTCTACCTGTGAAATTGAGATGAGGGAAAAAGCAATTTTCACTAGTTTTGCTGTCTCACTTCAGATTGCAAAAGTTGCAGCCACAGGGTGTGACAAATGCTTAAGATGGAAAAGGCATTAAATTTGTGGGTAGAAGATATGAACAGAGATGTGTTCTGGTTAACAGCAGTCAAGTTCAGGTACAATCCATGGTTTCAGGCATTCACTGGGTATCTTGGAATGTATCACCGCAGAGAAGGGAGAGGATTACTGTACTTTGGGAAATACTTGGTATCTGACCTAACCAATATTTACACTTTTACCGTCAATATTGGCCTGAACTTGAGGAATCTCTCTGGTTGTCTGAAAAGACCTGAATGTCTGAGATATATTAAAAAGTATTTGGATGGATCACTTGGGAGACATACAGAAGGATTTGGTTTGACCATTGGGGGACAGAGAACAGCTGGGCCCTAGCACCCACTGTGTCTGCTAACCTCTCCTCCCCACGCCCTAACCTTGGGGCCAGTGAACCTAGAGGGGAGGTGTCAAATATCAGTGACACCACAGAAGGAAAACATCAAGCTCCCCATTTTGTCTGCACAGTGCCCTCTTCCTCACCAGCAAATGAATGACAAACCTATTGATTTCCTTAAACTAGGAGCTCCTGTGTAAGTTTCCTTGTTTATGTGTGTAAACATGAAGCTGTGTGAACTTGACTAGTTGTACTTCACTACCCAGGAGCAGCACTATAGAAGGCATTAGTGGCCATGAACTTCAAGAGGCTCAACTACTTCACTAGGAGGTTTACTTATGCGGTCAGGCAGTACAAGAGGGTGAGGCAAAAGGACCCCATTGGAAGCTACGTAACTTCTGGGAGGCAGGAAGAAACTGGGGGTTAAGGGTGGTTCTTACTGCCAAGAGCTTCAAAACACAATTACATACACAACAACTGTACTTTACAACCCTCCCTAGTAACCAGTCATTACCCACCCTACAGAAACTTCCATTAGAATGCTTCTGCACACAACCTTGTCTTACTGACTCTCCCAGGTACACAATTCTCCCCTGCTGACTGAAGTAAACGATCTCCTTGTTCTCTCACCCACCTCCTGGACACAGAAGAGATGTGCTAGATCAATATTCCTAAAGCATTATTTTCACCATGTTCACTTCTCTCTGAAACTTTGAATGCTACTTTGAATGTGGCTTCAAACTATCCATTCTGCTTCATTCCCACTGTCCTGCTGCATGGGACCCTGATCCAGCCAAAATTGCTCTCCCCCCCTCACCTCAAATTGCACATTCATTGAAAACTCTTGGTATGTCCCCACTTTGTCAGCTTTCTTTATGTCAATTTCCAGCCTCAAATGTCCTTTTAGACTAATGTCAGCAGGAACAGTGAAGTAAGAACCTCTGAAAATCATCTCTTCCCTAAAAACAATGTGAACACTGACAAAAATTATCAGACCCATTTTTTTCAGAACTCAGAAAATTTACCGCTTTCCAGTTGGGCGCTGAGTGGTTTTTCAGATCATGTCTGGTGGCTCTGTGGATTATAACAGAGAACATGGCGGCCCAGAGGGAATGGACCCCGATGGTGTCATCGACAGCAACTGGAATGAGATTGCTGATAACTTTGATGATATGAATTTAAAGGAGTCTCTTCTTCAGGGCATCTATGCTTACGGTTTTGAGAAGCCTTCCACTATTCAGCAGAGAGCTATTATTCCTTGTATTAAAGATCCAAAAGGTAATTCTGGCACTTGGAGACTACATGGGAGCAACTTGTCATGCTTGCGTTGGTGGAACGAATGTTCGAAATGAAATGCAAAAACTTCAGGCTGAAGCACCACATATTGTAGTTGGTACACCAGGGAGAGTGTTTGATATGTTAAACAGAAGATACCTCTCTCCAAAATGGATCAAAATGTTTGTTGTGGATGAAGCAGATGAAATGTTGAGCCGAGGGTTAAAGGATCAAATCTATGAGATTTTCCAAAAATTAAATACAAGTATTCATGTTGTGTTGCTTTCTGCCACAATGCCAATGATGTGTTGGAAGTGACCAAAAAATTCATGAGAGATCCAATTCGAATTCTGGTGAAAAAGGAAAAACTGACCCTGGAAGGAATCAAACAGTTCTATATTAATGTTGAAAGAGAGGAATGGAAGTTGGATACACTTTGTGACTTGTATGAGACACTGACCATTACACAGGCTGTTATTTTTCTCAATACAAGGTGCAAGGTGGACTGGCTCACTGAGAAAATGCATGCCAGGGACTTCACAGTGTCTGCTCTGCATGATGACGTGGACCAGAAGGAAAGAAATGTCATCATGAGGGAGTTCCAGTCAGGGTCAAGCCGTGTTCTGATCACTACTGACTTGTTGGCTTGTGGGATTGATGTGCAACAAGTGTCTTTGGTTATAAACTATGACCTACCTACCAATTGTGAAAACTATATTCACAGAATTGGCAGAGGGGGTCAATTTGGGAGGAAAGGTGTGGCTTTGTTACTGAAGAAGACAAGAGGATTCTTCATGACATTGAGACTTTCTACACTATTACAGTGGAGGAAATGCCCATGAATGTGGCTGACCTTATTTAATTCCTGGGATGAGATAGTTTTGAATGCAGTGCTTGCTGTTCCTGAATAGGCGATCACAATGTGCATTGTGCTTCTTTGGAAATATTTGAATCTTGTCTCAATGCTCATAATGGATCAGAAATACAGATTTTGATAGCAAAGTGACATTAGTCGTGAGCTCTTATGAGGAAAGTCATTGGCCTTATCTTCCTTAGAGTTAGACTGTTGGGGTGGGTATAAAAGATGGGGTCTGTAAAATCTTTCTTTCTTAGAAATTTATTTCCTAGTTATGTAGAAATGGTTGTATTAGATGTTCTCTATCATTTAATAATATACTTGTGGACTAAAAGATATAAGTGCTGTATAAAATCAGCCAACTATGTTAAACTAGCAGATCTGCCTTTATTGTGTTTGTCATTAACCTGAATAGAAAGGCCTTTAAAATTGATTTTTTTTAGAAAGGATTTGAATACATTTTGTTTGGTATTGTATTTATTCAATAAAGTAATTAGTGCTAAGTGTGAACTGGACCCTGTTCCTAAGCCCCAGCAAGCAATCATATCCTAGGTGGGGTTAAATCCCCAGTAAAATTGCCAAATTGCACATGTCTTAATTAAGTTTGAATGTTAAATAAATTGTATATTCACTTTTTAAAAAAAAAAGAAAATTTACCAAAGTCTTTTGGCAATCCAGGAGCATTTATTGAAAAAAAAAGGCAAAATATCAGTAAGAACAGTGAGCTTAGAGGTGTTTTGACTTGCCTTATTCTCATTCTCCTCACCCCAGCTCCTCTGCTGCCCTGAAAATTGACAGTTTGCAATCTCAGCAAAATCCCACAGGCTGGCAGTCATGGGAGAGGGCAAAACAGACCTCCTTCAAAGTCCCATTCTATGACCTAGCTGGTGATTCCCTGGAAGACTCTGCTTGCAAGACTTGTCTTTATAGGACCTAAGAGTGCACCCACACTGGGCACAGTGGCTCACACCTGTAATCCTTGCACTCTGGGAGGCCAAGGCAAGTGGATCGCTTGAGCTCAGTTTCTCTCTTGCTCTGAGAAAGAGCAAGACCTTGTTTCTACAAAAATAGAAAAGCTAGCTGTGCGTTCTGATGGGCACCTCTAGTGCCAGCTACTCAGGAGGCTAAGGTAAGAGGATCTCTTGAGCCCAAGAGACTGAGGTTGCTATGAGATATAAAGATGCCATGACACTCCTCCCAGACTGACAAAGTGAGACTCTGTCTCATAGAAAAAAGAAAGAAAAGAGTTCACCCAGTATAATTTTTTCCTGGGAGTACTTACCAAAAACAATTAGCAGAAATTGTTTAATATCACAGGGGCATAAGGCAGTAGATAACAATTAAGTCAAACATTAGGACAACCCAAAAATCTTAAAAGGAAAAGCTAAGGAATGAGAGATCAATAAGGAGCTCTGAAATATTATTTGGAATCTAGAAGGCCATGTGCATAATATAGCCTGTGCACATGCTCAAGATAGACTTGAGAAGCCTATATATTCTTAACTCTGACTGACCTTGAGGCTCTACACAAGCAGAAAACAAAGGCTAAGGAAGAATTGACAACTGGATGACGAGTATTTTTTTTTTTTTTACACAAAAACACTTTATTTTTTTATTTTTTTTAATTTATTTATTTTTATTGTTAAGTCATAGCTATGTACATTAGTGCAATCAAGGGGTACAATGTGCAAGTTTCATATACAATCTGAAATATTCTCATCAAACTGTTCAATTCCCAAAATATAGTTTTGTAAGAAAATGCAATAATTAACCATAGTCTTTACAGATAAGTTTCTCAGTAAATTCCAGTGTACTTCAGACCCCTGTCCTCTAAAACACGTGCTCCCCCAGTTTCCTGGGCAGTGTTTGACATAATAACAAAAAGACCCACATCCAACAATAATTTCCTCCTTTCACTCATTGTTGGGTTTTCAGCAGACCCCAAGGAATCAGCTAGTGACAAAGACAAAAGCGAGGCTATTGTTTCACTTTTTCCCTCTCTGCCTCCCCGTCTGTTCCCTTAGACCTTTAGTCCTGCTCATGGAAGTCATGTATCTGAAAGTTCATTCAAAACTGTTTCTTGGTAGAAAGAACTGTTCATGTGCATCTTAGACCTGAACCAACTATAAGGAAACGTAAAAGACCATTGAGATCCCTATTTTTGTTTTCGTACCCTCCCTAGCCTTACTCGGGTAAGGTTTGGGAAGAGGAGTCTGTCCTCTGTGTCATTCCAGGGCCTCTGAGTAGCAGTCCTTAATTCACTGATTCCTTCTGAGGCACCTAAGCACTGGCAGAGCCAGGTGTATAATATTGTTTTTGTCGTGAACCATGTGGTTTGGACCAAGTCATTTTGTTTTCCAGGTTTCAGGCTCTTTTTTTTTTTTTCTTGATAGGAAAAGATTGGACTAGCTGTATTAATCCCTCTCCCGATGACCAGTGTCATCAACCTGTGTGTGCCCACTGCAGCATTTACTCTGATGGGGCTGGTATGCTGGGGAGGAGGTAAGGGCCATATTTTGAAACAAAAAGCCCAATCTGCAAAACAAATACTTTCTCATAAACTTGTCTTGTTATATGTCATTTTTCATTAAAAAAAAAATCAAACTTGTCATTTCTAATAAGATATTTACATTCATGTTCAGAGAAAAAAGCTTAGCCATCTCTCTTACCTAATACATTTTTCATTCACTGGATGGCTGAGTATTAAAGACATCTACCAACATGCACAGAGAACCCCTTTGCAAGGACTGGGAGTCTTATTGATCTAGAGTGACCCAGAGGTCCTCAAACTTTTTAAACAGGGGGCCAGTTCACTGTCCCTCAGACTGTTGGAGGGCTGGACTATAGTTTAAAAAAAACTATGAAAAAATTCCTATGCACACTGCACATATCTTATTTTGACGTAAAAAAACAAAATGGGAACAAATACAATCACACCACCTCATGTGGCCCCGGGCCATAGTTTGAGGACCCCTGAATACCTGTCTGATCATTAGCTGACCATTAAGCTTAAATACATTTCAGGGTCTTTTTTTTTTTTTTTTAATTACTGAACAAACTAACAACAAATAACAATAATAGCAAATCCTAGGGAGAAAGGACAATCTGATTTCCAGGGTTGCCACATTAAATTAGTGTCCAGTTTCAACAAATAAAATTGTAAGACATTCAGAAAAATAAGAAAGCATTGCCCATGCACAAAAATAAAATCAGTGAGTAGAAACTGTTCTTGATGAAGCACAGATGTTGGACTTACTAGACAAAGACTTTAAATCAACCATTTTTAAATATGCTCAAAGAACTAAAGAAAACCATGCTTAAAGAACTAAAGAAATGTATGTGAATGGTGTTTCACCCAACAAAGCATATCAATAAAGAGTTATAAAGTATAAATCAGAACCAAATAGAAATTCTATAGTTGAAAAGTACAATAAGTAAAATGAAAATTCACTACAGAGAATTTGAGCAAGTAAAAGAATCAGTGAATTTGAACAGAGAGGAGTTGAAATTATTCAGTCTTGGGGGACAGAGAAGAAAAAAGAAAGAAGAAAAGCAAACAGAGCTTGAGATACTGATAGGACAACATCAAACCAAAACTTTCATATGCAGACAAACCATCCTTCCAAAAATGAAGGAGAAATAAAGACATTTCTTGATAAGTAAAAACTGTGAGAATTTGTCACCAACTGACCTGCACTATAGAAAATACTAAAAAGAGTCTTTTGGGACACTAAACAGTAAATTGAATCCACCTAGAGAAATAAAGAACACTAGTAAAGGCAACTACATAGGTAAATGTAAAAGATAGTATAAATATACTTTTGTTTATAATTCTTATTTTCTCCTATTCGTTTAAAAGAAACTGAACAAAATAATTATAAATTTGTGTTTATGGGCATATATGTAACAGGAAAATAACAGGGCCAAAAAGTGGGGAAGAAATGAAGCTATACAGGAGCAAAGATTTTGTACTCTCTTGAACATCAACTTGGTACCAAATGTCCTTTAATGCTCTTGTTGCTAATATGACTGCTACCAAACTTTATCACTCTATCCATATAGAAAATGGATACCTATAGATCCAATGTGTAGGATTCAAAGCCTTGTGTGCATCCATATGTGCACCTCAGCCCACATGTCAATTCTCTATGTCAACATAAACACCGTGCTGAGAATGAGACTAAAGAACTGTGACCTTGGTAGCCCAAAGAACGTCTATAGCATCACTGGGGCCAGCACAGAAGTTATAGAGTCCAAAGGTTTGTAAACCATGGACTGAGACTATTAATTGACTATGAAATCAATTTAGAGGGTATTGATCAACATTGCTTTCATGGAGTCTAACAGAATGCTAGAGATTATAGAAAGTATCCCACTGCATTTAGTAAGCAGAAGTATTTTTCATAAAATCTGTGACCATGATGCATGTGTACATGGGCTGTCACATAGAAATATATTTCTTATAGTGGGCCATGCTGAAAAAAATTTGAAAAGCAATGTATTGAATTGTGCAAAATAGTTTTTAACACTGACAGAAGAAGCTGAAAACTTGAGCCTATCTTTGGGATAATCAGATCTCCATTTTTCTCTCCCCATCTGGTTTTCTAACACAAGAATAAGTAACATACCAGAGCACTTCAATAATTTGAAAGAGTTAAGTAAACCTAATTTGCAACTGTCCACATCATCTTCAAACCAAGTGCAAGCCCTCTGGTTTTGCTTTCCTTCTTTCCTTTTTTTTTAAGACAAAGTCTCACTTTTGCCCTTGGTAGAGTGCCATGGCATCATAGCTCATAGCAACCTCAAACTCTTGGGCTCAAGTGGTCCTCTTGCCTCAGCTGGGACTACAGGCTCCTGCCACAATGCCCAGCTATTTTTTTCTGGGAGTATAAAATGGCACAGCTGCCATAGAAAACAGTACAGTGTTTACTCAAAAAATGTAAAAATAGAATTACCATATGACCCAGGGATTCCACTTCTGCGTATATAATAGGATTGAAAGCAGAGTCTTTTTTCTTTTTCTTTTTTTTTTTTTGTTTGTTTTGTTAATTGAGACATAGTCTCACTTTATCCCCCTTGGTAGAGTACCATGGCATCATAGCTCACAGCAACTTCAAACTGTTGGGCCCAAGTGATCCTCCTGTCTCAGCCTCCCAAGTAGCTGGGACTATAGGTGCCCGCCACAACCCCGGCTATTTTTAGAGATGGGCCCTCACTCTAGCTCAGGCTGGTCTCGAACCTGTGAGATCAAGAAATCTACCCCCCTCAGCTTCCCAGAATGCTGGGATTACAGGTGTAAGCCACCATGGCTGGCCCCTTCTGGCTTTTCTTTCAAAATATCTCCAGAAGTCACCTACTTCTCACTGCCTTCACCACCACCCTTTCTCAAACCAACATCCTCTCTCCCCCAGACCACCACAATAGCATCCTAACAGGTATTCTGCTTCTACCTTTGTCCTCTTAAAGAAATACTGCAAAAACCTACGTGAGATCACATTGCTTATCTACCCAGAACCTTCCGGTGCAGAAAAATGGACAAAAAAAATATCTCACTCAGAGTGAAAACCAAAAGCCTCAGACTGGCCTATAAGGCCCCACACAGTCTGCCCACATCCTCTCTAACCTCATCCCTGTCCTCCCGTCTCACCACACTGCCTCCTTGAGGCTCTTTGAGCAAAGTGGGCATGTGCCCATTTCAAGGCCATGACTACTGTCTGGATTGTCTCTGCCTTGAAATCCCGATGTCTCTCTCCCCACCTACCTCAAGTCTTTGCTCAGATGTTACCACCTCCCGAGGCCTTCCCTGACCATACTATTGAAAACTGCAACAACCCCACCCACAGGCACTTCCTAGTTCCCACCATGGTTCATTTGTCTCCAGACCACCACTTAACATACTATTTATTAGGCTGGGCACACCTACACGGTGGCTGACCCCTGTAATCCTGGCACTCTGAGTTCCAAGATGGGAGGATCGCTTGAAGTCAGGAGTTCAAGACCAATGTGAGCAAGAGCAAGACCCTCCTCTCTACAAAAAATAGAAAAATTAGCCAGGGATGGTGGTATGCATTGTAGTCCCAGCTACTGAGGCAGGAGGATCACTTGAGCCCAGGAGTCTGGGGTTACTGTAAGCTAGGCAGACACCATGGCACTCTAGCCTGGGACAACAGAGGGAGACTCTCTCCAAAAAAAAAGTATTCTATTTTTCTTTCTATTTGTTCAGCATAATAATTATACACCTCTCCTATTAGAACATAAGACAATCTGAAAGTGGCGTTTTGTTTCATTTGTTCAGTGCTATATCTCCAGTACCTGGGGCAGCGTCTAGCACAAAATAAGTGCTCGGTAAATATTTGTTGAATGAACAAATGATTTAGAGGAAAAAACAAAACCATTGGCGGAAATGCTGCACTTCCTGGTAAATTTGACCTATTGCGCTTGGTAATTAATTTGAATACTGGAAATAGGTAAGGCCTTATTTATAGGTGAAACATCATAGGGTCTTTAACACTCTTCCAAGGCTAAAGCCAATGTTTTTCTTCCATCAGCACCTCCATGATGAGCACACAGCACATTGTATTGATTTATTTGAGCGAAAAGCCTGGCCTTTCTCTGGGAAGTTATAGGACTACAAGTGCCCTCCCCTGGAGTTCCCTTTACTCACTGAAGGTAGAGGGGAGAGATTATGTCTTAAGAAGGTGACTTGTTTTTGTTTGGTTTTGTGTGACAAACAATCCCATCAGAAGTGACACCCCAAATAAGTGAGTTCCCTTGGAGGACAGCATACATTCCAGCAAGGAGGCTGTAACTTTCCTTCTAGAAAAATTTTCAGGGTGAGTAGAATACAGTATTTTTAAAAAATCTTACATAGTAGCAAATTTTCACTCTTGTTTGTAACCCGGGGACTGCCTGTACATGTTATATTCTTTGCAGCTTTATTCATAGCAGCCAAACACTGTACACAATCTGAATATCAATCAGCCAGAATATGTACTACAGTCGTTGTTTGGAGGCAAAGCATCTCAATAGTTTTCTTTCTTCTTCTTCTTCTTTTATTATTTTATTTTAATATATATATTTTTTGAGATAGAGTCTCACTTTATCACCGTGGGTAGAGTGCCGAGATGTCATAGCTCATACAAACCTCAAACTCGGGCTCAAATGATTCTCCTCAGCCCCCCAACTAGCTGGGACTACAAGTGCCCTCCACAACGCCCAGCTATTTTTAGAGACAGGGGTCTAGCTCTTGCTCAGGCTGGTCTCGAACTTGAATCCACCCACCTTGGCCTCCTCAGAGTGCTAGGATTGTAGGTGTGAGCCACTGTGCCTAGCCCCCAATAGTTTTCATTTTTATGGCCAAGCATTCCACACACAGTGGGGCAGTAAAGGATAGGGGAGTGTCCCCTCCCCAACTGCTGGCGGCTCTCTCCTCCACTGGGCTTCTCGCTGCCCCCCACTGGGGGCTGGGAGGAATGGGTGAGCAGAGGTTGGAGTGGGAAGAGGAGAAATGGAGCCGACCTTTTCATTCACCTGTAGTTGGTTTTCTCCTGAGGTATGTGAAATCAAACATAATTTGCTACCATGGGGAGTGTTGTCCTTCCAAAAACCAACCTACATGAAGAAAGTGTGCTCTTTGTGTTAACAGTTTTCTGTCATCTTTTGCAAAACAACCACACTATGCTTACCATGTTAAATGTGCTGTTCATATTAACGTAAAGACTCTACTTTTTGCAAAACAACCATGCTATCTTTATCACGTAAAATGTTTCTTTCTATTCTGCCTTACCTTCCAGAGCTTCCTGATGTTACATAACAAATAGCACCTGTCAATTTGTCCTCTCCCTGTTGCCCAGGATTCTTCTGTGACCACACTGAGCATTGGGTTGGGGTAGATAGTGAGATTGAGGCGGGGGTGTGCATAGAGAAGTTTCAGGTCCCTATGCCCCAAATACTAACTTACAAGTTATGCCAAACCCACCCACCACTATATATATTTATGTGTGACCTTGGCCAATTTTCTTAACTATTCTGAGCCTCAGTTTCTCCATCAATAAAATGGATTTAATAATATTGGCCTTGCAGTGTTGTTGAGAGGGTTATAAATAATCTGTGTATAACTCCTTCCCCAGAGTCTGGAGGTTGTTTAGTGATACATACTACCATTACTATTATTACTCTTACAGTGATGTGTGTACCATGCAAATGTATATATTTACATTACAAATCAACCTATTAAATGAACACATAGCAAAAATCATAGTTTTTTTTTAATTAACTGGCTGTGCCAGAGAGGTAATAAAGGGAATGAAATCAACATTTTTCTCTCAATATGCCTATCATAAATCAGGCATGTAGGTAAGTGCCTCTTTCCAAAGCTACAAATACTCCTGTTCCAGCCCTTGTGGGTGAGCAGGGCCAGATGGAGAGGGGAGCATGTCAATTCTCTGCTGTCTCCCCTTGTGCCCTTCTTAGAGAGGAGCCTGCTAGGAGTGTTTGCTCGTGAGTAGTGTTATTATCACTCCAACCTTGCAGAACCCTGACATGGAACAAAGGGTCCTGGGTTTTCATCAGGCACTGCCAGTGGGTCTTTTCCATCTGACATATTAATTCCTGCCTCTTCCTGTAAGGATAATTCATGCTTCTTGGCAGCATTGTGCAATGTACAAAGCCAGTGCCAGGAATCTCCCGCAAAACTTCGGCAGGGCTGCATTGTAATGTGCCACTAGATTAATCCAGCCACCTAAAATGCATTTTAAAAAAGCCAAAGGTCTTTCCCATGAATAACCTCATGACTATTTGAGCTTCATTATAATTTCCCTCTGATGGAGTTTGGGGAAATGAAATGGGAGTTATTAGCCAGATTTATAAGACTGTCTCCTGAGAAAATAGGGATGAAGAGGGGCTGACCTAGCAGTCGAGGTGCATTGGTGATCCACCCAGCCAAGGAGAAAGAGCTGGCACACAGTTTGCAAAGACCAAAAAAATCCTTGGATGGTAAGGCACTCAGGGCAGAGATCTCGGCCACGAGCAACAGTGACACTGCTATTGTTGTTAAGGAACTGTCTTTGTCAGCCAGGGCTTCCGTACAAAATACCACAGGCAGGGCGGCTCACACAACAGAAATTTGTTTTCTTCTTGGAGGTTGGAAGTCCATGATCAAGGTGTTGGCGGGTTTGGATTCTCCTGAAGCCTCTCTCCCTCCTGGCTTGTAGATGGCTGCCTTCTCAATATGTCCTCACATGGCCTCTGTGTACACTGTGTGCACTCTGTGTAGATGTGAGGACATCTTGTAGATGGCCGTCTTCTCTCTATGTCCTCACACGGCCTCTGTGTACACTGTGTATACTCTGCATAGAGGTGAGGACATCTTGTAGATGGCTGCCTTCTCGCTATGTCCTCACACGGCCTCTGTGTACACTGTGTGCACTCTGTGTAGATGTGAGGACATCTTGTAGGTGGCTGCCTTCTCGCTATGTCCTCACACGGCCTCTGTGTACACTGTGTGCACTCTGTGTAGATGTGAGGACATCTTGTAGATGGCCGTCTTCTCTCTATGTCCTCACACGGCCTCTGTGTACACTGTGTGCACTCTGTGTAGATGTGAGGACATCTTGTAGATGGCTGCCTTCTCGCTATGTCCTCACACGGCCTCTGTGTACACTGTGTGCACTCTGTGTAGATGTGAGGACATCTTGTAGGTGGCTGCCTTCTCGCTATGTCCTCGCACGGCTTCTGTGTACACTGTGTGCACTCTGTGTAGATGTGAGGACATCTTGTAGATGGCTGCCTTCTCGCTATGTCCTCGCATGGCCTCTGTGTACACTGTGTGCACTCTGTGTAGATGTGAGGACATCTTGTAGATGGCTGCCTTCTCGCTATGTCCTGACATGGCCTCTGTGTACACACATCCCCTATGTTTCTTCCCCCTCTTGAAATGACACGGTCATATTGGACTAGGTCCCAACCCAGTGACCTCATTTTAACTTAATTACCTTTCAAAATATCCTGTCTCTAAATAATGCCACATTCTGAGATCCTGAGGGTTGGGACTCTGATGTATAAATTTGGTGGGGGCAGGACACAATTTAGCCCATAACACAAACGTTTAGAATGGGTATGAGTATAATGCTAACATAAAGCCACAATGTTCACTGTTTACTGCATATTTACTGGGCTTCTCCTATACCTGACCTTCAAAGGTGATGTGTGAGGCAAATAGCATTATTGCTCCCACATTAGAAATAAGGTACTAAGGTTTTTATTTTTTTTTGTAGAGACAGAGTCTCACTGTACCACCCTCGGGTAGAGTGCCGTGGCGTCACACGGCTCACAGCAACCTCTAACTCTTGGGCTTAAGCGATTCTCTTGCCTCAGCCTCCCAAGTAGCTGGGACTACAGGCGCCCGCCACAACGCCCGGCTATTTTTTTGTTGCAGTTTGGCTGGGGCTGGGTTTGAACCCGCCACCCTCGGCATATGGGGCCAGTGCCCTACTCACTGAGCCACAGGCGCCGCCCATAAGGTACTAAGGTTAAGCACCTCACCTGGTTAGTGGCAAAACTGTACACAGACCACCTGAGGCCCAAGCCTGCACTTCTGGTCACCATATCATTCTGCCTCTTCTCCTGCGTTAATGATAGAAAAATGTTTACACTATAGAAGAAAAGGAAGAAAATACAAGCCATTCACAATCTCAACCATCCAGGCTTTACTCACATGGCCTCTGTGTACTCACAGACTTGGGTTATATTATACGCAGTAAATTCAGTTTTCCTTCCATGGGTAGGCAGAAGTTTTTGCCATTTACCTTCCTGAGCCTGCAGCTATCTTCACTGCCCCAGCCCAGCTCTCACCTGCTTGCCCCTTTGGACCCTGGACTCCGCATACTTCCCCGTGGAGTTGTTGGACTAGAGGTGTTTTCTGTGCTGTGAATTCAGTGGGGAGCTGTAGGGGTGGGAGAGCTAGGTTTCTCCCCTCCTTGGGCTGAGGACCCCTTCCCCTTGGTGCTCTGTCCCCATCCACCTCCCTCCAATTGCTCCTGGGTCTCTGCTTGGCCCCAGGCCAGCTAAGCTCTGCTGGGAAGGGAATGGGGAGAAGGGAGAAGCAAACAGTGTCTGAGCCTCAGGAGCTTCCCCCTCCCCCTACTCCCACCCCAACCTCCACACCCACCCCACTCCCTGCTTGAGCCATGAGCATTGGCTGGGAGCTGAGAGTTGCTGCTATTGACATGAGACCTCCTCCCCCAGCTGGAGAGGTGGAGACCAGCAAATAATCCCACCCTTCCCTGAGCTGTTGCTGTACCCTGAGGCTCAGCCAGCTCAGATTTTGTAAAAATGAATTAAAATCTCCAAACGTGGAAAAAAAAACACTGGCTAATATCTTAGATGCCGTTTTGCTGGTGGCAGGGCCAAAGGAGAGCTTAAAAATGGTGCCTACAACAAAAATTGAAGTAAACAAATGGGACTTAATTAAACTAAAAAGCTCCTGCACAGCAAAGGAAATCACCAAATGGCTAAATAGAAGACAACCTACAGAATGAGAGAAAACATTCACAAGCTGTATATCTGACAAAGGACTAATACCCAGAATCTACAAGAAACTCAAACAACGCGGCAAGAAAAAAACAAACAGCCCCCATTTAAAAGTGGGCAAATGACACCAATGGATGTTTTTCAAAAGAAGATAGACACATGGCCAACAAACAAATGAAAAAAGGCTCAACATCACTAATCATCAGAGAAATGCAACGGAACGCTATCTTACTCCAATTAGAATGACCATTACTAAAAAATAAATAAATAAAAAACTAGATACTGGTGAGGACGTAATGGAAAGGAAACACTTATGCCTGTACACTGTTGGTGGGAAAGTAAATTAGTACAAACTCTATGGATATTTCTCAAAGAACTAAAAGTATATTTACCATTCAATCTTGCAATCCCATTACTAGGTATCTACCCAGAGGAAAAGTAATTATTATATCAAAAAGATAACTGCAGCTCGGCACCTGTGGCTCAAGCAGCTAAGGCGCCAGTTACATACACCTGAGCTGGCGGGTTCAAATCCAGCCTGGGCTGCCAAACAACAATGACAGCTGCAACCAAAAAAAAAATAGCTGGGCGTTGTGGCAGGCGCCTGTAGTCCCAGCTACTTGAGAGGCAGAGGCAAGAGAATGGCTTGAGCCCAGGAGTTGGAGGCTGCTGTGAGTTGTGAAGCTAAGGCACTCTACCCAGGGCGACAGCTTGAGTCTCTGTCTCAAAAAAACAAAACACAACAAAAACACAGATAACTGCGTTTATATGTTTATCACAGCACGATTCACAATGGCAAGGATATAAAATCAACTCATCCGCCCATCAAACTATGAGTGGATAAAGAAAGTGTGGTATGTATGTGTGTGTGTATGTGTGCATATAAAACTGTATGGGGTGCCAAAAAAATGTATACACAATTTAAGAGATCTTGTTGGAAGTAAAATCGATCATTCCCCAAAAGTGTATGAATTCCAGGTAAAAAAGATGTGTGTAGCATGCCTAGGTTATACTTGACCAGTAACAGTACCTTTGTTTCAACTTCGAATTGTAATACATAGATAACAATTCCTAGAATGTGTATACATTTTTTTACACCTGATGTGTACGTGTGTATGTATATACAAACACACACACACACACACACCGTGGAGTGCTACACAACCACAGGAAAGAATGGAGGCCTAAATGAAGTAATTCAGGAATAGAAAAATAAAGACTATGTGTTCTCGCTACCTGGAAGTGGGAGCTAAGCCTTGGCTCCATAAGAACGCACAGAATGGAATATTGGACATTGGAGATTCACAAGGCCGTGGGAGGAGAGAGGATGAGGTAGGAAAATTTAACTATATATGCTGAATGGTTCCTTAACGGGTTCCTTAACTATATATGCTGAATGGTCCCCATTTAAAATAAAACAATTACCTCCCAAAAGCTAACGATAAATCCATTTCAGGCCAGTGGGACTACGGGCAATGCTCATTTTCCTCCTATATCATCTATATTTATTTCCTGTATTTTTCAAATGTGCTATCATGAGCATGTAGACACAGTGACCTCTGAGAGCAGAAATGAAAACAATAAATGTCGTGAGAGAAAAATTAAACCGCGCTGGTTCACAGCACTGCGGCCCGACTCACTGATTCCATCTCCATTCTGGAAGATTTCTCTGCAGGCCCTCAGAAGGCGAAACAAAGGCAGCGGGCAGTGTCTGTGAGGAAATCTATTGGAAACGACATCCTGAGTGAGAAAGGGGACAAAAGAGTCTCCTCCCTAAAAGCAGCCCAAAGTGGTCATTCAAATAGTAAAAATGACGCAGGGATTTAGAAACAAAGTCCCAGCTTTCAGATGCAGCTTCCTGAGCCAGTGAAAACAGCAAGTGTGGAAAAGAAAGCCCGGCTGCCTGGCATCCCCAGGGGTCCGCAGCTGCCCCCTATACCAGAGCCCACGAGGGTTCCCCAGACCCTGTTCCTCTCATCCCAGGTGGAAGGGCAGCTCCATGCTCCAGGTGTCCCCGCAAACCAGACCAGTGCCAGTGCCAAGCTGTGCTTTCTGGGAGCGGGGTTGCACTTGGATGGGGACCTAACGCAGGCCTGGGTCCGGCTGGGCATGCGTCCCACCTCGGCCACCTGCTTCCTGCCGGGCTGTGCAGCCCGGAGCCAGTGAGGCAGACACAATGGGCAGGACCCACGTCACTTTTCTTAGGGAACGAAAATTACTCTTTGTGGACTGAGAGATCAGGACAGGATATCTATAATTGTTTGAAAGAAAAAAACTCCGTCTGCAAATCCCCTCCCGCCCCAAGCACTTCCGAATTGTCGTGCAACATACCCAGCTCTTTAAATATCCAAGCTCAGAATAAATGTGCACGCAGCATTTCCCCCAGCAACGGGGTCCACGCGGCTGCCAGCTGAGTCACAGATGTCAGAGCTGGGCCGTGCCTCCGAGATCAACAAGTTTAGGCTAAGAGTAGACCGACCAGTGCTTTGCGTCCCCCGCGCTCCTCCCCCTCCATGCTGGCACCTGCTGGGCACCTCCCGGCTCCCAGCCACTCCCCGGGCCACATCGGAGCCACCAGGGGCTCCCTGGTGCCCTTAACCACTGCAACACCCTGCCTAGGTCTCTTGGACCACCCAGATTTTTAAGTGAGATGCTCAGTTGACAAAGGCGAAAGGACTAAGTTACACAACTTGTTCCAGGAGGAGCTGGGGCTAAAACCTGGCATGGATTCACCACCTCCGGCTGATTCCTTGGACCACTACTGAGGTTTTGTGTCATGGAGCTGTCCCAGGATGGAGTGGAGTGGGTGTTTGCCCTGGGTCAGAAGCTGCTGAAGATCCTTCGACATAAGTTTAGGCAGGTATTTCTTTTAAGAGTTTTGGGTTTTTATCTACACGGACTATTGCTGTGTTTTGTTTTCGTTTTTTAATAAAAAAAAAAAAAAAAAAGCTTTTGGCCTCTAGTAAAGATTCCTTCTACCAGACCTTAAGATGTGAAGCAGACACAAGCAGAGCTGATTTGGGTGAAGGGGGAGCAGAGGCCCAAAGCCCCCTTCCTCACCCCTACATGCCCTGGACTCAGGGCTCTGAGCTCTAGTTTGCAAAGTACTCCACAAATGAGTAGCTTATGGATTTGCTCATATCTGAGAATTCTGGATTCATCATTACGTGAGTCTGGATAATGGAGACTTACTGTCCAGGTTCCTGCCTAATCCTCCACCCAGTTCTGCAGCAGAGAGCAGCAAATAAGGACGTGAGGATGCCTGGTAGATGTACTGAATTTAAGTGCAACTAGAGGCCACTGGTCGGATGTGGGAGCCCAAGCCTAACACCAATCATTCATTCTTCCATCTCTCCAACAAAAAAATTGAGCACTTAACTACATCTCAGCCCTTCAGCACAGCAGATTATATGCAGAGAAGAAATTCATGGTCTTTATCCCTCAAGAGATTCGCGTTCTGTATGAGAATATCTGGCGTATAAATATGAAGAAAATTATACACACTGCAAGTATAATTTTTTTTCAGACATTCACAATTAAGAGTCACCCTTTCTGGTGGGGACAGTCATCAAAGGTTTCACAGACGAAATGATATTTGCAGAATAGGATGATTTCTTTTTTTGTTGTTATTATTGAGACAAAGTTTCACTCTGTTGCCCTGGGTAGAATGCTGTGACATCAGAACTCACAGCAACCTCAAACTCTTGGGCTCAAGTGATCCTCTTGCCTCAGCCTCCTGAGCAGCTGAGACTAAGGGTGCCTTTTTTTTTTTTTTTTTGTAGAGACAGAGTCTTACTTTATGGCCCTCGGTAGAGTGCCGTGGCCTCACACAGCTCACAGCAACCTCCAACTCCTGGGCTTAAGCGATTCTCTTGCCTCAGCCTCCTGAGTAGCTGGGACTACAGGCGCCCGCCACAACGCCCAGCTATTTTTTGGTTGCAGTTTGGCTGGGCCGGGTTTGAATCCGCCACCCTCGGTATATGGGGCTGGCGCCTTACCGACTGAGCCACAGGCGCCGCCCCTGTTACAATGCCTGGCTATTTTTAGAGATGGGGCCTCACTCTTGCTCAGGCTGGTCTCAAACTCCTGAGTTCAAGCAATCTACCCGTCTCAGCCTCCCAGTGTTAGGATTACAGGCGCGAGCCACTGTACCTGGCCTTAGAATAATATGGTTTCAACAATTGGCACTTCAGAATCAGGTTGCAGCACATGCAAAGGCTTGGAGGCCCTTGGGCATATGCACTGGGCCTTATACATGATGCAGTGAGGGGCATCCCTGGAATCAGCCATGTGGCAACCCTGCTGGGGAAGCACAAGGGTGTTCACTAGACAGTGAGAGTGGTCTGGATGGGCAATAGAAAGAGATCAGTGGGCAGTTGCTCAGGGTTTTTGAGCAACGAATGACAATGGGGTGATGCTTTAGGAAGCTAAGCGTAGCCATTCTGTGAAGGTGTAATTGAAGGAGAGAGACAGGAGATGCCACAGCAAATGGGACAAGTTATGGGCCAGCTGCAGGTGGAAGCAGTGGGCCTGGAGATGAAGGGACAGATACAATAGATTAAAATGTCACAGGGAAATCAGCAGAGGCTTGACTCTGGAGATCAAGAGAGAAGAACAGTTAGAGGGGCTGGCCGGTCTGTTCTGGGCGCCTGGGGAGCAGGGGTGACCACAGGGGCTCCCAAGGCCGAGAGGTGGCAGATGAGACATTTGATTTTAGGCATGGAAGGTCTGAGTGTCGGTGGAGGGATATTCATTCGGTTCCTCCATCTGATTTTCTTCCTTCTTTCCCTCCTCCCTGGGGAACACAGGGCTTGAAAGGGAATCCTCCCCACCCTGCAGCCTGGCCCCCTGGACCCATATTTTCCAGCTGAGCCATGCTCATCAGGGTAAACAGCGACAAATATAATCACAGTTGCTTGCCACTTGGAATATTATCATCTGAGCAGTTGGTGGATATGAACTGTTTTAAAAACAGGCTATCACAACAAACCCGGGGAGAACATCTGTGGGGCCGCAGGCCTGAAAGCCAGCTGAGGAAGGAAACCCATAGCCGATAACGCAGCAGCCTCCCCATCAGGTGTCCTTGGCAGCCAGGGGACATCCCCCTCCCCACCCCCCCAGAAGAGGGAAGATCTCCAGGATATGGAGTGGGGCAGCCTGGGGTGGGTGGGAGGAGAAGGCAGAAGCTGAGGGAAGCAAAAGTTGCTTGCGGCAAGGCTGCTCTGAGTAAGATACAGAAATACAAGTTAAAAAATAAAATAAACAAGTTCTAGAAACAAAGAGGCTGAGGGGCAGAGGGAGGGTGATTGGTGGGATTACACCTGCAGTGCATCTCGCAAGGGTACACGTGAAACTTAGTAAATGTAGAATGTAAATGTCTTCACACAATAACTAAGAAAAAGCCAGGAAGGCTATGTTAACCAGTGTGATGAAAACGTGTCAAACGGTCTCTAAAACCAGTGTATGGTGCCCCATGATCGCATTAATGTACACAGCTATGATTTAATAATAAAAAATCAATAAATAAAATTAAAAATTAAAATAAAAAAAAAAAAACAACAAAGAGGCTGAGGTCACACGGGACCTCGGAGCCAACCAGGGGAGGATCCAGCTGTCACTACTTCCATCCACAATCACTTTAGGGCCCCGGGTAAATCTGGAGCGAAAACATCAGCTGTTATTTTTAGCCCTCGGTTGAAATCTGCGTTATTTAGTATGATGTTTATAAAAATAAATCGTAGGCGGCCTTTCCTTCCTTGCCCCTCCAGCTGAGGTAGGGAGGGTCTTCTGTGCATTCCTCTCCGCTTTGTTTAGTTTCTTTGCCTTTAAAACAAAAAAAAATTAATGAACTGAGGGCAATGATAACAAATGTTTATTATTTAAAAGCTTGCCCGAGGCCGAGGTTGAAGCTCCTGAATGTTGTTGGAGGGGCAAGACAGCCCGTGTGTCCTACGGAGCCTCAGGCCCCCTCTTCCTTTCTCCTTGACCTGGGGCAGGGAACAGCTTTCAAAACAGAATTCTTACAGGGGGGTTTGTTTGCGGTCTTTGTGTGTGGTGAGTTTTTTCAACCAGGGACAGGATTTCCACAGGCAGAATTGCTTCCTCCCTCTCTTCCACTCCCTGAGTCGCCTCAATACGCTTTCTAAATACTCTCCTGACTCTCATTTTTAGTTTGTTCATCGTGTGGGGTGCTCATGTAAAAACGAATAGCAGCCTCTGATTTAAGAATACAGGAGGGAGGAGGGGAGGCAGGTCTGACGCTGGGGGTGATGAGTTCAATTAAAGGTCACAGGGGGAATATTTGAAATACCCTCCCCCTCCGGGTTGCAGATCTAAGATCTCCGTTTTATTAAGAATAAATATGATATTTTGAGCTTAAAAACAAAATCCACCCATGGCCCATGGGTTAGTGTGCCAACCGCAGACAGCAGGCATGAGAAAGGGAGAATCTGGCAGGAGGCCTGTGATCTGGAGGCCTGGAACCCTTCCCCCCTCTGCCTTGCCTGTGTAGTGACCCGCCAGGCCACCCTAAGCTGGGCACTTTCTCTCTCCACCCAGCAATGAGGAGCCCTAGTTTGGGGGTTCGCATGGCCCCCTGCAATGTGGGGAGCTCTCTCCCCAAAGCTGAGGGGATGGTTTTAGGGAACAGCAGGCCAGGCAACACCCCAGGGGGCAGCGGACAGGCAGAGCCAGAGAGAATCTCCTCTCTGAGAGGTTTTTGCTGTTAGGAGTTCTTGAAAAGGCCAGAAGAACTGTGCCATCTGGAGGAACTGTTCCCAAAATGGGGAGAGGTTAGGGGTGGGCGGTGGCCTTTCTGGTGGGGGAATCAGAGGCCGAAGTGGATGGAGACAGGGCCATAGAGGGAAGAAGAGAGACACAGAAGATTGCTCTGGGAGAGAGAGAGAAACAGAGAGGAAAGGAGGGCGGAGTTTCTGGAAGTAGAGCCTGAGAGGGAAAGGGGAGAGGCAGATGAAAAGAGAGTTCCCGGAACCTTCTGGTGCTAAGGAGAATTTTTGCCAGTGAAAGCTTAGGAAATAGTGTCTGGAGGATGAGCCTCCTTAAGAAAACCAGGTGCAGCCCGTGGCACCCGGATTTCAGAATCTCATCCATCCAAGTGGCTGCGCCAGGCTCTGCTATCCTGGCGGAGGGGAAGAGGAAGAATTTTTGAAATGGTCTTGGGGCCATTTAAGAGAAGCCATAAAGGGCAGTGCCTGTGGCTCAAGAAGTAGGGCGCTGGTCCCATATGTCAGAGGTGGTGGGTTCAAACCTAGCCCTAGCCAAAAAAAAAGAGAAGCCCTAAAATTAGGGAAAAATAGAAAGGAATTTTTATTTCTACCTCTTTTTTTTTTTTTCTTGGTATGGCTATAAGAGTTTTCTCCCAAGCTGATGAAAGGACTGAATTAATTAAACATGGAATAATGATAAGTGGCGACATGGATGGAGCTGATAGATGTAATACTGTCGAGTGAAAGAAGTCAGGCGCCAACAGGTATGGAGGGTGAGATTCTCTTTGCATGGATTTCAAAAGCAAGCAGAGCAAAAAATGAATCTGTGGGGAGGAAAGTCAGAAGAGTGGTCACCCTGAGGGTACTGAAAATCCCCTGGGGACTCTAATGGTCCCTATCGCGGACTAGGTGGTGATGGAACAGAGTGTAATGTGTAAAAATCACGGCCCTGCACAGCCTATGCACCTTCCGCAGGCCTGTGCACCTCAATAAAAACGGCTGTACAGAGGAATGGTGGATCTTAGGTCAGTGTATTAGCTCCTTCTTGCCACTTAACAAACAGCACGTACTCATGCATTCACAGTTCTGGAGGATGGCAGTCTACCACCAATGCATCTGCAAGGCTGTGTTCCAAGGAGAATCCATCTTTTCGCCAGCCTCCAGACGCTGCTGGGTTCCTGGCCCCTTCCTCAAATCACTCCAGTCTTTTGCTTCTGCCATCACATTTTCTACTAGGTGTCTTTGACCTTTCATAAGGACCTTTGTGATAACTTTGGGACCACCCACCCAGATAATCTAGAATTACTTCTCCCTCCCCAGATCCTTGGTTTAATCACATTGGCAAAGTCCCTATTGCCATGGAAGGTAGCATACTCCCAATCCTAACGATTAGGACATGGACATCTTTTTGGGGGGTGGGGGGGTATTAATCGGCCTGTCACCATAAGATTACATGAAGCTTTCTAACAAATGCAAACATTGTAACCTAATTATTTGTACCCTCAAATTAACCTGAACAATAAAATAGTAGTAATAATAATAATAATCTATTGATAATGGTTCATAAATTGTAGCTAATGTACCATACTAACATAAGTAATTATACAGGAAATTGGGTCTAGGGTATTCAAGATTTCTCTACTATCTTTACAATTTTTCTATAAAAGCTAAAACTGCTTTGGGAATAAAGTTTATTAAAAAAAAAAAGATTACATGAAGACCAAGTTCATCATACTGGCACAGTGCTCTTTTCCAGGTCAAATCAGATCAACCAATGTATTAGGGTAATTAATGTTAGCTGTTACTGGAACCCATAAATCCCAAAATCTCCATTGCTTCATTCAACAGCAGAGGTTCTTAACCCAGCCTCAGCATCCCCCAAGGATCCTTGGGTAGAATTCAGAGATCTATGGACTTAATGGGAAAAAAATTTTGTCTTTATTGTCTCCACAATTGCCATCTTCTTTAATGATGAATGTAGTCAATAAAACATTAGTATTGGCAATACTTATAATGCTATCACAAACAGACATCACAGTTATTGTCACATCAAGTTGTTACATCTGTACGAAACTAACTCTCACAGACCACATGGACTGTGCACATACACCTCAGGGCCCAGCTCTCAATCAGTGTGACCTCCTGGAACTGATGTCTGCTTGTTTGAATCCCACCAATTAAAACTCCCTGTGGGAATCCTGTTTGGATAATGCCCTGGACCCCAATAAAGGCACTAGCCCACCAATCTCTCCCCTACCCTGTGCTCTCTGACCTTTTTTATGTGATGTCTGAGCATGCCACGTATCCTCCAGGACCTGTAGTAATAAAATCTTTATTCCCATCTTGTATCTCTCCTAACTGTTGGAGGGGTGCTCTCCAGGCTAAAGATCCTAAATTAAAACACCCAACTAAGGCTTCAGGCAGCAAGGCTACTTTCCCAGATCTCTTCAGGTGCGAGGTGGAAGGGCTGGCTGGTAGGTACACAGGTTGATCATTTGACCACCTTGTTAGCTTCGTCCCCCTTCCATGCCAATTCTATTTGCACCCTTATTTATCCTCCAGGTCAAACTTGAACCTCATCATTTTTTTCTCCCTGATCACAAAGGAAGCTTTTCCAGTCCCTTGCTGCTGCTGCTCTGGCGTTGTTGCTGATTTTCTCTGGGTCTCACTGATAAATGCCACTGGGACATCTGTCAAGTGTGAAAACATGTCACACACACACCACCCATCCACAGCCATCTCCCCAAGTTGGCTTCTTTCTCTAGGGGTCCTCACTTTAGCATGTTTGTTCAGGCCTTAGACATCCCCTGCTGATTTACCACTGGCCCATCATTGACTTTGGATGCCCACACAATGCTTCCAGCCCTGGTGCCCCAATACCCTCTCCTTTCCTCTCTCTGCTCATCACACCCGAGATGGGATCCTTCTACCTGTGCTTTCCACCACCCCATGCCTCAGCCTTTGACCCCCAAGATGTTCTTTCATTAGAGTTGGTTTCTAAAGTTTGAATGTGTCCACCAAAAAGCATGGATCGAAAACTGAATCTCCAATGCAGTCCTCATGAAGGGTCAATGCCATTATCATGGGAATAGGCTTATAACAGTTCCCTGTCTCTCATGCCCTCTCTCACTTTCTCGCCTTCCACTGTGGGATGACGCAGAAAGAAAGCCACCCACATGCTGGCACCTTCAAATTGGAGTTCCCAGCCTCCAGAACTGTGAGAAATAAATTTTTTTCTCTATTAGTTGCCCAGTCTCTGCAATTCTGTTGTAATAGCACAAAATGGGCTAAGACAGAAAATTGATACCGAGAGTCTGTTGATATTTAAAAAAAAAAAAAACAAAACTAAAAATGTGAAAGTGGCTCTGGAACTGAGTAATGGGTCTGGGACAGTTTTGAAATGAGTGCAGGAAGAACCCTGTATTGCTGTAAATGGACTATTAAGGGTGGTTCTGGTGAGGTCTCAGAAGAGGAGGAAAGGTGTAAAGAAAGTCTGAAACTTGTTAGAGATGACAGAAGTGATCATGACTGGCGTGCCAAAAGATATATGGGGTGTCCCAAAAGTTGCCCCTACAGTCGCCATACATAGGAAAAATAGGGAATTGCAGCTAAATATACTTTTATTTACAAAATATTAATTATGCCTGTAAAATTTTACAAAGAGATCCTCAACATGTGGATAATAGTTTGTAAAATTTTGTAATGAGTATTCTGTAAATAAAGGTACATTTATTTACCATTTCCCATTTTTCATAGGTATGGTGGCTTTATGAGAAACTTTTGGGACACCCTGTATTCTACCCAAAGAGATCTATCTACAGATTCAATGAAACCCCTAAACTACTAATTTCAATTCCAATTCCGGAAAAGACTATTCTGATGAGAAATCAAATGGAAATGGGAAATAAGGTATTAGAAATTGATGAAAAGGCCATCCTTCTTATAAAGTGCCCCCAAAACTTGGCTGAATTATGCCCATGTCCCTGGACATGGAAGGCAGAACATAAGAGCAACAAATATCTGGTGAAAGCAATATCTAAGCAGCAGAGTATTCAGCGTGCTGCATGGCTTCCTTTAACCGTGTATAGTAAAATTCAAGAGGAGAGAAATGATTTAAAGATGGAATTTATAACTAAAGGGGAAGCAGAATGAAAGCATTTGGAAAACTCTCAGTGTGGCCATACCACTGTTTGTTGAAGAGATTAATATGTCTAGAAGGAAGGCAGATGCTATTCATCAAGACAATGGGAAAATGAGCCCAACAGCATTTCAGAGCTCTTCGAACACAAGCTAGGACCTTGAAGGCAGGGTTTCCAGAGTAGTGCCCTGGGGACCCTGCTCTGCACCTCCTCAAGTGTCTGCTCCCTGCATTCAGAAACAATGCTCCTTGGCCACCCCATCCCTGGTGCAAGCTGACTCAGGTGTGGCTCAGCCAACACTCCAGAGGGTGTGAGCAGCAATCCTTGGCATCATTCACATGGTCCTAATCTGCAGGTGCACAGAGCACAAGACATATGGAACCTGGAAGCTTCCATTTAGATTTCAAAGGATGCTTCAGAGATCTTGGCCAGGCCAGGAATTGCCATGGGGAGGAGACTCTCCGGATATCCTCCACTAGGGCAATACCTAGCAGACTAGGGGTTTGGGACTACCACAAAGACCATGACCTATAGAGCTACCAGTGTGAAACTCCAGCCTCAACCCATAAGAGCTCCTACTTGGGCTGAGCCCAGCCAGCCATAGCAGGGGAAGCTGCCCAAGGCTTTGGGGGCCCAATCCCTGCCCCAGGGTGTCCAGGCAGTGGAACATAGAGTCAAAAAAGATTGCTCTCCAGCCCTGGAATGTGACTTTGCTCACCCTGTTGGGTTTTTGAATTACTTTGGATCAATTATCCCCTTCCTTCTTGCTGACTTCTCCCTATGGGTATAGAAGTGCCTGCCCTATCTCTGTCCCATCATTGTATTTTGGAAATAAATAACTTGATTCACAGGCTCACAGCTGGAGGGAATTTGCCTCTGGATGAATCATGTCTTGAGTCTCACCCATATCTGATTTAGATGAGACTCTGAATGTTGGACTTTTGAGTTGATTCTGGAATGAGTTAAGACTTTGGGGCTATTAGGACGGAATGAATGCCTTTTGCATGTGAGAAGGACATGGATGTGGGAGACCAACAGCACAATGCTATGGTTTGAATGTGTCTCCCAAAGTTCACATGTTGGAATATGAACTCATTAATTCCCGATGCAACCATGTTGGGAGGTGGGGCATAAGGAGCGTGATGAGGTCATGAGGGGTCCACATTTATGAATGGGTTAACACCTTTATTTCCTGGAGTGGTTTTTTTTTTAATATATATAAATATATAAAAGGATGAGCTCAGTCCCCTCTCTGTCTTGTCCTTTCTCCCCACCCCTCCCTCACATTTTGCCGTGGGATGATAGCACCAAGGGTCTGGCCAGGTGCCAGCACCTTGATATTGGACTTCCCAGCCTCTGGAACTATGAGAAGTAAATTTCTTTTGCTTATAAGTTACCCAGTCTCTGCTATTCTGCTGTAGCAGCACAGAGCATAGTAGGACAGTGGTGCTGCCTCTTTGGGCCACCCATCCATTTGAAGGCTGGGAGTGAAGACTCCAGCCAGGCCACTCGTACTGGGCACAGCCACTGTGTCCTCGTTCTTGTCCTTTCCTGTAAAGGTCTGTGGTCCTTCAGTGGAATCAGAAAAAGGGACGCTTTTCCCACTCACAACCATTGGCTCTGGAATCCCGGTGGTTTGAGCCATTCTGCTTTGTTCTAACCTCCATCTCCCTCCCTTCATCCACAAGAATCCCATACACGATGCTCCTTGGCTCCCATTCCTGGTACCAGCCACCCCGTGGTGTTGACAAAAGACATGTGGGGGAACCTGCTGCTCCCTAACTTTATTGTCCCTAAAGCCAGAGGAAATCCCTGGGTTGCTAACAGCTGTGCCAGCACCTGGAGATGAAGGTGCTCCAGAAGCAGAGCCACCGCCAGTGTGCCCCTCGCAGCCCCTTCTTTGCCCGTCCGGGTGGCCGAGCTTTGCACATTTTGACAATGCATTTGTTAGCACGCTTGAAAATCCCCAGGTTTCAAGCCAATCATGTTTCCACCCTTTCTTCACATAAGGCTCAGTGTGACTTCCGTCTGCACCTGGACACTTTCAGTGACTTCATTGCACTTTTCTATGCTTCTTAATTGTGCAAAGTACAACCAGAGGTGGGACATGAATATACGATAGCCCTGCAGGTGCCTTAGTCTCCTCTCTGGGTTGGCAGGTGTGTGCACAGCTCTGCAGGACACACTGAAGGACTCAGGAGAGCTGGCAGGGGGCATGCCCAGACCAGTGCTTGGGAAGTGAAAAGAGGAGGGCATTCATTTCCTGGCACTGCCCTACCAAAGTGGGGTACACACCGGATGGCTTAAAGCAACAGAAGTTGTCTCACAATCACATAGGCCACAAGTCTGAAATCAAGACACAGGCAGAACTAAATCGATTTTGGAGCTTTGGGGGAGAATCTATTCTGGAATGACGTTCTCCTGGTTTCCGGTGGTTATCACAATCCTGCTGGTTCCTTGTCTCGCAGTGGCGTCCCCCTGACTTCTGCCCCCAGTGTCACACAGCATTCTTTGTGTCTTTGTGTCTCTGCCCACATTTCCCTCCTCTGAGGACATCAGGAGTATTGGGCTTCCTTCCTCTCCTGCTCCTGTGTTCAGCACCTGGGTGATGCCCCAGCATCCTCCTGCCACGCCTGCAGTGGCCTCCCCCCATCCCTGAGCACTAACGGGTGTCTCTCCACCCCTGTCATTTCTCACCTCATCTCAGATTCCCACAACCTCCTCCCAGCTGCTCCCCCTACAGCTTTTGCCCAGAAGGTATCCAAGATGAGCAACTGAAGATACTGTCTGATTATTTGATTCTATCCAACCAACTCTAATCAATCTTGAGACTTTAAAAACCCTTGGCCAAACTTTCCTTTGCCAACAGGCTTTGCACAGTCTGGTTACAGAGTTTTCTTTCTTTCTTTCTTTCTTTCTTTCTTTCTTTCTTTCTTTCTTTCTTTCTTTCTTTCTTTCTTTCTTTTTCTTTCTTTCTTTCTTTCTTTCTTTCTTTCTTTCTTTCTTTCTTTCTTTCTTTCTTTCTTTCTTTCTTTCTCTCTCTCTCTCTCTCTCTCTCTCTCTCTCTTTCTTTCTTTCTTTCTTTCTCTCTCTTTCTTTCTTTTTTTGTTTGAGACAGAGTCTTACTCTGTCACCCTGGTTAAAGTGCAGTGGCATCATAGCTCACAGCAACTCAGACTCTTGGGTTCAAGTAAGCCTCTTGCCTCAGCCTCCCGAGTAACTGGGACGACAGGTGCCTGCCATAACACCCAGCTACTTTTTCTATTTTCAGTAGAGACGGGTCTCGATGTTGCTCAGACTGATCTCAAACTTATGAACTCAACTGATCCTTTGCCTCGGCCTCCCAGAGTGCTAGGATTACAGGCGTGAGCAGCCTACCTTTCAAAGCCTCTACCTGTCCACAGGCTACCCACACGCATGCATGTGAATGCACATGCGTTCCTCCCAAATTTCCCTAGGCAGGGCCAGTATATACACTTGGGATATGACACTGACACTTGCTAACTTTTCTTAAACGTGCCACATACATACGTTTTCTGTGCTCTCCTTCTTCTGGGAATGCCTTCCTCCCTTTCAGCCAAACACAGTCCTAGTCCGTTTCTTCAAGACCTGGCTGAGCAGTGCCTCCCCCGTGGAACCTGCTCCTGAGAGCTCCTGAGTGGAAGCCACACTCTCTCATCTCCCAAATCTGTGGCCTGCACAGGGAGAGGCATGTTTGCTGCCTGAGTGATTGAGCGAGTGTCCTGCAGTCTTCTGAGCACACTCAAGGCTGGTCTGTCTCTCCCAGGACATCTCAGTCCCTAGAGCCACTGAGCTGGGCATAGCCAGAGGTGACAGTCTTGGTACCCAGCAGTACCCTGATGGCATGCCCAGGAAAGCAGGAGCTGCCTCCTCTCCTGTCCCCGTAACTGGAACTCACAACTCAACTATTACATAACCAAGGACAACTCTTGTCACCTCTCCCTCTTGGTTTGAGAAACAGAGAAAAAGCCTAAGTCAGAGTGAGACTCACCTGAGGAGTCCTCCTCTAAGGTGCCCCACACCTCACCTTCTGAGCCCCAACCCTGCCTGCTGAGGCCCCACCCCACCTTCTGAAGCTCTGCCCCACCTGCTGAAGCCAAGCCCTTCCCTGCCCAGGTCAGGGGGTGGCTCCCTCCGGGTGGGTGAACAGACTTCCCTGGGATGGGGGACAAAGACTCAAAGCACAGGGCATTCTCACTTCAGGCCAGCGGGTTTGCACCCTCTCCCTCCTTCTCTCTTGAAGGGAATATTTGCAGTTCAGAGACTGCTGCAAAAATTTAACACACAACCCTAGAAGCAACTCTGTTTCTTGGGAGGATTCTAGCTTGGCTTAGAGGGTTCCCCTCCCCTCCAGTTCAATGAACCATGTATTTGGGAAATTACCTCACAGAGTCATGCCACCAACACCAAATTAGAGCCATCTGTACAGATGAAACAGTTAGGAGCTTTTGTGCCACCGTGGGCCGAGATGTGTAGCCCATTCATTGTCAGAGGAGGCCCTTGATTCCTGAGTTCCTTTTTTTTTTTTTTCTAACACAGAAGAAGCCTCAGTCAGCCCGTAGGAAACAGGAAGGAACCCGTTGTTTTAAATAGCAGACAGCAGAGAATTGACTCATTATGGTCTGTGCACTCCAGAGTGTCAGCCAGAAGGCAGCCTGCCCGGCCCCCACATTCCCAAGATGCGGGTCAAGGCGGGGTTTTCTCACAGAGTCTGGAAGAACAAGGTGCAGTTCGAGCCCTTTTCACAGGGAACTGGTGAAGCCCTAGGTTTCTGTCTTACTAGAGACTTTAGGATACTGTTATCTCAAAAAAAGAAAGAAAGAAGGAAGGAAGGAAGGAAGGAAGGAAGGAAGGAAGGAAGGAAGGAAGGAAGGAAGGAAGGAAGGAAGGAAGGGAGAAGGGAGGGAGGGAGGGAGGGAAGGAAGGAAGGAAGGAAGGAAGGAAGGAAGGAAGGAAGGAAGGAAGGAAGGAAGGAAGGAAGGAAGGAAGGAAGGAAGGAAAGAAAACAAAAGCTGCAGTAAAAACCTACAAGAATACCTGGAAATCAGACAACATCCTGCGTTTTCCCTTCATGCTGAATTATTCTGAGAGGACAAACACCGTTTCCAGCCTCCTTTCTTATGTCAGCAATGGCCTATTTTCACTTTCCTGAGGACTAGAGCAGTCGGCCCAGGGGCAGAGGGTCCTGCACGATGGTAATTTCATGCAGGTAAAAGGGGGCCCCACAGGGCTGGAGGGTTCATCTGTCTCACATTCATCATTGTGACAGCCAAACACACCAATTAGGCCTGCCAGAGCTGTCCTGACCTCGGGATTTAATTTTTTTTAAAGCACTTTGTATCATTGCTGATGTTCCAGGGTGGAATCCGGGTGTCACAATGTGGCTCAAGGGAGATGAGAGGGTGAGGCCCTCAGACCCTCATTGGCGGGTCTCACATCACCCGCCAATGGCCTGTGTCTTCTTTGTCACAGCAGACCCAGAGCCACCTAATTTCCAACACACAGGCCTGGGGGGCTTGAAACTGACCCGCACCTGTCCCCTTACCAGCCTCCTCAGCTGTGAGCACCTGCAGGCTCAAGCTCATGTGTCTCCACCAGGCTGTCCTTGCACTTTGCAGATAACTGCTGATCCTGGAGGGAGAGCCCTGAGTGTGGCACCCTGCCCCAGGGGAAGGTCATCATAGCCCATGAAGCCACCCAAAACTGATGGTGACTCCTATAACCAATAGGAGGGATCAAAATGTCCTCTTTGGAGCAATAACATTACTCCAAGGGTTAGTATAACCCTGGACGTTTATGGCAGCAGAGTCTGTAGCATCGTCAAGTGGAAATCTTGCCCTGCCATTGCCCCTTCCTAGAATCACACTAAATATTAATAACCAGTGCTCTCAACAGACCGAGGAGGTCATTCCAGTTTTCCATTTCTTCAAGAGCGTTTTGTGTGCCTACAGGTGTCAGTATAAGCCAAAGAATGTGTCTTGTCACAGTTGAAAAGTCAGCGTATCCATATAATTTATTATCTAAATCTAGATACTGTCGAGAGAGAAAAGGAGAGCTATTAATAATTATGGTAGATTGACAGGTGTAAACGGTGACTGTCCAGACAAGCTGGGCCATATGAGCATGCTATGACCTGTGAGCTCTAAATTCGTGCAGGCCCCACAGCTGGGCATCCATTTGGTTTATTTATAGCATAAAACCTAAGTGACCCTAGGTCCAGCAGGGTAGAGGGGGTTGAGGAGGATAAAGACAGTGGCTACCAGTAAACCATGCCTGCATTAAGGCCATGTGGGGGACAGGATGTAGGAGAAAGGGGACAAGTTCACCCCTGAAAAAGCTGGCTCTGTCACCAGCTTTCAGAGTGAGGAAATCCAGGATCCTCCTCTTGTCTGGGCTGCTAGCTGCTTTCAGCAAAGTTCTGCAGACTTCCTCTCAGACACAAAAGGCAGCGGAGTCCTGGGTCTTAAGGTTGGAATTCCAGGCCCATTATCTTCCCACTGGCTCCTGAGAGTTCATCAGAAGATAGACCCTCAGGTCTGCAGTATTCACTCATTGTTGGCTTCCTGTCCAAAGGTCCAATCACAAGGTGTTCTCTTCCTCCCTTCTTACAGACAGTGAGAGACACATCATTCCAGATTCTTTTCCCACCTTGAGCAGAGCTGGAGGATCAGAAGCCATCCCTTTAAATGCCCAACCATTCAACCCAGCTGGCCAACAGTTTTAGAAAAGACCCGGCACCCTATCCAGGTCAACAGAGTGAAACTATCTCAAAAAAAATAAGAATCGTGGTAGTTAAAAATAAGAGGAAACATAAGCAAAGAGAAAACAGAGTATGCAACATTATAATAATACAGCAGAAGAAGCAGAATTTAAGACAAATCTTTAGATCCAAAGAGCACTTTTACATTGTCAAAAGTAAAATCAACTGGATTTGCCAAAGAATTTTTTATTTTGTGGGTTTTCATTTGTTTGTTTGTTTAGGGGTATGCCAAAAAGCCACTTTGGGACTTATTTATTCAATCCATTGTTTTGTGAGCAAAACAATCTGAAATCCTTATTCTCCAAATAATATAACTTTCAAAGTCTGGAAATACCACAAAGTATTGACAGAAAAAAACAATTGCCTTGAAATTTTTTAATGAATCTACAAGGTCAGACAATGAAATTCATAAACTCTTCCTAGAAAAAGTGCTACATAGCTCCTTGCTGAGTATCCTAAGGTCAAAGTCCTCCCCTTGGGAAGTTATGCACCAATGCCAGTGCCTAGTCCATCTTTTCAAAGCAATTTTGGAACTCTTTCTGGAATGGCCATCAGAGCTGCTTTTGTATTATCCTTGATGTCCTGAATGTCATCAAAATGCCTTCCTTTCGATATTTCCACTATCTACAGGTGAAGAAAAAAGTTACTAGGGGCATGTGAGTACAGAGGGTGTTCCAAAACTGTTAGTATTTGTTTACTGGCTGAATCTTCCTCACAGAGTGTGCCTTGCGAACGGGCACATGTCGTGATGCAAGAGCCATGAGTTATTGGAGATTCAGGTTGTTTCATCTCATTTTTTCATGCAGCCTTCTCAGTACTTCCAAACGGTCAACTTGGTTAATTGCCAGTTGGTACAAATTCATGATAAACAATCTCTCTGACATCAAAAAAAGTTAGCAAGATCATTTTGACCCTTACTTTGAACTGACAGACTTTTTTTGATTGTACAGAGTTGGCTGACTTCCATTGTGCTCTTTGACGCTTTGTTTCAGGGTCGTATTGGTACACCCATGTTTCATCGCCAATGATAACATGGCCCAAAACAGCGTCTTGCCTCTCCAGAAAGCTCTTGTCAAACTTGAACTCTCCTTTGCTTTTGTCCATCAGTGAGCTCCTGCAGGACCATTTTTGCACACATCTTTCTTATGCCAAGATTTTTTTTTTTTTTTGGCCGGGGCTGGGTTTGAACCCACCATCTCTGGCATATGGGACCGGCGCCCTACCCCTTGAGCCACAGGCGCCGCCCTATTATGCCAAGATTTTAAGTCAAGATTTTCCTGTTTTTCTATCTATGTTTACTTGGTCTGCTATGCTTCTCACAGTCAGCAGGCAATTTTGAGGCACCATTCAGTGAATTTCTGCAATGTTTACATTAGTTCTGCGTGTTACTGGCCACCCTGACCTCTCTTCACTAGAAATGCTTTCTGTCCTCTCAGAAAAATGTTTAATCCATTTGTACACTGCTGCTTCCCTCATGACATTGTCCTCATAAACTTGGACTAACATGTCCCTGATTTCACTTCCATTCTTGTCAAGTTTAACAAGAAACTTAATGTTTGTTCATCACTCTAATTCAAACGCCAACATGCTTGCAACAGCTCACAAACTTATGCAACAATAACGAACACCACTCAGCAAGACACTCACACAAACACCACTGTGAGTCACTAACATACCAGGATTAGGAAACCTTCCTTATCAAGTTCTTTGCACACTGCTACTGGCATAAGTGCACAGTGGCAAGTTCATGAACTTAATCACCAAGGTTCATGTACTAAATAAATTCTACTCCCAAAGTGAAAAGCTATTTGTAAGAGGTAAGATACCTATAGCAATTCTCACCCCTGTCTCTGCTAAAATGTTGGGAGGAAGGAGAATCTTGCATAGCTGAGCATAAGGAGAAACAATCTGGAACTCTGAAAAACTTACAATAACTATGTATAAACTGGCATTATGGATTAGAAGTCCATGGAGTCCCAACCACAGAGTTAGGCAGTTCCCATATACCAATGCTTTCCTCAGATTTCAAAGAATTCTTGGGAGCAATATGGCAAAAGCTGAGAGGCAAAACAGGAGATCTGCCTCAAAACAAAACAAAACAAATGCTTCTCTATTTTGGCACATGCACGGACAATCAAAAGAGGCCCTGGCTGCTGACAACAGGGGGGACCCCACTGCAGCATCCCTGATGGATATGAGCTCTGCATGCAACCCTCCACCCACACACACTGGTGAGAGGACTCCACTTCAGAAATGATTGAAAGTGGAGAGGTGACTGGTGTGCCATCCATATTATGATGACAGAACATTAGACATTCTTATTCTAAACGTTATTTTAGCTACACCCCCAACTGTAGGAGGCACACATAGAGCTTTCTGAAGAGTCCCCCCAAAGCTCCTCTCGTGAGGTCCACCACACATGTGCTACCTGCCCTCGGGATGAAGGTGAGGCTGACAGCACCCAATGGCTCTTCCCAAAAGTCTTCCCTACAAGTGGGGGAGGGGGGAATGAGTGTGCTTCCACTTAATGGGCACAATGGTAGGGGCTGTGGCACACCTCTCGGGGGCAGGACATAATGATAAGAGGGTCTACCTAACGAATGCAAACATTGTCACCTAATTCTTTGTACCCTCAAATTAACCTGAAACAATAAAAAAGAGAAAAATACCCCCCCAAAAGTGCAATATGGATAAACGTCTAAGGATTCTACCAGTTCTCACATCCTGAGTCTCTATATACTCATAATAATGAAAAAAAAAAGGAGTCCTCCCTAAAAAACCCACTCTTCATCCTCAATCTCACGGCTCTTACTTTCCTTGATGTGAGTGAAGGGATTCAAGGTTGCATGACCAGTTTTCAGCTGTCTACTTTAAAATCCTGAGAATGGTCTCACATCTTCAGGTGGTCAAGCGTTGACTCCAGCCTGTCCACTCACATGCTCTGCACTCGTGCTGGACGCCAGGAGCCATCCACCTGACAGCATCTCCCACTTTCTCTTCACCAGTGATGGCTCATTTTCATTCAATCACTGTGTTCTCCAAAGATGAGCCTTCCCACAGATAACCTGGGGACAAACCTTGATGGGCCTAAGGGACAATTGGAGTCTTGTTGCCTTTTGCCAGGCATGGGAGATGGGGTGGGCATGTGACATCAGAGACATCAGATCCAGCCTGTGGTTGGAAGGGAAGTCCCCTAGACACTTCTGAAAAAATACATTCTTTCTTGGGAAAAATAAAGAGATACAGAAAGGAAAGACTCTCTACCCTATCTGCCCTCCCTTTGGAGACAGCTGCTTGGGGCCTTGTTGTCCAGAGTCACACAGACATTGCACAGCCAGGAGAGCCTAGCTGACAAGCTGAGGACAGCAGGACAGTGAGAAGGGCGGAGCCAGGGTGCCAGCAGCTCCAGAACCACTGCCCTAGGGACCTCCCCTTATAGGGGGCAATTTACTGTTTTATTGGTGCAGCCACTTGTAGAGAGATATTCTGCTTCTTATAGGGAAGTCTTGACAGCCACAGTCTTTCCTTTCTCCCCGCTGCTGCTCTCAAGCTGAGATAAAATCCTCCTTATATTCTCACGTGGCGCAGTTTAAACAGCTCTTTCTATTGCTTGGGTCCCTGCCAAAAACAAGCCTTTCATAGTCCCATCTCCTATCCCAAAGAGCTTATTCAAGATATTTTTCCAAACAACAACAAAACCTTTCCCTATGAAGAATTCTGGTGTGGGCCCTGAATAGGTTCTTAGTAAATACAGAATATAAATGTCTTAACACAATAACTAAGAAAATGACAGGAAGGTTATGTCAACCACTGTGATGAAGATATGTCAAACGTTCTATAAAACCAGTGTATGGTGCCCCATGATCGCATTAATGTACACAGCTATGATTTTTTTTTAATTTTAATTTTTTTATTAAATCATAGCTGTGTACATTAATGCGATCATGGGCACCATACACTGGTTTTATAGACCGTTTGACACATTTTCATCACACTGGTTAACATGCTATGATTTAATAATAAAAAAAATCATGGAAGATTCTATACAGGGATCTCCAAGAGATAATAACTTCTACAAATCATGGGGTGCCCTGAGTGTCCTTTACTGATTTCTCTGTAGGATTCCTAACTTAATTACTGCAGATCCCCAGAGAAACATCCAGAGACTCCTGAGTGTTTAGCCCCCCGGGAAACCCACCCTCTGACTCTGGGGTGGCCTCTTCTGAGCCTTGGTTTCTGAACATTCTGGCAGGGAAAACCAACAGGAAACAGATGATTACACAAATAATTAAGTAGGACTGAGATAAGACAGCAGAGAGGGGGGTGGGGAATGGCCCTCCTCCCAACTCCTCAGCAAGGAGAGGGGTGCATTGTGATGGAAGAAGCAAAACACTTACAGCCAGAGAAACTTGGCTTTCATTTGTGCAGCCTGGAGCAGGTTGTTGACCTAATCTCTCGAAGCCTCAGTTTCTTCATCTGTAAATTGGGGATAACAGGTGAATAATATCTACCCAGCAGGACTGTTGTGAAAACTAAAGCGTCTCAAATGCTCAGCATAGCACTGTGATAGAGGAAGTTTCACCAAGTTATAATAAATGCAACACCCCATAAAGAAGAGCTGAGCCCATGTGCAGAATTTCAGAGTAGACGGGTGAAAACTTGGTCATGCAACCTTGAACCTTTCATTCACATCGAGGAAATAAGAGTCAAGAGAGTGAAGAGTGGATTTTGCAGGGAGGATTTTGTAGCTTCCCACGTGTGCCTTGGGCCTCACGAAATGGGCTTTGGTGGGACCCTTCAGAAAGGGTGGCGTGTGCCCCATGTCCTATAGGTTAAAGTGGCCTCACACGTACCAACACCCCCACGTTTCCACGTTGCACTGGAAGCAGCTTCCTGCAGCTGGCTCAAGGCAGGGCTTAGGAAAAGACCCCAAGGCAGGAATCCAGAGCCCAAGGGGAGGCTGTCAGGCTTGACCTGCACTTAGCTCATCAAAGTAACCGGTGGAAGAAGTGCAGGCGAGGTCCCCCAGAGGCCCTGAGCCCGTCTGTCTCAGGAACTGCCCTTCAGAGCATCCATCTAGGGAATGATCCCAATGCAGAGCAGTATGCGGTTTAACTGTGTCTAAGATAAAGAGAGAAGGAAGGGAAGGAGAGGGAGGGAAGGAAAAGGAAAAGAAAATTGCCTGTTTACTCCAGTAACCGTCCTTATCTTTTTTCACTGCACATGAGAAAAGAAGTCACAGCTGAAATGCAAAGAGAAATACAAATAATTAATTTTTAGCCTTTGAACTCCTAGTGGCCTTGATGGATTAAGATTGTATTAAGGCACTGCTTTAAAGAATCTTTTCAGACTGCGCACGGTGGCTCACCCCTGAAATCCTAGCACTCTGGGAGGCCAAGGCGGGTGGATCGCCTGAGCTCAAGCGTTCAAGACGACCCTGAGCAAGAATGAGACCCCTATCTCTACTAAAAATAGAAAAACTAGCTGGGCATTATGGCAGGCACCTGTAGTTGCAGCTACTCAGGAAGCTGAGCCCAAGAGTCTGAGGTTGCTGTGAGCTATGATGCCACAGCACCCAACCCAGGGCTACAGAGACGCTGTCTCGAAAAAATAAAAAATTCACTTGACTAGCCTTAAAAATATATATATGCAGATGTCTAGACCTCACCTACAAGAAAAGCAGAGGCAGATGGCTCCTGGTGGTGCCAAGAGATCTGCATTCTACTGAGCTCCCTATTTCTTTTTATGGGGGCAGCGCGGGGAACACCCCCCTTGGAGATTGCTGCCCTACTCCCTGCTGGCTAAGGGCTGTTGAGCTGCCCAGTGCTTCATCCGCTGTCACTCCCTTTAGGATATGAAAAACTCTTGATGCCATGAAATGTTTTTAACTGTTTATTGTATTCATTTTATTTTATTTTATTTTACTGAGAGAGAATCTCAAGCTGTCATCCTGGGTAGAGTGCCATGGTGTCACAGCTCACAGCAACCTCAAACTCTTGGGCTTAAGCGATTGTCCTGCCTCAGCCTCCCAGGCAGCTGGACTACAGGTGTCCGCCACAACACCCAGCTATTTTTTCTTGTGGTTGTCATTGTTGTTTAGCTGGCCCGGACTGGGTTGGAACCCGCCAGCCTCGGTGCATGTGGCTGGCACTGTAACCTCTGTGCTACAGGCACTGAGCCTAGCTGTTTATTTCTTTTTTAATTAAACAGAAAAGAGTAAATCAGTGACCATTCGTATTTCAGTACTTAGATTAAAAAACTGCTAGCTTTGGGCGGTGCCTGTGGCTCAAAGGAGTGGGGCACTGGCCCCATATGCCAGAGGTGGTGGGTTCAGCCCCAGCCAAAAACTGCAAAAAAAAAAAAAAAAAAACTGCTAGCTTTTTGCCATATTTGCTGCATCTGTATATATCTGTTTTCCTTTTTGGCTGAACTGTTTAACATTTATTTTACAGATACCATGCCATTTTTTTAATGCATCTAAAAAATAGAGACATTTCCCTACTATCCACAATAAATTATCACATTTAACAAAACAAACAACAATTTTTCGACATAATGTAATATACATTCAAATTTCTCCAACTCTCCCCCCAATGTCTTTCATAGGTGGCTTCTTTTTAAATCAAGAACTGTGCTCTACCAGTTTTGCAGTGACTACTTGAGACAGAGCTTGAAGATTCCAGGGTGAAAGGCTAGATTTTCTGTACCCTGATAAACACATGGAGTGAAGGCTGGTTTTCCCCTGGACCCAGGGCCTGCTAACCCTGCAGCCTTCACCCTCCCAAGAGAAAGTCCTCTTGCCGTTGGTGGTGAGGGTCAAGCAAGGCAGCGTCACCTGTCCCTGCGATGCCCCAGAAAGCTGACAGCTCATAGCCAGCAGGGGCTAGGTGACCCTCCACTCCTAAGCTCAAACTCACTCAGAATTACCAGGTAAATACCTTGCTGATCAAGCAGTAAGTATAGGAAAGAGCTCTGCAACCTTGCAGCTGCCACAATTATCTCATATGCCAACCTTGTGCTCTAGAACTTTCTATGGCTCCTCATTGCCTCCAGAATCAACCACCTCACGTGGCATTCCAGATGCTGCCTATCTGCTCCAGACTTCACCGGTCCATCCACCTGTTCATTCTTCATTCCCCAGATGAAGTCAGGTGGAGGGTGGGGGTGAGAGGATGCAGAATTCTCCAGACAGAGAGCACAACGTGTGCGAAGGAGTGAGGGCAGCTGTAGGCTCTGAACTTGCCCCCATGGGGGCCTTAGGCACCAATCTGAGCAAGAGATTTGTGACAGGACTTGAGCACCAGGGCCACTTGCCAAGTCACTGTCCTCTATAGTGACACTCCAGTCACTTCTCTGTTCCCTGCCAGTTCTAGGATAAAGAAAGAGCTGATGGCTCGGATGGTGGAAGCCAAGCTTGAGTCACATTCCAGATCCCTTTGCACCTCGTGGCCTTCTCTTAGCAGCCCTCTACTTCCAAGATTCTCTTCCTCGCCAGAAGTCCTGGGCATGCACTGCAGTCCACCAGGATAGTAGAGGAAGTGCTTATCTGTCAGGGAAGTGAGTTTCCTTGCCTCAGCAGCAGTTGGGGGGAGCCTAAGGAAAAGAAATCAGACCCATCCCCCAAAGCCTTATGACTAGAGAGGACTTCCAATCGTTAGGATGTTTTTTCATCTATACTAGCCCAAGAGACCTTGGCCAGAACTGCTGCAGTAGCCCTTCTGAGCTGTGCTTCTCTGTCTCATGGGGGACTGCTTTCTCCTCCTCCCCTAATTTTAATAACTCAGGTACCTAGAAAAAGGTGAACAGTGGGGAGTTGTGCTGAATATTCCCCATCTGGTTGTAAGATCCATGCTCCATTCTCTGGATGACACAAGGACAATGAATTGTGCAGACTATATCAACAGGTTCCCTGTCACGTTGCTGCTGGCTGTGTTCAAACACTGACAAGTACTGCCCTGGAACAGAAGGTGGGAAACACGTGAGGCAGAGGGTATTTATTTGCCTATCGTGCTGAGGATTGGGAGTGAGCGTCGCCCTTCCCAAGGCTACAGGTCCTTGTCTATGCCCCTTTTCTATTCCTACAGCTCTCTCTCCAGGTTCTGTTAAACACTCAGACATACATAAGATAGTGGATCCCAGCTCTTTCCCACCCGATGGTACTATTCTGTACCTTACTGATTTCCCTAAGCCTGCTCACAGCTTTGTAAATAGCTCTTTGCTAACCCCTCTTCAATTACCCTACTTTAGCATGCCATCTTTTCCCCATTGGAACCCTTACTGATAAAGTAATCCGTACTTTATAGACACGGAGGAAAATAAACCACAAATCGGAATCTAGGAAGGAATTGTTTAAATATCATAGGGATAATGAATTCAGGAAATCTATAAAATATAATTACATCATAGTTACTCTAATCGTCACTAGCAGCGCCATTGGAAAAAACATAAGACGGATGGCAAGATGCTGGAAGATCAAGTGGCTCGATGCTGCTGGCAGTGGTGAACACAGGGCTGTGATGTTGAATGGCTATCCTGACAGCCCTAGACCCATACACAAAGGGAACAACTGAAGCTCCTAAATGCCTAACTCAGGACGTGGGTGGAGACTGGGCTCAGTGGCTCATGCCGGTAATCATAGCACTCTGGGGGGCTGAGGTGGAAGGATCACTTGGGACCAGCAGTTCGAGACAAGCCTGTGCAAGAACGAGACCCCACCTCTACAAAAAAAATTAGCTAGGTGTTGCGCCAGGCATCTGAAGTCCCAACTACTTGGGAGGCTGAGGCAGGAGGATCACTTGGGCCCAGAAGTTTGAAGTTGCTGACATCACTGTACTCCAGCCTGAGAGATGGAGCAAGACTCTGATTCAAAAAAGAAAAAGAAAAATAACATGGCTAGAGAGCCAGAAATCCTCAATTTTAAGGGGATTCCTTAACTCCCCTAAGACAGATATGATTACGGGCCATGCACAGAGATTGCTTATCAAAGTGACAGACACGTAGAGTCAATTACATTTTTACCACCACCCGATTTCTTTTGCTTTTTACTGGTCGTGTGTGGCAGGACCCTGGTTCATAGATTGGGATATTTAAGCAGACACAGACAAGGCTATCAAGTAACCTCAGCACCCACTTCCACACCCATCATTGTCTCCAAGCCCTAACGAGACGTAAATTCCTGTGTGGCCCAGATGGAGACACACAGAGCTTGGTATGGGAGGAGAGAGCCTAGACATTAAGACAAGAGAACCAACAGGAGTCTGCAGAGCCCGTACAGGAGGGAGCTGTAAGGGCATTAGACTGAGAAGGATGAAATTTAAAACTTGGCCAGGGATTTGGGTAGACTCACACGAGATGCAGGATTTCACGCGGGGGGTGTGAGCCCCTGGAGGTAGCACTCATAGCTGTGTGGGCTGACAGAAGCCAGGTCTCCACAATGGCTGGCAGTTAAGACCTTTTCTAACATTCTAAAGAAAGGGAAACTGAAGGCTTAGGAAGCTGGGAATGTTGAAATGGGTTTTTGGAGTATTCTGTCCAACATTCTCAGCCACACCTTAACCACACTGCCCAGGAGGGCCAGAGTTTACTCCCTGCAAAGGCCATAAAAATTCCATCAGTAAAATGTTCACAGGCACCCTGGAAAAGCTCTTTTTGGCTGTTTTCTGCAAGCAGAAAATGACAGTGGGAGAGGCCGCAATGGAATTAGGTTCCCTGATCTTCATGGGGGAAAAAGATGGTATCTCACAGTAGTAAATGACAGATGTCTCAAGGGCACAAGGGACAGATTTACCCTAGTGAGCGTCAGGACCGACCAGTGTGGTAACTGAAGCATTTTGGCTTTTGGGATCTGTGGCACTAGCTAACTAATCAGAGGGCCCCTGGTACTGCCCTGGATGTGCTGCCGGGGTGCTGCCTGCCATATAGAAGCAGAAAAATCTTGGGTGTGGTGGGCAGTCATAGTGGGGAATCAGAACTCATCCAATGTTCAGGCTCAGAATCACAGAGGCAGTCTTAGTGGGGAATCAGAACTCATCTAATGTTCAGGCTCAGAATCACAGAGGCAGTCTTAGTGGGGAATCAGAACTCATCCAGTGTTCAGGCTCAGAATCACAGAGGCAGTCATAGTGGGAAATCAGAACTCATCCAGTGTTCAGGCTCAGAGTCACAGAGGTAGTCATAGTGGGGAATCAGAACTCATCCAATGTTCAGGCTCAGAATCCCTTGACTTTGGCAGAGGGAGGAGCAGTCTTTTTGAACAAGCGTCCTGCAGGGTGGCCAGGATGGGTGTATAGTATGGATCTCCCTCCTGTCCTTCTCCAGAGAGACCTGAGGTCACTTAGCAGGACAGGGAAAGGGAAATATCCAGGGATACTGATTCTGAGCTCATACTAACCACTGGAGTCTCCAATCATCTCTGTAGTCCACAAGTCAATGGAGATGGGGTGGTAGATGGAACAGTGGCCCAGGTCTACCTTACAGTGGGTCCGACAGGACTGAGGATCTGCCCTGCAGGTACTTCCCCAGTTCCAGAATGTATGATAGTAATAGATATATGAAGCAGAATCTTCCATAGAATGGCAGGAAGGACCACATGCAAGTGCCTCCCTCCCAGTCAAGGGAAATATCCTAATCTTGGGGAATTGCAGACATTAGTGCAGCCATCAAATACTTAAAAGATGCAGGATGGTGATTCCATCCAATCACATTAACCTTTTTTGTTTTTGTTTTTGAAACAGAATCTCACTTTGTCACCCTGGGTAGAGTGCTATGGTGCCATTAGTTCACAGCAACCTCAAACTCCTGGGCTCTTGCCCAAGATGCTTGCCTCAGCCTCCCAAGTAGCTGGGACTACAGGTGCCCAACACAACACCCAGCTGATTTTTCTGTTTTTAGTAGAGATGGAGTCTCAATTTTGCTCAGGCTGGTCTCGAACTCCTGAGCTCAGAGATCCACTCACCTCACCCTCCCAGAATGCTAGGATTGTAGGTGTGAGCCACCACACCGTGCCCAACCACATTAACTTTTAACTCCTAGGTTTGGTATGGTCCTAGAAAATAGCTATAGTCTTAGAAAATACTTTTTTCTATTTCATTAGTGAAGCTGGTTGTCTTTACATGGTGGAGACAACAGTACACGTTCTCCTGAGCCTTTTCGTTGGGGCTGCATCAGACTGTCTTTCTCTTTGTTGTAATATAGTCTGCAAGGATCTTGATGTCTCACAGAACATCACTGTATTTCACTGGTGACATTATGCTAATTGGAACTGGTGAACAGGAAGCAACAAATATTTTAGGTACCTTAGTAAGACATGCATTTCAGGGAAGGGGAGATAATTCCCATGAAAGTGTAGGGTCATACCATATTGTGACTTTTATAAGCATCCAGGGGTCTGGAAGACATCAGGAGTGAATGACAAATTGCTACATCTTGTACTTCCTAGTACCCAAATAAGAGATACAACATTTGACAGCCTGTGAGTTGCAGAAGTAACATATACCACACTTGAGGGTGGGCTTTGACCTATTTAAGTGGTCAGTTACACAGGGTACCAGATCCATCAGTTCTCTGGTTGTGGTGCAAGCTATTTTCCCTCTTGGAGTCTATGAATAAGTAGGCCCAGAGGAAGAGGAAGCATTTTTATATAGCCCATATCAAATGCTGGATGTAGCCTCAGGAAGACTCTAATAGAATAATTCAATATGACCTCTGTAAGTTGACCACCCAAGGGACTGTAACAAACGGACCAACATGAAGAGGTGGTCATCATAAGCAATGGTGGCTCCTGTACTGATACGTACAAATGGTACATGTCCAGTCCATGAAAATTAGGTCAACTTAAGGAGGTGGTCAGTGGAGGGAGGTGGTCACCTATGGAGATTCTACTGCATGTAGAATCTAAATCCCTAGAGTTAGGAGGTAAGGCCTCTTTTGCTGATGTTTGAAAATCAGCTCCTTGATTGCTACTAGGTTTGCTATGACTACAGACACTGAATCCCTCCCTGGTCTTGGGACACCAGTGACTATGTGACCAGAACCACCTATGTGACCCTGAACTGAGTATTATCTCATCTACAAATCAGGTGCAAGTAAAGTATCTAAGCAGTATAATCATTAATTTTACATGTCAACTTGACTAGGCCATAGTATCTAGATGCTTGGTCAAATATTATTCCAGATGTTTCTGTGAAAATGCTTTTAGAAGAGAATTACATTTAAATCAATGGACTTGAGTAAAACAGATTGTCCTTCATAGTCTTGGGTGGACCACATCCAGTCAGCTGAAGGCCTGAGTAGAACTAAAGGCTTATCTTGCCCAAGCAGGAGGGGATTAGCCAGCAGACAGCCTGTTGGCTCAAACCACAAAACCACAGCTCTTTCCCAAGTCTGCTGACCTTCCCCATCCAATTTGGGACTTGTCAAGACTCCACAATTGTCTGAGCTAATTCCTTAAAATAAATCTTTCTAGCTCAGGGAGTGTCTCATGCCTGTAATCCTAGTACTCTGGGAGGCTGAGGTGGGAGGATGTCTTCAGTTCAGGACCTCAAGACCAGTCTGAGCAAGAGCAAGAACCTATCTCCAGGACAAGAGTTCCAAAATTGCTCTGGAGGGTAGACTAGGTAGTGGCATCAGTGCACAGCTTCCCAAGGGGGAGTTCCCTGAAGGTGACCGCGGTGATAGTCAGCGATAGTAGCACATTTTCTAGGGTGAATTTGTGAACTTAATTGTACAACCTTGGAGTATTGTCTCATCATAGCCAGAATGCTCGAGTCTAGGAATCAAACATAGATGTGGAGGTGGCTGCTTCTCACTCCTGCATCCTCCCAAGGGCTATTTGCTCCTGAGGCCTGTCATGTGGGACTCAGTGAGTCTGGAGCTCCTCAGTTACAAGGGAAGAACTGGGGGACAAAGCTGAGGTTCTTTTCTTTTTTTCTTTTTTTTTAGAGACAGAGTCTCACTGTACCGCCCTCGGGTAGAGTGTCACACAGCTCACAGCAACCTCTAACTCTTGGGCTTACGCAATTCTCCTGCCTCAGCCTCCAGAGCAGCTGGGACTACAGACGCCTGCCACAACGCCTGGCTATTTTTTGGTTGCAGTTTGGCCAGGGCTGGGTTTGAACCCACCACCCTCGGCATATGCGGCTGGCGCCCTACTCACTGAGCCACAGGCGCCGCCCTGAGGTTCTTTTCAATAGGACACTGAGACTGCCTTCTAAATGTGTCAGCCCTGTCATCCTACTGAACCGACAGGCTGCAAAGGGGCTCACCTTGCTGACCAGTGGGTGTGATCTGATTACCCAGAAGAAACAGGATTGCTGCTATACCCAAGGGCAGGAAGGACAATTTGCAAAGTTCAGGAATTCGTGAGCCACTGCTTAGCATTCTCTTCCCCAGTTCACCTTTCAGTGGAAAATTGAGGCAACCCAATAAAGACAAGACCAGCAAGGATGCTGATGGTGAAGGGATGTTGGTGAAGAGCCTGGTGGGTTGAGATGCCCTAGAAGAATAAGGGGATGCTGATAGGCAGCAAGAGAAGGAAGCTGTGGCCATCACCTCATGCCTTGGGAGGACCTATAGCTGTAGGGATTATAGACGTTTCTATGTTAATTACTTGATCCTCTCCACTCACTTTCACCCCAAAGCCTCACATGCAGAGCATTGCGGCTGACATTTGAGGTGTCAAGTGACAGCAGATTGTTAGCAACTTACCATCATTGGGTAATTCATGGGACTTCCTACATCCCTGTGTTGGGGACCTGAGTTCCTCATTTGGATGAGGTAGACAGTGAAGATGCCGGCTGGTCACTGTCTCCACTCTGCCCTCTGCACCCATGGGCTCCTTTGTCCTCAGCAGTCACTTGGGTTTAGCCAATTAGAGGCACTGGCAGGAGACTAGAGCCTGGAGGACAGCGAGGTCACAGCATTTTTTTCCACTAGCTGGGTCCCACCCGATCGCAGGTCATCAGGGGACCCAAGCCTGTACTAAAGGTCACGGTTTCTGCCGAGCAGAGCTCCATGCCTCAGGTTTGGGGACCCCCCGTCCTCTTCACCTTCCTTGTTCTGCCTAGAGATGGTGATGGCTCCCGCACCCCAAGGAGCATCCCCAATCATTGTTGGTTTCCCTTAACCCTATTAACCCTCTTGGAAATAATTGCTTTATTAAACTCTTCTCGGCGACTCCATTTGAATTGCCCATTTACAGACATCTCTGGTACGGTCTGGTTTGATCAGACTGAAGTTAGAACGAACCTCTTCCCTCAGACTAGTGACAGTCCTCACCCTCTTCTTAGCGGGCCTGATTCAGAGTTTCTGAATCTGTGATTCACTTACCTGTATCCCATGTAAGGACCTTCACCCAAATTCAGACACCATTTCATCAGCCTTGCAAATAGAAAGTTGTCCCACAAATCTCTCCTCCTCTCTGCTGGCTCTCACGCCAACTTGCTTGCTGGGGGATTCTAGAACATTTAGTGCTGGTCACTAAGGCAACTTAGGAAGAGCATTCCAAATGGTGAGCCAGCAGGAGGGCTGCACGTGAGATACAGGCCTGCCATGGAGAGGGCCGCCACCCTCCAGGACGGCTGAGCAGGACCTGGAGCCACTATAGGAGCCCCATTGCGGCTCCTTGGAGGGTGGCCAGGGCATGCGGGGCCTGAAGGCATGTTCCAGGGGATCCGCAGGAGCACGCACAGTGTGTTGTGTCCCCCAGCGGTCGTCTGCCTTACCACCTGGCCGTGGACTTCAGCAGCCAACCACAGAATCTGCAGCTGCTTTGTAGGGACAAGGTGCCCGGGTGTGGCTGAAGGACCTTGTGTTCCGTGCACCCAAGGAGTACGGCCCACAGCCCAAAGAAGACTAGTCGGGGGTGAGCGAGTGGGACTCTCAGCAGGCAACTCTATTTCTGGCTTCAAACATATGGGTTATTTCTGTTGGGATTTTGGATGATGTACCCAGGCGTCCAAGATAGCTGATAAAGCACTATTCCAACAACAAGTGTTGTTTATTCCAAAAATTATTAAATACAACTTCTGTGGGCTGAAATAATGGATGCCAAGTAAATAAGTTTGGATTTGAAATTCTGTTCACAGCATCGCAGTCACAAAAATCAACATTCCCTGTTACACACAGAAAAGGAAGAGCTGTTCGATTCCTTGAATGTAAATACTACGTGTATATGAAGGCTACCTGCTAAATATATTTAAATATACATGTATCATAAATGTCCTGTATCATATCCATCTATATACAAGGGCATCAATGTAAATATTCAAATGGTTATAGAACATTGTCTTTTGTGTTATCACCTATTGCTACAAATATATCCCTTCCATGTACTCATCTTCTAGAATGCCCCGGTGTGAAAACAGTCAGCCAACACTGCCTCTGATACCTGCCAGACCTACAACATGTAAGCATGAACCACCAGGTATTAAACGCTAAATGAAAGACTTTACTAACAAAACCACAACTCTCAGTAATCATTCTCCTCATAATAGAAGAAATAATTTCCCAGGGGCTAAAACAGTAACACACACACGCATTCAGAGGTTACCCTGATATAAGACTATCAGTTGACCTAGGAAAAAGGTGGTTGATTTTAAGAAATAAAAGGAACAAAACACCAGTAAATAATGCAAAGTAAAATTCTAACTTAGAGAGCTGGCATGTCAGAGGGACTGTGTTACTTAGCCACGGTCAAAACAGGTAGGTCTGAAGTGGAAATACCTTGGTTCTCAGGTCCCTGGATGCTTCCAGACCTGCTGATGGAAAGAGTAAGCTTAATAATGCAAAGTGAAAATGAATAGCAATGTGAATGAGCCAGGCGCGAAATAGTACACACTCTGACTGCAAGAATAAAAACAGGCAAAGTTCATCTATGATGTTAGCAATCAGGAAAGTGGTTAGGTGGACTGTTTGAGCTCAGGAGTTCAAGAGCAGCCTGAGCAAGAGTGAGACCCCATCTCTACTAAAAAAAAATATCCAGGCAGTGTTACAGGCACCCATAGTCCCAGCTACTTGGGAGGCTGAGGTAAGAGGATCACTTGAGCCCAAGAGTTTAAGGTTGCTTTGAGCTATGATGCCATAGCACTCCACCCAGGGTGACAGAGTGAGACTGTCTCAAAAAAAAAAAAAAAAAAAAAAGAAAGAAAGAAAAGCCCAGGTGGGATGTGTAAGGAGGCATGAGAGGGGCTTCTGGGTTGTTGATAATGTGATGTTGCTTAATCAGAATGTTGGTTACATAGGGATTTTCTGTTTGTGAAAATGTATCATATTGTATACTTACGATATGTGTACTTTTATATATGTTTATTATACCTCAATGGGAAAGTTTAAAATGAAATAGCAAGGAGCTCATACTAATACAAAGAAACTAGGTAGTTAGGCACAGGTATGGACAACCTAAAACAAAAAGAAAACCCCAGGGGCCCTCGCCAATCATAAGCTGAGTATGAAATAATAAACTCGTGTTATTAGAAGCAAAGAAAGAAAGTGAGCTGATCACTGGGCTATAAAAAAGGATACTTGTGCGACTTACAGAGATGTAATTCTTTGATGATACAATGGAGCAACTCAAGCACTGATTAGAATAATGGGTGATTTTGATTAACACCCTTTAAAAAGGAAACTGAAAACTCCAAGAGATTCAGAGAAGAGCAATAGAGATCATTAAAGAGATAGAAAATCGGGCGGCGCCTGTGGCTCAGTGAGTAGGGTGCCGGCCCCATATGCCGAGGGTGGCGGGTTCAAGCCCAGCCCCGGCCAAACTGCAACAAAAAAATAGCCGGGCATTGTGGCGGGCGCCTGTAGTCCCAGCTGCTCGGGAGGCTGAGGCAAGAGAATCATGTAAGCCCAAGAGCTGGAGGTTGCTGTGAGCCGTGTGACGCCACGGCACTCTATCGAGGGTAGTAAAGTGAGACTCTGTCTCTACAAAAAAAAAAAAAAAAAAAGAGATAGAAAATCGGCCCTCAAAAAACGTTGAAAGTAACACATTTCTTAAAAATCAGGTGCTGGTCCTCTTATCTTGATAAGTGGCAAAATGATTACCGTACCCTTTTCTCAAAGTCTTCCCTCTTTCCTTCTTCTTTATTGGCAAGTAGATGTTTAAGAGCCAAATTAAGTCAGCTGATGGTAATTTGTTGAGTAGCTAGGTCAATGTCATTGTAAAAGAGAAAGAACTTTTGGTCACTTGAAAACACTAGCTAATAATTGGAGTTGCCTCGCTTAAAAAGGAGAAGACTTAGTTGGCCTTAACATAGCTGAAGATTTTTTTTTTTTTTTTTTTTTGTAGAGACAAAGTCTCACTTTATGGCCCTCGGTAGAGTGCGGTAGAGTGCCGTGGCCTCACACAGCTCACAGCAACCTCCAACTCCTGGGCTTAAGAGATTCTCCTGCCTCAGCCTCCCGAGTAGCTGGGACTACAGGCACCCGCCACAACGCCCGGCTATTTTTTGGTTGCAGTTTGGCCGGGGCTGGGTTTGAACCCGCCACCCTCGGCATATGGGGCCGGCACCTTACTGACTGAGCCACAGGCGCCGCCCATAGCTGAAGATTTTTGAGAAAGGAGTTTATCTGTCATTCTTCACCTCAACAACTGAAGATAAATCATCTTAAAACAAAATAGATTTGAGCAAGATCCCTGAAAGACCGGGTGAAGGGGTGGATCACAGATCCCGAGGATCCTCAAGAGGACCGTCAGGATATTTTGGTTAGGCTAGGCTCTTTCTAACATGATCACTGTTAGTCTCTCCTGAGTAATGAGTTCAATTTTATTTATAACAATTGCTTAAGTTTGTAATGCCTTAGAGTTCCCCTTAAGGGGCACTTTTCCACGCATTTGCCTCTGCTCCAGCCCTGCTTTTAAATTGGTCCTCCAGAGGGAAGTTGGTGTTCTCAGGGTGCCCCGAGGCAGCCGATGATGGGCAGGCTCTGACCTGCAGCCTCTCTGCCCCCCGGGGGTCCCTGCCAGCCAGGCCAGGCCTGAGGCTGCAGGGGGTAGGGGTGGGGTGCTGGCAGCTGTCACCAGTCACCATGGTGACCTCACAGCCGGCAGCTGCTCTTCCTACTGTGGAGAAGGTAACTGAACAGATCCCAGGCAGGCCATTGGTTGGGGCAGTGGGGGGACAGTCCCAAATGAGGCCTGCAGCCTGGGCAAGTCCTAGCCACTTGCTCAGGGGAACCAGTCACCTCTCCTGAGGCTCCGAGCAGAAGGTGGGGCTCACTCTGGAGGTGGGGCTTCACCACAGTAGCCTGGGCAGTGTCTCCCGGCACTAACGTGCTCCTCAGCCTGTGTCTCCTGGCCCTGGGAAGTCTCAGAGGCGTGGAAAGAGGCCACACTTAGAAGCCATTTTCTCAAGTGAAAACTGAATGATGTGCAAGTGTCAATTTAGCCCAAGACTCCATCTCTTTGTCCACCTGGTGTTTTGTCCAGAAGAACTTCTGGCCTCTCCAGACCCTAATCTGAAAGTGGCATCTGATCCCAACAACTTCCTGCACCCCTGAGCAGCCCTTGTCCCCAATACCCGCTCCCCAACACTCACTTGCATACTCCACCCCCAGACCCCCAAGCTATGGGCAGCACCCCCTGCCCAGCACCTGGCACCTGGCACACACAGAGCAGGGCCCGGCCAGCGCCCGCGGGGGCACAACAGCTGGCAGGCCACCCTCGGCCGCCGGACTCCAGGATGGAGGGGAGGTGAATGCGGGGTGGGGGCTCATGGCGGGGAATCTCCAGCAAGACATCTGCTTCCCTGGCCACAAGATCTGAAGGGCGGATACAGGGGACAGGGTGGGGGTGGCAGGGAGCCCCCACCTGGCAGCTTTGCCCGGCACTGGCTCCCACTCTCAGAGGTGGCTGCAGCCTGTCCCTTTCAACGCCTGTCTCTTCTCCCCTCCCTCTGTCAGCTGGCGTCTCAGGAAAGAGAAGTATGACAAGTAAACTGCCCCAGAAAACAAAGCTGTCTGCTGGCCGCTGTCCAGGCCTGCGGCTGCTGGGACCCCACTGAGGCCCACAGCCCTTCCCTGGGCCCTGGCCAGGTGGAGACAGGCTATCTCCCTGCTTCTGTGGCCCCATCTGATGCCCTCCGTCAGATGCCAGGAGGATCGACGGGCTGAAGCTCTGGAGCCCAAGTGCCCTCGGGGAGGAAGGGACAGATGACTAAGGGCACGCGTCTTCTCCTTAAATCGTGAGTCTGGATAGAGCCTCCCTAGTGGCTCCTGAAGAAGCAGCCACTCTCTTCTGTCTGCTTTTCTATTCTCTCGGCTGATGGTCCTGGACGCTGGGATCTCAGTCCTAAGAGCTGGGGGATTGGTGCTGGGGTGACGGCTATCTTGACCACCCAAAGCCATTTCTAGGAGCCTGGTTAGAAGCAAGAGAGAAACGCCCATCACCTTCTCAACAAGTACACAAAAGTACTGTCCTACTGGCCTAGGCAGTTCATGGACACCCCTTTGTGGGAGTCCCCAAGTCAGAGCACAACAGCAGAGACACAGGTTGGTCATTCTCCACTCACAAGCTCCTCTTGACTGCCACCTGCCCCACTGTCCTTTGGTGGTTTGTAATCATCGTCTGCCCACTTGCTTCCTGTCTCCGTTTTTTCTTTTGCAGATGAGGCTTTAACCTCCCTTCCTAGGCTCCTGGTGACTCAGAGACTCATCAGAAGAGCTCCTAGCCAGTGGAGCTGGTCTTATGGGTGACACAGTCCAGCCTCCCTTTAGGACAAGAGGCCCTCTCCCCCCACCTCTCCACCCATTGCTCATCAGCCACCTTCAGCTGAGAAGCCCCAGCCCTGGCTGTGAGTTCTGTGACTCGCACAGAGCTTCCACCTGGATAGCTCAGGCTCCGGGGAACACAGAGAATGCAACCCAGGTAGGGATCGCACAGCATGAGCACTGGTGCCTGCCTGCTCTCTCTCTCTCTCTCTCTCTCTCTCTCTCTCTCTCTCTCACACACACACACACACACACACACACACACACACACACACACACACACAGCTAGGAGTGACTATGACTCTCCTCCCCAGCTCCCTCCCCTCCTCCTTGCGTGCTGCCACCTTTATCCTGCCATTCTTGAGGACCTCCACGTACACATCTCCACTACTCAGCTTTCCACACTGTCATCATCCGTTTGTTTGACTGTCCCCACCCCCTCGAGTTCATGAAGTGACGGCACAGGCTGTGTCTGGGACAGTGAGCATTTGTTGAGTGTTCATGGAGTCGGACAAATCCTCCTGATATTTCACTAAAGCTCAGCTCGGCTGCCAAGTCCTGGGAATGTGGGGCACACCCCTAACTTGAAGCCTGGTGCTCTCAGCCCTTCACCCTTATCATCATCTGTACCAAAGCACATGGAACATGGTTTTTGTTGGTGGTGGTGTGTGTGCATATGTGTGCGTGTGTGACAGAATCTTACTTTGTTGCCCTTGGTTGAGTGCCGTGGCACCATCATAGTTCACAGCAACCTCAAACTCTCGGACTCAAGCAATTCTCTTGCCTCAGCCTACCGAGCAGCTGGCACTACAGGACAGTACTTAAGTGTACTTGTTCAGGAGGTGATGGGCATTTTTCTCTTGCTTCTAAGGCATGTGCCACCATGCCCAGATAATTTTTCTATTTTTAGTAGAAACAGGTTCTTGCTCTTTTTCAGACTGGTCTCGAACTGCTGAGTTCAAGCAGTCCTCCTGCCTTGGCCTCCCAGAGTGCTAAGATTGTAGGCGTGAGCTACCTCACCACCCTGAACCTACCCAAATCATCTTGAACTTGTACTTTTAATGAATTGGGCAAGCCCCATGCTTTTAAAAGGGAAAAAAGGGAGAAACATTTAGCTAAAAACACCAAGTGGCTCTATTCACCCAGGAGTTACATTTCAGAGTGGAAAGTGAGAGACGCTCTTTCCCTTCCATGCAAAAAAGCAATGACATCTCTTTTGCATCAGCCCTTGCTAATTCTCACTTGGACCTCTTAGCCTTCCTGGGATATCATGCCTCAAGTTCCTGAAAGCCAAGCTAAAGGACATCTGACACATAGCATGTGCTTAGTGTGGTCCTGGAAAGAACACTATTCCAGGGGCCAGGAAATCGGATGTCACCATGGTGTCCTGTGGGTATGCTGCTTCAGGTCTTTGAACTTCTGTTTCCCCGAAAAAAAACAACAAATCCCTGCCCTGCCTGCCCCATGAGATGGTAATAAAGAATAAGCGGGGTAGAAACTAGGAAAGAGCTTTGGAAAACCCAGCACTTCCTTCCAAGCCTGGTGGCTGTGAGCCCTCGGAGGAGCCCAGGCTGGCCGTGGGGAAGGCCTGGAAGAGGAGAAACAGTAGTGACATTGCCCTCTCTGCCCTTCAGCCTTGATGTCCCTTCCTTTTCTCCAGGCTGCCACCATGTGTCCCTGCAATGGGCTAAATTATGCCCCCCCCAAATTTATATGTTAAAGTCCTAATCTCCAGTATGTCACACAGTAGACCCTCCATAGCTGACCACCTCCCTCCACTGACCTCTTCCTTAAATGGACCTAATTTTCACAGACTGGACGTGTACCACATGTACATATCAGTACAGTGGGCCTAGTTCCTTATGTTGACCACCTCTGTATGTTGACCAGTTTGTTACAGTCCCTTGGCTGGTCAGCTTACAGAGGTTCTACTGTATTTGGAGATAGGGCCCTAAAATGGGTCAGTAGGGTTAAATGAGGTATCAAGGTGGCCCCTAACTCTAATAGGACTGGTGTCCTTATAAGAAGAGAATAGGACACAGACACACACAGAGGGAAGACCACATGAAAACATCCCAAGGTGACCATCCATTAAGCCGAGGGAGAGGCCTCAGAAGAAACTAATCCTGCCACACCTCCAGCGTGTACTCCAGCCTCCAGAATGGAGAGGAAATAGATTTCTGTTGTTAAGTCACCGCCCATGGTCCTGACCTGTGGCAGCCTCAGCAAGTGCACACAGCCCTTCTATACCTCTCTACTCCTCCTTTAGCTCAAGCTGCCCCTCGACCCCCAAAGGCTTTATGTACGCACCTGAGAGGCGAGCTCTTGGCATCCGATCCCAGCACTCTCTTACCTGATGAGGCAAGACCATGGGGAACATTCTAACAAAGCTGACCTCAAGGGAGGATTCCAGCACCCTGCTCTGACACACTGGGAAGAGTGTGCTTCCTGCCGATGGGGACCCTGCACTACATTGAGTTCCAAACGTATGTCCTTGTACAGCCATCAGTATCACATGGGGATATGGATTTAAAAAAAAATTCCTGCTCTCCCCTTCAGGGATTCTGATCAGTAGCCATAACATGGGTCGATGCTGTTAGCACCAAGGGACCCAAGGCAAGGCCAAGTTCAAGAGTTGCTGACCAGCCTGCTACCATGTGAGGATGTCCCTGCATGTCACAGCTTAGGTGATGGCATGTGGGTGATGGTGGTAATCAGGAGACCAGCATAGCTGTCAGAGGACACAGGCTGTTCACCACAAATGCCCACTAAGTCTGAAGGTGTTCTCTGAGAACACCCTTTGTAGAGTCTAATGGACCCCCCTTGTCTGAAATATTTCCTCTATTAAACAGAATCCACAGAAAAGTGATCTCTGCTCAGAGTCACAAACCGCAGAATGTTGCAGCTGGAAGGCACCATGAGGGGTCACCAAGGTGAAGCCCCTCTGTTTACCTGTGGAGGTTGCAGGGGTCAGAGATAGCATGACCCTGCCTGACCCATAACCAGCTGGAGCCAGAGCCCGGGCCCAGGTTTCCAGATTCCTCATTGTGATCTGGCTTTCTCACATACTCTGTTAAACACCATTCCAGTTTCTAAATATGACCCCAACAGAAAAGAAGATTCTGATAGGGCTTGCTGAGCACCTGCACGCCACACACTTAGCATGCACCATCCTATTTATTCCTCACAATAACTTGGTCGTGTTCAACCTCATTGTCCACATTTTAGGTGACAGACCCTTCCCCAAATCACACAGTTGGAAAAGGTGATCTATTTCCAGGTCTGTCTAACTCCATGTCCTGGACAGCCCTAAATCTGGGGATGAGAAGCCTGCATCTTTTCCCTGCTGTAGAGAACTAGAAGGGCACCAGGGACTCTCCTCTGGGCTGGCATCCCAGGAATTTGCTCTGTGGCCCAGTCAGGAGGGGCCCTGGCCCTCAGCCCTCTGACTTCACAAACTCTAGGCCGGGCCAGCAAGAGAGGGTCCAGTTTTGCCAAGGGCCACTGAATCTCTCGCCCCTGCTGGGGTTCCAGGGACCAGGGCATCCCTAGCACAGGGGGAGACAGCTCCTGCCCTGGCCCCTTGGCTTTCTCGTAGACTCTTGTTATTTGAGTTGGGGCATTTCATCCCAGATGTTGCAATGGGGGTTCTGCTTAACATACTAACGTCTCTGACATGTCTCATTTTGTTCCTGGACCAACAGGAGGGTCCCCTACAAGAGTCCCCAATATGTAATAAAGGAGGTGGGGGGGTGGAGAGGCACAGCTCCCGCTTTGCAGAAGACCAATTTTTAGCTCGAGAGTCTTTGTTCTTCTCACACTGCAACATGACCTCCTTAATCTCTCCTCCTGCCCTTCCCCCCCACCCCAGCCTTCTGTCCTAGCAGAAGATTTCAGTGCCTTCCCATGACATGAAGTATATTGTAGGGCTTTGTTCATTCATTCATTTGTTCAGCAAATATTTACCAAGTTTTTGATGCGTGCCAGGCACTGGGAAAACAGCGGGTAACAGGAAAAAATCAATCACGAAACACCACAGACAAAATCCCCTGCCCTCACTGAGATTTCTTTCTGGCTGATAGGGCAGAAGGTGAATTAGATAAGTAATAGAGAGCAAAGTTAAGTTAGTGATAACATCAGGGAGAAAAAAAAGCAGAGAAGGGGGACAAGAAGTCTCGTATGTGGTTGAAATTTCAGATAAGGAAGCCAGGGACAATCTCCCTGAAGTTCCTTTTGAGTAAAGACATGAAGAAGTGAGGTTGTCTGAGAGGAAGCATTGTCTGCAGAGAGAGCTGCAGGTGCAAAGGCCCCGGGGCAAGGCAGATTGAAGGAGGAAGATGTAGGAGGTAAGGTCAGGCAGGTGTGATTAGAGAGCAGGAGATAGTTTGTGCAGAGGAAACCCAGAAGGGTTTTTCAGAAGAGCTCCAAGGCCTTGACTTCTACTGGGAGGACTCTGGCTGCTGTGCTGAGCACAGATTGGAGGAAGACTAACGTGGAGGCAGACAGAGCAGCCAGGAGGTGGCAGCTGCCCAGGGGAGGAGTGGTGGTGGCTGCCCACAGCCATAGATGTGATAAAAAGTGGTTGATAATCTTTTGAGGACAGTGTCAACATCACTGTTGACTGATTGGAATAATGCAACTTGTTTGTTCCATTGCTGTCCCACCCCAACCTCCACCCACTCACTCACACATGAGCCCAGGCCTCACACCCTCCACCTTCCTGGCTGACCCTAACTTTCTTGAACTTTCCTGACTCCTTCTCAGTTCCCAGAGCTTCCCTGTCCTGTCCAGGGAAGTCAAAGCCACCTCTGACACTTAGCAGCAGGATGACCTTGGGTGAGTTATTTTGCCCCCTTTGACACCCTTCATCTGTAAAATAGGAATAACATCTCTCCAGGCCACCCTGGGATCCTGGGTTGTGGGGTGGCTCAGCTGGACCTGAGCTTGTGGCAGCTCCCTGATGCCTGGGGCTGTCCTAGGCCTTACGGGTCTAAGCCTCTGACTTGCACTGCCCTGCAGACACCTTCTACAAGGGACTGGGGACTCGTGGCTTGTCCTGCCTGTGCGTGGGCTCCGCTGGCCTCTCACTAAGAGCTGCTGAGCTGTGGGGCAAGAGTCACCAGGTTTGAATCCTGTACTACCACACATGAGCTGTGTGGCCTCAGGCAAGTTTCTCAACCTCTCTGAGCCTCCACTGCATGGAGCCACTGTGAGATATAATGAAACCACACATACAAAGCACTCAGCCTGCGTCTGCCTCCTGGTAAAAGTTCAAATGCTGCATTATCCAATGATGTATCAATCATTAAAATGAGTATCATGTAGGCTAGCAGGACTTCTCCACCCTTACTCTGCAAACAAAATTTTGGTGTAAGAATGACAAAACACCCCATCCTCTTTATCACCAAAAAAAGAAAAGGTAAATACGTTTGGGTCCTCTGACTGCTCAGGGTTTCTGGCTGTCTCATAGAGAACAGCTGCTCTTCAGGTAGGTGTGAAAGAGGGGTGTCTCAGGGATGCCATTTTGTAACTCCCCAAAGTTTGGCGAAAGGATTTGGCTTCCGAGGTCTGCAACAAACTGCACGGATAGATGCGGACTGTGAGTGACGAGCGGCCTGTCTCCAGCCTCTGAGGGCCTGGGCGTCCCTTCACCACAGGCTGCAGGCACCTTCCAGAAGCAGGTGAGGCCACGTGCTGTTCCTTTGGTCCTGGCTGGGTATTCACACGTCTGTGAGCCAAGAGTCTGTCTCAGGGCTGTCTGGGTGGGAGCCAGGGGCAGGGAGAGACAATAGCAAACAAGCACTGGGGCCATTTTCTTTTCTGAAAAGATCTTCATTTCCATGCTAATTGCAATTTCTGGTCTGCTTGGTTTCGGGCTCAGCCTTATTTGCCCAGGCAGCTGGAAGTCGCTCCTGGCAAACTTCCTCCACCTTCTTTTTCTTGGCCAGACTGGCCAGTCATACAGTGACAGGAAAAAACAGCTCTCTGAATTCTTTTGGGGTCTTGTCTAGGGTTAAGATGGAGCTTGGGACAAACCCCAACATGGCCTCAGACGCTGTGGACGCCTACCTGAGCTAGCTGCTCTCTACTCTCCTACCTCACCTTCACTGCAGCGTGCACCCTCAGACCCTTCCAGGCTGCCCCCACATCGAGGACCACACCATGGCCAGGGCAAGCCCGGATCTGCTGGATAGTCAGAGCCCCCGGGAACTGCAGTCCTCTGCCCTGGAGGGGACTCACCCTCCCATTTAAAAGGCCTTTTCTTCTAGTACTTCTCGAGGCCAGAGCAGTTAAGAGCTGGACTGCAGGACTGACCAGATGTGAGTGGAGAATGGGCCTTTTGCAGGGTGGAGGGCAGTTCAAAGGATGAAAGGCAGGTACCAGGGGCAAGCAAGCAACATTGTGGGAATAACATAGCACTTCTGCAGACAGACTGGCTTCCCTCAGGCTGGGCTCTGTGCCTCAGATTGGACAGGAGGGAGTTTGGGTTTTAATACTTCAGTGTGAAACCAGAGATTATCTTAAGTTTTGAGCACAGAAGTAATGATGAATGCACATTTTTTTCAAGGGTGGGAATAGGAGGAGGTTTAGTGTATTTAAAAGACTCACAAGCTTATCTGAAAGAAAGAGACTCCTCAGGTGAACATTCTGGTCCTTCCACGCCCCTCCATACCACAGCCGCTCCTACTTGGACCTTCCATGAATTTTTTTTTTTTTTGAGAAAGTTCTTATTCTGTCGCCCAGGTTGGAGTGCAGTGACACAATCATAGCTCACTACAACCTCAAATTCCTGGGCTCAAGCACTTGTCCTAGTTCAGCCTCCCCAGTAGCTGGGACTACAGGCACCTCCACACCCCTGCTACTTCCATGAAATTCACATTGCAAAATGGATGTATTTCAAATGAATCCATTTTCTATTTGGTGCAATCCGTAGTCAATCTGTGTGACCACACTAAGAAAAAAAATTCAATTATTTAAAATTATGAGGGAAGCCAGGCACAGTGGCGTAATCCTAGTAGTCTGGGAGGCTGAAGTGGGTGGACTGCCTGAGCTCATGGGTTTGAGACCAGCCTGAGCAAGAGCAAGACCTTGTCTCTAAACATAGCTGGGCATTGTGGCCTGCCCCTGTAGTCCCAGCTACTTGGGAGGCTGAGGCAAGAGAATCACTTGAGCCAAGAGTTTGAGGTTGCTGTGAGCTATGATGCCATGGCACTCTACCAAGGGCGACCAAGTGAGACTCTATCTCAAAAATAAAATAAGGAAAACAAGCCTGGAATGCAAGGATGCAAACCAACTCATCTGATGTGAGTGTTCCTCCTAAGTATTGGAGACCGTCCTAAGTGACAAGAATTGTATTCACTTAACAAGACTCACTCTACACTGTAGTAAAAGAGTTAATTTTTATTTTCAGTTTTTTATTCTTTCCCTTGCCAGAAGATGGGGGCAGGGCTGGAGGTGTGAGGAGGGAATCACATTTAAGTGCTGGCTGCAGGGATTTTTGTCATGAGAACAAGGCATCAGGATTGTGAAGCCTGTGGATGATCTTGGGAAATGTGTATTACCTTGACCTTTACAGACACCTGAATCCTGATTGGCTGAGCTGTGCTGCCCTCTCCCAGGGGGTCAGTAGGGTCATAAATACAGAAGAAATGGAAAGGCAGGTAATCCAACAAGCCGGCTGCAGTGCAGGGCGCTGGGAAGGAGGAGTGGGGAGGTCAGCGCTTGGTTTGAGTCCCTACAGTCTCGGCTCTGTGTACAGGGGAGTGTGCAGGCCTGAAGGAGCTGGGAGGCGGGGGAGAGGGGCTGGACAGGATAGTGAGAGCTAACCTATGCCCCTGGGGGGTCTCCTATGCGCTCAGGCAGGATGGCATTAGGGGAAGAGCTGGGCAAGGGGTCAGGGCACCGGGCGGGGGTGGGCTCTAGGCGAGGCTCCCAGAGGAAGGAAGCCCCTCCCCGCACCCGGACCGAGAGTGCGTCAGGGGTGGATTGAAAGAGCAGGTGGCGCGTGTGTCTCCGTGGCCATCCGAGTGGGCGATGATCAGAGGTCCTCGCCCAGGGAGTGGCATTTCTGCTCCATCAAAGACCAGACAGGCACCGCAGGGCTGGCCCCTCCAGGCCTCTGTGTTGTGGAGGGGACAGAGGCTTCTCTTCCAAGGAAGGCTCCTAGGGCTTGGGCTTGCAGAGGGCGGCTCGGATTCCGCAGCTTGTAGAAATCTGGAGACCGGGACAGTCTCCATCAAAGTGCTGCTGCTGGGAAACCTCTCACATAGCACTCACGCGCTCAGGAGGAAGCACAGGTTCAGTGGCAAATCACAGCCAAGCCGTGGGGTGGGGCCGAGGTGGTGCGGTCTCCTCCGCGCGGCCCTGGCATCTGGGTGCCGGCGCATCTTTCGGGTCTTCAGCTGGCGAGCCGCCGGGGTCCGTAACCATGGCGACCGCGCGCCCTCCCGCCCCTCCGCGGCCGCGCCCCGCTCTCCCCATTGGTCGGCGGCTCCGGCGCTCTCCGAGCTCACCAATCACCGGCCGCGTCTCCTTACAAAGGGTGGAGAGACGCCTCCTGGCAGGAGCCGAGCTCGGCGCGGAGAGCCTGGCTGATGGCTTAATTGAGGTTAGCTTGAGCTCCAATCAGAGGCGCGACGCGAACACCATTACCTAATCGCGCATACTTCAGGGAGCACCACGGGAGCCCCAGGGCCCCTAATAACCGGCACTTGGCAGGTTCCTCATCCTGGATATCTACTAGACTCTGTCATTACTTAATTCTTTGTCATTTCGCATCTGGGGGTCTCTTTTCTCAACTTAGACGGACTGGATAGTCAGATTTCTAAGAACAACAGAATCTGTGTCACCCTCTGCCAACCAAGGCTGTTCAGCATTCAGGCCTGCACCGTAAGGAGGCGGATCTGACTTTGCTTTTTTCTTAGCCTCTGTATACCGAGAAAGAAATGGCTGTCTCATTCCCCTTTGCCAGAGAGGGGGAAAAAAATCAATAGTGTTTAATCTGCAAGGGACATGAGTTTCCCATCTAACCCAAGGAGAGATGGGACGGCTCTGGGGTAAGGATTGATAGAATTATCAGCCATCAGAGTCAGCATGTCCTATAAATAATCCACTCCAACCCTCTGGCTTTATTTGTGAGGAATCAGGCCCAGAGGCGCGAGGAACTGGAGAAAGGCCACCCAGCTATCCAGAACCCAGGTGGAAATCAATGCCTTTTCTACTACACCATTCTGGATGGCCCTGGCCACTTAATTCCCTCAGGGACCCCACGTTGCTGTGTCTCCCTTCCACTTCCTCTTCACGTCACAATGTCCAGTAATAATTGGCAATGTGCAAATCTAGCTCTCAGAACCTCGGAGGCGAGGATCAAGGCAAGTGTTCTGATCCTAGCACTTGAAGAAAGCTACCTTTAACCTGGCCACACTCTGAAGCTCTCTGAGGGGCTCCAGTGATTCTGCACCCTGCAGGCCTTGACTTGGAAGGACTCACAGCTGCTTGCACAAGCTTTCAAAGCCTTACATTAGATCAGCAGTTTCCTGACTGAAGGTTGGAGTCTCTCATTTGGCAAATGACCTCACCCCAAAGCAGAGGGTCTGCTGGATTTGGCGTCTATGAAGACCTGCCATCACCCAAGGATGGTTTCCTCGTTTTACCAAAGCCACCTCCTCCCCGCTGCCTGCTTCCTGGGTAACCTCCTCTACCCCAGCATCAAGGACTTCTGAAAGTCCTCCAATCACGTGGAACGATGCAGGCACACACCAAGTGCATGAAGAATAGCCCTCCAATAGCTTCCACTGTGATTGCTGAGGCAGAGCGCATGTATTTAAGGAAAACGAAGGTGAGCCTATCTGAGAGGTTCCCACACACCCACTAACCTGTGGGTACTAATGAGGTCACATCTCTATGAATGTCCAGGTTTTGATGACTCTGAGCCCCCACCAACCAAACTGCAGGACCTTGAGTGACTCCCACTCTGTAAGGGGGCAGGGTCTCTGTCACATGTGTTCAGAGTCCTCCTATGTCTTTCTCGGCAGCTGCCTGTGATCTAGGACCTGAAAAGCCACTTAAAGCCATCACTTGCCTATGGCCCACATCAGAGCTCTGCCATTATTTGGGGGTGTTTTGGGGGAATTCTAGGGCTGTAAACACTCGGTAAAGTCCAAATGTGGCATTGCTCTGCAGGCCTATTGCAGTGGAGGAACAAAGGGTCACTGCAGCATGCAGGGTCCTGGATAAGCCCTGTTATTGACGGGCCAGACCCAGTTCCTATTACCTTGGAAGCACCAGCTATTTTCTCTATTCAGCTATGATGTCAGCCCTGATATGGGAAAGAAGTAAAAAAGAAAATGACAAAAAGGCTAACATGCATTTAGTACATTTCCTTCCACCCTGCAGGACAAAGTCCAAAATCTTTTCCACCATGTTCAAAGCAGAACCTGCTCCATCACTAACTGCTATTGGCATACGCATTTAACAAGTCCTTTGAGCACCTACTGTGATGGCACTGGGAAGGCAGTTGTGAACAAGACAAGACATGGTGCATGTTCCAGGAAGCTTTCAAACTATGGGCTGTAGTAACAGCTGCAGGCGGAGGTCTCCAGGTAGTCAAGGTTCAAAGCATTCAGTTTGGACAGTGAAGGAAGAGACAGGAGGATGTTACTGCTGGAGCAAAGTGTTCATAAGTGGTAGGAGATAGGTAGGGTGATAGGACGTGAAGTTGGAGAGGGAGTCAGGGCCGCCTCTCCAGAACTTTGTAATCAAATGTAAGGAGTTGGAATTTTATTTTAAGTGCAATGAAAACCCATTACAGGATTTTAAGCAGGGGAGCGGCATAATCTGATGTACATTTGTAGACAACATTCTGGAGGCTGTGTGGCTAATGGACATAGCATTGTCCCAAGGGGAATCTTCTTTGCATGAGAATTCCTCGCAGTTGTCTTCAGTAGACATCTTGCTTCTGGACTTTAATTTGCTCAGGAGAGGACATTGATATTGGTTATTCCACCCAATCTAGCTTGGAGTATAATTGATTTTTGGCCTTTGGGTTTATATATCAGTCTCTTATAAACTCATTAAAATCAGTAAGTTCCCAGCGCCCTTTGGGCAAGTGAATATAACTGAGTTTCTAGATCTACAAAACTATGAACTAGATTTTTGACCAAATTCCTGCCCACCTGGGAGGTCTTATGAGCATTAGATCAGCACCTTCTCAAACCCCTCTGAGCTGCAGCCAGCCATATCCATTAAATTGTTTTCATGTTTGTTGAGTGAATAAATGGATGGATGAATAAACAAATGAAATAACAGATGACTAGTTGGTTGGACAGACGTACGAAAAGATGGAAAGAACCATCAGAGAAAGAAACGTTGGAGACAGGGGAAGTTCCCAGGGGAGAAGGAGAAGCAGCTCAAAAATATCAGCGAGGCAGGTGCAGTGAGTGGCTCACACTTGTGATCTTAGCATTGTGGGAGGCTGAGGGGCAATCAGCAGTTTAAAACCAGCCTGAGCAAGAGCAAGACCCCATCTCTACCAAAAATAGAAAAATTAGCCCAGTGTGGTGAAACACACCTATAGTCCCAGCTACTTAGGAGGCTGAGGCAGGAGGATCACTTGAGCCCAGGTGGTGTGAGGTTGCAGTGAGCTATGATGATGCCATGGCACTCTAGCCATGGCAACGGAGCAAGACTCTGTCTCAAAAATAAATAAATAAATAAGAACACCAGCGAGGGGTTGATCTTTTGTCTTAAACCACCCCTACTTATTCTGGGAGGCCCCCTCAATCAGCTGTCCAGGCTCTTTGGCTGCCTGGAGACCTATGTAAATGCCCTGAAGTGAGGGGTCACAATTGCCCCAAGCCCTTTGCTCCTAGAGGGCAGATCCAATCACCCTCTTTTGGGACTCCACACTTGCATTCACCCCTCTCTGAGCCTCCAGACTACACCTTCCCAAAATTCTCTTCCAGCCTCAAGCAGGGTTAAGAAGCCATAATAAGAACAGGGCTATGGAGCTGCTAAGACACCAGGTGAGGGTTCCCTGTGGGGAAGCAAGACACTCACTGCTCCCACCTCTGACCCCTTTTGACCCCCGAGGCCCTACCCTGCACAGAGGTGGGGCTGTCTACTGCCAGTGTGATGGGAGCAGAGCCAAAAGCCCACCTGACCAAGTCATTGTCTCCTATTCCCAACCTGCTCCTGGAGCACCAAATCCCAGGGGCAACGTGCAAATGTGATCTGTGAGCTCAGCACCTTCAGCCAGGAGCTGCTTTCTATACCTGGTCTGCACTGTGTGTCAGAGCAGCGGATCCCTCGGCAGGCCATTTGTGGACTGGGTCTCCTTTGAAACCGGAGCAATGTGCTTCTCAAAGGAACCAAGAAATGAAGAACAAAATGCCAGTATTTGGGTGGGAGTCCCCTCTGCTTGGAAAATGTGGCTTTTCTGATTCTCGTGGAAAGTTGCTCTCTGCTGTCTTAGCAAAAGGCTAAGATATCCAGGAACAGAGAGCTTGACTTGGGGCCTGAACGCATTCTGCAAAGGTCTGCTTTTGTTCTCACGCAAGGCTTGCAGCGGGAGACAAATGCTTTCCACATGGTCTGTGAGGAGGAGGCGTCTTCCACTGGCTTTTGATCCTCAGACAGAGCAGTGTGTAAACAATCAGCATCCCACAGCTTTTCACAAACAGAGGACTCTCAAGGACCTTCCCACCCCCAGCCCAAAGCAGGATGACCGTGTTCCCACACCATGCTGTCTGTATGCCAAGCCTGTGAGTCCCCCGGGGAATTCGCCCTCACCAAGAAGAAGGGCTTGGAACATGGACAGCTCCGATGGCCATGTCCGTGGTCATCTGAGTTCTCTGCCCAGAGCTCTGCCCAGCCCTTGCAACCAGTAGATGCAATTAGATTCAAGTAAACCCCAGGGCTGAGAGAAAACACTCTCATCGTGGCTTGATAGACACGTCAAGTATCACAATCTTTCCGTAGGAAATTTGCCAATAAATAAATATAAATAAAATAGTCCCTTAAAATGAGCATGCACTTTAAGCATTTCCACTTCTAGGATTTTATCCCTAGGAAGTGAGCAGGGACCTAGAAAACAACTCGCATGCCAGACGCTCACTTTATCATTTTGAAAAGTAAAAAAGTTGAAACAGCCTAAGTGCCTAATAATCAGGGGATTAAGTGATCTCTCGTACTTTGAATCAGCATTTACATACCCCTATCAAAAATAATGTTTGAGTGCATGCCCTAATAAATACATATTTATTTGTAATAAATTATGTAGGGGTACTATCAAACTAAAAATGGTTATGTGCATTACAAAGCATGCGATATGGGAATTATAGGCAATATTTAAAATTTATCTTATTCTTGTCATTAATACTACAGATGGGCGGTGCTTGTGGCTCAACATAGTAGGGCGCTGGCCTCATATGCCAGAGGTGGTAGGTTCAAACCCAGCCCCAGCCAAAAACTGCAAAAAAAAAAAATTAATACTGCAGAAATAGTTTGGTTGGAGACAACAATGTGATTTTGGATATGCTCAATCATTTCTTTCTTTCTTTCTTTTTTGAGACAGAGTCTTACTGTGTCGCCCTCAATAAAGTGCCATGGGAAAGTCACAGCTCACAGCAACCTCCAACTCTTGGGCTCAAGCGATTCTCTTGCCTCAGCCTCCCAAGTACCTGGGACTACAGGCGCCCACCACGACGCCTGGCTATTGTTTCATTGTAGTTGTCATTGTTTAGCAGACCCAGGCTGGGTTGGAACCCGCCAGCCCCAGTGTATGTGCCTGGCACCCTAACCACTGAGCTACAGGCGCTGAGTCTTTTACTCTTTTCTTTTTTCATCAACCTAATTTAAGTGTACCATGGAAGTTTAACTATAGGCTGAAACGTGCCATGAGATAAGAAAGGTTGAAAAACATTGGTCTAAACATTCATTATCATTAGGCTGAGTAAAAATGTTGTAAGTGCTGAAATAGTGCATGACTTTCAACATTGGTGGGAAAAGGTTGAGATATGTCTTCATAGTCAGGTTTTAAGCGCCTGGGGTGAAATTCTCAGTGCCTTTTATCTCAAGGTACAGTATCCACTTAGAGTAAGGCCAACAGAAATAAAATAACCATGTATTGGCCAGGTACAGTGACTCACATCTGTAATATTAACACTCTGGGAGGCCAAGGCAGATGGATCACTTGAGCTTCGGAGTTGGAGACTAGCCTGAGCAAAGCAAGTCCCCGTCTCTACTACAAATTGAAAAATCAGGCCAGGCACTGTAGCTCAGTGATTAGGGCGCTGGCCACATACACTAGGGGTGGTGGGTTCAAACCCAGCCTGGGCCTGCTAAACAACAATGACAACAACAACAAAAATAGCCAGGTATTATGGCGGGCGCCTGTAGTGCCAGGTCCTTGGGAGGCTGAGGCAAGAGAATCACTTAAGCCCAAAGAGTTTGAGGTTGCTGTGAGCTGTGACGCTATGGCACTCTACCGAGGGTGACATAGTGAGACTCTGCCTCAAAAAAATAAAAATAAAAAATTGAAAAATTAGCTGGGTGTTGTGGAAGGCACCTGTAGTCCCAGCTATTCAGGAGGCTGGGGCAAGAGGATCTTTTGAGCTCAAGGGTTTGAGGTTGCTGTGAGCTATGATGATGCCACAGCACTCTAACCAGGATGACTGAGTGAGATTCTGTCTTGAAAAAACAGAAATGACCATGTATCTAGAATTCACATAATCATGTCAAGATGTTAATACCTTTTTGGCTGACTTCTTTGCTGATCTGATTATATTTCACATCTGTTGAGAATGATGATGAGCTCCCAGCTCAGGTTGAGAGAGAATCCACGGCACCATTTTCTTTTTCTTTTCTTTTGTTTGAGACAGAGTCTCACTTTGTCACCCCTGGTAGAGTGCTGTGGTGTCATAGCTCACAGCAACCTCAGACTCTTGGGCTCAAGTGATTCTCTTGCCTCAGCCTCCCGAGTAGCTGGGACTACAGGCCCCTGCCACATTGCCTGGCTACTTTTAAAGACAGAGTCTTGCCCTAGTTCAGGCTGGTCTCGAACTCGTGAACTTAGACAATCCGTGTGCCTCGGTGTCCCTGAGTTCTGGGATTACAGGCCACCAGCCTGGCCCCAGGGCACCATTTTCTTGTTCTCATCTTGGGCTCTGCACTTCCTTTCCAGGAAGCCTTTCAAGCCATGTATCTGTTTTGTGAGGATTAATAGTTATAAGAATATAATCTGGAAATACTTTGAACCAAACACTCAGAAACTCCAATAAATCAATTTGCTGAAAGCGAACAAAGCCAGTTGGTGCCACCACCGAGGCCTCTTCCCTGCCTGGGCCCTGCGGGTACCATAGCCACAAGAAGACTGAGCACAGCAGTATCAGCAAAGCATCATTTCTTAGTTTTGGAGAAAAACTAAAATGCAAGGGTCTGTGATATTTCCTTCCCTCACCCAGTGGATAGTCTTGCATATGCACACCCCCCACCACAACAAGGGAATAATTTGCAGTCATAAAACTTGTAGAAGGGCAGTGCCTGTGGCTCAAGGAGTAGGGTGCCAGCCCCATACACTAGAGGTGGTAGGTTCAAGCCCAACCCTGGCCAAAAACTGCAACAACAAAAATAAAATAAAATAAAAAATAAAACTTATAGAAGTCTGTACAAAAGGATATGGGAAAACATTTATGATATATTGAATAGAGAAAAGCAGGCTCAAAAATAGAATATATAGGAAATTTTATTTTATTTTAAAAAACTATACGCACATAGGTGTGCACACACACATACATGTAATGTGTACTCATATAAATGGCAAGAGACAAATTAAAATGTCTGTCTCACAATAATAGTTCAGCACGCCATCACCTGTGCCAACCTGTACCCTTTGGGTTAAGTGGATGTGGAGTTATTGTGGCTTGGTTGCTTGTCCCCTCCAAATCTCATATTGAAATTCAATCTCCAGTGTTGGAGGAGGGGCCTCTTGGGAGGTGGCTGGGTCATGGGGGCAGAAGGATTCTGCATAGAGAGGTTAATTCTCCCTTCAGGGGCGAGTGAGCTCTCACTTTATTAGTTCCCAGAGGGTTGGTTGTGGAAAAGAGCCCGGCACCAGCCCTGGCTCCCTCTTGCTTCCTCTTCTGCTACATGAGCTCTGCACATGCTGCTCCCTGTCCCCTTCCACTATGAGTGGCAGTAGCCTGAGGCTCTCAGCAAATGATCAATCTGGATTTTTTTCCAGACATCACAAGTATGAGACAAATAAGCCATTTTTTTGTTGGGCCCTGCCATGTGCCTGAGGCCTAGTGCAACTTCCTGAGCTTGACTAGAAGTAGATCCATCGAGCTACTTCTGCATAGCAATGACTCAGCAAGGCCCGGCCTGAAACTGCCTCTACCTAGATACAGCCAACGTGGTACCATGCCATTGGCCCAACCCTGTTATACCACCCATCACACCATTTCACGTACCTCATCCCCCGCCTCCTTTCCCCACCCCTTCCCCAACCCCTATATAAGTGGCTGCTTGGCGCAATAAAGTTGAGTTCTTGCTTTGACAGACTCCCGGCTCCGTGTGTTCCTGTTCGAGCGGCCGACACTCGCCATCCCGCTCAGACCCTGGGACGAGATCAGGCTGGCCCCGATCTTCCCTCAACTGCAACTGCTGGAGGACCTGGCAGATTGGTGCCCCCTGTGAGGATCTCAGCTCCACACGAAGATCGCTGATGGGCCAATCCGTCTGCAGGTGAGTGTACCCCCGTAAATTATGGGGAAGTCCAATTCCAAATTTGACCCTGCTTTGGAATCCCTTAAAATCTTACTCAAAAGCAGAGGACTAGACCTCTCGGATAGTCAGACCCTTCAAGCCTGGGAATGTTTACTTAAGGTCGCACCCTGGCTTCTGGAGAGCAACCTCTTTGACTGGGACACCTGGGATAGGGTTGAAAGATTAATCAGAAGAGCACATATAAAAAGGGGGGAGATTCCCCCACTTGGGACACTCCCTACTGTATCTGCCTTAAAGGGCTGTTTTTCCCCATCCCCACAAGAAAACGGAGGGAGCATCGACCCTGAGAGAAGCGGAGAATAAAAGTCCCAAAGCAGAACAGAGCCCAGATCAGAGCCCTGAGTTGGCGGACCTCATTGGCCCACTGAGTCAACCCAAACCTCTCTATCCTTCCCTTGACCCTTTTGGGAATCCTCCAACTAATCCTTTCCGGGCCCCCTCTGCACCTCCTCCATATGGTGGAGAAAGCGGTACTGAGGGCGGAGCTACCAACCTTTTTTGGGTTAATATTAATCCCGGAGGTAATTGCCCCACGGCCTGGTACCCCTGGGAGGCTCAAGAGCTCAAAGATCTGAAAAAGGCAGTTTCTGAGGACGGCCCTAACTCACCCTGGGCAGAAACCATACTTGAAGGGCTAGCGCACCAAGCATGCGTAGCCCGAGACTGGGAAGAACTAGCCAAAGCGGTACTCCCAGGCCCCACATTCCTTAAGTGGATGGCCTGCTTCCAGGAGGAGTGCCGTGTTCGGGGAGAATGTAATCAGAGCGCCCAACCTCCCATCCCCATAACTTATGGCATGCTTTATGGTACGGCTGATCAATTTTCCACTGGTCTCCAGCAGGCAGCTATTCCTGCTCCTTACCAAGATCAGGTCACAGCCAGTGGGCTAGCTGCCTGGAAGAAATCAGACAAAGGCCCCACTGAATCCCCCATAGCGGGAATCAATCAGAAACACACAGAGGACCTCTCCACCTTTATAGACAGAGTCCAAAAAAGCCTAAAAAGAAAGTTCCCTGCTGGAGAGTTACGGGACGATTTGTCCGTTCTTTAGTGTGGGATGGCATGACCACTGATTGTAAGCTCGCTTGCACCGGGTTAAGAAACCAGGCGATGGAGAGGTGGACCATAGCTACCCGAGATGTTGGTTCCACGTCTCATCAAGCAAGGGCGATGGTTTCAGCACTCCAGGAAGACCGCCAGGAAGAACTCCAAACACTTATGAATGCCCTTCAATTAGCCCCTACTGCAGGCAAGCAGACATGTTTCAGGTGTGGTAAAGAGGGCCACTTCAAGTGGGAATGTCCTAACCAAACCAAACGCCCCCCGACCCACCAGGGAGGAATGGCCCCCACACCCCCTGCCCTCACTGTAAAAAAGGCTTTCATTGGGCCCGCAATTGCAAACCCAAATTCAATCTCAAAGGTGAGCCTTTAAACTCCCTGCGGGGCTATCCCCAGCCCTGTTAAAAAAGGGGAGCAGACCAGTACAAACTCATTGGACCATTCCCCTAATTGTGGGCATGAGACCAAAAATAACCCTTACAATTGGAGATAAACCCTTCAAATTCCTCATCGATACTGGGGCAGACCGCACAGTTATCAGGAAAGAGGAAGTACCCCAATCTTGGCAGCTAATACCTGGACCACCCCTGTTAGGCGTGGGTGGCCACTCTACCTCCTGGGAGACCGACGCTTGGCTCCCCTGGGTGGACCCTGCCTGGGGCGGTGCGCCCACTTGTGGTCCCAGGCCTAACCGCCAATCTCCTGGGTCAAGACATTTTAGGTGAGGTGGAGGCATTTATCACCACCAACCATAACAACTCTCAGAATGATCACCCCCAAGATAAACTTGAAAAGCAATTTCAACAAAAACAGAGAAGGCAGTACTATTATCCAGATGACCCATACCTTGAACCAATCAATCAAGAACACTCCCGGGTTCACCCCCAATTCTAAAGGCCACTGCTCATCCCCCCGTATTCCAAATTCGATGGACACCCGGGGACCCTGTATGGGTAGAGCAGTGGCCTCTCAAATAAATTCCAACATCTACATTTGTTAGTCAACCAACAGTTAGACCAAGGGCATTTAAGACCATCTCCTAGCCCTTGGAACTCTCCAGTATTCATAATCAAGAAGCCCAATGGCTCTTGGAGACTCCTACAAGACCTCAGAAAAATAAATGACAGGATGGTCCCTCTCGGAACACCCCCCCAGAGAGGTCTCCCCTGGATTCCTGCAATTCCCACAGCTTACTACCTCACAGTCATAGACATTAAAGATTGTTTTTTTTCTATTCCCCTCCATCCAAACAATATGGAAAGGTTTGCCTTTTCCATACCTTCAACCAATTTCCGAGGGCCAGATTTAAGATTTGAGTGGACAGTCCTACCCCAAGGAATGGCTAATAGCCCCCCTATCTGTCAATATTATTTGACACACATCTTCACTTCATTACTAATGTGACCTAACATACTATTCTACATTTATATGGATGATACAATCTTAGGAAGCCACAATTCAGATAATCTCCAAGAACTCACCACTGAATGCCTCCCTATCCTCCGCCAGAATAATTTTCAAATAGCTCCTGAAAAGATACAAACCATCCCCCCATTTAAAATCTTGGGGTCCGTCCTCTCCCTAGATACAGTTTCCCCTATTAAGCCCCAACTGGTCCTTCAAGAAACTTATAGTTTGCCCCAGCTGCAGAAATTACTCGGGGAAATTAATTGGCTAAGACCTTGGAGCCCTATCTCCACTGAGGAGATAATTCCCCTGTTTAATCTTCTAAAAGGCCTACATTTAACCTCTCAAATAACATTACCACCTCATTGTCAACACATACTGACTAAAATTCAACAATCCATAAACCAAGCTTCTTTAAAAAGATTCAATCCCCACATACCCCTTATCCTCTACCTCTTTCCCGGAGAAACTTTATGTACTGCCCTCTTAGCCCAAAAGGGGGAGCCTATCCAGTGGATTCATCTCTCGGTGGGAGGAGTCCCTAGAATCTATTCCATAAACAACCAGATTGCCGACTGCATAGTTTTTTGGTTTTTTTTTTTGTAGAGACAGAGTCTCACTGTACCACCCTTGGGTAGAGTGCTGTGGTGTCACACGGCTCACAGCAACCTCTAACTCTTGGGCTTACGCGATTCTCTTGCCTCAGCCTCCCAAGCAGCTGGGACTACAGGTGCCCGCCACAACGCCTGGCTATTTTTTTGTTGCAGTTTGGCCGGGGTTGGGTTTGAACCCGCCACCCTCGGCATATAGGGCCGGTGCCCTACTCACTGAACCACAGGCACTGCCCTGCCGACTGCATAGTTAAAGGAAGGGACGTAGCTGTCAGATTGTTTGGCATTGAACCCCATTCCATCATCACCCCATATAAACTCTCAGATTTTTCCTGGCTTCAGAGAAATAATGATAGAATTGCACTGGCACTTGAAGGATTCTCAGGCCGAATTGATTGTCATTACGGTCCTTACAAATGGATGAACTCCTTTGCTAAACTAACTTGGAAACCACCACAACTTTTTCTCCTGCATCCTAATCCCACCTTCCTCACCGTCTTTATAGACGGAGGGCGCCTAGGAGCTTCCATTATTATTTATCCTCCCCTAGTGCAAGATCAAAAACCCACCCCCTTAAAATCCATCCTACATGAGCTTGAAGGATCAGCTCAATTCAAAGAACTTTTTGCTGTTGTCATGGCCCTTAATTCCATACCTGAACCTTTAACCTATTTTCAGATAGCCTTTATGTAGTCAACCTACTACCCAATTTAATAGAGGCTCATATTAAATTAGATTCCAATCCCATATCCCCATTAATGATCCAGGTTAGAACTCTACTCAAACAAAGAACCAATCCAATTTACTTACAACACCTTAGAGGACATCAAAACCTACCAGGATTTTTAGCTACAGGCAATAAATTAGCAGATCAGCTAGTCTCCATGCCACAAGGCAATACAGTAACAGAAGCAACACAATTTCACCAACTAACTCATATCAATTGGAGAGGGCTTAAACACAAGTATCCCCACATACCTGTTAAGGATCTGAAAAAAATCATTCGTACTTGTCAGTCATGCCAGCCTTTCCTTCAAGTTCCCCCTCTGCAGACCTCGGGCACCAACCCCCAAGGCCTTCGACCCAATCATCTATGGCAAATAGATGTTACTCACTATGCCCCTTTTGGGAAACTTAAATACATTTTCATGTCCATTGACACCTTCTCCCGCGCCTGTTGGGCGTCAGCACATGCTGGAGAAAAAACTAAACATGCCATTAGCCATATGCTCCAATGTTTCGCTACCCTTGGTCTACCTGATCAAATTAAAACTGACAATGGCCCTTGCTTTACAAGCAAATCCTTTACAAATTTCCTACAAACATGGAAAATTTCACACTCCACTGGCATACCATGCAACTCCCAAGGTCAAGCTATCATTGAAAGATTCAATCAAACCCTTAAGGGTCAATTACAAAAACAAAAGGGGGAGTCTATACCCCCTCACAATCAATTGAAAAAGGCTCTATTCACACTAAATATCTTAAATTTTTCCAAAGAAGACCCACACTTATCTCCCTTTCAAAAGCATTGGTCTTCATCGGTGACCTATAGTTCCATCTGGGTCCGATGGCGAGATCAGCTTATGGGAGGGTGGAGAGGACCAGACCCACTCCTTAGAGGTTTCGGATGTGTTTTCCCTCAAAACGAGGAAAAACCCATTTGGGTTCTGGCAAGAGACCTTAAATACTTGCCCCAACAAGAAGGGGATAACCTTAATTTATCCAGGGGGTCTAACACCCCTGAGAAGTGTCTTTCTACTTCCCCCCCAGAAGGAACCCCCAATGAGGAAGCAACTGCTTCCACTGCTGACGATGCTAATGATGTTCATACCCCCCCCAGTGATGAGGGAATGGATGACCCCAACGCTATCTGGAGTCTCATAGCATCTAGGGAGGCATCTGTTTATTTTTGCAGAAGAAGTGCTGCTTTTATGCCAACAGATCTGGGATTGTGCAAAACAAGATCAAAACACTTCAAGAAGATTTAGAAAAGAGAAGAAAAGAAATTTTAGAATGGGCCTACAGGTTTTTTTTTTTTTTTTTTTACCCTACCTTCTTCCCCTGACCCTTACCCTTATGTTAGTTATCACCTTTGGACCCTGTTAAAAAGGTTAGAGGCAATAATCTTAAATCAGGTCGAGGTCCGATATCACCAGCTCATTAACCACCAATCTAACTATTATTCTTAACCGCCCTCCATAGCACCAATGACGGGTAAGATCCCAAAACTGGGACAACCTAAGACAGGACATGGAGAGGCTGCATGGTGGATTACATTCATAGTACCCAAAGACAGGTAAGATCACTCTGAGTTCAGTCAACCTAAGACAGGGACCAAACCGTTGACGTTTGTATCCCCATGACGGGTAAGACTGAAACTGCAAGAGTAGGCAACCTGAGACAGGGACTATGTTTTTCTGCCATACAAAAAACAAAAGGGGGAATTGTTGGGCCCTGCCTTGCCTGAGGCCTAGTGCAACTTCCTGAGCTTGACCAGAAGTAGATCCATCGAGCTACTTCCGCGTAGCAATGACTCAGCAAGGCCCGGCCTGAAACTGCCTCTACCTAGATACAGCCAACGTGGTATCATGCCATTGGTCCAACCCTGTTATACCACCCATCACACCATTTCAGGTACCTCATCCCCCACCTCCTTTCCCTGCCCCTTCCCCGTGCCCTATATAAGTGGCTCTTTGACGTAATAAAGTTGAGATCCTGCTCCTACAGACTCCCGGCTGTGTGTGTTCCTGTTCGAGCCCCCGACACTCGCCATCCCGCTTAGCCCCTGGGACGAGATCGGGCTGGCCCCCATCTTCTCTCAACTGCAACTGCCGGAGGACCCGGCATTTTTTCTTTGTAAATTACCCAATCTCAGGTATTTCTTTATAGCAACACAAAACAGATGGAAACAGTTAGGCACATCATCCTGGCAAAGGGCAAGAGAAATCACGTGGCAGGAAAATGCCAGCAGAGATGAGATGAAGGTGTCAGGTGGTTGGGGGAAAAGGGATGAAGGAGAGGCCTGGAGTTGGGTCTCAGCTTCATGGGAGCAGCCTGGGTGAGCCATGAGCTATTTGAACACTGGGCATGTACCAGGTGCTGGGGTGGAAGGGACAGAAAGTCCAACCCAGAAGACTTACATTCTCCAGCATCCAGCTCTGGCCCGAGGCAGCCTTCTACCAGCAGCCTGGTGTTGAACAATGGCCTGTGTATAACATGGTCCCTCCAAGGTAACCTTGCAAGATTTCACGTACTGTCTTCATGTGCCAGAGGGCATAATGGTATGGGTTCTTATATCAGGAGGAGAGCATTTCTCTTCACCTCCTATATGGACAGGGAATTATCTAGCATCTGGGAAGCATGAAGCCATTGGCACAAAGCTGCATTTTCTCTGGTGCTGTTGACCCCACAGGTCCCTGAGCCCCTCTCCCCACGCCATCCCTCTTTTCACTTTCTTTAGTTTCTTACCAATGCTGTGTAGTGCACATGTCCTCTCTTGACGTCTATTTCAGCAGGTCTCACAAGGCCTGACAGGAGCCCTGGTCAGATCCCTGAGGCAACCAGGACTGACTGCCCATCCCGAGTGATAGATGACCATTCATAGTCCTGCACTGCCCTCCTCCTTCTCCATCCACCACAGACGAGGTCTGGCCCCCAGACCAAACCATCAGTGCCAAGGGACAGCATAGAGAGACTAGCAGAGCTGGGGAACCCCCAGAAGCCCAAGTCATCCACCATCTGCAGGCCCTGGGGTTCCTTCCCCATTAGCCACAAGTCTCATAGGACAGAGGTGTTTTGTTTTGTTTTGTTTTTTGTGAGACAGAGTTTCACTCTGTTGACACCAGGTTAGAGTGTCATGGCATCAGCCTAGATCACAGCAACCTCAAACTCAAGGCTCAAGTGATCCTCCTGCCTCAGCCTCCCAACTAGCTGGAACTACAGGTGCTCACCAGGAAGCCCGACTAGTTCTTTTCCACTTTTAGTAGAAACAGGGTCTTACTCTTGCTCAGGCTGGTCTCAAACTCCTGAGCTCAAGCTATCTACCCGCCTTGGCCTACAAGAGTGCTAGGATTAGAGGTGTGAGCCACCACACCCCACCTGGAGAGGTTTCACTGAAACCAGAGCTGGGTTCTTTCCCCATTAAGTGACCCCTGAGTGTCTCCTCTCCCTTGGATCAAAATCTTGGAGCAAAGACATAATAAAAGCAATAGCTGCCACATATTGAAGCTCAAATAAGACAATTATACTCGTCTCTCTTTTAATCTTATCCACAGACCTTACAAGAATAGGTTCTTTATCTTCTTTTTTTGCTATTTTTGGCCAGGGCTGGGTTTGAACCCACCATCTCCAGCATATGGGGCCGGCGCCCTACTCCTTTGAGCCACAGGAGCCGCCCTCATCTTCATTTTTGTAGATGAGGAAACTGAGGCTCAGAGAAGTTAAATAGTAATTTGCCTAAGGTCTGGTGGTTGGGAAGTGGATAAGCTGGGACCTGGCAAGCCCACATGAGAACATGCATCTGAGTGCCAGTCCTGTGCCCCTCCTTCTAGGCAGCATTGCTAAAATTTTGGCCCAAGGTTCACGCTATTGTGCACAGGAGAAAGGGGCAGAAGGGTCTTGGTAACTAGTGGTAACTGGGAGCTGGTGGCAACAGGGGCAGAAGGCTCCCCGGAGCACCCATCTCCCCACCTACACTCAGGAGTTTACAATCCAGATAGGGCCTCAGACACAAACTCCCCTGGCCAGGCCTGAGCAAATGATATCAGATCTCTTCCAAGATTTAGTAGGGGACAGGGTAGATGGCGCTGAGATTTGAAAGTAGAGGGAGGGCCGTGACAGAGGGAAATGGGGAGCTAAGGACACGGACAGAAACATTTCTCTTTTAAAATTCTTAAGTAATAGACACATTTTTATTTCTCTCATAACTTTTAAAATGTGAACATTTTGTAATTCAGCCAGTTTTTACGTGCAGGTAACTTCTTCATTTTGTCTCAATTCCCTTTTTAAGTAACATACTCTTGTTCCAGAAGGCAGTTAGTTTTTCCTCATTCTTTCTGTCTAGATAATATACAGTGACAAAACCCATAGGGACAAGTACACGGACCCAGCGGTCACACACAAGGTGAGGGCGCGCGTGTGAACGAGCCTGTGTGAGCGAGGGTGTGCACATGCCTGTGTGTTTTAGGAAGACTCAGATTCTCTCCAGCCCACGTTGGGGACCAGTATGCCAGTTTGAGGCCCGGAAGGCCAAGCATGTGTTCTGTCTCCAGCTCTGGGGCCTCAGGCTAAAGTAGCTTATTTTATGGATGAGAAGAAAAGCCCCTCGCGAATTTAAGAGGCCACCTGGAGAGCTGATTATGATTTTTAACAGCTAATGCTGCCACCCACGACTCATTGTTTACCAACGGCCTTGGCTCGCCATCGCTGCCGTGAACTGTGTGTAAGACGCTGCGTATTCACCCGCCGCCCAAAGCGCTTGGGGAGCAGAGGACCGTCGGCGCTAATCAAGGTGCCTGGAGCAGAGAGGGCCCCCCGGCTCTGCTGGAGGAGAGGAGCACGGAGGCCGAACAAAGGCGGAGGAGGCAGCTGCTCCGGCGCACAGCTGTGCGGCGGCCTATTGAAGGTGACAGATCCCGTTAAGTTATGCAGCCAGGCGCGCACGCAGCAGCCAGGGCCCCAGTAAATCAACAGCAGGCCCACGTCTTTGGGAAGGCTCCCGCAAGGCTGGGGACCCAAAAGGCCCACAGGCTGGGTAAAGAGGAAGAGGAAGGAGGAAGGGGGCTCTGCGCAGCAGACATGGGGCAGAACCCCAAGGACACCCCCCAACTCCCTCTCCAGAGCGCACGCCCCCAGGAGACCTCTGCACCGCTAGGGCTGCTTGCCGGACTTGAGTCCAGCCTGGAGCAGGCAGCCGGCGCCCCAGTGCAGACTCAGCCCCACTGTCCCTGCAGCCTCGAGGAAACGGGGGTGTGGGGTGGAGAGGGTAAGATGAGTAGGGCTTCCCTCTTGCTGTGCACCACCAGGCACTCATCTGTAAAATGGGGGCACAGGGCGAGCTCCCTCGGGTCCTTCCAGCTCTCTGATTCCACAACCGCGCCGTGAGCGGATGAGATTCCTCCAGGGTAGAAGGAACACAGGGAGGTCCCGCCAGGCTGGGGCGGGAAGAGGGCCCAGCAGGCGGGGAGCGCACCTCTTTCAGGCTGCAGACCGAGCTTCAGAAAGTCTCGGCCTTGCCCAAGGCCAAATAGAAGCTGAAAGTAGAACCCAGATCTCCAGCATGGGCCAACTCAGCGCCCAATGCCACAAGGTGACCAAGTCCCTGCTTGGTGGCTGCAACATTTCTGAAATGGCACTTGCTCTCCTAAATGATGAAGCCAAAATAAAACCTAACACGTGCTTAGTTTAAAATAGTGGTGGTTGGGTGGAAAAATATCAGCCCTCAGCGGCAGCGCCCGGGATTTGCCTTGGCCTCCCGGCCTCTCACCACCCGCATCACCCTCTCCTGCGCACAAAAGCAGAAATTAACCACTATTATTCACAGAGCAGACTAGGACTGCCGATGCCTCCGTGAGGAGGTGAACTTCCAAGACTGTGGAAACAAAGGGGAGGAGAGGGAGGTAGAAGGAAGGGAAAGCGGGCGGCGGGCCAGGGAGGGGGAGCGTCTCCAGCCCGGTGCCCTGTCGCGTTTCTCTGCTGCATTTGTAACCAGCTGCAAATCGACGAAAACTGTGTGCTGGGAGCAGTCTGCTTCCTTTAGGTAAAAATCATTTTAGTATTTAGGAAGGCAAATTCTCTTTTGACCATAAATAAAGAACTTTTCAAAACTCATGGGACAGCTGCATATCAGTAATGCCGCTCAACTGTGTGTACACATAAAGATGGTGAGTTTGGGAATGACATATATTTTATTGCAATTTTTTTTTTTTTATTGTTGGGGATTCACTGAGGGTACAAGAAACCAGGTTACACTGATTGCACTTGCTAGGTAAAGTCCCTCGTATAATTGTGTCTTTTACTGCAATTTGTTAAAAGGGAAGCTACAGCTAAAGGAAATAAAGAAAAAAATGTTCAATTGTTCCCAGAGGTCGCCTCTGGTGCTCAAGGAGCGTGGGAAAGCGCTGAGCCCAGAGAGGGAGAGGGCCTGAGCCCCCAGCACAGATGTCAGCTGTTAGACCCTGGCATGGGCTTGCCTTGACCTTGGGCACCATGTTCCATCCTCTGTCTTCCCTCTCAGGCTCCAGGGCAGCTCCACAGGGCCAGACGTAAGATCTAACTGAGCCTGCGACAGGCTGCTTCTGCCGTTCAGGCTTGTGAAGAGGGAGAGCCACATTTCATGGCCCCAAGCCCTGTAAGGGCAGAGCATGAAACAGCCAGCAAAGGAAATGCATTCAGGAGATTTTTCCAGAGTGCCTACCTGCCTCTGGGCATGTGCTAGAGGTGGACCACATCCTGCTGGAACCCCAGAGAGATGCGTGTAAGCCCAGTCTGTGTGGTCATGGGGTCAGCCTGTGCGTGTTAGGGATGCACAGAAGGGACGCTGTGTCAGAGAGGATCAGGGGTGGGGACCCACACTGAGAAGTGTCTACGGCATAAAGTGCCTACCACACACACGATTTCAAAAATGCATGACGGATTCTTCAAAAAGGCAACCACAGAGGGACCACATGACTCAGCAATTCCACTCCTAGGTGAATACTCCCAAGAATTGGAACAGACACTTGTACCCTAATGTTCATAGCAGCGTCATTCACAGTTGCCAAAAAGTAGAAACAACCCAAATGTTCATGGACAAATGGATACACAATGTCTTCAAGGGAGTGTGAGTTAGCCATAAAGGGAATTAAACTTTGATCCAAGCTACAACATGGATAAACCCTGAAAACATATTAAACGAAATAAGCCAGACACTAAGGAGCAAATATTGTGTGATTCCACTTACGCAAGGTACCCAGAGTACTCACATTTTTTTCAGGCAGAAAGTAGATTAGAGATTACCAAGGGCTGGGAGTTATTTAATCTGTTCCAGATGATGAAAAGTTCTGGAAATGAATTATGGTGATGGTTACACAACATTGCAAATATACTTAATGTCATTGACTGTAGGTTTACAAATAATTAAAATGGTAAATTCTATGTTGTGCATATTTTATCACAATAAAAAAAGTTCTTCTGTTACTTCACTCCTCAGGGGGGGAAATACACATAATTTGTGTCCATTTCCTCCCCCCAGGTTAATAAGAGTTTTCCACATAAGACTTTGGGTTTTTGTAAGGCCATGCCAGATTTTCAGACCACGCTGCCCACTGAAAATAAATAAAATAGTGGATAAAGTAGAAATAAGCTCTTTTGCCAGAGTTTTTCTCTGTCACCCTAGGTAGAGTGCCATGGTGTCATCATAGCTCACAGCAACCTCAAATTCTTGGACGCAAGAGATCCTCCTGTCTCAACCTCCCATGTAGCTGGGACTACAGGTGCACACCACCACGCCTGGCTAGTTTTACTATTGTTAGTAGAGACAGGGTCTCACCCTTTCAGGCTGGTCTTGAACTCTTGAACTCAACTCAGGCAATCCACCTGCCTCAGCTTCCCAGAGTGCTAGGATTACAAGCATGAGCCACTGCACCCAGGCAGAAATTAACTCTTTAAAAGTATCAATAAGTTATTCACAATAGCAAAGTTGTGGAAGCAACCTAAATGCCCATCAACCCAGGAATGGATTAACAAATTACGGTATATGTATACTGTAGAATACTATGCAGCCATAAAAAGATGGAGACTTTGCATCTTTAATGTTTACCTGGATAAAGCTGGAACATATTCTTCTTAGTAAAGTACCTCAAGAATAGGGAAAAAGTATCCAATGTACTCAATACTATTATGAAACCAACATAAACACTTACACATTCATACAATGATAAAACACAAATCCAGAAAGAAAGAGGGGAGAGGAAGGAGGGGGGGACGGGGGGAAGGCAGGTGGAGGGAGGGCTATTGGTGGGATCTCACCTAATGTGCACAATGCAAGGGTGCATTTCACAACCACTAAGAGTAGAGTATAAATGTCTTGCCACAAAAAATAAGTAAGTGAGGTTGATGGTTATGTTAGTTTGATTTAAACATTCCACATAGTGTATCAAATCATCACATTGTTCCCCATAAATGTATACAGTTATGATTTAATAAAAATTAAATTAAAAAAAGCATCAATAAGTTGACTAGATAGCCACTAGCAGGAAGAAGGAGCCCAGAGAGGGGCAGAACATCATAGCATCAAAGCTGCTTTTACCCTGAGCACAGTTGTGTGTGCACAGGCTTGGGGTGCAGGTTTACCAGTCTCTTGGGTGAAGAAACAGACACAGGTCTCTGGAGCTGAGCTGGAGAACCTGCCGAGAGCCCCTCCCACCCGGAGGCCTGCACGCTCACGGTCAGGATTAATCACAATCAAACCCATTCTTCATTCTCCTGCCCAGGGGTGGTCACAAGGAAGACCCCCTCGGCAGCTAGCAAGGCAGGGGAAAATGGAAAGGGAGCATCACATGCCTGGCCACCGGCCCTAGAATGGATGGGCAACCTTGATTCACTGGAAAACTCAAGCTAAGAATCTGGTGTAAGGTGGTCCCACACGGGCCCAGCTCACTGGGCAAGCACTGGGTCTAGTAATACCAGGAGCCACCAGCACCATCACCGTCATCACCCCCTTCACCACCACTCTGCCACCCTCCTGCTCAACGCCACGTCCTGGAGGAGGTGTGTCTCCCACCCTGGGCCTCTTCCAGGGGCTCTGCGTCCTCTCAGCGACCGGCCAACCCTCACTCAGGCTTTTGATCTACACTGGGAAGGCATTTCCTCAGGAATGCTTGCTCTGATCTCAAGTCTCAACCAGGTCCCTTTGTAAACCGACGCCTTTCTTTTCTTTCTTTTTCTTTCTTTCTCTCTCTCTCTCCCTCATTTCCTTTCCTCTTCCTTCCTTCCTCTCTCCCCCTTCCTTCCTTCCTCTCTCTCTCCCTTCCTTCCTTCCTCTCTCTCCCTTCCTTCCCTTCCCTCCTTCCCTTCCTTCCTTCCTCTCTCTCTCTCTCCCTTCCTTCCTTTCTCTCCCTTCCTTCCCTTCCCTCCTTCCCTTCCTTCCTTCCTCTCTCTCTCTCTCCCTTCCTTCCTTCCTCTCTCTGTCCCTTCCTTCCTTCCTCTCTCTCTCTCCCTTCCTTCCTTCCTCTCTCCCTTCCTTCCCTTCCCTCCTTCCCTTCCTTCCTTCCTCTCTCTCTCTCTCCCTTCCTTCCTTCCTCTCTCTCTCTCTCTCCCTTCCTTCCTTCCTCTCCCTTCCCTCCTTCCCTTCCTTCCTTCCTCTCTCTCTCTCCCTTCCTTTCTCTCCCTTCCTTCCCTCCTCTCTCTCTCCCTTCCTTCCTCTCTCTCTCTCCCTTCCTTCCTTCCTCTCTCTCTCTCTCTCCCTTCCTTCCTTCCTCTCTCTCTCTCCCTTCCTTCCTTCCTCTCTCTCCCTTCCTTCCTTCCTCTCTCTCCCTTCCTTCCTTCCTTTCTCTCCCTTCCTTCCCTTCCCTCCTTCTCTTCCTTCCTTCCTCTCTCTCTGCCTTCCTTCTTTCCTCTCTCTCTCTCTCTCCCTTCCTTCCTCTCTCTCCCTTCCTTCCTTCCTCTCTCTCCCTTCCTTCCTTCCTCTCTCTCTCTCCCTTCCTTCCTTCCTCTCCCTTCCTTCCCTTCCCTCCTTCCCTTCCTTCCTTCCTCTCTCTCTCTCCCTTCCTTCCTTCCTTTCTCTCCCTTCCTTCCCTCCTCTCTCTCTCTCTCCCTTCCTTCCTCTCTCTCTCTTCCTTCCTTCCTTCCCTTCCTTCCTTCCTCTCTCTCTCTCTCCCTTCCTTCTTTCCTCTCTCTCTCTCTCTCCCTTCCTTCCTTCCTCTCTCTCCCTCTCCCTTCCTTCCTTCCTTTCTCTCCCTCCCTTCCTCTCTCTCTCCCTTCCTTCCTTCCTCTCTCTCCCTCTCCCTTCCTTCCTTCCTTTCTCTCCCTTCCTTCCCTTCCTTCCTTCCTCTCTCTCTCCCTTCCTTCCTTCCTTTCTCTCCCTTCCTTCCCTCCTTCCCTTCCTTCCTCTCTCTCTCCCTTCCTTCCCTTCCTTTCTCTCTCTCTCCCTTCCTTCCTTCCTCTCTCTCTCTCCCCCTTCCTTCCCTTCCCTCCTTCCCTTCCTCTCTCTCTCCCTTCCTTCCTTCCTCTCTCTCCCTCTCCCTTCCTTCCCTTCCCTCCTTCCCTTCCTTCCTTCCTCTCTCTCTCTCCCTTCCTTCCTTCCTCTCTCTCTCTCTCCCTTCCTTCCTTCCTTCCTCTCTCTCCCTTCCTTCCTTCCTCTCTCTCTCTCCCTTCCTTCCTTCCTCTCTCTCCCTCTCCCTTCCTTCCCTTCCCTCCTTCCCTTCCTTCCTTCCTCTCTCTCTCTCCCTTCCTTCCTTCCTCTCTCTCTCTCCCTTCCTTCCTTTCTCTCTCTCTCTCCCTTCCTTCCTTCCTCTCCCTTCCCTCCTTCCCTTCCTTCCTTCCTCTCTCTCTCTCCCTTCCTTCCTTCCTCTCCCTTCCTTCCCTTCCCTCCTTCCCTTCCTTCCTTCCTTTCTCTCTCTCTCCCTCCCTTTTTTCCTTTCTCTCTCCCTTCCTTCCTCTCTCCCTTCTTTCCTTTCTCTCCCTCCCTTCCCTCCTTCCCTTCCTTCCTTTCTCTCTCTCCCTTCCTTCCTTCTCTTCTCTCTCTCCCTTCCTTCCTTCCTTTCATCCCCTCCCTCCCTTCCTTCCTTCCTTCCTTTCTCTCTCTCCCTTCCTTCCTTCTTTTCTCTCTCTCTCCCTTCCTTCCTCTCTCCCTTCCTTCCTTCTTTTCTCTCTCTCTCCCTTCCTTCCTCTCTCCCTTCCTTCCTTCCTTTCATCCCCTCCCTCCCTTCCTTCCTTTCTTCCCTCCCTTTCTTCATACAGAGTCTCACTCTGTTGCCAAGGCTAGAGTGCCGTGGCATCATAACTTATAGCAACCTCAAATTCAGGCTCAAGCAATCCTCCTGCCTCAGCCTCCCAAGTGTCTGGGACTACAGGTGCCCACCACAACACCCAGCTAATTTTTCTATCTTTAGTAGAGGTAGGGTCTTGTTCTTGCTCAGGCTGGTCTCAAACTCTTGAGCCTAAATTGACCTTTAAAAACTTATACTCCTTGCTTTCAGAGTGCTTAAATAAGTTTTGAATTATACATTTATAAATAGGATTATTTGATTAATATTACTGTTCCTCACTTGACTATAAACTCCCTAACTGCAGGAAATGTATTATATGTAGTAATATTCCAGTAACTTCCAGTGTAGAACACTCAGGGAAATACTCAAAATTACTTTTGAATGGATGAATTGAAGGCACTCAGAAGACCAGGGGTTTGTCCTAACTTTACCATTTATCTTGTGCCTTTTGGCAGGCACTGAGCTTTCTGAAATTTAGTTATCCCTCTGGTATAATGAAATATGACCTACTGCAACTAATCCACAGGGTTCTTATAAGAAAAAAACTCAATATATAAAAAATGTAAGGAATTTCATGATAGGATTGTAGCTGCAGTGATATCAAATTGTGTTATATGGTTAACCCTTATTGTGTACTTACAGGTAGTCCCCAAGTTACAAACATCCATCTTACAAACAACCGACACTTACAAACAGAAGCTGTTACGGTAAGTCCCAGAGTTAGAAACTTCCGGCTGACATTCGACCCATACAAATGGAGGATTTTACAGGTTAGAGGTAAATGTACGTGTTCCAACTCACATACAAATTCAACTTAAGAACAAACCTACAGAATCTATCTCATTCGTAACCCGAGGACTGAGGGTACTTATAAACCAGGCACTGTGCAAAGCGCTTCAAATACTTCATCTCATTTAATTCTTTTTATTTTTTATTTATTTATTTATTTTTTTGTAGAGACAGAGTCTCACTTTATGGCCCTTGGTAGAGTGCCGTGGCCTCACACAGCTCACAGCAACCTCCAACTCCTGGGCTTAAGCGATTCTCTTGCCTCAGCCTCCTGAGCAGCTGGGACTACAGGCGCCCGCCACAACGCCCGGCTATTTTTTGGTTGCAGTTTGGCCGGGGCCGGGTTTAAACCCCCCACCCTCAGCATATGGGGCCGGCGCCCTACCGACTGAGCCACAGGCGCCTCCCTTATTTTATTTTTTTTGTTGTTGTTGTTGCAGTTTGGCCGGGGCTGGGTTTGAACCCACCATCCTCCATATATGGGGCCAGTGCCCTGCCCACTGAGCCACAGGCACTGCCCATCTCATTTAATTCTTATTAAAGAAGGGAACAGTTCCCTCCCTCAGGAAAACAAAAGGGTCTTCTGTCATTCCCTTCCCAACTCACTAGAACAAATCTGAAGTTCACCAGAGCTCCCTCCCTCCTACAAAGGCAGCTTGGCAAGAACTCAGGTCTGCTGAGGACGCATCTGTGCAAAGTGTCCTCACCACCTCCTCACAGAGTTCTCCCCTCTCGCCCATCTGGCCTGAAGAGCTTCTTCAGCTCCTGACCACTTTCATCCTGCCCTCCACTCACAGACACCCAGTGTAAGCAGTCCTTGAATGTCTAAAGGCTGTAGAAGGGCTTGGTGCCCATAGCTCAGCGGTTAGGGCACTAGACACATGCACTGGGGCCGGTGGGTTCAAACCCGGCCCCAGCCTGCTAAACAAACTAACAAAAAAATAGCTGGGCATTGTGGCGGGGGCCTGTAGTCCCTGCTACAAGGGAGGCAAGAGAATCGCTTGAGTCCAAAAATGTGAGATTGCTGTGAGCTGTGATGCTACAGCACTCTACTGAGGGCAAGAAAGTAAGACTCTGTCTCAAAAATAAAATAAAGGCTATAGAAGGAGAGGCTGATGCTAAAGGAAGTTCTTTTTCAGTTAACAAAAGATTTTGAAAACCATCTGTTAAGTTTAAGGCAAAAACCAGTTTTAAAATTGTTGCAGGGCAGAGGGAGGGTGATCGGTGGGATTATACCTGTGGTGCATCTTACATGTGAAACTTAGTAAATGTAGAATATAAATGTCTTAATGCAGTAACTAAGAAAATACCAGGAAGGCAATGTTAACCAGTGTGATGAAAATGTGTCCAACTGTGTATAAAACCAGTGTATCTGCCCCATGATCGCATTCATGTACACAGCTATGATTTAATAATAAAAAAAAATTGTTGCCACTGTCACCAAATCCAAACCTATTTGTTTCACATTCTTCTTAGTAATGTTACAAAAATGGAAATTTAAGTACCCAATGTACTCAATACTAATATAAACCAATAGAAAAACAACTACACACACATACAGGAGAAAAACACAAGTATGTTCAAATGGGGGGAGGGGGAGGAGGGGAAGGAGGAAAGGGAGGAGAATTGGTAAGCTCTCACCTAATGTGCACAATGTAGGGTATACAGCACACCCTTGGACCAAGGGCTCGACTACAACTTGAACTTTACCTGAGAAACACATGTACGCTAATCTTTTTAAAAGTATTTGTTTCTTAAGTTTTGTTTTTTTTTTTTAAACAGAGTCTCACTTTGTTGCCCCCGGTAGAGTGCCATGGCATCATAACTCCAGCAACCTCAAACTCGTGGGCTTAAGCGATTCTCTTGCCTCAGCCTCCCAAGTAGCTGGGACTATTTGGAGATGCCCACCACAATGCCCGGCTATTTTTAGAGAAGAGATGGTCTTGAACTCCTGAGCTCAGGCAATCCTCCTGCCTGGCCCTCCCAGAGTGCTAGGATTACAGGCATGAGCCACTGCCCAGCTTGTTTTTAAGTTTTTTAATAGAACTACACTGCTATTAAACTTGTAGGGCTGTTTTCTATTTTCTTGGTTTTGGGGAGGTTTTTTGTTTGTTTTTGTCTGTTCTTGTCACCCCAGCTAGAGTGCAGTGGTATCATAGCTCACTACAATCCCAGGGGATCCTCCTGCCTCAGCCTTCCGAGTAGCTGGGACCACAGGCATCAGCACCAAACCCAGCTAAGTTTTTGTTTTTTCTCAAGATAGGCTCTTGCTGTCGCACAGGCTGGGTCTCAAATTCCTGGGCTTAAGGGATCCTGCAGTCTTAGTTTCCTAAGTAGGTAAGACGTACAGGTGTGAGCCAGTACCCAGCTTCACTTTGTTCTTTGAAGGGGTCTCATGTGTTTATGGCAAAGTGCTTTTCAATTTCAATATCTCACAGAGGAGGAAAACCCTCTGGTTCAGTTCCTACCCTTGCGATGTGAGCAGGCATAGCCCTTGACATGCCTTTGGATACTAAAGAAGAGTGACAATTAGAAAGGTTTTCATGATTGTCTTCTAGGACCCTAAGATTAATTATCACAAGAAAAGTCAAACCCGAAAGAGCTTGACAATTACTTTGGAACATCTGGCTAGGTTGTAAGTGGGTAGCTTATTTTATTTCAGATATACCCGTACTAAACTAGTCTACTTTTTTCAAAAAGGAGTATCTAACTCCTATCTTAAGCTCAAGCAAACCACAGTTCACACACACACACACACACAACCATCTCAGCGTACTTTCGCCAAAGATAATGAACAGAACAGACAAATCAATCTGACAGGTAATTTACCATTACAGCTTGATTTCATCAGTCTCGCTGCAATGCATTATGAACCAGGAAAATTAGACAAGTCAAGAGGCTGATTGTATCAATGTTTAATGTTTATTTTCCATTACCTGGCAGCACTATTATTCTCAATAAAATACAACCATTCTCTAAGACAAAAACTTGAAGCAGTTGAGCTCATTAAAAAAAAAAATAGTACTATTTAAGTTTCGAGCAGATTCAGCAACTTGGAGAAAAAGCCAAGAGACCTTTGGCTGGTGCCTGGCATGACAACTAGAAAACCACGTGCATTTGTCACTGCATTTGGGAGAAATAAAAGGAAACGGGGTGTCCTCTGGACAAAAAGCAAACTTGTTTTTCTCCTTCCTTTTTGAATGTCACGCAAAATGTCGTCATTGTACAAACTGAGTTGACAGTTCTGTGTTGATTATCCCAACCCAAAATAATGCAGGTCAAAGGTCTGGAAAGTCTGTGTCTGTAAATGCTACACATAGTCTGATGCCCTGAACCCACATACACGTGTATCTAAAGATGGCTGAGACATGCTTTTTACTAGATCTCACTGCCTGTCAGACTTTTCAGAAATTGAGTTTTCGAACACATGCAAGTTGTTTGAGATAAGACTCAGATACAAACATTTCTTTCATACAGGGAAATTTTTCTTCCCAATGATCTGTTCTGAAAGACTAGGGGAATGCAACTCTGAAAGAAAACGTCAATTCCCTGTACTTCAAATGTGATCTAAAAGTTCCTAATTTGAATCATGGTGTCCCCTTCAACCAGCTACCAAACAAATCAGCTTCAGTTTTAAGATGGTGTTTTCTTGGAAGCAAAAAAAAATATTAATTCAAAGAACACCAATACCAAACGGAGGTAAAAATGTAGTTCCTCGGGGTTCGTAAAGTCAGTTCTAACTCATTCCACCATAGAAAAGAATCAAGAAGAGGGCTGATAGAATAAGAAGTGTAGTAGAAAAATTAATAACAAAGTCATAGGAAGGGCTATATAGCCTGCAGAAAACAGAGCACTTCTGAATTTGCCTATCTTTTCATTCTATGCTGTTGTCAAGAACATTCACTAAAGTGCATTTAATTTTTCTCATCACACCCAGAGTCTAAGGAACATTCCAGCTGAAACTAAAACTTAACCATTCCAAATCTTCAGAAAATATAACTATGCATTTATATGTACTATATTCCATTAATTTTACCCTCCACTGCCTAAATATAAATAAATCAAGCAAGAACAGAATACCGACTGGGCACAGTGGCTCACGCCTCTAATCCTAGCACTCAGGGAGGCCCAGGCAAGGCAGGTGGATTGCTTGAACTGAGGAGTTCAGCCTGAGCAAAAGAGAGACCCTGTCTCTATAAATAGCTGGGCATTGTGGTGGGCACCTGTAGTCCCAGCTACGTGGGAGGCTGAGGCAGGAGGATCACTGGAACCCAGGAGTTTGAGGTTGCTGTGAGCTGTGATGATGCCACAGCTAATAGAAAAAACTATGCAGGGTGACAGAGTCAGACTCTGTCTCAAAAAAATAAACCAAAATACATATGGAAATTCAATTTATGATAAAAAGTGTCATCTCAAGCCAGTGAGATAAAAGAGATTTTACATTGGAATAACCAGATAGGACAAAAATATATATTTAGAAAGATACAAAGTAAAAGATAAAATCATAAGAAAACACAGGTAAATTCTTTTATAACCTTAGAGTAGGGGAACATCTAATTGTAGTCAAGATCCATAAATTTTTTAAAGAATATAATAAATTCAACTATATAAAAATCAAAATGTCTATATGACAAAAAAAAAAAAACAACAGACAAATGAAAACCTGACAAAATCTACATCTTATATCATGGACCAACAGTTCTCAAACAATTTTGGTCTCAGGAACTATTTGCATACTTAAAAATTAAATGTAAAAAATTTTGCTCACGGTGGCGCCCATAGCTCAGTCGCCAGGGTGCCGGCCACATACATCTAGGGTGGTGGGTTCGAACCCGGCCCAAGCCTGTTAAGCAACAATGACAACTACAACCCAAAAAATAGCCGGGTGCTGCGGCGGGCACCTGTAGACCCAGCGACTTGGGAGGCTGAGGGAAGAGAATCACTTAAGCCCAACAGTTTTAGGTTGCTGTGAGCTGTGATGCCATAGCACTTTACTGAGGGCGACTTAGTGAGACTTTGTCTCAAAAAAAAAAAAAAAAAAAAATTTTTGTTGTTCATATGGATTTTATCTACTGCTATTTACCATATTAGTAATTTACGCTGAGAAGTTTCATGTATTTTATGAACTAATTAAATCTATTTTATATTAGCATAAATAACATTTTTATGAAAAATAGCTGCATTTTTCAAGGTAAAATATAGCTTTTATTTTTTTATTTTGCAAATTTCTTTAATAACTGAATTAGTAGAGGATAGTAGGGGGTCTCATATGTTTTCAAACTAGATCTGTTGCTTTGGTTGAAGAATCTGTAGGAAAATCCAGCTTCACAGAGATACGTAGCCTTTTCAGGTAATTGTAGATGTGATTCTCTCATACCACATTCTTTCATTTCAACTGGAATCTGCAACCATATTAATGAACTTTGTACTTTATTAAATTAAAATTCACTAGTTTATCCTGTAATTTGAATGGATTTTTTATTTATTCATGTTTTTATAACATCATGCCTTGGTCTCCATTTGGTAATATTAGTTCATTGAGTTGTGCTAACACATCTCATACTCACACAATATCAAAAACATCAGATTCATGAATATTGTCACTGATTTCATCCAAAATACTCTTTAATAATGAGAAGGTGTCAAATTCATGGTGGCAAATCTAAGTTTTTAAATTCTAGTTTTGGCTAGGTGCAGTGGCTCACACCTGTAATCCCAGCACTTGGGGAGGCTGAGGTGATAGGATTGTTTGAGGACAAGAAGTCAAGACCAGCCTGGGCAACGTAGCAAGATCCCCATCTCTACCAAAAAAAAAAAAACAAAAAAAGAAAAAAAATTAGCAGGGATGGGTGTGGGATGCATGCTTGTAGTCCCAGCTACTGGGAAGGCTGAGGTAGGAGCATCACTTGAGCCCAGGAGTTTGAAACTGCAGTGAACTATGATGACATCACTACACTCCAATTCAGGTGCCAGAGATCCTGTCTCAAAAAAATAAAATGACTGTTAGTTTGATGCCATTGCCAAGATTCATGAAAGTGCCATTGATTTTACTTTCCATTGCCTTTATACCACGAGTGTCAATACTAATCCAGTGAAAAGGTAAATAATGTCTTTGTTTTATTATGAAAGTACTTTTAATCTTGTGGACCTTTTGAAAGGATCTTAGAAACTCCTAAAGGTCCACAGGCCACATTTGGAGAAAGCCTGTCCACAGACAAAGGGCTTATTTCCCTAAGGCATGGGTTGGGGGTCATGGTTGAGGGTCACCACAACACGAGGAACTGTATTAAAGGTTCGCAGCATTAGGAAGGTTGAGAACCACTGTAAGATATAAAGAACCCCTAGGAATGAAGAAGTAAAAAGTTAGCAGTCCAGTAGAAAAATGACCAAAGGAAGGAAGAGAACAGCAACCCTGAGAATAGTTAAGTGGTTTAGGCCGGGTGTGTTGGCTCACACCTACAATCTTAGCACTTTGGGAGGCTCAGGAGGGTGGATCGCTTGAGCTCAGGAGTTTTGAGACAGGCCTGAGCAAGAGCAAGACTAAAAATAGAAAAACCAGCCAGGTGTTGTGGTGGGCACCTGTAGTCTGAGCTACTTGAGAGGTTGAGGCAAGAGGATTGCTTGAGCCCAAGAGTTTGAGGTTGCTGTGAGCTATGATGCTACAGCACTCTACCAAAGGCAACAAAGTGTCGCAAAAAAAAAAAAAAAAAAAGTGATTTGGGCAAAAATTATCAGTGGATGCTAGACTAGTAGAAGTTGGGTGAGAAATGAGATTATTTACATATTCTCAAAGTAGTCCCCCCTAAATTATTAGTCTGTTGAAAAATTTCTTTTGATGTTCTATATTAGATTAGGAAGTTCCATTCTGTAATTAGGCTGCTAAGAGTTATTATGTATGGTGTTTAGTTAATTATATTAAATGTTATTTCTGCATCTACTAAGATATGATTTAACTCTTTAATTATGATAATGTGGCAAGTTATGTTCATTGGTTTTCAAATATTAAGCCAAACATATTTCTCAAATAAATCATGGTTATGGTATACATGCTTCTCATATTAATAAGATTTGATTTGCTAATATTTTATTTAGGATTCCACCTATGTTTGTGAGAGACTAGACTATAATTTTTCCTAATTTGTAATGTTCTTTTGGGGTATCAAGTTTTCTGGCCTGAAAAAATGAGCAACTGTTCCTGTTTTTAATTCTCTGCAAAAGTTTGTTCACACTTGGTGTTATTTCTTCCTTAAATGTTTGAAAAAATTCACCAGTGAAGTGATCTGGGCCTAGAGTTTTCTTTGTGGAAAGTTGTTTAACTGTAATTATTACGATTTTTATGATAATTACTATTCAGATTTTCTACTTCATTTGTGTTAGTCTTGGTAAGTTAGTTTTTTCCTGAAATTTTTCATCTAAATTTTCACATTTATTGGTGTAACTATTTCCAATCGGTCCTCTCATTATCCTAGAGTTCGTGATGTTCACATCAGTGTTTTCATTCTTAATATTGGTACGTTTTTTTCTCTCTTTTCAGAGATTTATCAATCTTATTAGTTTTTCTTTTCAAAGAACGGTATTTTAGCTTCACCAACCCCTTCTATTGTACATTTATTTTCTATAAAATTGTTCTTTGTTAAACTTATTTCCTTCCTTCCACTTATTTGGGTTCAGTTTGCTGTTCTTTGCTTATTTTCGTGAGATAAACTGTCATATTTTTAATAACATTCAGTTAAAATGTTTTCTAATTTTCATCACGATTTCTTCTTGGGCTTGTGGGTTACTTAAAAGTGTGTTACCTAATTTCCAACACGTGACATCTATAGTTACTTTTTTGGATACTGATTTCTTGCTGAATTCCACTGCGGCAAGCTTCAGAGAGCATACCACATGCACTGAAATTTACCCAACATATGATCGGTTTAGGTAAATGTCTCCTGTGCACTTAAATAAATGAACATGAATTCCAATATTGGTTGGGTACAATGTTCTACACGTGTCAATTAGGATAAATTAATTACTGGTGGTTTTCAAATTTTTGATATCCTTGCTGCTTTTTTTTTTTTTCAGTGTTATGGAGAACGGTGTGTTAAAATTTCCCACCATAATTGGAGATTCCTCTGTTTCTTCTATTTCTGTCCGTTTTAGCTCTCCAAAGTTTGAAGCTATGTATATAGGTGTATATAATTTAAAATTTTTGTATTTTCCTGGTAGACTGGCCATTTTATCAACATGAAATGTCCCTTTTTATCTCTTGTGATGTGTTTTGCCTTGAAGTCTAATTTCTAACTCCAACAGCTCCCTTTTGTTAAGGTTTACATGACACCTTTTCCTTTCTTTTAAAGGAGTGTGACTCTTATAAGCAGTATGTGTACAAATGCAAGTTTTGATTTTTTGTCCAGTATGATCAACTTTAAGTAAATCATTTAGCTCGTTTATATTTCATGTAGTTATTTTAATGTTTGAACTTATCACCTTACTATTTGTTTTCCTTTTTTCCCAACGATCACATATTACTGTTTCTCGCTCCTTTTGGGGGGAGGCTTTTTTTAAATCTATTTCATTCTTTCAAACTGTTTACTATAGTTTGTTATCCATATAGTCTTTTATGCGAGAGCTTTGTCTCTCAACTTATTAAATCTGATATAAACTAGTACTTTCATGTCTTGAAAGTACAATGCCAATACCTCAGAACATTTTGACTTTACTTTCCTCTCATCAGTTGTATTATTGTGACATACGTAGCCATGTGAAAACACACACACACGCCTCACAATTCATGCTCACATATACACCCTTTTTATCTCATTTTTTCCCTCAATCTCCAGGCTTTCATCTATCACTTTTCTTTTGCCTAAAGAACTACATGTATTATTTCATTTGTCTAGAAACTGCTAACTAGCATTTAAATTGTATATCAGAAAAAAACTGTAGTGATACATTCTCTCCATTTTTATTCTTCTGACATGAACCTATCTTAATGGACATGAGGTAGCAGTTCCGAGGAACTGCTTTTTTTTTTTCGTACTCTGTCAAGGATATTATTGTTGAGTATAGAATTCCAAGTGGGCAGTTTCCCGTCAGCACTTTACTGTTGTTGTTGAAAAGTCAACTGTCAATTGTTTTGTGATGCATTTGAAAGTAATCCAGTATGTCCTTTTTTCTTTTTGTTTTTATTCTTTGGGAGTTTCCATATGATGTGCCTAAGATATGGTTTTTATCTTTGTCCTGTTTTGGTTCATAAAGGCCTAATCTGTGGCCTAATGATTTCTTATCTAGTTTGGAAATTTTTCAGCCAGTCTCTCTTCCCCTGGTACTTCTGTTATTATTCTTTCTCACCTTCTTTGGAACTGCTACCACATGTACATTAATTTTTTTTCTCACTATGTGTCATATAATTCATGCTCATGTCTTTTCTATTTTCTAAGTTTCCATCTGGCTATTTTCTTTTGATGTACCTTCTGGTTTGTCTCTCTAGTTGTGTCCAATCTGCAAACTCTGTGTTGAGTTATTAATTTCAGTTACCATATTTTTCAGACTCAGAACTTCCATTTGAACCTTATTGTAATTTCTAATTCTCTGCTAAAATTTTCTATGTTTTCATTTAACTTATTGAACATATTCATCAAAGCTTTTGCAAAGTCTGATAATTCCAATATTTGGATCTAATGTGTAAACTGTTTCTATTGCCTGTTTTTTTTTTTTTTTTCCTCTTGATTTTGGTTATTGCTTTACTCTGTGCTTGGTTATTTTTTACTGAATGCCAAACATTGTGTATGAAAAACTAAATTAGTTAAATGTGTTCTGGATAATGTTATAATACTCTGGGAGAGTAAACTTAAAAAAATTTTTAATATATTTTCCCTTAATACTCTGGAGAGAGTAAACTTAAAAAAATTTTAATATATTTTCTCTTCTTTTTATCATAGCCTAATTTACATCAGAGAAATGCACAGATCTTAAGTGTATAATTTGACAAGCTTTGACAAATGCATATCCCATGTCCCTATCAAAATATGGCACAAAAGTCTTGTATCCTATGATTGCAATTGATTAATAAGTATAATCTGCCGTGAATGTTGAATGATGTTTTTATTTATACTGACAAGTCAGACAGGAGAACCATCAACACACACATCAGAATTTCACTCATTTCTCAATGATGTATCTGGCTCCTTTGCTGAATCAGGTAATAGTTTCTGAACACTGGAAGACTATTTCCTCAATTTTGTGTATGTTATTCACAATATAGTGGCCGTAGATGCATTTTTTATTTTAATCTGCATTAACTTTTCCCAGCACTCTTTTAAGTGTAGACAAATAAATCAACAAAGCAACAAAAACCAATCCTTGATCTGGTTTAAACGCTGTCACCATAAAACTGCCCATTTCAAACTGCCAGTGACGTCACTGAATGTAGAATTGAGAAAAGGTATGTAATGTACATCATTATGTAATATTTGCACCACCAATACATACATTAGAGCATAGGTAACAGTAAAATGTTAACAAAAAAAGTTTTAACTATTGCCTTTGTTTTTAGTAATATAATAAATGATGCTCAAATCTCAACTGAAAAATAAAATGATAGGCAAATTTATGGGCCCCCCCCTCCTTTTCTTTTCCTTGCAGTGTTATTTGTTGAAGCAGCCAGATCCTTTGACTGAATTTCTCACAGCTGTTATTTTCTTTTTTTTGTTTGTTTTTTGAGACAGTCTCACTATGTCGCCCTTGGTAGAGCACTGTGCCATCACAGCTCACAATGACCTTGAACTCTTGGGCTTAAGTGATTCTTTTGCCTCAGCCTCCCAAGTAGCTGGGACCACAGGAGCCCACCAGAATGCTCCGCTAAGTTGTATTGTCTTGATTTCATACTCATGATGTGCTTTCCGTCCTTTGTATTTCCTGGAAACTAACTTCAGAGAGCTTGATTCAGATTTGAGGTTCAATTCCTTCAACAAGACCATAAGAAGTCTTGTTTTCTTTTTTCTTTTCTTTTCTTTTTGAGAGTCTCACTATGTTGCCCTCAGTAGAGCACCGGTGGTATTTACCTTTTTTGTTTTCTGCAGTTTGGTTACCATGTGGGTCAAATGCATACAGAAAGGAAGGACAAAAAGTTTTGACTGTTTACTGGTTGTCAAGAAGATGTGAATTGCTTCCCTCTCCTCCTAAGGTAGCCAATTCTTTTTTTAAATATTATAAATACATGAGTTTAAACAGATTAATGCATTACAATTCATTGCAATGATTATTGCTGGAGCTCAAACTATCTCATTTTTTGGCTAATGGGATCCTCTACCAGTTGCCTCTAGGATCCTTTTGACAAGATTCTGGTAACACTTTGCTTCTTTGCTATGCAAGATCTTCTAGGATTATCTTGTAAATTTGCTGTCCCATACCAAGAATCAGCCGTACATGTATCTCCAGAAAGCGTTGGGTTTCTTTGAATGAGAAATTGTATTTCCAGGTCAAAAACAGGGAGCTAGAGATGCTCCCTTGGTCATTTTTTCTAGAAGTCTTCCTAGGAAACAACAAAAAAATACATGCATGGACATATAAAGAAAATATGTCCTATTGGTACTATAAATTCAAATTTAAGACTACAAGTCTTTCACTTTAAATTATAGCTGTATCTTCTTTGTTCCAGTCTGAGAATTCCGATTGTCAAGGACACAGAGGGCGGTAATATCCCATATGTTTAATGGATAACATCTATTACATATGCCGTATGTTTAATATGGGATAACATCTCACATTACAGGCATGCCAGGCAGAATGGCACCAATAGGACTGCTGAAAACATTATTTTTTTTGCTTATGTTTTCATCTTTCCATTGTAAAAATACTGCTAAATCTTCATTCGTCTAGTATATAATCATGATAGACTACATTTTCTCCCTAGCGGACCTCAGTCTTATTTTTATAAGCAATTACTTAATGTTCAACCAGCAGATCTTCTGTTGATGTCTCTAAGACATTTTAGTGGTCTGAAACTCAGTCTATAATAGATTGATAAAGAAGGGCTCATGGGGAGTTTTTCTTTCTTACATGTCGATAACAATTTGTGTCCTTTATCCTAAAAATTCAGCGTTTTTTTAAATAGAAAACCCTTGGCTCTTTCCTTGAAAATCTTAAATCTACTGCTCCATTTTCACCTGATGTTTAAGGTGTTGCCCTTGAAGATCCTGATAACCTAATGCTTCCTCTTATACATCACATGCCCTTTTCTAATAGACAGCCAAAAGATTTGCTGCTGCTTCTTTACAGTCCAGTAATTTTACCAGAACATGTGTTGGTATTGGTTGTTTTAAGTCAATATTACTTGTTTTGTGCTTCTTTGATACGTATGTATCTTCAGGAAAGTCTTCTTGAAATGCAGTGTTTAATATTTCTTTTGCTTGGGCGGCACCTGTGGCTCAGTCGGTAAGGTGCCGGCCCCATATATTGAGGGTGGCAGGTTCAAACCCAGCCCCAGCCAAACTGCAACAACAAAAAAAATAGCCGGGCGTTGTGGCGGGCGCCTGTAGTCCCAGCTACTCAGGAGGCTGAGGCAAGAGAATCGCTTAAGCCCAGGAGTTGGAGGTTGCTGTGAGCTATGTGATGCCATGGCACTCTACCTAGGGCCATAAAGTGAAACTCTGTCTCTACAAAAAAAAATATATATATATATTTCTTTTGCTTGCTTTGTTTTTTTGTACAAGTAACCCTATTAATTCTAGGATCCTTTGCCTTTCTTCAATGTCACTTTTTAATCATTAAATGTATCAGTTTTGATTTTTTAATTTTTCGTTACCTTCCATTTCTTTTAAAGCTGTAATTGTATTCATCTGCTGTTTGTAGCCTACAGTTCTTAAATATTTTTACCTCTTATCATCTCCTGAGGTGATCTCATTTCTTAGTTCTTCTAATTCTGACTTCTGTTGTTCTTTCATGTCTTGTATCATTTCTTAGAGCTCCGGGTCATTCGTAATAGCGTATTGAAGTTTGTGTTCTTCTGTGGACATGTGTTCCTGGCACGTTCCATTTTCCACAGGGATGCTATTTTGCTCATTTTTAAAATATATACTTAATATGGGATTTGACCTCAGTACTATTTTTCTGTTCATTTTTATGTTAATTTCCCTCAAACTTCTGGAATGAGGATTCTCATCAACAGTGGACAAGGTTTCCAATTTATCTGCACCCTTCCCAACATTTTTTTAAATTTATTTTTATTGTTAAATCATAGCTGTGTACATTAGTGCAATCGAGGGGTACATGTCTTTCTTTTTTGTAGCCATCCTACTAGGTACATTTCTCTGATATACATTCTCTAGTAATTAGTGATGTTCAGCACCTTTTCACCTGCTGGCCATTTGTGTATCTTCATTGGAGAAATGTCTATTCAAGTCTTTTGCCCACTTTTCAATCAGGTTTTAATTGTTTTTTAGTAGTTCTCTCTATATCCTGGATATTATTCTTTTATCCTATGTATTCTTTGTATGATTTGCAAATCCTTATTTTCTCCCATTGTGGGGGTTGTCTTTTTATACTGTTGAGAATGTCTTTTGATGCACACATTTTTAAAATTCTCATGAAGTCCAATTTGTCTTTTTTTGTTGCCTTGTATTTAGTGTCACATCCAAAAATATCACTGCCAAAGCCTGTGGGTCTCTGTGGTATCTGGACAACCATGTTCACAGCAGAATTATTCACAACAGCTAAAACATGGAAGCAATTCACGGTGCATCAACAGATGACTTGCTAAGTTAAATGCCGTGTATATATACAAGGGAATATCAGCCTTAAAATGGAATTTTTGCAGTATTTTCAATATAAATGAACGACAGGAAATTATGTTAAATGAAAAAAGTCAGTCACAAGAAGACAAATACTATATAGACTCCCTTTATATGAGGTAGTCAGAAGATTCAAAATCACAGAGGCAGAAAGTTGAAGGGTGGCTGTGTGGACGTCAGGGGTCCGGGGAATGGAGATGTATTGTTTAACGTGCACAGAGTTTCAGTTCTGCGAGATGAAAGGGTTCTGGGGTGGATGGTGGTGATGACTGCACAATATGAATATCAACACCACTGAACTGCTCCCCTAAGAAGGGTTAAAGATGGCAAATTTTCTGTTGTATTTCATGGCAATAAAAAATTTTAATTGTCACATACGGCTGGTAGCTACAGTAACTGACACCACCACTCCAGAACATTAAGTGAAAGCAGACATTCCTACTAAAAAGTGAGTAAGGACACAATGCCAGTGGGCAGAGAAGTCTAATGATTTGCCAGTGGGGGGAGAGGGAACCTGATTTACTTTCTACACAAGTAGGAGAGACCAGTAGAAAGCAGAACCTATCCTTTGCCACCTCAATATTCACAAGATATACATAATATACAAAAGGAAAACAGACGTTTTAACTAACTTAACATGAACACAGATTACCCCAACAGCTAAGTGACCCATTTCTTCCTCGAATACTATTACTGAACATGCCGGGGTGTGCTTTATATAAATTGATCACAACCTTTAACTAGAAACCCCATAACTAATCAAAATAGAACTTCCCTTCAGCCTTAGGAGTATCATTCTGGGTCACTGACTGAGCATAAGATTTTAGACGACCACAATCAATCTGGGCCTCAGCTATTTCATCCATAAAATAATAAAACCAAGACTGTAAGGTCCCTACTGTCACTTTCCTGCCTTACCAATCAATGAGACTGAGTTTTACCTGAGCATCTGAGATTCCTGTTTTTATTCTCTAAATAGTCACACACTGCGTAACAACGTTTTGGTTAACGACAGACCACACATGCGGTGACGGTCCCCTAAGACAGTAATACCGTATTTTCCTGTATGTTTTCTATGTTTAGATACGCACTTCCCACTGTGTTACCACTGCCTGCAGAGTTCAGCACAGCCCCATGCTGCACAGGCTGGCAGCCCGGGAGCCTAAGGCTATGCTACACGACTGGGGCCATATACCGAGGTTTGTGTAAGCACACTCAGTGACATCACCTAATGACACTTCTCAGAACATGCCCTGTCATTAAGTGACACAGGGACTGTAAAAACAATCTCTCAAAAATTGCCCAGCAGGAAAAGGAAGCCTTGGACACTATGCTGAATCTTCACTGGTCACTCTACCTATCACGACTTTACAGTGGTTTTTGTTTTTTGAGACAGGGTCTTGCTTTGTTGCCCAGGCTGGAGTGAAGGGGCGACATGACAGCTCATGGTAACCTCAAACTCCTGGGTCAAGTGTTCCACCTGCATCAGCCCCGCCAAGGGCTAATTTTTAAAAAAATTATTTTTTTATTTTGTAGGGAGGGCGCCTGTGGCTCAAAGGAGTAGGGCACCAGCCCCATATGCTGGAGGTGGTGGGTTCAAACCCAGCCCTGGCCAAAAACTGCAAAAAAATAAAATAAAATAAAATAAAATAAAATAAATATATATATCAAACACCTGGACTCAAGTGATCCTCTCACCTCGACCTCCCAAAGGATTATAGGTGCAAGCAACTGCATTTGGCCTACACTGGTTCTGATCTCAACTTTTGCAGAGACCTGGTTTCTAACGGCCTCAACAGCATCATTTATCATTTTGATGCCACTGTGGATTTCATCATTATACAGTTTATGACAATATTACAAGTTTCAAAGCCAGTACCAGTGGCATGAGCCATAACCATCAGAACTACCTGAAAGATCTGGCTGCCAGCATCAATAATTAAAATCTTTATCAAAGACTGCTTTTCTGAAAACATTAAAAGAGAGGAAGTAAAATAAAGAGAGACAGGAGGCCGATGAGAAAAAATAAGAAACCAGACTTTTGTAAATACGTATTGTAGCGGTTTGTTAAACAGTTACCTTATTCCACAAGTGCTCTGTTTATGAGAGCACCATGAAAGTGCTTTTTACTTTCCTTCTTTTTTTTTTTTTTTTTTTTCCTGTGGGAGAAGGGAAGCAATGAAGGAAATGAAAGAGTTCATTTAAGAGCCATATTCACATAAGGCTAATTTGCAATAGCTCCATCCAGCTGAATATACTTACGGCCGCCACTGGTGCACAAGACTTCAGTTGAGCAGACTAATTGAGATTCTTCAGGAGAACTCCCTTGTCCTTAGTAGTTACAGAATGACTGATCAGGCATTCTGTACCTCCCTCTTCTCTAGAATACTAAGTCAGACTTTGCTTGGCCTGAGGATACAGCTTGTGAATTTCCAATAGCTTCTAGTACACCATTATTGTAAGACTGTTGATTGTGTTTCACACTCTTGTTTTTTTTTTTTTTTGGTCTCAAACTGAAGTTGCAATTAATAGGACTGTATTAGCTAGATTATAATACTGCTTAAAAAAAAAAAAAAAGCTGTACCCCACCTCCAAGACTGTAACCTGCAGGATGAAGTCCCTGTTAAACACGACCTCTAGTCTCACACTAGAGAGGTGTTTTCTATGAGAGGATCATTAGAGCTGATGGCTGGAGTTCAGAGAGAATAGGAAACTTCATAAAATCTTATTCTCTACCCATTTTCAAATTCTCTACAGTGATATAATATTTGTACATTTGACTTTCATTAAACCAGTGAAACCATGGTGCCTATTTGACTATTTTCTTCTTTACTAAGATGACATGTTGTAGAAGACTCCTACGTATTTTTTAAATGACTAAAGATTTTGAGGAATTAGTGTCATGGGAAACTACATGTTTACTTGAAGTATTTAATTAGAAGCCTCTCCTAGGAGCTGGAGAAAACCTCTTGGCTTGATTGTATAGAATAACTATTTTCCCTTCATTGCTACTTTAATGTCCTGTATTGTCTGCCTGCAAAGCAGCACAGGATGAAAGTCAAATAGGGAAAAGGTCTCTGTGTATCTGCCCTTGTTACTCAAGAGTCTTCATATAAGCAACAGCACACACAAACATATACATACACATGTGTGCAACACACAACCCGTCTGCTCCTCAGCCCAAAATTTGGCTGATTACATTTGTATTTCTCTCATAAGAAAAAAAAAATTATAGCTTTGCCTCTCTCTAAAATGTAACAACATTGTTTTCAGAGACATTTCATACTTTCTCCACAGCAGAAGGTAACATTTCTCATTGCTGCAGAATTTAAGAGTTTTTTTTCCTAATTGGAATGTGATAAGGTATTTGGGTTAAGGTACTTTTTCTTTCAATTTCCAACTACTTCTTAAATGATGTTATGAAGAAAGGCCTATTAGTAAATGAAATTCCACTGACAATTTATTTCAGCTTTTAATATATTTTCTACTATAAAATCAAGCTGTCAAGACAGGAAAATATTACTAGTTTTGTTATTACAAAAACAAATGAGAATTTTTAATTCACAAAGGATGAAAACACAAGACACTGGTCTCATTGTACACACGCTATTACAATAGAGTGATTAGCTGTACACGAATAACACACTAAAGACTTCACATACACACGTGTACTTTGAAACAAGAAACACGGACAATTTTAATCTTTGATATGTTCATGACCACCAAGAGAAAGAACATCACTGATCTGCATCTAATGGTTTCCTGGTATACAATCACTACAGAAGCCAGCCAGAAAGGATTACCACATTATTAAGACACATGTAGGCAAATATAAGCATTCTGATTCGGGGCTTTTTCTCCCCACCCAAAACAACGTGGTTTAGGTATCAAGTAGTTTGGTTTGTTATTAGTTTAACAAGATCATAACAACAAACACATCATTTTACCACAAAATTGAGATGAGAAGTTTTTAGATAGATCATATGAAAGATACTTGTTTCTAAGGAAGGCAACCTGTATATTATAAATGCAATTCTAAGGAAAAATATCTTAGTCACAAACCATTCACTTTCAAATATTAATGAAAAAATAAAAAGTGTGGACTGTGGGTGGAGAGGTGTTGGCATGGAGAGGAGGAGAAAAGGTGTGAAATGAGAAATTATATTTGCCACAGGAAATAGTGGATTCAGTTGATTTTCTTAAATGAGGTATAAGAGGATGGCAGTAAATGCAAAACAGAAACATTAAAAACCAAAATGCACATTTCCAATGGAAAAATCTCTAAACCTCTTAATAGTTTTCTTTATTAGATTAGACATTTCATATACAGCAGTTAATCTAGAAAAATACATTTAAAAAAATCTTCAACAGACCATGCTCCCTGTAACAAAACCTTCCAAACCCTGTTTTATTATACAAATCAATCTACATTAGTATGTAAAAAGAAATTCTCAAATTTAGCAACGTCATTTGCCATCCAACATCCATCTAATTTACACATGGGTTTCCACTATTCAGCCTGCAGAGTTAGAGAATTATGTAATAAAATTTTTTCTAACGTTTTCTGTACATATTAAATAATCTAAAAAGGTTCCCCTTGTAGTGCATTTACCATTGAGCAAGTCTATTCAGTATTTTTCCAGTACCATTTGCATTACAGTGATTTACCTGTAAATGTAATTAGTATCTAAAAGTGCACACAGTTAACTTTCCCAGGTAACGGCCTATTTCTGGAGGAAACCTAATATTCACGGAAAAGGTTACCAATCTCATGATTAGAAACATAGGGTTAGAATGTGCTCTGAGACTATACAACACAGTTATATACAGAAGCTAATAGACATTAAGTCTTTAGCCTATATTTACATCAAATAATGTCTGTTTCCACAGGGTCATACCAAGAACTCAGTATGGCACTAGATATTATTAGGATTGGTAGCTACAATTCAGGATAGCAAGACGGCCCTAAGTGCCCTGAACTGACTTGTGCTAACTAAAACTCCAGTCTATCACAGTGTTTTAAGTAATATTAGTGTGCTGCTCAAACAAGCAACTAAGATACCCGGGAAGGCTGCTGTGTGACACAGTGAGGCAGCAAGCCTTCACGGGGGATTCCCTCGGGCTTCTAGGGAATTTTAGCACTTAGACTGCCACTGCATGCAGAAACCCTGAAAAAGGAATACACAGGTTTCAAAACGAATATACTTCATTTTGTTTAAAATGCCCAGGAGCGTTTTCAAAATAACTGATAGTAAGTATTCTATCAAGTGAGGAACCTATAGTGCTTGAGAACAAATTCTACATTATCCAGTTTGAGGGAAAAAATAAATGTGGTTTTCTTACCAAATTATCCAGTGTATACGACTGGTTAGAACTGTTAAGTTTTGATTTTTACTGAAATTCAGAGTATGAAATGCAAACATTCAGGATAGAATGAATTCAAACTTACATACAGTTGTATCAACTCGCAACAAAGCAGCAAACAGGAGGGCCTAACACCCATCTTGACTCTCCCCTTCCCTTCTCATCCCTCAAAAAAGTGCAAAATCAAAAGTTACTGCTTGGTCCAAAAAATAAAATACATGGTATACAAAGACTTGAAATCCGATGGAATCCAGCTTTTATTCCGCAGGTTGTCTTCAGTAAGAATCAACGTCCGAAGATGGAACTTAGTTCCAGGAGAATTAATTCTACAATCTGGTTTTGGTACACAGTATGAACCGCTATGTTACCAGTCTCTTTCTCTGGCTTTAACAGAGTAGGACCAAAAACAATCGCTATACTCTGATAGGTCATTCGGTTTTTTTCTCCATGTTCTATAACTCTACGGGGGGGGGGGGGAGGAGGGGGAAGAGTGGTTAAAAGAGAAAACAAAAAATAAGGAAAATTCTTCAAACTGTATTATAAACTTAACACTCTGCACGTGGAACAAAGAAATCATCTTCATTTTCCCAAGATGCACATAAACTATTTAACTAAGTGGGATCCAGTCCAAATGCCACAAGCTTTATTTTGAATAAACACAGCCAAAAGGTGTAATCATACATACTCCAACGAACTTTGAAAGTGTAATACTTTAGCTTAGTTTTAAAAATAAAACCCAGATTTAAATGAGTTACAATTCAGATAACAATGATTATTAGGATGATGTGGGAAAAATTTTCCATAGGGCAGAGATTAATAAGACTTTTGATTTTACTAATTTTATGTTTTTTTTTAATCTAGCTTGGATCATTTATTTTTATACTGTAATGTTCTTTTTATTAGATGAATAAAATCAGTTATTAAAGTGACTGTACAGTGACCCAGAGCCCTGATGGCTTTACTTTAGGGTAACTTAATATATTTCATTTAATAACCAATCTCATCTTCAGATTAACGTCATCCAGTTTAGAACAGCCCCTACGTGTTCAGCATTATATACGTGCTTCACAGATAACATCTACTTCAGTACATTCTTCGCACCAAACCATGTTACCTAAAAGGAGTTGAATATCTTTTTCAAGTTACAAAGACAGCAAGTAGCACAGCTGGGATCCGAATCTGAATTAAGTGAGCCTGAACACATGGGTTCTGTTTTACTCGATGGAGTAAAACCACATCTAACTACAGTTCTCTTACCTTTTGAGATGTCTAAAAAGAATCTGCATTGTATCTTGATTTGGCTTTGGCAACTGTCTGATTAGGTCCTTAACGGCAGCAACTCGCAGTCTTGGTTCCTGTTCTGAAAAAAAAAAAAAAAAAGATAGTAACAAAATATTTTGTAGCAAATTCTCATGAAAGTGAAAGCAGTGACATAGTTTGGACGCTGATATTTGGTAATACACAGTGACATCTGGTGGTCACATTTAAAATTTCTAGAGTAAAACTGTTGAAAACAATTCGTTAAAAAGAATATCAAATGGAAATGTGGTGCCTTTTTCTGTGCAAAGGATTTTCCATATCTAGAAAGAACTGAGTGGAATTACATACTTACTGATTGCATTGACAAAATCATTAAAATGATTAAATGTAAAAAGGGGCTCTGGTAATTCTCGAAAAAACATTTTGAGTGCTCCAGTGATAACATGAATATCTTCCCATTTACTATCATTCAAGTCCAATTTCTCATCTGAAAAACAGTAAGAATGGGACATTCAAAAAAATCAGTTTACAAGCCAATTCCAAAAGTTGTAAGTGACGAATCTAGATATAACAACAGGGAACATCATCTTACCATGATTGACGGCAAATCTCAGCTTCTGGATCACGGCAAGGTTGCCACTTACTCTGTATATCCCGTCCACATCCAGACCTGAGAGACAGTAAGAATGTTTTTATGTTTCACATTCGTTTGCCACTTCTGAAGATGTTTACATGTTTCACAATTCTTATTCATTAGCATTAGCCTAAAACCAAATGGGCAAATATTCTTTTCCTTTTATTAAATGGCTTTTCATAGATGCTTGGCAGGGGAGAGAGACAGACATTTACTCTGAAGTCTGTTTAATAAACATCAGTAATTCTCCTCTGTTTATCACACAGTTTGTGGATCTGCTCAAGGAAATCATCTCTTAAACTTAAAATACTAACAATTTAAGATAAACTTCTACAAACACATGGGAATAGTTCAAAAAGTAAATGACGCCAGTAGATAAAAATCAGCCCACCCTTCTTCTGGGACACTATTTTATATATAAATGCATACATTAAAAAGACTTTCTTACAAGTGTTTGTCATATGAAGTGCTTCATAAATAATAAACGTAACCTAATAACTAAACTAATAGTTGGACACAAGTCAGATGTCTGTGACTCAGGGACTTACTGTAAGAGCCTCTGTTTGTGAGTGCAAGTTGGGCACAAGTCAGATGTCTGTGACCCAGGGACTGCCTTGCACATATTTTCATTGTATACAATTTTTGATGACATATAGGTATGATAATATACAGGTATAAGTTACTATTGATTGTAGTTAACACACTGTTAGTTTACATAAAATAAATATTATAGATATGTTAAAATTAATCGAGACATCAGTTTGTCTTATTTTACAGAAAATGACACAAAGAGGTGTCTATTTGACAGTTATAGTTGATTTAACAGTTTTAAAATGTCATCTTACTTTTACTATAACAGCAAACTTTCTCTTACTAAGTAGACACAATCTTGATTTTCTATACTGTCACATTTCTTAATAAACTCAGTTTCACAATTACTACCATCTTCATTTTAAGCAAATGTCAACTTCAAATAGATTCAAAAAATACCATGCATTAAGTAACCATGAGTACTAAACTAAATTAAGACCTCTACAGGTCTTAATTTGAAATAGGTACAAACATGTAAGACTTGTGTAAACAAATTCTTTTCTTAACATCTTAGAACTTAAAGAAACCTTTGGTTGCATCACTCAAAATCAAAAATTCTAGGGATTTTGATGACAAAACAAAGATTAAAATCATTCTCTTACCATGTTCTTCAACATGTTCAATACATAACTTCACAAACTTTGGCACTGTGCTATTTTCTCTCTGACACAGATTAGCAAGGTTGGATCCAAATACCTGGTCTGAGAAAGATTTATTTTAAACCACTTTGCTAAAATGTAATCATGAAAAGGCTAAATAGACCATTCCTCACACACAGGAAAACAGCCAGTGCATCTAGACCTCATTTACCAGGTCTGTGCCCTATGTGATCTGTACCCTGCCTACTTTTCAACCTCACTGTAAGCAATTCTTTACTAAACTCCATGAACACCCAATTCGTTCTTGCGTGAGAATCTTTGTGCTTGCTCTCCCTTTTAAGAGAGCAACTGGCCTCCCAATTTGGCGCCTTATCATCACTCCTGTCTTTAAATCCCTTGATTGAGATAACCCAATTCCACCTTAGATTCATAGTATTTGTCACTATTTGAAATTATCTTGTTTGCCTCCCACTTGAATTAAGTTTCACAAGGGCAGAGACTGGGTAGCCCCTGAACACCAACAGGTACTCACAGCGCCTCCAGGTTCACATTCAGCACTTATGAACATTTTTAAAAAAACTATTAAAACAAGCACGTGCATGCCCGTCATGTGCCAATATTTGATTTTACAAAATATATTTCAAAGGCTCTTCTTTTGATCTTTCAACCCCATAGTTCTGAAATTCCACATTAGGGCTAAACACTCAGGAAAACGTATAAAATATTTGAAGTAATGAACACAGATATCAAGTGACAATAGTTTCTACTGAAATTACTCAATGAAAAGGCCTGGTGAACAAATTAATAGTAACTTTATACTGATTCGTTTTTCAGAGTTTTGTGTTTTTGAAGACTCTAAACTCATCATGCAAACTTGTAATGCTTTATTCAGGAGTAACTGTTTATCCATAACTCTCAAGCTTAGCTAATTTGAATCAGTTAATTAGGTAAACTCTTTCTAGAAGTCTTCAGTATTATTTTATTTTTCTTTTTAAGAGACAGTCTCACTGTGTTGCCCCAGGGAGTAGGTACAGTGCTGTGGCATCCTGATACCTCACTGCAGCCTCCCACTCCCAGCCTCAAGCAATCTTCCTACATCAGCCTCCCACGTACCTGGGACTACAGGCACCTCCCTTGGTGCCCACCTAATGTTTCTATTTTTAGTAGGGATGGGATCTCACTCTAGCTCAGGCTGGCATCTAACTCTTGAGCTCCATCAGTCTTCCCACCTCAGCCTCCCAAAGTGCTAGAATTACAACAGTGAGCCAAGGTGCCCTTAATGAAACCTAGTTGTGTATTTTAACTTAGATGCTTTGCAAGCAGATGTTCTGTTTTTGTTTTTTGTTTTTTTTTTTTGCCAGGGCTGGGTTTGAACCCACCACCTCTGGCATATGGGACCGGCGCCCTACTCCTTGAGCCACAGGCGCCGCCAGATGTTCTGGTGATGGTCTTTATTACAAACCTCATAATCAGAAACATTATATACCTTTACCTTTGTTTATGAATAAGTATCACTGTTTTGAGACGTGTATTGGAAATTTTACCTTTGAAATTAAGCATACTTGTAAGAACTAAAACTGTGTACAAGTGTTATGTGATTTTAAAGAATATTTTTCTATTAAGAAAAAAATCTTGTTGGTATATTATGGTGCTTATAAATGAAATAAGAAAGGAATAAATTAGGAAAAATACTTTATACTAATTTTAAAATTACCTTACATGAGAGCCAAAGGCAAATAATCAAGAGTGAAATTATTCATTTTTTTCTTCTACTTTTAATGACAGTGTATTCAAAATTTTTAATTTCTTCTCATCTTTGCATTTCAAAACTAAAACTCTTCATTGTCACAAATTCTAAAACCTGCCACGCATCACATCTGTGTAGCTCCTCTGACACAGGGTTTCTAAAACTTCAATTTGTTTTATCTGTTCAATGCTTTAGTTAAACTTTTCATATGTATTTTAAAAAAATCAATTTTAGTTACTTAAATGTCTTTTAATCACTGTATCTGAAAACTTTATGAAGAATGAGAACATTTTTACTGTTTGAAAAGTTTTTGGTTTTAAATTTGGCCAACATTCATTATTACTAACCTTTAATATAACCTTTTTCACGAACGGCTTGCAAAGTGGGGCGTCGTGTGAGAAACTTCTTTAAGTTTTTCTTGGTTTTCTTCTGTTCTGAGGAATCTATGCTAGATACTTTCATTGCTTAAGACAGAAAGACAGACATTAAGCATTTCATAAAATAAAAACTTTTTGAAACACATTTTTCCACCTAGCATGAAAAACATATTGACTTCATAGGTCAAAAATCGCAGTACAAATTTTTTTTTAAGTGTAATGTGGTTTAAGAATAACGTGAAGAATCACACTAACGCGGACCTTATTTCAAAGTTATAAACCAAACAGAACATTTCATTTTTATCATCAAAAAGTGACTACAAATGTGCCTTCTTTGGTATATGGGTCAACGTTTCCCTAATTACACACACATTCATAATTCATAAATGAAACAATTTATCTTTATTGACTCTCTATTAGTTTTAGAAGGTAAAATTACTACCAAAAAGTTAACAACACATAAAACAAGGGAAAAATTCCTATGCTCAATGAACTAAGAGTCTGGAGACGTGTATGTATCTCCCTCCATCGTAACTATTGGCACTTTACGCTAACTCTCATCGTATCCTGTACTCTGAAGACTGGGATCACCTGGAAAATGGTCTACATCTCCTTTAGTCCTTTCTTTTTCATCTATAACATCAAAATTCAAAATGTATACTTCTTAAAAATAATGAATTTGGGTAAAGTTGATAGCACCAAGAATATATTAATAAAGAATAAAAATAATCAAATTTTCATGTGTTGATTACTAACAATGTCAAAAAAAGGCCTCAATGTCATTGGAATGTAAGAAAACAAAAGCAGAACTCATCAGTGAACTGGAGGGCCAAAAAGTTCTCAGTTAAACACGTGCATTTGTTGAAAGAGACTAGACAAAGCGCAGAGTCACAGCTAAGGGCCCAGTTAAACAACGTAACTCACAAGGGGATGGCATTAGAAAACGCTTTTCTAAAACGGCTGGCTCCAGGTCTGGTCCTTTCTGCATGTGTGATCCGTAAGAATACATGAGTCTATGCACACGCAAAAAACGTACCCTAGCCCAGAGAAAACGGCCTCGTGTCCAGGAGGAAATCATGGTAAAATCATGACTTTTGACTTCCTAACGTTTAACGTTCTGTGTAGAATCTGTAACAGTAACTATCCACGCATTTTTATTTATTTTTATTAAATCAGAACTGTGTACATGAATGCATTTATGGGGTTCAATGTGCTGGTTTGATATACAATGTGGAAAGCTTACATCGAACGTGTTAACCTAACCATCACCTCGCTTATTGAGTGTTGGTGAGATTATATACGTATTTTTAAATCAAAAAGTTCAGCCTGCTGGAGGGCGCAATAGACGGGCACTATCTCTTTTCTCTTGAAATGTCACACCTTAACATTATGTGATGACACAGAGATGCGTCACCATGAAGCTGAAAAATAACAAGATTTCTGAGCAGTACAAGATGACGCAACTGACATCAGGACGCTTCGTTATACATACATTATACATACAGTGATGGCATTAACAATAAGAAAACAGTACCCGCACTGAGACTACAGTTGCTTAGTTAATTGTATAACTTTTTTGTTAACACTGGAGCTTCCCCTAAGCTTTTGTATGTTAATTTCAAATTTTCAAAAAGCTAACAAAACAAGCTCACTCAAACCATTAGTAAAAAAGAACTTACAGCGAAGCTTTTTAGGATCCTTCTGGTCCTTCTCTTTATCATGCTTTTCGATTCCTGGTGAATCTGGTATCTCCTCTTCAGTGGCTTCATCAGGTTCTACTGTCTAGTGGTTAGAGATTTCCCAAACATGTGACTCCCAAATACTACGTTAGATAAAACAGCACCATTCTCACAGCAACCAGAAATTAACTCTTCTGAACGATTTTAAGAAACCAGTTTGTATACAGTATTCAGACATTTGATACATCTTTCCTCCTCCACTGGGATTAAGTTTGCTTTCCGACAAAAGAAATTACTGCTAAAAGTTTACAGGATGACAGATTCACACTGATGACAGGTGACCTTGCCTCACTGCAATCAACTGCATCATTAGAAACACCAATAAGAGTTAAACGGTCAGGCTGCAATCAATGGCGAGAAACAAGATGCAGTTATGTTCCGTGACCATGCAACCACTCGTGACGCGACAGTGTTATTGTACTGAAACAAAAGCGTGACACACGCCAGACTCATGGATGCTGCGAACTGAAAGAAATCCTCAAGCTTATCGATAGCCTGAGCAAGGTCCCTTTTACACATTAAAAAACTGAACTGAGTTCTCAAAGCTAAAAACGTTGTTTCTTCCTTCACTGAGTCTTCACTCCACCTGGAATTCATTTCTGTACATGATGGTAAAGAAGGGTTCTGCTACCTTCTTGGATTTCCAGCTGTACCAGCATCGTTTACTGAAAAGCTCATTCTTCCTCCGCTGTGCTGTATCTGGTGTAAACTGTCCATAGGTATTTGGGTCTCTTTCTTGGCTCCCTGTCCTGTTACACAGGTCTGTATGTCTACCTTTGCACGGATACCACACTATATTAGTTACTATAAATTTATCGTCTTGACAGTTGACAGAGTAAGCCCTTTTAAGTCCTTTCATGTTCTTATTCAGAGGTGTCTTTGGTATTCTTAGCCCTCTGTATAGCTATATGAATGTTAGACAAATTTGTCAAGTCCCACCAGAGAAACTACTGAGATTTTCAGTGAGATTCAAAATCTCAAGTCTGTCAACTTACAAATCATTTGGAAGAAAACTGTATGTTACATTATTGAGCCCATCGATCCATGAATGTGGTATATTTCCCCTTTACTTAGGTTTCCTTCCAGGTCTCTCAACAGTTTCATAATCTTCCCTGCAGAGTTCTTGCCCATCTCTTGCTACATTTAGTTCAGTGTATCTTTTGACACTTTAGAAACAGTATATATTTTTAAATTTCAGAATCAATAATATGACTGTGCTTTCTTTATTTGGCTTATTCGGCTTATTCCCTGATCCTGTAGACCTCAATTAAAAACCTAAACAGAGCAAAAAAACACTTTCTTTGCAAAGGCTTCCCTGACCACTACATTAGGTCAGCGCCGTGTAAACGGTGTTCGTACAGTATGTTGTACACCCCTAGTATATAACACGCAACCCATTTCTTATATTAACTGTTCAGTTATCTGTCTTCAGTAATCTTCTTTGTCTGTAACTTCCCCACAGAGAGGCACGGTGTCTGCAAGCTGCCACATCTCCAGTGCATAAGGCACTCGTGTTATTGGGTAATTGAATGCACACATAGTTGCTTTCAAGAGATAGTGAACAGACAACTGGGACCAGAGCTGAAAGCCCGTATTGGGTAGAATGCAAAGTACATTTGAGAAAACAGATTGGGCCTAGGTTGTTGAATTTTAATGGGAGTCGCAGAGGTTTTTGAGCAGTAGAAGATTATGAAATTGACATTAGGACATTTCATAAAGCAATGGCATTAAGAATGGATCGGTAGGAGAAGAGATTAAATAAGGAAAACTCTCTAGAAGGTTACTCTTACTCTGGTATGAAGATATAAAGGCCTGTGCATGGTTTGGGGGAATAAATAGAAAAAAAGGAACAGGATTCAGAAACATCACATACAATATCATAAACCACAGGGGAAGAATTTATACACTCATAACTGATTTGCTAGAAGAGGTAAAGTTCCTTTCTGTTTCTCATAAGTATTTTATCTTTCATTTCTGCCACTGATATGATCCTCGGCGAGGGGCCACGTCCTCATACGGGGAGTGGTAAGAACCCAGCATGAAGAGGGGAAGCCCCAGCTGCTCACTGCTGCCCTAATATGGTTGCAGAACATAAACCTGAGATTCTTCTTGGTGGTTATTACATAAATAAGAAACACCGGCACTGAGTACGTTTGGGATGGGGATGGAAGTAAACAAGAGAAATGCCACAAGCTGAGGTGTCCAATCTGTGGCCTGTGGATTACTTGAGGCTTGTTTTGCTTACGTGTGTTAGATATTGTGAAAATTATGACCTGACCTGTTTTTTTGTTCATGAGCTTTCATTAGTTTTTGTGTATTTAACGTGTGGCTCAAGACAAATCTTACTTTTCCAACACGCAGCAGGGTGGAAAAAAGGTTGGATACCCTCACCACAGCTTTACTCATTCCACAATTTTGCCTAGGACCTCTTCCACCAAACAGTACTGTTTCCAATAAATTCACTCACTGAACAGATACTATGTACGAGGCACTTTTGCCCCATTCTTTCTGACCGATGCCTGATGTGAACATTATTTCAATCCACTGGCAAAAAACATTATATAACTGGGACTGTTAAACCATTTGTCAGGCCTTAGGATTTCTAAATCGACCACTGTCTTTCCAATTTCTGTTACGTATAGTAGAACCTCTTATAAGTTGACCTCCCAAGGGACTGTAACAAACTGGTCAACACACAGAGGTGGTCAGCAGACGGAACCAGGCCTACAGGGCTGATATGTACACGTGAGGTGCATGTCCAGTCTATGAACATTAGGTCAACTTAAGGAAGTGGTCTATGTAGGGATATGGTCAACTATGGAGGTTCTACTGCATTTTTTCATATATAAACTGGAATCTGGATATGCAAAAAGCAATTAGGAAACAACAACAAAAAACAGCTCTGAAGTAAAAACGGTTACCAAAGTCAGACACATACCTGATTACTGATAGTGTTACTGAGAACTTTAAACCAGTCACTGATGACAGTGTCATTGTCAGACTGAATTAGTAGCTCTGTTCCTTGACGAGTTTTCAGCTTTAGAGAAAAAGGGGGAGAAAAAAATGGTTTGCGCTTGCAACTAAATAAATGAATACATTTAATTCAAAGTTTATAAAACCACCAGCACAATAGGTGCCATATATTATATTATAAGGGATGAATAGCTAAAGTGCTATATAGCCATGGAAAACCTTTTATTTTAGTATAAAATAATACTGGGTATGTCATTCTATAAAACACAAAGTTGTTTCTCACAACAATTTTCTTTCTTTCTTTTTTTTTAGAGACAGAGTCTCATTTTGTCGTCCTCGGTACAGTGCTGTGGCATCACAGCTCACAGTAACCTCCAGCTCTTGGGCTTAGGCAATTCTCTTGCCTCAGCCTCCCGAGTAGCTGGGACTTATAGGCACTCGCCACAACACCTGGCTATTTTTTGTTGCAGTTTGGCTGGGGCCGGGTTTGAACCCGCCACCCTCAGTATATGGGGCTGGCACCCTAGTCACTGAGCCACAGGCGCAGCCCTCACAACAATTCTAAGTAAAAAACTAATAATTTAAGATCCCAAACTCCATCACACAAATGCCATGAAACTTGCTGAAGCATTAGTATAATAATTTAAAAATCAGTTCAAGTATCAAAGCTGCATCTTTTAAATTAGAATTGAAATATAATGCATTTGTAAAGAAATTATATGTTTACATAGCCTGAGAAATTTTTCATTGTCTCTCTGGTTAGAAAATAAATATAGAAAAAGAATGTATAATATGAACAAAGGTTAGACTTCCATTATTTCCAATTTGGTAGGTAAATATAATGGCTTAGTACAAAGAAAGGGCACAAATATCATACCCTTTCAAGCAGAAATGTTACTAAATTAAGTATCAAATCATGAATTGAAGAATAGTATGTATTATTCTATATGAAGGCAATAACTAACTTAGGTACAGTATCTTTGGTTCAAGGTTTCTTGCACTTGATTTAGGAAGAACTTAGGCAGCTGTGGAAAGCATTTCTGGTAACTGAGTTTTTGCCCTAAAGGATCATATGGAAATGCTTCCCAAACAACATTCGGAGACTTATTCCTCATAGTTCCCCACTATTTTAAAAAGGTATTCTTCAAAAAATAAAAGTTATGTGATGGTCATTTAGAAAATACTGGATCGAAAAAAGTCTAACAAGATTCTCTCCTTCAAGACTTCTCGGGCTTTTGATATTCTAGCACACACTGGGATTTTCTAAGATAGGAATAAAATACACGCTGCTCCCCAACTTTATTTGACCATGGAATTCTTTTTATTCTGAATCACCTACTGAAACTGCAAGGCTGATTCAGGAAATGGTGACTTCCTCTCATGAGTCTTCTAGAGCTGGTCAAGCCAGACAACCACTGCTGAACGCTCACTGCATGTGAGATACTCTGGGTTAAAAGTTCTTCAGGGAAAAACAAGAAACGCTATAATCATCTAATGGGAAGAGTAACTTACAAGTGGGGAAAACCAGATACACTAAAAATGAATACGGTTTTCAGGTTTAAATAAAGACGTGTCCTCATTGTTATCTGGATGTCTGTCAGAGGTCTTGGAAGAGTTAACATTTGCAAGCAGAGACTGGCACAGGTTGGTACTCGAGGAAGAAGGATGAAGAGTGAGAGTCAGACATGGCGAGACGCTGGGCTCTGCTGGAAAATGGCGATTACGCCAATCTGCTTGGACAGCAAGATAGGAAAGACCTGAGACGTGAGGCCACAATGGGAGGCTGGGATCAGTAGGACTGTCTGCAACCCCCCTCAGTTCCTCAGATCTCCAGGCACACACCCTTCTGCAGCGGCACTCTGCTGCTCCCCCGGCAACAGGAGGACCCTCAATACACGGCTGGCCTCCCATCCGTCTGAATTAACAGAACACACTGCAAGTAATGTCTGACTTGCAAATCTAAGCCCAGAGAAGCCTAGTAACTTCCATTTTCACCCTCTCGGAACCCTGGCGCTGCATGTGAAGAAGCTGGGGGGCTTCCTCCTTGGGGATGAGTCTTTTGGAGAAGGCCTAGCCGACGCTGGTCCCAATCTCCAGACGTGTGGATGAGGTCATCTCAGACCAGCCAGCTCCAATTAAGCCACTAGCCTGCTGAAGTCTCACGAATGGTCCTAAGTGAGGTCAGGAGAAGGATCACCCAGCTCAGCCCCGGCCAAACTGAGCAAACAAAATGGCTCTTTTGCTAGGCACAAGTTTTGAGGTGGTCTGTTGTACAGCAATAAATAACTGATATAGGATCGTATGTTATAGTGGAGAGTTTAGAAGGTTAAAATGGAAAAGTTTTAATTTTTTTAAAAAGATTTAAGTTTTTTAGACCAGCTGTAGATTCCAGCAAAACTGAGAGTGAGGTAAGGAGGTATCCTATGTAACACCTGCCTCATACACGCATGGTCTCCCCATTATCAACACCCCCTTAATTTATTTTTTAATATTAGATTTGGTAAGTAAAGGGAACACATCTTTTTTATTGTTGCTAGGAAAAGGCAGGATTTGTAAAGCAAAGGCTTGTATATATAGTCTGAGTTCCAATAATTTATGTAAATGTAGCTGGGTGTTAACTAGCTTTTTTTCTTAAATTATGATACAATCTGACTTAACCACAAATTTTGCCTTAACTAGTCACAATGAAAGACTATTTCCCAAAACAACTCAAAAACACAATGTACAATTACTGCAGTTAAGTATGTGAATTATAGTTAGAAAAAAAATCGTATTACCTCAAATACATTCTTTTTGCTGGATTTATCCTTCGAAGCCATCTCAATCGTCGCCCCCTTGAGGTCCACTGTGAACTCTGGTTTGGACTGATTACTCCCAAACTTCATTTTGGAAAAATGAAGATATTCAAGTATTACGTGCGTATTCACAGAAAATTAAGATCAATCTTATACTATCAACAATAAATCAAATAGGAATTATCTTAAACACTTTGTCTCTTTCTCTATTATAAAATAAAAATTTCGATATAAACAGTTCATGAAAAACAGTATAAAATGGCTCAACTTCCATTGTGATGCCACACTGAAATCTTTTTCACATCTGAGTGGGTGGGGGAATAAATCCAAAACTATGTTGGTGAGGCTATGGACTAACAGGCCCTCATATGCAAATGGGAACAAACCCTAGAGAGGGAAAGTTGGTAAGTTTATTTTAAATTAAATAAACACGTGTATACTTTGGGTTATCAGTCCTAGTAGAATTTCCTCTAGACTGTATACGACTATATGAAGTGACATATTCAAAAAAGCTAGACAATATTCTTGTATGTGTATAAAAAACATCAGGCAGATACCAAAGGCATCTTCCACCTAATAAACACTCCCTAAATCTGATTTTGTACTTTCAAAAGTTATTTCCTTGTTGACTACTCACGTTGTTAACAATAAAAAATAACTCATGGAGGCAGAAAATGTTCTTTTATTCAGCCTTCCTTAGAAATCATACCCACAGCCAAATGCTATAAAAATCTCAGCAATCTAAAGAGAAACTATGAAAGTGTGTGGACTAAGAAGAAAATAGCTGTCGTATTTTGTTAACTAGATAAGGAAAAGGTTAGCAAATGGCAGAAAATGCATGTTAAATATATACTTACTTTGTATCTTACCATCATTAACTTAAATTTCTGTTTAGTTTGTTAACCAAGAATAGAAAATACTATTCCTATGGTATTTAAAAGTTTAGAAGTTTTAAATCTAAGGGCTGCTGAATTATAATCAAAGGTTAAAAAGATCTATTATAAATATTTCCTATATTTGATATAGGAAAGTTTGCTAAAATATTTTCAAATTTGCCAAAAAAATTTCATTAGAAATGGATCTCACCCACCAACCCTGTGATGACTTACTATAATGTCAGAAACTCTACTCAGAAGCTTCACATTTAAGAAAGAGTTTGCTTTAACTGTTTCCTTTCAGGTCATCTTTTAAGCTAGCAGCATGAACTTAAATAACGTACTTGTTACAACAAAACCAAACTTAACGAGTTACATGGAATTTATTAGTGAGAGCAAAGCAAAATTTCAGTTATTTATATGGAATTTATTAGTGGAATCATCATAAAAATTACAATAAAAATTTTCACTGTAATCTACAAAGTTATTGCCTTAAGTGTCTTCTGTCATTCAAAAGGCAAATTAACCACAAAGTTACATGATGGGCATAACCTCCTGAGCAGAAATGATGTTATCTCAAAAGTCATAAAACCTGAACACACATCTAACAAACAAAATGACAAAAATCAATTATTTGATTTGTTGTCATTATATGTGATATAGATGGTTAGCTATAAAAATAAATAAATCAATCAAATCAGATATAGCAACTAAATATAAATATGACATGGATTGCTAAAAAGAAAAAAAAAGCAGCAATACAGTTGACAAATTTTTATTGTTTATTCTTTCCTAAACTTTAGCCTCACATTACTAAAATCACCCCCCAACCACCACCACCGATATATTCATGGCAAAGAAAACAGAATTACTGTGCCAAGGGGCATGCGACAAGAACACATACAGTGACAGCTGAAACGGCATCAGACTTTACGTATGGGACAGCGGGCTGGCGACGGATAGAGTTTTTCCAAGAAGAAAGCAGCGAAAGCAAGAGCCCAGAGACTGAGCCCTGCTGGCAGAAGGACTTGATGGAAAAGGGAAGAAAATGATGGTGTCATCACAACGCATAATGGCAAATCAACACGTAAGAGAAAAGCATAATGAAGTCAGACAGACAAGTACAGCCCTACACACACAAGCAAAGCTGAACTTCAAATGTTTTTGCAAAGGCCCTAGAATTTACCTCAGAACACTTTCTGACTTGGTTATTACATAAATTTGTGTTTTTTGAAGATGAATGCTTTACAGAATTTTTTTTTTTTTGTAGAGACAGAGTCTCACTTTATGGCCCACGGTAGAGTGCCGTGGCGTCACATGGCTCACAGCAACCTCCAACTCCTGGGCTTAAGCGATTCTCTTGCCTCAGCCTCCCGAGTAGCTGGGACTACAGGCGCCCACCACAACGCCCGGCTATTTTTTTGTTGCAGTTCAGCCAGGGCTGGGTTTGAACCCGCCACCCTCGGCATATGGGGCCGGCACCCTACTCACTGAACCACAGGCGCGGCCCTACAGAATTTATCTTAAAGAGACTGGTCTTAGGCTATATTCCCAAGACTTGTAATTGAGAGGAGTCACATCTGGCCCTTGGCCATCTTGCTCAGAAATCTGTGGTCTTCCTCCTGGTGACCCACCGGGCAAAGTCATCTGATATCTCCTTCCAAGCTACCTCTTGGTTTAATAGTGCTACCGCCTAGCTTGCCATCTCCTTCCTGTAGGGGATATTTGGCAGTGTCTGGGGACATTTTTAGTGGTAATAACTAGAGATGGGGTATTGGCCATCTGCTAAAAACCCTACCACGTATAGGCAAGCTCCCCACCACAAACCATGTGTAAATCAATGTTTGAATAACGACCAAGATTTGCGGGGTGATTTTAAAAATGCTCAAGGAATATGATGAATGACAAAAGAGCACGTATACAGCCTGCCCTTGCCCGTCTTCCCCACCACCATGTAAGCCTGGAAAACATTTACTGCTAACCCCTCAAGCTTAACACAATGCCCAGAACATAGCAGGCTTTTATGTCTGTTGAACAAACATACAGACATACATTTCTGAGGTGAAATGAAGTGAGGGGAAAAAAAAAAAAAAAAATGTTAAGTTTATGTTACTGAAAAACAACCCAGTGGATAACTAGTCTTTTCCAGAAAACAACTGGAAGATATCTATCCTACAGGAGAAAGGCAGGCTTACTAGACTTCTGCTAATGTAGCATTTATATAAAATTTATCTTATGAAGTAGAACTGCACTGCATGCAGAATGTGTGCATTTCAAAATGAAAAACATCCATTCTCTACAAAAAAAAAAAAAAAAGAAAAAGAAAAATCCAAAGCATGATTAAAAACAAAAACAGAACTTCAAATATTGTGGGTGATTTTGCTTAGCATTCCATCAAAAGAATACACAACCCTGGAGTGTAAGATTTGAACCTACTATTTCTTTTTTTTGTTTGTTTGTTTTTTGGCCGGGGCTAGGTTTGAACCCGCCACCTCCGGCATATGGGACCGGCGCCCTACTCCTTGAGCCACAGGCGCCGCCCATGAACCTACTATTTCTTAAGCAGATCTCTGAGGTTTCTGCACTATGCATGAATCTAATTGTAACAGAACTACTATATATTTCTCCTATAAGGTGGCCCCTTGACATAAAACACCCCAACTCTACTGAAGGAAAAGCTATGCCTTCCAACACCAAAAGAAGAACTGGCTCTATTAGACAGCAGCTTCAATACAGCATCTTCCTATGGAATACCCAGAGCAGTTTTCATTATAAGTGATTTTTAGTTATTTGGTTTGTATCTTTACCTCAGAATCTCATCCCCAGGTAAGATGTGATTCCATAGTACAAACAATACATTTTACCTATAGTATCTCTAGATGGTGAGTGAGCAGAGAAACAAAACTAGAATTATTCCAAATCCTTTTGAATAATACTAATTCCAGAGTTAAGGAGAATCTTGTGTATTTCACCAAATTTTGGTATTTATTAATAATGTCTATGCCAAAATACACTGCACACACTTTTTATTTAAAATACACACTTACTTTTTATTTAAATAATCTTCTTAGTTTTACTTACGCCACTTAAATTAGTTTTCATTCCCTTAATAAGTAGAAAGAGGGAAAATCAAGGCAGTCTAAGGCTTTAAACTTAGCCACAAAATAAATATTAAGAATTGGCTGTATGGCTCAGTGTCCATAGCTCAGTGAGTGGGCACTGGCCACAGACATAGAAGCTGGTAGGTTTGAGCCTGGCCCGGGCCTGCTGAACAACAATGACAACTGTAACCAAAAATAGCTGGGCACTGTGGTGGGCACCTGCAGTCCCAACTACTAGGGAGGCTGAGCCTTAAGACCAAGAGTTTGAGGTTGCTGAGAGTTGTGACCCCACGGCACTCTACTGTGGGCAACATAGTGACATTCGGCCTCAAAAAAAAAAAAAAAAAAAAAATTGGCTGTATAACCAAGCATTTTACCATATCCTAAAAGTATTCAGTCTTTGTTTTTTTAATTTGGAGACAAGGTCTTGCTTTGCCACCCAGGTTGGAGTGCAGTGGCATGATCATAGCTCGCTGCAGTCTCAAACTCCTAAGCAATCCTGCCTTGCCTTAGCTTCCAAAGTACGTGGGACTAACAGGGGTGTGCCGCTACACCCAGTCAATTTTTTTCATTTTGTTTTTAGAGACAAGATCTCACTACATTACCCAGGCTGTTCTTGAACTCCTGGGCTCAAGCAATCTTCCCACTTCAGCCCCCCAAAGTGCTGGGATTACAGATGTGAGCCACCACACCTGGCCTGCTTAGTCTTTATTAAAGACCATAAATCACAGTGTGGCTGTGTTTTATTTAATTATGCCTGCCTATATTACTAATAATACAACAATATAATAAAATGTCATTTAAAGGCAAAAACTCAAATTAGTGAATCCGTAAAATAAAATATTCATTAAGAATTCAATAAGTTCAAAAAAAAAAAAAAGAATTCAATAAATTCGCAACTGGTTAGCTTGGTGAATTTTAAACTTTGTTTCCTCTACTGCCAGATGGCCACACAGTAACACAACTGTAGCTCACAAATAGAAATAACACACATCATTGTCAGCATCAGTGTCAATGCTGAGTTCCGAATCATGAAGAGAAAAGTTTAAATAAAACAAAACCATCCTATACTAATGATTATGAGGCGGGGTGGGGGAAGTACCATTTAACATCTTTACATTTAAAGAAAGTTTTAAAGTCACCTACGAACCTGCAATGTACACTGCCCTTCATTTACCCCGCAGCTCTATACCTGCTTCATACCACAGCCTTCAAGCTTTAAGCACCAGTAATTATCAGGTAAGCCGCCACCACCCAGCTTTCCTCAGGTATTTTATTTTGGTTCTTACTAAGTTCTAACTGCTTCTCTATCCCTTTTCTTTCCTCAATTTCAAAATGAAGTTGAGCTCTAAGTAGGAAGAAATAACTACGCAGTCCTCTAGCAATGTATTAACGCAAATGAAAAGCACCACACGCTTTACCTCCAGGAGAAAAGGAGAAAGACGTGATTATCAATCTGCTTTACCATAAGTCAAGCCTAAATTTCAACGTCTTAATATGAACGCATATCACGAGTCAAAGACGGGGCAAATTTAAGGGTTAATAAAGCAAAACGGAAGCAACGTTCTAGAATGTTCACATTCATGCTCAGTTCCCGTGGGTGCTCTAGCTTCCCCTCTCAGAGTAGCTGAGGACTAGCGTGTTCTGCGAGGTTCACGGTTCAGAACGATGACGCACGGCTGCCTTATAAATGTGGGTGGCTATAATTGGCTTCAGTGTTATAAATGCACTTCTCTTTCATCAAACCTAAGATTCACAGGTTCTGTGTTAATTTTAAAGAAACTCAGTAATTGTAAAAAAAAATTGGTTAAGGGAGAATATGAAGTAGACCAAGTATAGAGTAAATTCCCTTTAAATTTTATTTGAGCATTAACAGTTACCAAAAATTTTTACAAATATCTAGAGTATGAACACAAGAGTCAAAAGGCCAAAGTTCTACCATTTAAGAACTACAAGAATGTAGCCGGGTGTTGTGGCGGGCGCCTGTAGTTCCAGCTACTTGGGAGGCTGAGGCAAGAGAATCGCTTAAGCCCATGAGTCAGAGGTTGCCGTGAGCTGTGTGAGGCCACGGCACTCTACCGAGGGCCATAAAGTGAGACTCGGTCTCTACAAAAAAAATAAATAAATAAATAAAAAAGAACTACAAGAATGGAAGTTCAAATCTACTGAGTAGCTACAAGACCCTGAGCAAGTCCATTAACTGTTTCAGGCCTCCTTTTGTCCTCTATTGACAGGGGAGGGGGAGAAAAAAAAGCAGCAGCTGTCCCCCACAGGCATAACCCCACACTTCAGAAGAGCACCTGATGCGTTCCAAACATGCAAACACATTAGCTGTTACATGGTACCAATGATAATTTTGGTTTTTGTATTACACACAACTAGGAAGCAATAAAAAATAAGCACTTGAATATACACGAAGCTTCAAAAATCTCCCAAGTAAGGGTGACATTTGTTTTTCTTCTAAAAGCTGGCTGCCCTAACCCACAGACATCGACATGTGAGTCACAGACTAATATATCTAAGTGTCAGATCAAATTCAAAGTGGGGCTTGCAACATTATTGCTTATTTTCTAACTAAGTAGCTCAAATAGTACAGTCACAAACACAGAAAAGCCTTAACATCCTCAAAATGGACCAAGACCAAGATATGTATTTTTCTTTACTGCCCAAGTAATAAGCATAATCAATTCAATAGATATAATAGAATCTGTTCATTTTAGTACAAATTGTTGGGTTTTTTTTTTTGGAGACAGAGCCTCAAGCTGTCACCCTGGGTAGAGTGCCGTAGCATCACAGCTCACAGCAACCTCCAACTCCTGGGCTCAAGCAAGTCTCCTGCCTCCGCCTCCCAAGTAGCTGGGACTACAGGCAGCCACCACAACGCCCGGCTATTTTTTGGTTGTAGCCATCATTGTTGTTTGATGGGCCTGGGCTGGATTTGAACCCACCAGCTCGTGTATGTGGCTGGCACCTTAGCCGCTTGAGCCACAGGCGCCGAGCCACAAATATACTGTTTTAATTAGTATGAATCAAAAATGCATCTTTAAGAAAATTTCCTTTACTTTTATTTACACACTACAGCTGTAAATATAAGCACTTTGAAAATTACTCCTGAAATTCAGGTAAAATGCCATCCACATAATTTAAATGTACAAATTCTCCAGAGTGAAATAAATACTCACCCAACTCGTGCTACTTCCTTGGGTTTTGGTAAAAAGTAAAGATGAACCATGCAACACTGCCCAGGAAGACAACCAGTTCTTCCTGTAATTACAAAGATGCCCAATTAGAACTCTATTATCCAGGATTTCCAATCAAATTACAAAAATTAGCTGTTATCAATGTTATCTACACTTACAGTCATTATTGACATCCTAATTGTTTTTATTGGGGGATATGATCTAACAGAATTTATATTTTATGGTTCCATCCTGATGATGAAAGGCCTCCAAAATAAAAGGAGTTAATCAGAGATGTAAGTTATCAGAATTATGAATGATCTACCTAATAATGTTCACATGGAAATAACCCAGCACATTATGATGAGGACACTATTTCATTGTAAAGTCACACAAATGGAACACTCTGTTTGGCAAGAATTCTTATTCAGAATTAAAAATTAGGCAAACACACTTACCTCACTTAATTCTTTGTTATATTTCTGGGTTATCTCCTTTCCCTTAACAGGCCTGCACCAGGCAGGCAGTAGATACTAGGTACATTCAATAGATTACATTCTTTTTTATTTTTGAGACAGAGTCTCACTTTGCTGCCATCAGTAAAGTGCCGTGGTGTCACAGCTTTTGCAACCTCCAAATCCTGGGCTTAAGCAATTCTCTTGCCTCAGCCTCCCAAGTAGCTGGGACAATAGGCACCCACCACAACACCCGGCTATTTTTTTTTCATTGTAGTTGTCATTGTTGTTTAGCAGGCCTGGGCTGGGTTTGAACCCACCAGCCCCGGTGGATGTGGCCAGCACCCTAACCACAGAGCTATGGGTGCCGAGCCCAGATTACATTATGATTGGCCACTGAGGTTACTAAAATGAGGCTTTAAAAAGAATCAAATAAATTATGAAAGCATCATATACTCAGTATATAAAAGCTCAGAAATATGAAAACAGAAATATGTAAAGGAAAAAAGATTCCTATTTCTTCTCCTTCAATTCACACCCCAGAGGTAACCAATGTTAGGAGTTTGCTGTGCTTTGGAGCTTTTAAAGAAACCATCCACTTGTTTATTGTCCTATCTCTAAATACACAGCACATCCAATAGGCTATTATCAGTGTTCCCATTGGGAACTTTAAAACCAATTAACACTTTAAAGAATCTTGGCCAGATTCTACTCAACTTCTCCCTTCATGAGGTTTAATTTTATACTTGAGATTTTTGCTTGTTTCTTTCCCATTGGAGTTACAAATTATTTGAAAACAGAAAACAGATTTCATTTATTTTTATATCTACCTCAGCCCTAACAGAGTACTTTTCAAACAGCAGGCATGGGATCAGTGTTTGCAAATAGGAAAATAAAGTAAAATTACCTTGTAAGGGAATTCAGTTGCCAAAAAGCTAAAATGAATGTCAAATCTCTCTACTGCAAGAATTAATCGAGGCTCTCCTTATAACGCAACCTATGGCCTATTCCATGAAAAGTTTACAGGCACTCAAAAGGAGATTTATGTTGTTTTCAGAATGTAGAATTTAATACCTATCCATTAGATCTGCTTTACTGATTGTTACTTTTCATATCTACTTGAATTTCATGGAATAGAGAACTGAAATAAAGTTAACTAAGTTTCTATTTTTCCATTTATTTTCCATAGTTTTGTGTATGGCTGTTAATTTTATTTGGTGAATGGGTATGCCCGATGATTGGATCTTCATTGTGAAGGTATCTACAAAGCCTTATTATTTTAAAGTACTGATGTTTATGATGCTTAAAATGCTTTCTCCCTATTGTTCTGTCTACTGTTGATTCCCCATTCCTGTTTTGATTTTTATACCTTTTTTAAAAAACCCTTCTGAGTCACTTTCAGGTATTTCTTTTGCATATAATATTTAGTTGGGTTTTACATTATGTTTCAGACTAAGTATCTTTTCTTTTAATAGATGAGTATAAACTATTTACACTTAATATTGATATTGATATTATACGTATGTCGGGTACTTATTCTATCATTTTGTTCTATTTTTATTTTACTATTTGGTTTTATGTGACTCTCTTGAGATATCTTTAAAGTTTTCATTTTTTAATTTATTTTATACTTACAGTCTTCTAATTTCTTTAGATCACATCTTTTGAGTCCCTACCATGAAAAAATGCTTAACTTAGTATATTTCCACCTTTAATAAACTTTTTAAGCTTAATTTTCAAAATAAAAAACTGTAGAACTAGTAACTGTATGAGAATATTGAATATTTAAATACTGAAATAATGATCACTGCCCCAAAAACTAAAGAATCTGTCACATTTTTTTCTTCATAGAACCCAATTTTCTTCCTGAAAAAAATGACTGATAGACGCTATGATTATTCAGATATAACTATTTGGCAGGCTGACTATCTTAAAAATAAATGATATAAGCCTGTCACCTCAAAGAAACCAAAGATAGTGAATATAAAAAAATTAAAGCTTGCAGTAACATGAATGAGTATCGAGGACATTATCCTAAACGAAATAAACCAGTCACAAAATCATTCAAAAATTATATCATTTCACTCACACCAAGTATCTAAAGTAGTCAAAATCATAGAAACAGAAAGTAGAAAGGTGGTTACTGAGGGTTAGGGGATGGCAGAAGCGAGGATGTGTTTCGTGGATATAGTTGTGTTGCAAGACAAGAAAGTTCCAGCGGTCTGTTGCAACAACAATGTGAATACACTTAATACTACTGAGCCGTACATTTAAAAATGGTTCAAGTGGCAACCAATATTATGTGTTTTTTAACACAATTTTTTTTTTTTTTTTTGGTTGCAGTTTTTGACCAGGGCCGGGTTTGAACCCACCACCTCCGGTATATGGGGCTGGCGCCCTATTCCTTGAGCCACAGGTGCCGTCTTTTAACTTATTTTTTTAAAAAATAAAACTTTCATTAAGAAAAGTAATACTTTGGAAAACTTGGCATCTGCTACTACTGTGAGTCAGACAATTTACGAATACTTAATGACTTTTCTGATACTGCAGATTCGTGAGTCTTTGATGTCATAAAATATACAAGTATTTGAAAAGTGAGCAAAGTTAGCGAGCCGGTCTTTTCCAAATGACCTGTAAGATAGTATAAAATTAAGCATGGGTAAAGATTCACTTGAGTGTAACACAGGCCAATGTCTTTTAATGTAACTGAGTATGAACAGTTCACTGACAGTTTTTCACTGCAACTAACCTTTTAACAAGCTACCATTTGTAGAGTTCTGGAGTAGCAGAAAAATATGTATGTTACCTGAGAAGGCTATTAGAACATTCCTCCCTTTTCCAACTTAGCTGCCAGAGGGAGGATTCTTTTTCATACAATTCAATGAAAATAATATGTCAAAACAGACTGACCGCAAGCAGACATGAGAATTCAGCTGTCTTCCAGGAAATCAAATACTAAAGATCTGCAAAAATATAAAACAATACCTCTCTTCTCACAGTAATTGTTTGTCTTAGAAAATATAGGGCTTTTTCTTCATAAAAACATTATTCATGTTAATTCACAATAGGTATTTTTAAAAGAATAAATATTCTTAAAATGTCTCAGTTTTAATTTCTCATAGTATTTATACATATAACCTATATAAACAAAAGTTCTTTAGAATACACAGTGATTAAAGGGGTCATCAGACCAAAAACTTTGAGAACCACTAATATACAAGAAATTAAAAGACTGTTTTGCTCGGTTTTATATAAATAAAGATGGTGAAATGGATGATTTTCTTAGGAAAACATAAATGAAAAAAAGTATTCCAAAAGAAGTAGAAATAGTGGGTGGCGCCTGTGGCTCAAGGAGTAGGGCACCAGCCTCATATACTGGAGGTAGCGGGTTCAAACCTGGCCCATCGAAAACTGCAAAAATAAAAAAGTAGAAGTAGTAAAAGACCAAATTATCACAGTAAAAATAACAAGAAAAAAAGAGAAAATGTTTTTATTTAGTGCTACCTGCACTACATATGTCCAAAATGGAGAAAGAGAAAAATAAAGACCCAATTCACAAGTGAATTCCATCAAGGAATGGTTTAAGAAAAGATTTTTTCTTTTTAAAAATATTTTTCTTAATACCAGACTTTACAAACATAAAAGATTTAGTAACTTATCACAACCCATTACTCTTCCTGGGAAAATTAGGGGAAAAAAATAAAAGGAAAGCTTTATAAGTAGTGATTTGAGAAGAAGGTTTGTGCAGTTGGATCAGGGAACACATACAAATTCTTAAGAATTTTAAAAGTTTTAAAAGAAAAATTTCCAAATGCCAAAATCTGTTCAATTTAAGCAAAACTTTAAAAATCAACTACATATAAATTTAAAACTCATCAACAACAACTTCATGTTAACTATAAAATCATGGCATTTTAGGAGTTTTTAAAACCTGAAGGAAATGTAATTTTCATTAGTGAGATCTCCTTAATTCATCAGAAGGTACAAAACATTAACCAAAACATCCAGCAATCTAAGAGAAGAACAGACAAAGGTATAAACCAAAAAGCTTGTATAACTGTACCCTACTAAACGAGGAAGGCAAAAATACCATTTTCACTCTAATCTCTATTGGCAAGGATCAAAGAATTTGACAACATATTAAACTGACAAAAGGTGTAAATAAATGCACTATCAAAGGTAGGGACTGACTGGGTATCTTAGAGCACAATGTGAATGCTCTCATGACCTTGCACGTGGCCTAGCCATTCCACAGGTTTATTTACATACTTGCAAAATGAACTGTGCAAGATGCTAAGTGAGTATGATTTGTAATAACAAAAACTGTAAGTATCCTAAACGTCCACCATACACAACTATGCAGCAACTTAAAACAACATGGCAGCTCTACATGCATGAAATGGAACCATCTCCAAGATACACTGTGAATATACTGTGTTTAAAAGACAAATCCCTACACACACACACACACACACACACTATCATTTTACCTCTGGAAGAAAGCACTAGAACTTATAAGACTTAACACTGGTTGCCTCTGGGGAGGGAAAGTGATGCCAGGAGAACGGCTTTTCACTCAACACTTAGTGTAACTTTGATTTTTATCATGTATATTTATTGCTTACTGAAAAAAAAATATTAAAAGAATGAGGAAATGACTAGAAATGAACTGTTCCTGCTACCATATATAATTTTCAATTTATTTCAATTGGATGAATCACATAAGAACATTAATAATTTGTGTACTTACCGAACCTTCTTCCCATTTTCAGTAATTTTTGTTACATTTAATAATCCATATTTTTCTTGACCCTGTGGAACAAAGTAATACTGTTTACACATGATGGATACAGACAATGAAGTCCAAGTGTATACACAGGACTCAACCCAAGTGGTCTGGTACTCTAAAAATTAGCTTGAAGGAACAGATTAGTCAGTAGGTAACATGCTTAGTTCTAGAATACTTAAAGAATATCATTTTCTTAATACTCTTCTGGAGTAATTTTCAGTAATTTTACACTTCTCCTTAAGGAATAGCAGCCATCAGATGCTCTGCTATCTATTTCCTTAGATGAACAAGTCACACTGGAAAAATGATTTATGTCTTCCTATTCAAAGAAAGTGATGCCATATTGTAATACTAAATATTAATATTACAAAAAAAGGAATGTTCACTTAGCTGTTATTTTGCAGCTCTGCATTATGAAGATTATTCAATGTGCTAACACACTTTGTCAAAATATAAAAATAACTAAGTAGGACAAATGCAGTTGACTGTGCATATTTAATAAATTACCCGTAAGTAAAGAGTACTGTGCAAAGAACTTTAATGTGGCATAAAAAAATTCAGTGTGTGCTTCATTAAACGTATTATCCAATGATGAGGGGGCCTCCAGGTAAACTATATTTATTCACTAACTAATGTCAAAAATAGCAACACGTGCTTTATCATCAAACCCCATGAAGGCAAAAGCCACTGTACTAAAGTTAATGTTACTTTAAAATTCTTGCAGATGGAAATAAAGAAGCACTTTTTCAGTGCTTTAGCTTTCCATATTCAAGTATAATAAAAAATTAGTTGGTACCTACAGTAATCATCAAGATTTAGTAAGCACTCCATGTACACGGGATAAGGGTCAATTTTAATTCAGCCGAAACACACACACACAGACAGACAGACACACACACACACACGAGAAATGCTCCCAATTCAGGATTTATTTCTAACCGATTCCTCAGCTGTGTTCTCGATGTATTTCAGTGAGAAAATATAAATCCTTTTCTTCTAAGACATAAAAATAGTGTTGCCTATTTTCTCAATAATGTTTGAAAGTTTTACCTGGCCTGATAAAACTCACATTTACAGACAAAACTAACAAACTGTTTTGCCAAGGTTTCTGGTATTTGAGGAATTTAGAAAACAGCCCATATGAACTTTTATGGTAATTTTTTCAAAAAACATCCCTTAGATCTTCTTAGATATGCAAATTTGATACTTATCATAAGAACTCTGTTGCCTCTGAGCAAAAATATCATTAACACAATTTTAAGTTGCCCCTTTTTTTCTTTTTCTCACAAACATGGTGAGGGCTGACTTTCAACAGATAGCAGCGAGGGAGCTACACAATTATGTTAAATTAAGAACATTCCCAATTTTCTTCCCCTTCCCATCGAAAACAGAAAAATCTTTCAATGATATGATAACTAAGTAATAACATTAATTAAATAGCGGGGCACTGGTTATGTGAGCTAGGGAGCACAGGAATTGGAAGGGAAGAGAGGTGAGAATTAAGCCCATAAAAAAATGCCAAAGTGCTATAATTGTGTAAAAAAACAGAGGCAGGAAGGAAACGCAGAAACAAAACAGGAAGAAAAATGGACAGAATAGCAGCAGTGACAGACAGCCTAAGGATGAAGGAGAGAGAAACACGTGAGTGGGAGCCTGAACTGCACAGGTACACACACAGTTCAAGGAAAGGATCCAAAACTTTCACCAAATTCTCACAGGGATCAAGACCCAAGTACTAATGCTCTAAGTATCAACTACTCTAAATTCAACATAAAATAAGAACATCTGCCATATCCAAAACGCACAAAAACAAAAGAATTAGGATACAGCATGAGAAGAGAAAGCCATCCCTAACTAGCCTGGGAGAGAAAGAAGGGAGTCAGAGTCAGCTTCCTGAACAGGCTGACCCATGGGCTAAGTCACAGGCATCAGTTAGGTGGAAACAGCAGGAGGGAAGTGAACAGTAGAGGCACAGAGGTCAGGAGAGCCTTGAAGTCCCTCAAAGTATTGGGGGAGGTGAAGAAGTGGCAAGAAATGAGATGGTAGAAAGCACGGACTGGGGCAGAGCGGCACCGTGGGGACCACCTAGAATGCTGCCCTCCTGATCACCACAGCAGATAACGAAGGCCTGAACTAGGGCAGTGACAGAGGAAGAGGGGGACAAAACTGACAGGGACTAGCTGTCAGGGTGAGAGGGACAATCTGTGGAAAACGGCCAAGCTTGAGCGACTAGGGAGAAGGTGCTGTCTCAGCGTCCGGGTCACCTTTTTAGAGATGTTTTCCTGGACCACTGTTAAGTAGGGCTCCATCCCTGAAACCTCCCATTACTCACGAGCCCACTGTACTTCAGTACAGGATGGGTGTTTGTGTTCCCTAGAACTCCTGCGTTGAAACTAATCCCCAATGTGATGATCCTGCAGGTGGGCCTTTGAGAGGTACTGAGGGTGGAGACCTCATGAATGGGAACAGTAACCTGGAAGACGCACCCCTTGTCCATCTGCCATGGGAAGCCACAGTGAGAAGGTTCCATCTGTGAACCTCACCACACACCAGAGCTGCCAGTGCCTGCACCTTCAACTAACTTCCCAGCCTCCAGAACTACGAGAAATGAATTATTTCTGTTGTTTAAAAGCCACTCCATTTATGATACTTTTGTGATAACAGCCCAAATAGGCCAACATACGTTTAATGCAAAGTGAAATTATATATATTTTATTTATTTCCTGTCTACTGCATTAGGCTTTAAGTTGGGACCACATGTGTTACATTACATTCATCAATACATGACCAGTGCTTAGTCCTGCACTAATGCGTAGTTGGTGTTCAATACGTATTTGTCGGAGTAATTTACCAACAAACCAACAGGTGCTAAAGAAATATTAAAAAAAGATCTACAAAGAAAAAATAAAGCTTTAAATTTTAAACACCAAAGTTTTTGAAGTGGATATAAAAGTGATGAACAGGCAGATGGATGATTTGATAATACGGGTTTGGATACACAGGTGAGAGACTTTGAGAAAACATTTAGACAGATCTTTATTTCATTCTATTAGATGTGCTTTCTCAACATAATATGACACAAAATCAAACATTATTTTTCTGTTGCTTACTAAGGTAACGTCACAAAAATTTCTCAAGTTCCACAAAATATACTCGAATTCATATATAAATATTTGTCTAAACATGTTTGATATTCCGAAGGAAACTTTATATTAAAAATATGCAGAAATGGGTGGCGCCTGTGGCTCAAAGGAGTAGGGCGCCAGCCCCATATGCCGGAGGTGGCGGGTTCAAACCTAGCCCCGGCCAAAAACTGCAAAAAAAAAAAAAAAAAAAAAAAAAAAAATGCAGAAATGCTTTCACAGGGACTAACAAATTGTTAAATTTTGACCAAAAGTATCATAATGTTTTTCTATCCTAATAAGACAAGGAAACAAACTCTCAATTCTTTTAAATAAATAATCTGGAAAAAATTTCACAGGTTCGTAATGACTTTGCAGGCTCCAGAATTTCTAACCAACCTTGCGTTCATAGTAAAATAAGCATTTCCCAATTTTGTCTAACAATTATTGTGTACCAAAAGCAATACAGTCCATCAAAATCCTCATCTTGAGTTAATCATGCTCTAATCATGTAATAATAAAGATTCTTTTTATGCAGAGTAAGTAAACTTGCACAATGATTCATGAAGTGTTGAAGAAGAACTAACATCCAGAACAGATAAATCCAGGGAGGCAGAATGCAGACTGGTCACCAGGGCGGGGGGGCGCAGGGTGAACGGGGAGTGACGCTTAATGGGTATGGGTTTCCTTTCTGCGTGATGAAAATGTTCTGTAAGCAGATAGAGGTGAAAGCTGAACACACTGTAAATATACTAAATGCCACCAAATTTACACTTAAAAGTGGCTAATGATTAATTTTATGTTATATAATTTTATCCCAATTTTTAAAAATTCAAGAACTAGTATTACAAAAATCAAATTGAACATTCAAGGTTATTAAAAGGGGCTGGCCTCGGCGCCTGTAGCTCAGAGGCTAGGGCGTTGGCCACATATACCAGAGCTGGTGGGTTCAAATCCAGCCTGGGCCTGCCAAACAACAATGACACCTACATCCAAAAAATAAAAATAGCTGGGCATTGAGGCAGGTGCCTATAGTCCCAGCTACTTGGGAGGCTGAGGCAAGAGAATGGCTTGAGCCCAAGAGTTTGAGGTTGCTGTGAGCTGTGATGCCACAGCACTCTACCCGGGGCGACACGGTGAGACTTCTGTCTTAAAAAAAAAAAAAAATAGTAATACTCAGTGAAAAGAAAAAGCAACGCTGTCCACTATTATTTTCTTTGACATTTACAAAAGAAAGTGTTTAAATGTTTTTCTCAAATTATTAATGCTTTTTAATACCATAATTAGAAATATGAGATCAAAAGGTCAAGTTTCCAAATTACATATTTTGAAATTTTACTCAGTGTTCAGTAATTGGGAATTTTAAAATACGTATGTATTCTCATTGGCACAAATATAAAGACTAGCTTCTTAGACTAGCCCACAGAGGCCCATTTAATCCATATTATAATTGTATTGTAGAAAAATACATTATAGATTTTTTAAAAATGTGTATACTGCCTACTTCATAAGAGATTTTAAGGGACAATGAAAAATAACAATAACTCATTTGAAAATCAAAATGAAACACGAGAAAAACTAACATACTTACGATGTGTATCGGGGAATGAACTGCAGATCTAGTCTAATCAGAAGAGATGATTAAGGTGCCACTACATCTCTAACACTGGTGGTGGTGTCAGTGTTACTTCTACATCTGCGGCTTTCTCTTTCTTTCCACTAAGCCTTATACTGACCAGTTTTTAACTCACAAAGAAAGAGGGGGAGAAATATCTCCTTGTAGTTAGTGGGGAAGAAAAGGCAAGACTAGGTAGAGACTGGGCAAGTTTACTCCTTCAACAAATATTTACTGATCAGCCACTGCACAGCACTGCAGGAGAGACTGGGAAGCTTTTGTTTACTACAGAAGACAGATGTTGATAAAATGGGAGGTTCCTGTAAGAAGTAATCAGAGTTACTCTATTTTAAGTAATCAAACAGCATGGAATTAAATACTATGAAGAATACTGAAGGAAAACACCTAATCTAGAGGATCAGAATAAAATTCTCTGAGAAAGCAGAGTTTGAACTAAGCCTCAAACGCGGGCTGCTCTGAGGACTGAAGGCAGGGCAGCAGAGCAGAGAAGGCGCGCATGAACAGAAGTGGAGGACACGGCCGTGTGAGGAGAGGCAGGGGAAGCCGCGAGACCCAGGCAGAGACCCAGGCATGCCGTCTCGCAGGCCGCATGAAGACTTGTGCCCTTCAGTCTGAAAGGAAAGAGACTCCACTGAAGGGGAACAGCAGGACCAGCCAGGGACAGGGAAGGCTGAGAGTGAGTATAAACACAGAAATCAAGTTACACCTCCTCCAAGTTAAGACAGCGTCTGAAGGTTTTCCGATTTTAGGGGAACTTACACTGAAGTCCCACTATCTCCGGTATTCACCCGGTACGGACTGCATTTTACAGCACAGAACAAGAAAGTGCTCTGGAAGAAGGAGGGCAGTGCTTCTTACCTTTGGACTGCTGGCCTGAGAAGAAAGGGCAAAGTACAATTTGATAGCGCCGTGTGGGAATTTTGAAATTTACTTTTATAAAAACAAATAGAAATTTAACACTTAAAGATATGGTATATAATTTAATTAGTCACGTAAGATTATGATACTTTGCACATATGGGGCTTTTTAAATCAATACAACCTGATTCTGACTTTAAACTTATTTTAATGGTTTTTTTTTAAAGAAAAACTGATAAAATTTAATAGAAGCACAAGAAATATTTAAACATTACATTTAGAGAAAATTAATTTACTGAAATTGATTGAAATAATTGGACTATATTATACAATATGCTTCTATCATACTAACTGTATCTTGGTTCTGTGGTGAACAGGGAGAAGACTCATTTTCAGGAAAGCAGGGTTTTGAGGCAGTTGGAGATTCCTACAAGAAATAAGTAATGAAAAAAGTTACTCTATTTTATATAATTATATTTCTGCCTCTACTCACAGTGAGAGAGCTTAAAAAGGGAAGCTAAGAAAATTTTTTTCCTTGCTATTTTCCTTCTATATTCAGCTCTAAAACTGATACGGTACTGATTTGAAAACCATAGATGTTACATAAAGTTTATAAAATATGGTACATTTTTACAACAATTACAATTTAAATAATGCATACGAAATAACTCCAAAGAAATGAGACATATTGCCTTAAAATCACGAAGTGACCTCAGTTTGAATTAATTGTATTTAAAATAATTACAACCTAAACACTTACAGATAAACATGTTATAGTCACGAAACTAACTTGCTCTTGGTTATCCCAGGATTAGGTAAGGAAGAGTCACAAAAGTTAACTTGGTAACTGCCAGAATGAAACTTTTAGTCAACAGCTATATGAGAAATTAAACTGCTATTAATATTTAAGGTAATTATAGCTAATTTTCTAATGATTAGTATTTTTAAGCAAGGTTATTAAAATGCAAGGAAGAGACCCAGGACATAACTCACCAGGAAAAAAAGTTTTAACATCTGAATCTTTAAGAATATCATTAGAACAAGCAAGTAACATTTTTTAAGCTGCCTGTTTTGTCAATATTAAAACATTATATATGATTTCTACACCTGTTGATAGTACTATTCATGGAGGATAAGACTGAAAAATATTTTTTGGTAACAACAGCCTACCTCTGTATAAATTTTCTTTAGTCCTCTAGATGCTTTGAATAATTTCAGGAAAAAAGCATTAGAAAAATCATAAGCCATTACCTGTTATTAATTTTTCTATCTAACCAAAAAATTCCTGTGAACATTCATTTCCATATCTACAGCATTTTAGTTTTCTACGCTTATGACACTGCAGAAGATACTGTCACCAAACCTGGGAATTTATTTTAAGTAACAATGTAAAAATCATTAACTCAATATTCACTCAACTGGGAAAAAAAGTCTTTAGGTTATCATGGTATACAATCTGTGAACACAGAAACTAGGTAGCAAAGGTTACAGGGAAACCTTGAAGGGAGAGACTAACAAATCAAACATCAAGAAATCTCAGCCAGGCGTGGTGGCTCACGCCTGTAATCCCAGCACTCTGGGACGCTGAGGCAGGAGATCCCTGGGAGGCTGAGGCAGGTGGATCGCCTGAGCTCACAAACTTGAGACCAGCCTGAGCTACAGCAAGACCCCATCTCTTTAAAAAAACAAAACAAAACAAAACAAACAAAAAAAACATAGCAGGCATTGTGGCCGGCGCCTGTAGTCCCAGCTACTCAAGGCAAGAGAATCGCGTGAGCCCAAGAGTCTGAGCTTGCTGTAAGCTGTAACTCCATAGCATCTACCAGGAGTGACAAAGTGAAACTCTGCCTCAAAAAAAAACAAAACAAAAAAAACTCACAAAAAGAAATCACCAAAAAAAAGAGAGACATTAAATATAATGTCTAAACTTTAATCTCACTGAAGTACTTTTCTGACAACTTTTTATCAATTTTCTGACTTCTAAAAGAGTGTCTAATATTCAAGTAAGTCTGAGAAAAAAGAAAGATTTAATGACCTACAATCTAGAACATGTATAGTTGAATTAAATGAATGGTAGTTATGACTTATTTTTCATAGCATTATCAGTCCTATAGAAATAAAAGCCACAAATGGAGTACTAAAATATGTAATAACATGAATATATAAACAAATCATCTTATATTTACACAGAATTACAAATAGATGCATCTATATGAGTATGAGTAATAGTTTTAGTGAAACCATACATAAGCAAAAACAAATGCACTCTCACACACAGACGGACACAGACATACAACTACCTCCAAGGTTATCCGCCAACTGAATTAGGACCTATGTCAGTAAAAATGATCTTGAACTTACAATTTTCCACTTTACAATGGTACAAAATCAATAGGCATTCAATAGAAATCCTACCCCAAATTTTGAATTTTGACTTTTTCCCAGGCTAGTGACATTTGATATGATGGCTCTCTTGCAAAGCCGGGCAGGAGCCAAGAGCTGCAGCTCCCAGGCAACCACACAATCACAAAGATGAAAACCCAGACATTCTATACTACACTGTACTGCCAGGTAATTCTGCCCAACTGTAGGCGAATGCAAGTGTTCTGAGCACTTTTACGGTAAGCTAGGCTAAGCTCTGATGTTCAGAAAGTTAGATATCATATATTAAATGCATTTTCAACTTACAACGAGTTTATTGGGACATATCCCATCATAAACTGAGGACCATCTATCATATTTCTTTCATTACATTTCAAGTTACACACACTTCATCCCTTATCATATACTAGCTAGTTTGTTCTGCTGTAGTCCCTCCTTCATAACCTCAAACAGTCTTCTCTTAAGAAGGGATATAATAAGTAATAACAACAAACAGAAAACACTTGAGGGAGCAACTGCCTATCAATCCATTTACAAAGGGTGGGAGGGGGGAGACGTTTCTACCAAAAATAAGTAAATCTGGCGGCACCCATAGCTTAGTGGATAGGGCATTGGCCACATACACTGAGGCTGGCAGGTTTGAACCTGGCCCGGGCCAGCTAAAATCAACAATGACAAATGCAACAAAAAAACAGCTGGGCATTGTGGTGGACGCCTGTAGTCCCAGCTACTTGGGAGGCTGAGGCAACAGAATCTCTTAAGCCCAAGAGTTTGAGGTTGCTGTGAGCTGTGACACCACAGCACTCTACAGAGGGTGACATAGTGAGACTCTGTCTCAAAAAAAAAAAAAAAAGAGTAAATCTCTGGTTCCAAGAAAATCATATGCTCACAACTCCGTGACCATTAGATGAAAGAACAAATCTAATAAAAACTATCTTAAGCAACAGATTGAAAATGAATTAAAAGATTAAAAAGGAGGAAGACATTTTAAGTATATGTCACCAAAAAGAATCCCTATGTATCTAGTATGAAGACACAGTAGAATTGGTTCAACAACATTTTTGCCCTTGAGTATTACATATGGAATCCAGGAGTTTTCTATATATCCTGAATTGTAATCAGGTTCTAGAAGATGAACGCATTCATTCTATTAAAAATCTCTAAGGGGCAGGAGAGAGGTTGGGTGGAGGGGGGGTGATTGGTGGGATCACACCTACGGTGCATCTTACAAGGGTACATGCAAAACTTACTAAATGTAGAATAGAAATGTCTTAACACAATAACTAAGAAAATGCCAGGAAGGCTATGTTAACCATTGTGTTGAAAATACGTCAAATGGTATATAAAACCAGCGTATGGTGGCCCATGATTGTATTAATGTACACAGCTATGATTTAAAAAAAAAAAAAAATCTCTTAAGAATCAGCTCAATGCTCGTAGCTCACTGGTTATGGCACCAGCCACAAATCCAGCCTGGGCCAGCTAAACAACAATGACAACTGCAACAAAAAATAGCTGGGCATTGTGGCAGGTGCCTGTAGTCCCAACTACTCTGGAGGCTGAGGTAAGAGAATAGCTTAAGCCCAAGAGTTTGAGGTTGCTGTGAGCTGTGACACCATAGCACTCTATGGAGGACGACATAGTGAGACTCTGTCTCAAAAAAAAAAAGCCTCTAATAATCTTACCTACCTAGGTTAATCTCAATGCTAATATATTTCCAAACGTATCTTCAACAGCACAGACTCCAGAATACCATTCCTTTAAATTTCCCCCTATATTCAATAGCATCTTTACAAAATGAAAACTAGAAATTAATCTACTTTTGTTGTTTCCTATTAGTCCATCATTTATACACATACTATGTGTAGGACTATTTCTGCAGCTTCATTCACTTTTAAATTAAATACCGACCAATTTTATAGAAACTTGTAAGTACCAAAACATTACACTTGTTTTGACTCATCAACTGAGATTAAAGAGATTTAAGGTTGAAAGTATCCAAACCCAGAGAAATATACCTTAATATAGTTTATTCTGTTTTCACTAAAAACACCTAAAAATGCAGAAAACCTATAAATTATGCTACAAGAGAAGACTGATTGTCAAAAAAAGAAAAAAAAGGGTCCTCAATGACAAATACCTTCCTTTTTGCAATGGTAAGGTCATGGTTCATTGCAGCCTTGAACTCTGGGCTCAAGTGACCCTCTCACATAGGCCTCATGAGTAGCTAGCACTACAGGTGTGTACCACCACTCCCAGATAACTTTTCATTTTTTATAGAGACCGTCTCACTATGTTGCCCAGACTGATCTGAACTCCTGGCCTCAAGCAATCTGCCACCTCAGCCTCCCAAAGCAGAATTATAGGCATGAGTCACCATGCCCATCCTTTTTTACATAACTCATTCAGTTTTCATTAGAATGATTTAAATAAGTGAATAAAAATGAATTAAATAATTTAGTTAGGTATTACTTCCACCTTCATATTTCATGTGCTAGTATCTGATATTCTGCACATTCATACTAAGTCCCCAACCATTCCAAAATAGAGCCATGGTGTAAAGACGTAACACCTAAAGAAGTTTTAAAAACGTCCATTCTAATGTTTGCAGCAAATTCACCCCTAGCTGAAACAGAGAACACCACTTCTCAGATTGATAAAATGAAGCTTTGTGCAGAGAGCATTCAGGAAAGCAAAAGAAGTAGGATTCCAATCCTCCCTGGGATGAGGAAAACTAATTAAATGTCTTCCTGGAGATTGAAGACAAAGAATAACAGAAATGTGACTTTAAAAAAAGCAAAAAAAAAAAAAAAAAAATCTGTCAACTATTACACACACATGTATATATAATCAGTAAGCCACAGGGTCGGTTCATTGTGTAAAAACCAAAAACCTCAAAACCAAAACCTATTCCTTGACAAACTGAAACTAAATACATAAAATAGTCACTGAAGTATACAATTCTATTAAGGAACAAGATAAACAATATAGTTAGATTTCATCATGCATATCATAACATGGGGATCAAAAGCTTAAGTCCATGCAAAAGAAACCAAATGTTTCAGGAAAGAATCATATATACCAACAGATACTAGTCTAAATGGGTTACAATTCACTGTTTTATACAAAGCACAAATATCATTACGAACTCTCAGCAGCTCAGTCCTTCCTGAAAGTCCTACCTTATCGTTGGTATCCAACACAATGGTGCTGTGTCTCCACTTTGTTAATACTATTGGTTCTTGCAGCCGCCTGTCCAGGCTCCTACTTTTAATTATTTCTCTTTGCTGCTGAGATGAAGCGTTATACTAAAGAAAACAAAATATACGTCATAAATAATAGAAAATAATAATAGAAAAGCAGAAATCCGAACCTCTTGGTTCCAAATGGCATATGACTGTTAGGCAAAATTTATCACATGACATCACCACGAATTTTCCAGTATCAGTTTTTTTCAACTTTAACCAGTATCTTGGCACAACTGAGAAGATTACAGGTGCTGGTGTTGGAGAGACAAAGTCAGTGTTTTCTTCAGTAAAATATTTAATCTCCCTAAGTTTCCCCACCTGTAAAGCAGATGTAACAGAAATAACACCTCATTCACGAGTTGCTCTAAAGAGAAAATGAAGTATTAAAAGAGCAGTAGGGTCTCAATAAATATGAACTATCATCATTTATAAAATGTGGTCATTACAGAAATTAATGTTTTAATTTCCTTCTACTTCTAAAATCTGAAATAAACATTTTTTAAACTTAAACCAAAAATTAAACTCTAAATGAATGAGTGTGTTCTGGATTCTAAAGCTTTCTGAGCCATGTGAGTTGAATGTCTCTTGTCCTTGTCTGAAGCTCATCTTTTCCCCCTCTTTAGGTGTAGAAGGTGTTTTAATTTTAATGCAGTCAGCATTGTCAATCTTCCTTTTTACAGCAGGTTTTGGGTCTTGTTTAGGAAGTCCTTCCTATTCTACAAAGACATTCTTTGATATATCCTTCTACAGTCTTTAAAAGTTTTGCTTATTACATTCACATCTTTAACTGAAATTAATCACTGAGCTTGAAGAAAGGGCAAGGATCTACTTTTATTTCCCTTTCTTCTTGTGAACAACCAATACTCTTCGCAACATTTATCATACAGTCTGTGCTTACCACTTTGATTTGTAATGCTGTGACTGAGCTTTCTATTCTGCTCCTGGTCTGCTTTTTCAGATGCGTGCCCTACCACCCCAATTTAATCACAACGGGAACTCCATCCCTTCACCACCTCCCATTCTCCCTATTCAGAGGTTCAGTTCCCAAAAAAGGTGTGTGTGGCAGGCAATTAAATGGAAATGCATCGAGCTTGCAGATTAATTTGGACATTAGCATAAAATTAAGCCCCCAGTCCAAGACCATGATGGAATATTGCACCTTGTTATTTAAATCATCTTTTATTCTGCTCTAAAAGTTTTCTTCATTAAAATCTTACAGACCTTTAATGGGCATGTTCCTAATTACAACTCTTCTTCCTGTTGCTAATACAAATAGGAATTTTATTGCTAACACATTTTCAAACTGACATTTTACTAGACAAATGGGTAGTTTTATGTTGACTTCATATCTGACAATTTTGCTGAACTCTCATCAGTTTTAAGTTTGTAATAATCAAAATAGCAACTGTATTTTTTCCTAATTCCTCTGTTCCCTTTTCCTTTGTTATTTAATTGTTGAATGGAAGCAGTGAATAGGTAAGTTCTAATCTAGTTCCTAACTCTAATGGGAAAGTGTCCAGAGTCTCAACAGGAAGTATTAATATGAGATTCACTGTCGATTGTTTGATAAATAACTTTTAGCATGATGTGTCATTATTCTGAAAGTGATTTTCTCCTAGAAGCATAAGCTTGGGTTATGGTTTTTTGCCCATTCTGAAAATCTTTTAACAGGTGTGCTCAGATCATTCACACTTAATGTAACTATTTTTATATCAGAATTTAAGTCTGCTGTTTGATTACTTGTTTTCTACCATTCCTTTTTCTACATTCCTGCCTTCCTGTGGGCTACCTGAATAATTTTTACTCTTATGTTTTAATATTAATGTTAATATCTCTAATCTCTTGAGTCTCTCTTATTACAGATAGGGAGCATGACCCCATCTCTGAAAAAACAAAAGTCTGTAACTTTCATTCTTGAAGAATATTTTTGCTGGGTGTAGAACTATAGGTTGACAGCTCTTCTCTTTCAGCATTTGAAACTCTTGTGCCATTTCCTCTGGCTTCTAAAGTTTCTGGTAAGGGAGTCACTGCCATTCAAATTATTATTACCCTTAAAGGTGATGTGTTGTGTCACTGCATTGCTGCACAAATTTATGGGGGGGGGGGGGAGGGAGAGTTACTTTTCAGCAATTTGATTACAATAAGTCTGAATATAGATAGCTTTGGGTCTTGCTTGATATTTATTCAGCTTCTTAATCTGTCAGCTTGTCTTTTGCCAAATTTGAGACATTTTTAAATATTATTTCTTCAAATATTTTTCAGCTTCACACTCATTTCTTTCTCCTTTTTCCACAAGTCTCTGAGGAGCTGTTCATTTTTAAAATCTATTTTCTGTTATTAAGACCTAATAATTTTTATCAACCTATCTTTTTTTTTTTGTAGAGACAGAGTCTCACTTTACCGCCTTCAGTAGAGTGCCATGATGTCACAGGACTCACAGCAACCTCTAGCTCTTGGGCTTCCGCAATTCTCTTGCCTCAGCCTCCCGAGCAGCCGGGACTACAGGCGCCCGCCACAACGCCCGGCTATTTTTCTGTTGCAGTTCAGCCGGGGCCGGGTTTGAACCCGCCACCCTCGGTACAGGGGGCCGGCGCCCTGCTCACTGAGCCACAGGCGCCACCCTCAACCTATCTTTTTTACGAGTTTTATTTTTTCAAATTACTATGAGGGTACAATTTTTAGCTTACAGTGTTCCCACTTCCAGGATGAAGTTCCATTTGTGGAAGAGCCCCTCACCCAGGGGGCGTGTTGTAGACCCTCGCCACATGCACATTACCTGAGATCCCGCCTCACGCCCTCCCTCCTTCTGCCTTGGGTAACTGGTTCTTTTCTCAGCTACCTCTACTCTGCCACTTGAGCCATCCCGCATTTGCTTGTAAGACTATTTGCGGCTTCTTATGTCTTTCGGCTTTCTCACTCATCTCAAAAAACGCTTGCTGCCGCATTTTTCTGACAGCTGCTTTAGTTATTAAAATCTTTTTAGTGCTTTCTGGTCTGCCCTGTTCGTGTGCTACCCCAAGGCTTAACCTGAAACTGGGGCAGTATTCCACAGCATGGTTCTGTTCTCAAAGCTTCCGTCATGCTAGTTCTGGTTGTATCCACGCGTGGGCCACTCTGGAGTTGTGCCCAGGATCTTACGGAGATTTTAAATCCCGTTCCCTCTATGAACTCCCTCCTTTCAGTAATCCTCCTCCTGCCCTATACTGGGGATAGTTAGGTGCTGCCTCGATGCTCTTCATTTAGAGCATGAGCGGAGGAATGACTGGGTGCCCTGCACACAGCATGGGGCGAGTCAGCAGGACTCCACCAGTCTCTGCAGTGTCCAGGCAGAGAGGGGAAAGGTGCTGCTTCGGGGCAGTCACAAGGCTGCATTCAAGATACTGTCAAGAGCTTCCAAAACTTTATCCCAAGTGACAAATGGCAATAGAAAATAAAATAACATCACAAAACTGAGGATCCGCACTGGTCACAACCAGTGTCCATCTCCATTGCGGTGGCTACCCTCTGAGGTCTGATATTAATCAGTCCCTCGCCTATCTGTCACTCAAGCCATCTCCAGAATTAAGTAGCTTCCTGACACTGAGCCTATACAGGAGTTCATAAGAAACCCGGTATGAATGTTTAGCCACTGGTAAAGTAAAGGCTCTAAGCTGCTCCTGATATAAGGTCATCCTGGGAGTACCTCCCTTCCAGGGACCCTGACCTAGGAAAAATCACCCAAAAGAAGCCTTTTGATTGATCTCACTACTCCAGGGAATCAGAAAGCACTCTGAACAAAGAGATGGCACCTAAGACTCCTCTGTACCTCAACTGATATTTGAGGTACTGGTAGGAGCTACAATTCCTGTCATACAGAAAAAAAATTAATATTATATATTAATTTAATTAATATTAGTAAAAAAATTGTCTCCTATAATTTAAATCATTTTCAATGAATTAAACTTTCAGCAGATTCTTATATTCTATATTTTATAGGGTGAAAAGAACCAATCATTACTATATAAATTTCAATACTGAGAAATTATATCCCCAAAATATACTCTTACCCTAGCAGATAGTTATTACATATTTTGGCCATCATGATCCATAAAATTATTCTTTCCAAATTAATTACTGAATACACATATGATAAAATTGTTTTTATAAATGGGACTGATTTTGAACAGTAATATCTGAGATACTGTACAACTTCTTCCCAGTACATTTGTTAAAAATTTGTTCATTTTATTACGTATCCCTCTCTCCCTCTAAAAGCTGTAATAGATTACAAGTTTTATTGAGAGATAATTACATTTGAAAAGTTATATGTTGGGTCATTTCATAGTCAAAATTTTGTAAAATTCCGCTAAAAAACAGAATTGTTACCTGATTATTACCCAACTGCTATGCTTATGGTCCTTAAACAAGAATATTATAGGGTTCTGAGTGCTTAACACAGTGGTTCTCAACTTTTCTAATGCCACGATATATTTTCATTGTTACAAAGGGGTCACGACCCACACGCTGAGAACCGCTGGCTTAACACAACCTCAAAATTTTAAAGGGTAGGCTCGGTGCCTGTAGCTCAAGCGGCTAAGGTGCCAGCCACATATACCAGAACTGGTGGGTTCGAATCCAGCCCAGGCCTGCTCAACAGCAATGACAATTACAACCAAAAAATAGCTGGGCATTGTGGCGGGCACCTGTAGTCCCAGCTACTTGGGAGGCTGAGGCAAAAGAATCACTTAAGCCCAGGAGTTGGAGGTTGCTGTAAGCTGTGATGCCACAGCACTCTACCCAGGGTGACAGCTTGAGGCTCTGACTCAAAAAAGAAAAAATTCAAAGGGTAAATGACGGTTTCATCTCCATAATCAGATACTAAAAGTACAAATTAATAATGATGAAAATGAAAATATCCACAAATGTTTTGTTAAATTATGTTTACAACTTTAAAAAGTGATGAGATTATTAAAATTGCAATGCTGAAATATGTGAAAAACGGTTTGTGGTGCTTTCAGAGAATGTTTTTATTTGGATCTTTCTACATTCACAGTATTTCGTGAATTAATAATACCAAGGTAATTAATAATTACCTTCATGTAATAATACCTTCTTATTTCTTTTCATATGGGAACTTTTGTAATCAAAATATAAAACTGTTTTCACTAATACATTAAGCTGAAAACAATATTTTTAAAAACAATCATGTAAGTTTTAATGACTTCTAGTTTAGAAAGGGTTATTAATTTAAAGTCATTAAAAATATGAAATAGTTTTTCAGCTGAACTGAGTAAAAGAGGAGTACGTATATAAAATGTGTGTGATAAAGGATCAAGAACTGCCTGTTTGAATATCTGATAAGGTTTTAACTGCAAGAAAATTCTGGGGCTATACATAGCCAGGTTAACCAAAAGAACCAGTATTTTCTTTACCCACCTCCAAACCCCCACGCCCACCAAGTTTCCAAGTATAACCACTCTACTTTGTTCCATGAGATCACAAAATTTTTAAAGCTGCCAGAGTCATAATGGTTCTCTTCTGCCAGTGGCTCAATTCATACTCACAAGGGTGTTCTTAAAAATCAATTAATTATAGGCTACACATCCCATCCTCACTAGTATCTAGCCTTATAATTTCATAAAATAATTAAAAGCCAGATTGCATTCACAGAAAGAAGAAATCACTATTAGCACAGCACTGGTTTACTAGATTAGAGTTCCTTTTTTTTTTTTTGGTAGAGACAGAGTCTCATTTTATGGCCCTCGGTAGAATGCCGTGGCCTCACACAGCTCACAGCAACCTCCAACTCCTGGGCTTAAGCGATTCTCTTGCCTCAGCCTCCCGAGTAGCTGGGACTACAGGCGCCCACCACAACGCCCGGCTATTTTTGGATGCAGTTTGGCCGGGGCCGGGTTTGAACCCGCCACCCTCGGTATATGGGGCCGGCGCCTTACCCACTGAGCCACAGGCGCCGCCCCTAGATTAGATTTTCTAACCTTCAGCAAGTTTAGCATCTCCTATTGATTTCTCTCTATATCCATGTATCGTTTATACTATTAATATGTTTTTTTTCAATTGACTTACTTTGGAAAGTACTTTTCTTTGAAAACTAAGGCATATGTAATAATTGACACCATAGATTTGTCTAATTATAATTGTTTTCTGAACATTAAAATAAAGTACAATTAAAATTTAAATGTTCGCTCAGACATCACTTGAAATAATCTCAAGTACAAAGAGGGGCATGTAAAGTAACACTTTGAAACCTACTGCCTTAAACTCAGGCCTGGTGCACCTGTCTGGAAGTGAGGTGTCCAGCTAAGTCCCAGGACATTTTATCCTCACACACTGCCTATCTCTGCCAATGAGCAACTCAATCATAACAAACATTCACATAGGATAATAAATTTAAATATCGTTACATTTTTTTCTCTTTTAAAATAAAGATTAAACATAAAACCAACTTTATATAGAAAACTCAACATATGTAACCAGGATAACTAGATATAAGATAGCATTCCTGGCATTGAAGAGAATTCTTATTTCCAGGAAAAAAAGAGTTTTTGTGTAAGAATGGTCAGTATCATGAGTGACGATAACTAATTGTACAACTCAGAAAAATGTATCCACTCACAGGACTGTCAATGAAATCTGGGAAAACTAGTCCTGCTGCTTTTTAAAAGCTGAATAAAAATTTGCAAATAAAATCTGCTGAAACCATCTCTATCATTACTTGGGTTATGATTTTAAATAGAAATTCACTGGTAAGGTTTATTACCTTTGGCAATTCCCACTCTGACCGAGATCCATCTGCACTGTAGTAATATTGTCTACCTTGATCGTCAACATGCTTGAGCCACTAGAAAAACAGAACAGGTGTTTCTTTTAAAATTTATATAAACACTGCGTTTAAGCTGCTATTACCAGAGAAACTGTTAAGTTCTTAGGAATATTATAAAACATTGCAAAAAAATTCTAATGAACCTATTATACTCGCTGCCTTTAAGTGTGGTAAGAATAAATATAATCAGTCTTAATTTATTTTCTCACTTTTCCCTCCATTGCTTGCTAGCATCAAGGATCACTTAACACAAGAAACATATAATACAAAGACACACAGACGCACGGGTGCAGAACACAGGCACACCCCCATCCTAAAAACAAGTTTGAGAAGTTAACAAAAGGTAACTGTTTTCAATCTTTAAGTATAAAACTAAACCATTTAAGCCCCATTTCATGAAAACCCTCAGGAATTACCTCCTTTAGCCAACACAATAAAATTTAAATAGCAGAAACAACAGAACTTTATGCAATGTAATAATGGGAGTATGAGGGAGAAAGGACTGAAGTATTGCTAATACAAACATTATGATTTAGGTTATGAAATAAAGGAAAACTAGTGCTTCTTATTACTAATATCAAAAAACTGAGACAGGAAGGAACGGTAATAATCTACCTTGGCTTATTCCCAAGCTCTATTCTCTGAACTAGCACAAGCAATCAATTACTACCAGATATAAATACACATAAAATTTCAATATTCCTCCCTGAACTAATTAATCATAAAATACTAGATTCATGGCTTTTGTTTTATATAAATCTGATAATAGAAAAAGGAATTCTAGGGCGGCGCCTGTGGCTCAGTGAGCAGGGCGCCGGCCCCATATACTGAGGGTGGCAGGTTCAAACCCAACCCCGGCCAAACTGCAACAAAAAAATAGCCGGGCGTTGTGGCGGTCGCCTGTAGTCCCAGCTACTAGGGAGGCTGAGGCAGGAGAATCGCCTAGGCCCAGGAGTTGGAGGTTGCTGTGAGCTGTGTGATACCACGGCACTCTACCAAGGGCAATAAAGTGAAACTCTGTCTCTACAAAAAAAAAAGAAAAGAAAAAGGAATTCTAGGCAATGAGGTAGGGTACAACAATGGCATGTTGAAAAAACGATTTCTCAAAAACTCTTCACCAAGAAAAACATAAAGAAATATGCTTATTAAAGACATCTAAACATGACATTCAAGTCTACCTTAAAAAGGTCTATCTTAGGGCGGTGCCTGTGGCTTAGTGAGTAGGACGCTGGACCCATATGCCGAGGGTGGTGGGTTCAAACCCAGCCCTGGCCAAACTGCAACAACAACAACAACAAAAAAATAGCTGGGTGTTGTGGCGGGCGCCTGTAGTCCCAGCTGCTCGGGAGGCTGAGGCAAGAGAATCGCGTAAGCCCAAGAGTTAGAGGTTGCTGTGAGCCGTGTGACGCCACGGCACTCTACCCGAGGGCAGTACAGTGAGAGTCTGTCTCTACAAAAAAAAAAAAAAAAAAAAGGTCTATCTTAAATGGGTGTTGACACCACAGAAATCACTATTATTGTAAGCAGCTTAAAACCATGAATCAGTAGTTATGCTGAGTTTCCACGCTGTCAACTGCCATGATCATAAAATTACAAGGAAGAATATCTTCATTTTTTAATACTAAAACCTCAGTACACAACTATCTCACGAATGAATTCTGCAAAGAAACACTAGATGGAAAAAAAAAATGTACCTTTTCATTAGTATAGTCACTGGTATATAAGGTATGCCCACGTTCATCCAACTCTTCTGACCAACCCCTTGGAGGAGAACCACACTGACTATCTGACTGGCTGTAACAAACGCTGTGGGAGTTTTCTTCTGATGAAAGAAGCTATAAATAGTCAGAAACATAAGGATTTTTCTTCTTTGAATATAAATATGCAGCAGCTGAAAATCTAAGAAATTGATTTTACTTGACTCTAAGTATTAAGATATCTTGAGTATATTTGAATATTTAATTTCAAAATAATGTCTTTAAACATAAGTGGTGAGACAATAATAGTTATTTTATCAATTAATGCAACCCCAGAAAAATTTACCACAATAAACATAAAAACAATGTTTTCAAAACTAAGGAGAGATAAATGCTATTTCAAGCTGTTTTCTGAATTGAAACACCAAGTTAAAAAATGACAGGCGTCTATCCGTGTACACATGTCTATATGTATACAAAGCAGATGAGGGATCTTCATTAGACTGAGCTCCCTGAAGACTCGCTTCTGTATATCACCAGCACCTAGCCAAATGCATGGCAAACAACAGTGCTCAACAAATATGTCAGGAACTATCTTTTGTAAGTGTGTAGGAGATGGAGAAAAGACATTAGCTTTGTGACAATTTATGTTGTGTTCTAATTTATCGGCAAGTTTTACTAACTCATGGAACCAAATGCTTATACAGACTGCTGAAAACTAAACTTCAAAATGAGAAAAAATATTGAGGAAATTCAACTACACTACAGATAGAAAAATCAAAGTTCAACATGGAAATAATATAGGTATACATTATAAACTCCAGATTCATAAAAGAAGAAAATTAGAAGATTAAGAAATGTAACAATTTTTTATTCCCTCTTAACAAACAAGAGGCACTATAATGTGACTAAGTAGCAATTTGCTCACTGCACTTAAACGTCATTCAAGATTTATAGTTTAACCCTACTGCTAAATTTGACTAGCTAAAAAAAAAAAAAAATTATTAGGTTATTATTCTTGTGCAAATGACCCTTTCTATCTAAAATTAAATCTTACTTAGACTGTATTTTCTATCACCATTATTTGGCCTGAAACTGTAGTTAAAGACATAAATGGCCTAATAACATGTTCACAAAAACTGACAGAAAACCTTGCAGAAGCACTGTAAAAGAGAACTGTATTGTATTTTGTAACATTATTAAAAAATTATGAACACTTAATTTAAAAGTCAAGAGCTTATTATCTTTGGCTCGTCACTCATAGCTCAGTGTGTAGGGCACCAGCCACATACACCGGGGCCGGCAGGTTCAAACCCGGCCTGGGTCTGCGAAACAACAATCACAACTACAACAACAACAAAAAAAGCTGGGCATTGTGGGGGGCGCCTGTAGTCCCAGATACTTGGGAGGCTGAGGCAAGACATTCACTTCAGCCCAAGAGTTTGAGGTTGCTGTGATCTGTGATGCCACAGCACTCTACCGAGGGCAATATAGTGAGACTCTGTCTCAAAAAAAAGTTTATCTTTATTTAATTGAGACAACTTAAAATGTAAAGCTCGTGCATAAAATAAAGGGCAATAAAATCTTAAGAAGGAGAAAAAAGGCTAATCAGTAAAATTAAATAATCACTACATTAGTGAAGATGTTTTCTTCTGCCATAAAAAGTAGCCTCCAATGTCCTCACTAAAGAACCAGGAATAGCTTTAAGATCTTGATGCCTACTACTAAAAAAAGAGCTGTTTAAGGGCAATTAAACAAAAATGAACATTATTTTTGGCAAGCTTCCTCCACCCCACAATGTAGAGCCAGGCCCTCCAAAGAATTAGATCCACAGATTATGAGTGAACCATAAAATAAATCTTGCCTCTTTATTCTACACTAAGAAAATCTTCCCCAATAATCAGGGCAATCCCTAGCCATAGGCCAAGGTGTTTTTTGCTTTTTTGTTTTTGCGGGTTTTGGCCAGGGCTAGGCTTGAACCCACCACCTCCGGCATATGGGGCCGGCGCCCTACTCCTTTGAGGCACAGGTGCCTCCCCAATAGGCCAATTTTATGCAATCCAAATTATTACTACCTGGGTGGCCCATAAAAACTAACGCTATAGTTTCGAATACTTATACAATATTAGTTTCCTCAGGGACTTGGTGGAAGCAAAAGCAAATCTGCTCTAAAGGAACCCACTTTCAACCTTAGCATTAAAGACTGCCTACTTACAAATGTCTAAGAACTATAATCTTACTTTAAAATATACATATACACATATAAAAGAGGAAAAGCAAAACACCATGACAGCCAGCAGAAAAGTAGCATAATCAACCCTCCCCAAGACTTTATATATTAGAATTAATAAACATAAAACACAAAATAAAACTAAAGAGAGATATAACAAATAAATGCAGTATGCGATCCTTCACTGCATTCTTCATCACAGGGAAAAAAAACTATTAAAGATATTATTTGACAACTGAGAAACACTAAATTTTAACAATGCATTAAATAGTATGGAATGTTAAATTTCTTGGGCATGATAAATGTATTGCAGCTTTGATGGAAAAAATCCTTATAGTTATGGAATAAAATACGTTGTCTGCCTGTAATGGTTCAGAAAAAAATTACAGACATGTGCATGAATATGTGTGTGTGTGTGTGTGTGTGTGTGTGTGTGGTAGGTGGGTAAAGGGAAAGACAGAAAAGGCAAATGTGGCAAAATTAGTGAATCTAAATGAAGGTCATATAGTTTATTCATGTTCATTATACTATTCTTTCATCTTTTTTGGAGTTTTAAAATTTTCAAAATAATAATATAAGGAAAATTCCCTAAATAAATAAAAATAACTTTTTTTTTTTTTTTTTTATAGAGACAGAGTCTCACTGTACCGCCCTCGGTAGAGTGCCGTGGCGTCACACGGCTCACAGCAACCTCTAACTTGGGCTTACGCGATTCTCTTGCCTCAGCCTCCCGAGTAGCTGGGACTACAGGCTCCCGCCACAACGCCCGGCTATTTTTGTTGTTGTTGTTGCAGTTTGGCCGGGGCTGGCTTTGAACCCGCCACCCTCGGCATATGGGGCCGGCGCCCTACTCACTGAGCCACAGGCGCCGCCCAAAAATAACTTTTTTAAAACCCAAGGAATTTGTTTAACATCAAATGAAGATGTAGGCCAAGAGAAAAACAGCAAACAGGAGGTAGACCTGGAAACATTTAGACTGAGGCACAGAAAGATATAGATTTAGATGAACAGGGTAAGATTAAACATTCATCTCATCAAAGTTCTAGAATAAGAGGAAAGAGAAAATGGGGCACAGTCTATGTATAGGTAACGGCTAAGAATTTTCTAGAACTGATCAAAGACTGGACTCTTCATATTCAAAAGTCCCAACAAAACCCTGGCAGGAAATAAAAAAGATATCTTCACCCAGTCACATCATGTTAGTATAGACTCGAGATCTTAAAAGTTGCCAAATAAGAAGAGACTAACTACCCTGAAAGACAATCAGACTGACATTTGAATTTGAAGCATCAACAAAGCCAGAAAATGAGACTGAAATCTTTAATATTCTTCAAAGATAAAAGCAAAATAAAGAAACAAGATTATATTACTAATGAACTCTCATGAATGAATTTAAAAGCATATACTTGAAGGCCGGGTGTGGTGGGAGGCTGAGGCAGGTGGACTGTCTGAGCTTACCAGTTCGAGGACAGCCTGAGCAAGAGTGAGATGCCATCTCTACAAATAGCGGGGCGCTGTGGCGGGTGGCTGTAATCCTAACTACTTGGGAGGCTGAGGCAAGCGAATCGCTTGGGCCCAAGAGTTTGAGGTTGCTGTGAGCTACGATGCTACAGGGACAACTGAGTGAGACTCTGCCTCAAAAGAAAAAAAAAAGAGCATATACTTGACACACACACACACACAAAAAAAAAAAAAGTGGGAAAAGAAAGTGAAGAAAATGTGAGAAAAGTAGGTGGTAAAAATGAGGATTAACTTTAAGAGTCATGCACTCTTAAAGGAGGCTAAAAATAGAACTAAATATATAACAACAGCAGCACATACAGCTCCCGAGCGAGCGGCTTGGAGACGGAAGAGGATACTGTTTAACCGTAGACCTTGCATAGACAGACTATGCATGTTAAAGCCAGGATAATGCTGCACACCTGCAGTCTCAGCTACTCAGGCCGCTGAGGCAAGAGGACTGCTTGAGCCCAGGAGTTCCAGGATACACTGTTCTGTGACTATGTCCGTAATGAACTACTGCAATCCAACCTGGGCAACATGAGACCCTGACTCTAAAAAATAAAAATAAATTCCTCAGGCAGGTGTTCTCAAAAGCAGCACTGTTGACATTTAGGGATAGACAGACCATTCTCTGTTGTGGAGAGCTTCTGGCCTCTGCCCACTAGATGTCACTAGCACTCCCCCCACTATGACAACCAGAAAGTCTTCACACTGCCCTGGACGGCAAAAACACTCCCAGTTAATCACCAGTGTTCTAGGGCAACCATTTAAAATAATAAGCTTCTGAGTTACAATGGAAGATTAAGATAACATGCCTCAGATGTCTGGACAATGTTGAGAAAAAGGAAAAAAAGATTACAGTAATAAGCTTCTGGGTTGAGATAGAAGAATGAATACTTGCTCCCCACTAAAATAACAGAAGTGAAATATGGTTAAAAAGATGTAAAATTACAAAAACAAGAACACAGAAAGAGACAACAATCAAGGACATGAATAAAAAACTGAACTATCCCGAAGAAAGCAGAATCTAAGCTTGCCTAGTGAGGGTAGAGGAAAAGTCGGGCGAAGATGAATCCTACCAAGTTTTCAGAGCAGAATCTGCAAGTAGCTCAGGAATTGATGGTATTAGATGCCTCTGGAACTGGGGGATGAAAGTGGGAGTGCTAATTAAGGAGGACTAAAATCACCAGGATACCCTTCTTCCTGAAGGGAAAACAGTAAGAATCTGAATTGGGGGACAATAGACACCACTGGGACATGGGTACCATCAGAAAGAAGGAAGTATGGGGACCAAATGCAAACTGCCAACACCAAGACTTGGGCAGCCCTTACCTTCTAGGGAGAAGATCTAACAAAGACTTCCATGGAGACGGAAAAGACCCAAGGGTTTTATCACTGGAGACTTCACAACAAGCAGCTGACCAGATCCCCATTAAAGGGAAGTTCAAAATACCTTGCAATGGTGAGAAAAAATTATTTCTAACCTAGAATTCTATATCCAGGCATGCTGACTACCAATTACCTGTAAGAGAGACTACAGATATTTTCATACACACACAAAGTCTCACTTTTACCTCCCATACATAACTTTTCTCAGCAAGTTACTGGATGATACGCTCCAGCCAATTTGGAAATATTAATTTTTATACAATCTGTACAGAGACTAGTAGTGTAAACTAAGAACACATATACAAATCACTTGTCTACTTATTAAAACAGAAAGCTAAGAAACAAGTTAAACGTCCCTGTGTATACTTTAGTCTATAATTTAATCTTTTTTCTTAATTCTCCCAAATTATAAGATTTTACTTTATTATTGATGCATAGGAAAAAATGTTTTAATCTTCTGTACGTACAATTCAAATAAAATTTTCCTAACTTTCCTATAACAGTTAAACATGAACAATTTCTCTATTTTTGGTTCTGACTTGAACGCTAAAGTACAAGTTACCACCGAACCAAAGCTATAAATAAACACTTGAAGAATAAGAAGGGGAGAGTTATTAACTACAAAAAAACTTTCAGGGTCTGCTAAACCCAGGATGTGTTACCTAATTTTTCCAGTTCCTATCTACTTGAAGCTCTGCCTTTATCTGTACAAAGTAGCTGCCTTCTGTAAAAGCAGGGTGCCCTATGCAGGTGGAGGCCTCCAGTCTATCAACAGCAGGACTTCACTCCTAAGTTTCTCCTGCACATCCTAAATAGCCCCCTGGTCTCATCACACCACTGGGAAGAGTGTTTCAAGTTCTAGCTGGTCAATTCACTGTTCCATCTTGCAAGAGATGGAAGGGGATAAAACCAGAGGGAGGTAATCAATCAACACTTGTTAGAGAAAATAATAATTTGAGGGGTGGGGGGTTGGGAGGTGGGGTGGACAGAGTCTTGCTCTATTGCCCTGGCTAAAGTGCAATGGCATCATAGCTAATTTCAACCTCAAACTCCTCTCCTGGGCTCAAGCAACCCACCTGTATCAGCCTCTCAAGTAGCTGGAACTACAGGTGTGCACCATCACTGCTGGTTAATTTTTCTATTTTTTATAGAGAGGGGTCTTGGTCTTTCTTACTTAGGCTGGTCTGTAACTCCTGACCTCAAATGATCCTCCCACAGTGCTGTGATTACAGATGTGAGCCACCAGAGCTGTCCCCCCAAATAATGATTTTTAAAGTGAATTGTCAGACTTACAGGGTGATCTAATTATAGCAAAGGAATTATAATTATTTCCCTAACATATAAATAAAAAACTGGTCTTGAACCTCTGACTGACAAAGAGGAAAAATTGAGAAGCAGCTTGGTAGCTATCCTAAGCCAACAGACAAAAGTATCTGTTTTAAATAAATAATTCTGCCTCTATTTAATTGGCTAGGTCACATCATACATTTTCTTTCCTTTTTTTTTTTTTTTTTTTGTGATTTTTGGCCGGGGCTGGGTTTGAACCCACCACCTCTGGCATATGGGACTGCGCCCTACTCCTTGAGCCACAGGCGCCGCCCTCTTTCCTTCTTTTTTAAAAGATGTCACTGGCTCATGCAATAATAATGGAATTAGTATTTTCTAGTTCATAAGGAAATGCACTGGCACTAGACACTTTAATCCAGTTCTGGAACTAGTAAGCATGCTACAAGGTTAGCCGCTGTGCATTAGTAAGAGATTATGACATTATTAATACAATAAAGCTTAGAAAGAACTCAGTATCTTAGAAATTCAAGTATTGCTGATAATAAGAAACAAACCTATTCAATTCTTTTGTTTCTGAAAAAGAAAAGAGAAAATGTGGAAACTTTCAGGTTGATTCCTTAACTACTCATACCTCCTGATCTCCTGAACTTTGGAAATCTTTGCTGATGCTGGCATCCCGAGTCCAACGGGGTGGTTTCCAGGTTCTTTCCTGGGTTCCTCTGTTGTAGTAGTAACAGCGCCCTGAACTATCTTTATGAGTTTCCCATTCTCCATTAATCTGAATTGCTGGGCTCCCTGGCAGCGGGGGAAGAGCAGACTGGGATATTTTCAGTTCCTGTAAATTAGCATAGACTGGAGAATCTGGCCTTCCTTGATTCGGAGGTGTAGTTGCCTGTGACACAGAAATTTTTAAATGTCATCTTTAAACTGGCATAATATTTCTAAATTAAATAAAACAGGATGAATTATGAATGGAACATACAATTTTGAAACATACATACAAGGATATATACTCTAAGGATATAATGATTTAACCATTTTAATACTTACTGTTTGATTGAGAAAAAACCCAAACTTCAAATAGAATCCGAAGTGTGCTTAATATTTTCCTTTCTTGAAAGAACATTTGTTCTTTACTAGGAGCCAAGAGCTGTGAGTTCTAGTTCAAGATCTGGTATGAACAAGCTGTGTGACCTTGGAAAAGATCACTGTACCTTTCTGAAATTGAAATTTTCAATCTCTGTAAATGAGGAAATTGGATTAACCCACCAAGGTCTTCTTTGGCTCTCAAATTCTTTGATCTTAGGCAATTTTTCAAAATACAAAAGTCTTACACACCAAGTGGTTAAGCTCTTATTCAGAAAACTATCAAAAGATTTTATAGTCTAAGCCAGTGTTTCTCAATCTGTGGGTCACAACCCACAGAACTGTATTAAACGGCCACAGCATTAGGAAGGTTGAGAACCACTAGTCTAAGCTTTAATATTAAATTAGGAATGTAAGTGAAACATAAAAGGGAAATAATACTTAAGCTAAGAATTAACTACATTCTATTTCTTCAAGAAATAAATCCCTAGCTTAAGTATTATTTTTCTGTGAGTATAAACAAATTATTATAATAGCTCAAATATAATTTGTTAGTGGCTACAAACAAATCATTTAATCTCTTCTTAGTTCTTATTTGTGAATTTCCCAAGAGGTGGGGAAAAAAGAATTAGCAGTAACTGTGATTTACATATTTAATCTTAAACAACAGCTTTCTTTTTTAGTTTTAAATGCCTCACTAGATGTCAGTCAAGAGCAAACCCTTTGTATCCCTTCCATAAGAACACTGTAAACTGTATTAAGTTACACAATTTATCTCTGAAGAAAAAAGCACACATGGGAAAACGCCTGTTTATACTGTGCATTGGTATTTGTTTATCTATCTTCCTTCTACAAGTTTCTCAACCTCGACTCAAATGGCATTTTGATAGATGATTCTCTGTTGGGAGGGCTATACCAGCCTGCGCAAAGTGTGACAGTTACCAGCTTCCCGGCCACTACCCATTAGATGACAGTGCTCACACACGCACGCAGCCACCTCCATGATGACAACCAAAAAGCCTCCAGATATTGTCAAATGCCTCTTCGGAGCAAAACTGTCCCTGGTTGACAAATGCTGCTTTACCATATAAATTCTAGAGTTATATCCAGAAGATCAATTACTTTGGTAATGTATCCAGAGTTTTATGAATACTTAAAAGTATCAAATTAAAAAAAAAAAATGTGGGTGGCGCCTGTGGCTCAAAGGGATAGGGCGCCAGTCCCATATGCTGGAGGTGGTGGGTTCAAACCCAGCCTCAGCCAAAAACCACAAAAAAAAAAAAAAAAAAAAAAAGAATGTGAATGGACTCAACCAGTTTCAATGGAATTAAAGTACTTCCAACTTCTAAGAACAGTTATCTGCCAAGAAATAATTTTAATTTAGTAAGTCCAAATCACAAAATAAACTTTAAGAGAGAAAACAGAATAACACAAAACATGTTTGTAAAATGGTAATCTTTGGTCTTTTTATACAATAATTATGCAAGTACCTGTAGTCAATTATGCAAAATACTGTTTTCCTAAAAATGTTAGCTTCAAATTTAGACTACCACCAAACAACATTTTTCTATGAAGAGTATCTGTCCATGGAGGCAGTTAATCCATTTATTTCTCCTACAGAATAATTCCATATCCTAGTGAATTAACCATAACGATGCTTCTCTGACAAAACAATTCTGCTAACAAATAAACAATTCTATATAGCAACTCTTTTTTTTTTTTTTTTGTAGAGACAGAGTCTCACCTTATCGCCCTCGGTAGAGTGCCGTGGCTTCACACAGCTCACAGCAACCTCCAAATCTTTGGGCTTACGTGATTCTCTTGCCTCAGCCTCCCGAGCAGCTGGGACTACAGGCGCCTGCCACAACGCCCGGCTATTTTTTTTTGTTGCAGTTTGGCCGGGGCTGGGTTTGAACTCGCCACCCTCGGCATATGGGGCCGGCGCCCCACCCGCTGAGCCACAGGCGCCGCCCTATATAGCAATTCTTAGAAGCCTATCAAGAAAATATTTAGGCAGTGCCCGTATTCAGTGGGCAGGGCGCCAGCCACATACACTGAAGCTGGTGGGTTC